>NC_083887.1:51887249-53289124 GCF_032452875.1 Bos javanicus | reverse complement strand
ATAAAAAATAAACCACTGGTTGAAAACAACACATTAGAAATACTTTACAGCCATTCGCTATTTTGTTGTTGCTTTTTAACTAAGCAGTATTCAAATACATTTCCTACTTGCCTGGAACTCTCCAATATATGAAACGTGATAAACAGAACCCTAAGCATAACACCTAAAGGGACCAGATGCCTCCTTCTTCTAATCTCTTAGTTAGAACTTGCATCGATGGCATGTGCATATTAATGACAGGCTGCAATAACCTGGAGCAGATGATTGATGGATATAGGGACAGATGATGCATTTTTCATAGCAGTGGTAAATGACTTAAGGGCCAGATGCAGACATGGTGAACTTAGCAGCCATTATGGAAAGAGTTTGGTGGCAGTTGCATGAATTAAGGGCCACTTTTTCCCATTAAGTGATGGGACCAGATGCCATGATCTTTGTTTTCTGAATGTTGAGCTGTAAGCCAACTTTTTCACTCTCCACTTTCACTTTCATCAGGAGGCTTTTTAGTTTCTCTTCACTTTCAGCCATAAGGGTGGTGTCATCTGCATATCTGACGTTACTGATATTTCTCCTGGCAATCTTGATTCCAGCTTGTGTTTCTTCCAGTCCAGCGTTTCTCATGATGTACTCTGCATATAAGTCAAATAAACAGGATGACAATATACAGCCTTGACAAACTCCTTTTTCTATTTGAAACCAGTCTGTTGTTCCATGTCCAGTTCTAACTGTTGCTTCCTGACCTCCATAAAGATTTCTCAAGAGGCAGGTCAGGTGGTCTGGTATTCCCATCTCTTTCAGAATTTTCCACAGTTTATTGTGATCCACACAGTCAAAGGCTTTGGCATAGTCAATAAAGCAGAAATAGATGTTTTTCTGGAACTCTCTTGCTTTTTCCATGATCCAGCGGATGTTGGCAATTTGATCTCTGGTTCCTCTGCCTTTTCTAAAACCAGCTTGAACATCAGGAAGTACACAGTTCACATATTGCTGAATCAGCAGTGGAAACAGTGTCAGACTTTATTTTTCTGGACTCCAAAATCACTACAGATGGTGACTGCAGCCATGAAATTAAAAGACGCTTAGTTCTTGGAAGGAAAGTTATGACCAACCTAGATAGAATATTCAAAAGCAGAGACATTACTTTGCCAACAAAGGTTCGCCTAGTCCACATGGTTTTTCCTGTGGTCATGTATGGATGTGAGAGTTGGACTATGAAGAAGGCTGAGCACGGAAGAATTGATGCTTTTGAACTGTGGTGTTGGAGAAGACTCTTGAGAGTCCCTTGGACTGCAAAGAGATCCAACCAGTCCATTCTAAAGGAGATCAGCCCTGGGTGTTCTTTGGAAAGAATGATACTAAAGCTGAAACTCCAGTACTTTGGCCACCTCATGCGAAGAGTTGACTCATTGGAAAAGACTCTGATGCTGGGAGGGATTGGTGGCAAGAGCAGAAGGGGACGACAGAGGATGAGATGGCTGGATGGCATCACTGACTCAGTGGACGTGAGTCTCAGTGAACTTTGGGAGTTGGTGATGGACAGGGAGGCCTGGCGTGCTGCGATTTATGGGGTTGCAAAGAGTTGGACACGACTGAGCGACTGATCTGATCTGATCTTGGCTGCGTAGTTTCAGTGGCGAGTACCAGTAAGAAACGTTGCTTCTTACTGCCTAACTTCTATTGATTCCTGTACTATCTGGTGCCTTAATGGCTCAGTTGTGTCTGACTCTCTATGATCCCATAGGCTGTAGCCCACCAGGCTCCCCTGTCCATGGGGATTCCCCAAGCAAGAATACAGGAGTGAGTCGCCATGCCCTCTTCCAGGGAATCTTCCCAACCCAGGGATCGAACCCAGGTCTCCCGTATTGCAGACCGATTCTTTACCATCTGAGTCACCAGTTAAGTGCATAAATACTGGAATGGGTAGCCTATCCCTTCTCTAGGGGATCTTCCCAACCCAGGAATCGAACGGGGGTCCCCTGCATTGCAGGCAAATTCTTTACCAGCTGAGCTACCAGGGAAGTCCCTATTGGTTCCTCCTGCTGCTGCTGCTGCTAAGTCACTTCAGTCGTGTCCGACTCTGTGCGACCCCATAGACGGCAGCCCACCAGGCTCCCCCGTCCCTGGGATTCTCCAGGCAAGACTACTTCTTGCCAAACCTGATTTTTAAGGCCTTGCACCAATTTTGATGGCTACATAATATTCTTCCAATAAACCACTTTGTTGCTTTCCTTGGTCAGAGTTGGTTTTTGCTGTTTGATCACTCCACTCCAGTACTCTTGCCTGGAGAATCCCATGGATGGAGGAGCCTGGTGGGCTTCAAGTCCATGGGGTCACTGGGAGTCAGACACGACTGAGCGACTTCACTTTCACTTTTCACTTTCATGCATTGGAGAAGGAAATGGCAACCCACTCCGGTGTTCTTGCCTGGAGAATCCCAGGGACGGGGGAGCCTGGTGGGCTGCCGTCTATGGGGGTCGCACAGAGTCGGACATGACTGAAGCGACTTAGCAGCAGCAGCAGCAATGAAAACATTCTCTGATAAATGTCATAATACTGTCAGAATCCCCTAAACATGAATACAGCATTACCTGCACTAATGTGAAATGCAGACTTCTCACCCCACTGCAGTATCTAATTGAGGTGATTCAACGCTGCCTCCAGAAACTAGTACCCTTGCTTCCGTAACTATTCTTTCTTCTGTAGTTAAGTTCTGTACTGAGTCATGACCTCTGTACTGAGTCATGACCTCAAATGCTTATTCTGTAGAAAACTATCTGTTTATGAGCAGTTTATTCTCTGAGCTTCACATCTGTCATTTATGAATAAAAACTTTCATTGAATCATCTTTAAGCATGCTCAGCTAAATATTTGAATTTATGATTTAATCGCTGAGTATCACTTAAGACTTTTCTTATGCTGACTTTCATGAGCATCACCCAAGATTCAGTAATGAGCCATTTACAGATTTTAAGTATAATCATTCCATCAAAGGGCTTGGGGGCAGAGCCATTCTCAAAGAGAAATACTACCACATTTACTCAACATGTATTGCTTTTAACTTGGGCCTTTGACTGGACTTTCTTTTCTGTTCATTCTCAATTTATAAATCTGGAAACCCAAAGAAGTCCAAAGAATACCTTCTGTTTATTTTTTTTTTTTTTAAGATTTCTTTGGTATTTTTCTTTTTTTGGAAACATCTGTAAAATATACAGTGTCAACCTTATTTTATGAATGCATCTTTCTATTTTCTGTATGTGTGGAGTAATGTAAGATACTATTTCACATGTTCAAAAAGCCTAGAATTATAATTGCTACCAAATTCTAAGCTTTAGCATCACATATTACTGGCAGTAATTGATCTGACTTCGCATATTTAAGGAGAAAATGTCAAAGAAGATAAAGCGTGATTGAAAGTTTGTAATTTCTGGATTTTTTTCATTGCAAATATACAAGGACATCTTAGGTGGAGAAATACAATTTAATGCTAATATGATGTCCAGTGGACAGAAGGGGATCTTCTCACCTGTCAAACCTACAAACCCATTGGATGAGAAGGCTGTTCTTCATAAGAATGTGATGCATCTTGAACATGATGTAATTTAACTTTTCAATGGTAAATTATTAAAATCCATACTGCCAGACAGATTTAAACATAAGGAAATTTATATTTGAATTCTGGGGTGCTTATATAAAGCAAACATTACAAAAACTGAACAAAACCTATGTTTCAGTTTAATAAAAATAAATGCGCTACTATCTATCTTTGTGTATGTGCATTTATACGTATGTATGTATTTACTTACCTATCTACATTCAGGATATTGTGTTCTATGCGTGCTTAGTCTCTTAGTCATGCCCGACTCTTGCGATACCATAGGTTGTAGCCTGCCAGGCTCCTCTGCCCATGGGATTCTCCAGGCAAGAATACTGGAGTGTGTAGCTATTTGCTTCTCCAGAGTGTCTTCCCAACCCAGGAATTGAACCCAGGTCTCCTCCATTGCATATGGATTTTAAACCAATTGAGCTACAGCCTTAAGTTATCTGTTGGGTTAGTATTTACAGGCAAAATGGCTGTTGCTGGTAAGATGCATTCTCAGATGTATATCTGACCCTTTGAACTGTGGTTTCCATCATTTTCAGAACAAGTGATGAATAATATCAGTAGCGGTCTCTTGTTCTAAGCCTAGTTCTGAATTTCCAGTGATTCTGGCTTCTGAATTTTGGTTTTACCTACCTGTCCTCTAGAAATAGCAATCCACTCCAGTATTCTTGCCTAGAAAATTCCATGGACCGAGGAGTCTGGCAGACTACATTCGATGGGGTTGCAAAGAGTCGGACACGACTTAGCAACTAAAACATCACTGCCATTTTCAATTTTACTATTTTTTCCATTAGTGTTTTAATCTTCCTTAATTGATAAGTTACCTGATTAGTAATTAATTTTAATTGTCTCCTTCAGTGTCAGCTTAAACAGCTCTTGTTTATAGTTAAAATGCAAATACTCATAGGTGACATGATATTGTAGAGAACTTCACCTAAATTAGTTGTAAGTTTTATTTCCAGGTTGGCTCCCAAATCAATATTTTCAATTTCAATCTGTTCATTTCAGGATATAGTCCTTCACAGTCCCAAGATTTGTGTATGATCAACTGCATTTACTTAAAACATATATATTTATTTTATAGTTAACATATATGTATTTCAGAGGTAAAGAATAGACTTTTGGCTTAGTGGGAGAAGGAGAGGGTGGCATGATTTGAGAGAATAGAATTGAAACATATATATTACCATATGTAAAATAGGTTACTAGTGAGAGTTTGATATATGACACAGGGCACCCAAATGAGTGCTCTGGGACAACCTGGAGGGATAGGGTGGGGAGGGAGGTGGGAGGCTCTTTCAGGATGGAGGAGATACATGTAAGCCTATGGTCGATTCATAATGATGCTTGGCAAAATAATAATAATAATAATAATAAATCACAATATTATTAAGTACTTATCCTTCAATTGAATAAATAGATTGAAAAAATAAAATATGTATATTTAATTTTAAAATGGGCTTTCCTGGTGGCTCAGGTGATAAAGAATCTGCCTGCAATATAGGAGACCCAGGTTCGATCCCTGGGTTGGGAAAATCTGGAGAAGGGAATAGCAACCCACTTCAGTATCACTGTCTGGAGAATTCCATGGACAGAGGAGCTTGGCGTGCTGCAGTTTATGGGGTCACAAAGAGTTGGACATGACTGACTAAGCACACAAATATAAATTACATTTTAAATAGTCTTAAAATGTGAAATATTAATTTAAGTTTCATAGATGTGGTGATAAACCCACTACACACTTGCAGGCATTACTTTCTCACATGGTTAATTCAATTTTCTTTGCTGTAAAAGCCTTATTCCCCAAACCCCATTTAGTAAAACCTATCTTTTGTAGCCTGGATTAAAGGGTGTTTCTTTATAAAGACTTCTCTATTTGAAGAGACAATTCTCTTTGGGTCTTTTGTGTTTCTGCACATTTTCTGAGCAAGAGGCATTGACAGCTTTGTTTCATTCTATTTTTTCAAGGATGTTATATAGCAAATAGTCTTCGAATAGACAGAACCTTCTTTGGGGGAAGCAGGTAGATTTATTTTCTGACAATTATAAATACCATGTCTTTATCTAGGTAAAAGGTTGGAGAGGTGTGTTACTAGATCCTTTAGGAGACAGGGGATCCCAAAATTCAGGGGTCCTTAGCTGTGACCCAAATACACTAAGTGTGCATTATATATCTGGCGGCTTCCTGTTCCCCAGTGGCATGCAAGGACAATGGAAACTCATGCTTTCTGCTGTGCTGTAATAAAGCCTTCAGTCCAGAGATTTTGTGTTCTGCCAGCATCTATAAAACTGTGGCAACCTAACTTATTAACTTGAAAATACAGTAACATCTCAAATTCTTCACTTGAAAGTCAAGTGATATATCATGCTATTCTAAGTCACTTCAGTTGTGTCCAGCTCTGTGCGACCCCATAGATGGCAGCCCACGAGGCTTCTCCGTCCCTGGGATTCTCCAGGCAAGAACACTGGAATGGGCTGCCATTTCGTTCTCCAATGCATGAAAGTGAAAAGTGAAAGTGAAGTCGCTCAGTTGTGTCCAACTCTTAGCGACCCCATGGATTGCAGCCTAACAGGCTCCTCCGTCCATGGGATTTTCCAAGCAAGAGTACTGGAGTGGGGTGCCATTGCCTTCTCCGAATGCAACAGTCTAGTTTAATGTAATCACTTGCTCCTCTGAATTTCTATAACATTTATCTAATTCTTTCTTACTTTTGCAAACCACTATTCTATTTATGTAGGTGCTATTTAATTTTTCCTTTGAATCAGATTTTTTATAGTTCAAACACTGTGTTGTATGTATTTTGTATTTTCCATCTCCTATACTGGCTAGTGAAGTACCTTACATATTGTAGCCAATAAGTAATTATTTGTTGAGTGAAGTAATAAATACATGGGAAACAGACAAATTAGTTCAGGGTTTGTACAGCAAGAATGGTGTTAAAATTCCAAGTTTCAACTTAGAACATTTAATTGTAATAATGTGTTACAAAAGAAAAAACATATTTTTTAAAAAGCATGCTATGATGTGGTTGACATACTTTGTTTCTTACTTAAAACTTGTCACAATCAAGGAAGTGAAAGTACTGTACTGGATAACAAAGTTTCATTTCATCAATCAAATCCTGATTTCTCACTGAGTTAAACAGAGGAAATTAAGGAAGTCATTCACAGAGGAAATTAAGGAAATCATTCAAATATGGAACTAAATGTGCATGAGTAAACGTTGCAAAGGCATATACTCTATGCCACTATGAGCAATATTTTATTCACTATATGTAGAGTAAAAATGTATATGAACATTCCTACTATGTTGGCATACACACACACATATATACATATTGGAGATCATTCACATTGTTGCTATTCTTCTCTCTCAAGATACACTTCATTATTTTTAAATTAATGCAAACATGTTTATATAGGGTTTTATTATTTCATACATTCCAGAAATTATGCATAGAAGTAGGAAGAGCAATGTCCTGAAAGGATATGCATAAGTAAAATGATACTGACAATATTGTTTGATTTGGCTGCTACAGTTAATATCATAGAATTATCCCCAGTTTTCAGGTTTCTGATTCTAATCTTCATAATACATAGCAAAGTTATTCAAAAAATTAGAAAACAACAATAGAAGAAAGAAAATGGTATCCAATGCAATATTTCCTGGCTTATCTGTATTTGTCAGAGTGATGAATATTTTGATTTTCTTCACGTCTTCGAAAAGTACTTCTACCTGTCATACTATTTTTTTGTGTTTTATGTTCTTGTATGTATGTGTGCATTTCACATAATAGTGTTTCATGAAATTAATTTTAAAATGATTATTTGGTTTGATTTAAAGCATCAAAAAATACTAAAGGAATCCTACTGGCACAGAGACTCAGAGTGGCTTCACTATCTTATGCCAGACTTAAGTCTCTTAACTTCACTTCCCTGGAAAAAAAAGACTATATTTCTTAGCCTCACTGGTAGCTGAGTAGGGTCCAATTCCTGAATTCTAGCCAACGGAATATAGGGACAAGTACTCTGTTAACTTTCTAGGAAATTTCCCTAGAAGGCTGTTGATCTATTCTACCCAATCCCTCCATCTCGATACAAGAATCCTGATTGTGATGTCTGGAGCCCCCAATTGGATCATGAAAGTGAAAGCCATTGCCTAGAGACAGAGGAACCAAGCAACTTTATCTCAGAGAGCACTGAAAAGCAAACTGCCATGTGAGCCCTGGGCTGCCTCTCTGAGCTCAGTTAAGAGAGAAAGTATTTCAGTCTGTGTAAAGCCACAACTATTTCATGTTTCTGTTACACAGAGCTGACCATAACTCTGATTTAACAACTGTTGAGCTGAAATGGTGTATTCTCCATGGCTTTGGAGATGGAGGGTTTGGGAAATAAAATACAGAGGAAGGAGAGAAAGGAAAGGAAAATAAGAATAAAAGCATGGGAAGATGATGCATGACAGTCTATTCTAAACGCCAGAGAACTTATTTTTTGGAGGAAATCTTCTCTGCATTTTTTAATCACAAGTATGAAAATGTGCAGGTCTTGATTTTCACTCTTTTCCCTCTGAAGTCAGAAGGCATATCTTATGCCTTCACAGTGTCATTCCCAGCGTATAGCACTACGTGATGCAAACAGGAGTGACAAAGGGCTCCCTTAACGCCTCTCCCTTTGAAATCTACCCTCCAGCTATATTTCATCTCCTCAAACTCTTGCTTGAAATTCCTTCATGCCTTTGCTTCACCTGCAGAATAGAAAAAAAGAAAAAAAACCCACAAGAAATTCATGACTTGCCAATATCGGAGGCAGTTCCACTTCTCTTCTCATCTTTACTGCCTGCCCTGGAAAACCCACAACCCATCCATATTTTACCATGCTCACCATATCATAGCAGCTCAGCAGTAAAGAACCTGTCTGCAATGCAAGAGAGGCAAGAGACCTGGGTTTGATCCCTGGGTTGGCAAGATTCCTTTGAGGAGGAAATGGCAACACACTCCAGTATTCTTCCCTGGAAAATCCCATGGACAGAGGAGCCTGGTGGGCTACAGTCCATGGGGTCACAAGAGTCAGACATGACTTAGTGACTAAACCACCATCTCCTGACTAGGCTGCACTCCTGCTAGCTTTATGCCTCTGTATGTGCTGTTTCTTCTAAATGAAAAGTCCACGACATTGTTTTAATAACCAGCAAATCACCAGTTTCCAAGTGAGTTTTCAGAGACCATCACCATGTTCCTAAGGTCCCCTGTTCTCTTTACAGTCATAAAAAAGTTAAGAATTTGCCACTCCATTTTGACATTTCTTTTTTTATTATTTTATTATTTAACTTTACAAATAATGTATTGGTTTTGCCATATATCAACATGAATCCGCCGCAGGTATACACGTGTTCCCCATCCTGAACCCTCCTCCCCTCTCCCTCCCCGTACCAAAAAAAAAAAAAAAAGAAATGTCAAAAGGAAAAAACAAAACAAAAGATAAAAGCAAAATTTCTTGAACTAAATAACAATGAAAATACAACATATCAATTTTTAAAATTATATGGGAAAAATAAATAAATAAATAACATGGATACTAAAAAAGAAAAAGAATTTGCCACTCCAAAATATGCCACTCAGGCATACAGATTAAGTTAAAGGCACTTGAAAATCACCAGATGCAAAAAGCATACCCTGACTTTCCTAAAAGTAGGAGGTAAAACTCAAATAGAAGAGGTGCCCTCTTTAATATAGAAGAAACATTCTCACCAAACTGGGAAGTGGACACCAAGAGAAATCTGTATAAAGAAGGCTTGCTAAATTAACTCATAGCTTTCTAGTCACTTCTCTACCTAATTCACTAAGTAGCCCAAGCAGCCTTTGCCTTGTCACTTTTTCACAATTTCTTATTCTTTGTCCAACTCAGTATATAAATATCGGCTCAAACTGCTTCTTTGGATCTTAATTTCCTTAAGAGGACTCCCATCTCACAAAAAAAAAAAAAAAAAAACCTTATATTAAATAAATGTGTATGTTTTTCTCTTATTAATTGCTCTTATTTCAAGAGCCCCAGTCAAGAATCTAAAAGGTATATGGAAAAAACGTTTTTCTTCCCCTAGAGTCATATTAGTCATTTATTACATGACTTACACATTTCCGGTCTTCCAAAAAAGACTAGAACTTGCTATCAGGTGCAGGCAGTCAAGACTCAGTTTAGTCAATGAACAAACAATCAAATGAATAAACAAAGCCAGGTTTGTGCTTCTATCAGTTTTGAGTGTCTCATGTACTACTCATGTGTCTTTAGCCCAATATTCTCATATGTAAAATAGGTCCAATAACTCACAAAAGCTCTGTGAGAATTAATCAAAGCTGTGAACACAGTCAAGAATACACGGAAGACGCAGCCAAAATCTACCACCACTTCTAGGAAAATAAAGTATATGGTTCAGTAGCATATTCCTTATATGATATAATACATGTAATTTGCAGGTATTATTGGAATTATTTGCTATGATTCAGATAACAATGAAATATTTTAATTATAATTTGGATTTTGTATTTTGGGGAAAGAAATTAAAGCTAAACACCAAGAAACAAGAGTGCTTGCATACTGACTTGATAATGAATATTTAATACTTGTGTGCCTTTTCTTAGAGCTCTGGTTTTCTATTCATATAATATATGGTATATGTGTAATTTTAAAAAAGTGCTTCCCATATGTTCTGAAAAACTTTTTTGAAAGCATACATTCCACAAAGTAACTACATAAATGTTTCAAACTGATGCACACCCAAAAAGATACTTAATGATGGGTAAAATATAACCGGCAATGAAATTGAAAGAATTTAACTTTGTTCTAGATCATGGAAAAAGCAAGAGAGTTCCAGAAAAACATCTATTTCTCCTTTATTGACTATGCCAAAGCCCTTGACTGTGTGGATCACAATAAACTGTGGAAAATTCTGAAAGAGATGGGTATACCAGACCACCTGATCTGCCTCTTGAGAAATCTTTATGCAGGTCAGGAAGCAACAGTTAGAACTGGACATGGAACAACAGACTGGTTCCAAATAGGAAAAGGAGTATGTCAAGGCTGTATATTGCCACCCTGCTTATTTAACTTATATGCAGAGTACATCATGAGAAACGCTGGACTGGAAGAAACACAAGCTGGAATCAAAATCGCCGGGAGAAAGATCAATAACCTCAGATATGCAGATGACACCACCCTTATGGCAGAAAGTGAAGAGGAACTCAAAAGCCTCTTGGTGAAAGTGCAAGTGCAGAGTGAAAAAGTTGGCTTAAAGCTCAACATTCAGAAAATGAAGATCATGGCATCCGGTCCAATCACTTCATGGGAAATAGATGGGGAAACATGGAAACAGTGTCAGACTTTATTTTGGGGGGCTCCAAAATCACTACAGATGGTGACTGCAGCCATGAAATTAAAAGATGCTTACCCCTTGGAAGGAAAGTTATGACCAACCTAGATAGCATATTCAAAAGCAGAGACATTACTTTGCCAACAAAGGTCCGTCTAGTCAAGGCTATGGTTTTTCCAGTGGTCATGTATGGATGTGAGAGTTGGACTGTGAAGAATGCTGAGCACGGAAGAATTGATGCTTTTGAACTGTGGTGTTGGAGAAGACTCTTGAGAGTCCCTTGGACTACAAGGAGATCCAACCAGTCCATTCTGAAGGAGATCAGCCCTGGGATTTCTTTGGAAGGAATGATGCTAAAGCTGAAACTCCAGTACTTTGGCCACCTCATGCGAAGAGTTGACTCATTGGAAAAGACTCTGATGCTGGCAGGGATTGTGGGCAAGAGGAGAAGGGGACGATGGAGGATGAGATGGCCGATGGCATCACTGACTCGATGGACGTGAGTCTGAGTGAACCCCGGGAGTTGGTGATGGACAGGGAGGCCTGGCCTGCTGCGATTCATGGGGTCGCAAAGAGTCAGACATGACTGAGCAACTGAACTGAACTGAACTGAACTGATGAACCTCCCTTCTTTGGAATATTTCAATGTCTTTAATTTACATGAACGTGTGTTGCTTTAATTAAAATACAGTATATAACATCTTGTTTCCAGTTTGTAAGAAAATAGAGTTAAAATTTTTAGCATGCCATATTACTGACTCAATGGACGTGAGTCTCAGTCAACTCTGGGAGTTGGTGATGGACAGGGAGGCCTGGTGTGCTGCGATTCATGGGTCGCAAAGAGTCGGACACAACTGAGCTACTGATCTGATCTGATATACATCAAATTTCCATGTAAAATATGGAGTCAAATGAACTTTGGATTTAAAACTGAATTACACATAGCTTTCTTTAGAAAATATAAATCTATAGGAGCCATAATATTGCTTAACTCTGAGATATTAACACCTCTGAATTCTAAGTAGTGAGAAAATGTGATAAAATGTCCTGAAAAGAAAAAGACGTGTGCTACATTTTTATATACACATAAGATCTTATGTTCAGAGGGTCTGATAATTAAAATAGTTTATATTTATATTCAGGTTCAAGTTTACCTTCTCAGTCATAATCTTATCAACACAGCCAACTTTTACATCAAATCACAAGCCTGTTGTATCTACTAAGTGACAGTTCATAGTTGTTTAGTCGCTAAGTCGTGTCTGACTCTCTCGGGACCCCATGGACGGTAGCGGGTCAGACCCTCTGTCCATGGCGTTTCCCAGGCAAGAATACTAAAGTGGGTTGCCATTTCCTTCTCCAGGGGACCTTCCCAACCCAGAGATCCTCCCACAGCTCCTGCCTTGGCAGGTGGGTTCATCACTGCTGAGCCACCAGGGAAGGTTTAGGAGACACTGTAACCCAAGGCTACCCCATATATGCTACCTGCATGTGTACTGGTGTCAGCAGAGATTCAGTCTCCAACCCTAAATGGTTCTCAGTGTTCCTTTATCCTCTTGCATGCCATAAATCATGTTATCCATATGAGTTTTCTAATTATAACCCAATTGTCAGTTTTCACACCCTACACTTAAACTGCTTAACAGATCAAGAAGGCACTTTCTCATAAGTCACACCCACTAAAACTCTATAATCTATATGGTTAATTATAGTAGTTTGAATGTGCAATGCTTGCCCACATACTTTTGGAAGCTTTAACAACTTTAGCACTCAAAAATTTTATATGCATCCTTTAAACACAAGCAGTATTCTGTCTCTGTCTCTGTTTCCTCAAGTTGCAATTCTTACCACTGTGCATGGCTTAGGCACTTCCTTTTCCCTGCACCCACACATAACACACTGCAAACAACTTTTCTTTTACTATAAAATTTATCACATCTTCTTGTTTCTTCACACTAGACTGTCAACTTTCAAAAACAAGGATATCCACTTTCATTTCTCAAATATTTGGAGCAGGGTGGTCATAAAGAAACAGGATTAAATGAATTTCTAAATCATATGATGACAGATATCAACTTAATCTGTTGCTGTTGTTGTTGTTCAGTTGCTACATCATGTATGACTCTTTGCCACCCCACGGTCTGTGGCATGCCCAGAGTTTGTTCAAATTCATGTTCATTGTGTCTGTTTTGTATTCAGTAAAAAATTTTAATCAACTTTCAATACATGAAAATTATTGTACTGTGGTTTTTCAGGATAGCAAAATTTAAAAGTTGAAACTGAAGATAGTCCATAAAGCAACCAAAGACTGGTAAGATAAACAGAGCATGTATAAATAAGCTCAAATTCCACATTGCTGAAAAGAGTTGTATGCTACATTATAATGCACAAGTTCATTCTCATATTCTTTATTATTTGATTTTCACAATAATCTTGTAAGGTAACTGGAAAGTCATAAGGTATTTAAAAATGTGTGAATAACATGCAAAAAGAGTTGAGATGAGAAACAGCATCCTCCATATTTGAAAGACTTAAGGAAGTTTTATGAGAGGATACCATTTCATGTGGGTTTCAAGGGTTTCACTTATGGATTTTGATTTTAAATATTAAATTCCTTTAATCAGTCATTTATTTTATTTAATATTCAGCAAAGATATTGACCTTCCATTACTTTTCACTGCTCTAAAGCTGGAGATGTTAATTTACTAAAAAAGATTGTTATTATATTATGCTTAAAAAGTAAACACATAATAGTTTTTATATATAAATATATAGTATGGCGGGAAAACCACACGAAAAACAATAGGGTGTTTTAAGGCAAGTGAGTTTAGCAGGTTTAGGCAAGAAGTTCGAAATGAATGGTCAGAAAGAAGATCTTTCCTGTAGGCCTGACATTTGAGAATAGACCAGAATCACTTAAAAAAAAAAAAAAAAGGAAAATCATTCCAGACCAAGAAAACAGTGGACACCAAGGTCCTTAATTGGAGATGAGTGTATAATGAACAAAAATGTGAAACTCAGCTGTGCTCAAAGGTAGAGGAGCTGAGACTGGAAAGAAATGAGCACAGCATCAGAGACTGACAGAAGGAAGAGCACCGAGGACCTTTAAGATATTGAAATTCTTAGATCTATTTATTTAACTTTCTGAGGCAGAGTAGACTGGTCATTAAGAACATGGGGCTTATTATTATTGTAAAGCACACAAACACTAGCTCTCCCTCTTATCAAATTTTAACCATAGAGAAATGTTCCTGTAGGTACAATACTATACAGAGTTCTAGAACTTTCCACTTTTCGTGACTGAAATCTTTTAGTCATCAGACAACAGCTCTCCATTTCCCCTTCCTCAAGACCCTGACATCCACCATTTCTTTCTTTTTTTTTTTTCCTGGATTTGTTTGACTGCTTTGAAAAGTGAAAAACTGCAAGTCTCTTGCTAAGTCATGTCTTATTCTTTGTGACCCCATGGACTGTAGCTCACCCGACTTCTCTGTCCATGGAATTTCCCAGGTAAGAATACTGGATTGGGTTGTCATTTCCTCCTCCAAGGGATATTTCCAACCCAGGGATCGAACCTGCACCTTCTGCATTGGCAGAGCCACCAGGGAAAACCTTTCATAACAAGAGTTTGTTTCCACCTCTTGGCTAATGTGAATAATGCTGCAGTCAACATGGAAATGCAGATATCTCTTTCTGATACTGTTTCCATTTCTGTTGGACATATACCCAGAAAGGAGACTGCTGTATCATATAGGGGTTCTATCTTTAATTTTTTGAGAAATCTGTGTATTGTTCTCAATAGCACCTGGACCAATTTACATGCCCAGATGGTCATAAGGGGCCCCTTTCTCCACATCTTTGCCAACACTGACTATTTCTTGACATTTGATAACACCCATTCAAACAGGTGTGAAGTGATATTTCACTCTGGTTTTGATTTGCATTCTCTGATGATTAAGGATGTTGAGCACTTTTTAATATGCCTGTTGACCATCTGTATGTTTTCTTTGGAAAAATGTCTATTCAGTTTCTCTGCCCATTTTTTTAATTTGATTCTTTTGCTAGATTTTTGTGCTTTTAAAATATATTTTGGATATTAAAGCTTTATCAGATTTGTAATTTTCAAATGTATTTTCTCATCCCATTTGTGACCTTTTCGTTTTGTTGTAAGCTGTTCAGAAATTTTCCAGCTTGATGTAGTCTCACTTGTGTATTTGTACTTTTGCTGCCTTTACTTGTGGTGTCATACCCCACCCCCCAAAAAAAAAGTCCTTGCCAAGAATGATGTCAAGGAGTTTACCTGGTATATTTTCTCCTAGGAGGTTTAGTTTAAGGTCTTACATTTAGGTCTTTAAGTCATTTGAGTTGATGCTTTGTATGGTGCAAGACAAAGATCCAATACCATTGTTTCCTTGTACATATTCAGTTTTCCCTGCATGATTTGTTAAAGAGACTACCTTTTCTCCAGTGCGCACCTTTGGTACTCTGGAAGTTTAGCTGAGTTTATTTTTGCATTCTCAATTCTGTTCCATTGGTTTATATACCTGTTTTTATGTGAGGACTGTGCTGTTTTGATTAGTAATGTTTTGTAACATTTTGAAATCAGATACTGTGATACCTCCAGCTCTATTCTTCTTTCTCAAGACTGTTTAGACTATCAGAATTCATTTTAATTCCATATGAATTTTAGGATTATTCTTCCCATCTATATAAAAAAAAAAGCATGTACAGTGATTGCATTGAACCTATGGATTGTTTTAGGTGATATGGATATTTTAACAGTATGAAGAGAATATTAATTTAAAATTTAATTATTTAATGTATATTAAATAACATATTTTATGTATTAAACTTATATATAAATAACAATTTAATATTAATTAATAATATTAATCCAATGTATGAACGTGGCACGTCTTTCCAATTTGTGTCTAATTTTCTTTCAGGAGTGTTTTATAGTTTTCAATGTAGAAGTCTTTCATCTCCTTGGTTAAATTTATTCCTAAGTATCTTATTCCTTTTGATGTTATTGTAAACAAGAGGGTTTTCTTAATTTCCTTTCTAGATTGTACCTTTTTGTTATATGGCAGTGCAACCGATTTCTGTAGGTTGATTTTATGTTCTTCAACTATTAACTTTGTTTTTCAGTTCTAACAGGGTTTTTTTTTTTTTTTGGTCCCCCCCATAAGATCATGTCATCTATGATTAGAAAAACTGCATGTTTTTCTTTATAATTTGGGTGTCTTTTTCTTGTCGAGTTGCTCTGACTAGGACTTCCAGTACTAAGTTGAATAGACGTGGTGAGAGTGGACAGTATCTTGGGTCCTGTCAAGATTCCAATACAGAAGATGGGGCCATTCTCCTAAACAGTGCTCTAAAAAATTTAGAAAGAAAAACATATGGTCTAGTCTTTTCTGACCTTCCCCAGAGAGAAGCCGGGAGGTTATAGCTTCCTCCCAATGCATGCATGGTGCTGTTCCAGGAGGAGGGATTATGGTGAAAGGGTGCCACAAGTTTTCCTACTGACCTTTATATGTCTGGCTTAACACTTGGAACGCAGAAGCCTTGTAACTAGTTTCTGAATTTCTCACAAAGGGAGTTTTTCTGTATATTGCTGTTGAATCAGTGTCTATTTGAGAAAGAGAAAGATCTGGGGCTTCCTATTCTGCCATCTTACTGACATCCCTCAGGACATTTGAAATTTTGCTAATTGAAATGAAAAGATACTGGAACATTTTGAGGAATATGTAACATCAACTAAAGTAAAAGAACACTCTAGAATTCATGGGGAGAATGGAATATAAGGAAACCAGGAAGATTAAAAACTGAGTCTGAAACCTACTTCAGAGTGCAGACTAAAGATGATAGTAGCTCCCCCAGAAAAAATAAAAAATAGACAATCCAGCATATTTGAATCCATATGCTAGATACATATGATCCAGCAAGCCCACTCCTGGGCATATATCCAGACAAAGCTATAATTCACAAAGATGCATGCTCCACTATGTTCACAGCAATGCTATTCACAGCAGCCAAGACATAGAAAGAACCTAAATGTCCATCGCTGGATGAATGGATGAAGAAAATGTGACATACATACATAAAGGAATAGTACTCAGTTATAACAAAACAAAATAATGCCATCTGTGGCAACATGGATGCAACTAGAGATTATTATACTAGTGAAAGAAGTCAGAAAGAGAAAGACAAATTCTATATGACATCAAATATGTGGAATCTAAAATATGACACCAATGCACCCATCTATGATAGAGAAACCCAATCACAGACATAGAGAACAAACTGGTGGTTACCAGGGGGAGACATGGACAGGGAGTCATGGACAGGGCAGTTGGGGTTAGCTTTTATATAGAGAGTGGATACACGACAAGGTCCCTCTGTATACCACATAGAACTATATTCCGTATCCTATGATAAACCATAAGGGAAAAGAATATTAAAAAAGAATGTATATACATGTATAATTGAATCACTTTGCTGTATAGCAGTAACTATCACTTCATGGGAAATAGATGGGGAAACGCTGGAAACAGTGTCAGACTTTGTTTTTTGGGGCTCCAAAATCACTGCAGATGGTGACTGCAGCCATGAAATTAAAAGATGTTTACTCCTTGGAAGGAATGTTATGACCAACCTAGATAACATATTAAAAAGCAGAGATATTATTTTGCCAACAGAGGTCCATCTAGTCAAAGCTATGGTTTTTCCAGTGGTCACATATGGATGTGAGAGTTGTACTATGAAGAAAGCTAAGTGCTGAAGAATTGATGCTTTTGAACTGTGGTATTGGAGAAGACTCTTCAGAGTCCCTTGGACTGCAAGGAGATCCAACTAGTCCATCCTAAAGGAGACCAGTCCTGGGTGTTCATTGGAAGGATGCTAAAGCTGAAACTCCAGTACTTTGGCCACCTCATGAGAAGAGTTGACTCATTGGAAAAGACTCTGACGATGGGAGGGATTGAGGGCAGGAGGAGAAGGGGATGACAGAGGATGAGATGGTTGGATGGCATCACCAACTAGATGGACATGAGTTTGAGTGAACCCGGGGAGTTGGTGATGGACAGGGAGGCCTGGTGTGCTGAGATTCATGGGTTTGCAAAGAGTCAGAACCGACTGAGTGACTGAACCGAACACTACATTGTAAATCAGTTATACTTCAATTGAAAAACTATTTAAAAGAAGAAAAAATAAAATAGATAAAATTAAAATACTCCCTTAAAAAATTAAAGATGAGAGTAGCTAAGAATAAGGTACAACAAAGAGGGCATAAACATAGACAGACAGATAAGCTGTGTTTCAGACTTTATGATTGTTGGAAGAGAAGATAAAATTCAAAAAGAATTAAAAGTGGTAGACAGTAACAAGGAGGGGATGACATTTTTTGTCTGTACACTTGGTATCTGCTACCTGTGAGTCATCTGAAAGATGAGGCATCTAAACTAAACTAGTACGTAGCTCAGTGGAGAGATCAAGACTTAAGGTATTAGCACAAGAGACAGCATGATACGAAGGTAAGTTAAAGCCACTGAGTAATAAAGTCATGTTGGAAGAAATTAAAATGGATAAGAGCGTGCAGCATAGGTCTCCATATTGGGTGTTCAATATTTAGAGCTAAAATCAGAAGATTGGGCTCCTGTATAAGAAATGGGGGAAATATGCAGGCTGATAGTAGTGGTAGTATGGGGCAGAACCCTAGAACCCTAAAGTATTTTAGAGGAGGAAGACTTACACATGGAGTATAAAGTATTTTAGAGAAGGAAGAATTACACAACTATTTAAAATAATATCTTAAAAAAATAAATAAAAATAAAAAAATAACATAAAATATTATCTTTATGGAAGACTCAAACATCATCAACCCACCTTAATAATAAATTTAAGTACATATTTCTACCTTGACATTAAATTCTATATTTGTAAAATTTATATTAATAAAGTATAGAAATTAGCATCTACTAATATGCTATATAGTACTATATAATGGGCTATATGTTAAAGCCATTACCTAATTTAATTAAATTGCTTCATGATCATTTTCTAGTTGAAGATACTAAGCCTCAGAAGAGCTTACTTGAGAAATGAGATTTGAAACCAGTTCTATTTGAGTTCAATGTCTTCCTCTAACATTGGATTTAAATAGATATAGGTCCAACTCATTATGCTCTGTCTTTTTGCCTTTGGCCCTTGAGATGAGAATTATGCAACATTTCAAAGCTTCAGTTTCCTGGCTGTTGAATGAGTAGCACAGTAGGATCTATTTCATAGACTGTAGTTAGTATTATATGAGCCAAAAGAAGATAAAGGATTGAGAACTCTTTCTAATTCATAATAAACCCTTGAAATGTGTTAGCAATGTTATCATTTTTTGTTATACAGATATCCCATTGAAGCATTTGACTCACATTTATTTTTATTACATGTTACTTTTTCTATCCAAAAAAATTAAATATAAAGATAAGGAAGGCCTTTTCTTTTTTATATCTAGCATACGATCCTAAAATTAAACAGTAAATGTATGCAGTCTGATACTCAACTACACACAATGTTTAGGATAAAAGTAAGTTTTCTCACATATATATATATATGTATATATATATATATATATATATCTACTGACTTAGAAAAATGAAAGTGATACATATTCAAGAGTCTTCTAATAGCTTCAATAAGATAAGATGCTTATGGTTTAAATGGATCTTACTCTCCTATCCTTGCAAATGAGGATAAACTCGAGGAACAATCTCTATGTAGGTAGGTTTGCCGTCAATGGTAGGAAAATTTTCTTTTGAGATGTCGATTTACAGTAAATAAAAGCACATAGGTAAATTATGGAAGACTTTCATCATCTATACTGTTATTGATCTCTCAAACCTGTAAGAGAAAAATTAACCCAAATATTTTTGAAGCATTAGTAAATGTTCAACTATTAATAGAATAAGATATATTAAATATTCATTTTTTTGAGAGAGCTTAGAAAGTAAAGGGTTTTACATTTACTATCAGAGTCCTTACCTGCAATTTGGTGTTCATATCTCTAGTTATTGTGTTTGCCTGTGTATGCTGTTTTACAGCTTTTAGCAATTAGAGAATCAAGCAGGTAATAAGTTTGTATAATAAAATTATTCAAGAGACAGAATATAAGGAAGGATCCCCTAAATGGAATAAAGTCACTGTGGTCATCCAGGTCAATTCTTGTTGGTACTAAAGTATATCTTAGCTGAACTATAGTAAAAACAAAACAACAAAACTGTATAAAGTTCTCCAGGGTATTATTAGGTAACTCACTGATAGGTTTACATGGAGAATTTACCACATTACTAATATAATTGCTATCTTGTGGCCCCTTAAAAATACTTCTTAACTGACATATCTTTACTGGAAATATTTAGAAGATGTTTACATACATGTTCCAAATAATTAAAAGCATATTCTCTAGATCTAGATTTTTATCCTGGAGACATTTATTATGATGATGATTTTCTTATTTGCTTTTATTATAAAAGTTTTACCTTCTTAAAGTAAGAAAATAAGTGAATAAAAACAGTACAACTAGGTAGTATAAATAAAAAATTTAAAAAAAGCAAAAACAAAACAAAAAACTAACCCTTCCCCAAAAAACCCCTCTTCCTTCTCCTGATTCTAAGTTCTACTTTCCATATATAAAAATTACTATCCATATATAGTCCTGAAGATAAATCATAATAATTAATAGCTATAGCATCATGGGATAAATGAAAGAAGAAAACTAAGCTGATTTTTTATACTGAATCATGTTATATTAATATTTTATAATGCTTTTTACCCAAATAAGCAATGTAGTTGATGTTTACTATAGCCCTAATATTTTTATCTATCACATATCAGAATTCTGAGTGCTCATTAATTTAAATATTTACTTATTGATACACATACAAATACTGAAGTCTTAAAAATAATATGCTTTTTCAAATCAGGAGACAACAATCACTTTTCTTTCCAAAGATGTAAAATTCTAAAGAAAAATTTAGGCTTTCAGTTTATTGATTGATAGAATATTCTATACTACTGATTAAAAAAATAAAGTAACCTGCTTATGCCATGTGTCTTTATTAGCATGGTTTTGCAAATGTGGTTAACTAAGCTCATTTAATATATGGTTAAATGAGAAACAAAGGATTGTCCACAATTTTTTTACCCACATTATGTTAAACTTGTAAATTATCAAAACAGACAGCAAATTTTCATGACGCACTTTGTCCTTAGACTCTCTGGATTAACCAATTGGTGGTCTCAAACAGCAAGGGCTTTGAAATCATGGTGATTTGAATTTGAGTCTTAGCTCTGCCCTTCATCCGGAGAAGGCAATGGCACCCCACTCCAGTACTCTTGCCTGGAAAATCCCATGGATGGAGGAGCCTGGTGGGCTTCAGTCCATGGGGTCGCTAAGAGTTGGACTGAAACTTCAATTTCACTTTCACTTTCTGCCATTCATCATTAGTAAACTAGATTAACTAAGAAAGCTAATTTTTCACTAATGCTGAGTTCACATGCTTGAAGTGAATATAAAAACAATGTTCAGTATGAATAATACAATTCATATAGTATATGATACTATACAATTAATATACAAGATCATATCTCCAAGAGCTTGGCATGTAGAAATCTCTCAACTGTAAATAGTAACACTATCACTGTTGCCAATAAAACAATGAAAATTAAAACCAGTTGTGAAACATCTGCTTCAGAGCTGGATGGTGTGGATTTACGTATGAGCCACATACATCCAAATAGGAGGGACATGTGCTCCTGTAGTTCTTTTGTTTCACATTTGCTCTAATAACTACATTGAGACTGATATATTCTCTAATTCTCATTATCTGTCTTAGAATGTAACCTTCTGGTACTGTTCAGTTCATGCATAAGAGAAAGGAGGTAGAGAGAAGAGCTGTCTGGTGTTTACTGTTATAAGGACAGTAATTCTATCACGTCACTACCATGACCTCACTTAAGCTTAATGACTTCCTGGCTCCTTATACAGCCACACTGATGGTTGGGGCCTCAACATGTGAATTTGGGGACACACTAATGCTCACTCCTTAACAACATTTAATACCTAGAATCTAAACTATACATAAAAGGTTTCCCATAACTATTGGAATTAACCAAAGGACTTTCCAAGAGCTACATGGAAGGGGGCAGAGGCAAGGAACAGAACTGTCCACAGAGACTGCAGAAACAAGTGGAATCATTAGTAATAAATCTCAGCAGAAATAAACATTTGGAGGATGCACAGCCTGGAGTAACACTTTATCTTCAACAGGACCTTGACTGGGGGAAGGAATTGTCAGGTTGGTAGAAAATCCCTCCTGGACTCAGTATGGCCCAGTAAAGCAGTGGAAGCAGGGAAGCACCCAGAATAATAAAAATAGCAGACTTTCTGAGAGTAGTCTGTCTCTAGGGAGAACTGACATCTTGAACTAGTCACAGGAGCCAATTAATCTTGATAACTGTAGTGCTAGCACCATAAATACTGTATCAGGCTCTAATGTGGGAAGCCTCTTTATTTTCTCCCCACATGAACTCTTTAAAAAAAAAAAAGTTTACAAAACAAATTATAATGAATGTTGTAGAGGGTGTGGAGACAAGTGAACCTTCCTACACTGTTGGTGGGAATGTAAGATGGTGTAACCACTATGGATAACAGTAGAGAGGTTCCTCAGAAAACTAGGAATTACTACATGATCTAGAATCCCAGGTATATTCAGGGCATATACCTGGACAAAACTATAACCCAAAAGACACATGCATGGACACAGTGAAGGAAGAAGAGGGTAGGGCAAACAGAGGGTAGCAAGAAAGTAGCATGGGCATATATACACTGCTGCTGCTGCTAAGTCACTTCAGTCGTGTCCGATCTGTGCAACCCCATAGATGGCAGCCCATCAGGCTCCCCTGTCCCTGGGATTCTCCAGGCAAGAACACTGGAGTGGGTTGCCATTTCCTTCTCCAACGCATGAAAGGGAAAAGTGAAAGTGAAGTCGCTCAGTCGTGTCCGACTCTTAGCGACCCCATGGACTGCAGCCTACCAGGCTCCTCCATCCATGGGATTTTCCAGGCAAGAGTACTGGAGTGGGGTGCCATTGCCTTCTCCTACCATGTGTAAAATAGATCCCTAGTGGGAGGCTGCTGTATAGGCACAGGAAGCTCAATCCAGTGGGTGCTCTGTGACAACCTGCAGGAGTGGGTTGGGGTAGGATGTAGGGGGGAGGTTCAAGAGAAAGGGGCCATATATATACTTATGGCTAATTCAGTAGTTATATGCAGAAGCCAACACAATATTGTAAAGCAATTATCCTTTGATCAAAAAAAAAAAAAAGATCCATGCACTGCTACATTCATAGCAGCAGTATTCACAACAGCCAAAACATGGAAAGTATATAAATGTCCATTGACAAATAAATGGATACATATGGAGTACATATATACAATGGAATAAATAAATGGATACATATGGAGTACATATATACAATGGAATATTACTCAGCCAGAAAAAGTAATGAAATAATGATGTCTGCAACATGGATTCAATTAGAGGTTATCATACTAAATGAATTAAGTCAGAAAAAGAAATACCATGTGATGTCACTTATATCTAGAAACAAAAATATGTCAAAATGAATCTATCTACAGAACAGAAACTAACTCACAGACATAAAAATCAGGTATATGGCTGCCGAGGTTGGGTGAGGAGGGAGAGGAGTGGACTGGGAATTTGGGGTTGGTAGATGCAAACTATTACATTTAGAATGGATGAACAACAAGGTCCTACTGTATAACACAAGGAACTCTACCCAAACCATAACGGGAAATGATATAAAATAAGTGTATATATATACATATATACACACACACACATAGCTGAATCACTTTGCTGTACAGCAGAGATTGGCACAGCATTGAAATCAACTACACTTCAATAAGAAACCAAGTAAAATAAAAATTAAAGGAAACAAATTTGTAAAAATTGAAATGCATGGCCTGAACATAACAAGCAGATGAGGTAAAATGCTCCATAATCCCATCTCCTCAAACTGGGAAAGGGACATAATGGACAATTCCCAGGAAGAAAACATAAGAAACCTTTCAAATGTGTTAAGAAAATAATCAACCTCACTTATAATAAGAGACTTGGGAATTAAAACTATGAAACTACATTGACATCCACTTTCCCACGCATTAGATTGTAAAAAATAAATCCAAGTGTTGCTAACTCCTTTGGTAAGACTGTGGGAGGAGGTGTGCACTCTGACACATTGCTTATGGTTATATAAAAACAGGCTCATCCTTTTCAGGATAGTCATCAATTTCTACAAAAATTATAAAGCTGATTTCTGAGTAGTAAATTCACTCTAGTAATTTCCTACAGATTGTTAAAACATGTCATTTAAAATTGAAAAGAAGAATAAAGGGGAGTCAGCAGATTCTTTTTGTGCTGTATGAAGAACACTTTGTATCAGATTTAATCACATACCCAGGAAATGATCTATGTAAAACTTATGCAGTGTTTAACACCATGGTAAAAGGAAATGTTTCCTTACAATGAAAGTTCACCTGTTAACATGTTCTTGTTAATGTCTCTCTACAGATGACTAGTTGAGGGATTATGAGAGGCTCCTGCAATGTAATACTATGTATCTCCTTATGTAGTGATATGGAGAAATGTCCAAGATATATTGGAAAAGGAGGAAGATTTCAGAATAGTGTGTATAGTGTGCTATTGCCTCTTTTAAAAATGAAATAAAACATGCTTCTATATTTACTTCCTCATGCAATTCTTTTTCTTTGTTTGTTTTTTAATTTTATTTTATTTTTAAACTTTACATAATTGTATTAGTTTTGCCAAATATCAAAATGAATCTGCCACAGGTATACATGTGTTCCCCATCCTGAACCCTCCTCCCTCCCCATACCATCCCTCTGGGTCGTCCCAGTGCACCAGCCCCAAGCATCCAGTATCGTGCATGAAACTTGGACTGGCAACTCGTTTCTTACATGATATTTTACATGTTTCAATGTCATTCTCCCAAATCTTCCCACCCTCTCCCTCTCCCACAGAGTCCATAAGACTGTTCTATACATCAGTGTCTCTTTTGCTGTCTCATACACCAGGTTATTGTTACCATCTTTCTAAATTCCATATATATGCGTTAGTATACTGTATTGGTGTTTTTCCTTCTGGCTTACTTCACTCTGTATAATAGGCTCCAGTTTCATCCACCTCATTAGAACTGATTCAAATGTATTCTTTTTAATGGCTGAGTAATACTCCATTGTGTATATGTACCACTGCTTTCTTATCCATTCATCTGCTGATGGACATCTAGGTTGCTTCCATGTCCTGGCTATCATAAACAGTGCTGCGATGAACATTGGGGTACACGTGTCTCTTTCCCTTCTGGTTTCCTCAGTGTGTATGCCCAGCAGTGGGAGTGCTGGATCATAAGGCAGTTCTATTTCCAGTTTTTTAAGGAGTCTCCACACTGTTCTCCATAGTGGCTGTACTAGTTTGCATTCCCACCAACAGTGTAAGAGGGTTCCGTTTTCTCCACACCCTCTCCAGCATTTATTATTTGTAGACTTTTGGATCGCAGCCATTCTGACTGGTGTGAAATGGTACCTCATAGTGGTTTTGATTTGCATTTCTCTGATAATGAGTGATGTTGAGCATCTTTTCATGTGTTTGTTAGCCATCTGTATGTCTTCTTTGGAGAAATGTCTATTTAGTTCTTTGGCCCATTTTTTGATTGGGTCGTTTATTTTTCTGGAGTTGAGCTGTAGGAGTTGCTTGTATATTTTTGAGATTAGTTGTTTGTCAGTTGCTTCATTTGCTATTATTTTCTCCCATTCTGAAGGCTGTCTTTTCACCTTGCTAATAGTTTCCTTTGATGTGCAGAAGCTTTTAAGGTTAATTAGGTCCCATTTGTTTATTTTTGATTTTATTTCCAATATTCTGGGAGGTGGGTCATAGAGGATCCTGCTGTGATGTATGTCAGAGAGTGTTTTGCCTATGTTCTCCTCTAGGAGTTTATAGTCTCCTCATGCAATTCTTAAAAAAAAAAATGTGATGAATTACAGTACTTCCTATTTGGAGAAGAGTAGAGACCAGGTGGAATGTACCGGATAAAAAGGACATTTTCTTGTGTATATTTTATTTTTCCTTTTTATGTTAAGTTATATAAATAGATTATCTAGAAAAAATTAATAAATGTTGCAGTAATACAGATGCTTGGTACCTCCCCATGCTTCTGTCAACCATTCATGTGAGCAGATAATTCTAAACCAATGACAGCAAATGGAGCATCTGGTGCTGCAGGTAGCATGCAGCTCCCAGCTGTGCTTGACCCTCAAAATGCAATGTTTTCTAGTAGTAATGTTTTAATAATTACCATTTTAGCTACAACAGATAAAAATGAATGTTGATTTAATGCCACTAAGATAAGAGCTTTTACTGGCAATAAATCAACATTTCAGGGAACATTTCATGCAAAGATAGGCACAATAAAAGACACGAATGGTATGAACCTAACAGAAGCAGAAGATATTAAGAAGAGGTGGCAAGAATGCACAGAAGAACTATATGAAAAAGATCTCAATGAACCTGTTAACCATGAAGGAGTGATCACTCACCTAGAGCCAGACAACCTGGAGTGTCTGGAAGTCAATGGGCCTTACGGAGCATCACTATGAAAAAAGGTAGTGGAAGTGATGGAATTCCAGCTGAGCTATTTCAAATCCTAATAGTTGATGTTATCAAAGTGATACACTCAATATGCCAGCAAATTTGGAAAACTCAGCAGTGGTCACAGGACTGGAAAAGGTCAGTTTAATTCCAGTCCCAAAGAGGGGCAATGCCAAAGAATGTTCAAACTACCACACAATTGCACTCATTTTACATGCTAACAAGGTCATGCTGAAAATCCTCCAAGCTAGGCTTCAATAGTACATGAACCAAGAACTTCCAGAGGTTCAAGCTTGATCTAAAAAAGGCAGAGGAACCAGAGATCAAATTGCCAAAATCTGATGGATCATAGAAAGAGCAAGAGAGTTCCAGAAAAACATAAACTTCTGCTTTATTGACTATGACAAAGCCTTTGACTGTGTGGATCACAACAAACTGCCAGTCAGTTCAGTCACTCAGTTGTGTTTGACTCTTTGAGACCTCATGGACTGCATCACACCAGGCTTCCCTAGCCATCCCATTCCCAGATTCCACAACAAACTGTGGAACATTCTTAAAGAGATGGAAGTACCAGACCACTTCAAATGCAACCACCTCAAATGTATGCAGGGCAAGAAGTGACAGAACTGAACATGGAACAAAGGACTGGTTCAAAATTGGGAAAGGAGTGCATCAAGGCTCTATATTGTCACCCTGCTTATTTAACTTATATGCAGAGTACATCATGCAAAATGCCAGGCTGGATGAAGCACAAGCTGGGATCCAGATTGTGGGGAGAAATGGCAATAACCTCAGATATGAAGATGACCCCAGTCTTATGGCAGAAAGCGAAGAGAAACCAAAGAACATCTTGATGAAGGTGAAAGAGGAGAGTGAAAAAGCTGGCTTAAAACTCAACGTTCAAAAAATGAAGATCATGGCATCCAGTCCCATTACTTCATTGCATGCAGATGGGGAAGCAATGGAAACAATGAAAGACTTTATTTTCTTGGACTCCAAAATCACTACAAATGATGACTACAGCATTAAAAGATGCTTGCTTCCTGGAAGAAAAACTATGATAAGCCTATACAGTGTATTCAAAACCAGAGACATTACTTTGTGGACAAAGATCCATATAGCTGAACCTATGGTTTTTCTAATAGTCATGTATGGATGTGAGAGTTGGACCATAAAGAAGGCTGAGTGCCAAATAATGGAAGCTTTCATATTGTGGTGCTGGAGAAGAGACTTGAGAGTCCCGTGGACTGCAAGGAGACCAAACCAGTCAATCCTAAAGGAAATTAACCCCAAATATTCACTGGAAGAACTGATACTGAAGCTGAAGCTCCAATTCTTTGGCCACCTAATATGAAAAGCCAAATCAGTCCATTCTGAAGGAGATCAGCCCTGGGATTTCTTTGGAAGGAATGATGCTAAAGCTGAAACTCCAGTACTTTGGCCACCTCATGTGAAGAGTTGACTCACTGGAAAAGACTCTGATGCTGGGAGGGATTGGGGGCAAGAGGAGAAGGGGACGACAGAGGATGAGATGGCTGGATGGCATCACTGACTTGATGGACGTGAGTCTCAGTGAACTCCAGGAGTTGGTGATGGACAGGGAGGCTTGGTGTGCTGCGATTCATGGGGTTGCAAAGAGTGGGACATGACTGAGCAACTGATCTGATCTGATCTGATCTGAACTCATTGGAAAATATACTGATGTTGGGAAAAATAGAAGGCGGGAAGAGAAGGGAATGACAGAGGACAAGATGTATGGATGGTATCACCGATTCAATGGACATGAGTTTGAGAAGCTCTGGGAGATGGTGAAGGACAGGGAAGCCTAGCATACTGCAGTCCATGGGGTTGCAAAGAGCTGGTCACTTCTCAGCCACTGAACAACAGCAAAAAAATAAAAATAAAATAAGAGCTTACCATCTAGTATGTAGATTAAGAAGTTGCCATATTTGGGATGCCAGATTTAAACAAGAAAAAAAAAAAGTCAACTACTACCTCATTTAAGATATTTTCAAGGTGATTTTTAATTGAATTTTATCCTAAAAATGATTATTATATAAATTATTATTTTAGTACCTTTGTAGTATGTTAGCTTATTATATTTATACTACTTATAAATTATTATTGCAATATTGATATTACAAATTAGAGGAGAAAATGTCAACCCACTCCAGTATCCTTGCCAGTACAATTCCATGGACAGAGGAGCTGGGTGGGCTACAATCCATGGTGTTTCAAAGAGTCAGAAATGACTGAGTTATGGAGCAAACATGCACATAATTAAAAATAAACATTCATTTAAGACAAGACTGGAAAGACATGTAAAATTTAAATAGGTATGTTTAGAATTAGGTTACAGAATTTTTTTTCTATTTTTAAAATTTCTTCAATGCAGTTATGTTTATTGTATACAAATGTATCAAGACAAAGAAATTAATAAGCGAGACTTCACTTAAGACAATATATTTTCATGTTATTTTAGGAAAACATTCTAATTCAGTTCCAGTAAATTTTAAAGTCAATTTTTCAAATTTTACATATGATTTTATTTTTTTAAATTTTATATTGGAGTATAGCTGACTAGCAATGATGTGATATTTCATGTAAGACAGCAAAGGGACTTAGCCATACATATACAAGTATCCATTCTTCCCCAAGCTGTCCCCTATCCAGGCTGTCACATAACATTGAATAGAGTCCTGTGCTATATTGTCCTTGTTGGTTATCCATTTTAAATATAGCAGTGTGTACATTTTGAGGGCTTTGTGGGTAGTGACAGTGGTAAAGTACCTGCCTGCCAATGCAACAGATGCAAGAGATGCAGGTTCAATATCCGGGTCTGGAAGATTTCCTGGAGAAGGGCATGGCAACCCACTCCAGTTCTTTCCTGGAGAATCCCATGGACAGAAGAGCCTGGCAGGCTATAGTCCATAGCGTTGCAAAGAGTCAGATATGACTGAAGCAACTGAGCAAGCATGCATGTACGTATAGGTCTCAAACTTTAAAATGATTTTTAGACAAATAGGATTTAGAGATAATAGTGGAGGAAGCAAAGCTATTCTTTTCTTTATTGGAAGGCACTGCATTTGCTTAGGTAATGCCAAAAGAATAACAGTAAAAGACTTTCTAATAGTCTGAAGCTTTCACTTTCTTTTAATAAACATGCTAAATGAATTAATGACATTTTCCTGAATCATTGTTCATGTCTTAGAATTTTGGTATTTAAATCACATTCTGTACACAAATAGCATCAGTTTCAACTAGGAGCTGACTAGATTATAAATTGGCTAGTAGATCTTGATGAAAACTAAAAACTGGTTCCATCTGAAATTAGGGCTAAGATTTTATTCCAATTTACATACATTTGTGATATAAAAAACTAATTTATAAAGCATTATTTCATAATATAAAACACCATAATACCAAAAAAATAGATGTACTCTGCTATAGATCGCTATTAAAATCTTTGCACAGAGAGAACCTAGATTCTTAGCAGCTAAGGGTCTCCGTGCCTCTCACACTTCTTGATAAAGCTGCAAATAGTAGTAATTGATTCCCATTTGACAGTGAGATTCTGGGCATAAATTATCTAGATGTTGGAAGAGGTAAGGGGCTTCTCTGATGGCTCAAGTGGTAAAGAATCTTCTTGTAATGCAGTCACTCAGGAGATGTGGGTTGTATCCTTGGGTCAGGAAGATCCTCTGGAGGAGGAAATAGCAATCCACTCCAGTATTTTTTTTCCTGGAAAACCCCATAGACGGAGGAGCCTGGTGGGTTAAAGTCCATAGGGTCACAAAGAGTTGGACATGATGGAGCATGTGATGGATGGATGGATAGATGGATAGATGGATGGATGAATGGATGGATGAAGGAGGTAAGCATGCTTATTATAGAAAATGTGAGGGAAGAGAATCAGGGTTAGGACTAGACTGGCCTCATGACCCTGAGTTTGTTTCCAGGAATAGGAAGGTGGCTGATGAGTAAGGAGTGAAGTTGGAGAGGTGAAGGAGGGGCAGATGCTGTAAGGATCCCTATAAAAAGTGTACTTTGAATCTGAGTGAAGTGTGCTTAAAGCAAAAGAAGGACTTGATTTGTTCTTCTTCAGGAAACTTTTGGCCACTCTGTTGATAACAGACTGTATAGGGACAAAGGTAGAAGTCTGGGGACCAGAGGCCAAGGAGAGATGAGAGTACCTTGGACTGGAGATGGTGAGAAGGGATCAGATTTTGGGTATATTTTGAAGGTCAAGCCAAGAGATATCATTGATAAATTATAATATGGGCAGTTAAAAAATTAAAAAGAGGGAACTCTAAGATAAATCCAATACCTTTCATCTAAACAACTGGAAATGTCATGTTCATATTTACAAAATGTTTACATTTACTGGAAAATGTCTAAGAAGGCAAGATTTTTTAATGGTGCGTGGGAGGAAATATTAAAATATCAGTTTGATACCTTTGGGGCTTCCCTAGTGGTTCAGATGGTAAAGAATGTGCCTGCAATGCAGGAGACCTGGGTTCAATACCTAGGTCAGGAAGATCCCCTGGAGAAGGAAATAGTTACCCACACCAATATTCTTGCCTGGACAGAGGAACTGGGGAGGCTACAGTCTATTGGGTCACAGAGTCAGACATGACTGAGAAACTAACACACTTTCCACCTTTAGAATTGTGGTGCTTATTTGATCAGCTCTTCACAATGATTAATGAGCAGAATGGTGTTCAAGCTCAGAGTTCTGGGCTGTGGATCATCAGAATAAAGATGATAATTGAATCCCAGGTGATGCCAGTGGTAAAGAACACTCTTGCCAGTGCAGGAGATGTAGGAGACATCGAGGGTCGATCCCTGGGTCAGGAAGATCCCCTGGAGGAGGGCATGGCAACCCATGACAGTATTCTTGCCTGGAGAATTCCATGGACAGAGGATCCTGGCAGGCTACAGTCCGTAGGGTTGCAAAGAGTCAGATACAACTGAAGTGACTTAGCATGCAATCACACAAGCTGAATAACATCATCCGTGGAATAAGTACACATAGGAATGGGTCCCAGGAACTAACCCTTGGATCCATCAATATTTAGATGAATATGAAATTGAAAAGTACCATCAAAGAAGCTTGAGGAGGAGACACTAGTGAGGTAAGAAGAAAGGTGTAGAATATGGTGGCCAAAAAGCCCTGTGAAGAGCATGCCCCTGGAAGAAAAGAACACTGTTTCAAATGCGGATAGTAATCTGATAATCTAAGACTAAATAATTACTACATATTTAAAAGGAAATAAGTAATAGAATCACTCAAAATAATCAAATTTTTAGAATAAATCTTTTTCTAGGTACTGAGAAAGTATCTGATACTGCCGGGTATCACAAAGTCTTTTGTATTGTATTTTATTATCTCAAACATACAACTTTATGTATATAGAAGAAGAAAGCTGTGAAATAAATTTAAACTTTACTTATTCATATTTTACAGAAAGCCAAGAAAAATTTAAACATAAAAATCTCTGCCCTTTGGCATCCTCTCCCCCCCTCTCCCTGCATTGCGTGTCTGCTTTATGCATCATCCAAACCTCCCCATCAGCAAGAATACCCACTTTAAATGAAAAGCAACATTCTCCCAGCATCAACAAGACAACTCCTCAAATACAGCATTCCTTCTTCATCTTGTAAGGAGATATCATAATGCCACTTAGATTTGACTATGTAAAGTGTCAATAAAACATCATTTGATTTACAGATGCATATGTATATATACAGATAAATGTATATGTATATACTTGCATCAGCTTCCCAGGTGGTGCTAATGGTAAAGAGCCTGCCTGCCAGTGCAGGAGACTTTAGAGATGCAGGTCTGATCCCTGGGTCAAGAAGATCCCCTGGAGGAGGGCACAACAACCCACTCCAGTATTCTTTCCAGGAGAATCCCATGGACAGAGGAGCCTTATGGGTTATGGTCCATAGGGTCACAAAGAGTCAGACATGACTAAAGCGACTTAGCACAGCACAGCATAGCATAACTGTCTACATTTACAAAGTGTATATAACTCTGCCTCCTCTTCCAATGGGTGGAACAGTTCTCAGAGCTTTCTGAGATACTCTTCCCAGACTATAGTCTTCAAATCCCTGGCTTGTTCTGAGGTTCTGAGCTATCTGTGGCCCCAAAACATTTCTATTTTTAAGGAAATGTATTTATTTAATCCACTAATATATTCATTCATTTGGAGAAGAAAATGGCAACCCACTCCAGTATTTTTGCTGGGAAATTCCATGGACAGAGGACCCTGGTGGGCTAGTCCAAGGGGTCGCAGAAGTGGGGTATGACTTTGTGACAAGCCACCACCATTCATTTAACATACTAGAATCTGCTTGGTTCCTGTGTGTTCTTTATCTCAATACCACATCCTAAATTTACTCCCTAAACTCACATTATTTAACAGTCTCTTGGGTGGTTAGTTGGTACTTCAGTTTCTCAGGCAAAGTGGTGTAAATGGAACAAGAATCCAAAGTTTACAGAGAGAAAATGAGCCATAATGTTGGGGCCAGTGTGAGAAAAGCAAGAGAGATTCCATCTTGAAGCCTATCATGTCTTAAAGACAAGATATGAACTGGGCATGAACCTTGTCCAAGAGTGAGGAAACTTGCTAATGAAAACCAGGTCTCCTGAAGACTTCCCTCCCAACAATGATGAATGGAGATTGTAGGAGAAGGCAATGGCACCCCACTCCAGTACTCTTGCCTGGGAAATCCCAAGGATGGAGGAGCCTGGTAGGCTGCAGTCTATGGGTTGCAAAGAGTCGGACACGACTTCTTTCACTTTCACTTTTCGCTTTCATGCATTGGAGAAGGAAATGGCAACCCACTCCAGTGTTCTTGCCTGGAGAATCCCAGGGATGGGGGAGCCTGGTGGGCTGCTGTCCATTGGGTCGCACAGAGTCAGACACGACTGAAGCGACTTAGTAGTAGTAGTAGTAGCAGTTGAGGTCAGGCTGCCTGTGTTAGATTAACGTTACATGGAGACATCCTCCCCTTGATGTATAATCATTGTCCCCCAACCCTTAACCTTAATTGTTTATTTTCCTAGCACCTATTTGTTATAAAACTCAGTCATATACAACAAAGAGGTTGCTAACATGTAACCTGTCATGTAGGGGGGCATAAAACTGGGCCTCTCAGAAACATCTAGGGTCCTTGTTGGGAACTGATTCCCTTTGGACCCACTGGTGTAATAAACTGTACTCCACTGTCTTCAGCATCCTCTGAGGTGTGTTTTGTGACTATGGATTCCACAACACTGCCACTTAACAGATGTAACTTTAAGAAGCTTAACCTACTTCTAACAGTTTTCCTAATGCAGGATTTGCTACATAGTGGCAGGGCCCATTGTAAAATGAAAATGGAACCAGTGGGTATTTTAAAATGTACCTGTGATTTTTGCTTTTATTCAGGTCTATGAAGTTGATAGATCAGGAGATGACTGCCTCTGAAAAGATAATTTATTACCATATTTAAGAGTGGGAAAATAGTAGCTCAGATGGTAAAGAATCTGCCTGCAATACAGGAGACCTGGGTTCAAGCCCTTGGTTGAAGATTCGCTGAAGAATCTGGAATGGCTACCCACTCCAGTATTTTTGCCTGGAGAATTCCATGGACAGAGGAGCCTGGCGGGCTACAGTCCATGGGGTGGTAAAGAGTTGGACAATATTGAATGACTAACACTTTCATGACACACAGGACAATAGGAGAGAATGTGGAGGCTGGAGGGTGGGTGAGAGAGAGGAAGGCAGGGAACTGCCAGTTTCTGGAGAAATAATGGGTAAGACAGGGAAAGTAGGCTAAGTAGGTTTGCTTTGAAAGAATTCAGCAGATTCCTAGTTGAAGAATTCACCCCAGCATGATTTGGGCAGGAGAATCAATACCTCCTTGCATTAGAAGAACTAGATTAGGCAGGTGGGAGATGGGAGGTGGTGAACTTTTGATCATTTTGCACATGAAAAGCAGAGAGTCCTTATCTTTCTTTAAGAATGCACTGACCTTGGGAGGCGAAGTCTTTTTTTCCACCTCAAGATCCAAATCATCAAAACATCAAAGAAAATGCAGTGAATACAGTGGGGAAGGCAAATCTCCATTCCCAACCCTCTGAAGATGGTAAATCTCAAAGGATTTCCCTCTCTTCCAAACAAAGAAGAGGTCTTGTAAAAACTCCTCCTCTTCTATCCCTCTTCTGAGATACATTTGCCTGGGTTCGAGGCATTTAGGAGAGCTGAGTCTCTTTTCAAATATCCCATCTACGGACACTGAGCCACAGAAAGAACGGCCACTGCCTTGTGCCCTCCCAGAATACATGGAGTGAGCCTGACTCTGAATCTCCCTGGGCTCAGGCTCCCACTGGGACAGAGGGCAACAACAAAGTTGCCCTTCTTTTATCTACACACATAACTGGGTCACTGCCCTAGGAAGAAGCAGCCAGAGTCTCAGGATGGAAAAGAGGGTTATTAAGCCTGGTGGGGCCAGGAGGACCAGAGAGAAGGAAGTAGTCAGCCACCAATCAAGCAGCCAAAAATATAGCGACACAAAAGTAGAGACACCAAGGGAACATTTCATGCAGAGATGGGCACAATAAAGAATAGAAATGGTATGGGCCTAACAGAAGCAAAAGATATTAAGAAGAGGTGGCAAGAATACACAGAAGAACTATTAAAAAAAGATCTTCATGACCCAGATAACCACGATGGTGTGATCACTCACCTAGAGCCAGACATCCTGGAATGTGAAGTCAAGGGGACCTTAGGAAGCATCACTATGAGCAAAGCTAGTGGAGGTGATGAAATTCCCGTTGAGCTGTTTCAAATCCTATAAGATGATGCTGTGAAAGTGCTGCATTCAATATGCCAGCAGGTTTGGAAAACTCAGCAGTGGCCACAGGACTGGAAAAGGTCAGTTTTCATTCCAATCCAAAAGAAAGACAATGCCAAAAAATGTTCAAACTATCACACAATTGCACTCAACTCACCCACTACCAAAATAATGCTCAAAATTCTCCAAGCCAGGCTTCAACAGTACATGAACTATGAACTAAGCTGGATTTAGAAACGGCAGAAGAACCGGAGATCAAATTGCCAACATCCACTGGATCATCGATAAAGCAACAGAGTTCCAGAAAAATATACTTTTGCTTTACTGACTATGCCAAAGCCTTTGACTGTGTGAATCACAAGAAATTGTGAAGAATTCTTAAAGAAATGGGAATACCAGACCACCTGACCTGCCTCTTGAGAAATCTGTATGCAGGTCAAGAAGCAACAGTTAGAACCAAACATGGAACAACAGACTGGTTACAAATCGGGAAAGGAGAATGTCAAGGCTGTTATAGTGTCACCCCGCTTATTTACTTTATATACAGAGTATATCATGAGAAGTGCTGGGCTGGTTGAAGCACAAGATGGAATCAAAGTTGCTGGGAGAATTATCAATAACCTCAGATATGCAGATGACACCACCCTAATGGCAGAAAGTGAAGAAGAACTAAAGAGCCTCTTGATTAAAGTGAAGGAGGAGAGTGAAAAAGTTGACTTAAAACTCAACATTCAGAAAACTAAGATCATGGCATTTGGTCCCATCACTTCATGGCAAATAGATGGAGAAACAATGCAAGCAGTGAGAGACTATTTTCTTGAGCTCCAAAATTACTGCAGATGGTGACTGCAGCCATTAAATTAAAAGATGCTTGCTTCTTGGAAGAAAAGCTATGACTAACCTAGACCGCATATTAAAAAGCAGAGACATTACTTTGCCAATAAAGGTCCCTCTAGTCAAAACTTTGGTTTGTCCAGTAGTCATATATGGATGTGAAAATTGGATTATAAAGAAAACTGAGTACCAATGAATTTATCCTTTTGAACTGTGGTGTTGGAGAAGACTTTTAAGAGTCCCTTGGACTGAAAGGAGACCCAACCAGTCCATCCTAAAGGGAATCAGTCCTGAATATTCATTGGAAGGACTGATGCTGAAGCTGAAACTCCAATACTTTGGCCACCTGATGCGAAGAGCTGACTCATTGGAAAAGACTCTGATGCTGGGAAAGATTGAAGGCAGGAGGAAAAGGGGATGACAGAGGATGAGATGGTTGGATGGCATCACTGACTCAATGGACATGAGTTTGAGTAAGCTCCAGGAGTTGGTGATGGACAGGGAAGCCTGGCGTGCTACAGTCCATGGGGTCACAAAGATTCTGACATGACTGAGCAACTGAACTGACTGTAGCCCACCAGGCTTTTGTGTCCATAGGATTCTCCAGGCAAGAATACTGGACTGATTTACCATTTCCTTCTCCAGAGGATCTTCCTGAGCCAGGAATCAATTCCCAGTCTCCTGCATTGTAGTCAAGTGGGCGTTTGGCCCAATTCCTGGAATTCCTTACCACTTCCTCCAAATTGTTAGAATACTCCTCCCACTCATTAACCTATGAAACTGACAACCCCATACTCTGAGGCTGCTCTGACCTTCTGAGATGGCCCACACTCTATTTGTAAACATGTTTCTCTCTAAATAAATCTCTGTATGTATGAGTGCTAAGTCGCTTGTTGTGACTATGTGCGACTCTATGGGCTATAGCCAGGCTTCTCTGTCCCTGGGATTCTCCAGGCAAGAATACTGGAGTGGGTTGCCATGCCTTCCTGCAAGGGATCTTCCCAACTCACGACCAAACCCAAGTCTCTTAGGTCTCCTGCATTGGCAGGCAGTTTCTTTACCACTAGCACGACCAGGAAAGCCCCTGCTTCTTAGCTATCACTTTTTGTCTCACTGAGTTCTTTCTGCAAGGAGACATCAAGAATCTGAGCCTCATTAAGTTCTAGTGTATGATTTCAGTTAAAAGACTGTGGATTCAAGTCCCAATCTGAGTTACATGGTTTCAGTGCGATATTCCAAGTCCCAAATGGGTGCATTATTGCCCCATCAGACTTCACTTAGAAAATACAAACTCAAAGTTAACATTCACAAGAATTTCACAGAGCATTAATCCCCCAGTGCAGGCCCCTTCTGAACACAGGGCATGATTGCTCTGGTTGTATACTCCTGAAGTCAGCTCTAGATCTATGGAATGAATTTTAAGTCATATTTTGATCCTCCATATGTACATGCTCAGTCCCTTCAGTCCTGTCTGACTCTTTGTGACCCCTCTGCCAGGTTCCTCTGTCCGTGAAATTCCCCAGGAAAGAATACTGGAGTGGATAGCCATTTCCTCCTCCAGGAAATCTTCCTGAACCAGGGATTGAACCCGAGTCTCCTGTAGCTCCTGTATTGCAAACAGATTCTTTACTGCTGAGCTATTCTGGCTCTTGTGTGCAACCAGCTGTAGATGTTTAGCATATACCGTATTTTTTTTTTTTTTTTAACCCCAGGATATCTTGCTAATTTTGCACACAGACACTAAGGGAACCAACTCAGCCATTCTGCCACACACAAATTTTGAAGTGCCAGGGTATGAACAATCAAAGAGGAAATGTTAACTGATAGGCAAATATTCCTGTTTTGGGGCCCCATTTTAGGCCGCTGAGTCAGAAGCACTTTCTCCACATCCCCCAGATGGATCAAGCCTTAGCTGTCCACAACGACCATCTCCAGAGGACAAGGTGCGCTAGCTTTCCATCCACAGCTCACATGTGTTCCTTAGGATGTCATCACAAAATAAACCATCTCCTTACAAGCCTTTGAATAAAGATACTTTTTTTTTGCAAGAACTCTGAATAAGACTCTAAGCATAAGAGTTATTTTGCAGGATGCATGAGATTATATATGCAAAATATGAAACACGGGACCTGGCCAATTACAGCTACTTAGTGTCTTTGAGTTCTTGATCCTCTCTCTCTATTTGAAAAGCCGCTTGATGTATAATCTACAGCCAGATGTCCAAAATGTAGCTTTTGTTACTTAAACACAAAAACTCAATCTCTATTTCAATATTGAATTTAGTCAAATCCTAAGGAATTCTGTCTATGCAAATGAAAGCTGTCTTTTCTGGATTTCTGGATTTTATCCTTTTCAAGGTGACAGGTGGAGATGGTGGAGGAGGATTGAGTGTCAGGGAGGGGCAGCCATCTTGGCTTGTTCCAACAGAGAACACTATGGTCTCAGTGGGTCTCTGATCTTTCTTCTCAAGGGACTCCTCATGTCCTCAGTGTCTCTCAATGCTCATCAGTATCTCAGGATTACCACTTTGCTCCTTTCAAGGATATGGGAAATTTGGGATCATCTCTGACATCACCCTGGTTGTTCAGATGGTAAAGAATCTGCCTGTAATATAGGAGACCCTGATTGTAATGGGAAGATCTCCTGGAAAAGGGAATGGCAACCCACTCATGTATTCCTGCCTGGAGAATTCCATGGACAGAAGAGCCTGGCAGGCTATAGTCCATGGGCTGCAGACACAATTGAGTGACTAAAACACAGACACACACACATACTGACATCAGAGAAGGGCTGCAGGAGGTGGGGGAGAGTGGGTTTGACTCACATCCTTTTTGTCACATTTACATTGTACTGTCACTAAGGCATGTTGGTATTTAATAGAAACAGAACTTATTTCCCCAGGATTCAACCAGTAAACAGGTTAAGTTCCCTCCATCTTTAAGATGTGTTCATCTCTTTCAGCTACCTCTTTCCTAGACCATGTTCACGGATAACACAGATCATAACAACTTTTCAGTTAGTTAGTGTTAGTTGCTCAGTCGCGTCTGACTCTTTGCAACCTTGAGGACTGGACCCACCAGGCTCCTCTGTCCATGAGATTCTCCAGGCAAGAATACTGGGTGGGTTGCCAACTTCACATTTCCTCATTTGCTTTTCTCCCTTCCACAGCCAGAGGCATCATTGCCAAATCTGGGTATGTGGGAAAACAAAACCAAAACCTTTCTCACTGTTTAAGGCATAAACTTGTGGATTAGAGTTCTCCAGTTTTGCTCTCGAAAACAGAAACCAAGTCTCTTAAAACACATAAATCATTTTCTCTCCACAAAATGAAATATGCCTCGAGGCGTTTCTATAATAAAACTCAGAGCAATCAGTGTGGAATGGGGATTGTGCGTGAAGAACACATAATCAGTATAATCAAATTATTATCCTGTCAAGAAGGAAATGTGTTCTTACAAACCTCAGCATAGAGGAAAATCCAGGAAGCATTTAGTGACTGCTCAGTTCAGTCTGGATAGGGAGGAAAGGCAGTCTTGTGCCTGAGGGCACCGGAAGGGGAAGGAGCACAGAAGCAGTAGAATACTCAAGGAAGTTTTGTCCAATAATGAACCAAAGGAGGAGGGTACGTCAGGTGCAAGTCAAGATCAATGAAACACAAAGGTGTGAGGAACCTATCCAGTATCAAGTCATCAGAGCAGCATTTAAGATGCCAGAGGAGGAACTTCCCTGATGGTCCACTAGCTAAGGCTCCGAGCTCCCAATGCAGACCAGCTGGCTGGACCCCTGGTTAAGAAACTAGATTCCACAAGCCACAGCCAGGAGTTCACATACCATAAGTAAAGATTCTGCCTACTTTAATTAAGACAGAGTCCAGCCAAATAAATAAAAATAAATATTTTTTAAAAGATGTCAGAAGACAGATGCAGGAAAGAACATATTATTTTTGGTGCTGGATTTCTCAGTAAGGTAGCCATATCCTAGACTGCCCTGGAAGATCTCATTTTATCCTTGTCATCTTGACAGGAGTATTAGTGTTTTATACTTTTCATACTTCAAAGTGTCTGAGTTTGGGTAGTGAATTACAGAGTCTTTCTACTCTATAGACAATCCAAGCAAGTACATAGCACATAAAAAGTACACTCTTAGACAACTCTCCACCATCCCCTCGAGGAAAACATTTCCATGATGTAATTTGATACATAATAATTCTTAACATGTATCGGAATTGATATCATAGAAAACTTCAGATTCATACTTCATGTCACTCACTTGACTCACTTAACTTTTGTTTTTAATAGTAACACATAGGAGTGGTTGCTGCTGCTGCTGCTAAGTCACTTCAGTCGTGTCCAACTCTGTGGGACCCCATAGATGGCAGCCCACCAGGCTCCCCCGTCCCTGGGATTCTCCAGGTGAGAACACTGGAGCGGGTTGCCATTTCCTTCTCCAATGCATGAAAGTGAAAAGTGAAAGTGAAGTCACTCAGTCCTGTCCAACTCCTAGCGACCCCACAGACTGCAGCCCATCAGCCTCCCCCGTCCATGGGACCCTCCAGGCAAGAGTACTGGAGTGGGGTGCCATTAGGAGTAGTTAGGAGGAAGTAAATAATCTCCTCTTCATAATATGACCCTGCAAGGGATATATCTAACAGAAAATTTGGTTGGATTGAATGTGATTAAATATACAGATATAAGGTAATAATTAGAAAGTAAAGAAACATAAAATGAAGTGAGAAAAAAAAAGATTTAATATCTACATAAACATCTATTAAGCCATTATTTTACATCTTCTGGAAAATTTCTGATGTTATTAATAGCATATTACTCTATTAATGCGATTTACTTCTATACCAGAAGTCTGGTCTTATATACCAGACACTAAATATATATATGTGTATATATATACACATATATAATACATAGATATATGTATTATATATATACACACACATATACAGAAATATACATGTGATATAGCTAAAACATATTTACTGGTTGCAAATAATCAGTTTATCTAAATATATATTTAGAGTATGCTATATTATTTATTTTATAGATTATTATATTTAAAGTAATATTGGAGGAACAAAAATTAATGAGAAATTAACAGCATTTTCTATCTCTGGGTAGATCCAGCTCTTGGGTTTTATTTACAATTACTTGGACATTGACCCAAGTGGAGAGAACTAGAGAAGTCAGGAGGATTAGTATTTTAACAAGCAGAAAATCTCCTTTCAGAGATATATGATAAAAATCTGTCAGAATCCAAGCTTTCAGACATGAGAACTAGATACACACACGTAGGACTAACTTCTCTATACTTTATTCTGGGGTTATATCACTTGTCCATAGTACACTGATGTAAACAAAATTGTAGGACAATGTCAGGCAGAAACCTAACACCTCAAGAAAAACATGCATATCACATGACTAGAATCCTCTGATGGAGACAGACTGAAGAAGAACAAAGTGAGAAAATTCCTCCAACACAAAAATATATGCTCATTTCCATAAAATGAGCACTATCTCCTTCAACATTCCTCCCTAAAACCAATCTTGGAGGCCCGAGTCTAAAAAGGGGATAATGACTGCACCTCAGCCCTTTCAGTCAAATAATGAGGGTTCATATCAGGCACTATTGGGACTGCAGGTATGGAGGGGAAAGGGAAGAAATAAGAGGGACAAGAGTGGTGTAAAGATAGAAATGGATTAAACTGGATTTTGAATTTAGTAATCTCTACTGGACTTAATGAAGAAGGCAATGGCACCCCACTCCAGTACTCTTGCCTGGAAAATCCTATGGACGGGGGAGCCTGGTAGGCTGCAGTCCATGGGGTTGCTAAGAGTTGGACACGACTGAGCGACTTCCCTTTCACTTTTCACTTTCATGCATTGGAGAAGGAAATGGCAACTCGCTCCAGTGTTCTTGCCTGGAGAATCTCAGGGACGGGGGAGCCTGGTGGGCTGCCATCTATGGGGTCACACAGAGTCGGACACGACTGAAGTGACTTAGCAGCAGCAGCAGAGTCACCTCAGAAGTACTTAAAACTTACCAGTGTCACCCTATTTCTAAGGAGTAAACACAGCATCATGCCAGTTTAAAAAAAATTATCTGTGTAGTGGGAATTACAAGATATGTCTTGGATCTTTTATTAATACTTTACTCAATACAATCATGGTAGGTCGTATCCTTTATCATTCCATGTTGCTTTCATTCTACATACACTGGAGGATCAATGGTTAATCATCAGCAACTTACAATTTCACCTGTTGCGATGGTCCACCCAAATGAATATTTTAGGCCACTTTTGATTATAATTACAATGTACAAAGAGAGTTATTCTGTATCTTCTCAGTGAAAAACTATCACTTTTCCTTTGTAACATATATTTTTCCTCTGATTTTAATGGTAATAACTGTATCCAGAATTGCTAAAGCTTTCAATCTCACTTAATACTTTAGCAGAGTTATCTAAAAATGTGAGTTTAGATGGAACTTCCTATCAGCAACTTCAAACACCTTGATCTGCAAAATATAAATATAGTTTTGACTAATCATAGTTCCCTGATAGCTCAGTTGGTAAAGAATCCGCCTGCAACACAGGAGACCCTAGTTCACTTCCTGGGTGAACTTAAGTCCTTAGAGGATGCCATGGAGATTGAACAAAATAATCAATCTCAGAAGCTACAAAAGTAATTTACATATAAATATATGACATTATTGGGCTTCCCAGGTGGTGCTAGTGGTAAAGAACCCAGCTGCCAACGCAGTAGACATGAGAGGAGGGTTTGATCCTGGCTCTGGAAGATTCCCCTGGAGGAGGAGGAATACTAGATCCATTCCAGCATTCTTGCCTGGAGAATTTCGTGGACATAGGAGCCTGGCAGGTTACAATCCATGGGGTCACAGAGATTGACACGACTGAAGCGCCTTAGCATGCCCATATGACATTAGTGTTATTGTAGTGTTGTCGCTCAGTCATGTCCAATTCTTTGTGATCCTACAGATGGTTGCCTGCCAGGCTCCTCTGTCCATGGAATTCTCCAGGCCAGAATGCTGGAGTGGGTAGCCTTTCCCTTCTCCAGGGGATCTTCCCAACCCAGGGATCAAACCCACATCTTCCACATTGCAGGCAGAGTCTTTACCAGCTGAGCCACAAGGGAAGCCCAAGAAGAGTGGATTGAGTGCCCATCCCTTCTCCAGCAGATCTTCCTAACCCAGGAAGTGAACTAGGGTCTCCTGTGTTGCAGGCGGATTCTTTACCAACTGAGCTATCAGGGAACTATGATTAGTCAAAACTATATTTATATTTTGCAGATCAAGGTGTTTGAAGTTGCTGATAGGAAGTTCCATCTAAACTCACATTTTTAGATAACTCTGCTATATAATCTCCCCAGTTTTTAATGAGCAAATAAATATCTGACCACTTTTCATATTGATTCACATTGACTGACATGATTTGCTAAAGTAAGTAATGTATCAGTATTACTATTTAAAGTTAAAATAATTTTTAGTGTTTTTTACATTGAATTTTTCATGTGGGAAAGTCCTTCTTCATACTTTAAACAGCACACAAAATATTTTATCATTAAGCTCCAGTATTCTAAATAAAAGTTTACAGGTTTGTATGTGCCTTTTGATAAATCAAATGAAACACCAATACTAGTAACACAAAAATATGTCTTACCTGTACAAGCATGTGGAATCTTAAGTAGTTAAGTATGTCAGTTTTTTGATAACCAATACACATCATGCTCTAACTGGGAGTTGGTTTCATAACTCTGTGAAGAATGTCAACATTATTTCAGTCCCTTAGAGTATGTGTATGTGTGCATGCTCAGTTGCTCAGTCGTATCTGACTCTTTGCGACTCGATGGACTATAACCCACCAGGCTCCTCTGACCATGGGGGTTTTCAGGCAAGAATACTCCAGTGGGTTGCCATTTCCTTCTCCAGGGGATTTTCCCTACCCGAGGATCTAAGTCGAGTCTCCTGCATTTGCAGGTGGATTCTGTACCACTGAGCCACCTGGGAAGCCCTAATAGTTGTTGTTAAAAGGTCCAGTGGATTTTCACTGTCCAAATAAATGTAATTAATGGTAGATGGAGGATATGCTTTGTTGCTTTTAAACTTTGTATATTTTATGCTATTCTGATGTGATTTGAGGAGAAAAACGTTTTTCTAGATATTCGAAAATTAGAGGTTGATTTTTTTTGATGATATAAGATGTTTAGCTAGGGTAAATTTTTATTTTCCTGTATGATATTCTGTTAGCTCAGCTTTGGAGTATTGCAGTGTTATAAGATTCTGAGAGTTCCTCAGTTGTGCATACAAGATAACATTTCTTCAAATAAAGTCATATCTTCCCCTGACCATCTTTATGTTTTCACTGTGCTAGAAGTCTAGGCACTAAGTGAAAACCGTTCATCACTTCTAGCTTCAAGATTAATGACTCAAAATGCTTAAATGCCCAGGCAGATACAGTAAAACAAGTACACAATGTGAGTATGGACTCTGGTAGGCTACATGTGGCACAGACCAACAGTTCGGTCCACTGTTTCCTGTATAAGTCCAGAAATAAGGTTAGACAGCAATATGCATCAGCGGGTCAGATTGATTGCTGACTCACCACAAGTTTGTTATCAAAATTTCACATTTTAGTAAGCTTTTCTTTGTATGCTTCTTTCACAGAGCACTAAATTTCATATTTGGGACTCATTATCATTATTATTATTGTTATTATCATCATCCTTCCCATCATTATTTTCTTTAGCTGACATTTATTGATCATTATATTATATGCAGGGTACTAAGCATTCAGGATGAATTATTTCTTCTTACCTTTATAACAGTCTTATGAGATGAGTACTAGAATATCATCCACAGACTTGGCAAGGTTAAACGACTTACCCAAGCTCTGTAATTTGTTAGTGAAGGAATCGTCATTCTAGCTCAGGATCACATGGCTCAAAAAGTCAAAACCAGGTTCCAAAGCATTTTTTTTTCCTTATTTTTTTATTGTTGTGAAAGCCACATGATATAAAATCTACTACTTTAAACCATATGTAACTTGACAGTTCAGTGGCACTAAGTGTACAAACATTGTGTTCAACTCTCATCATCATCCATCTCCCAGATTTCTTACCTTCCTAAACTGAAACTGCCCCCATTAAACACTAACTCCCCTTCTCCCTCCCCACCCCTCATCTGGTCCCTGGCATCTACCAATCTACTTTCTGACTATGAATTTGACTATTCTAGGTTCCTCATAAAAGTGGAATCAAACGGTACTTGTCTGTACCTACTGCATATTGAAATGTGTTTTTAAGGTTAACTTAATAAATGTCTTACAAACATCTGGTACCCAACACTGATGAGAAAGATACCATGTTTGTATTCTCAGAACCTAAAGCACTGCTGGTGTATAATGGGCATGCACGAAACACTGGAAAAGGCAATGGCACCCCACTCCAGTGCTCGTGCCTGGAAAATCCCACGGACGGAGAAGCCTGGTAGGCCGCAGTCCATGGAGTTGCTATGAGTCAGACACGACTGAGTGACTTCGTTTTCACTTTTCACTTTCATACACTGGAGAAGGAAATGGCAACCCACTCCAGTGTTCTTGCCTGGAGAATCCCAGGGACGGGGGAACCTGGTGGGCTGCTGTCTATGGGGTAGCACAGAGTTGGACACGACTGAAGCAACTTAGCAGCAGCAGCAGTAAATATTATAATAACTAATCAAGATCTGGTCCCATGCCTAGTTTAGCTTAACACTTCTGTAGTTCAGTTCATATAATACTCTGAAGATTATTTTCTATCTGTTCATAAAGTAATCATATTTTTATATCTATAAAACTCTGTTTATGACCTCTTCATTTTCTCACCACAAAGACAATATAACTCAAGGAAGGGAGACAGAGCATAACAATTGAATGTTGACTCAAGAAAATTTGGATTCCAAACTCATTTATAGGACATAATGTATTCTAGGACATAAAGCATGGATATATTTTGTAACCTCTTTACATTTACAATGTGAGAAGTTACTATATTGGGTTTTTATAAAAGTAAAAGGAGCTAGGACATATGTTACCGAAATTTTGCCCCCAATTAGAAACCGGTGAGCTAAATCCTTTCAGTTATTGGAAAGTTGCTTATTTTCATAGAGTATATGTGAATAATTCATTATTTATTTGATTCCCACACTATATCATAAGGGCTTCCCTGCTGGCTCAGTGGGTAAAGAATCCACCTGCAATGCAGGAGACATAGGAGATGCAGGCTTGATCCATGAGTTGGGAAGATCCCCTGAAGGAGTGCATGGCAACACAGTCCAATATTCTTGCCTGGAGAATCCAATGGAAAGAGGAGCCTGGCAGGCTACAGTTCAAAAGGTCACAAAGAGTCACGTGTTTATATGTCTAATTCAAATATAAATAGAACAGTATATTATAGCTGATTAAGATTCTCTACCCTTATGGCAGAAAGTGAAGAAGAACTAAAGAGCCTCTTGATGAAAGTGAAAGAGGAGAGTGAAAAAGCTGGCTTAAAGCTCAACATTCAGAAAACTAAGATCATGGCATCCAGTCCCATAACTTCATGACAAACAGATGGGGAAACTGGAAACAGTGGCTGACTTTATTTTTTGGGGCTCCAAAATCACTGCAGATGGTGATTGCAGCCATGAAATTAAAAGACGCTTACTCCTTGGAAGGAAAGTTATGACCAACCTAGATAGCATATTCAAAAGCAGAGACATTACTTTGCCAACAAAGGTCCGTCCAGTCCAGGCTATGGTTTTTCCTGTGGTCATGTATGGATGTGAGAGTTGGACTGTGAAGAAGGCTGAGTGCCGAAGAATTGATGCTTTTGAACTGTGGTGTTGGAGAAGACTCTTGAGAGTCCCTTGGACTGCAAGGAGATCTAACCAGTCCATCCTAAAGGAGATCAGTCCTGAGTGTTCATTGGAAGGACTGATGTTAAAGCTGAAACTCCAATATTTGGCCACCTGATGCGAAGAGCTGACTCATTTGAAAAGACCCTGATGCTGGGAAAGATTGAGGGCAGGAGGAGAAGGGGACGACAGAGGATAAGATGGTTGGATGGCATCACCGACTCAATGGACATGGGTTTGGGTGGACTTCGGGAGTTGGTGATGGACAGGGAGGCCTGGTGTGCTACGGTTCATGGGGTCTCAAAGAGTCAGACATGACTGAGTGACTGAACTGAACTGAAGAGCCTCTACTGAGTTTCTATTGGCAGTAAAGTCAGTCTTCAACTGTATTAATACTTTCAGGTAGAACTCAGAGTCTCCCTGTTGCAGACAGACCTTCAGGCAACCCCGTTGGGTCATACACTTATATCATCTTTTCCCCTGGAATACAGGCACAATCTGTGACTTGGTTCTAGGCAGTAAATTATGACAAATGTTCATTTACATAGTAAAAGTTAAAGGATTTTTCAAATTTAATTGAAGTCCCTAATAAGTTGGATGCTTTCTAATTCAAGTCTCTTGAGAGTCTCTTGGACTGCAAGGGGATCAAACCAATAAAACCTAAAGGAAATCAACCCTGACTGTTCATTGGAAGGACTGTTGCTGAAGGTGAAGCTCCAATACTTTGGCCACCTGATGCAAAGAGTCTTTTCTTTGCAAATGACTGAAGGCAAAATGAGAAGGGGGTGGCTAGGATGAGATGGTCAGATAGCATTAACGACTCAAAGGATATGAATTTGAGCAAACTCCAGGAGATAGTGTAAGACAGAGGAGCCGGCCATGCCACAATCCATGGGGTTGCAAAGCATCAGACATGACTTAGTGACTGAACAACAACAAAAATCAATTGACTTGAGGTAATCAAAAGGCAGATTAGCCTGAGTGGGACTGTTTTTAATCAAATAAAAGGAGAGGCAGGACCCTCATGAGGTGAGAAAACTATTCTACTGACTTTGAGGAAACAAGCCATGCATTTCTACATCCAGAGGAAAATTAATTCTGCCAATGACTTGAATGAGCTTGCAAGTAGATTCTTTCCCAGTCAAGCTTTCCAATGAGAATGCTTTAACTAGGCTGGTAACTTGACTGCAGTGTTTTGAGCCCCTGAGCAGAGACCTAGTTAAGTGGTGCCTGACCTCTTCTGCACAGAAACTAACAGCCAAATCGTAAGTTTGATAAGTGCCTAAAAGTATGTTGATTAGTTATAAGAAATATAAAATTAATACATGCCCTCTCCCATAAGTACACAGGTCCAGAGTAACTCTCTGGAGGTAAATCATATTTCTGTATTACAGCTTCCCTCTGCCATGGACCTGCTAGCTTCCAAAGACATGACCACATATCTGAAAGAACTGGATGGATGTGGATGAAATAAAATTTCATTAAAGGACAAACTTTTCAAAAAAAATAATAAAATAAAAAACATGAGGGGGACATCTGTCTCAGGCACTTAAGGTAAGGACTAATTTTTATGTTCCTGGAGATAAGCAGTCATTCTAATATTTATTTATTGTTTATGCATTAATTTATTTGCTTGTTCATTTCTTATTTTCTATGTATTTAGATGTGCTGGCCCTTAATTGAGGCACACAGATCTTCAATCTTTGTTGCAGCCTGTGGGGGCTTTAGTTGAGTCATGTGGGATCTAGTTCCCTGACCAGGAATCAACTTGGGCCCCTTGTATAGGGATCACAGAGCCTTAGCCACTGGATCACCAGGGAAGTCCCAGAAGAGGTCATTCTGGTTATAGGTCACAGTGGATTTTGATTATCAATCCAAGCATCATGTTACTCCATAGGAATTTAGAGGAAAAGCCCATGTGTATACATGCAGAGGACTTAGATTTTAAGCAGTAATTCTGTTAAAACCAAACACACAAACCTCAGCATGCCTCAGAGAGAAGGAAAACATAATTTTCCTTCTCAGAGAGAAGGAAACAAAATTGCCCCTCATCTTAAAGTACCATCATGTCCTGATCTACATATCTCATTGAAAATCTACACGGGGCCTGTGTAAATGATAACTCATCACTGGTGGTAGCAGCAAAGAGAAGGAAAGCACTACAGTTTGCGGGCACAGTCATTGGGAGACACACTCCTTTGGGAACACAGAATTTTCAGAGTTCTCAGGGACACAGGATACCTTGAGATGACTGGACCATGTTCAACTTTACTTCCCATCCAGCAGTAAGATGCTTGTGTTCTAGGCGATAGAGTCTCACAGGTGCAGCTCTCTAGCATCTGCTACTGTGGGATATGGGCTGAGGATGCAGTTATGGGCACACTGAGAAATCCCAGAAATCTTTTATAGGTGTAATCATTCCAGAATCTGAACTTCCTATTCAAAATATGGATGGAACCTCTGCAACCGAGGGTTGTATGTAAATGTAATTACACATGTACTTATCAACTTGAGATGCCAGAAGAATATCTGAGTTCACATTACCATAAAATACAACAGACCAAAATTGAAATGGGAACACTGTGCAAATTTGCTGTATGACTCAGGGAGCTCAAACTGATGCTCTATGACAAGCCAGAGGAGTGTGATAGGGTGGGACAGAGGTTCAAGAGGGAGGGTACATATCTATATTTATGGCTGATGTATGTTGATATTTGGCAGAAACCAACAGAATATTGTAAAACAATTATCCTTCAATTAAAAATAAATACATTTTAAAAATGGAATGATCAATTAAAGGAGACATAGGGAAAACAAAATATCGAAACCAAGAACTTTCAGAAATTGTAATTGGAAATGGCTACACGTTTCCTGATAGCTAACCAAAATTTGAAGCTGCTGCTGCTGCTGCTAAGTCACTTCAGTCGTGTCCGACTCTGTGTGACCCCATAGACGGAAGCCCACCAGATTCCCCCGTCCCTGGGATTTTCCAAGCAAGAACACTGGGGTAGCTTGCCATTTCTTCTCCAGTGTATGAAAGTGAAAAGTGAAAGGGAAATCGCTCAGTCGTGTCCGACTCTTAGCAACCCCATGGACTGCAGCCTACCAGGCTCCTCCGTCCATGGGATTTTCCAAGCAAGAATACTGGAGTGGGGTGCCACTGCCTTCTCCGAAAATTTGAAGACAAGGTCTTAAAAACCCTTTGTGTACCCAAGTTCAAAAGGATTCATTTCCACTTTTTGTATTTCATAGTTTAAAAACAGAAACAAATTATTTTCCTGGTACAAAACTCAAAAATAATTATTTTTAATTTGCATAAAAATATGATGCAATGCACAGTTTATAAACGAGTGGATATTCTCGGGCATATTCTCACTCAGAAGCATGTCATTTTTCCAATGCAATGGCATGAATTATAATTTACTTTAAAATAGTAAAGCACTTAGAGATTTTACTTAAAAATACAAATTTCTAACTTCTTTCAAAAAACTTGGAGATCTGTTGAAATTTGATGTCTACTCAGTTTGGTAACAGTCTCTGTAAGATGATAGATAGATGCTCATTTTAAAGTGTCCCATCATCTCCAGGTTATCATAGTCTTATCTACTCCACTTGCCTTCCCATCCAGCCCTAATTGCTCAAGTTGTGCCTGCTGCCTTTAGGCTACTGAGTTTGGGATCTTTTAATGACTTTAATTATATCCTCCACATCTTTATGAAAATACAACAAAGCATTCTACATGTTTCTATCGTAACAATCACAATGTAACTAACCATACTTTTCTTTTAATCTTAGCTCAAATAAAGATAAGAATGAAATATTTCTCAATCAGATAATCTATATTTACTGTTATAGTTAATAGAATAGCTTTTTTTCTGTGTCTTGATCTTTCCTTTAGATTTGTTCCATATTATCTATATATTTATAGACATTCCAGAGGAAAAGGGCAGATTTGACATAAAGTGAAGTACAAGCATGCTTGTTGAATTGAATTTGATTATATATAAACATGTGTATATATATGCATTTTAGATTATGTATCTGCTTACCAAATACCTGCAAGACCTTCTCTGCTGTCACTTATTTACAGGAATATTTATCTTAATAATGTGCACAGGACATAATGCATGTAAAAAAAGCTGCACTCAGTTCTTACATGCTTGACTATTTACTGTTGTAATTTAGAAAGATGCTCTGGACAAGATAGGGTGGGGAGGGGTGTGTATTATTTAATATATTGTAACTTCCCCTAGAGGATCTCATTAGACCAGTGATACTCAACCTTTAGCTCCCATCAGAATCACCCAGAAGGCTTGTTAAAAACAGATTGCTGGTGGAGCCTGAGACTGTTTGTCTAATGAGTTCACAGGTGATCCTGAACATCTGTCCATCAGAGAAATATCATCTGATAACCATTATATCCAACTATAATTCTCTTAAGGTAGATGTGTGTCATTTATTATTGAATTCCCCTTAAATCACACCATTTCTCACATATGGGAGATGCTTAATGCATAACTATTGAAGGAATTTAGGGTTTGGCATTGTGACATAATAGTATTTGGCTAATAGGGTTTGATGGGGCCTCAATTAGCAAGAGGTTCAGCTACAGAAAGAGAAATGCATTACTTCATTTGTCGATTTTGCTTTTTTTCTAATGTAACTGGGGAATCCCAGGATAGTACTTGAAAATACATTGTGCTTTTTCTTCCATGAAGGAGATATATATATATATATATAATCATAATTTTGTTCCTTTTTAAAGGCAAGTAACCAAAATAGAATTAGATACATCAGGTTGTTAAATTGACGATGAAGAATATGTTTAACTTTTAATTTATTTGGTATATATATGTAAATATATTTCAACTCCTTGTATTTTTAAAATTTTCCAGTCAAATGATAGTTTTGAATCACTTTCATTGAAAAAAAAACATCATGAAGATGCATTTTTCCTATTAACTTTTCTTTTTATTCCTTAGGAAAATAAATTTTTAAAAAAGAACAATACTGTATCTTCATCTTTGTTCTTATTCAGACTATGTCCCAACTTCAACAAGGCAGCTAAAATTAAAGTTATCCCTTACAGTGTTTATCGCTTCCAAGCAGTTAAACAACAGGCTTATGTTTACCAACAGTTTCTCTTTCCTCCTTGATATTCAACTGTGTTACATCTCTTTCCCTTCCCTACGATCTAGCCAAAACTGTATGGCTGAACATGGTAAAACCTACAGCTAGGCCTGGCCCATGAGAGATGTCAAAAGCATTCTACATCCTTAGAGTAGGGTAAGATAGTCAAGAAAGAAGGATCCTGGTCTCAGATGTGGAACAGAAATCCCTTTAGTCCCGATTTATTTTTATTTGAGCTGAATATAAACTTCTATTTTGTTAAACTGCTAGCATTGTGGGATCTGTCTATTCAAGCTTCTAGTATTCCTCCAGCCAATATCAAAATTAGTATTAGCACCTTGTAGTTGGGTCCTGTATCATGTTATGAAGTAGCATTTTTTTTTTCAAATTATCATCTGCGATAACTTATAAGGCTGACAGTATGCTAAGTGACAAATCAACTGGACTCTGATGGCTATTAATGACTGTGCAGTGGTAAAGAAGCCACCTGCCAATGCAGGAGACACAGGTTCGATTCCTGTGTCAGGAAGATCCACTGGAGAAGGGAATGGCTACATGGACAGAGGAGCCTGGTGGGCTACAGTCCATGGGGTCACCAAGACAGACACTTTTACTTTCACTTTCCATGAAAATACTATGATAATGAGATTATCACAGTATTTCTTTGTATTTAAGCAGAAAGAGACAAAAGGAAACAGAGATAGTCCAAAGTTTTAAAAGTGTGTAAAAGCTGACTGCAGTGTGGACCCCAACAACTGAAAGGTAGGTTTGAAAAGACTTTGAATTAAAAAAAAAAGAAAAGAAGAAACACTTGTTAAGAAGAGTCAGTTGAACAAAATGATGTGGTTTAAACAATTAGATTAAGAATTTCACCTCTACACTCAACTCTGATTCTAGATCATCTCTAGATCTGAGAAGGGAAGGGGCATAGAGGTGAAACATAAGGAAAGAAAAGAGAGCTTAAATTTTGTCTAGCTAATAGTTTTCTGTTACTGATATATGGAAATAATTACAGTTGATCAGAAGTCGCCAATTATTGAGGAAACCTTGTTGTTAAATAAGCAAAGAGCTCAGAATGTTTTGTGACTTTGAGACTCAAATCAACCTTTGGACCCTGAGGTAGCAGGTTGTGAGAGGAATTCCTCAGGTGAAGAGATGAGCTCATCAGTGTCTGCTTCTGATGAAGACAGGAAAGAAGGAAGAGAAGGAAATGCCATTTATAAAGGGCTTCTCTTGTGGCTCAGATGGTAAAGAACTGACCTGCAATGCAGGAGACTCAGGTTCAATCCCTGGGTAGGGAAGATCTCCCAGAGAAGGCAATGGCAACCATTCCACTATTCTTGCCTGGAGAATTCCATGGACAGAGGAGCCTGCCAGGCTACACTCCATAGGGTTACAAAGAGTCAGACACAATGGAGACTAACACTTTCATTTTCATTGTATGATTAAAGGGCTTCCCAGGTGGCTCAGCAGTAAAGAATTCATTTGCCATTACAGAAGACACAGGAGATGCAGATTTGATCCCTGGGTTGGGAAGATACCCTAGAGAAGGTAATGGCTACCCACTCCATTGCTCTTGCCTGGGAAATCCCATGGACAGAGGAGCATGGTGGGCTACAATCCAAAGGATTGCAAAGAGTCAGAGAAAGACTGAGCAACTAAGCACATACATATGATTGAAAGTGGGGGAAATCATCACCCTCACCTTTCACTACTATGAAAGCAATACTGGGACCGTCTTTCTAGGTAACAGTACCACATGCTTTGACTGAGCAATAGTAGTTGTGGATTTTCTTCCAAAGAAGAAACATTTAAACAAATTACGCAACAATGCAAACAGAAGGAGTTTCATAGAAGTGGAGTTGATAAGGACAGGAAAGAGTAAATCGAAAGGGACTAAACATAACTGCTTCACAGCATGTGTCCAAAAAGTAATACAATACTGACATTATTTTGTATATTTTCTTTTTATTTTTCAATTGACTTGTCCAAAACTGCCTATGTGCAGTTTGTAGTAGCACAGACTGAAGAAATAGATAATTCCCTTTCCTTCTGGAACACTATAGCCTTGATGTAAGACCTAAAACAAGTAAACAGATTAATGCTGATGATCCCAACAGGAGATTTCACTGTCAAATGAAGCCCCAAAGTAGGAAATTAGGAGCATGGTTTTTGGTCTAAGAAGCAAGTTTTGGTGGATATGTTCTGCTGCCTACTTCATATGAAATCTAGGACAAGATGCTTTCCTGGAAATGAAAATAATAACTATTTTCAAAATCATTTTGAATACCTTTATAATACATGCAAAGTGTTGCATACAGTATCTGACAGAAAATTATTAATAAGGTTGTTATCATGATGATTAATTACCACTTTCATTGCTGACATGAAAACACTATATACTCATTTCTTAGGTGTATAAAGGTAGTTATCGAGCACTGTGTAAAGTATATTTCTGTTTTTGAAAACTAAGGTGGATAGGATGGATAAAAGGACATTTTCCAAAATACTCTTCCCTTTTGTATTTAAAATTTGGGAGGATTTCAACTTAAAAAATATAATTTTAATTGTTAAATTGATCAATAATTGCCAATGTCTATGAAAAAGAGAGAAAAATAGAGAATCAAAATTTGATTAGATTGCTAATACGCATTAAACACACAAAATGGCAATGCTTCAACCATAATTCATAACATACTAATTACAGATACTTATATAGTGAACTTATGTTTCATAAAATGTCACAATGGAAAAATGGGATATGGGAAAATATTACAAAGAATTCAGGCAACAAAGCTTTTCACGGTCCCATTATTGGAAGAAACAGCTATGAATATTCAATACTTCCCAACTTATTTCTGTAGATAATGGAAAGGAAAAAGTTAATAGACCCAACCAATAATGAGTTACTGTGAGACAATTTATATTAATTCTCTCATTTGGTTTTGCAGTTATTCAAAGAAGAAGATATAAAATACACACATTTTATCCATGAAAATTAAAAAAAAAAAATCAAGGCTCAGAAACATTAAGAAACTTAACTATAATTATATCTCTTATAAATACAGCAGATGTAATAAATAAGAACTTATTTTATTTAAGAATCTATGATAAGTATTGTCTTGTACCTAAAAAAAACATGAAAAACATTTCTTGTGGCATAATGTAGGAATTAAATTTTTTTTTTTTTTTTTTAGGAATTAAATTTTAGTCCCCCCAAAACAAATTATCTCTTTAAATTTTCAAATTATCTAAAATTTTAAATAAGTACTGTCAAAGATCTGACACAATGAAAAATTATGTCTCCAGTTTATTACTCTGAATCATTTCTTCATGCATTCAAATATCTACCATTATAGGTATTCTCATTTTGATAAACTAAAAAAATAGAACTTGGATATGATATCAAAATTCCTTTTGGGATCAACTGATAATATTCTAATTTAATCTTTTTAACTATAATTGGCTTATTTGGCTCAATACTTTAGTATTTTAATCTAAGCAGAGTCAACTGGAAAAAATTATATATCTATCAAGTGCAATGTTGTAAAGAGAGATTTTTATAGGGTGGTAAGAATGCCCTATTTAAAAAATTGTATGAATTCTTAATGTAAGAAGACTTTTAACTCTTTAAAAATGTACCAACTAGCTTATTTTTCTTAACTCAAGTGGAAGATTATCAAAAACTGATCTTGTAAGAATTGACATATTTGTAAGGATAATGATGAAATAGAAAAAAGATGGGCCTAAAAGTTCCAAGTTACTATTTAAAACTCAGTTCTGCCATTTATTAACTATGTGATAGTGAGTTAATGTCTTGAAATATCTACTTTGCTATTTACTCAGTTGTGATAAAATCATAAATCTAAAACATGGGATTGCTGTTGAGTGTTAGTAAAAGAGCAGACATAAAGTATTTATGGTAAATACTGGAGCAATGCTGCGGCTGCAGGAAACATTTGGTAAATGTTAGTTGAAACATTCAGAAAAAAAACCCAGAATATTAAACTTTTTAAAAGGTGATGGAATGTGTGTGCATCAGAGAGATCAGACAGATGTTTAAGAAATTTATTTGATTTGTTCAATTAGATGTTTCTTTTAAAAAACCTAGTTGGAGCTCCTTATTTGGGTCTGAATGATGGTCTCTTTTCAGTGTTTGATTTGACCTCATGATTATTTACATCTTACATAAAGATTTAAAGACTTATTCATATATTTTAAGAGCATATATTTATCTATTTACCCTCATAGCTCAGTCCGTAAAGAATCTGCCTGCAATGTGGGAGACTTGGGTTCCATTCCTGGGTGGGAAAGATCCCCTGGAGAAGGAAATGGAAACCTACTCCAGTATTCTCACCTGGGAATTCCATGGACAGGGAGACTGGTGGGTTACTGCTGCTGCTGCTGCTAAGTCGCTTCAGTCGTGTCCGACTCTGTGCCACCCCATAGACGGTAATCCACCAGGCCCCGCTGTCCCTGTGATTCTCCAGGCAAGAACACTGGAGTGGGTTGCCATTTCCTTCTCCAACGCATGAAATTGAAAAGTGAAAGTGAAGTCACTCAGTCGTGTCCGACTCTTAGCCACCCCATGGACTGCAGCCTAACAGGTTCCTCCGTCCATGGGATTTTCCAGGCAAGAGTACTGGAGTGGGGTGCCATTGCCTTCTCCTGACTGGTGGGTTACAGTCCATGAATTCGCAAGAGTCTGACACTACATAGCGACTAAACCACCACTAAAACAATATTATAAATTGTTTGCTTGGAGCCCCATTATTTGGAGCCCCATGTTATACCAAGTGACTTAGTGAAAATAATCCACATAAAACCAAATCCTAAGGCATGGCCTCAGGGAGTGTCAAAGGGGCAAAGTTCCTATTTGGGAAGGTGAAACAAATTGTCTCCTTCAGATTAACTTCTATGTATATTTCTATCTCTTTTCTTTTCTACACTTTAATTGCCCTATGAACCAGACACTTAATCTCTATTCTGTAGAAACAAGAGATGAAATAATTCAGAAGTTAAAAGAAAAAAGAAAAGAAAAGAAAAAAAAATCCAGGGCATCACAAGCAGAATCTTTGCTATATGCAGTTCAGTTCAGTTCAGCCGCTCAGTCGTGTCTGACTCTGTGACCCCATGAATGGCAGCACGCCAGGCCTCCCTGTCCATCACCAACTCCTGCAGTTCACCCAGACTCACATCCATTGAGTCAGTGATGCCATCCAGCCATCTCATCCTCTGTTGTCCACTTCTCCTCCTGCCCCCAATCCCTCCCAGCATCAGAGTCTTTTTCAATGAGTCAACTCTTCGCATGGGTGGCCAAAGTACTGGAGTTTCAGCTTTAGCATCAGACCTTCCAAAGAAATCCCAGGGCTGATCTCCTTCAGAATGGACTGGCTGGAGTCCAAGGGACTCTCAAGAGTCTTCTCCAACACCACAGTTCAAAAGCATAAATTCTTCAGCACTCAGCTTTCTTCACAGTCCAACTCTCACATCCATACATGACCACTAGAAAAACCATAGCCTTGACTAGATGGACCTTTGTTGGCAAAGTAACATCTCTGCTTTTCAATATGCTGTCTAGGTTGATCATAACTTTCGTTCCAAGCAGTAAGCGTCTTTTTAATTTCATGGCTGTAGTCACCATATGCAGTGATTGTGGAGCCCAAAGAAATAAAGTCTGACACTGTTTCCACTGTTTCCCCATCTATTTCCCATGAAGTGATGGGACCAGATGCCATGATCTTCGTTTTCTGAATGTTGAGCTTTAAGCCAACTTTTTCACTCTCCACTTTCACTTTCATCAAGAGGCTTTTTAAAGTTTTTGCTATATTTGGCACTTAAATATACTAAATTAGATTTTATTTAATTTAGGCTCCCAAACAACAAATAACATCCACACAGTACTGAGGTGAATGCAAATTGAGTCATTTTAAACAAGAAGAAGCATTTTTAGAATTCCTAAAATGAAGAGTAATTACACTCATTTAGGTAACCATCAAATCTATAGGATTCAGCTTTCAAGTGAATTAAGCATTGAAGAAGGACAGATTTATCTGACAGTTTGTTGAAGATCTCCTCTGAATTGCAATGTTTTTGGTTGATATGCATGTGTACAAGACCAACTACTTTGAAAATGAAGTGCTGCGAAAAATGTCAAGAGATCAATTTGGTATAATCACTGCTCTGGACTTAAGCACCATGGTATGAAGTACAGTAAATTATTGAAGTGTCTCATTCTGAAGGGCACATTAAATAGCATTTAATTATATCTGTTCAAAACATGAAGGCATTTCTAATGCAACATCCAAAATGTCTAAAATTAGAATGAAAAGTCTGTTTGAAACATTTGTATGCTCACAGAGAGCACTAAGACTCTCAGAATTTCTGAAATAAAAATTCCATTAACTCTCAAAAGAAATATTTCCTATTTAGTGGCTTATCTATTGCTAATCTTACCTCTAAATCCTTATTGACTATGCCTGCTCTAATTGTTGACATCTCAAACAATTTCTATTTACTCTTACTTAGCGTGATGCCTATAGCCCTACAGGGAGTCCCTTTGAATTCACACACTTAATTACTTCCTTCTCTCCAGGGAAGTATTATTCTGGCAAAGGGAGAGGGGAAGAGTTTATTAAATGATGCCATAAACTAGACAGTAATATTATAGAAGAGATGTGTATACAAGGAGAGGCCAGAAGAAATAGTAAGAAAAATTATCCAAAACTTGGAAATAAGGCAACAGGAAGATGGCATGTCCTATCAAAGCCTTATTTTAATAGAGTGCTCAAAAATTATCTAATATCAAGAATATCTCTTCATCTTATGGACTCTCTACTGTTGATTAAAGGTCAATATTCTGTATGTTACAAGATAACATGGAGTTTTTTGGTCAGATAAAATTCAGACAGTCATCCATTAGAAAAAATAATATCTAAAGTTATCATTTTGAAGTTTTATATCTAGCCAAGGATTCTTTTTTTTAGTCCAATATTCAATTTTTAAATGCTGATAAATACCCAAAGCTTCAAGTGGCCTTTGAATCACCTTTGTTTTTCCACTGTATTCCTCTTTGATGAGCTTAATCAAGTTTTATACATGCTCATTTTATATTATATATAGTCAAGGTGGACTGTACCCTAGCAAGCAAATGAAGGTGAATAAATTTTTGGTACTGATGAAACTAAACTGGTATATTCTTACTAACTAGTAATATATCAAATATGTAAATTTAGGAGATGCCATATCCTAAGGTGGTTATTAAAATTCTTTATGGCACATAATCATTGTGACTATCTTTTTTCTCTCCTTCCATTAATACATGATTAAGTTTTATGTGAAATTCACCTTACATAAGTCATATTTTACTCACCTGTGAGAACATAATTGCACATTCAAAAGTGATACACACAATTTTGTTGTTCTTTTGAATATGCTTTATGAATTCACTTTGAAAATATTTTGGGAATTTCCCATTATTTTCCATCCTCCATTGTACATAACATTAGCGTAGGAGCACATTCATTAATAAATATATTTTCAAGACAAAATGTATGCATAAAGTATAAACCAACTTCTCCTAAGCATGTTTTACTTCAAAAGTTACATCAAAAGTTTAATTTTCATAGGATAATTAAGTAAAGTAAACCATCCAAGATAAAGAAACTCATATATATTTTAAATATGTTATGTATTTTGATTACTTTGTGAACTAGAATGATATATTGGATTATTGATGTAGAGGGCATAAGTAGACATTATATACTAAACATACAAAATGCAAAGATTCATTTCATAGTTTTATTTCAACTTAAAAAATAGTTTGTATCTTAACTCCCCAAATTATTAATGCCTTGACAGCATGGCATCAATATGTACTCACTTTGATAAAAGTGAAGGTAAGACAAGGAAAGAAGTAACAAAAATTTTTTCATTATTATGTGATCTTGCAATCTTAGAAATAAAGCCCTATGACAATTTCAGAAGAAAATATACATATTCATAATTATGGAGGAGATTTTTATTATATATAAGCCCTCTTTACTAAAGGAGAGAAGGGAAGAGTGTGAAATTTGACTCAGTTACAAAGATATCATTGGATGCATTTCATTATCTTTACAAAACTACAAACATTCATATACTTAGTGTTTTCACATTGATAATAGTAGTAACACGCTGTTGAATGCATTTAATCCTAAAAAGCAACTGTGTGCTTGGATTCGTTGATTTTCAAGGTAGTTTAACCTTTAAGTACAAAAGACAAACAACAACAACAAAGAATACTATAAACAAGCTGTGCTTACAAAATGCTTCAGATGGCCCAAAATGCATATTCTAGAGCCCCAATCTACACTTACAGAATCACAATCTTTGGGCATGATCTGAAACTACATTCTAAATAAAGTCTTCAGCTAATTCTTAAGAACATGTGGAATCTAAGGCTTGAAAAGTAATGTTTACAGTTGTTGGTCTTGATCAATGAAATAAAAAAGTTACTTAAAGGGAGGTTTGAGATCTAACTGTGGAAAATGCTGCTACATTGTTAAAGTGTTCAAGGATATTTAAAACAAACAAACAAAAAAGAGCAGTTTATACTCTAAAACCATGTCATGGGCATTGAGGACCACACATAATGACTATCTACTGATCGTCTACTACACCAACAAATTCCTCTTTTTTTCCCTTAGGTATTTAAAATTTATTTGATTTCTAAGTCTGACTTTGGCACTTATATCTCTTCAGATTTAGACAAAGGGTTATAGATGTTTTGTCCAGTATTACATGTTCAGTTATTCATTGCCTCTTTTAGAATTTACAGGAATTTTACTATGTCTAATGACAGACATAGTCCATAAAGATTGACACAAACATCCAGGTACCATTATTACTCAAATTATTTCTTTGGAATCGATCATTTTTGTTTGTTTCACAATGTTGCATAGCTTTAAAAAAATTCACTTTTATATGGTCAATATCATATTTTTATATAAAGATTGCAATTTGAATACTACCTAGGGTTTGAAAATACCATATGAACTGGAATCTTAAAAATTACAGGTTTAATATTCAGTTTTTAAGATCAAAAATATATTGTAACCATTTTACTTCTAAATGTAAAAATAAATATCAACCTGTAGTTATATAAGACTAAATTGGTGAATTTACTGAAGGAATGTGCTTACTCTTTAAAATATTAAAGTAATTATACTGCTTAGTATTATGCTATATCATTATAATATATAGTATTAAGCTATTGTTTATGTCATCATTTTTTAAATTTCATTTGCCTTTCTAAGACATGATTCAAGGAATACAACTTGTTCTACAGGCTTTATAGTCCATCAAGTGTTTATTTTCTTTTCAATATGTGATTATTTTTATGTGCAGTAAAGCATGGGTTGTCAGCAAATATGTTCAAATGTATAATCTTTAAACCTTTTATGGAGAATTCTGCAAACAGCACATCTTTTCCTATATTTATGACTGACAGTCACTGGGAAGTTAAAATTATAGCTACAGTTGGAGGCCATGTTCTACTAAAAACTCAAAATAAATTCTGTCACAAGGTTGCCTGCTTCAGATTATCCCTTGTTATAAAAAGACTAACAAAATAGTTTTCACTCAACGTTTTATGATGTTAGCAGTTGAGCCACTGAGGTAAACTTTAAACCTATTAACGGAACAGAGACCAATGAAAGGAAAATTAAACAGTCCTGAAAAATTAGAAAATTGGAAAAGTTGTTAAATACTGCCTAACATAGCAACTGTTTTCCTTTAAGGCTTGCTCTCATTTTAACTTGACATTTCATTTTCTTTCTTACTACTGGGAGATCCTATACAAAATATTAAAATCATATCATAAATCCATCATAGAGAGAACATAAAACCATCTAGAGAAAACAAAGCACATTGCACATGATTAATATTTTATATTAGTTAATGATATATACATAAGATCTAGAGGAGAAAACCACTAGACCATTCAGGTATGACCTAAATCAAATCCCTTATGACTATAGAGTGGAAGTGAGAAATAGATTTAGGGGACTAGATCTGATAGACAGAGTGCCTGATGAACTACGGATGGAGGTATGTAACATTGTACAGGAGACAGGGATCAAGACCATCACCAAGAAAAAGAAATGCAAAAAAGCAAAATGGCTGTCTGAGGAGGCCTTATAAATAGCTATAAAAAGACTGGAAGCTAAAAACAAAGGAGAAAAGGAAAGATACACCCATTTGAATGCAGAGTTCCAAAGAATAGAAAAGAGAGATAAGAAAGCCTTCCTCAGCGATCAATGCAAAGAAATGGAGTAAAACAATAAAATGGGAAAGACTAGAGATCTCTTCAAGAAAATTAGAGATACCAAGGGAACATTTCATGCAAAGATGGGCTCAATAAAGGACAGAAATGGTAGGGACCTAACAGAAGCAGAAGATATTAAGAAGAGATGGCAAGAATACACAGAAGAACTGTACAAAAAAGATCTTCATGACCCAGATAATCACGATGGTGTGATCACTCACCTAGAGCCAGACATCCTGGAATGTGAAGTCAAGTGGGCCTTAGGAAGCATCACTACGAACAAAGTTAGTGGAGGTAATGGAATTCCAGTTGAGCTAATTCAAATTCTGAAAGATGATGCTGTGAAAGTGTTGCACTCAATATGCCAGCAAATTTGGAAAACTCAGCAGTGGCCACAGGACTGGAAAAGGTCAGTTTTCATGCCAATCCCAAGGCAATGCCAAAGAATGCTCAAACTACCTCACAATTACACTCATTTCACATGCTAGTAAAGTAATGCTCAAAATTCTCCAAGTCAGGCTTCAGCAATATGTGAACCGTGAATTTCCTGATGTTCAAGCTGGTTTCAGAAAAGGCAGAGGAACCAGAGATCAAATAGCCAACATCCGCTGGGTCATCAAAAAAGCAAGAGAGTTCCAGAAAAATATCTATTTCTGCTTTATTGACTATGCCAAAGCCTTTGACTGTGTAGATCACAATAAACTGTGGAAAATTCTGAAAGAGATGGAATATCAGACCACCTGACGTGCCTCTTGAGAAATCTGTATGCAGGTCACGAAGCAACAGTTAGAACTGGACATGGAACAACAGACTGGTTCCAAATAGGAAAAGGAGTACGTCAAGGCTGTATATTGTCACCATGCTTATTTAACTTATATGCAGAGTACATCATGAGAAACGCTGGGCTGGATGAAGCACAAGCTGGAATCAAGATTGCCGGGAGAAATATCAATAACCTCAGATATGTAGATGACACCACCCTTATGGCAGAAAGTGAAGAAGAACTAAAGAGCCTCTTGATTAAAGTGAAAGAGGAAAGTGAAAAAGTTGGCTTAAAGTTCAACATTCAGAAAACTAAGATCATGGCATCTGGTCCCATCACTTCATGAGAAATAGATGGGGAAACAGTGGAAACAGTGTCAGACTTTATTTTTCTGGGCTTCAAAATCACTGCAGGTGGTGACTGAAACCATGAAATTAAAAGACGCTTACTCCTTGGAAGGAAAGTTATGATCAACCTAGATAGCATATTCAAAAGCAGAGACATTACTTTGTCAACAAAGTTCCATCTAATCAAGGCTGTGGTTTTTCCAGTTGTCATGTATGGATGTGAGAGTTGGACTATAAAGAAAGCTGAATGCCGAAGAATTGATGCTTTTGAACTGTGATTTTGGAGAAGACTCTTGAGAGTCCCTTGGACTGCAAGGAGATCCAACCAGTCCATCCTAAAGGAGATCAGTCCTGGGTGTTCATTAAAAGGACTGATGTTGAAGCTGAAACTCCAATACTTTGGCCACCTGATGCGAAGAGCTGACTCATTTGAAAAGACCCTGATGCTGGGAAAGATTGAGGGCAGGAGGAGAAGGGGACGACAGAGAATGAGATGGCTGGATGGCATCACTGACTCGATGGACATGGGTTTGGTTAGACTCTTGGAGTTAGTGATGGACAGGGAGGCCTGGTGTGCTGTGGTTCATGGGGTCACAAAGAGTCAGACATGACTGAGTGACTGAACTGAACTGAGCTGAACATAAGATCAAAAAAGATACATGGGAAAGGAATAACGTAAATAAAAAAGAAGATATATAGGAAAGGAATAATGTAAATAAACCACTCACCTAATTTAAAAAACATTTATGACAACTTTCTGTTTAATAAAACATTATCTGTGTTAGTGACTTTACATGTTATTTTATTATTTTATCATCAGTTGAAAGGAGAGAGTGCTGGTTTGGGCAAAACTGATAAAAGTGATCAGAAGGTACAAATTTTAGTTATAAAATAAGTCCTGGGAATGTCATGTACCACATGGTGACTAGGTAATAAGGAACTGTATATTTGAAAGTTGTTGACAGAGTAGATCTTAAAAGTTCTCATCACAAGAAAAAGATTTGTCAAGTGTGATAATGAATGTTAACTAGACATTGTGATAATCATTTTGTAGTTTATACAAATATTGAATCACTATGTTGTATACCTCAAACTAATATAATGTTATATGCCACCTATATCTCAAACTTTAAAAAAATAAAACTTACAGATGTTATTTTTAGAAATGAATATAAACCTAATTCCCATATTTGACAAAATTATAACATAGACAAAACAGCAAAAACAAGCCTAAACTAACACTTGGGGAAAAAAAAAAAAAAGATTTATCTAAGTAAAAATCTAGCAGAGGTAAACCAAGAATACTGACCCCAATACCAAGGTTCTGAGGTAGTTCACCATTAAAAAAGGAAGGAAGGAAGGAAGGGAAAAAGAAAGAAGAAAGAAATGGAGAGAAAGAGGAAGGGAGGAAGGGAGGAAGTGGGAGGGGAGGAGAGGAGATGGGGTTATTCTCAGGAAGTTTCATTAAGAAATTTCAAACTTTTTTGAATTCTAACATCTTCCCCCTCTACCCCTCTGCTCCTCCTCCCTCCCTCTCTCTCTCTTTCAACAGATTTTTACCACTAAAGCAGTTCAATATAACTAAATATAGCACTACAATGTTATTGATCATCATCATTTATAGACAACTGACCATTAAAGCAAACTGAGAGAGTGACACAAGAAAAATAAATAAATAAAGAAGGATACTATGGTAAAGATTCTGCCTATCATGCAGGAGACCAGTGTTTGATCCCTGGGTAGAGAATATTCCCTGGAGAAGGAAATATCAACCCACCCCAGTGTTCTTGCCTGGTGAATTCCATGTATAAAAGAGCCTGGTAGGCTATAGTCCACAGAGTTGTAAAGAGTCAGACAAAGCTGAGCAACTATCACTCACTCATATAATGATAAAGAAGATAAAGACAACAAGATGATGTCACACTTGTCACCATGCTTGCACCCAGTGTAGAAGCCCCTAAGCACATAAAGCAAATACTAACAGAAATAAAGGGAGAAACTGACAGAACTACAGTAACAGTAGGACACTTCCATACCCCATTGACACCAAAAAACAGATCCTCCAGACAGAAAATCAGCAAGGCAACAGAGATCTGAAGTGACACAATAGAACAGTTGGACTTAATTGATAAAGAGTCCACTACATCCAAAATAAGACGAAATACATCTTCTTTTTGAGTGTACATGGAACATACTCTAGGACAGACCATGTATTAGGATATGAAACAAATCTCAGTAGATTTAAGAGGACAGTTTATTTTAAGCATCTTTTCTGACAACAACATGGAAGTAGATATAAACCACAGAATCAGTAATGAGGGGGAAAAATGATTGCATGGAGGCTAAACAGCATGCTACTAAAAAACCAATGGGTTAAAGATGAAATCAAAGAGGGAATTTAAAAATACTTCAGGACAAACAAAAATGGGAAAATAGCCATACAAAATCTATGGGATGCAGCAAAAGCAGTCCTAAGAGAGAAGTTTATAGCAATATAGGCCCTCCTCAAAAACAAGAAAAATTCCAAATAAACAACCTAATATGCCACCTGAAATAATTTTAAAAAGAACAAACAAAATGTATGGTTAGCCTAAGGAAGGAAATATCAATAATAAAGATCAGAGAAGAAATGGAGATTTTTAAAAACAATTGAAATCAATTAGTAAAACCAAGAGCTAGGTTTCTGAAAACCAGCAATGTGAGAAATTAAAGAGGATAAATAACAACTGATACAGCATAAATTAAAAAAAAATCATTAGAACATTATGAACAGTTATATGCCAACAAAATGGACAACCTAAAAGAAATGGACAAGTTCCTAGAAACATGAAACCTGCCAAAAGCTAATCAAAAAGAAACAGATAGTCTGAACAGACTAATTGCTTGAAGTGAAATAGACTCTGTATTTAAAAACAAACAAAAACCCCAAAAAACAACAACCAAAAAAAGTAAATAAAATAGGTTCTTGCAAACAAAAATCCAGAACCAGGTGGCTTCACTAGGCGATTGTATCAAACATAGAAAGAACTTATACCTATCCTTCTCAAACTTTTCCAAAAAACTGAAGAGGAGGAAATGATCCCAAGCTCATTCTATGAACCTACTGCTACACTGATACTAAAGTCAAAGACACTACCAAAATAGAAAATTACAGACCACTATCTCTGAAAAACACAGATGTAAAAATCCTCAACAAAATATTAGCAAGTCAAATCTAACAATTCGTAAAAAGTAGTACCATACGCCATGAGCAAGTTGGATTCATTTCAGGATCACAAGGGTGATTCAACATATGCAAACCAGATAAGGTGATATACCACATCAACAAAAGAAAAGATGAAAACCCACATAATCATCTCAATAGATGCAAGAAAGATATTGTAAAAAGATTCAGCATCCATTCATGATAAAAACTCTTACCAAAATGGGTAGAGAATAGACAGAATATATCTCAACATAATAAAAGCTACTTATAACAAGCCCACAGCCAACATATTACTAAACAGGAAAAATCTTCAAGCCTTCCTGCCAAATTCTGGAGCAACACAAGGATGCTCATTATGTTCTATTCACTCCATCCTAAAGGAGATTAGTCCTGGGTGTTCATTGGAAGGACTGATGTTGAAGATGAAACTCCAATACTGTGGCCACCTGATGTGAAGAGCTGACTCGTTTGAAAAGACCCTGATGCTGGGAAAGATTGAGGGCAGGAGGAGAAGAGGATGACAGAGGATAAGATGGTTGGATGGCATCACCGACTCAATGGAAATGAGTTTGGGTGAACTCCTGGAGTTGGTGATGGACAGGGAGGCCTGGTGTGCTGCAGTCCATGGAGCACCAGAGTCGGACACGACTGAGTGACTGAACTGAACAACCTACTACTGGCAGTCCTAGCCACAGCAATCAGAGAAGGAAAGGAAATACAAGGTATCCAAATCAGAAAGGAAGAGGTAAAATTGCCATTATATTCAGGTTACATGATACTCTATCTAGAAAACCCTAAAGACTCTACACAAAAACTATTAGAACTTATAAACTAACCAGCAAATCAGCAGGATGCACAATATACAAAAATCTGTTGAATTTTTTAAACTGACAATAAAACATAAGTATAAAAACGTGTTTTAAAATTGAATCAAAGAAAAATAGAGAAAGAAAAATAATTAGGAATAAATCTGACCAAGGAAGTAAAAAAGTTATACCTGATGAGTTCTACAAAATAATGATAAAGGAATTCAAAGCTGTTTCAAGGAAATGGAAAGAACACTATTTCATGCTCTTGGATTCGAAGACTTAGTACTGTTAAAATGGCCATACTACCCAAAGCAATCTACATACTTAATGAGATCCCTTTCAGATTACCCATGACATTTTCCCCAGAACTAGAACAAATTATCCTAAATTTCAGGGAACCACAGAATGATGACCCAGAATTGCCAAAGCAATCCTGAGAAAAAAGAACAATACTAGATGCATAGCCCTTACAGACTTCAGACAATAGCCAAAGATTTAGTAATAAAAATAGCATGGTATTGGCAAAAAAAAAAAAAAAAAAAATATATATATATATATATATATATATATACACACACACACACATATAGGTCAATGGAACAGAATAGGGACACCAGAAACAAATCCATGCACCTATGGTCAAATAGAATTCAACAAAGGAGGCAAGAATACACAATGGAGAAAAGATGGTCTCTTTAGAAAGTGGTGATGGGAAAGTTGGACAACCACATGTATATACAAAAGGCTAGAACACTCTCACACCACACACAAACATAAACTCAAAATGGCATAAAGACTTAAATACAAAATATGACACACTAAAACACATAAAAGAGAATATAGGCAAAACATTCTCTGACATAAACTATACCAGTATTTTCTTAGGTCAGTCTCCTAAGTCAATAAAAATAAAAGTAAAAATAAACAAACAAGACCTAATCAAACTTAAAAGTTTTGCACAGCAAAAGAAGATGTAAAACAAAAAGACAACTTACAGGTTGGGAGAACATATTTGCAAAGGATGTAACTAACAAAGGCTTAATTTCTAAAATATACAAATAGCTCATACAACTCAATCACAAAATGGGCAAAAGACCTAAAAAGACATTTATCCAAAAAAGACATACAGATGACCAGTAGTCACATGGAAAGATGCTCAACACTGCTCCTGAGGTACCACATCATACCAGTAAGAATGGCCATTGTCAAAAAGTACACAAATAAATTCTAGGGAGAGTGTTGAGAAAAGGGAAGCCTCCTACACTATTGGTAGGACTCTAAATTGGTGTAGCCACTACAGGAAACACTATGGAGTTTCCTTTGACTTCTCTTGTGGCTTAGCTGGTAAAGAATCTGCCCACAATACAGGAGACCTGGGTTCAACCCCTGGGTTGGGAAGATCCTCTGGAGAAGGGAAAGGCTACCCACTCCAGTATTCTGAGAATTCCATAGACCATATAGTCCATGGGGTTGCAAAGAGTCGGACAAGACTGAGTGAATTTTGCTTACTCGCTTACTTATGGTGGTTCCTTAAAAAAAAAAAAAAAAAAACAGTAGAGCTACCATATGATCTAAAAATCCCATTCTTGGGCATAAATCAAGGAAACTCTAATTTGAAAGGATGCATGCACCTCAGTGTTCATAGCAGCACTAGTTAGAGTAGTCAAGACATGGAAACAGCCTAAATGTTCATTAACAGATGAATGGACAAAGATGTGATACACATACACACACACACACACACACACATATGTATGGGATTACTACTCAGCCATAGAAAGAATTAACTAATAAATATTGAAATAAGAATCAATTTTCTGTACACCTGAAACACTACATTATAAATCAACTACACTTCAATAAAATAAATAAAATCAAACTGGGGAAAGGAATAATTTGCAATAATGATACTCTACACTATCAAGACATCGTGCATTTTCCCTGTGTGATTTTGATATTCTGATAAATAATAGATCAAATAAAATGTCACTAAAGAGTTATACATTTATACTGTGTTTCTGCCTTCTTTTCCCACCTTCTACAATATTATAGGTGAACAAAGAAATTATAACTCAGTGGTTAAGTGAATGAACTCTGGTGCTAGAATATGTAAATTCTAGCTCTACCCTCACCTGCCTCTCTTTTGGAGACCAAGTGGCTGAGTCTCTACTTCCTTCATATTTACTTGTAAAATGTATATAAACACATATGTTCTTTGGCAGGTTGTTGTGAACATTAAATCAGAATGGCATCCAGTTCATTATAAGTGCTTGTTAAAGTATTAGTTATCATGAAACAAATTAGAATTGCATATGGAGGATGGCTAAGAAGGACAGTGAATCTGCCTTTTATACACTTTTATGAGTCCAAGAAAGATACAGAATTCGAATCATTATTGACCTTCACTGCTGCTGCTGCTGCTGCTGCTAAGTCACTTCAGTCGTGTCCAACTCTGTGCGACCCCATAGACGGCAGCCCATCAGGCTTCCCCGTCCCTGGGATTCTCCAGGCAAGAACACTGAAGTGGGTTGCCATTTCCTTCTCCAATGCATGAAAGTGAAAAGTGAAGGTGAAGTCGCTCAGTCTTGTCTGACTCTAGAGACCCCATGGACTGCAGCCTACCAGGCTCCTCTGTCCATGGGATTTTCCAGGCAAGAGTACTGGAGTGGGGTGCCATTGCCTTCTCTGTGACCTTCACTAGATTAAATTAAATATGTTAGATTCTACCTTAGAGTAAAGCATGACAGTTAAGAAAACACACTAACATTCATTACGTTATAACTGCCAAACAAAGATAGTATTTCAACACCAATTAAAAGGGCTCTGGCATTAGAATGCATGCACGCATGCTAAGTCACTTGAGTCATGTCCAATTCTTAGCAACCCTATGAACTATATAGCCCAGCAAGCTCTTCTGTCTATGGAATTCTCCAGGCAAGAATACTGGAGTGGGTTGCCATGCCCTAATCCAGGGGATCATCCTGACCCAGGGATCAAACACCCCATCTCCTGCAGCTCCTGCACTGCAGGTGGATTCTTTAACACTGAACCACCAGGGAAAGCCTGGCATTAGAATAACTGAGTTCATAATTCTATTCTTCTACTGACTAGATGTGTTATCTTAAGCTAGTAATACTATTGTCCAAGTTTCTACACTTATAAAAAGGAAACAAATTGGAACTTAACTCATAGATCTGTTGTGAGTTAATCTGTGTAAAACAAGTACAAAAAAAAAAACTGAGATGCAGTGAATGTGCAATGAAAGAAATATTCTATTGAAAGTGTTATTGTTATAAGTAGTTGTAAATAATTTCATATTATCTCATGTCTTCTTCAAAACCATTTCCCAGTAATTGTGTGAGGTAGTTACTGAACCATCCAACAGATGAAAAAAAAAAAAAATATATATATATATATGGTTTAGAAAGCTATAACTGGTTCAACTGGAATTTGAACTTGAGTCTACTTGGTCCCCAAAATATCCTCCTTCCAGCACATCTGCAAGTTTTGTTCTGGATGCTGGAGACTCTTTCAAGGCATCTGGGAGATCAAAATATTTCTATAAAATGTTACCTTTCTTTTACACTTTCATTACCTCTTGAGTGTACTGTGGAGTTTTTCAGATTGCAACATATGTGGTATTGCAACAGATTGAAAACATAAAGAGATATGTGAAAATGAATTAGCCTCTATTAAGTCAGACATTGTTGGCTTAAAGCTCAACATTTAGAAAACGAAGATCATGGCATCCGGTCCCATTACTTCATGGGAAATAGATGGGGAAACAGTGGAAAGAGTGTCAGACTTTATTTTTGGGGCTCCAAAATTACTGCAGATGGTGACTGCAGCCATGAAATTAAAAGACGCTTACTCCTTGGAAGGAAAGTTACGACCAACCTAGACAGCATATTGAAAAGCAGAGACATTACTTTGCAAACAAAGGTCCGTCTAGTCAAGACTATGGTTTTTCCTGTGGTCATGTATGGATGTGAGAGTTGGACTGTGAAGAAGGCTGAGCGCGAAGAATTGATGCTTTTGAACTGTGGTGTTGGAGAAGACTCTTGAGAGTCCCTTGGACTGCAAGGAGATCCAACCAGTCCATTCTGAAGGAGATCAGCCCTGGGATTTCTTTGGAAGGAATGATGCTAAAGCTGAAACTCCAGTACTTTGGCCACCTCATGAGAAGAGTTGACTCATTGGAAAAGACTCTGATGCTGGGAGGGATTGAGGGCAGGAGGAGAAGGGGACGACAGAGGATGAGATGGCTGGATGGCATCACTGACTCGATGGACGTGAGTCTGAGTGAACCCCGGGAGTTGGTGATGGACAGGGAGGCCTGGAGTGCTGCGATTCATGAGGTTGCAAAGAGTCGGACATGACTGAGCAACTGAACTGAACTGAACTGAACTGAAGTCAGACATTTAATAAATATGCTAAAATGTGAACAATGCCACTCTTTTTACTCTTCTTTGGTTTTTGAAAATATAGTTATTTTTCATAAAATCAGTGACAACCTAATAATATGCAATGAATTATTTTATATAAGTAAATTAAATATTTTATAATTTCTTGCTGTTAATTTCTTATATGGAAAATATTGATAGATATAATCTCTGTGAATAATAGCATTGAGGTATCAATAAATTAAGACTGGATGAGAACAAAATGTTTGAGAACCACAGTATCTGCCATTTAGCAAGTGTAATAGATATTTCGATTAATTCTTCCAATTATATATTTCTTCCCAAAAGAAAAAAATATCAACATTGCTAATTCACATACCTTGGTGGAAGACTCTAATTATCACACAATTTAATAGTCATTACCTAAGACTGGGTCCAAGACAGGTACCTGAATCAAGCTGGCAAAACATACTATCTCCTGGGAATCTAGAATGTAGTCTCTGATTGATGAAGTATATTAGGTGACTGCAGGTACTTACAGTGAAAATTGGCCTAGTATATAATCTAACATCAGTGGTGTGGTGAACCAAAGTGACCCACAAGTACCAAAATTATGCAGAAGTGAAATTACTAATAGCATGACTAAGCAAGAGAAAAAGGGCTTCCCTGGTGGCTCAGCTGGTAAAGAATCCGCCTACAATGCAGGAGACCTGGGCTCCATCCCTGGGTTGGGAAGAACCCCTGGAGAAGTGAAAAGCTACCCACTCCAGTATTCTGGCCTGGAGAATTCCATGGACTGTATAGTCCATGGATCACAAAGAGTCTGACACAACTGAGCGACTTTCACTTTCACAAGCAAAAAAAGCTAGCTGGCATAAAGGATCAAAATGATGGAGAGGTCATGGAGAGAGAAAGAGAGACAAGAGGCAATCATTACAGCTGCCAAAGAGGAAGATGCAACCTTGATTGCTAACAGGCAGTTCCAGTCTCCATGGACCAATTAAACTTTATTTTCTGATTTAGGATGTTTTTAAGAGTGGCTTTGTTTCCTTGCAGCCAGTCTTTCTATTTTAGATATTTGCAATAGTTTGAAACTGTATCCATTTCTGTAATACATTTCATTGAATACAGCACACATGTAGCATGGCATATACACTTTAAAATACATATTAATGATGTTTACAAAGTAAAAGCATTTTTGTAGTCACCACCTAGCTAAAAAATTAAAACTTTTTTTTTAATTTTATTTTATTTTTAAACTTTACATAATTGTATTAGTTTTGCCAAATATCAAAATGAATCCACCACAGGTATACATGTGTTCCCCATCCTGAACCCTCCTCCCTCCTCCCTCCCCATACCATCCCTCTGGGTCGTCCCAATGGCTTGCACATGCCCCCTTATCATCGATTCCCTACCAAAAAGTAATCTTTAACTTTCATCTGAATAGATTTCCTTGGCTGCATAGGAACTTGAAATAATTTAATGGTCTAAGATGCTAACTTTTGTGTGAGACTTCTTTTACTTAAATATATATATATATATGTTTTATATCTATATATATATGGTTCTTTCACTTCATAATGTATAGCAGTAGTTCAGTCATTTCAATGGTATACAGTATTACTGTGATATAATATAAATATATATATATGCCAATCTTTAAAAGACTCTGATGCTGGGAGGGAATGGGGGCAAGAGGAGAAGGGGACGACAGAGGATGAGATGGCTGGATGGCATCACTGACTCGATAGACATGAGTCTGAGTGAACTCTGGGAGTTGGTGATGGACAGGGAGGCCTGGCGTGCTGCGATTCATGGGGTTGCAAAGAGTCAGACACGACTGAGTGACTGATCTGATCTGATCTGATTAATGCACTTTGTGCTGCTTCTATATGAAGACTATAGTGAATGCATTATAAACATACATGTCTCATCTTTATATATAAACCCTATTGGTTTTGTTTCTGGAGAAACAAGGCTTATAAGGGAATATTTTTATTATGTTACCAGTAATATGCTTAAATACTCTATCTGATAAAATAAATCTCTCATCTCTCTAGTTTGCTATGGATTTTACCATGAATCAATATTAAATTTTATTTAATTTTTATCTATTGAAAAGAACATAATATTTTTTCTCATATAATCTATAAAAATATTGCCATGAATTGAGTTTCAAATTTAACCAACCATGTTTATCTGAAACAAACTCAATCTTGGTATTTTTATATGTCATTTGATTCAATTTGATACTAGTTTTAGAATTTTGGCATTCACATTTAAAGAAGAAATTGACTTATGTTTTCCTTTTGTTGTAATATAATTGACATGTGGCCTCAATAAACCATTCTTATTTTTCTATTCTCTAGGGAAATTTATCTAACAGTGTTGCTATTAAAAATTTCAATACTTGGAAGGATTCACAACTGTTGCCAACAGGCCTAAAAGTTTCTTATGGGAAGATTTTAATGATATCTGTTGTTTTTACAAACTTCAAACTTTAAATTTTATATTGGGGTATAGCCAATTAGCAATTTTGTGGCAGTTTCAGGTAAACAGTGAAGGAACTCAGCCATACATATACATGTATCCATTCTCCCCCAAACCCTCCATCCCATGGTATTAAAAATATCTCTAAGATTAAAAAAAAAGTTACTGTGATTTTAACATGCACACATAAAACATAGATTTTAATAAAAAATGAATGTGAGACAACAGACTGTCCAAAAACCCTTACTCTATTCCCCAGAAGAAAATTACTTGTGATATCATATATATATATATATGAGTATCATCTAAGAGTCTTTGAAAGATGAATTGCTGTATCAATTTCCATTTACTGCTGTAACAAATTATCACACACTTGATGGCTTAAATCACCACATGATTATTATTTAACAGTTCTGGAGATATGGAGCCCAAGTTTAGTCTTACCGGCTAAAATCAATTTATTGGCAGAGCTATATTCATCCTGGAAACTGGGGAAAATCTTCTCCCTTGCTCTTTCCAGCTGCTAGAAGCTGCCTGAATTCCTTGGCTTGTGGCATCTTCCTCCATCTCAAGACTCATTGATCCAACCTCTGCTTCTAGTCTCACGTCTTCTGACTTTGATCTGTCTTAAATGGACCTGTATGACTAAATCAATCCCAACTGAATATTACAGGATATTCTCCCCATTTTAAGATTCCTAAACACATTTCTATTGGAGAAGGAAATGGCAACCCACTCCAGTATTCTTGCCTGGAGAATCCCAGGGACAGGGAAGCCTGGTGGGCTGCCGTCTATGGGGTCACACAGAGTTGGACACGACTGAAGCGACTTAGCAGCAGCAGCAAACACATTTCTAAAGTCTTATATGCTATATGGGCTTCCCTGGTGGCTCAGATGGTAAAGAATCTGCCTGCAGTGTGGTAGACCTGGGTTCTAAACCTGGGTCAAGAAGATCCCCTGGAGAAGGGAATGGCAACCCACTCCAGTATTCTTGCCTGGAGAATCCCATGGACAAAAGAAGGGAAGCTGCAGTCCACGGGGTCACAAAGAGTTGGATACGACTGAGAGAGTAACACATACAGACACACACACACACACACACACACACACACACACTCAATATAGTAATGTGTTTACACATGCAGGGGTTTAGAACACGGACATCTTTGGAAAACACTATTCAGCCTCCAATGATGAACTTGTTAAATACATTAATGTTCAGAGGCTAAGCTCAGTTCAAAGGGAGTTGCCTCACTAAGAAATGACCATTTTGGCATTACACAGAAAATGTCACCATCTCACATTAATTAAACTCAGCATAGCGTTAGTCCAGAGCACTGATTTATGTACTTAAAATATTATATAAATTACAATACTTTTTTTTCCAGTATAACTACTACAGTCATTTCTTAGAGATGTATCTATACAAAACCAGTTTAAAAATCATAGTTTATGAGAAAGTCTGGAATTAGATAAAGATTTAATTACATGAGAGAAAGCTTTACTATTAATGGAAAAACAGTGAACCATCTATTTTCACAAAAGTGGAGAGCATCTTTAATAAGACCACAATGCATGCTAAGTCATTTCACTCATGCCTGACTCCTTGTGACCCCATGGACTGTAGTCTGCCAGGCTCCTCTGTACATGGGATTCTCCAGGCAAGAATACTGGAGTGTGTTGCTGTGCCATCCACCAGGGGTGTGTCTCTTATATCTCCTGCATTGGCTGGCAGGTTCTTTACCACTAGCGCCACCTGGGAAGCCCAAGACCACAATATCCAAGCTTACAGAAGATTCTTTCTGCCTCCTAAATGTCTAACGTGGTCACTGGCAGACATTGCCTTTGAAATCTGCTCTCTGCATCATTCTCTTACCTCTTTTAAATCATAGTCTTCAATATGTTAGTGCCTACAGGGCCATGAACCCTTCTATCTCATTAAAGTGACAGTACAGTTTCATTATGAGATGTGTGATTTTTATAGTTTCCCTTTGTTATGGGATTCCCTGGTAGCTCAGTTAGTAAAGAATCCACCTGCAATGTGGGAGACCGGGGTTCGATCCCTGGTTTGGGAAGCTCCCTTGGAGAAGCTACCTACTTCAGTATTCTGACCTGGAGAATTCCATGGACTGTATAGTCCACGGAGTCACAAAAAGTTGGACATGACTGAATGACTTTCACTTTCTTTTCACTATCCTTTATAATGGCAATATAATTTATTTCTATTTTTTTTTTCACAATTCTTCGCTGGAATGACAGAGGAATCGGGGTAGATCTGAAGGATAGGAGGGAACTTTCCTGAATCAAAGATACAGGATCAGGAGTATAATCCCAATTTATGAAGAACAGTCATAAAAACTAAAGACATCCAATCTGAATTGGCATGGGTTTAAGTCAATGTTATACATACAAATGAAAAATTATTTACATACACTGAAAAATATAATTCTAAAACTCAGAATAAGGAAGAATTCACAAAACAACTTATTCAAGTTTCCCTCATGGAAAATGAAATTCCCTGTATTACGTTCTCTCTAACACTGGCTGGCTTATATTTGGCAGAAGGATGATAGAGAAGATTCTAGCATCAGACTTGTGTGAGCTTCATATAACCTTTGAATTTCTCCCAAAGCTCAGATGCTTTGTTTTCAGACTAGAAATATCAGCTTCAGAAAAGATAAAGCTCCAGCCTGGGTAGATCTGATCTCCTTATTGTATTTAAACTTGCTTTCTACTATAATCGACTTACACATTCACCAACAGAATGGGATGTAATTATACATTTCATTTTTAAAAGGGTTTCCTAGGTGCAAAGTAGGAGAGAGGGACTCTTAGTAAGAGAGGAGAAAGAAAATGAGTTACCACAGGTGAAATGCCTTAAAGGGCACTGCTCTGCTAACACTTTATTTGGCTGTTTCCAGCTGACTTCTCTCTCAGTTCTAGCACTTTGTGGGAAATGAGCCTGAGTTAAAAATTCACAATTCGGTAGATATCAGAAAGTATAAGTGAAAGTGTTAGTTGCTTAAGAATACTGGAGTGGATAGCCATTCCCTTTTCCAAAGGATCTTCTCAGCCTAGGGTTCAAATGTATCACCTACATTGCAGGCAGATTCTTTACCATCTGAACCACCCTAGTTCTAGCACTTTGTGGGAAATCAGGATGAGCAGAAAACGCACACTTGAGTAGTTATCACAGAGTATAATCTGCAAAATAAAAGCTAGATTTAATTTGTACATTTGAGATAATAGTCAATAAAGGAGAATTAACTCTAAGCAAAAGTTAGAAGATACAGCCTGACTCATTTTAGACACTGCTAAAAATAATCATAGAACTATAAGTCTACTTACTTAGAGATACAAGGGACAAGAGTAGCTTTAGAGTCTTGTAGTTAGTATTAGTTTGGGGTTCCCAGATGGCGCTAGTGGTAAAGAACCACCCTGCTCATGCAGGAGACATAAGAGATGTGGGTTCGATCCTTAAGTCTGGAGGATCCCCTGGAGGAGGGCATGGCAACCCACTCCAGTATTCTTGCCTGGAGAATCCCATGGACAGAAGAACCTGATGGGCTATAGTCCACGGGTCACAAAGAATTGGACACAATCGAAGCTACTCTGTACACACACATGAAGTTAACATTAGTTTACCCTTAGTAAGGAAATACAATGCCGTGATATACAGTATCACTACTTTCTGGTGTATTTCCATAGTAAATAATAATAACATTTAAATGTACTTTCTAAGGATGTAAAGTGGTTGAAAACAAACATCTGTGAAGGGCACATTCTTTGTAATGCTATTATCCTTAACAATTGTCTATTCAGTTCACTTCAGTCACTCAGTCCTGTCTGAATCTTTGCGACCCCATGAATCACAGCACACCAGGCCTCCCTGTCCATCACCATCTCCCAGAGTTCACTCAGACTCACATCCATCGAGTCGGTGATGCCATCCAGCCATCTCATCCTCTGTCACCCCCTCTTCCCCCTGCCCCCAATCCCTCCCAGCATCAGAGTCTTTTCCAATGAGTCAACTCTTCGCATGAGGTGGCCAAAGTACTGGAGTTTCAGCTTTAGCATCATTCCTTCCAAAGAACACCCAGGGCTGATCTCCTTCAGAATGGACTGGTTGGATCTCCTTGCAGTCCAAGGGACTCTCAAGAGTCTTATCCAACACCACAGCTCAAAAGCATCAGTTCTTCGGCGCTCAGCTTCCTTCACAGTCCAACTCTCACATCCATACATGACCACTGGAAAAACCATAGCCTTGACTAGACGGACCTTTGTTTGCAAAGTAATATCTCTGCTTTTCAATATGCCTTCTAGGTTGGTCATAACTTTTCTTCCAAGGAGTAAGCATCTTTTAATTTCATGGCTGCAGTCACGATCTTAAATTCCTAACAGAATTGGCCATTTGAGCTACGATATTGTCTGAAATGATCTATGACCTCCATGCATCTTGTCTCCTGGTATTTATGTACCTGTGTATTTCCTTCTGACACTGAGCAGGGTCAAACTGTATAAATAGTAAAGATATTGTAGAAATTATGGAACGTGACTTTCAAGAAAGCTTCTACCTCGTGTTCTCTTGCATTATCCACTCCAGAGCAGGTCAACTACTGTATCATGCCAACACTCATGCAAAAGTTCAGACAGGAAGAAACTGTGGCCTCCAGCCAAGCATTAGCAGGGTGTAGATAAGCATCTTTCAGACACAGTCAAGATTTCAGAAGATGGTCGTCCCTGCCAGCATTTCTTGAAGGCAACCTCATCGGAGAATCTGAGCCAAACCACATAATTTAGTTGCTCTTGATTTTTTCAACACACAAAAATTACATGGGGTATTAAGTATTGATATGTATTGTTATTTAAGCTGTTAATGTTTGGAGTTATTTGTTTTTAGCAATTTGAATTTGATAACATAATTTTTGTAAATATTCATGTAAATTATGGTAATCAGTTTATGGAGTTAGTACCTTAGTGAGAAAATTCTTCCCTGAATAGCCCTTGCAAGAATCCACACTATTCCTAGATACCACAAATGACTGAATCTCACACAAGTACTTTAAAGAGTTTAACTATATATCTTGAGCCACACAGACTGACATAATTTAATAGTGGTTATTTAAAAGTATCCTTAGTTTATAAGCAAAGACAGAGTAAAGGAACAAAGTAAGTGATTAAATAGTTAATCCCACTAGGGGATTGTAAGTAAAAAAATACAAGAGACCCATGGAAGTTAATGATTACTCCAGAAAGCACATTTACTTAACCATGAAACCAAGCAGGCTTGCTTAGCAACAAAATCCTGCAAAAGAAGAATGAGACATGCCCCTAACAACTGAACAATGGTAGCATGAGACCCACATCCTGCCCAGTGAGCTCAGTAAGTTAATGATCCCTAGGATATGCTCTCTGCATAATAATTTATGGAAAGGTGCTCACTGTATAGAGACCTGAAGTAATTTTTACAGTTCTAGCTTGACCATAAAGGGGAAAATAAAACTCCCCTGCCTAACCTGAAGGAGGAGCTGATGCTAGAAGCATGACATCTACTCAAGAATGAAGAAGAAAGAGGTCTTTCCCCCCTTCCCACTTTTCCTTTGATTATAAAACTGTAGCCCACTAAGTTCTCAGAGTGGGGCACCCTCTCCTCCACCTGCTTGCAACCTTCACAAGCATGGTATTCTAATAAATCACTTCTTAGCTATCACTTTGCCTCTTGCTGAATTCTTTCTGTGCTGAGACATAAAGGACCAGCATTCCTTGGAGCCCCCAGAAACACCACCTAGCAATTTCACCCGTACACTCACACATGCTCGTGCGCGTGCACACACACACACACATACACACAACACATATTATTTCAGTCTCACATTACAAGTTCATGGAAAAATGAGCAAGAGGACAAATGTAAAGAAACTTGTTTAGCTGCAAAGTCATGTCCAATTCTTTTGGGAACCCATGGACTGTAACCCACCATGTTCCTCTGCCTATGGGATTTCCCAGGCAAAAATGCTAGAGTAGGTTGCTGGAGTGGGTTGCCATTTCCTTCTCCAGGGGATCTTCACAACCCAGGCATCACAACTGTGTCTTCTGCATTGGCAGGCAGATTCTTTACCACTGAGCCACCAGGGAAGCCCAACCCAAAGGAACTTCAGTCTTGCTTATTCTTAGTTAGAAAACAGAAAATATTCATGACAAAGAATTCCCCTGCAATGTGGGAGGCCTGGGTTCGATCCCCAGTTGGGAAGATCCCTCGGAGAAGGGAAAGGCTCCCCACTCCAATATTCTGGCCTGGAGAATTCCATGGACTTTATAGCCCATAAGGTTGCAAAGAGTTTGATGACTGAGCGACTTTCACTTTGTTGAAGTTATAATCCTTCAACACATGCTTGGCTGAGTTCTGTTTCAGGGAGTTTACAATGTTGAAATTTAGTAAGGAATGACTTGTAGTTAAAACACATATTTAGCCTCTTTGTACTTTTAATTCATTATTTCAGAGTGAAAACCTCTACAATAAGGGTCAGAGGTGAAAAAATATTCTCTTATTTTACAGCAGAAACTAGAATCGTGAAGATTTTCAGTTAGTGTTGTATAACTACTATTTTAAATTTCTTGTAGTTTTAAAAATGATTTTGAAATAGACCACTTGTACTGATTATGGGGAAAGATTTTATCTTTATTTTTATAAAAAGAGAAATGCAAGGAATCTCTAATTAATAATCATCCTAAAGCATATTAATACAAAATTCAGAAATCACTAAAGAAAATCCACTGATATGTTCAAATTGGATCTATTTAGTTTTTACTAAAAAAAAATTTACTAACCTCTTTTTTGAAGCAAAAGAATGATAGATCTCAATGTATGCACATAAAATTATAAATTAGTAACTAATATATAATTATTAAACAAAACTGGTTTTATATGAATATAGGTAATAAGTTTAAGACACTTTAATAAATTAAGTATATTTGATATCTGTTTATTATTCTAATTACCTATTTAATAAGAAAAATAGATTTATTAAAAATGACATAGTATTAAGAAGAATTACAAAATATTAGGTCTCTACGATTAAGTACATGGCTTGTTGTTAAGTGGCTAAGTAGTATCTGAATCTGACTCGTTGTGACCCCATGGACTATGTAGCCTGCCAGGCTCCTCTGACTATGGGATTTCCTAGGCAAGAATACTGGAGTGGGTTGCCATTCCCTTCTCCAGGGGATCTTCCTGACCCAGGCATCAAACCTGAGTCTCCTGCTGGCAGGTAGATTCTTTACTACTGAGCTACCTGGGAAGCTTGTCCACACCCACAAAAATGGAGGTAAGGAATTCAATGTGTATAACTTAAGTCTTTTAATTATTAAAACACAGATGTTTAAATTCTCATATGGCAACTTATTTTTTTATACTTACTATGGAGGTATTTTCCATTATTAGATAAAATTAAGAAACCATATATGCATTGTCAGCTGTAAAATATTTTGGAATTTTGTGTGTGTGTGTGTTGTACATTTTCAAAATGAATTCCCATTTATTTTCACAACTGTTCATACAAACACTTGGGAGCCAGAAAGTCAGTACACATTTGACCTCTGAATATTTCTATCTTCTCTCAGACTTGCCCAATACCAGTAAACACCAAAAAGCAATTTATCACTATGTCACACTTGCCTGAAGAATTTCTTAGGGGCTCAAGAAGAATGATGAGGTTAGTCTTTTAGCCCTGAAAGTTCCTGAAGGTGAATTTTTCTTTTTGATGTGTACAGATAATTCTTTGTTGAAGATTTGCTTCTGGATCTTTCTTCTCATTAACAACATTTAGGCTTTAGTTAGCCCACTTAATATCTTCATTTTAATGGACACTTAGGTCAGTTTGTCCATTTACAAATCATTCTTTGCAGTAGATATTTCGGCTTCAGTCTAGATTGTGTTCACGTTCAGAGTAGAGGCATGCCAGATGAACTTGTGGGAAACATGTAACAGAAGTGGCAATGGGAGAATAAAAAGGAGATTCTCCTGGAGAAGGAATTTCATTTGCAATGGATAGATTTTTCACAGAATATCATGCAAACTCATACCCACTCCCCCACAGTAAAAAAAAAAAAAAAAAGGTGTGTTTGCAGGGAATCTAAAGGAAATTTCTTGGGAAAAGAAGGCATAAATGCTGAACTTGATCTTCTTAAGGTCATGATTTGTATAAGAAAGTAGGTGGCTTCTCGGGTAGTGCTAGTGGTAAAGAATCCATCTGCCAATGCAGTAAAATAAGAAACACAGGTTCGATCCCTGGGTGGGGAAGATGCCCTGGAGGAGGGTATGGCAACCCACTCCAGTATTTTTGCCTGGAGAATCCCATAGACAGAGGAGCCTGGCGGGTTACAGTCCATAGGGTCGCAAAAGTCTGACACGACTAAAGCGACTGAGCAGCACCAGCAGCAGGTGGCGCTAGTGGTAAAGAACCTGCCTGCCAATGCAGAAGCCACAGGTTGAGTTCCTGGGTCGGGAAGATGCCCTGGAGAAGGAAATGGCTGCTGCTACTGCTAAGTCACTCCAGTCGTGTCCGACTCTGTGCGACCCCATAGACGGCAGCCCACCAGGCTCCCCTGCCCCTGGGATTCTACAGGCAAGAACACTGGAGTGGTTGCCATTACCTTCTCCAACGCATGAAAGTGAAAAGTGAAAAGTGAAAGGGAAGTCGCTCAGTCATGTCTGACTCTTAGCGACCCCATGGACTGCAGCCCACCAGGCTCCCCGGTCCATGTGATTTTCCAGGAAGAGTACTGGAGTGGGGTGCCATTGCCTTCTCCTAAGGAAATAGCAATCCATTCCAATATTCTTGCCGGGAGAATCTCACGGACATAGGAGCCGGGCAGGCTACGGTGCATAGGGTTGCAAAGAGTTGGACACGACTGAGCGACTTAGCACACATTATCTAAGAAAAATATTACATATATTTGAATTTCTTTCTGCTCTAAAACTGTGAATGTGAAGACGCCCAAGATTTTAAATGACAGAGTTCTAAACCTCCAGCAGTTCCAAACCACCTGGTAATTACATTCCTGGGCACTGATCCCAGAGAAATGCAACTTATGTTCACACAACTAAATACCGGTAAACACATGTTGTTAGCAGGGATGCTTGTCATAGACTAGAACTGGAAAACAACACAGATTTCTTTAAATGGGTGAATTGTTACACCACCTGTCGTACATCTATAGCATGGAAAACTATTCAGTTAAAAGGACAGGATGTTGATAAACACAACACTTGCATGGATCTCCAGGAAACTAAGCTGAATGAAAAAAGCCAATCCCCAAAGTCATACAGTATATGATTCCACTCATATACCATTACCAAATTGAGAAAAATAGAGAGATGGAGAACAGACTTGTCACAGATTAGGGAGACGGGTTGTAATGGATGAGACAGAGGCAGAGTTGTTTCACTAAGAACTATTAATAAAAAAAATAGGAGAATATTTTCATGACTTTAGGGTATGCAGAATCTTTTTAAACATAACACATCCAAGTTATTTGTAAGAAATATATTAAACAAAATACATTAAAATTAAGAAACAGACGATGTCATTTAAAAAACACCAATAAGAGAAAGACTTCCAGTGTGGAGGAATATTTGCCATGTAGTATGTGATAAATTATTTCTATATAAAGAGTTGCTACAAAATAAATAAAAAGTTACTATGAAAAAAGAAATGGGCAGAAACAGAATGCATTCACAAGAGAGTATATCCAAATGACCAATGAGTATTAAATGATGATTAAATTATATGCATTATGATAAAGTAATTTCACTCATATTTATGCATCTAACAAAAATGAGTACGTATATTCACCCAAAGATACATACACATGATAAGTGCAATATGAGTCATAAAATTCTAAACTCTAAATAACATAAAGTTCTTTTGTGCTTAAATAATAAAATGTTTATATAATTAAGTTTTTGCTAATATTACAGAGCAAAAACTACAAAATAATTACAACTATATATACTATCATGAATAAATCACTCAAAAAGAACATACAAGGAAAAAAAGTTACATGGAATACATAATAATCAATTATATTTCTACAAATTTTAAAATATGGTAAATTAGGTCATGGAACTAAAAGATAAGAACTAGTTATTTTGAAGAGGGTGGGCAGTGCTTAGAAGGAGCAGAACATTATTTTGGAATTTTGATGCAATTCTTTTTTGTTTATTTCAATCTGTGTGAAGGGAACAGGACTAGTTTATACCCAATTAAAATTCATTGAGCTGAGTACTTAAGATTTTTGCTCTTTTCTCTCTCTCTCAATTACTGTTGCTATTGTAAAATAAAATTATATATATAATTTAATATATATTAAATAATGTAATATTTAATTATATTAAATAAATAACATATATTTAATTTAATATAAAGTGTGGTATCTATCTATATATAAATTTTAAAATAAAATGCTATTTTTCTGTGCTTTCTTTTCTATATGAACTTTAGTGTCAGAAAACATACAAAAGGAATAGCACTAAATTTATAGACTCCAGAATTGTTTTTATCCTTGTTATTCTATATAATAGCATCCAGAAATATGCTATATATTTGTATTTATTCATTATTTAATCCCTTCTGAAAAGATTTTTGGATTTTCTTTTCTTTTTAATGTCATGCACATTTTTCATGAGATGACTTTAATTTTACATGTATATCAATCACTGTTGCTATTGTAAGGGAAAATGTTTCAATTTTTCACATTTTCTAATTGATTAATAATAAAATGTAGGAAATATATTTCCAATTTCAGAATATATTCTATAAAACCAATCAAGGAGTATATAAATGCAGGGTTTTATACAGATTCACCCTAGAGCTGCTAACTGAAAATTTAGGGAAAATGATAGCTAATAAATGGTTGCTTAAATACAATGGGTACAGCCCATTTTATGAGCCAATAAAAATGATGTGATGTATGAACATTTAATTATGTGGAAAATGAGGAGAAATCATTGCTACATGAAATAGCATGTTATAAATGTTATGTGTGGGGTGAGTCAAATTACATCATTGAACAAAATCTGAATGGACACATACTAATTATTGACAATAGTAGTATATTACTGTTGTGATTATGATACTATTATTTAATTCCTTTTACCTGTTCTCCTGAGTTTAAAAATATACACTTTAGTACAGGGGTCCCTTTGGGGATCAGTTCCAGGTTACCTCTCAGATACCAAATTCATCAGATGCTCAAGTCTCTTATATAAAACAGTGTTTTTGTGTATAACCCATCCACACCCTCCTGACTACTTTAAACGGTCTCTGGATAACTTATAGTAACTACTACAATGTAAATACTGTGTAAATGGTCACCAGAGTACAACTAATTCAAGTTTTGTTTTTTCGAGCCTTCTGGAAAGCTGTTTTTCCAAATATTTTCCAGCTGTGGTTGGTTGAATCTGAGGATTCAGAACTCATAGATTCAAAGGGCCAACTATACTGATTTTACAGGCAATTAGTTTTTAGTGCAAGTATGCCTTTTCCCCCTCTGAGAATAATACATTCATTAAATATCAGTAAAATCTTCCAAAAATTTCATCTGAGTAAGTGGAGGAATCAAAACAAACTCTCAAAGCAGGTTAAAAGTCCTGACTTGGTATTTATGAACCTGCAACTTTGGAAATTGACTTAACTCCTGGAAGACAATTTCCTCTATAAAATTTATAAAATAAGTTTATATGATTTGCTGAGTATACTATTATTTCATCTTAAATAAATGATAGTTATATGATTACTGTTATTATTATTAATACCCTGGAGAAACCCTTGGGCATTATATTTTGATTCACGGTTGATCATTTTCTCTAATTAAAGTCAACACATCATATTTCTAAAAGTGGAAATTTTACTTTGTTCTTATATAATTACTTTTTAAACTGTTTATCATTTAAGAAAGAAGAAATTTATACACTTACAATAAAAAATACATAATTATGCAATTTTATTTTTGTTAATCATTTCAGTTCATTCATTTCAAGAAATCTTTCTTCATCTTAACTTGAGCCAAACTAATTATCCTTCAAATTATCTACTTATATTTGAATCCCTTACATTAATTGTATCAGAAGCAAAGTAAGCTTCTGAGATAAGTGTTAAATCTGTTGTGGTTAATTTCAAGTTTCAGTAAATCTGGACTTCTCATTGAATTTTGAGCAAATAACTATTCATGTATGAAGCAGTAAGTGTTTGATATATAATCAACATTTTAAAAATTCATATAAAAAGCATTACAATATTCATGAAACCTAAACTCAGAATATTTTGTCTGATATAATTTAAAATAGTAGATGCAGATAATTTATAAATAAAGTGTTAGACTCAAGAAATCTGTTTTGACATTTTCTGTAGCTAATATTATGGCATTTTGTAAAATAAATAGTAACTGGCCATTATCACTCAATCACTGAATAAGTATTTTTTTTTAAATATGGTGTTTAAAGCATAAAATAATTGATGTCTGCATTCCAGTATCTCAACCAAAAGACAAATAAATAGTGTGATTTTAAATAATTAGTCTCTGTCTCAAAATAATATCATGATACTTTAATTTTTAACACATATATCATTGCCTTGAAACACGAATAGTTCATTCATCATAGCATTGATTCATTTCTAGTCCTTATCTAGGTAGCTGAAACACTTTAAAAGAATGATTATGGTGTTGCTGACTAATTTGGGTTAGTGTTCCCTAGGATATATTTCATGGTATATTGTATTTCCTCCATAAATGTAAATAACACCAATTTGTAAGCAGCACTTTTATATTTCCCCATTATTACATCCTATTTTGGCCACAGTTACTGAGCAACATGGGGATTGATCTATTTCCTGAGAAGAAAATAAACTATCCATGGGTGAAGGTTAACTGATACATTAACAGGGGAGAAAAATCTCTTTTGTGAACCCCTGAAGTATCTTTGACATAGCAAGAATGAACTCACAGATGGAATTGAAGTCCATGCTGATGTATACATCAAAATGGCCTACAACTTAACATACGCATTTCCAGCTTTAAATAGTAGTAATTATCCCCAAAAGGAAAACAAAAGAGAGCAGTAGGCCTCCTCATACCGTACTTATTTTGTTGGGATTACTGAATGCATTCTATATTTCCTGCCCCAACCTGTATAGATAGAGAGGGCGGGTGGATATATCTGCTAGGAGTCATACAGACTGATGGTAATTGGAGATAATGTTTGTCTTCTGTTACAATAATTGCTTAAATGAAGGGAAATTAAAAATATTGACCAAAGAAAGGCATTCTGTTTTACCAGATTTTTTTTTCCCCCTCAAAGCTAATGTAAATGATGGACTATTATGGACAGATAATAACATGCATTTTTTTTCTTGTTTTTGCCATTTCACCCACCATCAACTTTGACATCATATTTCTAGTGCAGTAATAACTAAAAATAACATTCCTCAAAGAGTTCCAAGATAACTCAAATGTGTGTATGTGTGCCATGTCACTTCAGTCATGTCCAACTCTTAGTGACCCCATGGACTGTAACCCTCCAGGATCTTTTGTCCATGGGATTCTTCAGACAAGCATACTGGAGTGGGTTGCCATGCCCTTTTCCAGGGAATCTTCCTGACTCATGGATTGAATGCACTTTTTTTGTGTCTTCTGCATTGCCAGGCAGGTCATTCTTTATGACTAGTGCCACCTGGGAAGCCCTAACTGGAAACAAACAAACAAAACCAAAATGAAATGTAGGAAACCTTTTTTTTTTTTTTGCTTGTTTTATTTATTTAAGTGACTGAGATGCTTTTTAAAAGGTTGTAGAACTGCTGACTCGGAGAAGGCAATGGCAACCCACTCCAGCACTCTTGCCTGGAAAATCACATGGACGGAGGAACCTGGTAGGCTGCAGTCCAAGGGGTCGCTAAGAGTCGGACATGACTGAGCGACTTCACTTTCACTTTTCACTTTCTTGCATTGGTGAAGGAAATGGCAACCCACTCCAGTGTTCTTGCCTGGAGAATCCCAGGGACAGGGGAGCCTGGTGGGCTGCTGTCTATGGGGTCGCACAGAGTCAGACAGGACTGAAGCAACTTAGCAGCAGCAGCAGCAGAACTGCTGACTAATAGATCTTATTAGTCGACTGGGATAGATGCTGTCATATGCAATCTTCTGTCAATACATGTAGAAAACACCAATTTCTCTTCATACTACTATGATTCTCATTTGGTGTTTAATAAAGCTGAAGTTTCTGAGGTGAGATGTGCCCAAAATAACAACCTAAGGTTGAGACAAACCCGAGCCAGGCTGTGAACCTGACCAACTGACATCAAAGACTGTTCTTATACACTGTACTGATCTGCCTCTTAGCATAAATGTTCAATCTAATAACTAGATGTGAATATTTTTATTTCATTTTGGACTTGAAACATGCTCTCAAGCGAGCATATTTTAATATTAGATTCTGTGTTAACATTCAGGGCTGATAAAATATAATTAAATTTACCACTCTAGATGATAGTCCCTATGCCACTGCTGACTTGGGAAAAATGGACATCTCAGCTCAGATAGAAAGAGGTCATACAACTAACCACTGGTTGCCAATGTCTTCAACGTACATAAACATTGCACTCAATCAGAAAGAGCTGTCAATAATCTGGAAAGACATGAATACATTTAAGAATTACAAAAAATATATTTCAATATCCCTCAACTGTTAGAAAGCAAGGTTCCTAAGATTTTATAAATTTATTTTAGAAGAATATATTTTTAGAAAATGTTAATGTTCTTTAAAACCATTTTAGATTCAATTGTGTCTGCTGCTGTCGCTGCTAAGTCACTTCAGTCGTGTCCAACTCTGTGCGACCCCATAGACGGCAGCCCACCAGGCTTCCCGTCCCTGGGATTCTCCGGGCAGAGCATTGGAGTGGGTTGCCATTTCCTTCTCCTACATTTAACTTAATATGCAACTAGCATATATAATAAATATAACTTTTCCTCCTGACTTCTCATAGTACACACATAACTTTAGGTTAAGATTATGGAAGATGTTTATACCATTGGAGAACATTTGCCATTAAAGTTTTTATGTGTAAACCTAAGATTCATTGTTACTGTTCTAATGAGTTCTAATATGGACAATCTTGCTTTGAAATGTATAAGCATTTGATTTTCACCTTCCATTGAACATTTAGTCACATTACTTCTGTTAGCTTTTATTCCCAGCAAAATAAGTTAAATGAGTGATCAGGTATTTCTGGCAATTTTTATAATGATAGTAAATAAGCCTTGTGAACCAAGATCTTTTTATTTCCTTATCAAGAAGAGCAGAATAGGAAGAAAAGACTAGCCTACATTGTTGCTAGGATACATCATTGAGAAATACAAAAGGCAAATTTGAATTAGTAAACCATTTCTGATTAACTCTTCCTTATCTGCAATCAGAGACTTTAAAGCAAATGTATCAAGTTGCAAAGTATAGGATGTTATTTTATTTTCAGTATAAAATATAATATATTACTTTTAAATGTTGAATAAGTAGTTATTGAAAATGATATCTATGAAGCTCAAGAAAGTAATCCTTGAATTGAATGAATTTACTAAGCAAATTAAAGTAAAATACAATGATACAATTGTATAGCAATTCATTTTGAAAATATGTTTTTCTTAATTTTTATATCAATTGGCTATAATAAAGAAACAAAGAAAATAATCAGAAATCACAGTACAACAATATGAGTAAAATACATTTATCATCATGATTTCTTAACTTTATAATGTTATTATAATTTTTAAAATGCTATAATTTCTAACCAAAATGCAAAGTATACTGTTTTCAATCTACAGAAGTGGGTGGAGCAAATAGGATTTCTCAACATACATGGCTATGGATTTCTTTTTTTTTTTTTTAATGGAGCTGTCTTGCTGTACTGGTATTTTTAAAAGCCTGTTAGGGGAAGGTTGACACAAAGACCAGTAAGAGTCTATCTTTGAATTAATGGACAGTTTTGAGCAGCAATCACTCTCTTTTTAAATTTCAGGCATACAATGGTAGACAAACCACTGTTAATTTATCATTAATCATTAAGCATTGAAATTTTCCTTTTTCATTGAAGTCTATAAAGTGATATATATGTGATATGTTTTATTTACCACCTTCAGACAGCTCATGTATATGATAGCTTAGAGAGATAGAGAGAGACTGACGTGGGCAGATGATTGTCAGTTTTTGGTAAGTTGTTGGTTAATCTGTAATTGCTTTGGTCAAAACATCAATATATTTATATTTCCAAATATTCTATCTTTAATATTGATCTTGCAATGACATAATATTAACCATAAAATTTTGCAGTGGGTATGCTGTCAAGATACATAATGTCTCATTAATATTTATGCTTACAGAATTATCTTTAATATGGCAAACAATTATTTTATATATTTTCTTTATATATAGATATAAATGTAGATATGCATATAGATAAATTTAGTTTAATAAGTTACAAATTTGTCTTGAGGTACTTTACAAGAAACTTTTAACTTTTAACGTATATTCCCTGGTGGCTCAGATAGCGAAGAATCTGCCTGCAATGCAGGAGACGCCTATTTGATCCCTGGGTTGGGAAGATCCCCTGGAGAAGGGAATGGCCACCCACTCCGGTATTCTTACCTGCAGAATTCCATGTACAGAGGAGCTGGGCAAGCTTCAGTCTACAGGGTTTGCAAAGAGTAGGACACAACTGAGAGAACTCACACTTTTTAACTCATTTAAACTTAATGGGAAGGATAAAGAGAGAGAATTTATTTGAAGATTTTTTTTTTTTAATTATGAGACCAATATTGTTAATGCCTGTGGATCAAGTTTATTAGTCCTGTGAAGTCCCTGCTGTCATAGAGTTTGTACTGTTTCATTAATTATTTTTCCATCTCATATCACTAGGTATGAGAACTATTGACATCCAGTTTTCATTTTTGGATCCTTAACTGTTCTTTAATTAATGAAAACTTTTTTCCATGAGCTCTAGGGGACTATTAAATTGAAGTTTAATTTCTGAAAACACACATTGTTGAGGAGTATATTAATGACTAAAGGAAAAAATACATAGTTCACTAATTCTTATAGATATGTGTAATAGCTTCAGGATGTATTTGTTCAAAAATATAAGTTGTATTATTAAGGATGAATAGTCTTAGTGCTTACGTTTTGAGTTTCTCATTGTTTGGAAAAAAATTAAAGAGTACCAATTGCAGTAAACATTATATAAATCTCTTGCTCATTAATATTTTTAGGTTCTCTGCCAGCCATCATTTTTCATAATTCATGAGCTCTGTTCATTTTAATACAGTTGTCTCATGGCCTGAGATCCAGTTGTTCTGGGCTGACAGTTCCCACTACCTAACAAACTTATCTTAAAAAGTTTAAAAAAGTATATAGAAACTAAGAAATTATCAAGTTTTTTAGCTTTCCTATAGCTAGTATTGAGCAATCATTTTTGACAAAGATGAACAGAAAATGTTCAAAACTTGCTATTATACTAAACTGCAAATTATAAATGTACTTAGAACTTCCGTAAATTTATTTTAAATATATTATAGTTCTAATATACTCTTTCCTTGTTCTATGTCCAAAAATTTTAAGGAACTATTAATGAAAATAAAGAATTAGAAGTCATTTCCAAATTGCAACCAGGTTATGCTCTACAAGTTCATTTGTAAGGCCACTGTTAAAATTTGGAACATATTTCCCCATAAAACCTGGGTGATGAATGTGGTTAGGACACAAAGCCAACCTGCAAGATTCTACCTAAATCAAAATGTAATTAAAATGTACCATCAGTATTATTATAGAACCTGGCCATTATTTATCCAGCTGCTTCTTTGGGAAACAGTTTCCAATTTCTAATTTTGAAACTGGAGCACTTGAGCTTCATCTTTCTTCCTCATATCTCAATTGTTTGCACAATTTTACTTGCCTTTCTCCAGCCTCAGCATACAGAAGCTCCCTCTTCAGTAATATAAATTGAGGTCTTTTATCAGTATGGAGAAACGTCTCTCAGCGAGAAACCGTTTGCAGTTACAAGATCTTCATAAATCCTATAGTTATCTCTCAGGCTTGCCTTTAATGCCGCATTCTGTTTTGTGGTCCTTTTGTGTTTCTGCATTTTTCAAGAAAGCAGATCCTCAACTGTCATCACTCAAAGGAATTAAAGACTCCCTCCACAATACATTTTTTTTTATATATAAATTCAGGAAAGCAATTCAATACCTAGATCATAATCAAAGTAAGTCTTTGGGTATCAAAATATGTAGAATTGATCATAGGAATATATTTCAAGATAACAAATTGAAAAATAGTTTCTTCAGATGGGGAAAGCAAGTCAAAAAGCAGTGCTCAATTGGATAAATAGCCAATTAACTCAAGTACAGCTGGGGTGAAACACAGACCAGTGATGGGGTGTCACATTATCTGAAAATTTAGTATAAATAAATCTGGGGACTTTTTCCCTCTATTAATATTTTCCTAAAATAGATGTATACATGTATATCTTCAAGTACCTGCCCAGATTCTCAGTTCTAATAGGTTTTGACAATTTGAGATCACATCTATAAATCCTATGATCCAGCAATCCCACTGCTGGGCATACACACTGAGGAAACCAGAAGGGAAAGAGACACGTGTACCCCAATGTTCATCGCAGCACTGTTTATAATAGCCAGGACATGGAAGCAACCTAGATGTCCATCAGCAGATGAATGGATAAGAAAGCAGTGGTACATATACACAATGGAGTATTACTCAGACATTAAAAAGAATACATTTGAATCAGTTCTTTTTCTATATGTTGTTAGATTATTCCCTTTATGGAGTAGTCTTTCATATGAAATGGAACCGTTAAATTATCTAGCACAAAAAGCAATTCGAGAATCAGGTGTTTCAATTGTCCTATTCAGCAAGTAACAAAAATAAAAAATACTTAGAACACTTGTAACTTTTTTTTGGATCACGGCCCATTTGATCAGTGTGCAGTTTGGAAGGAACCCACTGTCTTTTCTGCAGTAATGGGAGGAATGAGGACATCCTTTGCTTCTTAGAGACAAGCATAATCTTCTACAGACGCTTGACTGAATGCTGCCCATGTATTGCAAAATTTATTCAGATGATTTAAATACACAGTCCTTCAAAACAAACAACCTGCCCTCTGACCACCGTCCCCTCATACACACACACCAATAATATAAACTTTGCTTGAATTATCAAAAAAAAAAAAAAACTAACATGAGGGTTGAGCTCCTGGTTACATCTTGAAAATTTTTCTAATGTGTCATTATTTTGAGCATTAACTATCGAAAGAGTGTTATATGCTGCTCTGTTTATAATAGGATTTCCCTGGTGGCTTAGATGGTAAAGAATCTGCCAGCAATGCAGGAGACCCTTTAGTATCTGGAGTAGGAAATGACAAAACACTCCAATATTCTTTGGACAAAGGAGAAATCTGTGGACAAAGAAGCCTGGCGGGCTAGAGTCAGACATGGCTGAGCAACTAACACACTGTTTATAATGATAAGACATATAAACTTTTGTTTTTAATCTACATTTTCTAAACTATTTAGAAACTAGGAGTTAAAAAAAAAAAAGCACACTCTTTTCTCAGCATTATTTGGAAGGGCATGGAGAGAAAGGGTGCTATTCCAAGTGTAAAGTTAAGCACTGCCAAAATAAAAATTCTAACCTCCAGATGTTAGAAATTCTGAAGTTATAAACCTTATGATAATACTTTCCCCTTTACTTTTAACTGAAAAAATGTCTAATACTTAACCATGATGTGGAGATGTTTTACACCCTATGTTTGGATTCGTAGCTATTTTTCAGCTTGTCTAATTTTTGTGCAGGTCTGGAAGATATATTTGTTGTTGTTCAGGTTCTAAGCCTTGTCTGACATTTTATGACCCCATGGACTGCAGTATGCCAGGTTTCCCTGTCCTTCACTATCTCCAGGAGTTTGCTCAAATTCATGTCCATTGAGTCAGTGATGCCATCCAACCATCTAAACATCTGTAATCCCTTCTCCTCTTGCCCTCAATCTTCCCAAATCATTGTTGGGTAAAGCTGTTGTGAAACGATACTCAAATTATTTCAATTAAATTCTTTATTTCCTCGATGTTACATATTTTAACATAAAATAAATTATTTGAAAGAATAAATACTAATGCAGATAAAATTATAATATATACTATCTATTTGCGGGCAAGAAGAGAAGGAGGTGGCAGAGGATGAGATGGTTGGATAACATCACCAACTCAATGGACATGAGTTTGAGCAAGCTTCAGGCAATGGTGAAGAACAGGGAAGACTGGTGTTCTCCATTCCATGGGGTCACAGAGTTGGACAAGACAGCAACTAAACAACATACTATTTATTATTTTCTGTATGCTCATCTGCTTGATTAATACAGGATGCTTGATATGAGTTAAACATCAGAACTACTCTGCAAGATACAAATTAATAAATCCTGGATTTGAGAAAAGGAAACTAAAGTTGAGGGACAGAGTAACATCTGTGTCATCTGGGCATCCAGGCAGTGATATGACCAAACTCTGTATTCTTCCTGCATATATTAGCTTTCCTCTAACTTGGTAGGTTAAGACAACAATTATGATCTCTCCCAATTTCTAAGGACCTGGAATTTGGGAGTGACATAATTGGGTGATTTTAGCTCAGGGTCTCTCTCAAGATGACATTTGGCTGGGCATCCATTTATCTCAAGGCTTGATTGGGGCTGGAGAATCCACTTCCATGGTCACACACAGAGTCATTTGCAGGCTTTGATTCCTCTCTGTTTGTTGGACTGAGGTCCCCAAAACATTGACACATGGGATTCTCTTTAAGGCGGCTTATGCCATGACATCTGAATTTCCCAAGAATGAATGGTCCAGAAGGGAGAGATGGAGAAAGGAAGAAAGACCCAGAATGAAAGCTGCAGTCTTCTTGTCGTGATCTCAGAAATGATATGTCAGCAATCTCACCATATTCTATTACTAGATCTCAGTCACTGAGACTAGCCTGCACTCAAGTAGTGGGAAATCAATCTTCATCATCTTGATAAGGGAGCATTAGAAAAAGTGTGGTTTTATTTTTTAAACCACCACACAACTCTTGTAGACTGTTTCCATCTCTGTTTTGTCACATGTAAGGTGCCACATTTTTTTCATGGAGGATTATGAATATAAAATTGAAGTCAGGAATCTGATTATACCCTGTTAATGTATCAGTTTACCTTCACAAAGTGGATAGTTTATTTTTTTCTCAGGAAATAAATCAGTCTCCATGTTGCTCAGTAACTGTGGCCAAAATAGAATGTAATAAGGGGGAAATATAAAAAGTGCTGCTTGCAAATTGGTGTAATTTACATTTATTGAGGAAATACAATATAGCGTGAAATATATCCTAGTGAACCAGAACCCAAATTAGTCAGCAACACCATAACCATTGTTTTAAAGTGTTTCAGCTACCTACACAAAGCAACTCTGTACAGATTTAGATTACCCCAGAGTGCAAACAAACACATTTTCCTTACGGACACAGTGGCAGGAGCCTGTGCTCCATTAAGCTCTGTAATATGAACTGACGTGATGGGGATTTATGTGCTTTCCCTATATTTAGAATTTGACTCACTGTTGCATTCTTGTATGTATGTTCACTTATTATGGATTCACAAATGGATATGGTCAGAGATATTTCTAGGCAATCAATCGATACTCCTTTACTTGTATTAATAATTAACTAAACTTTGTAAGCATGGTGGGAAGGAAACTGGGAGAAAAAATAAGTATTCTAAGAATGTGCTGTACTACAAAAGTTAAATAAAAGTACAAATATGCCTGAAGGCACTACACGATATAATTGTTTATTCAAAACTATTATATTTAAGCAACATCCATTAAGTGCCCTAAAAATTGGAAGTAGAAAATGAATCAAATAAAGACCCAGGTCTTTGGTATCTAAAGCCAAGATGGTGGGGTGAGGATAGATAATAACCCAATAACCATGTAATCAATTATTGCCCTACTGCTGCTAAGTCGCTTCAGTGGTGTCGGACTCTGTGCAACCCCATAGACGGCAAGCCTCCAGGCTCCTCTGTCCCTGGGATTCTCCAGGCAAGAATACTGGAGTGAGTTGCCATTTCCTTCTCCAATTATTGCGCTAAAATACTCTAAATTCTAGAAAGAAGGCCTGGGATAAGATATCTATCCAGAAACAGAAATGATTATCTAAACTGATACACAGGTAGCTACTAAGCAAACAGACTAGAAGCAGAGGCAAAGTTTCAGGCTGAAGACAGAGAAACTTCAAATGCCTGCAAGAATAAAGAAACTGAAAGAAGATCATTGTGGCTGCCTCTTGAGAGAGCAAATAGTCAGGGAGGGGTGAGTCAGTTGCAAATAGAAGCTAGAGACCTAAGTGGGTGTCAGCTCCAGATGAGACTCTGAATTCTTATCCCAAAAAAGTGAGACATATGGAAAGGAATTTGGTAGCTGAGTGTCATGATTAGATTTGCATTGTTTAAAAAAAAAAAAAAAATCTGTTTTCTTACAGCAAGAAATAGGGAGGGGATTGAGTCCAGATAAAGCAGTATAGTGATTTGAACAAGGCTGCTGATGGTAAATACAGAGAAGGGTTAGTATATTCATTATGGACTAAATGTTTGTGTGCCTCCAAAATTCATCCCTTAAAGCTTTAACTCCAATTGTAATAATATTTGGAAGTGATACTTCAGGATATAAATTGTTTAGATGAGATCAGGAGGATGGGGCCCTCATGATGAGATTAGAGTTGCTATAAGAAGAAGAGACAGACACCAGAGTTTGCTTGGTCTCTTGACTTGTGAGGATACAGTGAGAAGGCAGATGTCTGTAATCCAGGAGGACTCTGATCAGGAACAGAGTCTGTGGCTCTTTGACTGTAGACATCCTAGTCACTGGAGCTTTAAGAAGTAAATATCTATTGTTTAAGCTATTGAATCTATAATGTGTTTTTATGGGAACCTGAGGGGGTCGCTGAGGGTCAGACACAACTGAGCGACTTCACTTTCACTTTTCACTTTCATGCATTGGAGAAGGAAATGGCAACCCACTCCAGTGTTCTTGCCTGGAGAACCCCAGGGACGGGGGCGCCTGGTGGGCTGCTGTCTACGGGGTCACACAGAGTCGGACACGACTGAAGCAACTTAGCAGCAGCAGCAGCAGAGCTAAAATAATAGTCATAGAAGAGGTGAACTGAATATATAGGAAGAGGGAGTGAGTTGTCAAGGTTATTTTTAGATGACATGCTTCTGCAGTAGATACCACAAAGGAAGAAAGTCAAGGAAGAGCCTGTGTTTAGGTTGGTGGGTCTCAGGCAGTAACTATACATTCAGATGGAGAAGAACTCGAGCTGTCTTTGAAGTTTTAAGTCGGTGGGGTCATCTAAGCAGCTAGACTTACAGCCCTGGAAATCAGAGATGGCATCTGGGTTAGAGATACTCTTTGGGAGTCATTGATTCTAGATAAATAAAGGCATGTGTGAAAATACTCAAGAAGGGAACACAAAGTAAGAAAAAAAGAGACCAAGACTGCCTACGTATTAAAGACCATTAATGTTTAAAAGCTTTGTTTTCAAAGGAACAGCTGTAGGGCAAGGGGTGAGTGAGGGTGCTGTGCAGCAACTTCATATCCATTTTTCTTGAAGGAAGAGAGAAACACGTGGGTGTCAGCCTCTGAAAGATGGAGGGATAAGAAAACTGTAGAGTTTGGATTTAGTCAATAGAGGAGGACATGGTCATCTTAAATAGAATCACCATAGTGTAGGAAGGAGGCCAGATATAAACTGGAGTGGGGAAGGGATAGTGTCAAACTCGCAGAATAAATTTAAATGATTTCTGATTTAACCTAACTTAAAGATCATGTTCTGGCTTTTCTATGTCAATGTTCTCCTTCATTCCAGAAATGTTATCCCATTTACAAGTGAGGAAATAAATGCATTATTTTGCTAATAACCAATCTGTGTTATGAATTCACAGGCAGCAGATGTGGTGGAAAGATAAAATCTTTGAGTGGAAGAATGCTGGAAAATGGTATGAAGACTCACTTGTCTGTGCTGAGTCTAAAGAACCAAAGGCATCGAGGACAGTGTGGTGGGTGAGAGGCTGACTAACAATGCTCAGGGTAGGAGGACAGACATTTCCGACAATAAGAAGACACTAAGGCACGAGAATTCCTCAAATGGAAGACTGAACCCCGAGCCTGAGGAAGCAAATAGCAGTCAAAGGGTTTTAGAATTTCTTAGAGTGAGAAGCTTTCGAAACATTTGGTCAGGCAAGTGGCAGGAAGAAAACAAGCATTTTAAAGAAAACCAATTTCTTTTGCCCATCACTGTGGAAAGAAGGAACTGAGTGAAATGACAGAAAAGAGGCACAGATTTCTTAAAGGCAAAAATTTATGTACAGAGTACACAAGATACTTCTATATTTTATACTGGAACAGAATCAGGTTTTCATTTTGTTAGTCATTATTACAAGGATATGTAAAAATATGAATAATTGAAATGAAATAGTAAGATTAAAGGGAAGGCTAATGCTTGTCATTCTCCATATGAAAATTCTGATTCTAAAAAGAGGAAAAAATAAAAATGTATCCACTGAAATAATTATCACTCTTATGTTTTTGAGAAAGGATTATGAGAAAGAGAGGGGAAGGCAGGACATAAAAGAGGGGAAGAAAGAAAGAAACAAACATTAAACTTGCAACAGAAGAATTAGAAAGACTTACTGAAAATACTAATGACTTTCCAGGATTCTGGATTTTCAGTGTCCTTGACTTTGCCCAGATTCTGGTCATTAAAAGAGATCAAAACACAATAACAAAAAACCAATGACAAAAGAAAACAAATAAACCGAAAAGCCTTCTACCATGTCAGCAACATGGATCTGAAATTACAGAACTGGTGTCAATGGCAGTGAGAAAAGGTATGAGGAAGTTAGGAGTATGAGCCTATAAGATTAGAAAGTGATTCTCAAGAGGTATTTATACATAGATAGATTAAACATGATGTCCATCTAAAAGCAAATGGATGCTGAGCTAAGACAGAGAGGAGTTCAGTTCAGTTCAGTTGCTCAGTCATGTCTGACTCTTTGTGACCCCATGGACTGCAGCAAGCCAGTCCTCCCTATCCATCACCAACTCCTGGAGTTTACTCAAACTCACGTCCATTGAGTCAGTGATGCCATCTAACCATGTCATCCTCTGTCGTCCCCTTCTCCTCCTACCTTCAATCATTCCCAGAATCGGGGTCTTTTCAAATGAGTCAGAGAGGAAACCAGCAATATAAATCTGAAATTCTAGAGAAGCAGCTGACTTAACATGTTCATTACTTTTTCCCATTCCAGTACAAGGAAACTACGCCATCACCTTCGTTGGTGGCTCTTCCTGCTCCTGAATTATATTAGGAGTTTGTAGATTTAGAGTAGGTATGGGGAATGAACTGATTGGGCTGGAGAAGGGATGATGCTGCTGCTGCTAAGCCGCTTCAGTCATGTCCGACTCTGTTCGACCCCATAGACGGCAGCCCACCAGGCTCCCCCATCCCTGGGATTCTCCAGGCAAGAACACTGGAGTGGACTGCCATTTCCTTCTCCAATGCATGAAAGTGAAAAGTGAAAGTGAAGTCGCTCAGTCATGTCCGACTCTAGCGACCCCATGGACTGCAGCCCACCAGGCTCCTCCATCCATGGGATTTTCCAGGCAAGAGTAACTGGAGTGGGGTGCCATTGCCTTCTCCAGGAGAAGGGATAGAAAAAAAAAAAAAGAAAAACCAAAACAAAACTACCTGCATATGTACTGGAAAAAGTAGGGTAGGAAATGACACAGGGACAATTTAAACTTGTTAAAATATAGTTCTCAAAATACCAAGAACACTTCTATCATATAATAGATTATAAAATTGTGTCAAAATTTAGTAAACTCAGGAATGAGGGAAACAGATGACTAAATCAATTCAAAAGAGATGCAAAATAACATGGAATTGTATAGTTTGAAGGGAAGAAAGGAATACTGTGACACACTTCTAAGGTAAAATATCTGGTCCCAAATCAATTATATAAAGCTCTGTACTCTACCGAGTCATGCCTCATGCTCCCAAGAAAATGCAATTATCCTGATATTGATATGTTTGCTTATTTTCATATTTATATATTTTCATCTATCTAAATACATCTACATGCACAGTACTAAATCTTTTGGCATTTTTTGTGTGATTTGTTGTTGTCAAAAGCAGTTAACAACATAGATAGCTATGTTGTTAGCTATCTCCAGTACGACAGTGGAGAGTATCAGAAACAATAAAAGCAATTTGAATTTTACGCTTATTTGAGCACATAGCAATACAGGATTCCTTAGGGTTCAGGAAACACTTTTTGCCACAAGAAACAACAAATAGCAAGTCAATATTTCATAATAGCTGGAGAGAAACAATGATGCACACAAACACAATCCCATTTTCTGCCAAAAATGAGTACTACAGTAGTTGAAGATGGTCACTTAATTTTTTTCATGGTAATATTGCTGAAATTAGTTTTCTCTATTACAGTTTTAATTGCTCTTTTTTTTCCTATTTGAAGGAACTAATAAAAATCACTTATATGACCTACGTAATAGAGTTCCATAAGGAAAGAAGCATCTGTTCCTATTAGGACAGTAAATATCCTCTTAGAAAATTAGTGGTAGAGAAGAGCTTTGATGCTGCTCTAAAACATATTTTCTCTTAAGGAAAAAATAAAAACTGATATTTATTTTTTTACTCAAGTCTGCCTTTGACTTCCTAGTCACTTTAGGGACTCCTTTATTTTCTTTTGAAAATTCCACTGGTCTTTCCCATCATATTTCAGTTATTGCTCTTTTCTCTCCCTCTATATCCCCCTCATTAGAATTTTGGAATTAGAATTTTGGGGAGATTGGAACTGATGTCTATTCACTACTATGTATAAACTAGAAGACTAATGAGAACCTACTGTGTAGCACAGAAAACTGGACTCAGTGCTCTGTCATGACCTAAACGTGAAGAAAATCCAAAAAGGAGGGGATATGAGTATATGTACAACTGATTCACTTCTCTGTACAGCGAAAACTAACACAACGCCGTACAGCAACCACGAGGACACGCTCAGTTACTTCAATCGTGTCTGACTGTTCGACTCTAAAGCAACTATGCATGCATGATCAGATGCTTCAGTCTTGTCCAATTCTGTGTGAGCCTACAGACTGTTGGCAATTTGAGCTCTGGTTCCTCTGCCTTTTCTAAAACCAGCTTGAACATCTGAAGTTCATGGTTCACGTATTGCTGAAGCCTGGCTTGGAGAATTTTGAGCATTACTTTACTAGCGTGTGAGATGAGTGCAATTGTGCCGTAGTTTGAACATTCTTTGGCATTGCCTTTCTTTGGGATTGGAATGAAAACTGACCTTTTCCAGTCCTGTGGCCACTGCCGAGTTTTCCAAATATGCTGGCATATTGAGTGCAGCACTTTCACAGCATCATCTTTCAGGATTTGGAATAGCTCAACTGGAATTCCATCACCTCCACCAGCTTTGTTTGATTAAGATGATTTTCTTTTTTTTTTTAATTTTATTTTATTTTTAAACTTAACAATATTGTATTAGTTTTGCCAAATATCGAAATGAATCTGCCACAGGTATACCTGTATTCCCCATCCTGAGCCCTCCTCCCTCCTCCCTCCCCATACCCTCCCTCTGGGTGTAGTGATGCTTTCTAAGGCCCATTTGACTTCACATTCCAGGATATCTGGCTTTAGGTGAGTGATCACACCATCGTCATTATCTTGGTCGTGAAGATCTTTTAGGAAAAGGAGTACATCAATGCTGTATATTGTCACCCTGATTATTTAACTTATATGCAGAGTACATCATGAGAAACGCACGGCTGGAAGAAGCACAAGTTGGAATCAAGATTGGCAGGAGAAATATCAATAACCTCAGATATGTAGATGGCACCACCCTTATGGCAGAAAGTGAAGAGTAACTAAAAAGTCTCTTGATGAAAGTGAAAGAGGAGAGTGAAAAAGTTGGCTTAAAGCTCAACATTCAGAAAACTAAGTTTATGGCATCTGGCCCCATCACTTCATGGGAAATAGATGGGGAAACAGTGGAAACAGTGGAAACAGTGTCAGACTTTATATTTTTGGGCTCCAAAATCACTGCAGATGGTGACTGCAGCCATGAAATTAAGACGCTTACTCCTTTGAAGGAAAGTTATGACCAACCTAGATAGCATATTCAAAAGCAGAGACATTACTTTGCCAACAAAGGTTCGTCTAGTCAAGGCTATGGTTTTTCCAGTAGTCATGTATGGATGTGAGAGTTGGACTGTGAAGAAAGCTGAGCACCAAAGAATTGATGCTTTTGAACTGTGGTGTTGGAGAAGACTCTTGAGCATCCCATGGACTGCAAGGAGATCCAACCAGTCCATTCTAAAGGATAGCAGTCCTGGGTATTCTTTGGAAGGAATGATGCTAAAGCTGAAACTCCAGTACTTTGGCCACCTCATATAACGAAGTGACTCATTGGAAAAGACTCTGATGCTGGGAGGGATTGGGAGCAGGAAGAGAAGGGGATGACAGAAGATGAGATGGCTGGATGGCATCACCGACTCGATGGACGTGGGTTTGGGTGAACTCCGGTAGTTTGTGATGAACAGGGAGGTCGGGCATGCTGTGATTCATGAGGTCGCAAAGAGTCAGACACGACTGAGTGATTGAATTGAACTGAACTGTAGCCCACTAGCCTCCTCAGTTCACGGGAGTCTCCAGACAGGAATACTGGAGTGGGTTGCCTACCCTTCTCCAGGGGATCTTCCCCACCCAGGGATTGAATCTGCATCTCCTTCATTGCCAGCAGATTCTTTAACCTCTGAGCCCCTGGGGAAGCCCAAAGCAACTATACTCCAATATAAATTAATTAAAAAATAATTTTGAATTTGTTTTTCTACAAAATCTGAGGCCCCAGGCTGCTTCCCTTCTATTTGCACAAGATCCACTTCATTCTTTCCTTTTTAGCAACTAAACTTGACCTTTTGAGGAACTGAAATTGCCCAAAATATCGTCCTCCCTTCCTGCCCTTTTTGTTTCCCAAACTTTGTTCCTGGAACTGTCAAATGGCAAATACTGCAGTCTTTTAAATATGTGATACCTTCTGTTAGAATTGAAACAGAACTGAGACTTTTAATCGTTCTTATTAATGGGTCTGATGGTGGTTGTCAATGGTAAAATGAAATTCAAAGTGGAGGTAAAGGGTCTCAGCTTCTGGCCATGAAAAGAGGCTGCTTAAGTTGTGCCAAGGAGAAAAGGGGGATCAGGGCTGATCTATGTAGACTACACACAGTTCAAATTTTAATTTGAAAAAGGTTGACTGTGAGTTCCCAGATTATTTTCCAAATTGTTATAGTCGTGGAATATACAAAGTACTGAATACCAGTGATAGAACTTTACCAATGTAGTATAAAACTCTCTCTCAGATGAATTATCCTCTATTTAACATCTTTAAGAGTGGCATTCAATATCTGATGGGGCACTTCAAATTTTCACTGTTCCCCACTGCAACCCAGGCCATTTCTATTGGGGTGCCACTATTTATAGATATCCCAGATCTGCTTTAAATAACATCCACCCTAATAACATTTGAAAAATTGAACTTATTTTGCATTTCAATTGTTTTAAGACAGTTAACATGACTATAAGAATTATTTTATCCATATGGGTATATGGTTTATATATGCATAGCCATGTATATACAGCTACGTAAATGTCATTTTCTTTTAACTTTCTTTCATGGATTTTTGTTTTTTCATTGGATATACTTTTAACCAAAGGAGATATTATTTAGCTGTCTGAATCAACACCTAGATTGTAGTTAGGGTTTAATAAGCATCTATTCCCTATTTCATCTATGAACAACATTTTTGTCTTTGGCTTTCATTAAGCTTACAAGTAGTAAAATGTCTTGATTTTACTCCACAAATCACTCTTTCTGTATGTTAATCTTGTGAATGATTTTATAGATGTATCCATGCTTCCCCTGTGGCTTACTTAGCTGATAAAGAATCTGCCTGCAATGTGGGAGACCTGGGTTCGATCCCTGGGTTGGGAAGATTCCTTGGAGAAGGGAAAGGCTACTCACTCCAGTATTCTGGCCTAGAGAATTCCATGGGGTCGCAAAGAGTCGGACATGACTGAGCGACTTCCACTCACTCCATATTTAATCCTTCAAGTTGCTCAGGCTAATGTACTGGAGGGAGGGGGCCTTGAATAATCTCTCTCTCATATCTTCCATTAGCTTCCTAACTATTCTCCTGCTTTCACTGTGTCCAGTCTGGTCTAATCTTCACAGAGCAGCACAGGGATCCCTTTAAATCCTAAATTCTAAGGATCACTCCTTAGCTGAAAACCATCAGAAGCCAAATGTCCTTTACGCTGGCCCACTGGGCACTACAGCATCTGAGTTCCAGTTACTTCACTGATCTTCTGTCTTGCTACAGTCCCCTTATACATCCTGGGACTCAGATCTATGTTCCTTCTCTTAAGCCCCACTTTAGGTCTTCCTCTTTTGGAAATATTTATTTTTGGATAACCACATGAATTATTTCTTCCTCTTGTCCAAACTGTTACTCAATGCCTATCTTCTTAGTGAGATTCCTCTTGCCTCTGGTATTTAATAGTTCAGCCTACAGTTCCAGAGTCACCCCTGGACTAATCCTCTTCCCCCATAATCTTCTTCACATTTCATCCTTGCACTATCACTTTTAAAATAGTGTATGATATTTTCATTGTTATTTTCTGTTTCTTCCAGGTAGAAAAGCAGACTCACAGTTCATGAATGTAGGGACCACTGTCCCTGTATATTACTAATGTGACCAACCTCCCTGACATAGTGTCTGAAGCTTAGACAAACAATAGCTTTTTTTTTTTTTTTCTAATCCAGATTTCACATTTATTCTTATACAATTTTATTTTGGTTAAGTTCTTGCAGTCATTCAAGTTTGTGTAGGGCATATGATTTTTTGACCTTATCATCCAATATATAAGACAAACCTAGCAATGCTCCTTGTTTAACTTGTATATTTTACATACAGAAATTTGCTGCTAAGAATTCTGTTTCTCACAGCCAAGGCCAAGTATAGCGCTGTGTACCATGCACATGTTAATCAAGATGGCACTGTTCCTATAAACAATTTTAATGAATATTCTATTAAAATAAAATATTTAATGATCAGTGCAATCACAGTCCACATTTCCCTAAAATATCCCTAAATTATTTTGAGACAATCCATCAGCTACATGACTGAACTCAACATGTATTATATCTGCATTTTAATTTAATTTTACTAGGCCCATGATAACATTTATTTTTTCAGTTTGATACAATTGAATCATAGTAGCATCTAACAATTATCACTGCTTTTATTTTTAAGAGCTCACAAATGCACTGGGCATTAAGGGAAAAAAAAAAAACAACTTTTGAAACACAGTGACTAGGATTCACTTTATGTGCTTTAGAAAACAGGGAATCTTATGTCAAATTCTGGGATTTTTTTTTTCATTCTTATTTTTTCATCATTATTTGCATGTTTTTCTCATTTCACTTTTCTTTCAGTAAGGATTTAAAAATCATATTGGCACTTTCTTTAAGAACCATGATCCTGAAGATTTAAACTACACTAAGCAAATGAAAGGCTCAGCTCCCTAACTGTGAGCTAGTCACTCAGTCATGTCTGACTCTTTGTGATCCCATGGACTGCAGCCAGGCTCCTCTGCCCATAGAATTATTGATTCAAGAATATAGGAGTGGGTAGCCATTCCCTTCTCCAGGGGATCTTCTTGACCCAGGAATTTAATCCACGTCTCCTGCACTGCAGGAAGATTCTTTACCATCTGAGTGAGCTAGTCTAGAACAGAAAAGACTTTATCTTAAGACTTTAAAACATTTGTTTTGCATTTCCGTGTGCACGCCTAATGGCAATGAGTGTTGGAAAATGTCTCTGAGTTGCAACTTCTTTTATAAAAGACAGTCATTCAGTTTCTCTCTCATAGGTTAATAAGAGCCAATGGATACAAATGCACATTAATATATATCAGATTAAGGCAAGAACTTAGTATTATAAGTGCTTTCAAGGAAAGGTCTTATATTATTTATAGTCGCATTTCCTAATTATCTGAAAATTATACAAGCAGGTAATCTAAAAACATTGGCCTAACTATAACACATCACATAATATGGTCACAATTCCATTTTTATTGTTATATCTTTGTTGCCACTCAACAAATTTGAATGAAGCCTCTATGATGGGCAAGTACTAATAACATTAATCCTTGGGTAGTAGAGAAAGAGAAGTAGATGTGAAAGAAAGACTAGTATGAGAAATTCTTCAGGAGCTTACAATTGTATAGGAAAGTAGGCAGTATCATTATTCTAGCATCATCTTTCAAAAACAGAGAACTTTATATACTAATGAAAATGTGTATATGTCTGAGGGCACACATACATTCTGCCAAAATATGCTGGTGTCACCCTGACTGCCTGATTTTAAAAATTACAACTTCAGAAAATTAATAACTTCCAGTGTGTCAATGATTTGGCTGTTGCTAGTTGATACACTCCTAGATACTATGAATCCACATCTACTCTTAAACATGACTCAGCATTTACTGATTAGATATTATTGCAATCTGTCATCACAGTTAAATACTTCATATATAAGAATTAAGGGTTTAAAACTGTTTTCGTACACAAAAACTTTGAAATAATTCATGTCACAATGATTTCTCTATAAAATAGTAAATATAATTTATCATGACATGCTTAAGTCTTACTCTAATGTATCAAGACTCACAGTCATATATCACACAGATACCAGGACTGGGATGGAAATGATGGAATAGAAGGACTTGGAGCTCACCTCCTCCCACAAATACAGACATCGTATTTGTTTGCTTAGTTGTGCATTAACAACTGCACTATATGCCTCCCGTGAAATATCAACTCCCCCCAAAATGATGGGAAATGAAAAAAATTTATGATTAAATAACTGGGCTGTGAAATTTTAGTTCTTTTTCTTTTTTATAACTACTTCATTGAAATCAGATCATTCCTTTAAAAAGTTTAAAAATACCTCAAAAGTATTATTAGTTAAGTTTCTGTCTGTGTGTTAAGCCAGTTATCCTACTTAAATTTTTGCAGATGTTAAATGGTTTGCTGGAAAATAAGACATTCATTTCTACTTTAACTATATGACTGAAGTTCTGATGCAATATGTGAAGAAAAAAAAAGTGGTATGAATATAAATATTATTACAAAGTATGATCTTATTACTGATACTCTGGATTATGTTTTCTAACACAGAAATGGAAACAAACAAATGAACAAAGAAGTGAAAGAAGAAATAGGCCTACCAAGGACTAAGCATGTTTAAGTGCTTCTATGGTAATTATCTTCCTTTTTCTAATACATTGAGAGAATTAGCTGTTACTATATTATAAGGGAACAATAAGACTTTTTTGAATGCAGAGTTCCAAAGAATAGCAAGGAGAGATAAGAAAGCCTTCCTCAGTGATCAATGCAAAGAAACAGAGGAAAATAATAGAATGGGAAAGACGAGAGATCTCTCTTCAAGAAAAGTATAGATACCAAGTGAACATTTCATGCAAAGATGGGCACAATAGAGGACAGAAATTGTCTGGACCTAACAGAAGCAGAAGATATTAAGAAGAGGTGGCAAGAATACACAGAAGAACTATACAAAAAAAGATCTTTATAACCCAGATAACCATGATGGCCTGACATCCTGGAATGTGAAGTCAAGTGGGCCTTAGGAAGCATCACTATGAACAAAGCTAATGGAGGTAATGGCATTTAAGGTGAGCTATTTCAAATCCTAAAAGATGAAAGTGCTGCACTCAATATGACAGTAAATTTTGAGAATTCAGCAGTGGCCCCAGGACTGGAAAAGGTCAGTTTTCATTCCAATGCCAAAGAAAGTCAATGCCAAACAATGTTCAAACTAACATACAATTGCAATCATCTCACACGTTAGCAAAGTAATGCTGAAAATTCTCCAAGCCAGGCTTCAATAGTGCATGAACTCTGAACTTCCAGATATTCAAGCCAGTTTTAGAAACAGCAGAGGAACCAAGGATCAAATTGCAAATATCTGTCGGATCATCAAAAAAGCAAGAGAGTTCCAGAAAAACATCTACTTCTGCTTTATTGACTATGCCAAAGCCTTTGACTGTGTGGATCACCACAAACTGTGGGAAATACTTCAAGTGATGGGAATACAAGACCACCTTACCTGCCTCCTGAGAAAACTATATTCAGATCAAGAAGCAACAGTTAGAACTGGACATGGAATAACAGACTGGTTCCAAATCGGGAAAGGAATACGTCAAGGCTGTATATTGTCACCCTGCTTATGTAACTTATTTGCAGGGTACATCATGAGAAATGCCAGGCTGTATGAAGCAAAAGCTGGAATCGAGATTGCTGGGAGTAATATCAATAACCTCAGATATGCAGATTATGCAACTCTTATGGCAGAAAGCAAAGAAGAACTAAATTAGAGGCTCTTGATGAAAGTGAAAGAGGAAAGTGAAAAAGTTGGCTTAAAACTTAACATTCAGAAAACTAAGAATATGGCATCTGGTCCCATCACTTTATGGCAAATACATGGGGAAACAATGGAAACAATGAGAGACTTTATTTTGGGGGGCTCCAAAATCACTGCAGATGGTGACTGCAGCCATGAAATTAAAAGACACTTGCTCCTTGGAGGAAATGCTATGACCAACCTAGACAGCATATTAAAAAGCAGAGACAGGATGCTGCCAACAGAGGTCCATCTAGTCAAAGCTTTGGTTTTTCCAGAAGTCATGTATAGGTGTGAGATTTGGACTATAAAAAAATCTGAGTGCCAACGAATTGATACTTTTGAACTGTGGTGTTGGAGAAGACTCTTGAGAGTCTCTTGGACTGCAAGGAGATCAAACCAGTCCATCCTAAGGGAAATCAGTCCTGAATATTCATTGGAAGGACTGATGCTGAAGCTTAAACTCCAATACTTGGACACCTGATGCAGAGAACTGACTCATTGGAAAAGTTCCCCATGCTGGGAAACATTGAAGGCAGGAAGAGAAGGGGATGACAGAGGATGAGATGGTTGGATGGCATCACTGACTCGATGGACATGAATTTGAGAAAGCTTCAGGAGCTGGTGATGTGCAGAGAGGCCTGGCATACTGCAGTCCATGGGGTCGCAAAAAGTCGGACAGGACTGAACGATTGAACTGATATTGATATTTATTTTTATTACATTCTGAGAATAGTTGTTACTATAGTACAAGGAAACAATAAGGCTTAATAGAAAATACTGCGTTGGCAGATCACTTTATGATTCTATTGATAGTTTCTCCAAACTCATTCTAAAGTAATTACAGACACAAAATCAGAAAATATTTTCTATACCATGATATCTGCAAGTACCATACTATAATTCTCTGGTTAAATATCTTGCTGTTTTGAAATTTGAAAGTTATGATTCATGATATCCTATTGAAAATCCTATTTTCTCTTTGATCTTCATTACATAATTGAAATATCAAGAATTGCAAGCAAACTAATAATTTAATTTAAACCATTTTGAATATTCATAAATAGAAAGAGATGACTATTGAGTACCATGGAACAAGTACAGTTTATATACTGGATATTAAAAAGTATGTTTTGGACTCAGCTGTACAGTGGACTCAGCTATCACTACCACTGCTTCCTGTAAAATCACCGTTCATCCAGGGTGTATTCACAAAAATTTGTCTTTATCAAATAATACATCTTAGACAAGATATATAGCCATATTTTTCTCATCTCTGAAATTACATGGAAGAGAACAGTGCAAACACATACACACACAATCATAAGGGGATTTAGTGCAAGACTAACATATCATTTCCAAAGAAGGGGGAAGAAAAGATAAATCACTTCCAAATAATGCTTTGATAATTGGTTAGTCATCTAGTAAAGAATAAGGTTACTACCTCAAGCATGATACAAAAATAAATTCTGTAGAGATCAAAAAATTTTGTTGTTGTTGTATAGTCTCTTAAGTCATGTCCAACTCTTGTGACTCCATGGACTGTAACCCATCAGGCTCTTCTGTCAATGGGATTCTCCAGGCAAGAATACTGGAATGGGTTGCATATCCTTCTCCAGAGGATCCTTCCAACCCAGGGATTGAACCCGTGTCTGTCTCCTGCATTGGCATGTGGATTCTTTACCATGGAGCCAACAGTCCAAACAAAAATTTACACATATATAGAAAGTGCACTTGACAAAACAACAGGAGGAATTTTTGTAGCTCAAGGTCAGAAATAACATAATAAATATAAACTCAAAAATATGAATGAAAATGCTGATAAATCCAAGTATATAAAAAATAAATATGCATAAAAGCAACAACAAAATAAAGTGAAAGAAAAAACACAAACCAGAGAAACATTTGCAGCTCATCTCATGGAGAAAATGTTAATTATCTTAAAACATATAAAATTCCTGGAAAAGTAAGGAAAAATTCAAAACTCAATGTAAAATTACACAAAGAATACAAAGATTTCACCACAAAATACATGCACAATCTTATGAAAAGGCATGGAACCTCAGTCATCATTAGAATAATTCAAAATTAAAATTACAGGAGATTTTACACTTATTAAACTGTCAAATAAATTTTTAAAACTATGTTTGTAATAAAGTAGGAACTCCAGGAGACAGTGAAGGACAGGGAAGCCTAGCATACTGCAATCCATTGGATCTTGAAGAGTCAGACATCAATGAGCTACTGAACAACAAAATATGAAGAGAAAAATTCTCAGATAAAAATTTCTCAGTTTTACATGGAACACTGCTCAGTGTTGTATACTAGCCTGGATGGGAGTGGGGTTTTGGGGAGAATGCTGCTGCTGCTAAGTCGCTTCAGTCGTGTCCGACTCTGTGCGACCCCATAGACGGCAGCCCACCAGGCTCCACCGTCCCTGGGATTCTCCAGGCAAGAACACTGGAGTGGGCTGCCATTTCCTTCTCCATCTGGGGAGAATAGATACATGTATTTGTATGGCTGAGTCTCTTCACTGTTCACCTAAAACTACTACAACATTGTTAATCAGCTTTACCTCAATACAAAATCATTTTTGGTGTTAAAAAAATTAAAATAGATAAAAGAAATTCCTCAGTCTTAATTTTTAACAGGAGAAATATCAGCAGATAAGGTCCATACAATGAAAAATTCTTTAGAACCTTTAATAATTTTTAGAAGTATAAAAAGATCCTAAAACCTTAACATTTAAAAACTACTGGCTAGAGTAAAGGAAGGCCCATCGCATTTATCTCTGGAGCTTGTTAAGGACAAAGATAACATCAATGATTGGTCATTTTTAGGAGTGTGTAGGTAGAAGGGGTGGATGATGGTGAGTATTGCTGAAATAACTTTTATAAATGAACTATTTTTCTCTCAGTGAATTGTCACTAGTCTCACTTTGCAAGGAGAGTGTGTCTTTTTTTTCCCCAGAATAATTAATCTCATTTGTCTAATATAAAACTGCCAACGGAAATAGCTCAACAGGGGAGTATAAACAAAAACATTTCTTGTTCTGTTCATTTTTCATGTGTATTCTGCCTTAGCTCGGTCAACTGAAGCACTATTAATACTTCTCTCCATCAAGTTGTGATATGGTTAAATGAGCTTGAAATTACTACAAAATGGTGCTTTTAAAAATGATCGAAATGTTCACAAATGCTAAATTTAAAAGCACCAAACTTTTTTTCAGTTAGAGAATTTTGTGGCTATTACTGGAGATCAAGCCTGTCATAAGAATCAAATGCTATCAAGCAGCTTAGTATTATATCTTTGATCCTGGCAGATCTATGTTTTTGACATAAAAATCAAGCCAAACCTCCTCCCTTTGTCTGTTCACAAGATCCTTGTTGACTTGTGATGAAAAAAAAAAAAAAAAAGCAAAATCACTGAGATGCTGTGTACTACTTTGGTGAATTTACTTTTCATCTTACTTCTATACCTGGGAATTGTTCTTTCATCCCAGAGAAATCTGCTTAAACTCTTCAAACTCCCTGTGTTTAATTTTACTAGCCTTTGAAATATTTGTTTTGCTATTATTCTTCTAAAGAATACATGAATAATTATTAAGGAATCAAAATTTTGAGCAAAAAAAAAGTGTTATACATCTTTTTCTTTGTATCATTAAAAATATCCAAGATGCTCCTGCATTGTGAGATGGTTTTAGAAGAATAAAAAATCAATTTACCCCAAATTAATTATAAATTGTTATATTCTGAGCCATTGGTAAGCTGTTGCTGATTAGTCACTAAGCCATGTCCAACTCTTTGAGACCCCATGGACTGTAACCCACTTGTCTCCTCTGTCCATGGAATTTCCCAGGCAAGAATACTGGAGTGGGTTGCCACTTCCTCTTCCAGGGGATCTTCCCAACCCACAGATTGTACCTGCGTTTCTGGTGTCTCTGATATCTCTTGCACTGGAAGGTGGATTCTTTACTACTGAGCCATCTTGGTAACTCTATTGGTAATCTATCCTTTTTCACTTTTTATTTAGATGAGTGGCAGTTTTAATATGAGTTCTGTTGCAGTTCTTCACTAGAAAAGTACTCTTCATTTGGCTCTGGATAGACTGTGGTTGCTTTGACTAATAGGGTACAGTGGAAGTTATAAGCAAGTCTAGTTCTGAGAAGCCTAAGATACTTCCTCTCTGCTCTTTGAGTCCTGTGATGTTTTATAAATCCTTAGACTGCCACGTTGTAAGGAAGCCCAAGGCATATGACAAAGTACAAGCATTACAACTGACTCAAGGCCCAAATGAAACCAGCCTATGAATCTAGACTCTGGATTCTAATGAAAATCTAAGACTACAATTATGAAAAAGCTGGATCATCTTTGCTCCCTACCCTTTATCATGTATCTCCAACTTAGCTCAAAGAACTGAACTGGATAGTATATAAACTGACAATGCAGTTATTTGTAACGTCCTAATTATTATGCACAAAACTCTTTAAAAATCTGAAACCATACTTAAAAGATGTCCTATTCTATCACAATGTATTCTTCTTAAAAGGACAGCTTGGGAAAGCTTCTGATTTAGACTGCTGAAATTTTGATAAGTGCCTAAAGCTATTGTTCACCTCTGGTGGAAACACAGCTGAAGATCAAGTGCCACAGCAGCCCCGAGTCATACACAGGAACCGTAAGAGTTATGTTTCGTGCTGAACAAGCAAGAAGAGTGTGTTTTAAATGAAACTCTAAAATGATTATTTTCTTGGGGCCATTGCCATAGTGGTTTTACATTTTATTGTATGGAATGTAACTTTCATACACTGAGTGAAGCTATGAATACAATGCATTTTCAATCATGAATTTATATCATTTATTAACAGTAAGCTGACTTCCCTTGTGTCTCAGATGGTAAAGAATTTGTATTTTGGGAGACCTGGGTTTGCTACCAAGGTGGGGAAGATCCCTTGGAGAAGGGAATGGCAACCCACTCCAGTATTCTTGCCTGAAAATTTTCATGGACAGAGGAGCCTGGTGGGCTATAATCCATGGGGTCATAAAGATTTGGACAAGACTGAGTGACTAACACTTTCACTTTCATTCAGAGTAAAAAATATCTTTAGTTGATGAAACTCCAATACTTTGGCCACCTCGTGTGAAGAACTGACTCATTGGAAAAGACTCTGATGCTGGGAGGGATTAGGGGCAGGAGGAGAAGGGGATGACAGAGGATGAGATGGCTGGATGGCATTACCGACTTGATGGACATGAGTTTGGGTGAACTCCGGGAGTTGGTGATGGACAGGGAGGCCTGGCGTGCTGCGATTCATGGGGTCGCAAAGAGTTGGACATGACTGAGCTACTGAACTGAACTGAACTGAAACCATTACAGGAGAGGTAAGTTCCTAAGGTATGCTCTTTGACACTGGATTCTTTTTCCTAAATCACCAATCCGGCATATATTCTTTCCGTTCTCCCCCTACTCAGGTTTACTCTCTGTTTTCAAAATATCCCCTGGCATTGTTTACTTCCCCACCCCAACATTCTTAAAGTGAGAGCACTTTAAATTCTATCGACTGCTGCTGCTGCTACTAAGTCGCTTCAGTCGTGTCCGACTCTGTGAGACCCCATAGACGGCAACCCACCAGGCCCCTCTGTCCCTGGGATTCTCCAGGCAAGAATACTGGAGTGGGTTGCCATTTCCTTCTCCATTATTGACTGCTATGAATCATCTAATACAAGGTTAAAATCCAGCTAAATATAGGAAACAAGCAACATAGATGATAGCAGCTGGGTGAGCATAAGAGAACAGAGGAGGTGACTGAAGAGAACTGAGGAGCTCTTACAGAACCTAAGAAGCTAAAAGCAAGCGGATCCAACACTCCTCACAGGGAATGCATCTCGAAAACTTGCCATATGCTCTACTTGGCTCTCTCTATTCAAAATGTATTCTGCCAAAACTTGGAGAAGCTCTAAGGACTCAGTAAATCTTTGCTCTTCATTTCATCTGAAAGATAGCTTAAATAATTTTTAAAACTACCATAAAAATACAATGTCAAAATATATTTTATACTAAGTTAGACTGAGGGCAACCATTAATTCACTGTAAATTAATTCCAAGTAAACTGACTTTTGTGCTGGCCTCAGAATAAAGCTGCTTCAACCATTCCCATTTAATTGAAAAGAATCCTGAGTTTGCTAAGTATGATCTTAAAACTTTGATGACAGGTTTGGTAATTACAATTAGCCATGTTTGGTAATCACAATTTTCTCAGTTTTGCAAAAATAGAATAAAGCAAAGTAAAAGGATACTTTGGAGCCTGAAGTTAATATAAGATAAACATTTTTGTTTATAAACTCTAGTTTTTAACTTTCTTATCAATCAAGAGTTTCATTTTTCTAATTGAATGACTATACAGATTATAGGTAATAAAACTGACTCTCAAGTATGATTTCATTGCTTTCATTTATTTTCTATACAATGAATCTACAAAAGACTTGGTATAGCATAAGGTTTGCCTTGGCTACCAAAATGAAAATAAGTAATTCAATTTCAAATTTTTATTTCTTTTCTTAATACTTTTGTTTGTGTGTTTTTCTTCTGGGGAAGAGATGTCTAGGGATTTCAAATTTTCATGGCTAGGAATAAAATTAATTCTTTTAAAATGATATAAAAGTAAAATTTATTTTCAAATAGAAAACATATGCGTAAGTAAGGCCATATTTAAATAAAGGAAGCCAATGGCTAGACTATAATCTGATTAACCTAAAAACTGTTTCATTCATTAAAGAAAAACAAATATTAAATAGATTGCTACAGGATTATTTTAGTCAATTGGCATATTATTGGTCTTGAGAGTGCTCAAAATTTTAGCTTGGCATTTTATATTGAGTACTTATTGTTTAATGGCTTCTTTACAGTATATAATAATAGCAATGATTACTAGTGATTATTGAGTGCTAACCATGTAATCAATAACTGAAGAGCTTAAGATTTCACACTGCTTGTAGGCTAAATCAGGGACTTCCCAGGTGACTCAGTGGTAAAGAATCCACCTGCCAATGCAGGAGACACAGGAGATTCGGGTTTAATCCCTGGGGATGGTAAATCCCCTAGAGAAGGAAATGGCAACCCACTCCAGTATTCTTGCCTGGGAAATCCCAGGGACAAAAGAGTCTGGAAAGCTACAGTTCATGGGGTAACAAAAGAGTCAGATAAGACTTTGCCACTAAATAAAAACAAAGCTAAATTAACCTACTTAAGAGTTTTTATAAAGGGTGGCATATGACATGGAATTCCTAACTCAGATGCAAGGCATTATTACTCAGCAGATGGCATCAGCTTCATGTTCACATTAGTTCTTACCCCACAGATGCCATGGGACCATGTATTTGCTGCACATACATACATACACTAAGGGACCTCAAGTTTAGAAAACCCCAGTCTTTTAAAGATTCTAGTTCCTAGGAGCGGAGAAGGCAATGGCACCCCACTCCAGTACTTTTGCCTGGAGAATCCCATGGACGGAGGAGCCTGGTGGGCTGCAGTCCATGGGTCGCTAGAGTCGGACACGACTGAGAGACTTCACTTTCACTTTTCACTTTCATGCATTGGAGAAGGAAAGGCAACCCACTCCAGTGTTCTTGCCTGGACAATGAAAGGGACGGGGAAGCCTGGTCGGCTGCTGTCTATGGGGTCGCACAGAGTCGGACACGACTGAATCAACTTAGCAGCAGCCACAGCAGTTCCTAGGAGACACTGTCAGTCTTTCCCCAGGATGGAGATATCATCTTTATTATACTGCTCAGGAAATAAATCTCTTATTTGAAGAGAGATTCGGTTCTCTCTATTTTATCTCTGGTCTGTGGTTTTTATGTCGATGTCAAAGCTTTCTTGCTCAGAAGATGTAGAGAAACCCAGGAGACTCAAAGAAAATTATTTCCCCAAGTATGTTCAAGGTTGCATGCAAAACAGTTGACATGTGATAACTCAGTTCATCCCCACAAAACTGTATAACAGTTTTGACTCTTGTCCTCACTTTACAGAAAAGATTAAGTAACTTGCCCAAATCAAAAGGCTTGGTAGAGTTCAAGTTCAAGATGGGAAGTCTCTCCAGATATTAAACTCTTAACTTATATTGACTCTTTAAATACATAAATGCAGCCAATACCTTAGCAATAAAGTATTGCCTTTAACATTAAAGATACATGATTGTAAAACACAATATGAAAACGGATATAAGAAAAATTACTGACACATATTATTTTAGTAAAATCATATGTTGATGAATACCACAGCAGGATAGCTGTTTTCTAATGAAGGACAGCAATTTTGTCAAGACTGGGTGTAAAAAAGTTTTTTTCAAGGGAAAAATTACAAGTCTGATATGGGTGAAGAAATGCTTAAGACATTTATCCCTAGAATACTGAATAATTTATATGATATATACATTTTTCTATTGAGCATGTAAATATATTGTAAGCCTCTGCCCTGTCTCTGACATAGGAAACATCATGCCTTTTCTAAATTCTGCTTTATTGTGAATCTGAGCCTTTGAATAGAGAATTTGGCCACTAAGCCTATAAGAGATTTCATGTCTATTAAATCGATTCTATTTTATTGTGTTTGTTTTGAGATGAAACTATTTATTTACACAACTTTCTTTTTGCTCATGCAGAGCTCCTAAGGACACAGCACAACAGGCTCTATGTTGCATGATTTATTTCCATGGAGAAGCTCAAGCAATACTCAAACACTGTGAGGAGGACAAAAGCTTGTCCAGATTACTTGTAAAGAACCCCTGTGGCTTTCAGTGGCTGCAGTCCAAAGACACTTAGACTGAATTAAATTGTGCCCAAACATTTACAACAGATATTACTGAAACTGGATTTTACTAAATATGCTGCACACCAAGAGTTTTTCGTTTGAGTTTTTTTATTTGTTTTGCTTTTTTTTTCAGCACTAGAAATTATTGATATAAATGAATTAATGTTGGTAAATACTTAGAGCCTGGCCTGCTGCAGTCTGTGGGGTCGCAAAGAGTTGGACACAACTGAGCGACTGAACAACAAATACTTAGAACAGAGCCTGGCACAGAAAGCTTTATGTAAAAACGATATGAGTTTGTCAAACATAATGAAAGACGGGCATCCTAGACATGGTCAAGGCTATTTTCTTTTGCATTTGGTTTAGAAATTGCCAAACACTGTATAAATTTCACATGGAAAAAATGAACTTTTTTCCTAAATGTTCTGTAGAACATGGAATAGAGTGAGCCCAGATACACGTTACTTGCATGCAAGTGATAGAATAGTTTTTAAGGAAGAAATGAATAATGGCTAAGCATAGCAAAAGAGCAAAACACTGGGAAGAGATGCAGCACTGGGCCTGGGAAGATAAGAGCCTGAAGCTGGTGTTGCAATGAATCATCTATCAGCTGAACAGAAACCTTCCACTCAGGATCTGTTAATAAACTTACTGACTATTCACTGAGCTGCCAGGCTCTGCAGAGCTCTTCCATGAGTTCCCTGTTTAATCCTCACCACTGCCTTGTGGGTGGCACTAATGATTAAAAAAAAAAAAAAAAACCTGCCTGCCCATGCAGGGGACATAAGAGATGTAGGTTTGATCCTTGGGTAGGGAAGATCCCCTGGAGAATGGCATTGCAACTCATTCCAGTATTTTTGCCTGGAGAATCTCATAGACAGAGGAGCCTGGCAGGCTACAGTCCATAAAGTCACACAAAGTCAGACATGACTGAAGCAACTTAGCATGCACGCACTGCCCTGTGGGTGGGAATGACTCTCCCAACTGTTTAGCAGAAGATATGTAGTCACTGGCAATTTCAGAAACTGTGTTGAAAGAGAGCCCAGCACTTGTCTTCTATTGCTTTTCAGATTTCAGTCTCACATACACCAGGAGTCCATCCTTAATGATATAGTAGAAGTGAGTATCCATAACATTCCTTGGAATGTCATTCAGCATTCTAAAGATGTTTTCTAACTCTTTATAATCAGTGGGAGTGCCTAGGCTGGCTAAGGTCACACACATTCATATTTTCTATGATCCATGGAAAAGAAAAAAAAAAACAAAAAACCTTTTCTGTCTTGTGACAAACACTCTCATAAGTTACCAATTTGTCTTATCAGTACTTGACAACTCAAAATACAGGTCTATGAATCAAGTTATTTACACATTTAGCTTAGTTTGGCATCAGACACAGCTCTCAATAGCACCTAAATGCTCCACGCTACATATGATCAGAGGAAGCTCCGGTATACATAGACACAATAGGTGTCAAGAAAGATGACTCACACAACTGGCTCATATATTTTCTGTGGAAATAGGAACAAATGATATGAAAGGAGATAAAGTGTTAATTGTTCAGCTGTATCCAACTCTTTGCAAACCCCATGGAATGTAGCCTTCTCCAGGCAAGAATACTGGAGTAGGTTGGTATTTCATTTTCTAAAGAAAGGACATATATTTGTATAAAAGGGATCCTTGAGCATCTGTAACAAGAGGTACTGAGAGTGGAGATGAATATTTAGTTGACACCAGCCTAAAGTAGAAAGGAAGCATTACGAATGCCATTTGGCATTTTTGGGCATTCACAATTTGCTTCCCTGAACATTTTTTAATTTTTGCACATATATGTTAGCTCTCCACAAGTACACATAGGTTACTCTGTTGCAGGGAATCTATTTTTCTATCTAACTCCACTAGAGTAGGTATGTATGAGTTGCTTGCCTTTGTGTATGTGCTCAGTTGCTCAGTCATGTCCAGCTTTTTGTGACTGTAGCCCAACAGGCTCCTCTGTCCATGGGATTCTCCAGGCAAGAATCCTGGGGTGGATTGCTATTTCCTCCTGCAGGGGATCTTCCTGACCCAGGGACTGAGCCTGCATCTCTGGTGTTTCCTGCATTGGCAGGTGGACTCTCTACCACGGAGCCACCTGGGAATCCCTACAAGTTGCTTACAAAATGAATGAATGGATGAATCCATTAATTAACAAATGACTGTCTTGCCTAGTACTCAGCACTATTCTCTTCAGATTCTCAAACTTGGAAATTGGGAATCATTTGCATGGTATATAAATGTATGGTTTGCAAAGACTTTTAAATAAAGAAAGGTCCTGATATATCTGAGCTTTACATGCTGATGTGTTAATGTCACAACCTTGCAGCTGAGTTTTGTAGCCTAAGCTCGACCTCTTATTTTCATTCTTCTTATAAATCTGGAATCAGCCAAACTTATTTGTATAGGTTGAATTTTCATATTACCTCCATACATGAATGCACACTGTAGAACCAGAGTGACAACACAGGAGTAAAAGAAAAGGCAAAAATAACAGAGAGTAGGGGATACTCAAGAGTAAAAACAACAAATTCCCCCCTCCTCCAATCTGTGGAAATGTGAAAACGATAGAGAATACCTCCTTACATTTTCTGCAGTAATATTTCCAGTACTATCAGTCAGTTCAGTTCAGTTCAGTCGCTCAGTCATGTCCGACCCTTTGCGACCCCATGAATCGCAGCACGCCAGGCCTCCCTGCCCATCACCAACTCCTGGAGTTCACTCAGACTCATGTCCATCAAGTCGGTGATGCCATCCAGCCATCTCATCCTCTGTCATCCCCTTCTTCGCCTTCCCCCAATCCCTCCCAGCATCAGAGTCTTTTCCAATGAGTCAACTCTTTGCATGAGGTGGCCAAAGTATTGGAGTTTCAGCTTTAGCATCGGTCCTTCCAAAGAACACCCAGGTCTATAGTCGTAATCAATTAAGGAAGAACTATGACCATTTGAGGGACTCCATAAATCTCCTGGGGATGTTTGTGTTTGAGAAGAGAAATAAAAGGGTAAGGTAGTAGGTGCAAATAGTTTGGAGCAGCTTGATATCAAGAGGTTTAGAGGATTGGCCATGGGAAGAAACCTCATGGAAACCAATCATGAGTCTACCACAAAACTCCTAAAACAGGCCTTGCTTCTATCATGTCAAGATCCATCATATAGTTAAAGCCCCAGCCATCATTTTTTTTTTTTAAGTTAAACAACTCAAAAACAAAAACCAACAAAAAATCCAGACCTAAGGGGTTTCTCTCGGAGAAGGCAATGGCAACCCATTCCAGTACTCTTTCCTGGCAAATCCCATGGACAGAGGAGCCTGGTAGGCTGCAGTCCATGGGGTCGCGAAGAGTCAGACACGACTGAGCGACTTCATTTTCACTTTTCACTTTCATGCATTGGAGAAGGAAATGGCAACCCACTCTAGTGTTCTTGCCTGGAGAATCCCAGGGAGGGGGGAGCCTGGTGGGCTGCTGTCTATGGGGTCACACAGAGTCGGACATGACTGAAGCGACTTAGCAGCAGCATTATTAAACTATTCTCTAGTTTAATAACATAAACAATTCAAAACACATAAAATAGACAAATATATCTGAAAAAAAAAAAGCTAAGAATGAAAACCATATCTGAGGAGGAAAGACATATGATTAAGGCTGTTCATGTACTACATCTCAACAGATTCTGCATTCGCAAAAACTGAAATGTTAAGTAGACAAATATTATTAGACATAGCCTGGCAACAAACTCAGTTGGGGTATGGCATTTAGATAAATTACATTGCTAACGTTGTTACATTTAAGAATGATTTTACAATATCATAATTCTTCACATAATGATTCCTGTTAGTTCAAATACAAGATTCTTCAATGATAATTTTATGTCTTCTCAATCTAATCTCAGTTGTGATTTCAGCTGTCAAAATAACGTCAACTTTAGTTAAAATGCTAACACACATCTACAGTCAAGTTTTATTCTCCCAGTTTTACAGGTCTGGAGTGGAAGAGGAAGAAAAAACACTCCTTTCTGATGCCTCTCTTGATTCTTAACATTATGAGGAAGACTAGTTTTTAGACCTCTTTAATTTTTTATCATCTGGGAAAAAGATCTTATGTATTCTCTTGACTTTAAGGAACAAACATATACTATTACTTCACATTTTTTTTTATCTCAAGTGTAGATCTATCCTTAAATGTTCAATTTCCAACATGTCATTTCTATAGGTATATAAAGTAATATCTTTGACTTTGATCTTCCTCACCTCACTTCCCAAGCCTGCTAATCTCACTTTCTTCTCTATCTAACTAAGTAGTGGATTTTAAACATGTAATTCCAATTATTTCCATGAGAGCAGGGACTATTTCCCTTACTGTTAAACTCTAATCCATAGGATGTGTATGTGTATGTGTGTGTGTGTGTGTGTGTGTGTGTGTGTGTGTGCGTGCTTAGTCACAGTGGTGTCTGACTCTGCAACCCCATGGACAATAGCCTGTCAGGAAAGTAGCCCGCCCGTCCTATCCATTCCTGTCCATGAAAATTTTTAGGCAAGAATACTGGAGCAGGTTGCCATTTCCTAATCCAGTGGATCTCCCTACCCAGGGATCAAATTAGTGTCTTTTGCATCTCCTGCATTGGCAGGAAGATTCTTTACCAGTGCACCACCTGAGAAGCATTGATTTTAAAAGAATGTGCTAAAAGGATGAACAAATAAAAGAATGAATTTAAAAAAGAATGAATGAGTGATTTTAGGGATATCATTTAGATTATAAAGAGTTCAGTGTGTTGGACTATTTTTCCATCCTTTGTGGTGGTACAATAAGTCTGAGTTTATGTACAAACTTTAGAATGCACTTCAGATTTCTTGACTTAAACATCCCTCTTCCAAGGATGAGTTTTAACCCAGTGAGTGCCTTTTTCACTTTTCCTAAATGTTTCTATATATTTTTGCACTAGCCTTCACTTTCTAACAGGTATTGGAAAATCATTTGCAAACAGATAGCTCCCTAAAGAATCTTTGCTAACAGTGAAGCTGGAAATATGCCAGAGGAAATGGTTAAGCATTTTTTTAACTGCCTGTTTTTACTTCCACTTCATAATAACTGAAAACGGACTTTTGCATGCACTGAAAATACACACTGGAGAGACGCTGATTAGAGAAAATGTGACTGTGGATTTGATGTATGGATACAGAGGAATCATAGGCGCCCCCTCAACAGCATTTGGTAGCCACACACAGGATGCTTTTATTTACATAGGCACTGATTTTTTTCTCTAAAAAACAAATGCTTAGACCATGGAGACCATGAATTTTATTTTACTTAAGTATTTTTAACTTTGCACAGAATAATGTTAGGATGAAAAAGCTTCAGCCCCTTTAAAGTGGGTAAGTTTAGATCTTTCCTATTATATGTTATCCCAAGACAAAGGTTTTTTCTTAAAATAATCCCAAATAAGAAGTGGGGAGGGCTTTCCAGGTGGTGTTTGTGATAAAGAACCTGCCTGCTAACACAGGAAATATAAAAGATGCAGATTTTATCCTTGGGACAGGAAGATCCCCTGGAAGAGGGCATGGCAACCCACTCCCATCTTCTTGCTTGGAGAATTCCATGGACATCTCATGTACAGAGGAGCCTGGTGAGCTACAGTCCATGAGGTTGCAGAGTCCGACACAACTGAAGGGACTTAGCACAAACACACGCAAGGAGTGGGGGAGAAAACAACAGGATCTATATTTTCATCATGAACTTACAGCATGTTTTCCCATGCATAAAGAACTTTGAAGACACAGGTAATGTGTCTGAGTAGGCCTTTGAGTAGGTCTTTATCTGTAAACATCACTTGAAGTCGAGAAGCAGAAATGATGTCGTTATGCTAGGGAGTGTCCTTTTTCTATTCTTTGCCTCCAGAAGGGAACACCCTTCAGAAAAACTTTAAAAGCTCTCATAGTTCATTGGCAGAGAGGTGGTGCTGTTTAGCTCCTAAGTCATGTCCGACTCTGTGCGACCCCATAGACGGCAGCCCACCAGGCTCCCCCATCCCTGCGATTCTCTAGGCAAGAACACTGGAGTGGGTTGCCATTTCCTTCTCCAATGCATGCAAGTGAAAAGTGAAAGTGAAGTCGCTCAGTCATGTCCGACTCTTAGCGACCCCATGGACTGCATCCTACCAGGCTCCTCCGCCCATGGGATTTTCCAGGCAAGAGTTAGGCTACTTAGAGAGTATATTCAACTAAGTAAAGGAAAGAATATTAATCTATTTGCTATTCCTAAACACTGAGCTAGATTTTAAGGAAAGTCAAGAACTCTCTTTATGGATGTCTTCTCTGGACTTGTCTCTGTCGATGACTTTTTCCCCTTCTGATTGGTTTCATTTGATTGTTTAATCATGTCTGTTACCATTGCTATTCTAAATGGTATAATTGGGAGAGTTATTATTTTCCATTTTCTATAGATCACATATATCTTACATAATCACTGTGATGGAAACTCATATTTAGATGATCAATATGTACTTAGTGTGATACTACATAGTATGTCAAACCTATGACACGTTCAACTCTAGTTATGTTATTTTAAGTAACTCCCCCAAATTGCTTTTGTTCTCCATGTCAGGCAGTTCATTCAAGTTTTGCTTTAAATTTGTTTTGAGTCATTTGTTGCCTTGCTAGTTTTAAACATCTCCCCTTAGGCATAAAAACAGCAACAGATTCTTTTCCTTGTTTTTTTTTTTTTTTAGCTTTGTTTTTCAACAAGAAATTCCAGCCAAGTGAAAGTTAAAGGGCATTTCTTTTATTTTTTAAAGGAATGAATTATATATGAGGTTTGTTTCTCTGGCTAAAAATTTGTACAAAATGTTGAAGAAAGCAATTGGGAAAATTCATACAGAAACTCTTTTAGCCTAAACTGCTGTATGAATTTTGTTTTTTAACACTATATCCCCTTATCTAAAAGTGTGGAAGTAATACAAAAACATGATTAATAAAAACATGCTTGTCAAATAGCTACTTTAATATTTTCAGTATGATGAAGTTAATCAGTACTACACATATGCCACATATTGGATATTGCTCATTGGATATTTTATTAAGAAAAATGGGGCTCTGGAATAATATAGATCTTTGCATTTTGGGTAAAATTGTGGGATTCTTAATGGAGTCCTTGAAATTATAAATGAAATGGCACTTAAACCACCTTTAATGCACTCCCTATTGAAATCTCCACATATATATGTTGAGTTTACTTAGCATGTAAAAGCAAAATTCCTTTCATGTTAAAAGATTTAAAAATAAAACACAGAAGCTATCAAATATGTCATCTATAACATGTTACCAATGAATACAGACATAATAATAATTGTATACAGAGACTGTGATTATTGTGATTTACCTTCAAATATACGTTTCAGAGGGTAGTGTACTCTAGGTATCAATAACACCATGTATGCCATTTTCAAGTAATTAAATAAACTGCAGTGGATAGCCTATCACTTCTCCAGTGGTTCTTCCCGACCCAGGAATTGAACCAGGGTCTCTTGTATTGCAGGCAGATTCTTTACCAGCTGAGCTACCAGGGAAGCCCAAAATATATTGGTATTTTACTATAAAGTGATAATTCTTTGAAAACTAAAATATCAAAATATTTTTTGGATTACTTGGTTAGTTTAAAACATCTTAGAACTTTAGAAGACCAAGGTTCTAAATGTCCACAGACTGTTGAGGAACAGAAATTTGAAGAATTAAGTATTAGGAAGAGTCTTCTGTAATAATATAATTATAGTTACAGAAAAAGGTTAGTTCTGGACACTTATTGCTCATTTACTTGGTTACACAGTAGTTTTCACTCTGTTTTATAATTTCCCTTGAGCACTTTCAAAGTACTAAGGACTGGCATTCTTAAAAAGAAATTAGCATGGAAGTGTGAAGGGGGCAGTGAAGTTATGATTTATCTACAAGTTTGATGTGCGTGAGGAACGATGAGTGAATGGAGTTAAACTGAATACTAATAAAAGAAAGAGAGAGTCTGAATAATGTAAGGGGCTTCCCAGGTTGGGAAGAATTTGCCTATCAATGCAGGAGACACAAAAGACATGGGTTCAGTCCCTGGGTCGGGAAGATGGCAACCCATTGCAGTAAGAAATGGAAACCCTGGAAAATTTCTTGCCTAGAAAATTTCATGGACAGAGGGGCCTGGAGTCCAATATAGGCAATATATAAATGCATATTAGAATACTGCTTTTTAATTATTTTGGTTGCAAATATGATTCTATATAGCAAGATAATATGCATAAACATAAAATCATATGTGCATGCACACTGACTGACACACACACACACACTGACTGACACGCACATACTCCAGAACACATGCCCATCAAACTTCAAGGAAAATATAACCAAATCATACCTATCTTAGGGCACACTGCTTATTCTATTTTATTTTTTTTTTAAAGAGGAGTTAGAGAAATAAGACTATTTGAGATGTTATGGTTCTGAAGAACAAGAAAGTTCCAGCAGCTTTCTACATTTAAACACTGGATGCTAGACCTTAATTTGGTTAGTCACTGTTTAAAAATAATTCAATGTATAGAGCATATACCATGAAGCACTGAAACACAGGTAATGTGGAACACCATGGAACACTATGACAAAAGGAAGAAAGATGTCTGAGGGACTGCCGACCAAGTAATGCTCAGTTACAGAGAACTTACTCTGTTGCCATGGTTTACTTTTATTTAGGTCGGTTGGACTGTATCCTTTCTGACTGAGAAATCAAATCTAGCTTAATAATTATTAGTAACATTATTACATCCACTATCTTAGATTAAATGTTTAATAAAAATGCCAAATTCCACTAGCTACATGCATTATCACACAATGTACTCTATGTCATAAAATATACATAATTTTATAATTCCATTTTAAGATTTAAAAAATTAAATAAAAATTAGTGAAATAAACTGCAAAAATTATTTTAAAATTATGAATATTCCCTTCTACTATTCTTGTAGAATATATTTTTAAGATACCATTTTCAATACTTTAGAAAACTGAATTTTCATATAATACTTTTTTCTGAAATCATTCTCAGGGCATGGAGTGTATATCTAGGTGTCCTTAGATGGTACTGATCAAAATTTTCACGAAAAAATAAATAATCTTGTCTATTATATGCCTTTTAAATTTATAAAGATACTCTATATAAGAACATATTCTCATACAAAATTCACCAATAGATAGAAAAGATGAATTTGATTTTAATGTATTTAAATGCATTTTGAGCATGCCTTCTTTATACATTTTTAAAAAGTCAGAATTAGAATTTAAATGGGACAGCTTCTTGCTGTATATCAAGAAAGTAAATTTGTAAAGTTATTAATATTATTTTCAGGTAAAAACAAGTTCACTTAATAACTAATAATGGCAAAACCAATACAATATTGTAAAGTTAAAAAATAAAATAAAAAAAGAAAAGAAAACTGGAAAAAATCATATTTTTTTGCAATGAAAATCAAAATATTTGCTAGTACAATTTATTTGAAAAAAGTTTTTGAACAAGAATCCAAAAGTTAATTTTTCCTCTTCCCTGCTTCAGATCTACTAGCAATAGATATCATAGCTTTAAATATGATCCATGAAATAAACATCACTCATGAAATTTAATAAAAATATTAACTTTCTTAAAATTATAAGTAACCAATAAAACCACTCTGTTTATTATATTTTTGTATTTAATTTGGATAGATACATCTATTTTCTTAGTTTATAACCCAGAATAACTTAGCTTCAAATCTGCCTTTACCACTGCATCAGTGATGAAAAAGTATCTAATTTTTAAAAAATTATTACTAAGCATACTGAAGTGGAGGCTTAATTTTTCATAGAATCCCCCCCAATTATATTTGTAACTGTATATGCACTAATTATAAAATAAAGTAATGAGGCTAGAAAAGCACTCTGTCTTTTAAAAAGAGACTGGAACTAACATATTTTCTTTCCATCCCTGGGAAAGAATACTAATTTATATACTGAAAAGCAAAGCTGTAAAATTCAAATTATGGAATGGTATACTATTAATGATCACTTTGGTTAAATTTAGGACTATGGGGAAAAAAAAAAAAACTCACAATCTCAAACTTTCCATTAATTTGTGAACCAGAAATACTCCTATCCAGATAAAGAGGAATTTTAATAACATGAACTACTTATATTGCATTTTTCTATGATATAAAAATATATTGATTTACATCTAGTAATTTCTTCTTCTACTTATATTATATACTCCTGTTGTAGTGGCAAAAAGAATAGCTCCCAGATTTTTAACAAGTTTTGAGTGACTATGCAACAAATGCCAAAAAGTTTTTGACAGCTCCATTGTCATTTATTAAGCTGGCAATTTTCAAAATTTATTAATATGGAGGCTAGTAATCTTTGCTTTAACTTTATATAAAATAATTTTTAAAAAGGATATTATTATAAATAGCTCTTGAGGATGAAAGCTCTCATTCATATGATATCCAATCAAATTAAACATGAAGCAAATATAGTAAATGATAGTAATATGTGGTGGTGGTGGTGGTTTACTCGCTAAGTCATGTCTGACGCTTGTGACCCCACCAACTATAGCTGGACAGGCTCCTCTGTCCATCGAATTCTCCAGGCAAGAATACTGGAGTGGGTTGCCATTTCCTTCTCCAGATTTTATATATATATATATATATATATATATATAGTAAGTAGTATAAATATAGTAGCTAGTAGTGAAGACCTACAAATCTTCTAACACCAAAAAAAGAAAAAAAGTTGTCCTTTTCTTCATAGGGGACTGGAATGCAAAAATAGGAAGTCAAGAGACATCTGGAGAAACAGGCAAGCATGACCTTTGAGTACAAAGTGAAGCAGGGCAAAGGCTAGCAGAATTTTGCAAGAGAACACACTGGTCATAGCAAACACCCTCTTCCAACAACACAAGAGGAGACTCTACACATGGCCATCACCAGATGATCAATACCAAAATCAGATTGATTATATTCTTTTCAGCCAAAAATGGAGAAGCTCTAATGAGTCAGCACAAACAAGACCAGGGGCTTACTGTGGCTCAGATGATGAACTCCTTATTGAAAAATTCAGACTTAAATTGAAGAACGTAGGAAAAACAACTAGGCCATTCAAGTATGACCTAAATCAAATTCCTTATGATTATACAGTGGTGGAAGTGACAAATATATTCAAGGAATTAGATCTGATAGACACGGTGCCTGAACAACTATGGACACAGGTTCATAACATTGTATAGAAGGCAGTGATCAAAACCATCCCCAAGAAAAAGAAATGCAAAAAGGCAAAATAGTTGTCTGAGTTGTATCTTTACAAATAGCAGATAAAAGAAGGGAAAGGCAAAGAGAAAAGGAAAAGTGAAGTCACTCAGTCGTGTCCAGCTCTTTGCGACCCTATGGACTGTAGCCCACCAGGCTCCTCTATCCATGGGATTGTCCAGGCAACAGTACTGGAGTGGCTTGCCATTTCCTTCTCCAGGGATCTTCCCGACCCAGGGATCAAACCCAGGTCTCCTTCATTGTGGGCAGATGCCTTACCATCTGAGCCACCAGGGAAGCCCCAGAAAAGGAAAGATATACCCATCTGAATGCAGAGTTCCAGAAAATAGCAAGATGAGATAAGAAAGGCTTTTTAAGTGAACATTGCAAAGAAACAGAGAGGAAAAAATATAATGGGAAAAACTAGAGATATCTTAAAGAAAATTAAAGATACCAAGAGAACATTTCATGGAAAGATGGGTTCAATAAAGGACTGAAACCGTATGGTCATAACAGAAACAGAAGATACTAAGAAGAGGTGGCAAGAATACGAAGAAGAACCATACAAAAATATTTTAGTGACACAGGAAATGACAATGACCAACCTAGACATCATATTAAATATGCTACATATGACCAAGCTAGACAACATATTAAAAAATCAGAGATATTACTTTGCCAACAAACATCTGTTTAGCCAAAGCTACGGTTTTTCCAGTAGTCATGTATGGACGTGAGAGTTGGACTATAAAGAAAGCTGAGTGTCAAAAAATTCATGTTTTTTAATTGTAGTGTTAGAGAAGACTCTTGACAGTCCCTTGGACTGCAAGGAGATCAAACCAGTCCATCCTAAAGGAAATCAGTCCTTAATATTCATTGGAAGGACTGATGCTGAAGCTGAAACTCCAATACTTTGGCCATCTGATGTGAAGAATTCACTCATTAGAAAAGATTCTGATGATGGGAAAGATTGAAGGCCGGAGGAGAAGGGGATGACAGAGGATGAGATGATTAGATGGTATCTCTGAGTCAATGGACATGAGTTCGAGTAAGCTCCGGGAGTTGGTGATGGACAGGGAAGTCTGACGTGCTGCAGTCCATGGGGTCGCAAAGAGTCAGACATGACTGAGCGACTGAACTGAGCCGAAACACAATGGTGTTATCACTTATCTAGAGTCAGACATCCTGGAGTGAGAAGCCTCCTGGAGTGAGAAGTCAACTGAGCCTTAGGAAACATCACTACAAACAAAGCTAGTGAATTCCAGCTGAGCTAATACAAATCCTAAAAGATGATGCTGTGAAAGTGCTGTATTCAATATGCCAGCAAAATTGGAAACCTCATCAGTGGCCACAGGACTGGAAAAAGTCAGTTTAATTTCAATACCAAAGAAGGGCAATGCCAAAGAATGCTCAAACTACTGTACAATTGCACTCATTTCACACGCTAATAAAGTAATGCTCAAAATCCAGCAAGTCAGGCTTTAACAGTATGTGAAGTGAAAACATCCAGATGTTCAAGCTGGTTTTAGAAAAGGCAGAGGAACCAGAGATCAAACTGCCAACATCTGCTGGATCATAGACAAAGCAAGAGTATTCCAGAAAAAGCATGTATTTCTTCTTTATTGACTATGCTAAAGCCTTTGACCATGTGGATCACACTAAACTGAAAATTCTTAAAGATATGGGAATGCCAGACCACCTCACTTGCCTCCTGAGAAACTTGTACGCAGGTCAAGAAGCAACACTTAGAATCAAACATGGAACAACGGACTGGTTCCAAATTGGGAAAGGAGTATAGCAAGGCTATAGATTGTCACCCTGCTTATTTAACTTATATGCAGAGTACATCATGCAAAATGCCAGGGCTGGGTAAAGCATAAGTTGAAATCAAGACTGTGGAGAGAAGTATAGGAGATTCAGATATGCAGATGACACTACCCTTATGGCAGAAATCGAAGAGCAACTAAACAGCCTCTTGATGATGGTGAAAGAGGAGACTGAAAAAGCTGGTTTAAAGTTTAGCAACCATAAAATGAATACTATGGTATCTGGTCTGATCACTTCATGGCAGATATATGGGGAAAAAAAGGAAATAGCAACATAATTTATTTTTCGGGGTTTCAAAATCACTCCAGAAGTGATAGAAGCCACGAAATTAAAAGACACAGGCTCCTTAGAAGAAGAGCAATGACAAATCTAGAGAGTGCATAAAAAAACTGAGACACTACTTTGTCTACAAACATGTGTATAGTCAAAGTTATGGTTTTTGCAGTAGTCTTGTATTGATGTGAGATCTGGACAATAAAAACACTGAGTACCAAAGATGTGATGCCTTCAAACTATGGTGCTGTAGAAGACTCTTGAAAGTACCTTGGATAGCAAGGAGATCAAACCAGTCAATCCTAAAGGAAATCAAACTCTGAATATTCAGTGGAAGAACTGATGCTGAAGCTGATGCTCTAATACTTTGGCCACCGTATGCAAAGAGCTGACTTGTTAGAAATGGCCCTGATGCCACGAAAGATTGAAGGTGGAGGATAAGGGGATGACAGAGGACAAGATGGCTGGATGGCAGCCATGAAATTAAAAGATATTTGCTCCTTGGAAGAAAAGCTATGGCCAATCTAGGGAGCGTATTAAAAAGCAGAGACATTACTTTGTCAACAGAGTTCCATCTCATCAAAGCTATGCTTTTTCCAGTAGTCATGTATGGATGTGAGAGACTATAAGGAAAACCGAGCCCCAAAGAATTGATGCTTTTGAACTGTGGTGTTGGAGAAGACACTTGAGAGTCCCTTGGAGTAGAAGGAAATCCAACCAGTCAATCCTAAAGGAAATCAGTCCTGAATATTTATTGGAAAGACTGATGCTGAAGCAGAAACTCCAATACTTTGGCCACCTGATGCAAAGAACTGAATCATTGGAAAAGACACTGATGCTGGGAAAGATTGAAAGCAGAAGGAGAAGCGGATGAGAGAGGGTGAGATGGTTGGATGGCATCACCAACTCAATGGACATGAGTTTGGGCAAGCTCTGGGAGTTGGTGATGGATATGGAAGCCTGGCCTGCTGTCCATGGGGTCACAAAGAGTTGAACACAACTGAGCGATTCACCTGACCTGACCTGAACTGAACCTGACTAAAGATGTTATCAGATCAGATCAGTCCCTCAGTCGTGTCCGACTCTTTGCGACCCCATGAATCACAGCACGCCAGGCCTCCCTGTCCATCACCAACTCCTGGAGTTCACTGAGACTCACATCCATCGAGTCAGTGATGCCATCCAGCCATCTCATCCTCTGTCGTCCCCTTCTCCTCCTGCCCCCAATCCCTCCCAGCATCAGGGTCTTTTCCAATGAGTCAACTCTTCTCATGAGGTGGCCAAAGTACTGGAGTTCCAGCTTTAGCATCATTCCTTCCAAAGAAATCCCAGGGCTGATCTCCTTCAGAATGGACTGGTTGGATCTCCTTGCAGTCCAAGGGACTCTCAAGAGTCTTCTCCAACACCACAGTTCAAAAGCATCAATTCTTCAGCACTCAGCCTTCTTCACAGTCCAACTCTCACATCCATACATGACCACAGGAAAAACCATAGCTTTAACTAGATGAACCTTTGTTGGCAAAGTAATGTCTCTGCTTTTGAATATGCTATCTAGGTTGGTCATAACTTTCCTTCCAAGGAGTAAGCATCTTTTAATTTCATGGTTGCAGTCACCATCTGCAGGGATTTTGGAGCCCAGAAAAATAAAGTCTGACACTGTTTCCACTGTTTCCCCATCTATTTCCCATGAAGTGGTGGGACCAGATGCCATGATCTTCGTTTTCTGAATGTTGAGCTTTAAGCCAACTTTTTCACTCTCCACTTTCACTTTCATCAAGAGGCTTTTGAGTTCCTCTTCACTTTCTGCCATAAGGGTGGTGTCATCTGCACATCTGAGGTTATTGATATTTCTCCCAGCAATCTTGATTCCAGTTTGTGTTTCTTCCAGTCCAGTATTTCTCATGATGTACTCTGCATATAAGTTAAATAAACAGGGTGACAATATACAGCCTTAATGAACTCCTTTTCCTATTTGGAACCAGTCTGTTGTTCCACATCCAGTTCTAACTGTTCCTTCCTGACCTGCATACAAATTTCTCAAGATGTAGATCAGGTGGTCTGGTATTCCCATCTCTTTCAGAATTTCCCACAGTTTATTGTGATCCACACAGTCAAAGGCTTTGGCATAGTCAATAAAGCAGAAATAGATGTTTTTCTGGAACTCTCTTTCTTTTTTTATGATTCACAGGATGTTGGCAATTTGACCTCTGGTTCCTCTGCCTTTTCTAAATCCAGCTTGAACATCAGGAAGTTCACGGTTCACGTATTGCTGAAGCCTGGCTTGGAGAATTTTGAGCATTACTTTACTAGCGTGTGAGATGAGTGCAATTGTGCCGTAGTTTGAACATTCTTTGGCATTGCCTTTCTTTGGGATTGGAATGAAAACTGACCTTTTCCAGTCCTGTGGCCACTGCTGAGTTTTCCAAATTTGCTGGCATATTGAGTGCAGCACTTTCACAGCATCATCTTTCAGGATTTGGAATAGCTCAACTGGAATTCCATCACCTCCACTAGCTTTGTTCGTAGTGATGCTTTCTAAGGCCCACTTGACTTCACATTCCAGGATGTCTGGCTCTAGGTCAGTGATCACACCATTTTGATTATCTGGGTCGTGAAGATCTTTTTTGTACAGTTCTTCTGTGTATTCTTGCCTTCTCCTCTTAATATCTTCTGCTTCTGTTAGGTCCATACCATTTCTGTCCTTTATTGAGCTCATCTTTGCATGAAATGTTCCTTTGGTATCTCTGATTTTCTTGAAGAGATCCCTACTCTTTCCCATTCTGTTGTTTTCCTCTATTTCTTTGCATTGATCACTGAAGAAGGCTTTCTTATCTCTTCTTGCTATTCTTTGGAACTCTGCATTCAGATGTTTATATCTTTCCTTTTCTCCTTTGCTTTTCACTTCTCTTCTTTTCACAGCTATTTGTAAGGGATCCCCAGACAGCCATTTTGCTTTTTGCATTTCCTTTCCATGGGAATGGTCTTGATCCCTGTCTCCTGTACAATGTCACGAACCTCATTCCATAGGTCATCCGGCACTCTGTCTATCAGATCTAGGTGCTTAAATCTATTTCTCACTTCCACTGTATAATCATAAGGGATTTGATTTAGGTCATACCTGAATGGTCTAGTGGTTTTCCCTACTTTCTTCAATTTAAGTCTGAATTTGGCAATAAGGAGTTCATGGTCTGAGCCACAGTCAGCTCCTGGTTTTGTTTTTGTTGACTGTATAGAGCTTCTCCATCTTCGGCTGCAAAGAATATAATCAATCTGATTTCGGTGTTGACCATCTGGTGATGTCCATGTATAGAGTCTTCTCTTGTGTTGTTGGAAGAGGGTGTTTGTTATGACCAGTGCATTTTCTTGGCAAAACTCTATTATTTGCCCTGCTTCATTCCATATTCCAAGGCTAAATTTGCCTGTTACTCCAAATGTTTCTTGACTTCCTACATTTGCGTTCCAGTCCCCTATAATGAAAAGGACATCGTTTTTGGATGTTAGTTCTAAAAGGTCTTGTACTTCTTCATAGAACTGTTCAACTTCAGCTTCTTCAGCATTACTGGTTGGGGCATTACTTGGATTACTGTGATATTGAATGGTTTGCCTTGGAAACGAACAGAGATCATTCTGTCATTTTTGAGATTGCATCCAAGTACTGCATTTCAGACTCTTTTGTTGACCATGATGGCCACTCCATTTCTTCTGAGGGATTCCTGACCGCAGTAGTAGATATAATGGTCATCTGAGTTAAATTTACCCATTCCAGTCCATTTCAGTTTGCTGATTCCTAGAATGTCGACGTTCACTCTTGCCATCTCTTGTTTGACCACTTCCAATTTGCCTTGATTCATGGACCTGACATTCCACGTTCCTATGCAGTATTGCTCTTTACAGCATCGGACCTTGCTTATATCACCAGTCATATCCACAGCTGGGTATTGTTTTTGCTTTGGCTCCATCCCTTCATTCTTTCTGGAGTTATTTCTCCACTGATCTCCAGTAGCATATTGGGCACCTACTGACCTGGGGAGTTTCTCTTTCAGTATCCTATCATTTTGCCTTTTCATACTGTTCATGGGGTTCTCAAGGCAAGAATACTGAAGTGGTTTGCCATTCCCTTCTCCAGTGGACCACATTCTGTCAAATCTCTCCACCATGACCCACCTGTCTTGGGTTAGGTCATCAGATATTGCCCCCATTCCAATCTCTGCACATCAACAAGACCACTATTTTATGTGCCTGTCAAATTGTCTCACAAGTCTTTTCATGGAAGGACTTATTCACTATTTGGCTTGCATAGCTCTATACAAGTGGCTCAGTCGTAAAGAACCCATCTGCCAGTGCAGGAATTACAGGTTTGATCTCTGACTTCAGAAGATCCCCTGGAGAAGGAAATGGCAACCCACTCCAGTATTCTTGACTGGGATATCCCATGGACAGAGGAGACTGGTGGGCCAAAGTCTATGGAGTCGCAAAAGATTCAGACATGACTTAGTGACTGAACATGAGATCTGTATAAACCAATTTCCATATACAACTCCAAATTGCTCTTATTATTTGTACCACATTCATGAAGTTTTTTTGTTTGCTTTTTAATTTCCTCAAAATGAGCAAGACTCTTATTGAAATGCACACTTACTGGCCTATGACTCTAGAAAAGCCTTTCTCTTGTTTCTTCCCAGTCTGCCTGGTGTCCCAGACTGTCTCAGAGAGGTATTCTCCTACTCCAGTGCTTAGACTGAGACCTCTCCTCCAGCACCTTTTCCTTAAGAACCCGTTTATTTTCATCATAACATTTACCAACAACAAATAATCTAGAACTATTTTCTACTGCTTGCTTATCTTTCTACAAGTAGAATTCAAGATCCAGAATGTAGGGGCTATTTTTTTTTAATTGTCTGATCACTTTTATATTTATTTTATTTATTTTCATATATCTAATGCTTAGTGTGGGATCATTATATTAATTATATTCTCAGTATATTATTCCCATAATAAAAGGGTATAAAACTGAAATTTAAAGTGAGTAAAAAATTTGACTAAGGCCATACAATAAGCATTTGGTTGAGACAGGATTAAACACAGATGGTCTCACTTCATGGCTCTTGGTCTGAACATCAACTCTGGACTGTCCCTTAATTATGTTGAAGAACTCCCTCAGCCATCCTGGCTAACTCCTCTGTCTTTCAAGTGAGGAATGAGGGTGAGTCATTGGTGTACTTGCCTAAGAATGTGTATCCAGCTTGCTGAGAAACTGCGAGTGATATGAATGACATGTCTCCCCAGTCATGCTTATTCATACCCTGTGCTGTTTCACTTCAGCCTGAACCCCTGGAGCTCCATGCCGACCTAGACATGACAGTTGTGTTTAGGTCCAAGGCATGAGGTCATGACGAGGGAAGTGGATTTCAAATGAGAAGACTTAGAAGTCAGTTAAAGAATGGTTCAGCATTAAGAATTAGGGCAGGGATCAAGACTGTAGGACTTCCCTGGTGGCTCAGAGGGTAAAGCATCTGCCCACATTGTAGGAGACCCAGGTTCAAACCCTGGGTTGGGAATATCTCCTGGAGAAGGAAATGGCAACCCACTCCAGTATTCTTGCCTGGAAAATCCCATGGAGGGAGGAGCCTGATAGACTATACAGTCCAGGAGGTCACAAAGAGTTGGACACGACTGAGCGACTTCACTTTCACTTTTCACTGTTAATATTCGTTCAATGGTCAGAGCTCCCATGCGCCTACAGTAGTGAAATATCAGAGGGAAACACAGCTTTTTTTTGGAAGAAGAATTTGCAGAATTCAGTGAGGCCCTTTCCTCTGAATTGAGTCAAACATGATTCTCCTTCAAGGTATTCTCATCCTTACCTGAAGTAAACTAAATCAGCCTCAAACTGCTTAAAACCTTGGCCCTTGGAAATAAGTACAATCTACTTCAGCCACTGAATCACTGACAGCCAAGAAAAACAATGCTGCCATTGAGAAGTGACCTTTGGGTCCTGGATTTATAAAGTATCTTTCTTTATTTTATGAGCTACTTTTCGATAAAGTACTCAAATTTACTACAGAAGACACATCCATTCTAAAGATCTCTAGAGGGTGACTTTGATCCTTGACTTCTGGCTTTCAATCTACCATTTTACTAATATTTTCCTGAAGCAAGTCAAATCATAAGTTGAAACCTTCCAAATGGATTCCACAAGGCTGAGAGTTATCTGCCTTTTTTTGGCCTTCTTTTTGCCTCCTTTGACCTGCCCTCCTTGAAGCCTGCTGGACACAGATTTAGGAATAACACTTTGGTTTGATATTAGGTCAAAAGCCAGGGCAAAGTTTGAGCAGAAAATAGATGTCAAGGCAGAAGGATGGGGCAAAGCACAATTGCACAGACAGGATCAAAGGAAAGCCTTGACCCTTAGGCAGCAGTAAAGGCAGAAGTTGGACCAGAAATTCTTGCTACTGATGGGTATTAATTACTAGCTCCCACCAAATTCAGGATTTGAAGATGGGACTGTGAGATCCATATCACTGATGGTAACAGTGGCTTCTGACACAATCTCTGCCAGGCGACACTATGCCTCTACAGGCTTATTTTTGGATAACTACAAGCTTATGGTAAGGAGCGCCAGACAACTGATGTTTCAAATTACAGAGTTAGAGAAACTCTTGAGAGTCCTTTGGACTGCAAGAAGATCAAATCTTTAATCCTAAAGGAAATAAATCCTGAATATTCATTGGAAGGACTGATGCTAAAGCTGAAGCTCCAATACTTTGACCACCTGATAAAAAGAGCAGACTTACTGGTAAAGATGGTAAGGCTGGGGAAGATTGAAGGCAGGAGGAGAAGGGAGGTGACAGAGGATGAGATGATTGGATGGCATTACCCCCTCAATGGACATGAGTTTGAGCAAACTCCAAGAGATAGTGAAGGATAGGGAAGCCTGGTGTGCTGCAGTCCATGGAGATGCAAAAGACTTCAACTTCACTTAGTGACTGAACAAAACAACAAGGGTAAGGAGATGCTTTTACAAACAATAATGATACCACAATAATTTATACAGTATGTTTACATCATCTCAGGTCATCTTTATCCTCACAAGTCCATGAAGTACACAGGGCAAGAATGATTGTAGATCTCATTTTTCACTTATGGAATGTAAGAGTAGGGGAGGTGAAAAGATTTGGCGTGCATATTTGGTTGCTAAACGGTAAAGTTCAGGTTCAAAATGTTGTGTCTTGAATCCCAATGGCATTTTCATTCCACTATACCATATCAATCTAAGTAAGTCAGTTCTCCAAGTGAACTGAAAGGAAATGGAAAGCTAAATGTAATATTTCAAGGAGATATAGAACAGATCCAAACATATGAATCCAGAGATAGAGCTCAGATTGTAAATAACCAGTCTTGTCAAGATATGAAGCCATTCCAAACTCTAAACTGAGATATGACTTAAATGTCATATTTGAATAACAGTCCTGTGATCCATCATCTGTCATAAGTTTTAAGATCCAATTTTATAGAAAATGAAAACAAACAGATTAATCCTTTTTTTCATGCCAACATACAAAAACTATGTAATATCCTATGATTCTTTGAGAATCAGGACCTAAAGTTTCCAGTGAATATATTTTAAAACATTTTCGTTTATTGGTGCCTGACACTTCAGAGCATTACAGAGCTATATCTGTAATTAAATATTAATATGAAAATAATATCAAAACAAATATTTAAACCTTTATCTTAAATAAAAATATCTAATGCCATGCTATTTGTAGAAATCTTACTACTTGTTAACTTATAAAAAATAAATTCTTCAAGAAATTAAATACAGGCACTTTTTCCTAATAGCTATTCTGTATTTCTGAGAAGCAGTGTTTGCATGCATTTATTCTGACTTCAAACACTCCAACTACCACTAGGTTGTCATCAAATTTGGTTAACTAATTCTATCAGTAAAATAGAACAAAATAACATTCATTTATAATTTAAAGGTCTGAGTTGAAGTGGGGATGAAAAGACCTCTTGACATCTTTTCCTTTTCTCCTTTTCTATTTTAACATATTTCTTACAGTCATGAGATGATTGTTCTGTTCTCACACTAAATCTAATAAGTAATGAAATTTCCAATATCACATTTGTTATCAAGTCTTTATTTATTTATTTTCCTGAAAGCCTAACTGTGTCATATGTTGGTTAATGTAATGATATTTGGCTAGAAATCAAAATATCCAAAGTCCACTCATTCAAAATTAAAATTGGGAGGGGGATAACAAAATCTATACTTAATAAAATATACAACTCAGAAAAATCTGAGTCACTAAAGTCTGCATATAATTTAATAATAGTAATAGACATCATTTCTAATACTAAGATTTTGCTTTTACTGATGGCTGCTTAGTATGACTGGTTTAGCATACAGAAATATATGAATCTCAATCTCTTTCAATATTGTATAGATCTGGAAAAACATTATACTTTATGATTGTATAGTACTGTGTTTGTATAGTTCATCTTTCTGTCTTCTTCACATTTCTCTCAATATCTTTGTTAAAAATTAAATATGTATTGAAAATTAGAATATCTTTGTTGTTAAGTCTAATGGATAGTTGTATGTTAAGCTGGTGAGTTTGCTAATTCATATACAAACATGGTATATCTGTTTCTTCAATAAATATGATATATGCCAGGTCAGAAGATACATATTAACTTTTCCTGAGTACATTTTAAATTCAACTAAATAGTCAGGAATTATTCCAAAAGATAAATACAAAAGGACTCTGATGGCTAGAAAGACAAATGTGCTTGACTAGTGACTTTAAAAGTCAAGGAGTAACTAGTCATAGTGAGCTGTCTGAGTATTCTTTTTATCTACCATTAATCCAGGCTTGGGCACTAGCTGCTGCTGCTGCTGCTGCTGCTGCTGCTGCTGCTGCTGCTAAGTCGCTTCAGTCGTGTCCGATTCTGTGAGACCCCATAGATGGCACTAGAGAGGCCTACAACTTGGAACCAACAGCAACAAATCCAGGAGTCTACCTCTCTGATCAAATGGCCAGGAAGGAAAAGCCCAATAAAAACCAAGGAGGGCGAACTCAGTCCCTTTCCACATCCTAGGCAGTGGAGCCCATCCTATCACAGTGACAGTAAGAGCCTGGTATCTTTGGGTCTCCATCTAGAGGTTGAAGGTGACCCAGGCTCAGCATCTGCCAGCCTTCTACCAGTGAAAGAGAGTGTGGTGACTTCTCCCTACACTCTGCTACCTGCAGCAGGTAGGGTAGGGCTACACCCTGTTCATGCTCCTGCCTGCATTATCACAATCGATCTAGAGATCTAGCAGCACCAGATAAATAAACAAATAATAAAATATTACAAGGGGCTTAAAAATTAAACTAGAACCATTACTTTGACCATAAAGAAGGCCAGAGCATACATTTTAAGCCTGAAAGAGAGACCGCTAAAATATTAGATTTAAATAGGATGGAGTTTCCTAACATAACATTCAAAATATCCAACATAAAATGCAATCTCTCACATCATCCCAAGCAAAAAAATAAAGATTTGATGAGAAAAGACAATCAATTAACACTAGTACTGAGGTGAATCAGATCTTAAAATTAATGACAAGAATTTTAAAGCAGCAGTCATAAAAATGTTTCAACAATCATTTCTGAATTCTCTTGAAATAAATGAAAGGGGAAAAAATCTCAGCAAATAACTAACCAGTGGAAAAAAAGCATCAAGTGGCAAAAAAACTGAAAAACATAAACTCATAAAACTGAAATACATACTATCACCACCACCACCATTCTAGATGGACTGAAAAGTAGACCTAAATAAAAAATTGCAAAGTCGCCTAAAAACACACACTGAGCACTCTTGGTTCCCCTTACTCCACTATTTTCCCATAGGCCTTATCACATTCTAATATATTATAGAATTTACTTAATCATCTGGTTTATTGTCTTTCTCTCTTAATAGTATGTAATCCTCGACTGATTTTTTCACTGACACAATCCTAGTGTCTGTAACTCAGCCTAGAACACAGATGAAGCTCAATAAATATTTGTTGAATTATTTGATGAATAAATAAATATCACAAAAAATAGTAGAGTCAAAATCACAAAAGATAGAATTGGTGAATTTTAGAACAGGTCAAAAGAATTTAATTAACATAGAGAAAGCAGCCTAAACAAAGTTAATAGAGTTCCAAGAATCTGTGGGACGATATGAAAAGATCTAATATCCATGGCATTGCAGTGGCCAAAGAGAGGAAGAAGACTGTAGGACTGAAAAATTGCTTGAATAAATAACACTGAAAACTCTCAAAATATGTAATACATAAACTTATAGATTCAAGAATCTTAGGATAAACTCACATAAGATAAATTAAAAAAAAAAATCTATACAAAGACATCAGGATCAACCAAACAAGAACTAAGAACAAGAAAGAAGGATCTTAAAAGCAATTAGAGAAAAGTGACCTCTACCTATACAAAATACCAATATGAATGACAACAGTTATCTGAAAATCATAAGGGTTTGAAGAAAGTGGCATAACATATTTTAACTGCAAAAAAGAAAGAAATGTCAACCGTGAATTCAATATTCAGTGAAACTGTCCTTTCAGAGCAAAAGAGAAAGAAACCTTCTCAGGAAGGTAAACTAAGAATTTCACAAACCACATATCTCACAAAGGATTTGTATATAAAATATCTAAAGAACTCTCAAGTTGCAAGGGTAAACAAAACAAAGCAAAATCTATCCAATTAGAAAATGGGCAACAGAAACAAACAGACTTCTCACTGAGGAAGATACATGTAAAAAATATAAGCACTTAAATTACACCCAATATCATTAGCCATTAAGGAAAGGTAAATTAAAACCACAATACAATATCACAAAACACCTCTTAGAATGACTAAGAAAAACAGGCTGACCAGGATGTGGAGAACCTTGATCCCTCAATCGTTGCTAATGTTAACATAAAGTGGTACAGTCACTCATGAAAACAGGTTTACTGTTCATGAAAACATTTACCATACAAAGCAGCAATTTCACTCATGAGCAGTAATCCCTGAGTAATGAACATCTTTGTTCATGCAAAAATCTATACACAAATATTCATAGCAACGATTCATAATAATAAAAAAAGGGAAAATAACTCAAATGTCCTTTGATCCATGAACAGTTAAACAAACTGAGTTATCCATACCATGGAATACAACTCAGCAACAAAAGGTGATGAAATATTGACAAATGCAAACATTTGGAAAGACAATGCAGATACATAGCATTCTCGAAATAAAGCCATTCAGTCAGTGGTGTTGGAGAAGAAAACATATCATTGGTTGTCATATATATGAGTTTGTATTTGCAGAGTGGCTAAAACTGTAGCACTAGAGAGCCTGGATAATTGGACAGTTTTGCATCTTGACTGTTGACTGATTGATAACATTGCACAGATACACAACAGACACAGCATACACACACATGCAAGTGAATGCATGTATCACTGCTGACTCTGAATCTACTTTGTGGATTGTACAAATGTAAATTTCTTGATGTATTCTATTTATGCAAGCTGTTAAATTTGAGGGAGAACTGTGAAGAATCTATGGGACCTCCCTGTACTTTTTCAACTTTCTCTGAATCTAAAATTATTTCTAAATAAAGGTGTAAAGAAAATGTAGTGCCTGTGCCAAAAGTTTGCTCAAGAACTCAAGCAAGTTCAAGAAAGCAAGCAGACTATGGAATGTTTAATCCGAGTTAAAGTAGTCAACACTGCCCTTCTACATAGTACTAATTCCGAAGCAATGCATCAATGTAAGCTTTCCATCTTTACATATGATTGAATGACTGACCTACATTGTAAGCATAAGTAGGTTATGTTTAACAAATAAAAGCAAGCATAGTTACAAATGCATAATCAAAGATGACATTGGCCATAATTGTCAAATTACATTTTCTCAAGATGTCTCTCCCCTAAGCATTAAAACACACACACACACACACACACACACACACACTAAGTCTGTTCTTAACAACTCCCCAAAATCTCTGCCTCAGAGTGAGTTTTCCTTAGTTTGTCCTTAGATCTGAGTCTTGTATTTAGAAAAAAGAAAAGTTTTGAGGCATATGTATTATCTTCCCTTTCAAGGCTCCATAACAGAAACCCAAATAAGTATTTGACAGATGAGAGTTTATAGCCACATCCACACTTTCTGACAAAATCTCTAACACAGAGGCATATATATGTGATGTCTCAGTCCTACTTAAAGTCCTTAACAATACATAAGCTAGACCTGCACCTTCAGAGCTTAATAACAGCTCAATCTTGTCTTGGAAATCATGTGTAAGTTTTGGAGTTAGACAATAATAATATTCCCCCCAAATTCCAAAACAGAATATAAGCAAGTGAGTCAAAGTATCTTTTTTCTTTAAGAATTTAGGTTGGAAATAAAATATTTAAAAACTGGCACACTATTCCTTTGTAAATGGGATTACTTTAATTTTATTGGGAAATAGAAAAAAATTATTATAAGTTTTTGGCTAAACCAGAATACATCAACTTTGCTTAATGGACAAAATAATGGGCAAAATATGGTCACATATTAATCAGTTTTAGGCTACCAACTGACGCCAGCTATGAAAGAAAAAAAAAACAGATTTACAATAATTTTGAAAAATAATATCAAGATAATTCTATTTCCTGATGTGTATAAACTATAATTGTGACCAGAACTGTTCTCCTTGCTAATGTAATTATTATCTTAAATCTAAGTTATCAGATATCCCATACAAAGTAATATCAAGAAATAATTTAGTGTTTTCAATCATAAAATTAAGAACTCTACCACAAATAGCTACCAAAAATAACAAATATTTTATATTTAATGCATTCTTTTACACTGCATATAAATATTAATAAATGGAAAGCAAATATTACTTTTATCATAAGGCTCAAAACAATTATCAAAAGTTTTCCAGCCCACAGACAAATATTTCTAAACCAACACTTCTCCACTAAAATCGTATCACCATTCACTAAATAAAATGAGCAAGATACATTTTCTTTGCTTGGCTTAGGTTATTTATTGCTTTGCTTCAGTGACAGTGATTGGTTATTTTAAGAATGAATCCGTTTAACTCATGCTCCTGTGCACCCAGTATATTTGATTAGATCTGGGGTGGATAGGTTTCTATTTCAGCATCTGCTTCTTTCAATTGGCTGTGGCAGCCTTGAGTACAATTTTGAGAAGAAATGTGAGGCTCAATGGGAAAGATTCAAGATATCTTCCAAGAGTGTGAGACTGTGTGTGTGCCAAGTGTCATGGCACAACAGCTAAGTATTTTTCTCTTTGGGTGAGACACGTAAATGCTATAAATATAAATGAGGATGAAAGTGTGTGTATCTTTTCCATAGTAAACCTCATCTTACTTAAAAGTAAAAGGCATAAAAACTGGAGCAAGTGCCTCTTTTAAAAACTTGCTGCAGAAGCTCCAGTCTTTGAATTTTCTCTAGTATTTATTGATGTTTTCTCTTTAAAAATACATATTGCTAATTGACAACACATTTGAAATTAAGCACCTTAATTTTAATATTATTCTCAAGAATTTAAAAAAAATGTTGTGAAGCTTAATATAGAGCTTGTTTTGTTCGCCTTGAACAACACAGGTTTGAATTATGCTGTGCAGGTCCTCTCATACGCAAATTCTTTTCAATAGTAAACACTACAGTACTGCAGGCATCACTGTTGGTTGAATCCTTGGAAGCAGACTGTGGTTATCCGCTATAAAGTTATACCGGAATTCTCCACTTCAAAGGGCTGAGCACATCTAACTCCAACTTTGTTCAAGATTCAACTGTAAAGGTAATTGGGGATTTGATAACATCAAACTGAGTTTATAATGTTACTATATCTTACACTGTGTTGAACTCTGAATTAATACATGATTCTCTCCTAGAAGTGCTAAAATTACTGCATTGTAAGGACATTTTGATACTGCATAAGTGTTTATATATCTGCATTTTAGGATACTCATTGTTTTTCAATTATGTAGTGGGGGTGGGGACGGTGAGAGGCAAAGTTCCAGCTGTTTGTTGTTTTCCTACTTTGCTTTCTCACCATTCCGAAGTATCCAGATGGTTATAAATATTTAGGAATCTGAGGCATTTCAAAGTCATGAAATCTGTTACATTCTAAATACAAAAGAAACTCACTAATTCTCAGCTTGCATATTTTAAAATCAAGAACCACAGAAGCAATATACACACACATATATGGTCATTTAGTTACTAAGTTGTGTCCAACTCTTGTGACCCCATGAGCTGTAGCCTGTCAGGCTCCACTGTCCATGGGATTTTCCAGGCAAGAATATTGGAGTGGGTTGCCATTTCCTTCTCCAGGGACCTTCCCAACCCATGGACTGAACCCACATCTACTATATATAATCTATAACTACCTACCTATAATGACAGAAGCAATATATATACCTATGCCTACATCAATATCTATCTGAAAAAAACTTTTCTTATTGTCCTATATGATCATCTTGATGATTCAGTTTCAAACTGCAACAGAGGCTGAAATGTAGCATAGTAACTATACCTCCGAGATTAGCCTTCCAAGACTTCTGTTTTACTGAATCCTTTTGTGTATCCACCACCCTGCTAAGAATCTGAAGACAAATCACATACAAGATGCACAAACACACATCATCCCAATACATTATATGGCTCTCTCCATAATAGTCTTCATTCATTATAGTACATGCAATCTCTTTGGTTTATTTCATAGAATCAGTTCAGTTCAGTTCAGTCGCTCAGTCGTGTCCAACTCTTTGAGACCCCATGAATTGCAGCACGCCAGGCCTCCCTGTCCATTACCAACTCCCAGAGTTCACTCAAACTCATGTCCATCGAGTCGGTGGTGCCATCCAGCCATCTCATCCTCTGTCGTCCCCTTTTCCTCCTGCCCCAATCCCTCCCAGCATCAGTCTTTTCCAATGAGTCATTCATAGAATAGGCAAATGTTAATGTAAGTACCTCAAAACAAAAAGCATTTCACTGAAACAATTTGTGAAGTTGTATTTTACAGCTTGTAGTGCACTTCATTTTTAAGCTGTCAGCACTTTTGCAATATATAAAACTGACCAGCACACTGCAAAGTTAGCAATTTCATGTTATATTCACAGCCCATTAATAGATTTAGCTACAAGGGAGAAAATGTTGTGGGGCGGGGGCAAGGGGGTGTTCTGACATAGAGAAATGAAGATCTGTCACAACAGTGAAATTTAATTATAAGGTTGTTCAGTTGCTTGAAATTACAAGCTGCAAGACAGAAAATACATCTATACACATTTCACCATCTAAATTGAGTCACAAATACTTATTTTTCCATTTTCACTTATCTGACAAGGAAATAATATTGGTGAACACATATTTACCTAGGTTACTAAAGAAAGCAATTACTTGGGTAACATTTCTAAAGAGTCATCCTCTATGAAAGTCTTTGATCTAAGCTGCTGTACTCATAAGATCTGTTGTTGGTTTCCGTGTCAGAAAGGTATACACAGTACTCACAGATTACTTTAAAAGAACATAGAATCTCAGCTGTTATTAATAATTCTAAGTTCCTACAATACTTATGATTAAACACATTCAAGAATGCCCTATAGCTTATTCAGAGAGTATAGTTAAATTTAACAAAAATACAGGAAGTATATTCACAAAATATTGTGTATACTAAGATCTGAGAATAAATGGGTTTAAAACCCAAGTAAGGAAAGACTCATTAATTAATTAACTAATTAATCAGAGTATTATTTGTAATCTTGCTATTACATTATTTTGTTAAAAAAAAATGGATAGTAGCAATTCTAGAATTTCCCTGGTTTTTTAATTAAGCTTCTAAATTTTTATCATAGTTCATTGATAGGCCTTGTTAGTAGGCAGAAAATTTCAACTTAAAAAGGCAAAATGATAACAGCTTAAAAACAATTACAGACAGCACCATGACTAATGAATACTGCACAGTTTTCTTTGTCAGAAAAATGAATCCACTTTGCTGTTCATCCTTAGCCTTGACATAGTGATATATAGCTTGTTTCCTGAAGTAGATTTAATGGTGTAGATTATTTTGCAGACTTGAAAATAGCATGGAAAATCAGTATATTGCTTCATGTCATACTGACATGGCTTTATGTCTTGCCACCAAAGCAGAATTGGAGCATTAGAGTATAGTCAAAATATGGAGATGCTTGACTCCTTTGATTTTTGTCTCTATGGTAAGTGCAGTTGGGTAGGGTGTGAGGGGGGGTAAATGGAAAACAAGCAATATAATTACTGGAGTTCTAATTATTCTTAGGAAAAGGAAAATCTTTTAAACAAAACAAGCTGAAGACGGTTTTAAAAGTAAAAAAAAATTGAAATAATAGCTGTCACTTTAAAGTCTCTTTTTTTAGGAGAGGATAATCAATGAATTCATAGAATTTGACTCTACCACATCCTTGCATTCATTTCAGGCTCTACTACATTATCTGCACTTAGTAAACAGACTAAATATACCACCTAAAACTAGCATTTGAATCATTTGTGATTCTGAATGGATGTATATATATAAAAGAAATATATTGCTTTTCAAATAACTATCAATCGTTATTTACTACACTGGTTATTTCTTAATATAATAAATTTTAGAAAAATAAGAGGTGAAAAGGCTGGAAACAGAAATAAACTGATTTGTTTTTGTTTGTATAGTTCCATGGGTATATGTATTAGTGCTATGAAGAGAGCAGCAATTAAGATTAAAGTCCTAAAAATGTGTATCTGATATGAAAACTGAGAGAAAAGCGAGACATTTTGATCCATAATTGGGAGATGAAAGTTTATAACAGGATACAATAGAATTATGTTACATTGGGCTGTCATATTTAGCAGACAGTCCAGCACAACCATAGATAAAATTCTAGAGGTTTATACTGAATACATCCTTAATTTATAAACATGTTGGAACAACACAAAATAAGTTTGATGAATGAAACAGCACACTCAGAGCTGGTGCACTGGGACAACCCTGTGGGATGGGATGGGGAGGCAGGGGGGGTGGTTCAGGATGGGGGACACATGTACACCCATGGCTGATTCATGTCAATGTATGGCAAAAACCACTACAATATTGTAATTAGCCTCCAATTAAAATAAATAAGTTAATTAAAAAATAAAGAAAAAATATAGCAGAAAGAAGACACTAAGATGGTCAATCTGAATAGATTTATAGAAATCAAATAGAATATATTCTAAATTCATATATATTTTTTCAATTTAAAAAAAAAATTTAACACACACACACATTTGAAAATTGTATCAACTAAAAGAGGGAGGGTATGGGGAGGAAGGAGGGAGGAGGGTTCAGGATGGGGAACACAGGTATACCTGTGGCGGATTCATTTTGATATTTGGCAAAACTAATACAATATTGTAAAGTTTAAAAATAAAATAAAATTAAAAAAAAAAACAAAAATTGTATCAACTAAAACAAGAAGCATCTATTAGGAAAAGTAGTAATCTCCATAAAAGGAACTTTGAAACTTAAAGGTATTACTGTAATATGCAGACAAGTGACGTTTACAGGGATAGTGAGCAAAATGGCTCCTTATGCCATGATAGTGTCAAGATGGCAAGAAATGGGGGTATCAAAACTGACTGGAACATCATGGAAAGAAACAACAGAAGACCAAAATGCAAAACAAAATGCCTATTCAATAATTGTAATGATTTTAACAATCTCATTGTTGGGTGAAACCGGTGAGATAGTTTAAATTTTATCCACCTCTGTACTAAGAATTAATTTTAATCTGTGCTTGTGTTGATTTTATATCTATTTTAAAAATTCTAAGAGGATGGGTAAAAACGTAAGTCTTGCTCTTTTTTTTTTTTTTTTTTTTTTTAGTCTTGCTCTTAAATTTAAATATGATAGCGTGGCCAGGTGAGCCTGAACACAAGAGAAGTGGCAACACATATTTTATTATGTATAATGAAATTTACCAGTTACTAAAGAACTTAACAGAAATATAGATGGTAGGAACAAAGTTGAAAAATTAGAGTAGAATAAGAGAAAATTTAAGAATTAACAGAAAAAAACAACAAGACGCAAATGTCTAAAAATCCCTGAGAAGTAGCTGTATTGCAAGTAGTGCACACAGGGTCCTGGATCTGTTCATCTAGTAAATAAATTTGCTGACCAGGATCAGTTCATTTTAGTCACTCAGTCATGTCTGACTCTCTGTGACTCCAAGGACTGCAGCACACCAGGCCTCCCTGTCCATCACCCAGTCCCAGAGTTTACTCAAACTCATGTCCACTGAGTTGGTGATGCCATCCAACCATCTCATCCTCTGTTATCCCCTTCTTCTTCTGCCTTCAGCCTTTCCCAGCATCAGGGTCTTTTCCAGTGAGTTAACCATTCACATCAGGTGGCCAAAGTGTTGGAGTTTCAACTTCAGCATCAGTCCTCTCAATGAATATTCAGGACTGATTTCCTTTAGGATTGACTGGTTTTATCTCCTTGCAGTCCAAGGGACTCTCAAGAGTCTTCTCCAACACCACAAGGTGCTGAACTTTTTTATGGTCCGACTCTCACATCCATACATGACTACTGGAAAAATCATAGCTATGATTATACAGACCTTTGTCAGTAAAGTGATGTCTCTGTTTTTTAATATGCTGTCTAGGTTTCTCACAGCTTTTCTTCCAAGTAGCAAGCGTCTTTTAATTTCATGGTGGCAGTCACCACCTACAGTGATTCTGGAGCCCAAGAAAATAAAGTCTGTCACTATTTCCATTGTTTCCCCATCTATTTGCCATGAAGTGATGGGACTGGAGGCCATAATCTTAGTTTTTGAATGTTGGGTTTTAAGCCAACTTTTTCACTCTCCTCTTTTACTTTCATCAAGAGGCTCTTCAGATCCTCTTTGCTTTCTGCCATAAGGTTGGTATCATTTGCATATCTGAGGTTATTGATATTTCTTCCTGAAATCTTGATTCCAGCTTGTGCTTCATCCAGTCTGGCATTTGGCATGATGTACTCTGAATATAACTTAAATAAAAAAGGTGACAATATACAGCCTTGATGTACTCCTTTCCCAGTTTGGAACCAGTCCATTGTTCCATGTCCAGTTCTAACTGTTGCTTCTAAACTTCCATACAGATTTCTCAGGAGGCAGGTAAGGTAGTCTCATATTCCCATCTCTTTAAGAATTTTCCGCAGTTTGTTGTGGTCCACAGAGTAAAAGGCTTTAGAGTAGTCAATGAAGCAGAAATAGATGTTTTTTCCTGGAACTCTCTTGCTTTCTTGATAATCCAACAGATGTTGGCAATTTGATCTCTGGTTCCTCTGCCTTTTCCAAATACAGCTTGAACGTCTGGAAGTTCTCGGTTCATGTACTGTTGAAGCCTATCTTAGAGAATTTTGAGCATTACTTCTCCAGTGTATGATATGAGTGCAATTGTGAGGCACTATGAACATTCTTTGGCATTGCCTTTCTTTGGTATTGGAATGAAAACTGATCTTTTCTAGTCCTATGGCCACTGCTGAATTTTCCAAATTTGCTGGCATAACATTCTCCAAACAACAATATGCCGGTGGTAAAGATATATTTTTCTTTTTTTTTTTTATTTTATTTTATTTTTAAACTTTACAATATTGTATTCACTACAAGTGGTTAAGATATACATTTCACTACAAGAACATATGAAGCTTCAGATACCAAAGCATGGATATTCTTATTAATTTTTCTCAAAATATCAAATTCTGAACACATTAAGGGGCATTTTTACAATTAAAAACTGTGTACTCAAGCAGCATGCTATACCAGTTGAAAAATGGTTATATAATATCTTTACTTACATTACTGAGGTATACTTGTAAGGAAAAATAAGCTTTTATAAACTAGGTTTTATTTAAACTGAGAGAAAAGTATCAAAAGATATTCTTGGAAATATAGATTTCTTTCTTCAGCTGAAAGATAATCGTATGTGAGATTTAGATACCAAACTAAAATGAACCTTAGCTAACTCTTTCCATACTTACTAATATTCAGAAGGTAAAGAATCAGCCTGCAGCGAAAGAGCTGCTATTGCTGATAAGTCGCTTCAGTCGTGTCCGACTTTGTGCGTCCCCATAGACGGCAGCCTAACAGGCTCCCTGTCCCTGGGATTCTCCAGGCAAGAACACTGGAGTGGGTTGCCATTTCCTTCTCCAATGCATGAAAGTGAAAAGTGAAAGTGAAGTTGCTCAGTCATGTCCAACTCTTAGCAACCCCATAGACTGCAGCCTACCAGGTCCCTCCATCCATGGGATTTTCCAGGCAAGAGTACTGGAGTGGGGTGCCATTGCCTTCTCCGGCAGTGAAAGAGAGGGGGATTCAATTCCTGGGTCAAGAAGATCCCCTGGAGAAGGGAATGGCAATCCACTCCAGTATTCTTGCCTTGGAAGTCCACAGGCAGAGGATTCTGGCAGGACTATAGTCTGCCAGACTGTAAGCCTCCCTGTAAATTTCTGCACAGGATCTCCAGTAAAAGTGTCCTGCAATATTTAGTGATGGTTTATATTCGGTATTGATTGGATTTCAAGTTAAGGATACTAAGAAATCATTTGATATTAAATTATTCTCCCTTTGAACTCCTTATCAACTAGTTAACAACGTGTTTAACAAGTATTTTATAGTAGGAATAAGGAATAATTATTGTGTAATTATTTAGTGTTTAGTATAAAATATGGCATATTTTGTACTTCCTTTTAGTAGAATATTTATGATTATAAGGAAGAAATATATATGTATATAATTTCTTTTTTTCTTCTGTGTAACCAATATATTAAAAAACTTTCAACAGTAGCTTCAACATAACAGAAAGACCAGATGCAGATATTGTTGAGTTAATCAAACAACAGCAAATTATTCAGTAGTACAAGAGGAAGTCAGGGCAGTCAGGATGCCTAGCAGAATGGTTAGTGATATTCCTCAGGACACTATTGCAAATGACCTGACAAAGTGATGCCACACGCATACTGTTTTAGAAATTTAAACAATCTTCATAAAATGCAGCAACAAAACATAGTATAATATAGAACATCACCCATAATTTTATGTTTAATTTGTTATTCTCAGTCTCCCCAAACCTACACAAGCTAATTCAAGTAAACTCCATTAAGAGTTGAGAGTACAAGTGCCTTTTTTTTTCTTTTTATTGGAGCATAATTGTGTTACAATGTTGTGTTGGTTTCTGCTGTAAAACTAAGTGAATCAGCTATGCATATACACATATCCCGTCCCTCTTAAACCTCCCTCCAGTTCCCCTCATCCCACCCCCTAGGTCATCAAAGAGCACCAAGCTCAGCTCCCTGTAGTATTACAGCTTCCCACTAATTATCTGTAATATTTTACACATGGTAGTGTCTACATGTTAACCCTGCTGCTGCTGCTGCTGCTAGGTCACTTCAGTCGTGTCCGACTCTGTGCGACCCCATGGACTGCAGACTACCAGGCTTCTCCGTCCATGGGATTCTCCAGGCAAGAACACTGGAGTGGGTTGCCATTTCCTTCTCCAATGCATGAAAGTGGAAAGTGAAAGTGAAATCGCTCAGTCGTGTCCAACTCTTAGTGACCCCATGGACTGCAGCCTACCAGACTCCTCCATCCATGGGATTTTCCAGGCAAGAGTACTGGAGTGGGGTGCCACTGCCTTCTCTGCATGTTAGCCCTACTCACTTAATTTGTCCCACTCTCCCCTCCTCTGCTGTGTTCACATGTCCATTCTCTACATCTGTGTCTCTATTCCTGCCCTGGAAATAAGTTTTTGTGTACCATTTTTATTGATTCCATATATATGTTAATGGGGATTCCTAGGATCATCCTAACAGGCTCTCAATATGTTATATGCACTATTTTTGTTTCTTCTACATGTTTGTCATTTTTTAATGTATTTATTCAGCTAACAAGTTCCTGGCATGTGTCAGCCATTAAGGACACAAGGGTAGCATTAAAGACCTAATCCCTAGCCTCAGGGAACTTTCAGTCTCTCTTTGAAACTTCCTGATGAAAGTTAGTAGAGCCCTTGTATTTCATTTGCAGTGCAATAGAGACCAATGCTGACAAGATATTGGGAAGTTTTTCCATATATGGAAGTGAACCATTTTTGTCATTAAACATCATAGAGCTTCCTAACTTTAACAAATATGATAAATATTGACATAGATTTGAGAATATTGTGCAGCTTTATCCTTAGATTGTTCATGGGTATTAATTCTTCTCAGAGATTTTCACGCTTCAACTCTTCTTGTTTTGAGTTGTCATATATAATTCATTTAAGAATTTCAAGGGCAGAAAACTGTGCACTAACAATACCTTAGTAAAATCTCAAGGAATAAAGGTGGATAAAAATCTGACTTATTTGTAAAGTACATTTTACATGTATATATAGTTAACTGTACTACCCCTTTTAATTAGGTCTATTTCTACCCTAATAAGTATCTGGAATATTCTGGGTAAAAATAAAATCTGTTCCTCAGTTTGGCAAAATGTTGAGAAGTCTCTTTCTGTGTTTCACATGCTGCAGAAATCAAGTATATTTAACTCTTTTCATGGACCATTTTAAGGAGATATCAGCACTAAAGAATCTGAATTTAACTTGATGAAGATGGAAAAGAGACTCATTGAAAATTATTTTTGTACTTTCCTAGTGATTCATACCTCTGGGAATATATATTTGTGAAACACAGCAATATATGAAATACACACATGAAACAAATACAAAATATGTGAACCATGGTATTCTATGTGAAACATGTATATACAAAAATACTTTAATGTTGGTAATTAATTTTTCTGAAACTGGACCCTTGATGTGAAGAGCTGACTCATTAAAAAGACCTGATACTGGGAAAGATTGAAGGCAAAAGGAGAAGGGGTGGCAGAGGATGAGATGGTTAGTTAGCATCACAGACTCAATTAACACGAGTTTGAGCAAACTCCAGGAGATAGTGAAGGACAGGGGAGCCTGGAGTGCTACAGCCCATGGTGTCATAAAGAGTCAAATATGACTTAGTGACTGAAGAACAACACTTTATCTGTTACAAACACTTTCTTTATATGTGTTTATTTATATATATGTGTGTATGTGTATATATATATATATATGGCTCGATAAAGGACAGAAATGGTATGGACCGAACAGAAGCAGAAGATATTAAGAAGAGATGGCAAGAATACACAGAAGAACTGTACAAAAAAATCTTCACAACCCAGCTAATCACGATGATGTGATCACTGACCTAGAGCCAGACATCCTGGAATGTGAAGTCAAGTGGGCCTTAGAAAGCATCACTATGAACAAAGCTAGTGGACGTGATAGAATTCCAGTTGAGCTGTTCCAAATCCTGAAAGATGATGCTGTGAAAGTGCTGCACTCAATAAGCCAGCAAATTTGGAAATCTCAGCAGTGGCCACAGGACTAGAAAAGGTCAGTTTTCATTCCAATCCCAGAGAAAGGCAATGCCAAAGAATGCTCAAACTACCGCACAATTGCACTCATCTCACATGCTAGTAAAGTAATGCTCAAAATTCTCCAAGCCAGGCTTCAGCAATATGTGAACTGTAAACTGCCTGATGTTCAAGATGGTTTTAGAAAAGGCAGGGGAAACACAGATCAAATTGCCAACATCCGTTGGATCATGGAAAAAGCAAGAGAGTTCCAGAAAAGCATCTATTTCTGCTTTATTGACTATGCCAAAGCCTTTGACTATGTGGATCACAATAAACTCTGGAAAATTCTGAAAGAGATGGGAATACCAGACAACCTGATCTGCCTCTTGAGAAATTTGTATGCACGTCAGGAAGCAACAGTTAGAACTGGACATGGAACAACAGGCTGGTTCCAAATAGGAAAAGGAATTCGTCATGGCTGTATATTGTCACCCTGTTTATTTAACTTATGTGCAGAGTACACCATGAGAAACGCTGGACTGGAAGAAACACAAGCTGGAATCAAGATTGCCGGGAGAAATATCAATAACCTCAGATATGCAGATGACACCACCCTTATGGCAGAAAGTGAAGAGGAACTCAAAAGCCTCTTGATGAAAGTGAAAGTGGAGAGTGAAAAAGTTGGCTTAAAGCTCAACATTCAGAAAACTAAGATCATGGCATCTGGTCCCATCACTTCATGGGAAATAGATGGGGAAACAGTGGAAACAGTGTCAGACTTTATCTTTATGGGCTCCAAAATCACTACAGATGGTGACTGCAGCCTTGAAATTAAAAGACGCTTACTCCTTAGAAGGAAAGTTATGACCAACCTAGATAGCATATTCAAAAGCAGAGACATTACTTTGCCAACAAAGGTTCGTCTAGTTAAAGCTATGGTTTTTCCTGTGGTCATGTATGGATGTAGAGTTGGACTGTGAGGAAGGCTGAGCGCCAAAGAATTGATGCTTTTGAACTGTGGTGTTGGAGAAGACTCATGAGAGTCCCTTGGACTGCAAGGAGATCCAACCAGTCCATTCTGAAGATCAGCCCTGGGATTTCTTTGGAAGGAATGATGCTAAAGCTGAAACTCCAGTACTTTGGCCACCTCATGAGAAGAGTTGACTCATTGGAAAAGACCCTGATGCTGGGAGGGATTGGGGGCAGGAAGAGAACGGGACGACAGAGGATGAGATGGCTGGATGGCATCACTGACTCGATCAACGTGAGTCTGAGTGAACTCCGGGAGTTGGTGATGGACAGGGAGGCCTGGTGTGCTGCAGTTCATGGGGTCGCAAAGAGTTGGACATGAGTGAGTGACTGATCTGATCTGATCTGATCATGGCTTATTTAAAATCTTGACATAACTTTGCATACCCTTTTAAAAGTTTTAAATGAAGATGTCCTTTGTAGCCAGCTAAGAATTATATGTTCTTATTTAGATATAATGGGTTGTTTTAGTTATCTTTTTTTTTTAATTTGGATATCAAAGATTGGCTATACACAAAAATAGTTAACAAAACATCAATAATCCAGTATTTGATTTTTAGATAAAATCATACCTGTAATGTATTTAAGAGGTGACATCCTTATTACTTTATGCATTTGAAAATGACTATTTGTTTTTTCTTTTCTTCCATCATCTTATATAGTAAAGTGAAAGTTGCTCAGTCGTGGGATTCTTTGCGACCCCATGGACTATACAGTCCATGGAATTCTCCAGACCAGAATACTGGAGTGGGTAGCCTTTCCCTTCTCCAGGGGATCTTCCCAACCCAGGGATCCAACCTGGGTCTCCTGAATTGTAGGCTGATTCTTTACCAGCCTAGCCACAAGGGATGTCCTCTATTGTATAGAAGACTACTTATTTCCAGAGTTAAATGATATGATTTATCTGAGAAAATATAATCTTTGCTTTTATTAAGGAGATATTTTGTATTATAATGTGATCTGTGGCTAACTGAAACTGAAAAAATATTTATCAATGATTATGAGGCTTAAGCTTGTCCTTGATTAATCCATTTTAAGATAAAGGATAGTAGACATATTTTTGGTGGTAGTTTAATTACTAAATCACGTCTGACTCTTGTGGCGCTTTGCACTATAGCCTGGCAGGCTTCTCTGCCCATGGAATTTCTAAGTCAAGAATATTGCCGTGGGTTGCCATTTCCTTTTCCAGGGAATCTTCCTGACCCAGGGATTGAACCCTCAATTCCTGCATTATAGGTGGATTTTTTTTTACCACTGAGGCAGCAAGGTAGCCATAGTAGATATATAAGTCTTCATAAAAATCTTTTATAAATAAGTCTTATTCTGCTTTTCCTGGGCTCACAACTAAACTATTTTTGTCAGCTTTCTTTGCATTTAGAAATGGCCATATGATAATTTGCCAGCCCACTGCATTTTCTGTTTGGGAATATTTAATACTGTTTCTTTTCTGCTGGCTGGATAAAGACATCCAAGATGAATGAAGTCTTATGTTGACTGTGACAGAGCTTCAGGTAAGCTGAATCTCTAAATGACCAGACCAGAACAGATACTTCACCTGCTGCTGCTGCTGCTGCTAAGTCGCTTCAGTCGTGTCCAACTCTGTGTGACCCCAGAGACGACAGCCCACCAGGCTCCCCCGTCCCTGGGATTCTCCAGGCAAGAACACTGGAGTGGGTTGCCGTTTCCTTCTCCAGATACTTCACCGAGTGACCTGGAATTATGTGGAGCTATTGAATAAAGACCCTAGGTATTTACCCCTGTGACTCATGACCTATCACGGGTAAGCTTCAAAGCTGGACTGTAAGCTATCTGAGGTGAGGGTTTAGGTCTTTCCAGTCTTACTCACATGCTCTTACTGCCAGACACATACCAGAAACTTGACTGGCACCAAGAAATACTAACCGAATGAATAAAAAAGAACTATGGAGGGAGGTTCATAACACTGTACAGGCGGTGGTGACCAAAACCATCCCAAAGGAAAAAAAAATGCAACAAGGCAAAATGGTTGTCTGACGAGGCCTTACAAGTAGCTGAGAAAAGAGGAGAAGTGAAAGGCAAAGGAGAAAAGGAACGATATACCCAACTGAATGCAGAGTTCCAAAGAATAGCAAGAGAGATAACAAAGCCTTCTTAAATGACCAGTGCAAAGAAATAGAGGAAAACAATATAATTACAAAGACTAGAGAACTCTTCTAGAAAATTAGAGGTATCAAGGGAACATTTCATGCAAGGATGGACACAAAAAAGGACAGAAACAGTGAGGACCTAACAGAAGCAGAAGAGATTAAGAAGAGATAGCAATAATATACAGAAGAACTATATAAAAAAGATCTTAATGACTCAGATAACCATGATGGTGTGGTCACTCAAGTAGAGCCAGATATCCTGGAGTATGAAGTTAGGTGGCCTTGGGAAGTATTATTACGAACAAAGCTACGATGAAATTCAGACTGAGCTATTTCAAATCCAAAAAGCTGATGCTGTCAAGTGCTGCATTCAAAATGCTAGCAAATTTGGAAAACTCAACAGTGGCACAGGACTGGTCTGGACTGGATTTTCCAGGACTGGAAAATGTCAGTCTTCATTCCAGTTTCAAAGAAGGGTAATGCCAAAGAATACTCAAAATACTACACAATTGAGCTCATTTCACATACTAGCAAGGTAATGCTCAAAAGCCTTCAAGCCAGGCTTCAACAATACATGAACCAAGAACTTACAGATATTCAAGATGGATTTAGAAAAGGCAGAGAAACCAGAGATCAAATTGCTACCCTTCACGGGATCATATGTTTAACAAGATAATTCCAGGAATACATCTACTTCCCACTTCATTGACTACACTAAAGCCTTTGACTGTGTGGATCCTGACAAACTGTGGAAAATTCTTAAAATGACAGGAATACCAAACCACATTATCTGCCTCCTGAGAAGTCTGTTTGCAAGTTTAGAAGCAACATTTAGAACTGGACATGGAAAAACGGATTAGTTCAAAATGGGAAAGGAGTATGTCAAGACTGTTTATTGTCACCCTGCTTATTTAATTTCTATGCGGAGTACATCATGCAAAATGCCAGGCTGAATAAATCACAGGCAGGAATCAAGATTTCCAGGAGAAATATCAACAATCCCAGATATGAAGATGACACTACCATAATGGCAAAAGGGATGAAAAACTAAAGAGCTTATTGGTGAAGGTGAAAGAGGAGAGGGGAAAAGCTGGCTTAAAACCCAGCTTTCAGAAAACTAAGAGTATGGCATCCAGTTCCATCACTTAATGACATTGATGGGGGGAAAATAGAAACAGAGATTTTATTTTCTTGGTCTCCAAAATCACTGTGGATGGTGACTGCAGCCAAGAAATTAAAAGGCAATTGTTCCTTGGAAGAAAAGTTGTAGCAAAGCTAGCCAGTATATTAAAAAGCAGACATCACTTTGCCGACAAAGGTCCATCTAGTCAAAACTATGGTTTTTCCAGTAATCATGTATGAATGTGAATATGGACTATAAAGAAGGCTGAGCACCAAAGAATCGATGCTTTCAAATTGTGGTGCTGGAGAAATTCTTGAGTCCCTTGGACAGCAAGGAGACCAAATCAGTCAACCCTAAAGGAAATTAGTCCTGAATATTCATTGGAAGGACTGATCCTGAAGCTGAAACTCCAACACTGTGGCTACCTGATGTGAAAAGCTGAATCACTGGAAAAAAACCTAATTCTGGGAAAGGTTGAGGGCAGAAGGAGAAGGGGGCAACAAAGAAGGAGATGGTTGGATGGAGTCATTGATTGAATGCATCTGAGTTTGCCCAAACTCCAGAAGATAGTGAAGGACAGAGAATGCTGTCCATGGAGTCACAATGAGTCAGACACGACTGAGTGACTGAACAACAACAAATTATACTCTATTTAAAATTTGCAAATATTAATTTCCCCATGTATTTTTCTGTTTGTAATGTAAGAAACCTACTTTTGAATGTGATGAAACATTTTATCTAACATTTATTTAAACAATGTGAAATAAATGTAGATTATTTTAATTGTTTAGTTATTGTAATTGCATGTGCCTTAAACATATTTTCCATATTTAGGGCAGTTTCTTGGAGATGGATTTCTAGAAGTGGAGAGGATGAATAAAGAATATATGCACTGAATCACTTTTATCACATTTTGTGAAACTGCCTTCTAAATGGTTAAAACCAACAGAAAGTGCCATTATAAGAGGGTGGCCACTTCAACATATGGGTCTTCCCTGGTAAGAACCTCAGATGGTAAGAACCTGCCTGCCATGAGAAGACCAGGTTTGATTCTTTGGTTGGGAAGATCCCCTCAGAAAGGGAATGGCCATCCACTCAAGTATTCTTGCCTGGAGAATTCCATGGACAGAGGAGCCTGGAGAGCTACAGTCAATGGGATCACACAGAGTCAAACGTGACTGAGCAACTAACACACACACTTTAAGACAATGCAACTAGAGCTGGATTTTGTTTCAAATTTAAACTTGGAGAAATGATATCTCATCTTGGTATAATTTTATACCATCAATTATATGCAAGAATAGAATTCATAGTGGTTACATTCTTTGCAATTATATTCTGTTTTACTTGTTTCCTACTGTCTTTTTGATTCATTTAATATTTCTACACATTATTTATATAATAAAGTCATTTTATAATAATGATTATAGATTATGAGGTTTTCCATTTTTTTAATGATAGCATAATAAAATCGTCGGCCCTTCATTAAGACTGTAGTAAATATTTTATTAGTCTCATGTATTAATCCCTTTGAGAGTTGTTTATAGTTTTTCAAACACAACCAATCTTTTTACTCAGCAACATTTTTCTCTACAAATTTTGTTTAATTTCCCTCCCATGGTATTATAAATATTCCATTATAATTCCATTCAGTGTTCTATGATCTATCCTTTTTGTAATTAATTCCCAGTATATTATTATTTTGTTTGAAGAGGTAAGATTTTGATTTCTCCAATACTGTCATAATTCTAGGATATACACTTTAACTTTGAATGTGAAGTCTCCTTTATTGTATGATAAATGCTATATGTGAGATTATTTATTTACATTATTTACTTATGAAATATTCTGTTACCTTTATCTGGGCTTCCCTGGTGGCTCAGAGGTTAAAGCGTCTGCCTGCAATGTGGGAGACCTGGGTTTAATCCCTGGGTTGGGAAGATTCCCTGGAGAAGGAAATGGCAATCCACTCCAGTACTCTTGCCTGGAGAATCCCATGGACAGAGGAGCCTGGTGGGCTACAGTCCACGGGCTTGCAAAGAGTCGGACATGACTGAGCGACTTCACTTCACTTTATCTGTCTCTGTGTCTTACACATAAGCATCAGATTCTAGTTTTTAAAGACGGAAATATATTTTCAAGTCACATTTGCTATTTATAAACATTTCATAAATTAATTTGAAAAGAGCATATCATATAAACCCACTTGATAATATGTATTTAATGGATAAATTAATTATACATAATTAGTAAATAGTAAATCTAGGAAATGGTAAATGCATAAGTTACAAAAAGCAAACAAAATTCATACAATTCATTTTTAAAGATTATTTGATAAATTTATTCTGGTGGTATCAAACTCTATGTCAAATCTTATTACTGTATATTTTCCAAGAACATCTTAAGGAGATTCCATGTAATCTGTAAGTCTCAGAGAAACACTATTTAAAGTATCCATCATACATGATCCATTCAAAATGAAATGACTTCTCCTAAATTTACCAAGGAAAGATATTCTTGAGCTTTTTATCCTCTTCCTTTTATGATTCACTATAATCACAAAGGAACACATTGTATTTCCTTGGATATTAGATTTTTACCATTTATTTTTTAAGCTTAAATTTGACCCAGATTTACTGCTATTAAGAGCTATGAAAAGAGAAAAAGAACAGAGACAGCAAAAATAAGCCTTAAAAAGCACAGTTCATGTGGACAGATCAATCCCTACATTCTTGTTCATTCACTTAGATCACATAATTCTTTGCATAAAACCATGAGTTTATGTTCATTTATGAAATTTTTAACAAACCAGTTTGTTTCTTGCACTTCTACAACATATTTTCATATGTTATTCTATGCATTTTAAAAAATAGGAGAGTAAAAATCATTAAGTGGTTTTTATTTTAATCTAATCTTTCACTTTAAGGTATAAAAGAAAGACACTGCTTGTATGAAAGACAAAGGCAGAAAGTAGTTCCCAGGATTTTTAAGTGATTATGAAGTCTATTTTTGACTAACATTTTTTAGAGCTGTATTACAGAATATCAAAAGAGAACATATCAAGAATATTTCCATATGTTGTTTTAGAAAATGTATTCAGCCAGTTCAGTAGTTAATGACAGCACAGAATTATTTAGTCATGCAGACAAGTTGAAATTAACTTGAAAAAAATTTGTTAAGTATAATCTAGAACTATATAGATGCTTTTGAACTGTGGTGTTGGAGAAGACTCTTGAGAGTCCCTTGGACTGCAAGGAGATCCAACCAGTCCATTCTAAAGGAGATCAGTCATGGGTGGTCATTGGAGGGACTGATGCAAAAGCTGAAACTTCAATACTTTGGCCACCTCATGAGAAGAGTTGACTCATTGGAAAAGACTCTGATGCTGAGAGGGATTGGGAGCAGGAGGAGAAGGGGATGACAGAGGATGAGATGGCTGGATGGCATCACTGACTCGATGGACGTGAGTCTCAGTGAACTCCAGGGGTTGGTGATGGACAGGGAGGCCTGGTGTGCTGCGATTCATGGGGTCGCAAAGAGTCGGACACGACTGAGTGACTGAACTGAACTGAACTGCAGAACTATATATTTAAATCCTAAAAAATGTTGATGTGTTTTGGGTAATTTCATTATAGGAATTAAGCCAGCGAAATAACTAGAAATGCAAAAAAAAGATGAACAAAAATGACCAAAACAATTTTGTCAATAGCAATAAACTAAAGATCCAGACATAGTAGCTTGGATAAATGCATTTTCATATATCTCTGCAATAGACAAACACATTTAATTACATTATTTTGAAATATTTAAGGCTATTTAGAACATCGAATGATGTATTATTTGGTGCCAAAGTACTTAAAACACATGTCAATGTGCAATATGGAACATAATAAAGTCATTTTACTTATATGTTCTTTGAAGAATACTTACATTGTTCATAGAAATTATCTTTGAGTGGTGGGCTCATAGTGCATTTTCTACACTTACCTTAAAAAATAAAGTTGTATTACTTTACATAAAGTTAAATATAAGTGAATAAGGTAAGCATACTTTAATGCTATATTCTATAAAAATTGAAACTTAAATCCTTTGAAAATTTACAAAAAATAACAAGTCCTATTTCAATATACGTGCTGCTACTGCTAAGTCGATTCAGTCGTGTCTGACTCTGTGCAACCCCATAGACAGAAGCCCACCAAGCTCCCCCGTCCCTGGGATTCTCCAGGCAAGAACACTGGAGTGGGTTGCCATTTCCTCCTCAAATGCACGAAAGTGAAAATTGAAAGGGAAGTCGCTCAGTCGTGTCCAACATTTAGTGACCCCATGCACTACAGCCTACCAGACTCCTCCATCCATGGGATTTTCCAAGCAAGAGTACTGGAGTGGGGTGCCATTGCCTTCTCCGTCAATATACATGAACAAGTGTAAAAATACCTATGTATCTTTGTGGGCATATAAGGTGGGCTGACACAATGGATTTTCTCCACAATTCTGACAAGCAAGAGAAACTGTTAAACAATTAGATCTCAAGTAAACAACCTAACCTCTAGGAACTAGAAAAAGAAGAACAAATTAAGCCTAACATTAGCAAAGGGAAGGAAGTAATAAAGATCGGAGTAGAAATAAATACAAGAGATCAGATAATAATAATAGAAAGGATCAGTAGAATTAATAATTGGTTTTCAAAAAGATAAATTGACAAATTTTAACTAGACTAAGGGAAAAAAATAGAAGTTTCAAAGAAGTAAAGTTAGAAATTCAACAACAGACATTACAGCTGACTCTATAGACATATACAGGATCATAAGCAATTACTATGAACCATCGTATATCAACGAATGGGACAAAGTAGAAGTGTTCAAATTTCCAGAAGCAAAATCTTTTAAGACTGAATCTGGAAGAAATTCTGAACCAACCAATAAGGAGTAAAGAGAGTCAGTAATGAAAACCTTCCAATACAGAAACAAAAACAACCCCCCCCAGGACCAGCTTTACTGGCTAATTGAACTTGCCATGTACACAACTTTTTTAGATTGTTTGTGGTTTTAGTATATATTTCAAATCTTATAGCAAATTCTCCTAATACAGATGAACACAATAAAAATAATTTTAATGAGACTAAAATAAACAGCACTATATACAGTAGCAGGTACTTCTCTTGTGGTTCAGATGGTAAAGAGACCGCCTGCAATGTGGGAGACCTGGGTTCAATCCCTGGGTTGGGAAGATCCCCTGGAGAAGGGAAAGGCTACCCACTCCAATATTCTGGCCTAGAGATTTCCATGGACTGTGTAGCCCATGACTCTCAAAGAGTCAGACACAACTGCGTGACTTTCACTTTCACTTTCATATAGCAGCAAAGGGCCTACTGAAGTTGAATCCCTGAGCTAGAATTATAGGATTGACTTTTTAGATCATTTTTACTAAGCAGATTGGTTAGTCTGTATAGGTTAGCTATACAGGTTATCACCAATTGCACTGTTCCATAGGCTGTATTTCCCCATGTGGTTAAGTTTACAGAGAGGAAGGAAAAGAGTAAATGGCTAGAAAAAGGGAAAGGGGCTACACAGCTGTGGGGAAGGGAACATTACTAGATAAAACAGAATTTCCAAATGACTTGTCTCTTCATGTCAATTAAGAGCAATATCCACCTCTGTGACATTTACACGATAGAGAAGGTGTGAGCACAGTACATGGAATACAGGGCTTTGTTTCCTTTTTGTACAATGACAGCTGCTAAGTAGCTTCAGTCGTGTCCAACTCTATGCGACCCCAGAGACGGCAGCCCACCAGGCTCCCCCATCCTTGGGATTCTCCAAGCAAGAACACTGGAGTGGGTTGCCATTTCCTTCTCCAATGCATGAAAGTGAAAAAGTGAAAGTGAAGTCAATCAGTCATGTCTGACTCTTAGCGACCCCACGACTGCAGCCTACCAGGCTCATCCACCCATGGGATTTTCCAGGCAAGAGTACTGGAGTGGGTTGCCATTGCCTTCTCCTACAATGACAGCAACCAATAGTAAATACTGAACAGATGGTATGTGGCTATCATAAAAAAAAGCAATGCATTTTCAGGAAGGAAAATAATTTTGTTTTGTGACTTTGAACTACTACATGTTCTTTGACTTATATGTTAAAGGAACATAAAGGGAAGTTGCTCAGTCGTGTCCGACTCTTAGTGACCCCATGTACTACAGCCTACCAGGCTCCTCCATCCATGGGATTTTCCAGTCAAGAGTACTGGAATGGGGTGTCATTGCCTTCTCTGATATTTAAGTTATAAAGATATATATTTAAGTTATTAAGATATGAAAATGATAAAGATATTTAAGTTATAAAGATGGGCTTCCCTGATAGTTCATTTGGTAAAGAATCTGCCTGCAACGCAAGAGACACCGGTTCAACTCCTGGGCCGGGAAGATACGTGGGGAAGGGATAGGCTTCCCACTCCAGTATTCTTATGCCTCCCTTGTGGCTCAGCTAATAAAGAATCCACCTGCAATGCAGGAGACCTAGGTTTGATCCCTAGGTTGGGAAGATCCCCTGGAGAAGGCAAAGGCTTTTCACTCCAGTATTCTGGCACTTGGACACAACTGAGTGACTTTCAGTCTAAAGATAAATCAAAACTCTTGGACCACAAAAGAGGCATCCTAGTTTATAAATTAATTCCCTGTAGACTATTCTAAGTCTTTAAAAGTCTAAGTGTGTTAGATACCTAATTAGTTTGAGAGAAAGGCCCAGATTATCTGGGGGAGAAAGTCTGTTCATTGCTGGATGTAAAAGATCAGATCAAAGGTTAAAGGACAGAGTTAGATACATGGGGACATAAAATTACATGAGTGATACCCATGAAAGTTGATGAGCTGAACAAGGGACTGAGAAGACAGAAGCAAATGGTCAGTAAAAGAGCACTGGGGCACCTGAGATCCTACAGATTCAAACTGACAAGAGTTAAAGGGACTCAAAATGAGGTAGATAGGAAAAAGCAAATCAATGAACAAATAATATCGTAAACTATAAATAAGTAACAAAACCTCACAAAAGTGAAAAAGTATTTCCCTACAAATTAGTAATGTTACTATAGTCCAACAGACTTTATACTTAGAATGAATTAATAATAAATATGCATTAGAAACTGCCATTAAATTTACCAGTAAGATAGGATGTTCTTCTGTCCCAAGATATGCTTTTCCATAAGCAGTTTCATTTAATATCATAAGTGAGAAGAAAATCCAAATTTTAAAATATAATCAAGTAAATTGGCATATAGTACAGGAAATCCTCTAATATTATCTCAAGTTTTAAATAAGTAATATACTATTTTGCCATTTAAAATGTTATGTAATTTTGTGGATAAAATGAAGCCAGCCATAAAAGAGTTAAGTGAATGAAAATTAAAACACTAAGCTCACGAGGCTCATGGGAATACACTTCATAATAAAATTTTATGAGATTCTTAGCAAGGAAAATAGTTTTTAATATTTATTTGCACTTAAAAATTTGTTTACACTGGAAATATATATTAGCATGTTAAAAATATTATTTGCATGGCCACATAAGATCAATTTGATAATTTAAAGTAGAATGAATATAGCCCGATTAGAGTTTCCAGTGATGATAACTTGATACATACACATAAAAGAGACAACTTTTATACTGAAGAGTTAGATACACTAAACATGGATTTTTAGTGATTCTATTTTATAAGAAAATGAAACTGTTTATTAAGTTTTTACAGTGATGCCATATTCATTACTAACTGCTAGAACATAAGTCTTCCCTATTTTAACATGACAATTTTAAGATAACTCATCAAATTGAAACAAAGCATGTTTACTAATTAGATGAGTTTATCAGACACAAATAAAATATTTGGCATTCAGCATGTATAACACAACAAATATGGAAAGTGCTTATTCATAAGTAAATACCTTACAAACAAATGTTTCCTACTATAGGTACTAAACCAGTATTTCACAAGAATGGTTTGTAGTTTTTCATTTATTCCACGGCTGCTGTATAGGGATTAATTATACACATTACTCATAATCAGGGAAAGAAAAAAAGAAAAACAGTATCTGGTTGGAAGCAGAGTTTAAATATAGTCTCAGAACTTCCTTCATAAGAAAGTGTGGAAAGACTACTTGGTTGTGCCCAATATTCCAGAAGTATTACAAAAGAAAATTTTAAAGGTGAAAAGAAATGCAAATATGTGCCTTTTGCATCCAAACTACCATGTTTTGGTGGTAAATAACTATCCCTATACTCATTAATAAGGGATGATACAAAGAAAAGTGTTATTTATTCCTCTTGTGTCCCTATGGTGGCATTATCTACAGACAGCATTTCAAGACTGATTCATGTTTTAAAGATGATGAACAAAATGAATGAGATTGCTTATTTTTAGCATGGTCTTTGTTCTTATAATTTATACATTATCCTCACAAGTTGCAAAGCATAATTTGTTTTTCTAGCATCCTAAATATATAGCATACTGTATTTATACTTCACCTACTTGGAAAATTGTCAAGAAAATGTTCATAGATTATCAAAATGTCCAAATCTATAAATTCAGAAAGCGTTTCTGTTTTCTATCATTAAAGGTCTGCATCTAATGCTTAGAAATTATTTTCAAATATTTAGGAAAATAAAGATGGTTAGTCATCAATAAACAAATATAGCAAGTGAAACAACTGATGAATTCACTTGTAGGACACAAATGTTAAATGCATTATTCTTTTGCCTGTACTGTAGTTTTAAGTATTAAAAATATAGCTTGAGGTAAAACACAATGAGAATTCCCTATGTGTATGCCAGCATGTCTAAAATTAACAAGGCTAACAGTAACATTAATAAATATCATAGAATGATGCAGATGTATAAATTAGTACAACCACTTTGGAAAAGTATTTGGCTGTATTCATTAGTGGTAAACATATGCATATCCTAAAACACAGCATTCTCTATCCTGTATATACCCAATAATAGGGCACACACATGGTCTCCATAAGTCAACTATGGGGATATTCATTGCTCTTTGTTAATAGTTAATCATTGGAAACAGTCTAAATGTCCTTGAATGGTAGAATGGATAATATGATCAATGCATACAATGGAATAATCTACAGCCAAAACTTAGTAAACTATTGATTCACTCAAAAAAATGGATGTTTTTTCACAAAAGTAATGTTGAGAAAAAGCTGGTTTAAAACTCAACATTCAAAAATGAAGATCATGGCATCCGGTCCCATCACTTCAAGGCAAATAGATGGGAAAAAAAGGAAACAGTGTCAGGCTTTATTTTCTTGTGCTACAAAATCACTGCAGAAGGTGACTGCATCCATGAAATTAAAATATACTTACTCCTTGTAAGCAAAGCTATGACCAACCTAGACACTGTATTAAAAAGTAGAGACATTACTTTGCTGAAAAAGGTCCATCTAGTCAAACCTATGGTTTTTCCAGTAGTCTTGTATGGATATGAGAGTTTGACTATAAAGAAAGCTGAGTACTGAAGAATTGATGTTTTAAACTGTGGTGTTGGAGAAGACTCTTGAGAGTCCCTTAGACTGCAAGGAGATCAATCCTAAAGGAAATCAGACCTGAATATTCATTGACAGGACTGATGCTGAAGCTGAAGCTCCAGTACTTTGGCCACCTGATGCAAAAAAAAATGGACTCATTGGAAAAGACTCTGATGCAGGGAAAGTTTGAAGGCAAGAGAAGGGAACAACAGAGAATGAAATGGTTGGATGGCATCACCAACTTGATGGATATGAGTTTGAGCTGGCTCTGGGAGTTGGTGATGGACAGGGAAGCCAGTCGTGCTACAGTCCATGGGGTCACAAAGAGTCAGACATGACTGAGCGAGGAACTACATTGAATGTTGAGAAGTCAAACACAATGGAATAGTACTGTGGATTTTACTTATAGAATCATGAATAGAACACATTTTTTTAATGTTAGATATATTATTATCATATCTATTTATAGAATCATAACTAGATAAAACAGACAAATTTAATCTATATTATAAGAAGTCATAAAAAATGAGGCTACATCTGCGAATGAGGAAGGACCATGACAGTACACTAGGCTGGCTTCTGGAATGTACATAATATTCTGTTTTATTTTTGGGGGGTAATAAATGAAGTCAACTTTATCTTTTAGACTAAATTATACTGACTCAATTTATTCTGTTTTATATAGGTAGTAGTTACCTGGATATGTTCGATTATAGCTAGCTATCTGTACATCAATTATAGTTAGTTATCTGTACACTTGGAGAAGGGCTTGGCAATCCACTCCAGTATTCATGCCTAGAGAATTCCATGGACAGAGGAGCCTGGTGGGCTACATTTCATGGGGTTGCAAAGAGTTGGACATGACTGACAAACACACAGACATCTGTACACTTATTGCTTGTATAATATTACCTCTATATGTTATATCTCAATTAATTTTCAAGCCATTTATTTTTTATAAGTCTAACTTGTTTCAATTTTAGTCTATGAATATATGTATCTTACATTTTCTTGGATATATTCTGGGCTATATGCCAGGCAATATTTTAAACACTGGGAATGCAAAGGTGAATGAGCAGAAAATTCTGTCACTAAAGTAGGGTTTACAGTCCAGTTGGAGGTGAGAAAAAAAGACAAACTCATAATATTATCATTGAGGAGCATGAGAAAATAGGCTGGCAGGACAGAGAGCTACTTTAGGGACGAGAGCATTGCTTTTAATAGGATGAGATTAAGCATGACAGATAAAGAGGGAGTGGTAAAAAAATATGAGGGAAGGACATTTCAGACAAAAGGAATAACAATACATTCAAAGGTCCTGAAGAAGGCTCAGCAGAGAAGGAAATGGCAACCCACTTCAGTATTCTTTCCTGGAGAATCCCCGTGGACAGAAGAGCTTGGCAGGCTACAGTTCATGGGGTCAGAAAGAGTCGGACACAACTAAAGCGACTGAGTGCACACGCATGAAGAAGGTTCCGAATACTTGAGGAGGGAAACACATGAAAGAGTAGCTTGGATGTAGAGGTGGGATCAAGCAGGAGAGGCTGGATGAGATCACATAGGATTGTAGAGACCATGGCAAAAGCTTGGTCTTTTATTATACTTAAAATTGGGATTCACTGAAAGATTTTGAAAACAAAAAATGACATCTACAGATTAATATTTCTAAGAAGTTCCTGCCAGTTGGTATCTAATTAATGATTTGAGAAGGACATTTGCTGATGCCAGCAGACCAGAGGAAACCACTCCAGATGAGATCAAGTTGATTTGAACTAGTGTGGTGGCAGCAGAGATGAAAGTAGCACACGCATTTTAAACCTGTTTTAGGAGAAGAAACCATAGAACTTGGTAGTGATGTGAAGGGCAGGGATGTGGAAAGTGGAATGGAGCTCTGTCAGTTCTGATTTGTGGAAATGGTGGTATCATTTGCTGAGATGACTGGAGTAGTTACATCCGAGCAGAGTGCAGGGTCCTGGGATGTTTTTTGAAAGATGAGAGTCACATGCATGGGAAGACCCATTAGGAAGGGGTCATTTGATGGTGCAGCCAATTAAGGGGAGAAGTTGGGAGGGTCTGGGAAAGGAATCCTGAGAGCGAGGTGTGGGTAACAGCAGGACTTTTCCAGTATTATAATTTCAGCAGAGTAAAGTGACTGGAATATAGATACCATTTCATGTACAGATTTGGTGGGAGAGACTTGAGATAAAAACTGTCCTACAGATTTCAGAAATTCTAGAAGTACAATGTTAGGCAAGACAATCAGCTAAGATTAAGGGTCAAGGGGGTATTGAGGCTGGTTGGTAAAGAGGCCTGACAGATGGAAGGGGACACTCCACTCTGATTCAAAGGCTGGCTGCAAAGGCTGCTCTGTTGGGCAAGTTTGTGAAGTTGTGTGACATCAGATTACTCTTATATGAAACAAAGTTAAAAATATCTGCTCAATCTCCAGAGCTTTCAGAGAAGATTTCCAGTTAACACAACTATGCACATATAAATAAATTATGAATGGTAAATTATATAATTGAAATACATCAATAATTAAAATCTGAGCTCAAAGTATACATTAGATAATTTCTCTGAAATGCCATTTTATCTATGAAAATTATATTAAATTTGTTCTTTTTGGTCACTGAGATGTATATACCAAAATATACTCTTATGGTCTGTTATTTTTCTGATTCTCTTATCTTATAATTTATTAATTACAGAAAATGTACTAGTATTGCTGCTGCTGCTTAGTCACTGAGCTGTGTCTGGCTCTTTGCAGCTTCATGGACTTGTAGCCCATGAAGCTCCTCTGTCCATGGAATTTTCCAGGCAAGAATACTGAAATGGGTTGTCATTTCCTACTCCAGGGGATCTTCCTGACCCAGGGATAGAACCCACATCTCTTGTGTTTCCTGCACTGGCAGACAGATTCTTTACCACTAGGACTATCTGGGAAGCCTGTCTTGGTATTAGATGAAAACTTAATATGCAGAAAAGCAAACTGTGGATTTTCCAGGAGAATGTGTACTCTGATAAACATCTGAAGGTCAGGCTCTGAGTTGAGTATTTAGATACAGCAGAGAAATCAATAACAACTAAATACAATCTGATTTGAAGCAATTGTTATTGTAAATATCATGTGTCCAGGAAAGTAAAGTTTCTTCAAAGAATGTTTTGTTGTGAATGGAGACATTAGCATGTATTAGCTAAGAATAAACTATTCTTGTAGAGTTTATTGATTTGAACAATCTAGTCTTTTCATTGAGTTAATGTGTTGCCTTTTCACTTTAAAAGGTTGGCATTTCTTTCAGTAAAAGAATGGATATATGGATGCCAACAGAGTATCCTAGTTTACTTCTTTCTGAAAGCCAGGATTTTACCCTCAGAAGAGTCAACACTTCCAGGATACTAATACCAGAATTGTGTTAAAATGTGCTTAGTCACTCAGTCATGTCCGACTCTTTGTGAACCCATGGACTGTAGCCCACCAGGCTCCTCTGTCTGTGGCTGTTCTCCAGGAAAGAATACTGGAGTGGGTTACCTTGCTCTCCTCCAGGGGATCTTCTCAACCCAGGGATTGAATCCACGTCTCCTGCGTTGCAGGAGATTCTTTACCATCTGAACCACCAGTGTGTTAAAAATACTTTCTGCATACACCTGAAATCCTCCTTACATTGGTCTGGAAATGGAGTGAGATGCTTTCTCAGAGAAACCAGCTATTCCTAACTGTGACATATCTCCATAGTCACACATGAGCCTCCTTTGAAGTCAGTGAGAGCATTTCATCTAAAAGGATGACTCATGCTTCAGCAATTTCAAACCAGGGATATTCACGTACTATGGATTCTTGCCATTTTATAATTCTTCCCTTTTATTACCAAGAAAGTACTAAATGGCTCAAAGTAATTTTTTCTTAATGCAACTTGCACAAATCCTGTTTAAAAAAATGGTTTTAAGTTTTATGTATTCTATAAATCAAGGGAAAATGGTCTTGAGATATCACAGACAAGGCAAAAGGTAAAATATCACAGTTATGTAATTACAGGAAGAATAATTAAGAAAAAATAACTCATTTTTTATAATAATATATATATATATACACATACATACATATAGGATTGGCCAGAAAGTTCATTTGGGTTTTTTCACTTGGGTTTTCTTTCAAATGAATGTTTTTGCCAACCTAATATTATTCTATTATTCTACATATAAACATTTATATAATTTCTACATTCTAAAATATGTTGTTCCATCAATTTATAGTACATTGTGAACACAGTAGTCCTGCAATAGTCATGACCTTTAAACTACCTTGAATAACCAGCTCAGGTGATAATTGTTGTGAAATGAAATAGAGATGCTGCTTCCTGGGCTCGAGTCCTAAAATTCTAACCAAGTAAAACCTAACTCTCAGCATTTAGGCTGTGCTTTTTTTTTTTTTTTTTCCAGTTGACACTGCCATCAGAAACATTTCAGGAAAGGAGTGTAGACTAAGTCTATAGTACTGGAGAATTTCAAAAAATGCTATAGTATTCAGATATATTCTTTAATGGTCACATAAGGTGACCTGGAGGAGAAGGCAATGGCACCCCACTCCAGTACTCTTGCCTGGAAAATCCCATAGATGGAGGAGCCTGAAAGGCTGAAGTCCATGGGGTCCCTGAGGGTCGGACATCACCGAGTAACTTCACTTTCACTTTTTACTTCCATGCATTGGAGAAGGAAATGGCAACCCACTCCAGTGTTCTTGCCTGGAGAATCCCAGGGATGGGGCAGCCTGATGGGCTGCTGTCTATGGGTCACACAGAGTTGGACACGACTGAAGTGACTTAGCAGCAGCAGCAGCAGCAAGATGACCTGGAGAAAGAGGTAAATGAGAATTGTAGGGGACCTGAGGAGTGAATGGTAGAGTCAGGCATTGCAGAGGGAAGAAGCAGGATGTTTGAAGTGAAGTGTTAGTTGCTCAATCATGTCCGACTGTTTGTCACCCCATGGACTGTAGCCCACCAGGCTCCTCTGTCCATGGGATTCTCCAGGCAAGAATACTGGAGTGGGTTGCCATTTCCTTCTCCAGGGGATCTTCCTGACACAGGGACTGAACCCAGGTCTCCTGCATTGGAGGCAGGTTCCTTACTATTTGAGCCACCTGTGAATCCCTAGTAGAATGTTTAGAAATATAATAATATTTAATAGTTGAAAATAGGAAAACAGAAGAAGGAGCTTCTGTGGTATGAATTGTGTGCTCCAAAAACTCTTATGTTGAAGCCCAAACCCTTAACAAAAAAGTATTTAGAAATGGGGCCCTTGGAAGGTAATTCTGTTTAAATGAGCTCATGAGAGTGAGGACTTCATGATGGGAGTAGTGACCTTGTAAGAAGAGACACCAGAGAGCTCACATGCTAGCTTGTACCTGCTCTATTCCTTTCTCTCCCTCCCTCCTTCCCTAGAAAAGTGAGGACACATCAAGAAAGTGGCAATCTGTAAGTCAGGAAGAGTAAACCAAGCATTCAGCAAGGAATTGAATGGGCTAACACCCTGATTTTGGACTCCCTAGCCTCTAAAACTGAAAGAAGCAAATTTCTATTGCTTAAGACACACAGTCCATGAATTTTGTTATGACTGCCTGAGTTAATTAATATAGGAACAAATACAAATTAGAAGGAACAAGACTGAAGATTGACAAGAGATGCAATGGGGCAGGAAATAAGAAGCAGAGCTGAAACAAACACTAAAGACAAGGGAGAATCAGATTGTTGGATTGATTTGTAGAGATTGTAATGATCTAAGGGTTAGTCGCTCAGCCACGTCTGACTGTTTGTGACCACATGGACTGCAACCCACCAGGCTCCTCTGTCCACAGGGATTCTCCAGGCAAAAATACTGGCGTGGGTTGCCATTTCCTCCACTAGTGGATCTTCCCAGCCCAGGGATCATACCTGGGTCTCCTGCTTTTCAGGTAGATTCTTTATCTTTTAGCCACTGGGGAAGCCCCTTTAATGATCTACTATCAAGTAAAAAGGTATTGTACATATGTCAGTGTGTATGTCTTATAGGTGTATAGAGGAAGTATAGATGCATAGAGAATTATAATTTTTTGATACATCAGCTGAGTAGAGATTGAAGAAAGCAACATGGTAGTCATAAATCTTGGTCACTTCATTGGTTACGTGGAGTACCCACCACTAAAGGAACTAAAAGAATGAATATAATGAATCAGAGAAACAAAAGACACAAAAGGAAATGTCACCTGATTATGTGACAGGGCTAGACATGTAACTCAGAGTAGCTCCTTCCTCTGGGTGCCTTTGGGAGCAGATCAGGGAACTGGGATCCAGAATTTGGAAGCTCAGAAGGACAATTTTTATTCCATGCCTCCAACATCACCAACTGCCCAGATTAGGGGAGGCTTGGCGTGCAATATGGGGCTTCCTTCCTAGCTCGGTTGGTAAAGAATCTGGCTGCAATACAGGAGACCCTGGTTCAATTCCTAGGTGGGGAATATATGCTGGAGAAGAGATAAGCTACCCACTCCAGTATTCTTGGGCTTCCCTGATGGCTCAACTGGTAAAGAATCCACCTGCAATGTGGGAGTTAAGGTTCTCCCCCTGCCCTGGTGTGGCTCCTGAGCCCCGTCATACTGCTGCTATTAGAACCACATGTTAAAGAGGGCTTCTGTAAACTGATGTGAGCAAATGATATCCATGGACATTTTAAAGACTGAAATAAGACTGTAATCCACCAAATATTATCAGGTGATTTGCTTTACTTCATTTATTTTCTATATATTTGAAATTTGTTCAACAGTATTCTATGAACATTTACATAAATGTTATGCTTTAAACATGAGAAAGAGCCATTCAAATTGGGAAGATACTTTTTCCCTATATAACAGTTCTGAAAAGGGTAAGCAACATCCACTTACTTAAAAAGTAGATCAGAAGACCACAGGTTTCTTTTCTTTTTTTTTTCATTTTAAATCCATCCTTGTTAATTGTACCATGTTGTATCTTTTACCTTCTAAGCTATAGATTGTTCTACCTTAATTAACTTTGCCTTTTTTAAATTGCTAAACAGTTTAGTAAATATTTCCCATACTGCAAAAGTAAAAATGGGAGACGGTCATTTATCTTGCTGTAGAGTCTACATTTTACTCTATTTGTACATTTTTGTACAAAAAACATATAGTTTTTGCACTGGGTGCTAGGTAATACTTTTAAAACCATATCTGGACACAGGAATGCAAAGTCCAGTAATCTCATATTAACAGAAGCACAACATACTTACTGGGGACAAGAAAGTATATACTTAGTTGGATACATTATTTTCTTACAAGAGGGTTCAGGATAGGGAACACATGTATACCTGTGGCGAATTCATTTCAATGTTTGGCAAAACTAATACAATATTTTAAAGTTTAAAAATAAAATAAAATTTAAAAAATAAATAAATAAAGAATTTTCACTCTTAAATTTTGTTTTAAGAAACATACTTCACGTTCAATTTCATGATCATTTAATTAGTTTAATATTGAACAGTATACTAACCTCAAATTAATAGTATCAATATTACATATTCAGTAATATTATATATCTTCATTCTCTAAAAAATTTGCATGATGGGTCATTTACAAAAGGCGCAACTTAATATCCCTTCTAAGGTTAGCTGTATTAATTTCCTACTGGTTCTATAACAAATTAGCACCAACTTGTTGGCTTCTAACAAGAAAGTTACTATCTTACAGTTCTATAGGTCAGAAGTCTGATAAAGGTCGGGTCAGGAGTCTGAAATGAGCCACAACCAAGCTAAAACTAAGGTTTCAATGTGGCTGCATTCCTCTCCAGAGGCTGTAAAGGAGAATCCTTGTGTTTTCCAGTCTCTAGACAATTCCCAAATCACTCTGTACTTGGTCTTCCTTCTCCTTGTTCCAACGAGCAATATCAGATTGATTCCTTTTCACATGTTGTCATTCTGACCTCCTGTCTGCCTACTTCTTTCTCTTTCACATTCTTTTAGGATGACATTGGGCCTACCTGATCATGATAAACCAAGATTATCTCCTTATTTTAGCACAGTTTAATTTAATTGTCCATCCTAATTTCATCTGTACGCCTCACCCTCCTTTGACATGTCATAACATACACACAGATTCCAGGAATTAGGACCTTCACTTTTTGGGGACCATTGTTCTATCATCACATTAGCCTTCAGTGTAGTCACGTACAGCCCTTACACATCATTTAAACTGTTTCATGCATTGTTGCAACTTCTCTTATAAAACTGTTGCAGAAGTTATTGTTGTTCAGTCACCAAGTCCTGTCTGGCTCTTTGTGACCCCATGACTGCAGCACCCCAGACTTCCCTGTCCCTTACCACCTTCCAGAGATTGCTCAAGTCCATGTCCACTGAATCTGTGATGCCATCCAACCATCTCATCTTCTGTCATCCTCTTCTCCTACTGCCTTCAGTCTTTCCCAGCATCAGGGTCTTTTCCAATCAATCAGCTGTTTGCATTAGGTGGCCAGAGTATTGGACCTTCAGCTTCAGCATCAGCTCTTCCAAAGAGTATTCAGGGTTTCAGAAGCTACCTCACTTAATTTAGCTGAGATCATAAACATTCTAAGTGGAACTTGGTTGATAAAGTGCTAGTTAATCTAAACAAATGATCAGTTTGATTAAGAAACAGAATGTGATCCTAAAGTTATGAAGTTGTGTTTGTGTGTGTTTGTTGGAATAGCTATGTGAAAGAATGCTTTAACTGGCGTCATCATCATTGATATAATCACTAATACAGTCATCTTGCATTTTTGCTTAAAGATCAGTTTCACAACATTATAGTCACCTCATACCTGCAGCTGAAACCAAAGATTTATACCTTAGCTCTTAATATATTTCTCCCACACTTCAAAAGCTGGACATATATTACTAGTAAGATGGCAAAGTAAAAACACAGTTTCTTAATTGGAATATCAGCCACAGGAAACCCTTCATATCTATTCTTTTGTATCTCAATTTAGAATAATTTGAGTTTTCAAGAAGTAACATTTCTAGTTATCATTAGGTGAGATACATTTTATGTTGCAAATTTATCAGGTCCTGAAAGAACGCAACTCTAATATCAAAATTAAGTAAAGTGAAAGTTGCTCAGTTATGTCCGACTCTTTGCGACCCCATGGATGACACAGTCCATGGAATTCCCCAGGCCAGAATACTGGAGTAAGTAGGTGTTCCCTTCTCCAGGGGAACTTCCCAACCCAGGGATTAACCTAGGTCTCTCACATTGCAGGCGGACTCTACCAGCTAAGCCACAGGGAAGCCCAAAATTAAGTAAGGCTAATGAAAATATTAGAAGGACTATATTGATGAATAAAATCCACAGATAATTAAACCAATAAATTTGTGTCAATATTTGCTTTTGTGACACCAAGAAACTTTCTCCAGTTGTTTCTAACATCAGGTTCACATTGAACCTAAAATGACGCCTATAAATAGATAACTGAAAAAAGTAAACTGCTATAATTAATAAGGACTTTCAAAGAAAAACATTTTGTTTTCATTAAGGAAATGAATTCTTTATTTCTAAAATAAAACTATCCAAATGAAAAAGTTAGATTTGTGCCTATATGTGCCTGGAAGTTTATATTTCAATAATTTAAAATGTTTTCCAAAACAGTCTCTTCCTTGAAGTACATCTTCTGGATTTCAAGACCCTTTACACATGGGACTCTCTTCCTTCATCTCCAGCTACTGGTCCTCAAATACTTGTGCTGGGTTTTCTTCATTTCTCCAGCCTATCGGTGTGGGGCTGCTCCACCTCCTGGTCTGTGTTTTTCATCTTTTCATCCACCTTTAGTCTCTCCACTTTAAACGCTGTCAGTGGACTCACAACTCTTGGTTTCCTACCTGAGGAGATAGATCTCTGAACTCCACACCAGTGTATTCAACTGACTCCAGGACATATCCACTTGTGCATTTCAACCTAAAAATGTATAAAACTCAGCTCTTCCTATCTGCTGTCTGCCCTCCTTCCTCCACACAAATCTGTTCCGCCCATTCTTTTCCTTCTTAAGAGACAACTCCAGCCTCCTTATAGCTCAGGATATAGCAAATCAAATTTATCCTCACTGTCCACCTCCACATCTTATATAATATCAAGTCCCATTAGTTTCAATTTCAAGGTAAATCTGGAATCCAACCTCTCCTCTCCTCTTGACCTCTACTGTTACCACTCTGCTGCAAGTCATCATCTTCTCTCTTCCAATGACTGAAATAGCCCCACAACTGCCCTACTTCTATCGTGCTCCCCTGTAGCCTGACTCCAATACAGCAGCATGTCTTCCTGAAATGCAGCTGATGAGTAACCTTAATCCCACCCTCACTTTTAATCCTTATTTGCCAAACAATGTAATAAACTCATCAGATCATGTTACTTTTCTGATCAGGGATATTTAATGCCAGCCAAATCTCCCAGGAAAAACCCGAGGAACTTATACCAACCCATATGATTTATGTAGAAATTCTGGTTTCCCATCTCTCTGACCAGTATCTCCTCCTCTGCTCCATTTCTGTGACTTCCCTTCTGTTATGCTGGCCTTCTTGCTATTCTGTCAATGGGTCAGGCAGGTTCCTGTCCCAGGACTTCTGTTTTTTGCTTCTCACCCTCTCTGGAATATTGTTTGTTCATATCCATATGAGAGTTGGACCATAAAAAAAGCTGAGGCCCAAAAAATTGATGCTTTCAGAATTGTACTACTGGAGAAGACTCTTGAGAGTCCCTTATCAAACCAGTCAATCCTAAAGGAAGTCAACCCTGAATTGGAAGGACTGAGGCTGAAGCTGAAGCTCCAATCCTTTGACCACCTGATGCAAAGAGCTGACTCACTGGAAAAGATCCTGATGCTGGGAAAGATTGAGGGCAGGAATTGAAGGGGGTGACAGAAGATGAGATGGTTGGATGGCATCACTGACTCAATGAACACAAGTTTGAGCAAACTGTGGGAGACAGTGAAGGACAGGGAAGCCTGGTGTGCTGCAGTCCTTGGGGTCGCAGAGTCAGACATGACGTAGTGACTAAACAACGATTACTTCTTCCAAGGCTTTATTCAAAGTCACCTTCTCAGTAAGGAAGGGATTCTTAGCCATTACAGCTAAAATATCAAACAACCACTCACTCATCTCTTCAAAAATTTCATTCCTCATTCCACTTCCCTCTTTCCCCTTAACAATAATCATGTTCCAGAAGTAATATAAAATACAAGTTCCCTTGTTTATCATCTCTCTTCTCAAATAGAATATAATCTCCACAAATAAATTTAATATAGTAAAAATGGAATTGAATTTGAGCTGTTTTTTTTTTTTTTGCTTTAAAGATATGATAAACCTTTAAAATACAGTATTCCAGTCATCAGAATTGAAAATCCCTATTAAACAGACATTCAGAAATGGTTTAATTTTCAATCAGTACCACAAAGCTTTCTCAACTATGGTTAAGTTAAATTGTTTCACTCAGCCAATAAAAACAGATTCTACAAAAAAAAAACAACACAACTGCATGGAACCAAAATAGCTTTTGTTTATATTTCCATGGTTTGTTCAAATTATATTGTGCATTGCAGCTGGAAGGTACTAATTACATATAATTTTTAAAATATAGATAATATAAACAATACAGAAAAGTCCAAGGGATATACATTACTGTCTTAATACAGCATCCAACTAAATGGATTTTTTTGAAATCCCTTTAAAAATCAGGATGCACATAAAATTTTGTATCTAGTTTAATATTACGTGGGTTTCCATAAACAAATCATTATTTAGATGTATTCACATTCTTAAATTACTTTTAACCTCTTGACGGATTTTTTCATTTGGGGATAGTTTGGTTCATTTGGTTCATTTGCTTCCAGAAGGTGCATGCAAGAGAATCTGCATTTTCCTTTTACTGTCAAAGGATTGCAAATTGTTTTCAAGACCGTTGTATAATCTTCACTTACACTAGGAATAACTATAAATAAGAATTTTTATCATGTGCTTGCCAGCACTGGGTTCAAAAATTTTTGTAATATGATGATTCAATAGGTTAAAATGGCATCCTGTCTTCTTTTAAATCCCATGGATAACTGTGAGTTTAATCTTCATGTACTAATTTGTTTCCACCGTGTCTGACTCTTTGTGACCCTGTGGACCATAACCTGCTAGACTCCTCTGTCCATGGGATTTTCAGGCATGAATACTTAAGTGGGTTGCCATTTCCTGCTCTAGAGGATCTTTCTGACCCAGGAATTGAATCTGCATCTCTTCCATCTCCTACATTTACCACTAGTACCATCTAGATATTTTTATTTAAAATACTGTTGGCATCAGGTAGACTGAAATAATTAGATCAAGTGAAATTTCCAGTCACCTGGGATTGTACATAATCACATACAAGTCATATATTAATCCTAAAGGCCAAAATATGACAATAAATATCTATCTGAAGATACTTATGATCAGCTATACATAAAATGAATGGGAATCACAGTTGAATTCCTCTTTTCAGGGGAGGCATTTGCAAAGCCCAAATTCATTTTAATAGCAATTCATCTATCATATTCCATGCAGTGCAAATAAAATATTAAATAATACAGTCCTGGGGAGCTCAGATAAGTGAAATATTTTCTTTTTCAAACATTTCAGTGAAGTACTTTTAGGGATCAAGTTTTGTTCATTTTATTCTCAGATTACAAACAAGTTTCTTAAATTGATGTAGTCTAGCAGTGTAGAAGTTTATATATCAGAATATTTTCTGATATCTATAGAAGCGACACCTGGGCGTGTGACAGTACAAAAGGCCAAATGTTCCTCTTCTATTAATTCCTGCTCCAACATTTCCCCGCTGTCCACTTAATTCCCCTGAAATCTGTTCTTAGAAGATGTACTGAACATAAAAGTCAAAAACTCACTAACAGCAGGATAGCAATACCAAGTTATTTAATTTGTGTTGGCTCTCTCTTTATTCTTCTCTTAAAAATAGTTATGAACTCATTGCTGAAATGAATGATACTTCATCTATGCCATAATATGCAATAGTTACAATGAATAAAAATCAATATGGCAGGAATATCAACCAGTCTGAAATTCTCCCAACCTAATAGACAAGAAAGCTGTCCACCCATGTGTATGCCTAACATTGAACTAGATTTAAACATGAGGTCTGTACACAATGGTACTCTTGTTAAATACTTATGAATTCTCTATATACTCACATGCAAGAGACAGGCTATAAAATTAGTTGGGTATTATATAAACTGTGTTTATTGTATCTAAACATATATTTTTGTACATATGCTTATACGAGTGTCTGCATCTCTATACAACTACCCTCAACTTTAAATCTGTATTAATTTCTTAATTACATATAGACATTATGTTAATCTATTCATTTAAAAATCACTTAAAATATATTTCAAACTGGTAATAACAGTATCATTGAAGAGTGGATTTCAAGGTGTATTCTATGTTTTTATATTTCTGTATTTTTAAACAAATTATAAATGTGGATTATTTAGGGAAGCCAGAAGTGCTTGTCCGACTCTTTGAGAACCCATGGTCTGTAGCCCACCAGGGTTCTTTGTCCATGGAATTCTCCAGGCAAGATTACTAGAGTAGGTTGCCATTCCTTTCTCCAGGAGTTCTTCCCCACCCATGGAACAAACCCAGTCTCCTGCACTGTAAGCAGATTCTTTACCATGTGAGCCACCAGGGAAGCCCTATATGTAAGAGAGGAAATTGAGGTTTATCCATAATATAAGTCACATATTTCAAAATGGAGATGTTCTATTTCATCCATGAAAAAAAATTCTAAGAGCTAATACCACCATTTTGTACAGATGATTTTAACTACTCTGGAATAGCCAGAAGATTTAGTGTGCTGAGTCAGTGCTCAACAAATAACATCACAGAAGAAATTGAAAGGATGATAATTTACCAACATTGATGCACACCTTCATAAATTACAACCCATTTTGATACTTTGTATTATTTAGTTTCCATGCCTATTCATATACCCTTTTGCAGATGAGGAAAAATGGCCTCTATGCAGGGGACATGTGACATGAGTAATCCATGCCAGGATCTAATCTTTGCCATGTCTTCAGATCCTCATGCCTGGTACTTCTTTCCATCATGTTAAATGTATACCACCACCAGTGAAGAACTATGTTCTTCAAACCAAAATGCTTTCCTTTTACTTCCAGATCTTTGAGCATTATAAACTAACTCGAAGCACATGGACTTACTAGGGTAAAAACCCCCTCCTGACAGCCCAGCATACAGGTATTCAAAATACTCATCTAAAAGAAGCGAATTTAAATGAAATGTGTCTTTAAACTCAATATCTACTTCCTTTTCTCAGCTTTTATTTCTTCCTATTCCCACAAATGTTAGCATATGACAGAGAATACAACCTAGATACTCAGTTCACAGAAAATAGATAATAATACTGATAAGCTCTTCCACAGTTTTCTGTTAGGGACCCAACAAAACACCTACAAGCTGAAATCTGTTCAGAGCAAGAGAAGGATCATTGTAGAACACATAAACTGAACTATACATGGACAATTCCAATGCAAGAGGAGTGCAGTTTTGCCCCCTACTCCAGGGCAACTTCTTGAGATATTTTTGGTTGCCACAGTTTGGGGGTGCTGCTACTGGCAAACAATCTGGGGGTGCTGCTACTGGCATCTAGTGGCTAGAAAACAGAGATACTACTAGGCATTCTACAATACACAAGAAAACTCTTCCATGTTAAAATTGCATAGGCTCAAATATCAATAGCACCAGGGTTAAGAAGCTCTCATAGACATGTGTAATACAACTACAAGAAAGGCACATAATTAAGCAAACCAAGGAGTCAAAAGTCCTCTACTTATTTTTTTTTTTTAAAAGAAAGGACACTTTACACATGCTCTATCTTAAATCTCTCAATTTCTTTCTCTCACTTTTTACTCAACTACACTGCATCAGATACATGCACTTGAGATTAGTAAATTTTTCCAGGTCAGTAAGTTCAATGTGCTCTCCTAGTTCTGCTGAAGTGTACATGCATGTTTAGATTCTAAAGGACAGTTATATCAGGTTGCAAAATAGGTATACTTCAGTCTTCTAATCATCAAGTCAAATATAGGACAAGTGGGGCACACAAACTTGTGAACACGTGGCTTATATTTTACAGACCATAAAATGAACAAAAGCATAAGAATGATGTTTGTAAAAGCCAAATGAACAGTATTTTATATTTACTATATATAACACCCGTCACATAAAGAATTTATAAACTTGAACCAAGTGATTCATTCATTCTCATGCTTCCAATTTATCCATCCAAACAAATAGCACATCAAAAGGAATAATAATTTTCAATATGTTTTATGTATAGATTTTGATCAAGCACTGGTGGCTATCAATCATGCTTACAGTTGTTGTAGCTAATTACTTTTAACATTCCCTGAATAGAGTTTCCTGTTAGCTACTTTTACTCTACAATTATATTCCCTTTGCTACTGGGTTATCTTTAAGTGGGCATTTTTGTTGCATCTAAAATAGCAAATCCTCATTTTTCTACCTCCCATCATTGTCAACATAGAAAATCAAACTTGGCCATTGGTATCATTTTATGTTTTCCTCCCCTTTAAGTTAGCTACCTCTGTGAAAAAGCATCATCACTATGTTTTATGGCATATTCCTCTAACAAGGTCCATTAAATGAATGCCTTATTAACTGAAGAAATGGGTTGAGCTGTACTAGGTTAATTTATCTTCAGGAAGTCTGAAATTTAACCTATAACAGAAGGCTTGAAAGAAACCAGTGATGATTGGTTCCTGAAACAGAGCATTAGACTATAGAACTAATTCTCTTCCAACGTCACATCCTGCCTCTCTCCTCTCAACAAGGTACATACAAGATCTAGTCTGGACCTCTAACTCTTGATTCAGAATTATGTATTTTCTCTGATAAGTCCACTGAAACAGAGGCAGACAATTACTGCATAAGGAAAGCCCCCTGCTTTGAAAAATCTGTGGGTGATCCCAGAGTGGAAAATAAAGGTTCCAAAACACAATCAGAGCCTGTAGGATTTTTTTTTTTTGGCTGCATAATAAAATCTTTCTGTGATCTGTCTCTCTCAGCTCGAAGCAGTGATGCCATCACCTGAGCAAACCAAAAACCAGAATAATTTTAGCTAAGATTTTCACTTTAGTATTTCTACATTTTTAGCAGGGAAATAGCAAGGAGATGTACTCTTGATTAATCTGAAGTTCTTTAAATACAGCAGGCATGGATATAAGGAAATACTTTAATAATTAGCCAATACAATTTTATCTTTCACCTGTTACATGACTGATTTTCCTAGTTCCACATCTGCACGCACCACACACACACACACTCACATGCAAACGTGCATAGGGCATAATTTTACCTGGTTTTTAAGACATGAACGTTAACACGAAATAATTGTTATTTCCAAACTCAAACAAGTCAGGTTCAGGAAGTTAAGAAATGAATCAGAGTTAACAAACAAAAGGGCATGTACTAAATAAAGTGTTTTGCTGAGCACAGGAGCCTACCTAATTCCTTTTCATGCATCATTTATAGTGCCCTTTAAAAGAAAAAAGTTTCATCTTAAGCTTTAATAAGCATTTATGGAAGCATTTCATGGGGGGGGGGGGGGGCGGGACGCGAGGGGGGGAAATAAAAGAGAGAAAAGAGAAAATGAGCTTTGCCCTGCTGCAGCTTCAGTGCTTAGATACTGTGTAATTTTAGAGGATACTGGAAAGGCAATAATTAAGAAGCACTATGGAAATTTCAATTTCAACGTCCCTGTTTCCGTTCTGACAACGCTTTCCCTCACTTTTACAGACAGACATAAATGACAGCTTATTCTAATATCATCACGATTCAAATGAGCCCTGCGAAGTATCCTTCCAACTTCTTCAGGGGCAAGACAGATAACAGCACATCATCCACAGATAAACATAAACACAGACCCAGCTGGGTTATCACGCTCACATCCCATAGATAGGCTTTATGGCAACGCTCCTGGTTAAGGGGCAAAAAAAAAAAAAAATTGTTTTTTTCAAATGTATACTAGCGCTAAGGCTCAGGAAGCATCATCTCCAACTTTCCCATTCGCGGCAGATCCTGTGAAAGCAACCCGGAGAGGAAGATTTCACCAAATATTGTATGGACTCAGCCCCACTGCACAAAAATCTTAATGTCACTCCATGGTAAAGTGTCATTCACGGAAGCCTTACCTTGGCTGACTTTGCCCTAAGTGGTGGAAAGGAACTTAATTTACGAGCATCATAGAGGGGACTTTGCCGGTGCTCGCGCTCGCCGCGCTGGTCCTCGGAGAGCCCCGGGCTGGCTCCGCGCTCCTGCGAGCCAGGCTCCGCGGCTCCGCGGCTGCAGCTTCCGAGCGCGCCTCTGATTGGCTGGCACAGCCTGTCCGCCTGATGCTCGGCTTCCCAGTCTCTCCTCCTTCCTCTCCTCCCAGGCTCTCGCGACCGCTGCCTTTCCCTCTGCCTCTTTTTTTATTTTTTTCCCTCCCATCGTGCATACTTTGGGGGCTGCAGAAATTCCACAGCACACAGATCGGACACCCTTCAGCCCCCTCGTAGCAAGGTCGTGCGGAAAGCAGCGCATTCATGAAATAGTTAATATATATATATATGTATTTTTTTAAAAAATATCCTGGACCGGCGGCATCAGCTTCAGTTCCACTGCTCTTGAAAAATGACGGCCAGGACTCCGTGACAGTTTAGACCCTCAGTTCTCCGCGGGGGAGGGGAAGTGTGGGACCAGAAGGGGTTTGACTGTCAGATGGAGTGGGAGTAGACATTGGGAGGGAACGAGAGGAAAAGCGGGCAGGGCAGGCACGGACGTGGCAGGCTGGTAATAAATTCTCCTATTTCCGTGCAAAGTCGTCACAGCTTGCTAAACATTCAACTGCTGGCTCATTCATCGGTGATCCCTAGTCCGGTGGTAGCCGTGAAATTGAGCTTGAGTGATGCCCTTTAACGCCTTACCCCAAACTACCCAAGGCGTGGAGGGTTTATATGAGTGAGAGCTTTCCCTTGGAGGTCAGCAGTATATTTGTGAAGACGAATAGGAACCGCAATCCCTTTCCTACTCTCCTTGCTTGTACCAGGAAACACACACACACACACACACACACACACACACACACAACTTCTCACCTCCCATTACTCCAGAATAAATGTAAATGATTTGTAATGTACATAGCTTTTGATAACAAGGATTTCAGGCCTGATGGGAAATTATTTCAGCCCTTTCTTCCAACACAAAGTCACCCACACTCACTCATTAAGAACATCAAGCAGCCCCATTTAAAGCCGTGTAGTAAATAAGTGTAGAAGTTTATCTAAATGGAGGGATCATTTGGCAGATACATTCATTCAGAATTACACAAGACCCTCAGTCATTCCAGCCACAAAGAGAACAGCATTACTTGCTCTGGTTAGCTGATACTATAAATGCTCCCAAGCCAGATATGTGTTAGAGGGAACAGGCCCTCTACAGGCCTGAAAACGTGGATTCAAATTCTGTCTCAGACTGTTAGGTATGTCAGAATCTGTCTAAGCTGTTTCAATTCTCTGAGACTACAGCACTTTCTCTTTAAAATCTGGAGAAAAATGCCCACTTTAGAGGATCTCTGCAAAGATTAAATAAAATCTGTGCAATTGTATTTTATTATTTATTTATTACATTTTGGCACCCCTATGCAGCATGTGGGATCTTAGTTCCCAGACCAGGAATGGAACCTGAGCCCCCTGCAGTGGAGACACAGAGTCCAAACCATTGGACCACTAGGGAAGTCAGAAAATGTGTGCAATTTGAAGAGAGGATGTTTTGAATCAACTAGTGTTATATTTGACTACCTTTATTTGGCTTGACTGATGTGGAATGTGGAGGGATTTAATTTGTTTTGGGGCTTGGGTACAATTAAACAAACCAACAGAAACCATGAAAGCAGCACTCGGATTGGATTATCTCTAATTGTGAAAAAATTGCACATTTAAGTGCATTGTTGAGCCTAAGGAAGATGTTAGGAGTCAATTAGAATTTGAAAAACTCCAAAAATCTAAACTCTCAGGGAAAAGTTGTAGGGAAACAATAGCATCAGAAATAATGAGCCAAAGTTGTATTATGTTTTGTATATTCTCTCTCATGCAGTTTCTGATTTAAATGAGATTTCCCTGGCATAGACATAAAATTGTATTCATTTGTGGTTATTGAAAAGGATCCACTTCAAATCTTCCTGTGTTGATGAAGGCCGGGGAGGACAAAGAAAGGAATAGTTATGAAAGATAAAGAGGATAGAAAGATGAACTTTTGGTCTGTGTGGGGTCATGTAGTTTAATTTAAAAATTCCATGTGACATTCTCTAGGGAAGCCTAACTCTTTTATTTGGCTGCATCTGTGCTTGGTCATATCCAACTCTTTACAACCCCATGGACTGTAGCTCGCCAGGCTCCTCTGTCCATGTGATTTTTCAGACAAGAATACTGGAGCAGGTTGCAATTTCTTCCTCCAGGAGATCTTCCTGACCCAGAGATTGAACCTCTATTTCCTGAAGCTTCTACATTGAAGATTTTTTATCATTGAGCCATCTGGGAAGCCTTTAGCTACCTTCAGTTGAATACAATAGAATGTTTATCAGTTTGCTACAAAAGCTTTTCCTAAGACACCAGCACTGAGCATCCTAGGGACACACTTGAAACTGATGTGTTTTTGTTAGCCTTCCTTGGTGGTTTTCCCTGGATAAGATCATAAGGAGCACATTGAGTGAGCAGTCATAATGGAAGCCAACAGGTACTTGGTCCTGAATGGGAAGACATGGAGAAGGATCTGTGAGCTTCACCAAAAAATACAAAATATTTCCAGGAAAAGAACCCATTCCCCGAGGGAGGATTTATATCCATGAGACAGCACTCAGATTAAAGGCTTCAGTCAGACTCTCCACAAACCCAATGATGAAACGTACAAGGGATTGAAATGGCTTCTGAAGTTTGCTATTCTCTAGCCCTAGAAAAGCCAGCCCATCAGCCACTTAGTGTGTCTCTTCTGTTTTCAGGTTAAAAAGCAGAAAGTACATGAACTTGTGTGGAACATGCTGCTTGGGGAAAGCCAGGTGGTAGGCAGGTGCTTATTTCCTCCTTATGTCAAAGATAACTTCAAGAAATTGGACAATGCATCAGTCAGCAGAATTTATTACAGAGTTAATCTCTGAAACCGAAAGCATGGACGTTTCTGATTCCGCGTCCCCACTTATGTTACCTTGGGAGAGTTATAAGAATCACTTTCGCTAGTGACAGGGAAGCATCTAACATGAGATTGATGCTAGTCAGACTAGAGAAACTCAAAAGATAAAATTGTAATGCTAAACTGTGGTGGTTCTCAGAGAGTCAGACTCAGGAAACTGTCTCCTTAGATGCCATATCATGTTTAGTTTTACCCTGGAAATTCAGGAGGCTGTGCGAAGTTTTCAAACATAAATAAAGAAGGAATGTAAATGAAATGCATAAATATCCCTTGGTATAATTCAGTGCTTAGGACAATTAACTACACAAACATGGTGCTATGATTGAATTTTAATTGAAATGATTATTGAAATTACAATAATAACGAGAAAGTGATCAGATTTCTGTGTAAAGAAAAACAGCTGGTAAAACATGAAGCAATACAGGATTTCCTTTGCAGCTATTTATTTTATGTGCTTAGGTGACTAATAGTGCATTACCTATTTTTTTAAAGAATAAAGAAAATTTACATTGATAAAAAATAGTACCTCTACAAATATACTTTAAGATGACCTAATAAAGTTAACCTTTATTCATTCAGATTATAAATTGCAAAGCACTGGGGAAATACTGATGCAAAAAAATTAAAAAGAGATCAACAATATTTCAAAGTTAACTATATGTGTAATTAATTTTAAAAAAGTAGTGCCTTCCTTACTCAAAATAATATTTAAATTGATAAAAACACCTTTTTAAAGTTTTCTTCAGTGCATGTAACTATCAAAATAATGAACGTGATTTGATCCCATGCTGCTGCTGCTGCTAAGTCCCTTCAGTCCTGTCTGACTCTGTGCGACCCCATGACGGCAGCCCATCAGGCTTCCCCGTCCCTGGGATTCTCCAGGCAAGAACACTGGAGTGGGTTGCCATTTCCTTCTCCAATGCATGAAAGTGAAAAGTGAAAGTGAAGTCATTCAGTCATGTCTCACTCTTAGCGACCCCATGGACCACAGCCTACCAAGCTCCTCCATCCATGGGATTTTCCAAGCAAGAATACTGGAGTGGGGTGCCATTGCCTTCTCCAATTTGATCTCATGGGCAGTGTTAAAACCCTTATGAAAAAAAGTAACTACTTCAAGCTAGGGTCCACTAGTTAGTATATTTTCACTTATCTTTGAACCCAGTGTCCTTATTCTATCACTTATATAGCAACAAGTATCTATTTTATGGAACTCAGACATATATACTATAGAAACTAAGGTGTTTTACTTTTCCCTTTGTCAGTTTTTAACACTGATTTGATCTCATGGGCAGTGTTAAAAACTGACAAAGGGAACAGTAAAACACCTTAGTTTCTATAGTATGTACATCTGAGTTCCATAAAATAGATACTTGTTGCTATATAAGTGATAGAATAAGGACACTGGGTTCAAAGATAAGTGAAAATATACTAACTAGTGGACCCTAGCTTGAAGTAGTTACTTTTTTTCATAAGGGTCACACAAAGAATATGCCAGGATTTTTTAAAATAGCTGAAATAATGTCAGTAAACTTGGACAATTTGGTAAAAATAAAATAGTGCAGTAAGACAAGAGATAAGAAAATATTTTCCCAACTCGCAAAAGCAGATTGAACATGGAGTCTCCAAATTTGAAATTACTGAACCAATGTGAAACCTGGCCAAGTTATAAGGTTACTTATTAAAGAGATGAATGGACTAGTAAGGCAAGAAAACAGTTAGGTCACCTGAGTCTGTATCACATTCACATAAAAGTCATTTCAAAATAACCTACTGCTTTCTATGACAGACATGTTAGGCAGGAACTCGGGGAAGGCCACATGACATGGTCTGTCTATATGTCATCATCTCTCACGATTTCATTAAAGCCCACATGGAGAATTTAGTTGTGGTCATGGTTCAGTTGCTATGTCATTTCTGACTCTTTGTGACCACATGGACTGCAGCACACTAGGCCTCCCTGTCCTTCAAAATCTCCTGGAGCTTGCTCAAACTCATGTCCATTGAGTTGGTGATGCCATTCAACCATCTCATCCTCTGTCGCCCTTTTTTCCCCTTGCCCTCAATCTTGCCTAGCATCAGGATCTTGTCCAATGAATCAGCTCTTCACATCAGGTAGACAAAGTATTGGAGCTTCAGCATCAGTCCTTCCAATGAATATTCAGACTGATTTCCTTTAGGATTGACTGGTTGGATCTCCTTGCTGTCCAAGGGGCTCTCAAGAATCTTCTCCAGCACAGTTCGAAAGTATTGATTCTTCAGTGTTCAGCCTTCTTTATGGTCCACTCTCACATCCATACATGACTACTGGAAAAACCATAGCTTTGACTATATGGACCTCTGTCAGCAAAGCAATGTCTCCTCTTCAATATGCTGTCTAGCTTTGTCATAGATTTTCTTCCAAAGAGAAAGTGTCATTTAATTTCATAGCTTCAGTCACCATGCACAGTGTTTTTGGAGTCCAAGAAAATAAAATCTCTCACTGCTTCCATTTTTTTCCCATGTACATGAAGAATTTTAATACAATTATTTGGTGTAGCAACAGGCTAAGCCTCATTCTCACACATTTAGAAATGTGTGAGAGGAAAGTATCTGGTAGTAAGCTCAGAACTCTACCTGTAAACAGGATAGTGGCTTTTATCAATGGTCTGAACACTGTCATCAGCCATAGAAATTTTATACCTGAAGCTAGTGCATTTGGATCAAGAATTGGTCTTGGAAAACTTAAATGCTATCTCAAATCTAACAAAGAAGAAATACAAATATGGATCCAGATGTAGGGGTCTCTTAAAAATATGGTCGTGGAGACAATTCTTTGACTTGTGAGTAAGACTTAAGATATTTCTACTGGTGATAATTTCAGTAGAAATCAACTGCATGATATGGTCATCAAAAATGTAAACAAGCATCCTTAGAAAAAGCAAAGCCTCTATATGAGGGTGGTAAGGATCTTAACTGTAAAATATTGAGAATGTACCTGGAATTTTGCATTTTAAGAAAGCTTGGCTAACTGGAGTACTTTTAAGTTGTCCTTATTTTGTGAGCTGTATCATGATACATTGATTTAGTTGACAGAACCACTATATCTACTCTCTCTCTCCCTCAGCCCTAGGATAGCGTTCATTTCTTTCTTTCCCTGCTTCCCTGGTGGCTCAGATAGTAAAAAATCTGCCTGCAATGTGGGAGACCCAGGTTCGATCCCTGGGTCAGGAAGACCTCCTGGAGAAGGAAATGACAACCCACTCCAGTATTCTTGTTTGGAGAATTCAATGAACTGAGGAGTCTGGCAGGCTACAGTCCATGGGGTCGCTACCAGTCGGACGCGACTGAGCGACTTCACTTTCACTTTTCACTTTCACACAATGGAGAAGGCAATGACAACCCACTCCAGTGTTCTTGCCTGGAGAATCCCAGGGACGGCAGAGCCCGGTGGGCTGCCGTCTATGGGGTCGCACAGAGTCAGACACGACTGAAGCGACTTAGCAGCAGTAGCAGCAGCAGTTTCAGGGGTTCAGTAAAGTAATTTAGTTCGGCTACCTCTTAAACTTACTATTATCAATGTTTTCCCTAAGAACACCTCATGAGACACTTCGAAAATTGAATCATATATCTTATCTTTTAAATTTTAATATTCCAGAATTTTCTAATTAAAAGGACTTATTAAATATTTTCAATACAATGCCAGTGTTATTTACAAAGCATAACCTTCTTTCGGTCATTGAAGATTGATGCTGTTTCCAAGTTTGCAATATTACAAATTATGCTTCTATGAATGCTTCTTTCCTTGGGTCTCTGACTAAGGCAACTGAATAGACATCTGCACATAGAACTACTAAGCACATTTTGTGAATATTTCTTAAAACACATGATAATGTTATTGCTCCCAAGAACCATTAAGAAGAGTAAAAGATTAATTGGTTCCTCGCTACTCTTGAGCAAGAATATCTCTTTTTCAATTTGCTTACTCAGTGGCTTAAATTATGTCATTGTTTTAATTTTTATTTGTGTGATTACTAGAATATTTATTGACTGCTTCTTTATATTCTTCTCATAACTTTCTGACCATATCTATTCTCCTAGTATGTTATTGCTAATTGAGAATATAACGGACTTAAGTTGTTTTAATGATTGGAAGACATTCAGAAAATTGAGTTCAATATGAGTTTCTATGCCAAAAAAAGTCTGTGTGTACATACTTATGGACTTCTCAGATGAATCAGTGGTAAAGAATCCAGCTGCCAAAGTAGGAGACATGGATTCAATCCCTTGAACAAGGAAATGGCAACCCAAGCCACTGTTCTTGCATGGAAAATCCCATGGACAGAGGAGTCTGGTGGGCTACAATTGTGTGGGGCTGCGAGAGCCAGATGAGACTTAGTGAGTAGACTACTACCATCATGTCTATGAACGTTAAGTGCTTGTGTGACTGGCCTGATACCATACGGAACACATTGCGTGGGGCTGCAAGAGTCAGACATGACTTAGTCAGTGAGCACACATACATGTATGTGTTTATAAATTTATATATTTAAAACTTTGTGTTTATATATAAATATAATAGATGTATACATACACACATATGTATATTTTTGTTGTTGTTATTTAGTCCCTAAATTCATTTGACAGTTTGTGATCCCATAGGCTCTAGCCTGCTGGGCTCCTTTGTCCATGGGATTTTCAGGCAAGAATACTGGAGTGGTTTGTCATTTCCTTTTTGAAGAGATCTTCCTGACCCAGGGATCAAACCTATATCTCCTGCACTGGCAGGGGGATTCTTTATCACTGAGCCACCTGGGAAGGCCACGTATGCATATACACAAATGCAAATATATAAATGTTCATGTGTGCATGAAGAGATTCATTCAGAAAATACATACAGAGTATCATATAGCAAGTACTGATGTAAGTTCCACTGACAGATTATAAAGAAGTAAGGCAGATTTTCTGGCTTTAGGGAAAAAAAAAAAAAGAAAGAAATCATTAAACTGCAATGCAACATCATAGATCCTATAAGCTATGTATGTATGGACAACATTTTTCACATATTAAGAAATTGGTAAATTATTTTCATAACCTCTTTGGAATGAGGTTAGAGAATAGAATTGATAACATGTATACACACACACACACACACACACACACACACACACAGCTGTCCTAATAGAATCCTGATATTAGCTTTGATGTTTGTCCTCACATCATGACCAGCTGCACAATTTGAGGAAGGGTGAAGAATGAACATATCGGGATTTGTTAGAAAATATGGGGATTTGTTAAACATTAAGATTTTCAAGATGGCCATGACAACATTTAGCCAAACATGGGGCCAATCTGAATGTGGAAGCGTGTGGGATTATAGCACCTGTATGTTCATGAAGCAGCCTGCCTCATCACTACCATCAATCCAATAGATCAAGTTCAATTCATCTTACTTTATTAATAATTCACAAACCATTCACTGAACCCTATCTCAAGTTCTTCCTTTTTAAAACCTGCCATATTCCACCATCATCCCTTGCCTACACTTTTGTTATTTACACAGAAGGATGATTGTCAGTCACCATGAGTTCTGAATTTCCATGGTAGATGATGGCTTTTGCAATTTAACTGTCAAAGTACAGAGATCAAAGCAAGTGCTCACTGTTAGGAAGGAGCTGGTCTGGCAGGGACTCTTGCCCACACTTTCAAAGACTTAATAGATAACCAAAATATATTGGCTGAATATGAGGTGGTTGATTATACCTCTGCATGCTGACTTGCAAGATGATAAAGCTTTTGGACATTTATAGCTATAATCCATAAAGATATAGTGAATGTCTTTAATTTGGTAGAAGAATGGAAAAGAGAAAGGTACATGTAATTTATTTAGAGAAATAATTAACTATACCATAATGGAGCTCAGACGGTAAAGAATCTGCCTTCAATGCAGGACACCCAGGTTCAATCCTGGGGTGGGAAAATTCCTGGAGAAGGAAATGGCAACCCACTCCAGTATCTTGCATGGAGAATTCCATAGACAGAGGAGCCTGACAAGCTACAGTCTATGGGGTCCCAAAGAGTAGGACAGGACTGAGCAACTAACATTTTCACTTTCACTTTCACTAATGGAGCTAGGAATGAATCAGAGTTTTCAAGCTTAGTCCTGAAGAAAAAATGATGCTGTTATTAGTACGAAGAAGAAAGAAAACAGTACCTGGGTAGCAAATTATATAGACTCAGATTGAAATGATGCTGATGTTGAGGTCTTAGCTAGACACCATGAAGAGTTATACAAGAGTCACTAGACATCATCAAACTGCAGTTTGGGAAATAGCTTTAAGCAAGAGATATAATTTTTGAATCTTCTTCAGACAATATCACTAATGATAAAAGTTGTTGCAGCCCCTAAAAGACAAGAGAAAAGTTTCTGCAGGACCAATGATAAATACATACTAGGTGGTGAGAGAAGTAGAGAGAAAAGGAGAAAGAAGGAAGGGATTGGAAAAGAGAGAAAAGAGAGATTGTATTTAAAAGGAGGCTGAAGAGATGATTAGAAAACACCAGTAAATCATAACGTGATGATTTAAAAAATCACTCTTAAATAAACAACTTATCCTTGTACCTAAAGGAACTAGAAAAAGAAGAGAAAGCAAAATCTCAAATTAGTACAAAGAAACAAATCACAAAGATCAAAACAGAATTAAACAAAATTTTATATTGATGATTGATGGACATTTCTCACACAATGTACAGAAGCTGGCAATGTAAAAATTGGAAACTCAAAGGTAATGTGGTCACTATGAAAAAAATGTCCAATTAAAAATAGACCACTATAACTCAGGAGAGATTTGCATAGTCCACAGCTTGCAAAACTGGATTTTTTTTTACTTTATTTTAATGTTTGAGAAGCTTGCTCTTCATTTGGAAATGTCTGATTAGTTATACTTTACCATTTCTTTGCTTATTCAGAGTTGTTTATAAAAGAATTTCCAAGTAGGATGCATGTATAATTAATCATAAAGTTAGAGAGTGTATTGAAAGCAATACATTGAAATGTGAATTCTATCATCTTCTCTTACCCTGAAGTGTAGGTGTATATGTGTTTGACTGCACAATAGTAAAGAGGCTGATATACAATAAAGTTTTTCTATACTGCTACTTTGAGAGAAAACTTAGATTATCACAGAAAGTCTGATTATGTTTATATGTTTATAATATTTATAGAGGCCATCAACTCCATAAAGAACAGAACAAGCTAGAAGGAGAAAAGAGTCTCTGAAGTATTGACTACAAAATGGTGTCCTAAATAAATTTCATGTAAGAGAAGTCTCTCAGTCATGTCCGACTCTTTGGATCTGCATGGACTATAGCCTTCCAGACTCCTCCATCCATGGAATTTTCCTGGTGAGCGTACTGGAGTGGGTTGCCATTTCCTTCTCCAGAGCATCTTCCCAACCCAGGAATCAATTCCTGGTCTCCTGCACTGCAGACAGACTCTTTACCATCTAAGACACCGTGGAAGCCTAATTTCGTATGGCCAGTGTTAATTCGGGACTCTAGGAAGACTGGTTAGATCAAAAGAGATTTCATTTTCCTGAATCTCAGTGTGCCTTATTATTCTTCTCAATTTCTACTGCAAATCAATGTTGTGTGATATGCTCAAACAATTTCTGTATAGGTCTCTTGTGCTGTGTAAGTCCAGTGTCTTGGTTACCATAGGTTGTGAGAATCACAGGACAGACTAAAGACAGCACTGAAAATCCAAGCTTTAAGTTCATTGCTTTACTCAGTGTTTGGCCCTTAAGGTAGCCACATCAAACTGTAAGTACTATTTTTATCAGAATATTGCATTCCTACTACAACATAAATATACACCACAAGTCATTGCCAGAAAGGAACTGTCATTGTGTTCCCTTGCCTATCTAAAGATTTCTTAAGCTGCTAATACTCAATAGTTGGCAGGTTTACACATATTGTCAATAAACACATGTTCTGCCCATCATTGCTAACTAGGCATTGACATTGATGGTTTTCTTACCACATTCTTTAAATCAGGATGTCTCCTTTCTAAAGTACCCTAAATCTTTCTAGAGCATTTTGACTATGCTTAGAATTTTACTTTTCACATAAAAGAAACCCAATGATAGAAGTTTTGTATTGAAATATTGACCTCATTTAATGAACTATTTATGAATGTCCCCTAGAACCTTATTGAATATATTGCACTGTAGTTGTTCTTGCTGCTGCTGCTGTTAAGTCCCTTCAGTCGTGTCCGAATCTGTGCGACCCCATAGATGGCAGCCCACCAAGCTCCCCCATCTCTGGGATTCTCCAGGCAAGAACACTGGATTGGGTTGCCATTTCCTTCTTCAATGCATGAAAGTGAAAAGCCAAAGTGAAGTCGTTAGTGTAAAATATTTATGCAATTCTTTTTTTTTTTTTCAAAAAAGCATAATTTTCTTGAAAACAAATGCTTAGATTTTAGATAGAGACCAACGGGTCAAATTCTGGCATTACCTATTATTTAGTGTGTTGACATTGATAAGCACTCATTCTCAGCATATCTTTTGATGGTAAAATAGCTCATTTCTGGAGGAGAAATTGTGGTGAATACATATGTTGAAGGAGATAATTTGTGTAATTCACCTATTACAGTATCTGATAACATAGTATATACTCAATTAGCTATAAAATTAGACACAACCTTTCAGTCACTATTATCATTCTACCAAAGTCTATGCATATAAATGTCATCTTCCTAAACATTACTAAGTTAAAAGTAACTGCAACAGGAAGAAAAAAGTTACAAAAGAAAAACAGGGTATGATCTGGGGTGATAGCAATAGGGTTCACTTGTTGACATCTTGTGCTATTGAGATGCCCTGTATCTTTGAAAAGTGAAAGACACGACTAAAGAAGGGATCTGCTGCCATCCACAATCTGTTCAGAGAAGATATAGATTTTCTCTATTTCAAATTTCCAGAGGACAAAAATCGGAGCCTGGAGATAAAGGGGATTGGTTTGCCAATCACAGAACCTGTAGAGCACAACAGTGAGTATGTGAAACAGACAAAAAGTCAGAAAAGGAACTCAAGCAAAAAGAAGCAATTCACTTATTGGGTGTGTTTCCTGCAAAGTTATTGCTACTTACATTGAAATTGATTATTGTGAACTTAATTATTTTAGGACATAATCTGTGTTGCTTCTGCCTAATTATGACTGAGTCATTTTGTCCAAAAATAAGTTTTAACAACTATACATCAGGAGGTGGAAAGAAAGATGAATGCACATTAACACCTCTGTAAAGGATTCAAATTTTTAATGTTTAAGAAGTGAAAAGGTGCCTTACGACTGCAAAAGTCATGTAAATCTGCAAACTTTTATGGAAATTACAACATATGTAAACATCAGTTAGTGGCCTTCCTTGTGTGTCTGTGTGAATGGAGGGTTGTGAGGTAGAAGAAGAAAATAAGAATTTTATAGCTTTAATCTGTTGGAGAAATATCAGACTGCTTTATAGATTATTCTGACTTTAAAACACAAATTTCAAGTGGATAAATGACTTTACAACTACAGTAACTGTACTGTATTTCCAAACTGTTTCTTTAAAATATTCTATGATGACTATTTCTAAACATTTCATCTTTTCTTTCAGTTCAGTTCAGTTCAGTCACTCAGTTGTGTCTGAATCTTTGCGAACCCATGAATTGCAGCACACCAGGTCTCCCTGTCCATCACCAAACTGGGAGTTTACACAAACTTATGTCCATTGAGTTGGTAATGCCATCCAACCATCTCATTCTCTGTCGTCCCCTTCTCCTCCTGCCCTCAATCTTTCCCAACATCAGGGTCTTTTCAAATGAGTCAGCTCTATGCATCAGGTGGCCAAAATATTGGAGTTTCAGCTTCAACATCAGTCCTTCCAGAAACACCCAGGAATGATTTCCTTTAGGAAGGACTGGTTGGATCTTCCTGCAGTCCAGGGGACTCTCAAGAGTCTTCTCCAACACCACAGTTCAAAAGCATCAATTCTTCAGCACTCAGCTTTCTTTTTAGTTCAACTCTCACATCCATACATGACTACTGGAAAAACCATAGTCTTGACTAGACGGACCTTTGTGGGCAAAGTAATGTCTCTGCTTTTTAATATGCTATCTAGCTTCATCATAACTTTCCTTCCAAGGAGTAAGCATCTTTTAATTTCATGGCTGCAATCACCATCAGCAGTGATTTTGGAGCCCAAATAAATAAATTCTGACACTGTTTCCACTGTTTTCCCATCTATTTGCTATGAAGTGATGGGACCGGAGGCCATGATCTTAGTTTTGTGAATGTTGAGCTTTAAGCCAACTTTTTCACTCTCCTGTTTCACTATCATCAAGAGGCTCTTTAGTTCTTCTTCACTTTCTGCCATAAGAGTGATGTCATCTACATATCTGAGGTTATTGATATTTCCCCTGGCAATCTTGATTCCAGCTTGTGTTTCATCGAGCCCAGCATTTCTCATGATGTACTCTCCAGACAAGTTAAATAAGCAGGATGACAATATACAGCCTTGACATACTCCTTTTCCTATTTGGAACCAGTCTGTTGTTCCATGTCCAGTTCTAACTGTTGCTTCCTGACCTGCATTCAGGTTTCTCAAGAGGCAGATCTGGTGGTCTGGTATTCCCATCTCTTTCAGAATTTTCCACAGTTTATTGTGGTCCACACATTCAAAAGCTTTGGCATAGTTAATAAGGCAGAAATAGATGTTTTTCTCGAACTCTCTTCCTTTTTCCATGATCCAGCAGATGTTGGCAACTTTATCCCTGGTTCCTCTGCCTTTCTAAAACCAGCTTGAACATCTGGAAGTTCATGGTTCACATATTGCTTAAGCCTGGCTTGGAGAATTTTGAGCATTATTTTACTAGCATGTGAGATTAGTACAGTTGTGTGGTAGTTTGAGCATTCTTTGGCATTGCCTTTCTTTGGGGTTGAAATGAAAACTGACTTTATCCAGTCCTGTTGACACTGCTGATAAGGCCAATGTTTCAAATTTGCTAACATATTGAGTGCAGCACTTTAACAGCATCATCTTTCAGGATTTGAAATAGCTCAACTGGAATTGCATCACCTCCACTAGCTTTGTTCGTAGTGAAAATTCCTAAGGCCCACTTGACTTCACATTCCAGGATGTCTGGCTCTAGGTGAGTGACCACACCCACACATTATCTGGGTCATGAAGATCTTTTTTTTTTATAGTTCTTCTGTGTATTCTTGCCACCTCTTCTTAATGTCTTCTGCTTCTGTTAGGTCCATACCATTTCTGTCCTTTATCGAGCCCATCTTTGCATGAAATGTTCCCTTGGTATCTCTAATGTTCTTGAAGAGATCTCTAGTCTTTCCTATTCTATTGTTTTCCTCTATTTCTTTGCATTGATCACTGAGGAAGGCATTCTTATCTCTCCTTGCTATTCTTTGAAACTCTGTATTCAAATGGGTATATCTTTCATTTTCTCCTTTGCTTTTCACTTCTCTTCTTTTTACAGCTATTTGTAAGGCCTCCCCAGACAGCCATTTTGCTTTTTTGTCTTTCTTTTTCTTGAGGATGGTCTTGATCTCTGTCTCCTGTACAATGTCACAAACCTCTGTCCATAGTTCATCAGGTACTCTGTCTAACATATCTAGTTTCTTAAATCTATTTCTCACTTCCACTGAATAATCATAACCAATGTGATTTAGGTCATACCTGAATGGTCTAGTGGTTTTCCCTACTTTCTTCGATTTAAGTCTGAATTTGGCAATAAGGAGTTCATGATCTGAGCCACAGTCAGCTCACAGTCTTGTTTTTGCTGACTGTATAGAGCTTCTCCATCTTCCGCTGCAAAGAAAATACTCAATCTGATTTCGGTGTTGACCATCTGGTGATGTCCATGTGTAGAGTCTTCTCTAGTGTTGTTGGAAGAGAGTGTTTGCTATGGCCAGTGCATTCTCTTGGCAAAACTCTATTAGCCTTTACCCTTCTTCATTCTGTATTCCAAGGCCAAATTTGGCTATTACTCCAGGTATTTCTTGACTTCCCACTTTTGCATTCCAGTCCCCTATAATGAATAGGACATCTTTTTTTGGGTGTTAGTTCTAGAAGGTCTTGTAGGTCTTCATACAATCATTCAACTTCAGCTTCTTCACAGTTACTAGTCAGGGCCTAGACTTGGATTATCATGAAATTAAATGGTTTGCCTTGGAAACAAATAGAGATCATTCTGTCGTTTTTGAGATCACATCCAAGTACTGAATTTTGGACTCTTTCACTGACAATGATGGCTACTTGATTTCTTCTAAGGGATTCTTGCCCACAGCAGTAGATATAATGGTCATCTGAGTTAAATTCACCCTTTCTAGTCCATCTTAGTTCGCTGATTCCTAGAATGTATATTAACTCTTGCCATCTCCTGTTTGACTACTTCCAATTTGCCTTGATTGATGGACCTAACATTCCTGGTTCCTATGCAATATTGCTCTTTATAGCATTGGACCTTGCTTCTATCACCAGTCACATACACAACTGGGTGTTATTTTTGCTTTGGCTCCATCCCTTCATTCTTTCTGGAGTTATTTCTCCACTGATCTCCAGTAGCATATTGGACACCTACCGACCTGGGGAGTTCACCTTTCAGTGTCCTATCAATTCAGTATCCTATCATACTGTTCATGGGGTTCTTAAGGCAATAATACTGGAGTGGATTGCCATTCCCTTTTCCATCCACTAGAGAAGGTAATGGCAATCCACTTTAGTACTCATAAAACTAAGTTACTGATGAAAGAAACTGAAGACCAAACAAACAGATGGAAAGGTATACCATGCTCATCGATTAGAAGAATATTATTAAAATGACCATACAAGAAAGGCAATCTATAGATCCAATTCAATCTCTATCAAAATACCAGAGGCATTTTTTATGGGGCTAGAGCAAATAGTTTTAAAATGTTTATGGAAACACAAAAGTCCCTGAATAATCAGAACAATCTTGAGATAGAAGAACAGACCTAGAGGTTTCATGCACTCTGATTTCAAACTATATAATACAAACTAGAGTAGTCAAAACGGTATGATACTGGCACAGAAACAGACACACAGATCAGTGGAACACTACAGACAACCCAGATATGAATCAACCACTTGTGGTCAGACCTGTGTGCATGCTCAGTTGTGTCTGCTCTTTGCAACACCATGGATTGTAACCTGATAGCAGGCCCTTCTGTCCAAGGGATTCACCAAGAAAGAATACTGGAGTAGTTACCATTTTCTTCTTCAGGGGATCTTCTTAACCCAGGAATTGAACGTGTGTCTCTTATCTCCTGCATTGGCAAGGAGATTCTTTATCAACTGTGAGCTATGATCAAAGAGACAAGAATATACAATGGAGAGAAAAGACAGCCTCTTTAATAAATGATTCTTTTGTGTGTAGATATTCAGTTTTCCTGATACCAAACTGGACTATTCTCTTGCTGCAAACACAAAAATAAATTCAAAATGGATTAAAGACTTAAGTGTGCTGCTGCTGCTGCTGCTAAGTCGCTTCAGTCGTGTCCGACTCTGTGTGACCCCATAGACGGAAGCCTACCAGGCTCCCCCGTCCCTGAGATTCTCCAGGCAAGAACACTGGAGTGGGTTGCCATTTCCTTCTCCAATGCATGAAAGTGAAAAGAGAAAGTGAAGTCACTCAGTCGTGTCCGACTCTTAGCGACCCCATGGACTGCAGCCTACCAGGCTCCTCTGTCCGTGGGATTTTCCAGGCAAGAGTACTGGACTGGGGTGCCATTGCCTTCTCCGAAAGACTTAAGTGTAATACCTGAAATTTAAAAACTTCTTAGAAGAAAGCAGGCAATATACTCTTTGACATTGGTCTTAGCATTTTTTTTTTTTTTTTTTTGGATATATCTACTCAGGCAAGGAAAGTGAAGTGAAAGTTGCTCAGTTGTGTCCGACTCTTTGTGACCCATGGGCCATACAGTCCAAGGAATTCTCCAGGCCAGAATACTGGAGTGGGTAGCCTTTCCCTTCTCCAGGGTATCTTCCCAACCCAGGGATCAAACCCAAGTCTTCCACATAGCAGGAAGTTTCTTTACCAGTTGAGCCACAAACCAAATCCAAAATAAATCAATGGCACCACATCAAACTAAAAAAAGGTTCTGGGCAATGAAGGAAACTATCAACAGAACAAAAAAGCCAGCTACTTAATGGAAAATATTTACAAATAATAGACCTGATAAGGGATTAATATCCAAAATACACAAAGAACTCATACAACTTAACATCAAAAAAACCATTAACAAATGAGCAGAGGACCTGAATAGACATTTTTTTTTTTTCAAAGAAGATATTCAGATGGCTAACAGGCATGTGATAAAATGTTCAGTATCACTAACCACCAGAGAAATGCAAATTAATCACAATGAGATTTACCTCATGCTTGTCAGAGTGGCTACAAAAGAGAAAATAAATAAGTGTTAGTGAGGATGTGGAGAAAAGGAAACACTCATGCACTGTTGAAGGGAATGTAACTCAGTTAAGCCACTGTGGAAAACAGTATGCATGTTCCTCACAAAATTAAAAATAGACTACCATACAAATTCAGCAATTCCACTCATAGATATTTTTCCAAAGAAATAAAGACACTAATTAGGAAAGACACAGGCACCCCTATATTCATTTCAATGTTATTTGTATATAATACCCAAGATATGAAGGAAACCTAGTTGGCTATTAATAAATGAACAAATAAGATGTGATACCCACCCCCCACCAACACAACTAAATAGTAATCAACCATAAAACAAGCATGAAATCTTGCCACTTGTGATAACATGGATCGACTTGGTATTATGCTAAATGAAATAAGTCAGGCAGAGAAAGACAAATACTGCATGATTTCACTTATATGTGGGATCTAAAAACTGAAGCAAATAATCAAACAAGAGACATATTTTTACATACAGGGACTAAACAAGTAGCTGCCAGAATGGAGAGGGGTGGGAGAACTAGAGAAATGAATGAGGGAGATTAAGAGGTACAAACTTCCAAGTGCAAAACAGATGAATCACAGGGATGAAATGTATAGCATGCGGAATGTAGTCAAAACATTTTCAATATCTTTGTATGGTGACAGTTGGTAAATAGGCTTATCATAGTAATCATTTTGAAAGTTATGGAAATATTGAACCACTCTCTTGTGTACCAGGGACTAATAGTGTTATAGGTCAATTATACTTCAAAACAAACCAACCCACAAAAAACAGGTTAGATTTGTAGTTACTAGAGATGGAGGTGGGGGACGACAGAATTGGATGAAGGAAGGTATTCAAGAGGTATAAACTTTCAGTTATAATATAAGTAAATATAGGGATGATCTATGGCATAAATATAATACTGTTGCATGTTATATAGGAAAGTCAAGAGAGCAAATCCTAAGAGTTCTCATGACAAAGAAAAATATATTTCTTACAGTTCTTTAATTTTTTAGCTATATGAGATGATGGATATTCAGTAACCCACTGTCGTAATCATTGCAAGATGTGTGTCAGAAAATCATTGTCATACAACTTCAGCTCATGCAGTGCCATATGTCAATTATATCTCAATAAAACTGGAAGAAAAATTCTAACTGAAAACAGTGTTTAAAAATGGACAGGAAAATTTCTGGTGAAATTTCAAAATTCCAAACTAAAGAGAAAATTCTAAAGATTTCCAGATTGAAAAAGACAATAAGGTGGATTATCTATTAATGACTGAAAATATGACTGAAATTAGATTCTTCACCAGAAACAAATATCAGCAGCCAGAAGAGCCTATTTGAAACATGTTTGAATCTAGCATTCCATAACTGGCCATATTATCACAGATAATGACAAGATAAATATATTTGAATGTGAAAAAGTGAAAAAATTTTATCCACACCTGTATATTTTAAGATCATACTATAAATAATGAAAAAAAAAAGAATGACAAATTAATAAATACACAAAAGGAAGACACTGACCGAGAAATCAAGAAATACTGGTTACAGAGTAGATGCAAAGTAAACATTTAGTTGAGCTTTCACAATTTTAAGACTAAACTTGGGACTCCCTATATCACTTAAATGAGATTCCTCAAGGTAGGTACCTAGCCATCTGAATATTTAATAAGCTTCCATTAGTGTATTCAGGCTTCCCTAGTAGCTCAGCTGATAAAGAATCTGCCTGCAGTCTAGGAGACCCCAGTTCGATTCCTGGGTTGGGAAGATCCCCTGGAGAAGGGGTTAGGCTACCCACTCCAGTATTCTTAGACTTCCCTGGTGGGTCAGCTGGTAAAGAATTCACCTGCAACATGGGAGACCTGTGTTCAATCCCTGGGGGGGGCAAGATCCCCAGGTTAGGAAGATCCCCTGGAGAAGGGAATGGCTACCCACTCCATGGACTGTATAGACCATGGGCTGCAAACAGTCAGTCACAACTGAGCGACTTTCACTCACTTATTAGTTTATCATGATTAGACAAATTTCAGAAATTACTATTAGACTTTGACACTTGGAAGATGGTTCTTTGAGAAACAGTTTCAAAGGTACAGGATTTCACAAATGGACTGAAATTGTTTTGTCCTTCTAATAAATACACAAAGCATAGAAAAAGTGGATGCTAAATCAATGTATATCCAAGTAACTTATACATAAAAATAGTAATATGACTAACAAAATTGGAGAGGCAAGATGAAAGGTGGATTAATGTGTGAATTCTTTACAAAGAGCAAGACATAAACAGATACAATCTAGATTTGGGAAATCGAGGAAATTTAATTTTTTTAAGATATAAAGCACTGACTAGCTTTATCTAAAGGAAGAAATAGGTGGTTTAAGTGTGTTAAGTCCCTTATCTCTTAGCACTGGGGAGAGGACAGGTAAATGTTTTCAGTTGTGAATATAAAATATATAATGATATCTGTTTACTAGAAAAATTAAAAATAGGGAAGTCTCTGGGGAGTGGGACTTGGAGGAAGAGCTTTTCATCCTAAACATTTTGAGCTATTAGAATTTTTTAACCATGAAAATATCTATAATTTCCCTACTAACAGCAACTAAAATATCCATTAAAATAACGTTGGAAGCAAAAAGAGTTAATACATTGATGAAATATGCATTTACTTTTAATTTCTCTTCTCCTACTTCACTGTTTCTATATATTCCTCAATTAGGACATAGTATTTTATAATTGAAAAATAATTTTTTAAATTGTCTTTTTAATCATTACCATGACTTTAAAACCATAGAGTTGTTTTAGACATACTCCAAGAACACAGTACTTGGCTGCTGTATGCATGATAAATCTGTTGCATTAATGAATAATTTCATGAACACTGTACATTTAAGTACAAACATAAAATAAAATGCATTAAACAATTTTCTTTCAAAATTTCAACAAAAATATTTCATAGCTTAAAGTCAACTAAGAACAAAGCACGCCACATTTATAAAAATAAATTTAAAATTATTTAAAAGGATATAAAATATACACTTTTGATGAAAAATTAAATATGTCAATTCTCAGTTAAACATTTTGAAAACTTTATACAACTGCAACCAAATTTTGAATGGAATTTTTTTTAAATCTACAGATGGTATCAGTTTCATTTTGATTGATTCACTGGAGGTACCAAGACAGTTTTGAAAAATATGTCATATTGACCTATAAACAAATACATTTTGAGTGTAAATTTTAAATATAGTTTATATATAGGTAAATGATTCAATGCAGCCAAAGCAATGTGAGAAATATATACAAGATATAGAAATTAACTATATAGCCAGGTGCCATTGAAAGTTAGGAAGTCATAAGGGTCATTCAATTAATTAAAAGGGTCAGTTGTCTAACCACTTGGGAAAAACAAAAATCCTGATTCTCATCTGATATATATCAACAACTATTTCTAGGAGTAAATACTTAAAATCAGAGTGCTGATTTAGATTTCTTTTCATGAGAATACAGTATATCAGTACTAAACTGATCTGTGCATGACAAATTTGTTGAATAAATATATGATTCTATAAAAAATTGAACATATTAAAATGCTGATAAAAATACCTCTAAATATCCACAAAACTTTTGAATGTGGGAGGAATTTTTAAACATGACTCAAGATTGAGAAACAATAAAGTACGTGTTCATAGATGAAAAGAAATACTAAAGTGAATAGATCAGAATAAGCAAGCCAAAAAATGTCAGGAGCTGAGATCAAAGATGCTTATTGAATATTTGGATTGAAGTACCTAAGTGGAAATAGTGGTGTGTTTGTAGATTATTAGTCTACAAACTAAGGCTTATAAGAGAAGTTAAGACTTTCACATACTTTTGCATGGTGTGTAGACTAATATTTATTTTAAGTTTTTAAATGGTTAAGAAAAATCAAATAAAGAATATTTAGTGAAATGAGACTATATAAAATTCAAATATCAGCATTGATAAATAAAGATATATTGAAACACAGACATGGCCATTTGATTACAGTCTTTGGCTGCTTTCCTCTTAGAACAGAATAGAGCAGTTTTGACAGAGACCATATGGCCCAGAAAGCTGAAAATATTTACTATCTGGCCCATTTCAAAAACAAATTTGGCTTATCCCTAATGTAGATATGTCTTCTGTGGGTTTTGCAGTCCATACCACGTTCCATCAACTTGATAAGCAAAATTTGACTAATTTGAGTATCTAAATAGTACTTTAAACTTTATATGAATTTTGGGTATACATCTTCTGTGATGAAAACACCAGTTTGCTTTGAGAACTGTGCAATATACAAGCATAACTATATTTGCTTATTAGAAAAATATGTACATGTAGAAAACCAGTGTACATGCCTTTGAGATACATAACCACATTTGCCACTTTGGAGGTTACACTGAATTTCAGAGAACAAGCTTTATTTTCCATTTTAATTAAGCTAAACATTTAATTACATTTCCAGTATTCTGTCAGCAGAACCAAATCTATAAATGTAGAGTGAAAAATTATGAGAGCTGGTCTTTAATACCCCATCACAAACAGAGCATGTTATGGGCAATCTGTTCTTTGAGGCTACATAACAACCATGCTTCCCATGAATGTTTATTTCACTAAAGCATTCAACTACAGTTTGTAACTTTTCATTTTTAGCCAATATCAGTTAAAATGAAAAATCTTGAAAGTATATCATGTTTATAATAATATCTTACCTCTCATGGTTTTAATTTTCAGCACAAGATAATTCAATAAGTAAATGGATAGGACTTATCAAATATAAAGTCTGCTGCCAAGCAAATAATGCTCTGCTCAATTTCATAGCAATAAAATTATATAAACATTTAAAATTTTTATTGTATTTTCAGTAGTCAATATGTCTAGAGCAATTTGCTAGGTGCTATGGAAAATAAATGATATCTACCTACAATTTACTTATAATAATACATTAAATGAAGACTTGAAAGTGTAAAAAATGAAATAAAAAACTCACATCCAATGAGAGACGTTATTATAGAGAAGTAAATGTCATAGAATATTTTTCTGTTATAAGCTATCCTGGAGGACTACACTTCAGTATATTATATGGATTCCAGAATTTCTCCCTTCGTTTGCATACAAAGAAATCTGATTCTGTAATCAACCAAGAACAAGTCAATTTCTCAAGACCAACCTGCCATTAACCAAGTTCACAAGACTGATGTATGAAATGAGATGGGTTCATCTATAAACAGAACTATCACTGCTTAAGACCCAAATAGCAAGTCCTTACATGAATGTATCATCTCTCTTTTGAGAAATGAAAAAGTCAAATTATAATGTAATGATGGCTTTGTGAGACCAGAAGAAGGAAAAGAAATTAATAATATCACTCAAATACTTCAGATCAGATCAGATCAGTTGCTCAGTTGTGTCCGACTCTTTGCGACCCCATGAATCGCAGCACGCCAGGCCTCCCTGTCCATCACCAACCCCCGGAGTTCACTGAGACTCACGTCCATCGAGTCAGTGATGTCATCCAGCCATCTCATCCTTTGTCATCCCCTTCTCCTCTTGCCCCCAATCCTTCCCAGCATCAGAGTCTTTTCCAATGAGTCAACTCTTCGCATGAGGTGGCCAAAGAACTGGAGTTTCAGCTTTAGCATCATTCCTTCCAAAGAAATCCCAGGGCTGAGCTCCTTCAGAATGGACTGGTTGGATCTCCTTGCAGTCGAAGGGACACTCAAGAGTCTTCTCCAACACCACAGTTCAAAAGCATCAATTCTTCAGCGCTCAGCCTTCTTCACAGTCCAACTCTCAATGGCATCCAATTAGATAAATTGATCTTTATTCAAAATATGGCAATACCTGGCCAGACCTCTTTATGAATGGATAATGCTGATATTTGCTCCTTATTCTTTGTTTCTGTGGCTTTTAATAGCTCATTTTCAAAGTTGTGTTATTTATTTTTTTTAATTTAATGAATTTATTATGGTTATATTTACATTTTTTGGGGCTGAGAACCGTTCTGTCCTCTTCTTGGGTGATGTGTCACAGAACCCTTAGATGCTTACATAAATGTAAGTTATATAACATACTTACATAAATAATTGAACAGATTGTATCCTCCACTTAACCACATAGGTTGGAAACATATACACACCAAAAAGAGTATTATAGACCTAAACAATAATCACCTTATACTCTAAATCTGGCCTTCTCCCTGTATGCTCCTGTTTTAATGGAAGATACCATTATTGATCTAGTCACACATTTCAAGGATTCAGGAACCACCTTTTATTTCTTCCTCATCTCACCCCCTTCCTGGCTTCCCTAATAGCTCAGTTGGTAAAGAATCCGCCTGCAATGGAGGAGACTGTGGTTCAATTTCTGGGTTGGGAAAATCAGCTGGAGAAGGGATAGGCTATACACTCCAGTATTCTTGTGCTTCCCTTGTGGCTCACGTGGTAAAGAATCCACCCAAAGTACGGGAGACCTGGGTTCGATACCTGGGTTGGGAAGATCCCCTGGAGAAGGGAAAGGCTACCCATTCCAGTATTCTGGCCTGGAGAATTCCATGGACTGTATAATCCATGGGGTCACAAAGAGTCGGACACAACTGGCCGACTTTTATTTTCACTTTTTTTCACCTCCTCCAAACATCAAGTGTATCCTCATACACTAGCATTTTTCCTCACAGATATCATTTCTATTGCATTCACTGCCTTCCATTTCAACAGAGATCTTTTTTGTCCTGTTTACCATTATCTCTCCTCTAAATTACAGAAATGGCTTCTTAACTGGCTTCTGTATACTGACTGTTATCCCCTTCAAACCATGCTGCTGCTGCTGCTGCTAAGTCGCTTCACTCGTGTCGGACTCTGTGTGACCCCATAGACGGCAGCCCACCAGGCTCCCCCGTCCCTGGGATTCTCCAGGCAAGAACACTGGAGTGGGTTGCCATTTCCTTCTCCAATGCATGAAAGTGAAAAGTGAAAGTGAAGTCGCTCAGTCGTGTCTGACTCTTAGCGACCCCATGGACTGTAGCCCGCCAGGCTCCTCCATCCATGGGATTTTCCAGGCAAGAGTACTGGAGTGGGGTGCCATTGCCTTCTCCGCTTCAAACCATGAGTTATTTTCAAATATAAGCCTGATACTTTTTTTCACCTCATTAACAATGAAGAGGAAAGTCCTTATCTTGACATTTAAGATAAAGTACCATTATTTAGTTATTATTTAAGAATCAAAAATGTGCTTAGGACAGTGAAAGTAAATATTTATAATTGTTTCATAAACATTAAAATCTGTCTCAGTGATATACCTTCAGAAAAGAGGATCTGTCCATCTAGTCAAAGATGTTTTTTCCAGTAGTCATGTATGATGTGAGAGTTGGACTATGAAGAAAGCTGAGAGCTAAAGAATTGATGCTTTTGAACTGTGGTGTTGGAGAAGGCTCTTGAGAAGCCCTTGGACTGCAAGGAGATCCAACCAGTCCATCTTAAAGGAGATCAGTCCTGGGTGTTCATTGGAAGGACTGATGTTGAAGCTGAAACTCCAATACTTTGACCACCTGATGAGAAGAACTGATTCCCTGGAAAAGACCCTGATGTTGGGAAAGATTGAGAGCAGGAGGAGAAGGGGACGACAGAGGATGAGATGGGTGGATGGCATCACCGACTCCATGGACATGAGCTGTGCAAGCTTCGGGAGTTGGTGATAGACAGGGAAGCCTGGTGTGCTGCAATCTGTGGGGTCACAAAGAGTCGGAGATGACTGAACGACTGTACTGAACTGATAACTACCCTGATGAAGTGAAAAAGTGAAACGTGAAAGTGTTAATTACTCAGTCATATCCGACTCTTTGCAACCCCCATAGAACTGTACCCTGCGGGCTCCTCAGTCCATGGAATTCTCCAGGCAAGTGTAACACCATGGCTAGCCATTCCCTTCTCCAAGGGATCTTTCAGACCCAGGGTTCAAACCTGGCTCTCCTGCATTGCAGGTAGATTCTTTACCACCTGAGCCACCAGGGAAGCCCTTAGTACTAAATAATGGAATCCAAAAATACTTCGAAGAAAACTTGACATAGGAAGTATTAGGAAAATATTGTTATGAAAAGCAGTAGGAGAGGATATTCTAGTCTAAGCAGGGAAACATATCAAAACTACAGTTAGCATAGGTAAATGTTTTGTTTCAACTAGGAGGGATCAAAATTGGGCATGACAACAGGAGAGTCACATTTGTAAGGTTCTTATCCTAATCATTTTCATGGTTGTCAGCAAAGCACTCCTCCTTGAAGCTAATTATTTTTGTTGCTTTGTAATGACATAACAAAATCCCTCTGTAGTGTCGATTTAGATCTCAGAATAATGGGCAAAGTAAAAAGAATTTACTTCATTCTTTTACTTGGAGGACACACCAACAGGCTTCCCAGGGAAATTAAAATCAATTCTAAACTTCTAATTTGTGTCTTCTCCTGTAAGAGCATCTATTAACAACTCTCAGAGTAGCATTAAAGTAGATAAAAATACTTGAGTAAATACTTAATTAAAACAATGTCACAATGACAACTAAATATTTCTGGTAGTTGTAAGAAATATCCTACAGTCTTAAAAACATACATTAAGTGCCATATTAAGTACTTTATTTCTTGTCTATGTCACTGAAGCTACACTCCAAGAGAAAAATATCTGTAATTCCTGTGAAGTTTAAGAGTGTTTGAACACTTAACTGAAATTTCAATGTTTCCAGCACCATCCATATTTGTAGAAAAAATTATTTGAAAAAGATTTTTACTGTTATTCATATTCCTTTTATCTAAGAAGATAAGGCTTGCCTTTTCTAAACAGATACAATGCAGATAAGAATTCATTCTGAATTACTTAGAAGTCTGGAGGTACCCCCTGTCAAATAAAACATTGATGTCTTAAAAAACAATCTGGAGATAATGCAAATTTAAAATTAAGTCATTAGAACTGCTATTTAAAAACACTAACCATGAGACTTAAAAAACATCAATTCTGATTTCAGATTGATTATATTCTTCATAGCCGAAGATGGAGAGGCTCTATACAGTCAGCAAAAACAAGAATGGGAGCTGTCTCTGGCTCAGATCATGAACTCTTTGCTGCCAAATTCAGATGTAAATTGAAGAAAGTAGGGGAAACCACTAGACCGTTCAGGTATGACCTAAATCAAATCCTTTATGATTATACAGTGGAAGAGACAAATAGATTCAACTGGTTAGATCTGATGGACAGAGTGCCTAAAGAAGGGACAGAGGTTTGTAAAACCATACAGGAGGAGTAGATCAAAACTATCCCCGAGAAAAAGAAACGCACAAAGGCAAATTGGCCGTGTGAGGAGGCCTTATAAGTAGCTGAGAAACAAAGAGAAGCGAAAGGCAAAGGAGAAAAGAAAGGCTATATCCATCTGAATGCAGAGTTCCAAAGAATAGCAAGAAGAGATAAGAAAGCCTTCCTCAGTGATCAGTGCAAAGAAATAGAGGAAAAGAATAGAATGAGAAAGATTAGAGACTTCTTCATGAAAATTAGAGATACCAAGGGGACATTTCATGCAAAGATGGTCACAATAAAGGACAGGAATAATACGGACCTAACAGAAGGAAAAGATATTAAGAAGAGGTGGCAAGAATACACAGAAGAAATATACAAAACAGATCTTCATGATGCAGGTAAACATGATGGTGTGATCACTCGCCTAGAGCCAGATGTCTTGGAGTAGAGTTAAGTGGGCCTTAGGAAGCATACTATGAACAAAGCTAATGGAGGTGATGAAATTCCAGCTGAGCTATTTAAAATCCTAAAAGATGATGCTGTGAAAGTGTTCTACTCAATATGCCAGCAAATTTGGAAAATTCAGCAGTGGCCACAGGACTGGAAAATGTCAGTTTTCATTCCAATCCAAAAGAAAGGCAATGCCAAATAATATTCAAACTACCTCACAATTGCATTCATCTCACATGTTAGCAAAGTAATGCTCAAAATTCTCTAAGTGAGGCTTCAACAATAGGTGAACCAAGAACTTCCAGATGTTCAAGCTGGGTTTAGAAAAGGCAGAGGAACCAGAGATCAAAGGCCCACATCCCGTGGATCATACAAAACGCAAGAACATTCCAGAAAAGCATCTACTTCTGCTTTTGACTACACTAAATCCTGTGACTTTGTGGATCACAACAAACTGTGGAAAATTCTTAAAGAGACCACTGACCTGCCTCCTGAGAAACCTGTATACAGGCCAAGCAGCAACAGTTAGAATGGGACATGGGACAACAGGCTGGTTACAAATTGGGAAAGGAGTACGTCAAGGCTATATATTGTCACCCTGATTATTTAACTTATATGCAGAGTACATCACGCTAAATGCCAGGCTGGATGAAACACAAGCTGGAATAAAGATTACCAGGAGAAATATCAATAACCTCAGATATGCAGATGGAAACATTCTGATGGCACAAAGCAAAGAGGAACTAAAGATCCTCTTCGTGAAAGTGAAAGAAGAGAGTGAAAAAGCTGGCTTAAATCTCAACATTCCTAAAACAATGATTAGGGCATCTGGTCTTACCACTTCACGGTAAATAGATGGGGAAACAATGGAAACAGTGACAGACTTTATTTTCTTGGGCTCCAAATTCACTGTAGATGGTGACTGCAGCCATGAAATTAAAAGATGTTTACTCCTTGGAAGAAAATGAGAAACCTAGACAGCATGTTTAAAAGCAGAAACAGGATTTTGTCAATATAAGTCTGTATAGTCAATGCTATGGTTTTTCCAGTAGTCATGTATGGATGTGATAATTGGACCATAAAAAATTTGAGAGCAGAAGAATTGATACTTTTGAACTGTGGTGTTGGAGAAGACTCTTGAGAGTCTCTTGGACTGTAAGGATATCCAACCAATCCATCTTACAGAAATTAGTCCTGAATATTCATTGGAAGGACTGATGCTGAAGCTGAACCTCCAATACTTTGGTCACCTGAAGCAAAGAACTGACTCATTGGAAAAGACCCTGATGCTTGGAAAGATTGAAGGCAGGAGAAGGGGAAAACAGAGGATGAAATGTTTGAATGGCATCACCAACTCAATGGACATGAGTCTGAGCAAGCCCCAGAAGTTGATGATGGACATGGAAGCCTGGCATGCTGCACTCCACAGGGTCCCAAGGAGTCGGACATGACCAAACAACTGAACTGAACTGATCAAAGATCTACTATCAGTCAGTTGTACCTTCTTCTGTTTATGCTGTGTGATATGTGTGTGTGTGTGTGTGTGTGTGTGTGTGTTTGGAAGTGCTTTATAAGGAGATGACACATTATTTTGGGGCAACAAAATCAACAACAACAAAAAACTGAAAAATCACCATTGATCATCCTACTGTCTGAAGAATGTTGACATAATATTAGTTGTTTTGTTTCCATTCTTCAAAATGACCGTTAATTCTCAATGCTGTTGATACTGTTCCCATAAAGATTGTTTATGACGTGAATGTTTTATATAATTAGAAAATAATAATCATTTGGAACTGCTTCTGTAGTATTCAGTTTTTTATTTTATATCACTTATCTGAATGAGTTGAATCTGAGCAAACTCCAGGAGACCATAAATGACAGGGATATCTGGTGTGCTACAGTCCATGGAGTAGCAAAGTCAGATATGACTTAGCGATTGACCAACAGCAATCCGAATGAAAGGGCTAAAATGCCAAATAGCTTTTGAGAATTTCTAAAAATTTTCTATGCCCATAACATTTTATAATGACACTCAAATGTATTAATATTTACTACTACTGTCATTTTTATAAATAGATATTAAAATGGAAAACTTTAATAACTTGTCAAATTTCATATGCTGATCTTAACTTATGAGCATGTATATTATATATTGTATATTATATATTATGAATTTACTTGTAAATTGTGAAATTATAATACTGTTACTATTTCAAAAGCAATCTATGTGGGTGCAGCTCAAATGCAGTAGAGTAAGTCACTGGAATCCCTGGTTCAATATGGGGAATGCTCTTCCTATTCCTGTATCTCATTGGGCTCCTTTCTTAAACGAGGTCACAGTGTTTCACTGATTTGTAGTGATTCACTACAGTGTTTCTGTAGTTCTAAAGACACTTATATTAATGAGTTGGCAGTTATGACCCTGGTAAGTTATGTATTGAAGCTTAATAATAGGGCTTAACATATTAAATTGATGACCAACAAATTTAGAATGTCTTTAGATTCTTTTTTGTCCAGACATTAGGGATAAGAACAATTATTTGTAATGCTTTTTGGTATCTGATTCTCTATCTTTATATATTTGTATTAGAATGTTTAATATCATGATGTGTTTATAGGTGCCATCCATATCAATAATAGTTAAGACTTCTAGTCATCATTTCCTTAAATTACACAGATCTTACACAATTACCCAGATCTTACAAATAAGCCTCAGAGTACAAAAAAGATACTTAAAATTTACACCTATCAAAGTATTTTTACATACCAAATCTTAAGGGAACCAAAAATTCCTTTTGTAACTTCCTTATTATAACCATATTTTGAGACTAAAATTAGACTGTCACTTTGTTTTATGCAGCCGAGTATATTTTTGATGTGCTTTCCTCAAGTGCTGTTAACAGTAAGGAAAGTTGCTTATGGTGTGATCCAAAACATTTTTAGATTATTTATTTAACTCAACAGTCACCCTGCTGCTTCATGTACCATTTTAGAGAATGTATTGCACTCTGGATGTACAAAAATACCAATGGCAGAATATTCACAAAATGTTTTCTGATACTTTGAGAGAACTGGATGTTCTCTAAATATTCCACAGAGGCAGAACCCTACCGCACTTTCAAATTAATGAGTTCAGTCAAGTCCAGTTGTGAATATTCAATTGCATTTCAACATATTCACAAGGGAAGGCTCTCTGCAAACTCTTGCCTATAATTTTAGGATGGAAAGAAGGAAAACCCATAGTCTCTGCATCCACACCATCTATGGTGTATTGGAGAAGAGAGAGAAACAGATGGTGGAGGTTTAATACTGGCAACGTGGTAAGTATTGCTATGATGGGGATAAAGTCAAGATGAGAACTCTCCAGGAAATGGCATCAAATCCAGTCTGAGAGGAATGAGAAAATCATCCCAGAGAAGATACACTATGCTGACACCTGAAGGGTGGATGAGAGATGATTATGTAACAAGGGCATGAGACAGCCAGTCTTCCAAAGCAAACAACTCAGTCTAAGTTTTCACTCCTGTAATAAGAAAGTAAAGATACAAATATTTGTTTGTGTAGTTTAAAAGTCAAAGACTAAGCATAAGAAAGGTTTAGCTGTCTTCTTATGGAGTCATTTTTCTCTAACACTAGACAAGATTAAAAATGTTATGGATGTGGATATGGAGAAGTAGTGGTGTGAATCCAGGCAGCTAGAGTCTCAGTCTGAGTAAGCACCATTTAGAAAGAGCACCAGTGTGCCAGGTAGAGGCATGTAAGCATCTCATTATTTGCTTTCTAGCCAACTAAAGAAGTATTTGATGACTGTAAACTATTCAACTATTGATCTTTCTGTCTGGAAATAAACTTGTCTGAGTTCTGATGTCTCCTTTTCATGTAGAGATTATTCCTCAATGACCCAGGAGGTATACATATTCTTCTAATGTAAAGGGAGGAATTCTAGACTTTTATAGAATTGGAGATAAGATGAAAAGAAGGAATGTGTTCTGTATGAAGAGCATCAACAAGAATAAGCACAGACTCATGTAAACTGGGGACAGTAGAAGAATGAACCAGAGCTTTTGATGGAACTTCTAAGAATGTCTCAGAATGATAGACTTGCACTTCGTGTTGGTTACAAACTCTGGTTCAGAGATGGAGATAATGCATATTTAGCCATGACATAATAGATGGTTTACCTGGATCAAGGTTCCTAGATATCCCAAACTGATAAAAGGGTGATTCAAGATTTATTCTGTGCTCTGAACTAGACAAACGAGCAAGAAACAGAACAGGCATATCTCGCAGAAGACAGAGTAATTGGGCATACACCATGGTACAAAGAACATATACTAAGCATCGAGAGCATACAAGAAGGACATCTCAGAGTAGTGAGAGAGCATATGAGTCAAAACAGAAGCCTGGTCAACAACTGAGGTTCTAGATATAGGACAAGATAGAAAGGTTGATATCGTGCCTACACGTGTGGCAAAGAAAAATGAGGATTTAGAGTTAAATTAGGGTACTACTTCTTTGAATATCTCCAGTATTCATTGGAGATAATGAGTTTTCATTTCAACAACAGAATGATAGTTTTACTAATCAATATGTAGGTCTTTTGCCTATTTGGTGTGGTGAAAAGACAAGAGAGCAAAGGAGTTGGTAAAACTGAATGAAATTATAAGTGAATGAGGTCTTTACTCCATAAGGAGAGAGCACAGATAAGAAGGGAAGCTATTAAATAAGGGAAGATGGAAATGTGGAGGCAAAAACTGGTAGAAGTATAAAGAGAAGATACTGAACTCTCCCTGTTTAACTAAGGTTTTCTGAAAACAGATTCTTTACTTCAAATAAAACTCAACACTACTTATATTTACAGTCACTCAGAATGCTGGTTTAAGACATTAAAAGATGTAGAGACATATTTCCATTGTCCCATTTTAAGTGAACCTAGCTAGTACTGTACCCTGCCTTTGTTCCAGAAAGTATGTGTTAGTGTTATCTTTGACTTTTTGTAAATCTCTAGTCAGGGATACAGTCTGCATTAACTGATAAGCTCTACTGGTTTCTTGAATACAAATTTCCCTCTAAAGACCAGGGCCCAGTGGCTAGTAGTTTGTATGTAGTTTCCAGTTCATATTAGAATTGCCTACTGGAAAGTGAAAGTGAAAATGAAGAGTGAGTGAGAGTGTTAGATACTCAGTCATGTCCAACTCATTTGCTAACCCATGGACTGTACCCCTCCAGGCTCCTCTGTCCATGGGATTTCCTAGGCAAGAATAACTGGAGTGGGTTGTCATTTCCTACTCCAGGGGATCGTCCCAACCCAGGGATTGAACCTGGGCCTCCTGCATTGCAGGCAGATTCTTTATCATCTGAGCCACCAGGGAAACCCAATTGCAACACAGAAGACAGTAATTAATAGCTTATATGTATTATAAATCTAGGGCTTCCCTGGTGGCTCAGTGGATAAAGAATCCACCTGCAATGCAAGAGGCCCAGATTCAATCCCTGGGTTGGGAAGACCCCTGGAGTAGGAAATGGCAACTCACTCCAGTATTCTGGCCTGGAAAATTCCACGGACAGGATAGTCCTTGGAGTCGCAGAGTCGGACACAACTGTGCAACTTTCACTTTCATCACACTTTCATTTTAATCATAAATATAAATTTTAATAATAATGCCCTTTATTTGGTATTCTCTTTCCCACTGTCCTTTTTTCAGTTAAATGGTATTATCATACAAGACTGTCCAGATTGTCAATAATTTTCAAAATTCTTTGGGGAAAGAACTTACAGATTTTTTAAAATTAAATTTTAAATAAAGATCCTTACAATATCAAATAATATTTGTGTGCTCGATGTCATTATTTTTGAAGGATTAAGTATGTACTGAAAAACTCTCAAATATTTTAGGATGCTTTTCCCTTAGAAAGTTAGCTCTTGTTAAACAAGAGGTATATTTTTCCTTAAATTCATGTATTTATATTCCCAGCTTGCTAAATTCTCTATTCTATTCAATTCAATAAAAACAGTTAATTTTGCTATTTTTGGATTGATATGCTGTTCCCTTTATTTTTTCCATTGAGACAAATGCTATTTTTATGCATAATATTAGACTAATGTCTCAATAAACCATTTGCAAAATTATTAAAAGATGAAATTTCTTTAGTGGAAAGAAAAAAATGTCACAAAAAACCTAAAATTGGGAAAATCTGCACAATATAAAGATTAAAATGTCCATTACATTTAGCAATAATTAGTAAACTTTCCATATCTTTTATAGTTTTAAGTCATTAGATTATCTTAAAATCATCTGAAAACTGTAGAGAGAGAACTAGGTGTCACATCAGTGGCTAGCAATTGGTGCAACATTTTGGAAGAACCAGTACTTTCCATATAAAAAGACTGGCAAAGAAACCACAGCTAAGAAATGCAGTTTGGAAAAAAGTGAATAAGCAAAAACAAAGTATAATTTCTTGAGTCTTAAAGCAAGAATTGGGCATCTCTCAGTAGACCTTATAATGTAAGTAAGAAAAATAAAGCAGAATAGGATATCAAGTACTGGAGAAGGAAATGGCAACCCACTCCAGTATCCTTGCCTGGAAAATCCCATGGACAGAAGAGCCTGAGAGGCCATAGTCCTTGGGATCACAAAGAGTTGGACACAACTGAGCGACTAACACACAAAACAGGATATCAGTGGATAGAAACTTTTAAATACACTGTTAAGGATTATCACTTTCCTTAGTGAACTGGAACTGGGCTCCATATGTTATCCTTTAGGGTTAGTTATATAAAAGGATATCTAGTAAATACAGGTACAGGTCTTCAGTCCCTATATCAGTTCAATGTCCTCAAGAAGATCTTGACTACAAGGACTCATTCTAAGTCAAGAGAGAGAGAAAAAGATTTAGGGGGTGAAGAGAGAGAAAAAGAGAGAGTCTTAACTAACAAGTAATGCTTATGTGTGTTTACTGTGTCAGAATATTACTAAACATTTAGAAAATTTAACATCTGATTTTCATAACAACAAGGTAAGGAAGAAACTATTATTATCCTTTGTTGTGGCTTCAACTGAGGCATTGGGTAACTGAGTAACACTGTGCCAGTGTCGCACAGATGTGATCCTTAGTACCCAATGAAGGCATTCTAGCCCCAAGTCTATTCACAGAAACACTTATCCTTTTGCGTCCATGTCAAAATGACACAGGTAGAAATTCAAGGATATTTATAAGTGAAGTAAGCCCCAATATCCAACTGAAATAGACATAGAGCTTTTAGACTCCATGGCATGACTTTTTAAAATAAAACTCTGCTGTCTGAAGTAGAATAAATAGGCAAAGCATTTGCCACTTGGAGAATTTATCCTTACTGAACCTTGCTTTTGAGTAGGATGATACAGAATATAAGTATATAAAATAAAATAAAACATTTTGCCTTATAATCAATTTTTAATATTTGGGTATGAGGGTTCTTAAGAAAATAAAAAGGGATATTAATAATACATACTTTTTTTATAGAGTAGGTTTCCTAAAGCAATACTATAACATAATAGATACAATTAATAAAACACTGAATGTGAGAAGAACCAAGAGTTTTCTTTCAGAAAACGAAAATGAAGAACCAGAACATTCAGATCATGCAGAAACAAAGTTTCAGCATCTTAGAAGATCATTAAGTGAGTCATCTAAGGATAAGGCATGGGTAATGAACTTGAAGAGGGGAACAATGCCTTGGCATTTTCATGGTATTCAGCACCAAGAAAATATCACTAAACAAGGAATGAGTATTGTACTGATTATATCGAGACAATAAAATAAGAATGATAATGCCATTTGAAGCACAAAGCAGAGTAAAATTAAAGAATGTTTGCTTAAAAATGACATAGAGGGATGACTCCTAAATGAATGGAGTTTATATACTTTTTAACTGATGACATATGGTAATGTATAATAGAGTAGTTATAACACCATCTCTATAAACACTTTAATTGGATGAGAATATTGGGGAGTGACATCAACTATCACTCATGGGCATTTGAAAACTCTTTTTTTTTTTTTTTTTTAGTAAGCAGTTGATAAACATTTGCCTGATAAAAATAGTGTAGTTAAGGGGATTTTATCCCCAGAAAACAACTCTTTTAGGGATATTACAAGGCAATTGATTTTTTGATACATTACATAAAGGGCAACTCTATTTTGCAAAGGAGTAACCACCAGGTGTCTATTATTTTATTTTTATTATTTATGTCTTCCTCTATTACTCACCTGTAATCTGTGCTTCTCTGAAAATCCTCTATTTTAATAACTTAAACACCACAAAGCATGCTGAATATTGACTACTCCCTTGAGTTCATATTTACAAAGGACTTGTTTCTCTGTTGCTACAATACATGTTTTCCATGTGCTAGTTTTAGTAGAATGATTTTATGATAATAACAAAGTAGTAGATAAGTCTGGGAGATAATTTGCCAGCATAAGGATTATGAAATTCATCAAATTTATAAAATCTGATAAAACTGATTTTGTTTCTACTTCAGTGTTTAGATAAATTATATTACCATCTGTTCTTGAGGAGACTCTCTGATGCACATTTTAAAAAGTATTTAATCAAGGTTTTAAATAAATATACAAGATCTGACAATAAGAATAGGACAAAAGCAAAAGATATTTCTTTTCCACATATTTTAAATAGATCCCCTTTAACCTTTACTGTAAAGGGTCCATTAGCTAACTCATCCATTCTAAATTTTTCACTTAAATTGATTTTATCATATGGAGCTAACTGTTGGAAGAAATTTTTTAAAGGATTTTTAAAAATTGTTTTAAAAAACAAATTTTAATTGTTCATTTGAAAAGAGTTATAACAATTTATAACCCCATGAACAGTATGAAAAGGCAAAATGATAGGATACTGAAAGAGGAACTCCCCAGGTCAGTAGGTGCCCAATATGCCACTGGAGATCAGTGGAGAAACAATTCCAGAAAGAATGAAGGGATGGAGCTAAAGCAAAAACAATACCCAGTTGTAGATGTGACTGGTGATAGAAGCAAGGTCCGATGCTGTAAAGAGCAATATTGCATAGGAACCTGGACTGTCAGGTCTATGAATCAAGGCAAATTGGAAGTGGTCAAAAAGGAGATGGCAAGAGTGAACGTCAACATGCTAGGAATCAGCAAACTAAAATGGACTGGAATCGGTGAATTTAACTCAGATGACAATTATATCTACTACTGTGGGCAGGAATCCCTCAGAAGAAATGGAGTAGCCATCATGGTCAACAAGAGAGTCTAAAATGCAGTATTTGGATGCAATCTCAAAAATGACAGAATGATCTCTGTTTGTTTCCAAGGCAAACTATTCAATATCACAGTAATCCAAGCCTATGCCCCAACCAGTAACACTGAAGAAGGTGAAGTTGAATGGTTCTATGAAGACCTAAAGACCTTTTAGAACTAACACCCAAAAAAAGATATCTTTTTCATTATAAGGGACTGGAATGCAAAAGTAGGAGTCAAGAAACACTTGGAGTAACAGGCAAATTTGGCCTTGGAATATGCAATGAAGCAGGACAAAGGCTAAGAGTTTTGCCAAGAGAATGCACTGATCATAGCAAACACCCTCTTCCAACAACACAAGAGAAGACTCTACACATGGACATCACCAGATGGTAAACATCAAAATCAGATTGATTATATTTTTTGCAGCCAAAGATGCAGAACTTCTACACAGTCAGCAAAAACAAGACCGGGAGCTGACTGTGGCTCAGATCATGAACATCTTATTGCCAAATTTAGACTTAAATTGAAGAAAGTAGGGAAAACCACTACACCATTCAGGTATGACCTAAATAAAATCCCTTATGATTATACAGTGGAAGTGAAAAATAGATTTAAGGGCCTAGATCTGATAGAGTACCTTATGCACTTTGGACGGAGGTTCATGACATTGTACAGGAGAAAGGGATCAAGACCATTCCCATGGAAAAGAAATGCAAAAAAGCAAAACGGCTGTCTGAGGAGGCCTTACAAATAGCTGTGAAAAGAAGAAAACAGAAAACCAAAGGAGAAAAGAAAAGTATAAGCATCTGAATGCAGAGTTCCAAAGAATAGCAAGGAGATATAAGAAAGTCTTCTTCAGGGATCAATGCAAAGGAATAGAGGAAAACAACAGAATGGGAAAGACTAGAGATCTCTTCAAGAAAATTAAAGATACCAAGAGAATATTTCATCCAAAGATGGGCTTGATAAAGGACAGAAATGGTATGGACCCAACAGAAGCAGAAGACATTAAGAAGAGGTGGCAAGAATACACAGAAGAACTGTACAAAAAAGATCTTCACGACCCAGATAATCACAATGGTGTGATCACTGACCTACAGCCAGACATCCTGGAATGTGAAGTCAAGTGGGCTTTAGAAAGCATCACTACAAACAAAGCTAGTGGATGTGATGGAATTCCAGTTGACCTATTTCAAATCCTGAAAGATGATGCTGTGAAAGTGCTGTACTCATTAGGCCAGAAAATTTGGAAAACTCAGCAGTGGCCACAGGACTGGAAAAGGTCAGTTTTCATTCCAATCTCAAAGAAAGGCAATGCCAAAGAATGTTCAAATTACCACACAATTGCACTCATCTTACATGCTAGTAAAGTAATGCTCAAAATTCTCCAAGCCAGGCTTCAGCAATATGTGAACCATGAACTTCCAGATGTTCCAGCTGGTTTTAGAAAAGGCAGAGGAACAAGAGATCAAATTGCCAACATCCACTGGATTGAAAAAGCAAGAGAATTCCAGAAAAAAATCTATTTCTGCTTTATTGACTATGCCAAAGCCTTTGACTGTGTGGATCACAATAAACTGTGGAAAATTCTGAAAGAGATGGGAATACCAGACCACCTGATCTGCCTCTTGAGAAACCTATATGCAGGTCAGGAAGCAACAGTTAGAACTGGACATGGAACAACAGACGGGTTCCAAATAGGAAAAGGAGTTCGTCAAGGGTGTATATTGTCACCCTGATTATTTAACTTCTATGCAGAGTACTTTATGAGAAACGCTGGGCTGGAAGAAGCACAAGCTGGAATCAAGATTGCTGGGAGAAATATCAATAACCTCAGATATGCAGATGACACGACCCTTATGGCAGAAAGGGAAGAGGAACTAAAAAGTCTCTTGATGAAAGCTTAAGAGGTGAGTGAAAAAGTTGGCTTAAAGCTCAACATTCAGAAAACTAAGATCATGGCATCTGGTCCCATCACTTCATGGCAAATAGATGGGGAAACAGTGGAAACAATGTCAGACTTTATTTTTCTGGGCTCCAAAATTGCTGCAGATGGTGATTGCAGCCATGAATTAAAAGACGTTTACTCCTTGGAAGGAAAGTTATGACCAACCTAGATAGCATATTCAAAAACAGAGATATTACTTTGCCACCAAAGTCCATCCAGTTAAGGCTATTGTTTTTCTAGGTGTCATGTATGGATGTGAGAGTTGGACTGTGAAGAAAGCTGAGCACCGAAAAATTGATGCTTTTGAACTGTGGTGCTGGAGAAGACTCTTGAGAGTCCCTTGGACTGCAAGGAGACCCAACCAGTCCATTCTAAAGGAGATCAGCCCTGGGTGGTCCTTGGAGGGACTGATGCTAAAGCTGAAACTCCAATACTTTGGCCACCTCATGTGCAGAGTTGAATCATTGGAAAAGACCCTGATGCTAGGAGGGATTGGGGGCAGGAAGAGAAAGGGATGACAGTGGATGAGATGGCTGGATGGAATCACTGACTCTATGGACATGAGTTTGAGTAAACTCCTGGAGTTGGTGATGGACAGGGAGGCCTGGCGTGCTGTGATTCATGGGGTCACAAAGAGTTGGACATGACTGAGAGACTGAACTGAACTGAACTGAACTGATAACAGTTTAAATGAGACCTGAAAGAAAAAGGTTAAAAGATAAAAATTAAGAATTTAAAAAAAGAGCTCCAAAGATTTATACCAGGGATAATTTAATATATTTTATGTAGTTTGTAATATAGGAGAACTCTATGCAAGACTAATTTGAAATTAGAAAGGAAAAAATTACCATACATATGTAATCGGCTGCTTTTTCCAATGGTCTGTATTTCTACTCAGGTATTTAAAATTGCTACCTTTTAACAACTTTCATAGAGTTTTCAATGTAGAAATGTTTGTAGAGAGTAAATTTATAGGAGATAGCTAAAGGATCATTTTCAACCTCTGTGGAAATAACCAAATTTTCTTCCACAGAATCTATCGTTAATATCTGTTATACATTATTCCCTATTTTTTAACTTTAAAATACACCCCACCTAACAAAGTACATTTTGCCCAAATATCTGCTCCCACTTGGAATTACTTTTTTTATAAATGACATCATTCTAATCAAACATCTTCTTTTACTTCCTTTCTCCACTTTCAGTTAATCTGTAAGTCACACCTCTACTTCAGAGATGTCTCTCTAATCATGGTCTAACACCCACAGCCCTCAGCTCATCGCATCTCAACTGTGAGTAACTCTATGCACCATATAGTTTCTCTACCAATCTAATTTAATTGTTTATGTTGTTCCTTGGCCAAATTTCTTAGTCAGAGAAATATAAATCCATTATAACTAATTAAAGAAGAAAGGGACTTATTACACAGATGACACCACCATTACGGCAGAAAGTGAAGAACTAAGGAGCCTCTTGATGAAAGTAGAAGAGGAAAGTTTTTAAAAAGCTCATTTAAAACTCACCACTCAAAAAGCTAAGATCATGGCATCTGGTCCCATCACTTCATGGCAAATAGATAGGGAAACAATGGAAACAGTGACAGACTTTTTTGGGGGGGGCTTCAAAATCACTGCAGATGGTGACTGCAGCCATGACATTAAAAGACTTGCTCCTTGGAAGAAAAGCTATGACCACCCTAGACAGCATATTAAAAAGCAGTGACAATTACTTGGCTACAAAGGTCCATCTAGTCAAAGCTATGGTTTCTCCAGTAGTCATGTATGGATATGAGAGTTGGACCATAAAGAAAGCTGAGAGCCGACGAATTGATGCTTTTGAACTGTGGTGTTGGAGAAGACTCTTGAGAGCCCCTTGGACAGCAAGGAGATTCAACCAGTCAGTCCTAAAGGAAAACAGTCCTGAATATTTATTGGAAGGACTGATGTTGAAGCTTAAGCTCCAATACTTTGGCCATCTGATGTGAAGAACTGATTCATGGGAAAAGACCCTGATGCTGAAAAGATTGAAGTCAGGAGGAGAAGGGGCCGATGGAGGATGAGATGGTTGGATGGCATCACTGACTTGATGGACATGAGTTTGGGCAAGCTCCAGGAGTTGGTGATGGACAGGGAAGTCTGGCGTGTTATAGTCCATGAGGTCGCAAAGAGTAGGACATGACTGAGTGACTGAAATGAACTGAACTGAAGCTGTACATATAATTCAAAGAATCTTTAATGGGACTAAAAACAAGAGACTGTGCTGAGCTTCCATTCTCAAAATTGTCACAGAATTGGGCTGTCAAATGAGTAACTTTAACATGAGTATGACAGTAACCACTCCAGAATGATACTGTCCCTCATCTGAGACAACCACACACTTTGTCTTTCTCCCAATTTGTCACAACCTCCCATTAGTTCACTGATTAGAAAGTTTAATGTTCCAACTGGAACTCATAATGGAATCTGGAAAATGCAGTTTTTAGTTTTCCAATCATGATAAACCATACAAGGTGGAGACCCAGGTTTAAATGTTCAACAAATGAATTTACAACCTCCATCACATGTTGCAAACAAAATTATACTTATAAAAGCCTAATTTTATCATGAAATGACCATTCTGCCAAAATATTTTGATTAACCTATATCCAAAGGTTAAAATTCAAATGCATTACTATTTCTTTCCATAGTCATTTATGTGCTCAAAAACTTGCTTTAGAGCCCAATTTTGCTTAGTCTTCTTCTAGGCCCTTATTCTAAGAAATACAATAGGGATCCTTGCTCTTAAAGAATTTAAGTCATACGTAGGGTGCTAGATAAAATATATAATAAGAAAAGTGAGCTAGGATGCTGTAATAGTGTTGAGTAAAATGTCCTATGAAACCTGAAAAAACTAAGGTGAGCTTAAAAAGGGAGAGGTGAGGAAACTGTTCACAAAGCAAGTTTTGAAACATAAAAATGAATTTTTTTTCTGGTGGTCATGTGACCAGGGTTTAGACAAAGGAAGAGAAAATTTTATAGACTTTGTATAATGGAATATGAATGTGGAGTATGCAAGAAAATGAAAAAGTTAGAGAATGTAAGTTTTCAGGAATAATTAAAATTTTTGTTCTCTATGTTGACATGATGAGGCGATAAGCAGATGAAAAGAAAAACGAAAAAAACCTCTCATTTGCCCTAATAAAGGGTTTGTGTCCTGTAAGTGACTGAAGACTTCCCAGGTAGTGCTAGTGATGAAGAATCTGCTTGCCAGTGCAGGAGAAGGAAGGGACGTGGGTTCGATCCCTGGGTGGGGAAGATCCCCTGGAGTAGGAAATGGCAACCCATTCATGTATTCTTGCCTGAAAAATTCTATGGGCAGAGGAGCCTGGTGCACTACCATCCATGGGGTCACAAAGAGTCAGGCAGGACTGAGCAACTGAGAATGTGATTGAGAGCTTCTGAGGGAGTCTGAAACATAGTGGTGAATTTAAGGTTTTTCCTGTTGGTATGATGGGCATTAGAATGAAAAAGGACTTCCCTGATGGCTCAGATGGTTAAGAATCTGCCTGCAGTGTGAGAGATCCAGGTTCAGTCCCTTGGTCAGGAAGATCTCCTGGAGAAGAGAATGGCAAGCCACTCCAGTATTCTTATCTGGGAAATTCCATGGACAGAGGAGTCTGGTAGGCTATAGTCCATGGGTTCACAAAGATTTGGCCAGGACTGAGCGATTAACACTTTCATTTTTCTTTTAGGCTGAAAAATGGTAAGGCTAAACCATGAAGAACACTTAGAAGCAATTATTCTAGGGTCGGATTCAAATTCAGACAGTGACATTGAGCATTAATAGGAGACAGTGCTTTGTAAGCTAATGAGGATATATTAACATCATGACTCAGCTTGATTGTCTTTAATATTGTGGTTTATTCACTAATAATTTCCTCTATCCCCTAAGTGATTCTGAACCCGTCAGCTTTTCTTGGGCCACATTTATTGTTTCACACCTTTGTACATTCTTCTTCTCTCTGCTCAGTTTTCTATCTAAAATGATCCACCTCAAAAGGGCTTTGCTTGTGAAAATCTCCCTTCACACATTGAGTGTGTGATGGAAATTCCTTCTTTCCTGAATGGAGAATTCTGCCTTCTGTCCTAAATAAAAGTACAGATTTTATTATACTGTGTTAGTTTGTGGTCTATATTCCCACATGGCTATGTCAAAGAGATATAGACTGCGTCTTAACTTGTGGAATGTCATAGATTTGAAAAATGCAGAGAATTCATATAAATTAAGGTAAGGTGTATACATTTTCCTATGATACAAAGGGAAGCCTAAGAAAAACACCCAGATAATTGACAGTCTGAAAATGTTTCCAACTTCTCCATTCTTTTTTTATACTTAATTGGTCATGTTTCCATTTAGAGGCTATGGATAGAAACACATAAAATAGATTCATGAATTTTCAAACTAGTGGGTGCAAAAATGACCACAGTTTAATCATCTGGTTAACTAGCAAGGCAAACAGCATTTATTTTAGTCCTTGGCCAAACCTAACCAGTTTACATTTCTTAATCTGATTTTTCTTTGTGGCTCAGATGGCAAAGAGTTCACTTGCAATGCAGGGGACCCAAGTTCGATCTCTGGATCAGGAAGATCCCCTGGAGGAGGAAATGGCCAACCACTCCAGCATTCTTGCCTAAAAAATCCCATGGACAGAGACGTCTGGCGGGCTACAGTCCATGGAGCTGCAAAGAGTCAGGCTCCACTGAGCAACTAACACTTTGACTTTTCAACAAAACAGTGTCTAGTGAAGGCCCAGGTCATTTTTAACTACTGTAATTCCTTCTTAATTAGTTTCCTTGTCCTAGGCCCCATTTTCTTTTAATCAGTTCAGCCATTCCCCATTGTTAGTAGCAGTTCAAAATTATAACATCTAAGCTTGTTTTCTAAGGTAGGCACTCAGCAAATTCTTTCATACCACAACTTTCGTCATATGCTGTGTTTCTTCCATTGCCATCCATTTGTTACTTGGTCCCTTTTCCAAAGTAATAAATTGTGCTAGGATATATGTCTTAATAAATATCCACCAATTATCCGAAACAAACCTTATTTTTGAATCATTTCCTTCATAAAAGGAAGTCAAAAAATATTCTAAAAATTCTGGGGTTTATATTCTTACACACAAATTAAGTATACTTGTGCACCATTCCTTCTTAAGTTATTTAATATTTTTGGTTCATGGTGGTAACCTAGGGTTGTTATAAGAAAAATATTATATGAACATGGTGCCTTCCTGTAATAGGAGAATACTGATGATCTTGTATGAAAATATGTGAAGGAAGAATTTGTGATCTGGCAGATCTGATCTTTGGTGAAATCCTAATTTTACAAATTAGGTTTCTCTGTGACCACTGACAAACTACTAACAGCCTAAGCTTTAGTTTTCTCAAATCTGAAGAAAAATTGATAGTATCTTTCTTATAGAATTTCTGAGTGGTTTAGAAATAAATTAACTAAGCCTAGAAACTGTTGTCTGCAAACATTTATTGAACATAAAGCCTAAGCAATAATATACAATATTTAAAACTGTATGTACATAAGTATAGTGGTCCTAGCTTTCAATGAGGCAGCAATATATAAATGTCTTTGTTTTGTAGCTTGGGACTCTTCTTATAACATATTTATGTAAAAAACAAACACATGTTTAAACACTTTTAAATGTTTAAAAAGTAAAAGCCAGGTCGACATTGAAAATAAAAAGAAAGTTCTAGCTAAAAAAAAAAAAAAATTAGCTGTATGTAATAGAAATTGGTCCTAAACATAAGAATCAACAAAACAAAATTTTCTCTACGGAAAATAATGCTAATTATCACCAGTTGTGTTTATAAATGAATGCATGCTAAGCCATGTCAGTCGTGTTCCGTTCTTTGAGACCCAATGAACTGTAGCCTGCCAGATTTCTCTATCCATGGGATTCTCCAGGCAAGAATACTGGAGTGGGTAGTCATTCCCTACTCCAGGGAATCTTCCCCACCCAGGGATCGAGTGTGCATCTCTTCCTTCTGTTGCACTGGCACGCGGGTCCTTTACCACTAGTGCCACCTTGGAAGCCTTATAAATGAAGATTCCCTTGTAGCTTAGATAGTAAACCATCTGCCTGCAATGTGGGAGACCTGGGCCAGATCCCTCGGTTAGGAAGATCTCCTGGAGGAGGGCATGACAACCCACTCCACTATTCTTGCCTGGAGAATCCCCATGGACAGAGGAGCCTAGCAGGCTCCAGTCCATGGGGCCGCAAACAGTAGGACACAACCGAGCAACTAAGCACCCACATATATTTTTATGTATGTTTAAATAATACGTTTAAGTATGAAAATAACTTCCTAATGTTCACTTGGTAGACTTTTGGATTAATATGTAATATAGAATGAGAAACAAATGTGATTAAACTACACTATTACACATACACATGTAATCTGGTAACTTGAATACATCTTGATGAAGGGTTGAATGTTTCAAGTACATTTAATAAAAAAGAAATGTTTAATGAAAAATAAAGATCAGTGGGAAATTTAGCATTTATTGAGAAATTTTACATGTCACATCTGGTGCTGGATGACTTGGATGACTTCACCTATATTATAATTGATTGGCTCTACTGAAGCAGATACCAATTCCTCTAGTTTATACAGGAGGATGGAAGCTCTGTAAAATGAAGAAAGTTATTTCTGGCAATGTGGCATAGTTGTGGTGAAACAGATTTGACCTTGGCTGCTGGACTCCATTACATAACTCAATTTCCCTGTCATGTGGGAATTCGACTTAACTTTTATAACTTACAATGTCACTTTTAATTTTCATGTTATTGTCTTGAAAGAAAACTCAGTGGACCATCCTGACTTAAGATAGGGTTGCTAAGCATCAGGAAATATGTAAATTATATAATTAAACTTGCTTTCTCCTTTTGGGGACAGCTGGATTAATAATGGTGTACTCTTATTTTGTCAAATATTTGTATAACTAATAGACATCTATTTCAAATGTTAACAATTACTAGTTAACATTGCTTGGTCTACCTAGAAGTATTTTGAGATGCTGTAATAAACAAACAATTTTTAAAACCTTAATTTATTTTATACAAGTCATATGTGTGTGTGTGTGTGTGTGTGTGTGTGTGTGTTAGTGGCTCATTGTGTCCAACTCTTTGTGACTCCATGGACTGTAGCCTGTCAGTCTCCTCAGTCCATGAAATTCTCCAGGCAAGAATACTGGAGTGGGTTGCCAAGCCCTTCTCCAGGGGATCTTCCCAATTCAGGGATTGAACCTGGGTCTCCTGCATTGCAGGTAGATTCTTTACCATCTGAGCCATCAGGGAATATATATATATATATATATATATATATATATATACACACACACACACACACACATATATATTTACTAAGCCTAGTGAAAACTTAATACCAATAAATTGCTGCTGCTGCTGCTAAGTCACTTCAGTTGTGTCCGACTCTGTGGGACCCCATAGATGGCAACCCACAAGGCCCCCCTGTCCCTGGGATTCTCTAGGCAAAAACACTGGAGTGGGTTGCCATTTCCTTCTTCAATGCATGAAAGTGAAAAGTGAAAGTGAAGTCGCTCAGTCATGTCTGACTCTTAGTGACCTCATGGACTGCAGCCTACCAGGCTCCTCCGTCCATGGGATTTTCCAGGCAAGAGTACTGGAGTGGCTTGCCATTGCCTTCTCCACCAATAAATTAAGAGGGTAATATACATGTCTTTTATTTCTGGGGAATAATCCTTCAACTCTGTTATTAGAAGACCATTTAGCTTTTTCCAGAAACATTACATAGACAATAGAATATTTAAATTAATAGAGGTAACCTAGAAATTCCATGCACCCTTTCCACTATTTTATAATTTGAGTTAATCGAATATATATGTATGTAACTCAGAAAGTAGTTTTACTATTGACTTCATATATCTACAACTTTGACTAATTTAAAATGATCTTAAATATTTATATTTAAAGAATCTGAATGGTCAGTTCAATGTCCAGTCAAGAATAACAATAGTTCTATAGCTGAGAGTGAGTTGTAAACTGCTAAACAAGAGATCTTTTTGGTGTTTCAATAATGGAATAAATGTATCAGTTTAAATTTAAGTGAAGAAGCTCTTATTTACCTGTAACATTCTTTTCAAAAAACCATATTTTGGATCCAAATAATAGTCATTTGTTTCATTCACATATGACACTAATTTGTATGGTTTGTGGATTATATCTTGAAATCCCAAACCTCTCACCAATAACTTTTCAACACCTCAAGCATCACTAATAGTGTAGATTTGTCTGAAGGGGAAAAAAAAATGCTGTATAAACAATAGGTTGTATCAGTTTATATTGGTACCCTTCATGGGAGGTGGTTATTGCTAAGAGAACCTTAGTGGTGAGAGGCAGATAAATGTGTACAGAAGTGCCTACCTTTAAAAGAAGCAGGATCAGAAATGTTATCCTATGTCTACGTAGATAACTGTACATTTTTTATAATGCCACTAATTAATCTCATTCCTTTGTAACATTCTCATTAGATCATATAAGATGCTTGGCCATCCTACCAGAAGTGTTCCTATATCTAAGGTCTTGCTTTTTCATTTATGTTCAAATTTCAAAGATTACAGCAAAATGATTGAAGTTTTGCTTTGATGCTTACTTAAAACAAGAAGGTTCCACATGTGTATGAGATTTTCAGTGCTAATTATTTGTTGAAAAATGATTAATGACTAACTTTTAAAATTACTTTTCTCTGAAACAGAATATGAATTTTATAGTTTATTTTCTGGAGAGTTCAAGAAGAATAGGTTTTCTAAGTGTATCATTTCCAAACCATGAAAGAATATGACTGTTAGTTTCTATTGCTAGGTAACAAGGAACCACAACTTAGGGCTATAAAACAACACAGTTATGTAGATAAAGAATCACATTTGTGGCCTGATAGTTCTCTACTGAAAGTATCACAAGACTGAAATCAAGGTGTCTGATGGTATGAGTTCACATATGGAACCCCTGGGGAAAAATCGCTCCCAAGTTCATTATGGTTGTATCAGAATTTAGTTCTGTGCAGTTAGAGAATTGAGATCTCTTTTTCCTCGATGCCGGTCAGCTGGGAGCTATTTTGCCTTCCTAGAAGCTGCCTACACCTTCTGCCACATGCCCCTCTCCATCTTCAGGACAGTAACAGCACACTGAATCCTTCTCTTGCTTCAAATCTATGACTTTGTCTTCTGTTCCCGGCTCAAAAAAGTCTTTATTTTAAAGGGCCTATGTAATTCGGTCAGGTCCACCTGCATTATCTCCCCACCTTATGGTCAGCCACGTTTCATAACATAACCAGATCACAGGAGCAAAATCCATCATCTTCATATTCCCATGTATTACACTGCACCAAGTGCAACAAAGGGATGGAAATGCTACTTCTGAGAATGAGTCATAGAGCTTCTCAACTTCCACAGCTTCTTTAAAATGAGGCTTTATAATGATGCCATTTTAAAGATAAATCACTAGTGTGAGTCATTCATAAAATATATCAGTTTTGAAACTCTTTAAAAATTCCAACATAGAGTAGCATGGAAATTTACAATACCATATGTAAAATAGATACCTAATGGGAATTTGCTGTTTGACTCAGGGAACGAAAACAGGGGCTCTGTGACAATCTAGAAGGGTGGGATGGGGAGGGAGATGGGAGGGAGTTTCTATAGGGAGGGGATATGAGTGTACCTATGGCTGATTCATGTTGATGTTTGACAGAAAATAACAAAATTCTGTAAAGCAATTATCCTTTAATTGAAAGATAAGTAAATTTTTAAAATTCCAAATGGAGATGATCATGATGATGATGATGATGTGTGTGTGTGTGTGTTCCACCTATATCTTTACGTGAATTTTTAATCATTGTGCAAAGAGGTACATAATTTTGGGACTTCCCTGATAGTCCAGTGGTTAAAATTCCACATTTCCACTGCACGGATCTCAAGTTTGATCCCTGGGTGAGGAACTAAGATACAGCATGCTATGGGGTGTAGTCAAAAAAATTGAATATAAAAAATAAATTAAAAAACTTAAAAAGCAGGACATAATGTTAAAAATAAAATAAACACCAAAATAAAAAGTGCACATTTGTTCTGTCTTCTTAACACTTTTTAATACATTTCTAACTGAATGCTTCAATGAAATAAAAACAAAGAATGAATAACATTTTTTATTTTTTCCACTCTGATAGATTTTTTTTGGTAAGAATATATGTGGTCCTATAAATATATAAAGATATGTTTTTAAAAACAATTTTTTTAATTTTTGCTTTTTTATTTAAGATCTCTATTTATCATCTGACTTTACAAGCCATTACATAATAGGGACCGTGACAAAGCTCTGGGTGAAAGACTTTTCCATTCTAACAGGAGGTGCCAGACAATGACTGGCAATTAAAGAAGTCCTCTGTTGGGTAGAAATGACTAGGCTCCTGTCTCACATCCGTACTCTGCCATTGGTTAAGGGCCAACCAAGGAGGGTATGATAGTTCAAAAAATGAAGCACACCATTTAGTTTATAATAATAGCCAACAAAGGTCCGTCTAGTCAAGGCTATGGTTTTTCCTATGGCCATGTATGGACGTGAGAGTTGGACTGTGAAGAAGGCTGAGCACCGAAGAATTGATGCTTTTGAACTGTGGTGTTGGAGAAGACTCTTGAGTGTCCCTTGGACTGCAAGGAGATCCAACCAGTCCATTCTGAAGGAGATCAGACCTGGGATTTTTTTGGAAGGAATGATGCTAAAGCTGAAACTCCAGTACTTTGGCCACCTCATGCGAAGAGTTGACTCATTGGAAAAGACTCTGATGCTGGGAGGGATTGGGGGCAGGAGGAGAAGGGGATGACAGAGGATGAGATGGCTGGATGGCATCACTGACTCGATGGACGTGAGTCTGAGTGAACTCCGGGAGTTGGTGATGGACAGGGAGGCCTGGCGCGCTGCGATTCATGGGGTCGCAAAGAGTCGGACATGATTGAGTGACTGAATTGAACTGAACTGAATAGCTGGAGACTGTCAGCTAAATCCACTCCATAGCAAGCCTTCTGAGAGGTAGGCGATCTCAGTATGTGTCACACTCAGAGAACAAAAGTCTAACTTCCACGTACTGTGTTTACCCTAAGGCTATCTTCATAAAAGCTTTTGGACAAGAATGTAATGAGATCTGTGAAAACAGAAGCATGATCATAAGATACATACATTTGATTGCCTAGAGTTTTTTTTGTATCCCCAATAAATATTTTCTTTAGGATCAAGAGAAAATCAATACTTTAGTAAATTAAAAGAGAAGCTGGTATATTAAGCCATGTTACATTGTGAGGAAGGTGGAAAGAAGTCCTGGATCAATAGGAAAAAAGAAAAGTTGACTTACATTGTATTAATACAAACTTGTACTTAATGGATATCAGTTAAGGCTACAAGGAATACATATGTACCGTGATGTTACTGGTCAATAGAAGAGATGGAGATAGTTTTTCATATCCCAATGAAAGCTGAATAATATTAGGGACTAGGAAATGGACTCTATTAAGTGTTCAAGACAACCTGAACACTGAATCAGCTTACAGCTACATAGACACTTAGAAAAGTAGTTATAAGAAAGTTGTATAAAAATTGTGAAATGACAAGGCTAATGTAATATAATCATGTTCTCTCTGTCAGAAGAAATATTGCTGGCAGTGTGAAGAATTATTTGAATGGAAAATTTCACACCTGACATTGGGAACCTCTATCTCCTTAATACAGTGGACATGAGTGCCTATGTATATTTCCTTTAATTACTCTAAGAGTCACAGAAGCCCACGAGAATAAAGAAGGGGCCTCAACTAAATCATCATTGTTACCTGTGTTTGAACTGCCTGAGTTTGCTCAAAGAATATTTATAGATTAAATAGTTCTGGAATTTGTAAGCTGCTCTGACCTTTATTCATTCTGGTTTATGTTGGACTTAATTTTATCTATAAAATAAAGTTCACTACAGTTGAATTACTAGGAAGACAATGACCAGAAAGATTACTTACTTATAACAAGAAGAAAAGAAGGATTTGGAAAACTAATGGTTTAAAATGCTTGTGTATTAACAAGCTTTAGAAGAGACTCTTTCATCACAGATCTCTAGGTATGGTGTCAGGCATAACAGATTGGCAAATCTAAAGTGGCAGGTAACAAAGAAGTAAGAATTCCCCAGTGATCTCATGCAATTTCTGAGAGCACTAGGGAGTTGGCTAACGACCTCACTTACACCTCATAAACTGAGACCTCAGTTTCACCCCTGCTGATCCCTTTGCTCTTGTTTCTATTTTCTTTAATTAGAAAGTCAAGTAGTGACACTGACTGTAGAGGAAATCCAAGATACTGATGCATAAACACCTCTGCTTTTTAAAACCAAAACAAAACAATGAAAAAACCCTAGAGCAACAAGTCTCTTTAACCTGTATTTGATATTTGTAGAGAAATAAGATTAGGGTAATTATTTAAGGCAGAAAATATTTCTATTCCACTATTCACAACTATCTTTGCACAGAAGCAAGTGACACTGAAGGATGAGTTAGGGAAGTATATTTTTAGATACCATAGAAGAGAGATGGAGTGAATTCACTTTCCACCAAAAAATTAGACAGGTAGGGCTCATCTGCTGCTGCTGCTGCTGCTGCTACTAAGTCGCTTCAGTCGTGTCTGACTCTGTGCAACCCCATAGATGGCAGCCCACCAGGCTCCCCCATCCCTGGGATTCTCCAGGCAAGAACACTGGAGTGGGTTGCCATTTCCTTCTCCAATGCATGAAAGTGAAAAGTGAAAGTGAAGCCGCTCAGTCGTGTCTGACTCTTAGCGACCCCATGGACTGCAGACCACCAGGCTCCTCCGTCCATGGGATTTTCCAGGCAAGAGTACACTGCCAAGTGAATAGAGTGATCAACATCTGTGGGAAGGCAAGATGATGTGTGGGGAGGGTGGGTGGATGTTATTGAGAGTCGGAAAGAAAGACAGGGCAAGGCCAACCCATCAATCCACATAATGGAAGCCATTTCCCTGAGTGCTAAACTGGGAATATGAGCCCCTCCTCTCCCACCATCATTTTTTTTTTTCTTTAAAGAAAATCCTTACTTTTGGATCTTTAAGGAAAGGAAATGTGAATGTAGTACTTAAGGAAACCTAGTAAGTCAAATGGCTTTAGACATATACATAAAAACAAAAGTCAGGAAAGAAGAACTCAATGAATGATTTGGACAAGAGGTTCTATTGTCTTTTTCAGAAAGAATGGACAACATAGGTTTTGCAGAGGAGGTAGGGACAATACTAGCCCTAAAGAGAGGATAGAGAATTCTAACAAGCAGAGAACAAGGGAATAGTGAGTGTGATGAACAGAATAATGACCTTTCCTAAATGTTGGGCTTCACTGGTGGCTCAGACAGTAAAGAATCTGCCTGTCATATGGGAGACCCGAGTTCTATCCCAGGGTTGGGAAGATCCCCTGGAAAAGGGAATGGCAACCCACTCCAGTATTTTTGCCTGGAGAAATCCATGGACAGAGGAGCCTGGCAGGCTACAGTCCATGGGGTCGCAAGGAGTCGGACATGACTGAGAGACGAACACTTTCACTTTACCTTTACTCTCAAAACATCCATATCCTAATCTCCTAGTTAACAAATCTGTTTATGTTGAGTGTTACATTTGCTTACATATGTAAATACCCACTTCTACCCCAATCCAGCCATGTGCAAATAGTACATATAAACTCTCCAAACTTTGGTTTCTTATCAACAAGTTCCCAAGTCAGTATTTGAACCTAGGTGTGTGTGACTTCCAATCTGATCACTTTGCTGTCTTATTACCTTTATTGAATGTGCCATTTGCTGTACTGTCAATAAATATTTAAATGATCTGGTTTGTTCCACACTATACATTTACAGCTATACATAGTTCATTTTAGGTCAGAGACTAAAACTGCACCCTCTGAGGGAATTAGATTATTAAATTTGACAATCTACTTTGAAATACAAGACTTCGGTGATGTTCTTTTCTCAGAAAAATGGTTTCTTTCATTTCACCAGAATCTTAAAAGACTTCCATCTTTCAAAAGATTTTTTTTTAAATTATATAACACCTTTATCTTATGCATAGAAGAGAAATGCATTACTTTATCTGGGTCATATAACACATTAGTGGTAAATCTGTAAAAGAGTCAGAGTTTCCTAAATCATTCTTTGGTTGTCTCTTCATTTTGTGGTATCAGTATGCTGCGATGTATTAAATAAATTTAGATGTCTAGAAAGTACCAAGGTTGAGAGGTTGGAAGGAAAAAGAGCACAAATGACATTTTCTCTTGATATTTTCCTTGCACAAGGTCTTGGAGAACAAACCTGTCACCTTTACTCAGCTCCAAAGCAGCCTTCATTTTACATTCAATGTGTGTTCAGTAACAAATTCAGAAAGAGGAAGCGATTAATGATATTTCTGTTAGTGACACAACTCTGCATCCGTCTCTTTCTGAAAAAGTGTTTCCGCTTCTACAAAGTTGATGGTTGAGGTTAAGCTAGGCAATCTCTAAAACTTTGTTATCTGAAATATCTTTGTATTGTGGACCACAGCTCTCAGAAAATATTGAAAAATTTGAAGAACAGGTGCATTTCTGATCAACCAAACTCAGACATAACCACTGGGTCTAGCTCTACCAAAATATCCAGCCCATTGCAAAATAGATTTGGGAGAATCAAATGAGATGGCAAGAATGGCTCCCCAGGAAGAAAGCCAACTGTCTGAAATCTATACTATCAGTATCTCTCTCTTTGGAATGAAATGACTTCAACACTTTGATTTTAGCGTTGTTTATTCATAATGTTGCTATAGTGTTCTTTTATTTTTTCTATCCAATTTGAAGAGTTAAATCCCTTATTTTAGAAAGATGGAATATCAAAAGTCACAAAAAATGTTTTTTTGCAATATGACAATTTCTACTGGCAATCAGATACTTTATATTTTGCCATGTTTATGAGTATTTCAGTTCACATACAGACTAATCTATCACATTACTATTAATAATGCTTGTGCAACTGAAGTGTAGTCATGTAGGTTGTCCTTGGCTTGTAGACACGACTTTCTGTGAAGGTACATCTAAAGTATTGACTTTGGAATTCTGAGCTCTTCATAATGATTAGGTGTCATTCTAATGAAAATATAAACATCAGTGCAGCATAAAATTTTATGTATATTCATTTTAAAACCCTTTGATCCTAGAATGGCACTATATAAAGGAAAAGATTCCTCATACAAGAACAACACAATTCTCAGAAATTATATGAAATTGAAAAGGATTTTCAGTAAAACAGATGGCTGCAGAATCAGCTGTGTGAATACCATTTCTGAAGTGTGTTAGACACATATGTGGATGGGAATGTGGAGTGTGTAGAGGGAAGAATTGTGACTGCAAATGAAAATAAGAAATTGGTGGAATTTGGGATTTTCTACCATGAGATTAAAACATGAGAGTCAGAGATTTATTTACTTTCAAGTACCTTCCTAACCATAAAATGAAGGGGAGACTTTACTCCTTTAAAAAAAACTTTTAAAATAGACTATAACACCATTCCTTTAACTGTTTATCTGAAAGCATTGTGTTGTCCAGATAATTTTGGAGTCCTGGTTTGTGATGGCTAAATTTATGATTCAATTTGACCTAGTCAAGGTGCCCTGAAAATGACTTAAATGTTATATCTGGATGCATCAGTGTGGATGTTCTGCCAGATTCTCCTTGAGCTGTATTACTGACTTTTTTCTGCCTTCTGACTTGACTGGAACTAGACCATCAGCTCCCCTGGATCTGGACTTCTCTGACTCCATAATCATGTGAACCATTACATCTAATAATGAACCTCTTTATATAACATATAATATATATAACACATATGTATATCTGTATGTGTGTGTATGAAAATGTTAGTTGCTCAATCATGACTGACTCTTTGTGATCTCAGGGACTGTAGCCTACCAGGCTCCTTTGTCCATGAAATTCTGCAAGCAAGAATATTCGAGTGGGTTGCCATTTTCTTCTCCAGGAGATATTCCCAAACCAGGGATTGAACTCATGTCTCTTGCATTTCCTTCATTGGCAGGCAGATTCTTGACTACTAGCACCATCTGGGAAGCCCAAATATATGTATATATAAATATACACATACACATCCATTGTTTATTTATCTTTTGGAAACACCTAATACATGGTTTAACAAGTATTCTTCCTCCTTTTAGGGATTTTGTAGTAAATTTAGGAAATCAAACAAGCCACATAAGGTTGATTTGAACGGCCAATGAATGTAAGTACAATACTTGCATCATGTGGAAACCTTAAAATCTGTCACATGGTTGTGCATAACTTTTTTTTTTTTTTTTTTCCCTATGTAAGTCATTGAACAAGCATATAGAAAGAGCTCCTGATCTGGTGGAATTTTCAGGGATGGTCAAGACTAAAAGCCCCCTACCAACTCACCTTAGGCACAAGGTTAGTCAGACATAAACTTGTGCAGTGTTAGCCCAGTAAATTTGGGAGGATTTAATGCCAGGTGGTGCTAGTGGTAAAGAATCAGCCTGCCAATACAGGAGATATAAGAGATATGGGTTTGATCCCTAGGTCCAAAGATACTCTGAAGTAGGAAATGGCAACACACTCCAGTATGCTTGCCTGGAGAATCCCATGGACAGAGGAGGTTGGTGGGCTATGGTCCACAGGGTCACAAAGATCTGGACATGACTGAAGCAACTTAGCACACACAAGAACTGCATAGAGTAGCCTATGTAGACTGCTACTTTCCTAGCATGCTTGAGTCATCTATTATATGCTGACTTTTATTTATTTTTAATAATAACCATTCAGGCATTGCATTGTTCAGAGCTTTGCAGATATTTGAACATAATTTTTATAAAGCAAATAAATCTCAGAAATGTTAAAACTTACTGAGGGCACCAAACTCAGGTTTGTCTTAAGCCTTAATTTGCCCTAATAAGTACTGTGTTATTTTTGCTCTTTCTTTTGGTTTCATTTTCGAACAGGACTGAATTCTGTGGTTGATGATCTTTTTAAAATTTTTTGTGGTTATAGTTATTTTTGTTGAGGTTTGAGATGTGAAGAGTATTTAGTAACTTGACCCTCAAGACAGTGTATTAGAAAGTCACTAAGGCTTTGGCAAAGTCATTCATAAAATCACTATGAATATAGTAGAAAGATGTGGGCTAAGAAAGTGCAGAAAGCTAAATGCACAACAGTTTACAAAGTGTGTGCCCAAAAGTTGCTAGTCTACAACTTTCTACCTGGTGAAGTACATGATCTTTAGTGTCAAACACCCTGGGGCTGGGGAAAATGATCATCTCTCTGTATATCCACCTCTTGGTTTGCACAGCGGGAAACTGTAACTAACATGTCTATTGGTTGTGAGGATTAAATAAGATAATGTAGCGCAACTATTCAGCCCCACAGACAATACACCTTCAATAAATTATGAAATTATAGCCTAGAAAGAAGAAGAGGAGGAAAAAGGTGGAAGAGTGGGAGGAACCAAAGCTCTGTCACTGGAACTGCCTTTTTCAAAGCTCTTAAATGACTAGACAGGACCCTCAAGGTGAGTCACATTATTTTGAGATGATTCCCAAATATGCACACATGTAATTTTTTAAACAACATTTCTCTACATATTCAACTTAATAAGGATCAAAAGGAGGCATGGCTCAGAAAAACAAAAGAAAGCATAACAAAACCAAGTGAAAACAATAACTAAATATAGCATGCTGAAAGCATTGAAAAGCCCAGAGGCAGGGAAACAAAGGCACTGATATTGGGCTTCTGATAGCACAACTAAAATACTGCCGTATTTGAAAGGAGCTTTGAATCATAAAGCAAGTGGGCATGTAGCATTTTGGAATTTGTCATGAAGAAGGAACTAGAGATGTTTAATTTCAAAACATACTGAGAAAAGCTTCGAATTGAGCATGAATGTGGTTTTTCAAAGCATAAAAGAGATCCTGAAGAAAAGATTTTATTTCTAGCTCCAATGAACAAAAACATTTAGAAAAGTTGTTTATTGTTCATTCAAAGGGAAGATTTCTTAAATGTTGTTGTTCAGTCACTAAGTCATGTCCAACTCTTTGTGACCCCATGGACTGCAGCACATCAGGCTTCTCTGTCCTTCACAAGCTTCTTGAGTCTGCTCAAACTCATGTGCACTGAGTCAGTGATACTATCCAACTATCTCATCATCTGTTGTCCCCTTCTCCTCCTACCCTCAATCTCTCCCAGCATCAGGGTCTTTTCTAGTGAATCAGCTCTTCACATCAAGTGGCCAAATTAGAGTTATCTAAATGGAACCCCATGAAATACTTATTGTGAAATAGGTGGCCTCATGTCATGATAAATTACTTGTCAAGGTCAGGGTTAGCAGTTGCTCTTCTGCCCAAAAAGAGATTAGAGTCCACTGGAACACTGGGCAAGTTGATCTCTAAGGATCTTTCAAGCTATGAAATCACAAGAACAGCTATCTCTGTTCAACATTACTCATAAACTCAAGTATTAACAAAATATTATGATCTAGTCTTCTATATTCCTTCTCATTTGATTTATAAAAAAGACAATATTATCTTTTAAAACAAAGGAAAAGTGAGGTGTAGAGAATCACCAGCTATGAAATGTGGAAGTTGGTATAACACCCAAGCAACTGTATTCTAAAATTTGCATTTTCCAGTTCATTTTCTTCTAAATTGTAAATAGTATATAAAACGTTCAGTGTTTCATCAGAAACACTGAAAGTTCTCTAGCATGGTAATGCAGTGTTACATCATATTGTTGAGTCGTTATCACATGACACACCATTGGGACATAATACATATCTCTGATTCAGTGTGCCTTAGTTATTAGTATTGTATTGCCACTCTTTCTATCTTTAGGAAACCCAAGTATGAGAATTTGAGTTACTAATCTGACCTGTGAAGAAAGCTGAACGCTGAAGAATTGATGCTTTTGAACTGTGGTGTTGGAGAAGACTCTTGAGAGTCCCTTGGACTGCAAGGAGATCCAACCAGTCCATTCTGAAGGAGATCACTCTTGGGTGTTCTTTGGAAACAATGATGCTAAAGCTGAAACTCCAGTACTTTGGCCACTTCATTCGAAGAGTTGACTCATTGGAAAAGACTCTGATGCTGGGAAGGATTGGGGGCAGGAGGAAAAGGGGACAACAGAGGATGAGATGGCTGGATGACATCACCGACTTGATGGACGTGAGTTTGAGTTAACTCTGGGAGTTGGTGATGGACAGGGAGGCCTGACTGTGCTGCAATTCATGGGATTGCAAAGAGTCGGACACGACTGAGCGACTGAACTGAACTGAACTGAATCTGACCTAGGGTTTAGGAGACTTTGTTTTCAGCATCAGTAGTTATGTCTCAAAGATTGCTAACATTTCATATTACATTCCTTTCCTGTAATTACTCAAAATTACTCAAAAATATAATTTGCCTTAAGCAATGACTAAGGCACTTCCCTTGTGGCTCAGTGGTAAAGAATCTGCCTGCAATGCAGGAGATGTGGGTTTGATCCCTGGGTTGGGATGATTCCCTGGAGGATGAAATTACAGTCCACTCCAGTAATCTTGCCTGGAGAATCCCATGGACAGAGGAACCTAGTGGGCTACAGTCTGTAGGGTCCCAAAGTGAAAGTCACTCAGTCGTGTCTGACTCTTTGTGACCAGTTGGACTATATAGTCCATGGAATTTTCCAGGCCAGAATACTGTAGTGGATAGCCTTTCCCTTCTGCAGGGGATCTTCCCAACCCAGGTCTCCTGCATTGTAGGCAGATTCTTTACCAGCTGAGCCACAAGGGTCCCAAAGAGTCAGACATGACTGAAGCGACCGAGAACACATGCATGCACAAGGACCAAACACTTTAGGACGTGATTTTCTTCCACTTTTCTGAGAAAGAAAAATGTACTGAATCCTCTTGGCTTATGTGATGAAAACAATGCAGATAATGTTCCTATGGAAAGGTGGAAAATGAGAACGTGAAAGTGAGGGATCCAGTGATGATGATATTGGCACTTTGGTACTGTCTAAATGCACCATTAAAAATTTGAAAGAACTCATTATTTTGTTTTAAACAGCAAATCTTTCTTCACTGCTAGCATAATGCTGTCATATCCTTTCTGATGAGTCAGCAGTTCCACGCCAGCGCATTAAATGGCATTTTGCTGATGAAAGAGGCAGAATAATAATTCTGTTCAACAAACCTATGTAAGCAGTATAATGCTTGGGAACAGATCATTTGTATTATTTAGAACTAAGGATTATAAAACTTATAATCTGCCCTTGCTATTAAAACAGCAGAAAATACACTATGCATTTTAGAAATACAAATACTTAGAAATATCCAGAGTACACAGTTCTGGAGGTCTCATCTGCATTTATATATGAGTGAAGCTGTGAACCAGGTTAGCCAGGGTTCAAGACACTTGAGCATACCTCACACTTCCCTGATCCAAGGCTAAGTTAGGCTCCCTCTGGCCATGATTTTTTTTTTTTTTTTTTTTTTTTTAGTTTTGCTTAATGATCCTGATGCTTGGAAAGATTGAGGGCAGGAAGAGAAGGGAGAGAATGAGATGGTTGGATGACATCACCAACTTAATGGACATCGTTTTGGGCGGACTCTGGGAGTTGGTGATGGACAGGGAGGCCTGGCGTGCTGCGGTTCATGGGGTCACAAAGAGTTCGACATGACTGAGCAACTGAACTGAACTGAATGATCCAGCATGAGGAGCATCCTCTTACTAAATGAAAATGAATGAAAATAAATGAAAATGAAATGAATAATAAGTGAAACTTGGGGTCAAACTGAAATAAACGGATTTTCCACAAAACTCTTATTTTAACATACATTTTGTTTATGTAGCAGACTGAACATCTTTGGATGGCATCAGTTGTGACTTTTGTATTTAGAACTTCAGAGGTCATGAAAGAGTTTTCAGTAACAATTTTATATAAATAATGAATGAAACAACAAATCAAGGGAAAATTCTCCCGTGATTTAGATTTCTTATTTGTGCAGCAATCTTGGAAAATGGCATACTTCAAACTAGATAAACCCAATGACTTTTTGAGAAAGGAAAATTTTGGAATCAGGAGACATTTCTTTTTTCTTTCAAGTAAATAAAACATTACATGGCAATTTATTGAATAGCATGAAACAATGGCTAATAAAATATTTAATTTTCTGGAAGAATAACACATCAGACAAGATGTGATTTGAGAGTCAATCTCCTTTCAGCAAACCTTCATTCCTTCTGAACTTTTATTCCCTTTGTAAATAGGGTGTTTATTCATTTAGGGTCTGGTTTCTCAACCCCAGCACTATTAACATTTTGGATTGAATAATCATTTGATGTAGGAGGCTGCAACTGCATTCTGGGATGTCTAGCAGCACCCCTGGCCTTTAGTCACTGGATTCCAGCAGCCCTTCAGTCATGACAAGCAATGATGACTGCAGACTTTACCAAATGTCCCTGGGGTGGCAGGAGGCTGGTGAGGGGGTGTGTGTGCGTGTTTGCATAATTCTCCCTAGTTGATAACCACTTATTTAAGGCTACATTCCTACGAGAGCTGAGATCTCCCTTTTTCTCCTTTCCCTATTACCTTTTCCCCATTCCTTGGGTCTCAACTTTACTTGGACTCATTTCTCTACCTTTATGGAGACTGTTGAAAACAAAATCTCTTTATAGGAATTACACAAAGGCTCCTCTTCCCCCTGCTTCCTCAGCCCCACAGTAGGACATAGAGCTTGGAGGCGGGAAGGAGGCAATGGAGGGGAGGATGGAGACTAGAGTTCCACATCACTCGCCTAGTGGACATTTGCTCTTTGGAAGAAAAGCTATGGCAAACCTTGACAGCGTATTAAAAAGCAGAGACATTGCTTTGCTGACAAAGATCCATAGAGTCAAAGTTTTGTTTTTTTCCAGTAGTCATGTATGCATGGGAAGGTTGGACCATAAAGAAGGCTGAGCACTGAAGAATTGACACTTGAATTGACACTTTTGAACTATGGTGCTGGAAAAGACTCTTGAGAGTCCTTTGGATAGCAAGGAGATCAAATGAGTCATTCCTAAAAGAAATCAACCCTGAATTTTCTTTAAAAGAACTGATGCTGAAGCTGAAGGTCCAATACTTTGGCAACCTGATATGAAGAGCTGACTCACTGGAAAAGACCCTGTTGCTGGGAAAGACTGAGGACAGGAGGAGATGTGGGCAACAGAGGATGAGATGGTTGGATGGCATCATCGACTCAATGGACAAGTGTTTGAGCAAACTCTGGGAGATAGTGAAGGAGAGGGAATGCTGGTGTGCTGCAGTCCATAGGGTCGCAAAGAGTCAGAAACAACTAAGACTGAACAGCAACAACTGTTTTCTATTATTGTAACAGGGCATTTGTAACTGAACTATGTAGAACACAGACATTAATGTCTCCATGGTAACAACAAAATAATCAGTGAGTTCCTAGGCCCATGGTTTCCCTTCTCCAGAAGATCTTTCCAACCCAGGGATCCAACCCAGGTCTCTTGCACTGCAGGTGGATTCTTTACCAGCTGAGCCATCAGGGAAGCCCAAGAATACTGGAGTGGATAGCCTATCCCTTATCCAGCAGATCTTCCTGACCCAGGAATCCAACCAGAGTCTCCTGCATTGCAGGTGGGTTCTTTGGCAGCTGAGTTACCAGGGAAGCCTCTTCAAAAGTCTATTTATCAATAAACAAGTTGAGACCTCTGAATAGCAATCTCTTCAATTCTGAGACCCAGTAATTAGAATTCACTTAGTACCATTTTAAATGAGGAGGTAAAACAGAAAGAGAGCTGATTTTCCTTCCCCTGATGCAGTTTGAATTAAAAAAAAAAAAGTATATCAAAATGGCTTACCTTTGATACCCATACCATTAATTCAACTCCCTGAAACTTATATTTATAGAAGGTCTCTATAATCAGTTCATGTTTATTCTCCACACGTGAAAACATATATTCCATGACTGTCACCACATTCAGAGAAATATAGTATTAGTTTAAAAGTATTAATACACATTCATTGATTGCATACTTTCACAGTGACTTATATTTTAAAGAGATGCTTTTTGTAGCTCAGGAGTCTGTCTCTTTGCTCTTTCTAAAAAACAGTAACACATTACAGGACTTCCCCGGTGGCTCAGATGGAAAAGAATCTGCCTGCAATTTAGAAGACTCAGATTCAGTCTCTAGATGAAGACGACCCCCAAGAGAAGGGAATGGCAACCCACTACAGTATTCTTGCCTGGACAATCCCATGGACAGAGAAGCCTGCTGGACTACAGTCCATGGGATTACAAAGAGTCATACATGACTCAGCAACTAATATACACACACATGCATACAGAACACATTAAGTGCCCAGTAGATGTAAGTCAATATACCAGATATTGCAGTAATCACTCAGATGATCAAGACATGAATTTATGCCAGTAGGAATTTTTGAAATTTATAGGAGGATTGCTAATATAACTATTGGAATAAAATAGGTTGGTTTGAGAACATTCTTTATTAAGTTATGCCCTGTTAATAATTATAATAGAAATGGATTGGTATGTACATCTTTTACACCTCCTATAGACATTTTAGTGTGACTGGCCTAATTATATGCTATTCATCCATGTATTTAGTTCTCATATGCTAATTAGGGAAAAACAGATTTGAGAAGATTAGTTTAAACAGGGAGAAATGAAGCATTTAAGCATTACATGCATTTGTTAACCCTTTCCAAAAAGCCCTCACTGAATCATCCTATGGCAACTTTGCTTGAAAATCCTCATGACTCAAGTAGGGGAAAATATTAGATGGGGGTTACATCTTCCTCCCTGTAATTCAACACTATATAATATCTTTACTCTTCTCTATAATTCTGACAGAATGTGAAATAGGATTAAATCTTTTATCTGAGATGCTCAGAAATTAGCTTAAGTCACCAAATTCTGGCACTTTGTTAATATTAAAAGAATTAATTTGCCTAGACATATTTTATAATGAGAAATCAGGTGGTATAAAAGAGATTGCCTATTGTCTCCCTATAGCTACTGTTTTTTTAAACTTTTTGCTGAATACATGGCTCCTAGGAATATAGATTATAGTTATTATACTCGTTCAAAGCTAGGGACAGTGAAAATTCCTGGGCAACTATTTTGCAGTGTGAGTAGTATGTGGTGTATGTGGCAGGTGTCCTTAATGAGAAGGTATGGTTTAGGTCAGTTCAGTCGCTCAGTCATGTCCGACTCTTTGCAACCCAAAGGACTGTAGCAGGTCAGGCCTCCCTATCCATCACCAACTCCCGGGGTTTATTCAAACTCATGTCTATTGAGTCTGTGATGTCATCCAACCATCTCATCCTCTGTCATCCCCTTCTCCTCCCACCTTCAATCTTTCCCAGCATCAGGGTCTTTTCCAATGAGTCAATTCTTCGCATCAGGTGGCCAAATTATTGGAATTTCAGCTTCAGCATCAGTCCTTCCAAGGAATATTCAGGACTGATTTCCTTTACGACGGACTGGTTGGATCTCCTTGCAGTCCAAGGGATTCTCAAGAGTCTTCTCCAACACCACAGTTCAAAAACATCAATTCTTCAGTGCTCAGCTTTCTTTATAGTTCAAATGCCACATCCATACATGACCACTGGAAAAACCATTGCTTTGACTTAGATGAAACTTTGTGGGCAAAGTAATATCTCTGCTTTTTAATAAGCTGTCTAGGTTAGTCATAACTTTCCCTCTAAGGAGTAAGTGTATTTTAATTTCATGGCTACAGTCACCATTTGTAGTGATTTTGGAGCCCCCAAAAATAAAGTCAGCAATTGTTTCCACTGTTTCCCCATCTATTTTCCAAGAAGTGATGGGGCCAGATGCCATGATCTTAGTTTTCTGAATGCTGAATTTTAAGCCAACTTTTTCACTCTCTCACTTTCATCAAGAGGCTCTGTAGATCTTTGCTTTCTGCCATAAGGGTGATGTCATCTGAGGTTATTGATATTTCTCCCGGCAATCTTGATTCCAGTTTGTGCTTCATCCAGCCTAGAATTTCTCATGATATTCTCTGCGTATAAGTTAAATAAGCAGGTTGACAATATACAGCCTTGATGTACTCCTTTCCCAATTTGGAATGATCTGTTGTAGCATGTTCAGTTCTAACTGTTACCTCCTGACCTGCATACAGATTTCTCAAGAGGCAGGTCAGGTGGTCTGGTATTCCCATCTCTTTTAGAATTTTCTGCAGTTTGTTGTAATCCACACAGTCAAAGACTTTGGCATAGTCAATAAAACAGAAATGGATTTTTTTTTCTGGTACTCTCTTGCTTTTTTGATGAACCAATGGAGGTTGGCAACTTGATCTCTGGTCCTTCTGCCTTCCTCAATCCAGCTGTATATCTGGAAGTTCACAGTTCATGTACTGTTGAAGCCTGGCGTGGAGAGTTTTGAACATTACTTTACTTGTATGAGATGAGTACAGTTTTGTGGTAGTTTGAGCATTCTTTGTCATTGCTTTTCTTTGGGATTGGAGTGAAAACTGACCTTTTCAGTCCTGTAACCACTGCTGAGTTTACCAGATTTGCTGGCATACTGAGGGCAGCACTTTCACAGCATCATTTTTTTTTTTTTTAGGATTTGAAATAGCTCAACAGGAATTCCATCACCTCCACTAGCTTTGTTCATAATGATGCTCCCTAAGGTCCACTTGACTTCACATTCTAGGATGTCTGCCTCTAGGTAAGTGATCATACCATCGTGATTATCTGGGTCATGAAGTTTTTTTTTTATAGTTCTTCTGTGTATTCTTCTTAATCTCTTCTGCTTCTGTTAGGTCCATACAATTTCTGTCCTTTATTGTGCCCATCTTTGCATGAAATGTTCCCTTGATATCTCTATTTCTTGAAGAGATCGCTAATCTTTCCCATTATATATTGTTTCCCTCTATTTCTGTGCACTGATCCCTGAGGAAGGCTTTCTTATTTCTCTTTGATATTTAGAACCGTGCATTCAAATGGGTATATCGCTCCTTTTCTCCTTTGCCTTTAGCTTTTCTTCTTTTCACAGCTATTTGTAAGGCCTCCTCAGATAACCATTTTGCTTTTTTGCATTTCTTTTTCTTGGGAATGGTCTTAATTCCTGTCTCCTGTACAGTGTTCTGAACCTCTGTCCATAGTTCTTCAGGCACTCTGTCTATCAGATCTAATTCCTTGAATCTATTTGTCAGTTCCACTGTATAATCGCAAGGGATTTGATTTAGGTCATACCTGCATAGTCTAGTGGTTTTCCCTACTTTCTTCAATTTAAGTCTGAATTTGGCAATAAGGAGTTCACGATCTGAGCCACAGTCAGGTCCTGGTCTTGTTTTTGCTGACTCGTAGAGCTTTTCCATTTTGGCTGCAAAAAATATAATCAATCTGATTTCGGTACTGACCATCTGGTGATGTCTATGTGTAGAGTCTTCTCTTGTGTTGTTGGAAGAGGGTGTTTGCTATGACCACTGTGTTCTCTCGGCAAAATGCTTTTAGCCTTTGCCCTGCTTCTTTCTGTTCCCCAATACCAAATTTGCCTCTTACTCCAGGTAATTCTTGGCTTCCTACTTTTGGATTCCAGTCCCCCATAATGAAAAGGACATATTTTGGGAGGTGTTTGTTCTAGAAGGTATAGTAGGTCTTCATAGAACCATTCAACTTCAGCTTCTTCAGCATACCTGGTCGGGGCATAGACTTGAATTATTTTGATATTGAATGGTTTGACTTGGAAATGAGCAGAGATCATTTCGTCATTTCTGAGATTGCATCCAAGTACTGCATTTCGGACTCTTTTGTTGACTATCATGGCTGCTCCATTTCTTCTAAGGGATTCTTGCCCACAATAGTATATATAATGGTCATCTGAATTAAATTTACCCATTTCAGTCCATTTTAGTTCACTGATTCCTAAAATGTAGACATTCACTCTTGCAATCTTCTGTTTGCCCACTTCCAATTTGCCTTGATTCATGGACCTAACATTCCAGGTTCCTATGCAATATTGCTCTTTACAGCATTGGACTTTGCTTCTATCACCAGTCACAACCACTACTGGGTGTTGTTTTTGCTTTGGCTCCTTCTCTTATTCTTTCTGGCATTATTTCTCCATTGATCTCCAGTAGCATATTGGGCACCTACCAACCTGTGGAGTTCATCTTTCAGTGTCCAATTTTTTTTTTTTTTTTTTTTGGCCTTTTCATTCTGTTCATGGGGTTCTCAAAGCAAGAATACTGAAGTGGTTTGCCATTCCCTTCTTCAGTGGACCACATTTTTTCAGAACTCTCCACCATGACTTGTCTGTCTTGGGTGTGATATCTCTCCCTCAATCTTTCTTAGATGCCTGTCACAACCACTGTTGGTCTATACCTTTAAATTTCTAAGCCCAAGAGTAAAGGTTGCAGGCAAGGAATAGGAACCTGGTCGAGGACTCGTTGCAGCACCATACCAGCTTGGGACTGATTAACTTTAGTTAATCAGTGCTTTTTTTTTTTTTTTTGGTGAGATTTTATGTGTTCCTTCAAGTTATGTGCTGTGCTTAGTGACTCAGTTGTGTCAAACTCTTTGTGACCCCATGGACTGTAGGCCTGCCAGGTTCCGTTGTCCATGAGCATTCTCCAGAGAAGAAAACTAGAGTAGGTTGCCATGCCCTCTTCCAGGGTATCTTCCCAGCTCAGGGATTGAACCCAATTCTCCCACATTGCAGGTGGAATCTTTACCAGCTGAGCCACTATATGTAATCATAAAAAATGTGGGAAGTTCAGTCATGGAAGAAGTAGAAATATGAGAAACAATCACATCAAATTATAAGAATTCTCTTTGGTTTAAAGTTACAAGTCTTCCTCTGGAGTGGGGAACATGCACATGTCATGGTGCAAGGGTTTTTGTTGTTCAGTTGATCAGCTGCATCTGATTCTTTGCAACCCCAAGGACTGTAGCATCCATGCCAGGCTTCTCTGTCCATCACTATCTCCCAGAGTTTGTTCAAACTCATGTCTACTGAGACAATGATGCCATCCAACCATCTCATCCTCTGTCACCTCCTTCTCCTCCTGCCTTTAGTCTTTCCCCATATCTGGGTCTTTTCCAATGAGCTGGCTCTTCACATCAGGCAGCCAAAGTACTGGAGCTTCAGCTTAATGCCACCTGTATACCTGTGCTCATTGACCTGAGTGATTGGTCTGAAAATGCTGAGATAATACCTATGAGTACAACAGACTGATAAAGCCTAAATGTTTACTAATGCTAAATGTTAGCTGTGGAATTTATGTTTAGTCAAGTCTGTTCTAATACCCTGCAATCCTTTAACACAGATAAAATAATCTTCATTCTATAGATAAAGCAAAGGGAAAAGTTTTGAGTTAGCTGCCAAATAATGAGACAATAAAGTAAAGTGACTGTTGCTCAGTGGTATGACTTTTTCATAGTCTGTGGAAATCTCCAGAACAGAATACTGGAGTGGGTAACCTTTCCCTTCTCCAGAGGATCTTCCCAACCCAGGGATCAAACCCAGGTCTCCCACATTGCAGGTGGATTTTTTACCAGCTGAGCCACAAGGGAAACTCAATGAGACAATGTGAGTAACTTAAATTCACTGAATACTCATGAAATTTCCTTCTCTAATAGCCACCACTAATGTTCGTGATATCATTAATATTTGTACCATTTACCCATGTTGTGACCACTTCAGAGTGGAAAATATTATGATCCACATTTTTTGAGAAGAGGAAACTATTCCTTAGAAAAGGTAAACTGGTGGGCTAGTTTCATAGATGCAGCTAAATATGGAGCTAGAATTCAAGGCATATAACATGATTTCACACAATATTGGAGAAGGAAATGGCAACACACTCCATTAGTCTTGCCTGGAGAATCCCAGGGACGGAGGAGCCTGGTGGGCTGCCATCTATGAGGTTGCACAGAGTCGGACATGACTGCAGTGATGTAGCAGCAGCACACAATATTATCTTGATCCCTTCCAGATCTACTTCCCTTCTCCTCCCTCCCTTTACTTCTCATCCTATCCTTACAAATTCAGGAGGAGATATCGATGGATTAGTCTACTCTAGTTTCTCTCCTCTATTTTTACAACATAGTCCAGATATTATCTGTTTTACTAAAAACAAGATAATTTTAATATTCACTCACTCTCTTATTACCCATTTTCTTCAATCTTTTTCATTCTTTCATAGTGTGCAGTTGTTACCCAAGACCCTTTTGGGGTGGACTGTCCAGATTTCCTCTATCAGAATTGCCCCATCTCCTACTATAAATGTCTTTAACATCAGACTTCAATATTGTGTGTGTTAGTCACTCAGTCGTGTCCAACTCTTTGCAATCCCATGGACTGAGGCTCACCAGGCTCCTCTATCCATGTAATTCTCCAGACAAGAATACTGGAGTATGTTGTGATTCTTTTCTCCAGGGAATCATCCCAACCTAGGGATCAAACCTGGGTCTCCCCCATGGCGGTCAGATTCTTTACCATTTGAGCCACCAGGGAAGCCCCCAGTATTGCTCTATCATTGTCATAATTAGCAGCTGGTTAACTCAGGTCATGGTAATAAGACTTTCTGGACATTTTAAGAAGGACTTTAATAAAACACTTCGCTGAAGCTCAAAGAAGTCAAATGCACCTGCTAACAATTTAAGTCACCATGCCTAATTATTGATGGAGCAATCATTTTTGGTTATTGGGACTTTCAGGGCCCTTCAAGTCATGCCACATCAGTGTCTGTCCATGTGCCACCTACAGGACTCACCAGACATGAAAAAATATAACAGCAAATACTTCATAGGGCAAACCAAATCTGATTTTATGATTTTTTGAAATTCCAATTCAAATATGTAACAGCAATGATGATAAGACTGTGTTTTAGGTCAAGGGATAATTGTTTTGCCCAAGACATAGCCACTGAATATTTAAAAGGAGTTAATATCATGCAAAAATGGGAAACAACATTTATGACTGCAGATTATTTGATATCTAGATTTCACTGTACTTATGCTCATCAAGATGATTAATTTATTTTCCATTAGGCACTTCTTAATTTATCTGTACTAATCATAACAATAGTTCCTGCTAGTAAATAACATTTTAAAAAGGGACATTAAATTCCTTCCTGTCTAAACCAACCTAAAGGTATTATAAGTTTTAATGTCATGTCATACTTAGATCCAGCATCTTCCTCGAAACTAAAAATATTTTGCAGCGTTTGCAAAATTATTGAACATTCCTTCTGTGTAACCCGCATGCTCTAAGCAATTCAATTCTCCCTTTCTCTAGTTTATCTCTAGAAGGAATCACAAAAATGACTCTTTTTAAGTTAATTTAACAGATAATTAGTCAGATAGCATCTAATGCCAGAGAATCAAATTTACAGTGTTTAGGAGAGGAATAAAACTAATATATAAACACAAATACATAATATGAAAAAATATATATAATCATATGCTCTGAAGAATCACAAAATTCTGTAGAAATCATGAAGAAAATAAAGAAAGGCTGAGTAAATATTGAGAGCTAGGTGAGGGTGATGCTTTTTAGATAATTTTGTAAATATCACCTCACCTAAGTAGAATACATTTAAACAGAGCCATGTAAAAAGAAAAGAAGTCAGTATGTAGAAAAAAACAACTAAGCCAGACCACCACAAAGGATGGAGAAGGAAATGGCAACCCACTCCAGTACTCTTGCCTCGAAAATTCAATAGATAGAGAAGCCTGGTAGGCTACAGTCCATGAAGTCACAAATAGTCGGACATGACTGAGTGACTTCACTTTCTTTCTTTCTATAGTTCCTTTTGGAGGAGGAAATGGCAACCCACTCCAGTGTTCTTTCCTGGAGAATCCCATGGACGGAGGGGCCTTGTGCGCTACAGTCTATGGAGTTACACAGAGTTGGACAGGACTAAGCAACTAACACACAAACACACACACACACCCCAAAAGGAAAATGTAAAACCCTGAGGCAGAGCCACCCTTAATATCTTTACGGAAAATCAAAGAGGCCAGAGTGGCTGGAGGAGGAATGCTGACCAGGAGGTTAAAAGATATAGTGTAGGTTCTAGGCCATTGTAGTTAAGAACACTGGCTTTGATTATGTGCACAATGAAAAGGAATTTGACAGTGCTGAACAAAGGAGGGGTAAGATTTTATTTAAATTTTTAAAAGGATCACTATGGCAACTGTGTGGATACTAGACTATTGAGGGCAGAGGGTAGATAGGTTGGGATGCTATTTTAAAAGCCCAGGTTAGGCATTATGGTGACTAGAATTTAAAGGAAACCTGTAGCAATATCAAACAGTAGCAATATTAAAAATATTTTGAAGATAAAGCCCATGGAATTTGTTAATAGATTAATGTGATAGTTGAAAGAACAGAAACTCATGATGACATAGATTTAGTAACCAGAAAAGCAGTTTTCTCTACCAGAATTGTCCCACCCTCTGCTATAAACATTGTTAACATCAACACTGCATTATAAACATATTGCGTTTACTGAGATGAAAACCACAGAAGATGTCTATTGGGCATGAATGGGGGAAATAATTGTTTGGATATATTAATTTTGACCTCTCAGTGGAGATATCTAAGATCACTGGTGCATTTGAGTCCATAGTTGAGGGGGTGGAGTGGGTCAGACAGAAAGATCAGCAAGTATTTGGAAATCAAACACTGATAAAACTGACACATATCAAAGGGGATATGTGATGGAGACTGAGAGAAAAAAAAAAAAGTCAAGGATGAGGAATCAACAAGTATGCCAAAGGTTGTTAAATGTCAAAGACGGTGATGATGAAGAATTGATTATTGTGTTTCACAGTACTTTTCTAGAGCAATTTTGCTAGAATTCTTGTAAAGAAATCTGATTGGTGTTTGTTCAAAAAGACTAGGAAAAGATAGATCACAGGGAGGAAAAATTATTTCAAAGAACACTGCAGTGAGGAACAGTAGAAGAAAAAAATTGAACAGGATATATAAAGAACAAATGTTTTAAAAAGGTAAGTATGACCACATATTTATACATTAAGGAGAATAATCTCCTAGAAAAGCAAATCAAAGAGGAAGAGTAAGAAGGGCTTAGAATCAGAAAACATTGTGTTCAACAAATGAAACAAACAAAAAGTGGCAGAGGGATATATGCAAATACATGTATGTTGATACATATTGTAACAAAAATGATCTGGTGAACATCCACAATCCTTAAGGGAAAACAATTCACCAGAAATATGTGTTTTGCATAGGAAAGACTACATAGCTAATAAATACAAGGAAATTTGTTACTTGAACTCTAAAGCACTTTAGTACTCTTTTCATTATTAAATACAAGAATAGAAAATTCTAATTGAAAGATAGTTAGGGAATCCTTGAAAGATGAGAGAAATATTATGCTTTTAAATTGCACAGTTAACTGGAACACATGTCGGAAACAAAGGTTTGCAGTCTTATTAACCCAAATTCAGTGTAATTTAAAATAGAACTGTAGCACTCAAGTGAGCAAATGTTTGCTTTCAGAGAGTCTATTGTTACAGTTTGAAAAGTGCAATCTCTTCAAACTGATTCTGAGTCTGTTCTTAATACAGAAAAGCAATTAGGAAGCAAAGTATTAGCAAGTATCACTCAGTAAATAAATATTTACTGTCAACTTTACAGATGTGAAAAATCCCTTTTCCACATATAGTTCTAATTGAATTTAAACAGCTTCTTAAGTATTCTATTAAATCTCTGATACTCTTTGAACAACTGCAATGGTACATTATATTTTTTAAGCTTTAAAAATCATTAAATGCAATTGAGGACATTCATTACCTAAAACTAAAAATATTTAGTAAGGCTTTGTTCCAAGGTCTCTTTCAGCATTAAGACATTTCAGTGTATAATTTACAAAATATTTTTCAACACTGTGGACAGTCAAAACTTGCACACTAGTAATTTTGCTTTTCCTGCTATTAAAAAGAATTCCATATATTTTTAATGTTTTATAGTCATTGGTGAGAAATTTTCATCTGAAGACATTATTTTTTACTTAACCTTTTTCTAAAAAATAATTCCTGAAATAACTGGATGTAATATAAACAAATAATAAAATATAAATTCATCTTCTTTTTAGCATCTGGAATTGTGCTTTATTTTTAGTACCTTAGTTGCTGAAGAAAGAACCAGTCGAATGAATGCTTTCTTTATTGATGCCCTCAAAGTGCTTACATATGATTTAGTATATCATAAATCCAGTCTCAGGAACACAGCCCTATTAAGTACCTAGGTTTTGAGGGAAAATGTGGTTTGATGACAGAAAATACACATTATCTTCTTTAAGTAATAATAGTATTCAATATAAATGTTGAGTTCCCATTATGTAGCTACTATTTTTACTAGATCATTGTAAGTTTATCAAATTTACATTCCAATATAAGCTAAAAGCAGAGGTATTATTACCCACTTTTCAGATTTGGAATCTGAGTCTGAGAGTTTAAGTAGATTATCAAGAACTTCCAGGAAGTAATTAAATGACTAAGCTAGGATGTAAATTTTAACTGGCTCTTTTTAGAGATCCACCTGGTTACTAATAGGTGATTAGTAGATAAGGGACATCGAGAATCACAAATTTCCAGTTCTTATTGTTTGTCTACTATATACAACTTAAATAAATCTTCTGATTTATCATCTTACATGGAATACTTAGCAGTTCCCCCAAAAAGTTTGTTTGGGTTTTCCCATAAGATTTAATGGATAAAACCAAATGAACTTTTTGGTCAACCCAATAAATAACAGCATGCTTATATATTTATTTTTCTAAATATAGTCAGTAAGTTATATATATTTAGTTTTTTCTTTCACCAGGTCCTTTTAAATACAAGATGGACATCAACAGAAAAAAATCTCAAAGTTGATTTTAAAATAAAACATTACCTGCAATATCTGCACTCTTAAAGCAAGGTATTTATATTACCTTAAAGACAATACACATCAGATAGTTTATTTACTAATGAAGTGTGAAGTTCTCAAAGCATTTTTGAAATTGGTATTATTTCACTGTAGCTACCTTATAAGCTGATAATCATTAAGTACATTATTCACTAAATGGCAAATACGGTACTGTGACAGGAAATAAAATGATACATGTAGATAAAAAAGCAGTCACAACATAAGAGTGGAGAGAAGGATTCCTAAGAGCATGTTGGAATTAAGAGTATCCTAGAGCTAATGACCATTCGTTGCCCCCGGGTCTCGAATAAGACAATAAGGAAATAGGACCCTCTTAGAACCACCAAAAGCTTTACAAAAAAACAAATGATTCAAACCAGAGAAATGCTAAACACAGCAAGTTTTAGAATAAGTGATGGATGCTAAAATTATCACCGTATTGCCTGTTGATCTAAGAAGGATCTCCTTTGAGAAGACATGTTATAATCATACTAATGGATCTCAGTGGATGTTAAACAATCACCTGTAAACCATGGCTGAAACTTAATTCAAGAAAGAAGGGACATGTTATCACCCTTGACATTGTGATAGGAAAGCTCTGGTTTGCCAGTTTACTAAAAGCAAGCAGGAAAGAGAACAAAGCTGGACAGAAAGCCAGGAGGCCTGACATGCTCAGACTACAGGACATCAAGAGAAAAGTACTTCTGAGAATAAGAAAAATAAATTTCATTTCATTAAAATTATGGTTGAAAGTATAACAGGAAACACCAGAAAAATAAAGACAATGAGTAAAACTGAAATGGAGGAAAAGTGAGTGTGGCATGGGAGTCAAATCCTCCCCTATCAAAACAGGAAGTGGATAAATAATAAGTTGATCAATCAAAAATAGAAGCATATTACTGAATATTTACAGACATGAAGGTTACTAATCCTCAACCCTCAAAATATAGAACATTTTGTTCTCTCATAGAAGTTTTGTCTCTGGGTAAATTGGGGCTTAGATATTTTTCCATATAAGGGCTACTATTGTATTTTGTCTTTGACATGTATTATTTTGATTTCTTAACATCTTAAATGGTTATTTTGTTGCCTAGCACTCTTTGGTGTCATCATGCTGAAGCCAGACAGCTGTGACAGTCACGGCCACTATCACTTGAAGAACACAGATGCCACACACACGCACACACACACGCGCGCGCGCGCGCACACACACACACACACACACACAGGCAGATTATTAGTGGCAGTTTCTCCCAACTGTACCCATGCCCTGGGTTTCTGAGCAGACTGCTGTAATCATCCTCTTTTAGGAGAGGATAAGAGATTAGTGGTTTACAACTGTTTTAGTTCACATTTTAGTTTTGAAAAATAAATGGGTATCTTTAGTGGTTTAAATGAATCGTTAAACACACATTTATGTATTTTATGAACTAAATACCTTCTAATCCAAAATATTTCTTAATTCTAACAGAGAATTACATATTTTGCACAGATGTAAAATAATTTGAGCAGCTTCAGATTATTATATTTTTCTCCTAAGGTCAACAAAAAGGTTAGTACTTAGCCATAGTCAGCTCAAGTCCACTATAATGACAGTCCCCTAGTAACCAAAATAACACAAAATAATTACAGATTCTAGCCAAGACAGTCTTATTTTTAACCTATGAATGTCAAGACATAAACTGGCTTTTAGCTCTTTGGAAACCATGCCTTTACTTTTCTGTTTTTGGTAGAAGAATCACTAGAAAGGCTTTTGCTCTCTAGAGATCACTGACTTGCAATTTATAGTGATCTATATAATTCTTGGGTAGCTCACCTGGTAAAAAAAAATTGCTGCAATGGGGGGTACCTGGGTTTGAGCCCTAGTTTGGGATGATCCCCTGGAAGAGGGCATGGCAACCCACTCCAGTATTCTTGCCTAGAAAATCTCAATTGACAGAAGAGCCTGGTGGGCTCCAGTCCACAGGGTTGCAATGAGTCAGACACATCCGACTAAGTACACAGATAATTTTAAAAGATCTTGGGCCAGAAAAAGGTAAAAGAGTCTTGTAACAAAAATGTACTGTGACTTTACCATACTTGATCATCTAGAAAAGATATGATATGATCAAAATATGTTACATGTCTTCAACTAATTGTGGCAAGTGTTTTTGCATTTCATCAAAGGACAATAATAACCCTTTTCTAAAACAATAGTAAATAAAATTGCTTTTCCTATTCAGGGGTTTAAGGCATAACTAAGTCTTTTAATAACAAGGATTGTATGGTATGCTGAAACTTCCAGATCTATAATATCTATGCATTTTCACTAATTTTTCTACAATCATGTTAAAGAACATACTGGTATGTGGATGTTCTTCAGTGTACTGTGATGGCATCAGAGTCTGTTTATGTGATATTTCTTTTAAATATATTTCTGCCACTGTAATATTTTCAAAGATTTTTCTAGATGATTGTATACTTCTTGAGTTATGACTATACATTTCACTCAAGCGCAGGGGGAAAGCATAAGTCAACAGGCTGGAGAGAGAGTTCAGATATTGGTTGGTGTCTCATGGCTTCAAATCAGCTCTAATTTTAGACTTTTGTTAAGGGAGCCATTAACAATAGAAAGATGTCTGTCCACTGTACACATAAATACTAGTTCCCCAGGTCAAGATGGATTAAATTGGTAGGTAACTATCCAATAGGTCACACACAAGTTTCTGAAAGGTTGAGAGAGAGAGCTAAACAGGTTTGCCTTTGGAACAGTGACTAAAGTCTGTTTTCAAGTCATAGATTCAATCTATGGCTTGAAAAGTGAAGGTATATTTGACTGACTTGACTCTATAATACTAGAAAAGCAGTATCTCAAGATGGCAGTGCAAAATGAGACACAAAGTGTCCATCTGGGGGCTAAATAATGTTACCTCTACAATTCAATCTCAACTTGAGCCCTACACTGTAGGTTTCAATGCTGGGGGGATTCAGATTTCAAAGGACAAGAATATAAGTAGAAATTGGTTTGAGTGAAGCCAAGAGCCATCTTCTAGTTCCATATGTGGTAAACCTCATTTATGTTAGACAAAAGATGCTTAAATAACAACAATAGCACTCTGGTTACCTGCACTCATATATTAGGGGATATACTTGTTTCTTTAATTCTAGAGCCTTCATAAAATTCATTCTTCAGGTGATTAGGAAGGGGTTTCTGCTGCTGCTGCTGCTGCTAAGTTGCTTCAGTCATGTCTGACTCTGTGCGACCCCATAGATGGCAGCCTACCAGGCTCCCCCATCCCTGGGATTCTCCAGGCAAGAACACTGGGGTGGGTTGCCATTTCCTTCTCCAAGGAAGGTGTTATTAATATTCAAATCCTAGAAAAAGCTATCGAGATCTCATAAAGTTAATATCTCTTGCCTGATGATTCAGATGATAAATCAATAGTGTCTCTTACTAAACATGTTACTTAGGTATAATATTTACAAAGGAGAGAGAAGGGGAAAAAAAGTCTTCCATTATCTACAAGAAATTCTAGGTTTGAATATCTTTAAAGAACAGGATGGAGAACAGAATGATTTTTAAGATAAACGTTAACTAATATACAGCATTGTGTTGGGGGGGAGGAAGCTATGTATATATAATTAATGAAAAGATTTAACAGTAACACGTGACATTTCATCTATAAGAAGAATGGATTACATAGAGCTTCTAAACCTCAACATCTGGAGAAGGCAATGGCACCCCACTCCAGTACTCTTGCCTGGAAAATCCCATGGACGGAGGAGCCTGGTAGGCTGTAGTCCATGGGGTCGCTAAGAGTCGGACACGACTGAGCGGCTTCACTTTCACTTTTCACTTTCATGCATTGGAGAAGGAAATGATAACCCACTCCAGTGTTCTTGCCTTGAGCATCCCAGGGATGGGGGAGCCTAGTGGGCTGCCGTCTATGAGGTCGAACAGAGTCGGACATGACTGAAGTAACTTAGAGTACAGTTACAGTAAACCTGAACATTACAGTCTCCCATTAAGTTTCTAAGAAAAAACTGGGGGAAAAGCATAAGGTGATTTGGCCAATCAGAAAAGGATTCAAGCCTATTTGATTATTCTCAAACTGCTATTTTAGTTTCTGAAACATTTTTAAATTGGGAAAAATTATGTCTTTCTCATCGATCATTCCTCACACTTCTTTTCAGTTTCCTTCCTCTCTCACACTTTTTTTTTTTCATAATTTCTTGGTGAGTTGATTCAACCTGGTAGTTGAAATAGCATCTACATGGTAATCAGCCCATCACCATCCTCGCTTTCCCCAAACATCGTCCCTTGTCCCAGTCTCCTGATCTCAGTTGAGGCAAATGACATCTTTACAGTTGATCAGACTGCATATCTTGGAGTCATCTATGGTAACATTTTCTTTTTCCATCTCACAAACACCAAAAGGAATCTCATTAGCTGTACTTCAAAATATACACAGAATCTGATAACTTCTTATTATCTCCAAAGGTACAGATATAGTCTAAACCACCATCAACTCTTACCAGCTCTTACTATTCTGACATGTCTTTTTGTTTCTACCCCTCACTTTCATCTCCTCTCTTTCATTTCATTCTCTCTCTCTTTTTTTTAAACTTTACAAAATTGTATTAGTTTTGCCAAATATCAAAATGAATCTGCCACAGGTACAGCAAAAGTAATGCTATTAGAAAAAGTTGAACCTTTTCAATACATACTCAAAATCCTGGATCATTTCAGTCTTAGTTTTGTCCCTTCTGTATGAAAGGGACATGTCATGTCATTCAACTCTTTATCTCTTTATTCAAACATCACCTACTGTGCCATCCACATTTAAATTCAGGGGAAAAAAAATCTCCCAACTATCTGGATTCTTGTTACCCAAATCTATCTTTTATAACACTTATCATATTCCAATACATGGTTTGCATTCTATGTTCTGGCATCCAAATACCCTTGCATAATTAATTCTCCTAACTCTTTTTTTTAAGATAAATTTATTTATTTTAATTGGAGGCTAATTACTTTACAATATTGTATTGGTTTGGCCATATATCAACATTAATCCGCCTTGGGTGTACACATATTCCCCATTCTGAATCCCCCTCCCACCTCCCTCCCTATACTATCCCTCTGGGTCATCCCAGTGCACCAGCCCCAAGCATCCTGAATCATGCATCGAACCTGGACTGGTGATTTGTTTCACATATGATACCATACATGTTTCAGTGCTATTCTCCCAAATCATCTCACCCTCTCCCTCTCCCACAGAGTCCAAAAGATTGTTCTATACATCTGTGTCTCTTTTGCTGTTTCGCATACAGGGTTATCGTTACCATCTTTCTAAATTCCATATATATGCGTTAGTATACTGTATTGGTGTTTTTCTTTCTGGCTTACTTCACTCTGTATAATAGGCTCCAGTCTCATCCACCTCATTAGAACTGATTCAAATGTATTTTTTTTATGGTTGAGTAATACTCCATTGTGTATATGCACCACAGCTTTCTTATCCATTTGTCTGCTGATGGACATCTAGGTTGTTTCCATGTCCTGGCTATTATAAACAGTGCTGCGATGAACATTGGGGTACACGTGTATCTTTCAATTCTGGTTCTCTTGGTGTGTATGCCCAGAAGTGGGATTTCTGGGTCATATGGCAGTTCTATTTCCAGTTTTTAAAGGAATCTCCACACTGTTCTCCATAGTGGCTGTACTAGTTTGCATTCCCGCCAACAGTGTAAGATGGTTCCCTTTTCTCCACACCCTCTCCAGAACTTATTGCCTGTAGACTTTTGGATAGCAGCCATTCTGACTGGAGTGAAATGGTACCTAATTGTGGTTATGATTTGCATTTCTCTGATAATGAGTGATGTTGAGCATCTTTTCATGTGTTTGTTAGCCATCTGTATGTCTTCTTTGGAGAAATGTCTGTTTAGTTTTTTGGCCCATTTTTTGATTGGATCGTTTATTTTTCTGGAATTGAGCTGCAGGTGTTGCTTGTATATTTTTGAGATTAATTCTTTGTCAGTTGCTTCATTTGCTATTATTTTCTCCCATTCTGAGGGCTGTCTTTTCACCTTGCTTATAGTTTGCTTTGTTGTGCAGAAACTTTTAATTTTAATTAGGTCCCATTTGTTTATTTTTGCTTTTATTTCCAATATTCTGGGAGGTGGGTCATAGAGGATCCTGCTGTGATTTATGTCAGAGAGTGTTTTGCCTATTTTCTCCTCTAGGAGTTTTATTGTTTCTGGTCTTACATTTAGGTCTTTAATCCATTTTGAGTTTATTTTTGTGTATGGTGTTAGAAAGTGTTCTAGTTTCATTCTTTTACAAGTGGTTGACCAGTTTTCCCAGCACCACTTGTTAAAGAGATTGTCTTTTCTCCATTGTGTATTCTTGCCTCCTTTGTCAAAGATAAGGTGTCCATAGGTGCATGGATTTATCTCTGGGCTTTCTATTTTGTTCCATTGATCTATATTTCTGTCTTTGTGCTAGCACCATACTGTTTTGATGACTGTGGCTTTGTAGTAGAGCCTGAAGTCAGGCAGGTTGATTCCTCAGTTTTTTGTATTTCCATACAAATTGTGAAATTATTTGTTCTAGCTCTGTGAAAAATATTGTTGCTAGCTTGATAGGGATTGCATTGAATCTACAGATTGCTTTGGGTAGTATACTCATTTTTACTATATTGATTCTTTCGATCCATGAACACAGTATGTTGCTCCATCTATTAGTGCCCTCTTTGATTCCTTTCACCAGTGTTTTATAGTTTTCTATATATAGGTCTTTTGTTTCTTTAGGTAGATATATTCCTAAGTATTTTATTCTTTTCATTGCAATGGTGAATGGAATTGTTTCCTTAATTTCTCTTTCTATTCTTCAATATCCACAAATCAATGTAATACACCACATTAACAATTTGAAAAATAAAAGCATATGATTATCTCAACAGATTCAGAGAAAGCCTTTGACAAAATTTGACATCCATTTATGATAAAAACTCTCCAGAAAGCAGGAATAGAAGGAACATACCTCAACATAATAAAAGCTATATATGACAAACCCACAGCAAACATTATCCTCAATGGTGAAAAATTGAAAGCATTTCCCCTGAAGTCAGGAACAAGACAAGGGTGCCCACTTTCACCACTACTATTCAACATAGTTTTGGAAGTTTTGGCCACAGCAATCAGAGCAGAAAAGAAATAAAAGGAATCCAAACTGAAAAAGAAGAAGTAAAACTCTCACTGTTTGCAGATGACATGATCCTCTACATAGAACACCCTAAAGACTCCACCAGAAAATTACTAGAGCTAATCAATGAATACAGTAAAGTTGCAGGATAGAAAATCAACACACAGAAATCCCTTGCATTCTTTCTCCTAACTCTTGAAGCTTGCGCTGTCAATAGTGCTCTAAAGACTTCCTCTTCAGGAACTGTCTCTAGCTAAAGAAAATAGTCTTGCCCAAGATCATTATTTCTCCCAGGAGGCAACCCACATTCCAAGGTTGGTTATGAATAGAGGGAGATAATAAAAGCTTTGACACTTCCCTCAATGTTAATTCCATACTACAATTCAACTACTCCTTTGTCCAATCCTACCTCTTCCTTCCTCCACAGGTGCTGATCCCAAGGGAACAACTAAATAAATTTCTACAGATGATTTTTTTTTTTATATTAGGGCCTATTCACCAGAGAACTGAAACTAACATATTTACTATATAATTCATGTGTCTAATATGCTTAATGTTTATGCATTGTGTGTGCATGTAGGCTAGGTTGTTTCAGTTGTATCCAACATTTTGGGACCCTATAAACTGTTGCCCACCAGGCACCTCTATACATGGGATTCTCCAGGCAAGAATATAGAGGGGGTTGCTATGCCTTACTCCAGGGGATCTTCCTGACCCAGAGACTGAAGCTGCATCTCTTATATCTACTGCATTGGAAGGTGGTTCTTTACCACTAGCACCATCTGAGAAGCCCTGTTTATGCATCATCATCCCCCAAAAATATGCTCCCTAAGGACAAGATGTTACACTCCCAAATATCAGAGAAAATAGTAAGTAGATGCTCAATCAACAGCTATCAATATGAGTTTAATGAAAGTGCTCAAAATATGAGCTGATTTGAAGAGTGAACAAATCTGCCACAAGGATGAAAGGATACAAGTGTTCAAAACAGAATGGCTTGTATATAGCATTTACTGAATATTCACGTCTTTTTGCAATCTCATTTGTTTGTGTTCAAAATATAAGAATCAGTAGTATGGGCAGGCAGGTCTCAAACTTGATTATTTGGGTGCAAGGATACTTCATTTCCTTGTAAAGAACTTTTGCATTAGGAGTGTGTATATTTACATGTTAGAGTCTCTTTGCCACTTGAAGATATTTTTCTTCTACTTTATATCTCTCCTTTCTCATATAGATCTTGCTGCCCTCATAGCTTCTTTACCCACTAACTCAGGTACATTCACAGCTTGACTGGTTCATTTCCTTTATGATCTACCTCTGTACACATGCACGTGCATCCGCCGCTTCAGTCGTGTCGGACTCTTTGCAACTCTATGAACTGTACCTGCCAAGCTCCTCTGTCCATGTGATTCTCCAGGCAAGAATACTGGAGTGGGTTTCCAAACCCTCCTCCAGCAGATCTTCCCAACCCAGGGATTGAATCTGCATCTCTTATGTCTCCTGCATTGGCTGGTGGGTTCTTTACCACTAGTGCCACCTGACAAAGGGCACACATTCATACTTTCAGATATAGAATTCACTATAACCAGATCATCTCCTAATTTCCCAATTACTTAGGCTTTTTGAGAAAAAAAGAGGAGAGTGAAAAAGTTGGCTTAAAGCTCAAAATTCAGAAAACGAAGATCATGGCATCTGGTGCCATCACTTCGTGGCAAATAGATGGGGAAACAGTGGAAACAGTGTCAGACTTCTATCTTTTGGGGCTCCAAAATCACTGCAGATGGTGATTGCAGCCATGAAATTAAAAGACGCTTACTCCTTGGAAGGAAAGTTATGACCAACCAAGACAGCATATTCAAAAGCAGAGACATTAATTTGCCAACAAAGGTCTGTCTAGTCAAGGCTACGGTTTTTCCAATAGTCGTGTATGGGTGTGAGAGTTGGACTGTGAAGAAAGCTGAGTGCTGAAGAATTGATGCTTTTGAACTGTGGTGTTGGAGAAGACTCTTGAGAGTCCCTTGGACTTCAAGGAGATCCAACCAGTCCATTCTCAAGGAGATCAGTCCTGGGATTTCTTTGGAAGGAATGATGCTAAAGCTGAAACTCCAATACTTTGGCCACCTCATGCGAAGATCTGACTCATTGGAAAAGACTCTGATGCTGGGAGGGATTGGGGGCAGGAGCAGAAGGGGATGACAGAGGATGAGATGGCTGGATGGTATCACTGACTCTATGGACCTGAGTCTGAGTGAACTCCGGGAGTTGGTGATGGACAGGGAGGCCTGGCGTGCTGCAGTTCATGGGGTCACAAAGAGTCGGACAAGACTGAGCGACTGAACTGAATATTCATTTCTAGCTTTTTTTATATTTTATCAAGCATTTTATGGATTGATTGCTTTGAGTCAGGTGCTTAACTGAATCCAATCAACTGAAGTCAAATGGGGCAAGGTCAGTTTACAAATTTGACTATCTAAGGCTATTTACGAGGTCAGAGCTTTGGAAAACGGAGGGTCCCGACAAAGAGATAGCAAGTATAGCAGTTTGGCAAGTAAAATGTATAATAACACCTTTGTTTCAAAAGACTCTCCAGTGCAACACCATCATTTATATTCTTTGAAAGACAACCAACACAGGAAATATTCTGCTTTACTTTAGTTTATTTTTCCCTGTAACTTAACAAAACTGTGATTTTATTTGACATAGTCAACTACTCTACAATGAATGAGGGAATAATCATTTTAGGCACATGTAAGACCCATTTTTGACTCATCAATGAGAAATATAAAATCCCTTTTGGGATGAGTTCAAAGTTATTGGCAGGTAAATTCAAACACAAAACATTCTTCACTTATAAAATATCCTCATGTTCAAGTTTGGCAGCCACATAGACTAAGTTTAAATTCTCAAATGCTGAATTCCAAAAACATCTATTCTTTTAGTCGGTTTTTTTATTGTGGAGTCAGCTTATATGAGTGTCAGCCAAATAGAGTGCATGTCTAGAAAAGATCTTTTTTTTTTTTTTTTTGTCAATAGGCCAGTGAGATGAGTTCTGCAGAGATGCTTGGAAACTTTCCATAGCAAGAAAGTATATGTTATATTTTAGTGTAAGTATTTGTAATATGCACCCATGCTCAGAGAGTCAAGCTAAATGTACACTTATAAAATAAGTAAATAAAATAACCCAATGCATGACTTTCAGAAAGCACATTGTTTTTTAAGCTAATGCTCTTTCAGAGATGTAGTTCTTATGACTGAAGGAAATGAAGCGAGTGAACTTAGAGAATAATGTAGAGCATCCCTTATTGAGATAACATTTTAGATTCTTGTTTTGTTTAAAGAATCAGTTAGTATTGAATTGACATTTAGACTTTTATTTTTATCACCTGACCTGATATATAGAAGGTTCTTTATAATAATGACAGGAATGTTTAAGTGCCTACTTCTGAGATCCTTATGAGCAAGATCCACTGTTGTCTGGAAGAAAGGAACAGTTTCATTTTATTACTAAGTTTAGATTCCAACAGCTTCCTATATGGTCTAAATTCACAAATGTGCAATTTCACATACAAGAATGCGTGAGGTGTTTCTTAAAAAATAAATATTCTTTGGTCTTGATATAAGTTTTCACTTTATTATTGATGGTTTTGTTTTGATCCCCATTCACTTTGTCTGAAGCAAATGTAGTAACAGATTCTAAGCACATACAAGTATTCTATAGTCCTCTTTTGAAGGAAGTGAAGAAAAGAGTATTCTCCACCCAGAACTTCTGAGACAGATCAGGAACATAAAGGGAGTAACTGAGTTCCATATTCTCAAACAATAAGGCAGTGGATACCACTGGCTTCCTTGTTTCCTTGCATAGACCAAAGATGTCATCATGACAACCCCTGACTAAACTGTCAACTTCTTGAGAACAAAGACTCAACTTGTCTTGTTAATTTCTGCATCCCCAACTTTTAGCATAGTGCTCAGACAATAAAAACAAAAGAAACACTGGTTGAACATGTGGATTAAATTATAATTTACAGCTGTATCCTTTATCAATTCCTATCATGAACATTGGGCCCACATAGAACATTAAGAATTTAAAAGATTTATCATGATCTCTGGAAAGATCCTAAAATTTTTTCTTCTGTATACTTTTTGCATTGTTTATTAGGAATAATTCATGTAAACATTCTATAATTTAGACATATTTCTTTGTCCAAACTATTAATTCATGTAAGAATCAATATATACTCTCTTTATAAGCTTAGTAATTTACTCACTCACTGAGAATTCATCTAACGAATATCTTTACTAAATTAACACAACTTTTGTTTATAAGCTCTGAGCCAGATATTGTTCTGAGGCACTGAGGTTCAGTTCAGTTCAGTCGCTCAGTCATGTCCGACTCTTTGTGACCCCATGAATCGCAGTACCCCACGCCTCCCTGTCCATCATCAATTCCTGGAGTTTACTCAAACTCATGTGCATTGAGTCAGTGATGCCATCCAGCCATCTCAACCTTCTCCTGCCTTCAATCTCTCCCAACATCAGGGACTTTTCCAATGGGTCAGTTCTTCACATGAGGTGGCCAAAGTACTGGAGTTTCAGCTTTAGCATCAGTCCTTCCAATGAATATTCAGGACTAATTTCCTTGAAAATGGACTGGTTGGATCTCCTTGCAGTCCAAGGGACTCTCAAGAGTCTCCTCCAACACCACAGTTCAAAAGCATCAATTCTTCAGCACTCAGCTTTCTTCACAGTCCAACTCTCACATCCATACATGACTACTGGAAAAACCATAGCCTTGACTAGATGGACCTTTGTTGGCAAAGTAATGTCTCTGCTTTTGAATATGCTACCTTGGTTGGTCATAACTTTCCTTCCAAGGAGTGTCTTTTAATTTCATGGCTGCAATCACCATCTGCCTTGATATAACATTATTCATATTAACTGTAATATTTTTAAAAATTATAAAATTTGCATGAACGAAATATGAACTCAGTATAGCAAGTAATGCATTATTTAGCAAAATGCATTAGTTTTGAAGCAAAAAAGAAGGGATGTTAGTTTAAAAATGAAATTATCCTTTTTAAAATAAGGTAAAAAATACTTTGGCTGTCTACTTAAACTTATATCATTTAATAGGGAGTTATATTCTACTCAGTGTTCATTTCTGTATAAATGAAAATAATTCAAATATTATTTGCATAATGTTTAAAAATATTAAAAATAGTTCTAAAATAAAATACTACAAAGCCTAGGGATATAATGTATTTGGATCAGTTTGAATTTGATAATAATTTTCTCATTAAATGAAATTAAATATTTTGTGGATGAGAACATCCTGTGAAGATTTACATGTATATCTCCCTCAATACCATGCCTTAGACAGCACTGAAGTAGTCCTATAATGAATTGCTAAAGTAAAATAACTTTAGCAAAATTAACATAATATCAAAAGTCTGATGAAAATATACAAATAGAACCCAAAGCCCGAGCACAAAAATACATAAAGGAAACATTTATAGAACTGAAGGGAGAAATAGAAAATACAACAATAGTAGGAGACTTCAGTGCTTCACTTTAAATAATGGATATATCATCCAAATAGAAATTCAATAATAAAATATGGAACTGACACATTTAAACAGATAGACTTTATGAATATTTACAGAACATTCCAACCAATAGCAGCAGAATACACATTCTTCACAAGAACCCATGGAACATTCATCAGGGAAGATCATATGTTAGATTGCAAAGCAAGTCTTAGCAAATTTAAGAAGAAGGAAATCACATCAAGCATCTTTTCCAATCACAACGGTATGAAATTAGAAATGAATCACAGGGAGAGAATGGAAATATCACACACTCATGGAGATTAAACAACATGCTATTGAGCAACCAATTTTTTTTAATAAAATAGACAAACTTTTAACTAGGGTAACCAAGAAAAAAAGGAAATTTCAAGTAATCAAAAATACAAATGAAAGAAGAGAACTTGATACCATACAAATACAAAGAATGAATCAAAAGATACTACTATGAAAAATCATATAGTAGCAAACTGGACAACCTTGAAGAAACTGATAAATTTTTAGAAACATACAACCTACCAAGACTGAGTCATAAAAAACTGAAAATCTAAACACATACATTACTAGTAAGAGTACTGAATCAGTTATCAAAAACAAACAAAAAAAAAAGTATTTTACAAGCAAATGAACAAAACACCTGGGTCCAGATGGCTTCATTGGTGAATTCTAACGCACATTTAAAGAAAAATTAATACCAACACTTCTGAAATTCTTCCAAAAAATAGAAGAGTCAAGACCTCTTCCAAAATCATTTTATAAAGCCAGTATTACCCTAAAACCAAAACTAGTCAAGGGCACTAAAAAGAAAATAAAATTACAGGCCAATATGTCTGATGAACATAGGCACAAAAATCCTCAACAAAATATTAGCACTCCAAATTCAACAGTACATTAAAAGGATTATGCATCATGATCAAGTGGAATTTACTTCAAGGATGCAAGGCTGTTTCAACATCTGCAAGATTAATTTGATATACCATGCTAACAGAATGAAAGATAAATTCATATGATCACCATATGCAGAAAAAGCATTTGATAAAATTCAATATAATTTTGTGATAAAAAAAATCTCTCAACCAATTTAATAAACATAGAATGTACCTCAGCATAATAAAGGCGATGTATAATTATCTCACAGCACAGATTTGAATGTTCCTACCACAAGTAAGAAATGCGATGGATGGCTATGATTCAGGTGTTAGATAAATCTCTGGGGCAATCATTTTTCATACATTCATTGATCAAATCAACACTTTGCACAATTAAACTTACATAATGTTATGTCAATATATTTCAATAAAGCTAGAAAACAGTAAATACTGATAATATGAAAATAATTTTTACAAATAAAATATTAATTTAAAAAACAATGTAACTACCTTTAACTAAGAATCATAAAATGTGTATTGATATTGACAAAAGCATCAGAGCAATAATTCTACCATTGACAGATAGTGGTGTTGACTGCATGTTTATCTTCATTTTAGATTTATGAGTAATGATATTTAAAGACAGGTTTTCTTAAGTGAACTTATGCAAAAAATTAGATGTACATTCGAGAAAATACTTGGAAATAAATTTGCCAAGCATTACCATTCTAGTAAGAATGAAGAGATTACTTTCTCTTGTGTTGATAAGAAAGAAAAGTGCAGTCACTCAGTCGTGTCTGACTCTTTACGACCCCGTGGACTGTAGCCCACCAGGCTCCTCTGTTCATGGGATTTTCCAGGCAAGAATAGTGGAGTAGGTAGTCATTTTTTTCTCCAGGGGATCTTCCTGACCCAGGGATAGAACCTGGGTCTCCCACAATGCAGGCAGACTCTTTACCGTCTGAGCTACCAGGGAAGCCTGTATTAATAAATTTGTTAAAAAGAATATGTAGCAAATTTGGCCTTATATTTGAGGCCAAAAATGAGAATATTAGCAAAATATATAACCACAGAATTAAAATTCTGAAGTGACTTATCCACATTCATCTTATAAAAAATGGTAAATTAACTACAGTGTTGCTTTAGTAAGTACTCATCTGACTGCTAAACAAAATCTTCCCTTAAAAACCAGTGCACCACTTATTCTTTGCTTTTATAGTGTGGTGCGAACAACAGAAAATTCTACATCCGAGAGATCATTTCATGATTTAGATCTTTATGTGGTCTGGAAACTGGGAGAGTTATCAGCATTTTCATGGCACTCAATGCATGCCAAGCACTGTTCTGAATCCACTGTTGTCCTTCATTCACTAAGTTGTGTTCAATTGTGACCCCATAGACTGCAGCATTCCAGGCTTCCCTGTCCCTCACTATCACCCAGAGTTTGCTCAAGATCATGTCCATGGAATCGGTGATACTATACAACCATTTTATCCTCTGTTACCCTCTTCTCTTTATATGGTCAATCTTTCCCAGAATCAGAGTCTTTTTCAATGAGTTGGCTATTCGCATCAGGTTCAATTTTACCACAATTTTACCATCTTTGAGCTTCCCTGTTAGCTCAGAGGGTAAAGAATCTGCCTCTGAGGCAGGAGGCCTGGTTCAATTCCTGAGTCAGGAAGATACCTTGGACAAGGAAATGACAACTTCCCTCCAATATTCTCGCCTGGGAAATCCCTGGTGGAGCCTGGTGGGCTACAGTCCATGGGGTCACAAAGAGCCGGACATAACTGAGCCATTTTTCAGTTTTCATACTCCCAGTTTCACCCTAATTTTACAGTGATGAAGATGCTGTTATTTCCCCTATAAATTTGAGAATTCTGAGGCCCAGAGGGACTAAGTAAACTCCCTAAAGTCATATAGGTTTCCCTGGTGGCTCAGAGGGTAAACAGCCTGCCTACAGTACGGGAGATTTGGGTTTGATCCCTGGGTCGGGAAGATCCTCTGGAGAAATAAATGGAACCCACTCAAGTATTTTTGCCTGGAAAATCCCATGGACGGAGGAGCCTGGCAGGCTATAGTTCATGGGGTCGCAAAGAGTCAGACATGACTGAGTAACTTTACTTTGCCTCATACAGCATGGAAGACATGGAGCTAGCACTTGAACCCAGAAATGAGGTTTAGGGTTGATCCTCTTAATTACTACCCCACACCAAAACAGCAGCTGCCTTACAGACATCAATGAGATGGCAGAGTATTATTAACCTTTGATGTCAGTATGAGGTGTTAGTTATGAAGCTATTTTATTATATGCAATTATCAACATATGAGAAGATGTCTCTACCATCCTATTTTTAAGCTAAGGGGAGATAACTGATTTGTTCCTAGATTTAACGAAGTGAGTCTTAACTGGCATGGAAACGACTGTCAAAAGGGATTGTTTTCCTATTTGTATTCCTTAAAAACACTTATTACAAAAAAAAATATCTTACACATCAAGACATTCAAAATCATTGAAATATGTTGAAATCAGACAGAATACTGAGATCAAATCCTTTAAACTATAAAATAACAGCTAAGCACATTTTGTGGAAGATAATGCACAACTGATCAAAGCTATTGTTCATTTAAATCTTATAAATTTATGTATATGTAATATAATTCACACCTTTAATCTATATTTTCAAAAATTATATTTTGGCCCCTTTGTCAACAGTTACTTGAACTATCAGTTTTTATGAGAATTTTTCCTTTATGGATTTTTCCTGAGATATCTTGAGTCAATTTATAAATATTATAGGTCAATTTTTTCATAAAATATTTATTGAATTACATCAAAAGGAAATATTACTCTGAGTACCATATTAAAAAAAATCCCTGCCCAACAAACACCAAAAAGAAAAAGAAACTGGAAGCCACAATATTTACCATTTTTATGTTTTTAAATTTTAGAATAACTTAAGTACTTGTCTTACTAATGATAATGAACTTTTTATGGTTTGCATATCAGAAATTAGCTGTGATATTGGCAGACTGTGAGCAGGCCTTCATGGAGTAGGAACAAATTCTTTGCAGTATCTCCATTTACTTATGTTAAGTTATAGAAAACCCAAAGAACCACACCCCAAATGTGAAACATAAAGAAGAAATATTTTTGACTGAGCAAGAGTTAGTCACTCAGTTGTGTCTGGCTCTTTGCAACCCCATGGACTGTAGCCTGCCAGGCCACAGTGGGCATTGACAAATACCGCATTTTGCTGGTAAGCAATCTAACCTCAAATTTTAACAACTTGTCTAATATTTTATTTAGCTGAAAAATCATCCGGGTCATTGCTTTAGATAACTTTCCAATAACGCAAATGCGTTCATTATTTGTGACTCCCAGACGCTGTTTTGGTGTCACCCTCTGGTTGTTGTCCTTGTGCAGTCACTCAGTCTTGTCCTGCTCTGTTGTTGTTCGGTGGCTCAGTTGTGTCCCACTCTTTGTGACACCATGGACTGCAGCAAACCAGGTTTCCCTGTCCTTCACTATCTCCCAGAATTTGCTCAAAGTCATGTCCATTGAATTGGTGATAACATCCAACCATCTTATCCTCCATCATCCCCTTCTGCTGCCTTCATTTTTCCCAGCATCAGTATCTTTTTCAATCAGTCAGTTATTTGCCTCAGGTGGCCAAAGTATTGAAGCTTAGCATAAGTCTTTCCAACGAATACTCAGGGTTGATTTCCTTTAGGATTGACTGGTTTGATCTCCTTGCAGTTCAAGGGACTCTCAAGAGTCTTCTCTAGCACCACAGTTCAAAAGTATCAATTTTTCAGCACTCAGCCTTCCTTATGGTCCAATTCTCACATCCATACATGACTACTGGAAAAACCTTTGACTATTCAGACGTTTGTTGCAAAGTGATATCTCTGCTTTTTAATATTCTCTCCAGGTTTGTCATATCTTTTCTTCCAAGGATCAAGCATCTTTTAATTTCATGGTTGCAGTCACTGTCTGCAGTGATCTGGAGCCAAAGAAAATAAATTCTATGTCCAACCACTAATGTTGAAGAAGATGAATTTGAACGGATCTATGAAGAGCTACAAGACCCTCTAGAAAACACCGAGAAAAGATGTCCTTTTCATGAGAGGGGACTGGAATGCAAAAGTAGGAAGTCAAGTGATACCTGGAGCAACAGGCAAGTTTGGCCTTCAAGTAGAAAATGAATCATGGCAAAAGGTAACAGAGTTATATCAAGAGAATGCACTGGAGATAGAAAACATCCTGTTTCAACAACCCGAGAGACCATTCAATAAATGGACATCAACAGGTGGCTAGTACTGAAATCAGATTGATTATATTCATTGCAGCCAAAGATGGAGAAGCTCCATACAGTCAGCAAAAACAAGACTGGGAGCCGACTATGGCTCAAATCATGAACTCCTTATGATTCAAAATTCAGACTTAAATTGAAGAAAGTAGGGGAAACCACTAGGCCATTCAGGTATGACCTAAATCAAATCTCTTGTGATTATGTAGTGAAGGTGACAAATAGATTCAAGGGATTAGATTTGATAGACACAGTGCCTGAAGAACTATGGATGGAAGTTTGTAACATAATACAGGAGGTAGTGATCAAAACCATCCCCCAGAAAAAGAAATGTGAAAAAAGGCAAAATGGTTGTCTGAGGAGGAATTTACAAATAGCTGAGAAAAGAAGAGAAATGAAAGGCAAAGGAGAAAAAGAAAGATATATACCCATCTGAATGCAGAGTTCCAAAGGATAGCAAGAAGAGATAAGAAAACCTTCTTAAGTAAACAGCGCAAAAAAATAGAAGAAAGCAATATAATGGCAAAGACTAGATATTTCTTTAAACAAATTTGAGATAACAATGAACTATTTCATGCAAAGACAGGCCACCCTCTAGATAAGACACTAAATTTCCCTCTCTCTAGTAGACCTAGACATTCTGCCTCCTAAATATCTTTAGTTATAAATGTATCATGTTGATGTATGGCAAAACCAATACAATCAGTTCAGTTCAGTCACTCAGTCACGTCCAACTCTTTGCGACCCCATGAATCGCAGCACGCTAGGCCTCCCTGTCCATCATCAACTCCCAGAGTTCACTCAGACTCACGTCCATTGAGTCGGTGATGCCATCCAGCCATCTCATTCTCTGTCGTCCCCTTCTCCTCCTGCCCCCAATCCCTCCCGGCATCAGAGTCTTTTCCAATGAGGCAACTCTTCGCATGAGGTGGCCAAAGTACTGGAGTTTCAGCTTCAGCATCATTCCCTCCAAAGAAATCCCAGGGCTGATCTCCTTCACAATGGACTGGTTAGGGTTAGGGTCCCTTGCAGTCCAAGGGACTCCCAAGAGTCTTCTCCAACACCACAGTTCAAAAGCATCAATTCTTCAGTGCTCAGCCTTCTTCACAGTCCAACTCTCACATCCATATATGACCACTGGAAAAACCATAGCCTTGACTAGACGGACCTTTGTTGGCAAAGTAATGTCTCTGCTTTTGAATATGCTATCTAGGTTGGTCATAACTTTCCTTCCAAGGAGTAAGTGTCTTTTAATTTCATGGCTGCAATCACCATCTGTGGTGATTTTGGAGCCCAAAAAGATGAAAGTCTGACACTGTTTCCACTGTTCCCCCATCTATTTCCCATGAAGTAATGGGACCAGATGCCATGATCTTCGTTTTCTGAATGTTGAGCTTTAAGCCAACTTTTTCACTCTTGTCTTTCACTTTCATCAAGAGGCTTTTTAGTTCCTCTTCACTTTCTGCCAATACAATATTGTAAAGTAATTAACCTCCAATTAAAATAAATAAATTTATATTTTAAAAAAATTTTAAAAAATGTGTCACAGAGACTTTTGCCTTGTAAATTCCACAAGCAGTATGAAGCTGACCCTCTTAACGCTGAGTAAACGTTGTATGTACATTTGTCTGTCTCCACAAACAGATGCCCTGTTTCCCCTGGGTAGGAATGTTACTTAGCATGAAGTTTTGTGTTAAGCTCACAAATACATGGTAAGGAAAGATTGGCAATGAAGTAAAAGCATATAGTTTTAAACATGCATGTGATTTATTTGAGATAATTCCTATGTCTTCTTATAAAGTATTGTATTGTATACCCTATAAAATAATCTAGAATAACATATTTATTGTTTACCCGTGCCTTTAATGGGTTATTGTGAAAACAAGCATTATCGGCCATCACTTAAAACTTGCTCTACCATTTCAGAAAACACACTGTGCAAAAAGTGGCAGTGACAAATCATCTTTGGACTTCATAAAATAAAAACACCACGCTTGAAAGTCAGCTATTTGATTTAGAATGTAACACAAAGTCTGATGACATTTTTTCCCATTTCATATACAGATAAACTGAAGAGCAAGAGACAAATTGACTTTATCAAGAAAAATTGGCAAATAAAATGGTTCGTCACTGCTATTTATCTTGATTCTTTTGTTTTTTGTTCTTAATCGGGGGCTGTTTTAGCAGCCAAGCTTTTATTTCTTTTGAGAACAGCATGTATCAACAACCTCAACTTCATTTATTATAATTAAGTAGTAAAGTTTATCTTTTCAGTTTCTGTATGATTTTATCTGCATGTTTACAGACATAAATTTGGTGGAGTCTTTTTTTTTTTAAATTATGAGTTCTATTGTTTGACTTTTCAGATACCTGTAGGCACAGCACTTAACAGAAGCCCTTGGTTTTTCTGCTGGCCAGAATGCGTACAGGCATGTGGCCTTACAATAGTCAGTTCAGTTCTGATTCTCAGCTTTCAGCATAACTGTAAAATAAAGACATTCTAATGTGTTTGGCTTAATGCATTCACTGAACTACTGTAAGAACCAGTTGGAATAACTTCTCTGAAAACATCTTAGAAATTATAAAATCTACAAACCCAAAGTCTTATAAGACATAATAGAATCCCTAACAAATATAATACAGATATTTTCTATTTGTATAACTAGTTTTATAAACTAGTCTAATTGCTATTCATTATCTTTATCACTGAGAGTAACTTTTTCTGCTTAACTGTTGTGTATTTTTTGGTCCTTGTAATTAGATTTTCCTGAGAACCTAGAAATATGGACTCCTGAGATTAGCTGTGAAACCCAGTTTATTCCTCTATATGAATCCAAGTACCTACAACATGATCCTGTCCAAACCACAGTGTCTTGCTTTGACCCTAAACAATATCAAGAAAATGACAATATATTGTCCAGGCTACCTCATAGGTTTATGACTTCTAAGTTTTTGTCAGAATATTGGGAAAACTTATCTTCTTTAATTTTTTAGTTGATTTTACATTTGTTTTTCTACTAAATTTAAACTGTTTAAAAAATGGAATCTTTGCTTGAGTATCTTTACTCATTAAAAAAATAAAATTGATAATATATATAATAAAATTATACTTGGGGATGTATCATTTGTGAGGTCTCTATTTTAGGAGTTGATGTCAAGTAGATACAATTAATTTGGTATAAAAGTTCCAACACAAAAATATTATAATTATAAATAATGTTTTATATAAATGATATGTAATAAATATATAAATTATATAAATATGTGTATAAATAAATAATATAAACTAAAATTTTACTTCCTTAAATATAAGTGCCTTGAACAGTAGTTTAGATATTTATAATTTCATTATATGAAAAAATGAATAATAGAAATTACAATATTTTAATATCTTGAGACCTTAATAGAAAGATATTTAATACCATAAAGTCTATTCTTACAGTGTTTAAAATGAATTATTTATGTTTTCAAAATATATTCAAATAGCTACATGATTCACTGGAGGCAACTTTAAAATGGAGTTGTTTTTACTGACTGCATTTTCAAAGTAGGTTTATGCATTTTATAAAATATGCAAAAATGATGATTAATGCTAGAAAACCAATATCAAAAATCTGGCCAGGACGGATCTTGTAACAAAAACTGTATCAACTGAGGATAAATTCTGAAAGTTTGAAGTACAGTATAAATTGTAATTTGCTTTTTTCCCAAGTCTGTATATATTTTTCTGACTGCCTTGAATAAGAAACACAAAAAGAAATGTTTGAAAATGCAGAGCCTTGGACTCTATGCTTTCTAAGATTCTAACAGAGTTTTGCAATAAGTGCTATTAGACCTGCCCCACCTCCCTCTCTCCTCACATTTCAATGACTACAGGGATACAGTCAATGTATCTCAATGAAATATAAGTTTAAAAGATCTAATTTTGTCTTTTTTTAAGCAATATACCCAGTGACTAAAACATGATAATATACTCTTCATACTTTACTTAAAAGCAACAGCAGTAAAATGTAAGTAAACAGATGTGACAAATGGGGAAAGGGCTATATTTGAGATGCTCAGTGAAAGTTTTCTGATCTTCCTAGAGGCAGAAAATATGATAGTGTTAACAGCCAAATATGAAAAGAAAAAAAATAACCTCTAACACTCTCAAAATAAATTTGCCTTTTAAAGAACAGGTTTTACTAATACTGGCCATCAAAAAATGGGCTTAGTTTACATGTAATTGTGCAAAATTAAGAGTGTTCCTAGTTACAGTGTAATTCAATAGTACTGTGAACATTACTTTTAATTCCTTAAAGAGAAAACAAGCAATATGATGCCTAACTAAATATCTGAATTTGTAATACATGCTTTCATGCATTTTGGACTTCTCCAATTGTTATTTACTTTTCTTCTATATTTACTTGTGTACTGTATTTTGGAACTAACATTAGAAACAACACATAAAACAAATACTGTATGATTTTACTTCAAGGTGTAATTTAAAGGCAAAAATCAAGCTCATAGATAGAGAAACCAGTTTGGTGGCTGCCAGAGGTGGAGAGTGCGGGGTGGGCAAAATAAGTGAAGAGGGTCCAAAGGTACATGCTTCCAGTTATAAAATAAATTATGAGGAAGGAAAGTACAGCATGGTGACTATAGTTAATAACAATATATTGCATACTTGAAAGTTGCCAAGGGGTTAATCTTAAAAATCCTCATCACAGGAAAAACAAACTTTGTAACTATATACCGATGAATTTTAACTAGAGTTTTTGTGGTGATTTTACCAAATGTACAAATATTGAATAATTATGCTATATGTGTGTGTGCGTTAGTCGCTCAGTCATGTCCAACTCTTTGTTATCCCGTGGACTATAGTCTGCCAGGTTCCTCTGTCCATGGGATTCTCCATGCAAGAATACTGGAGTGGGTTCCCATTTCCTTCTCCAGGGGATCTTCCCAACACAGGGACTGAACGGGGTCTCTTGCATTGCAAGCAGATTCTTTACCATTTGAGCCAACAGGGAAGCTCTTATTATGCTATATACCTGAAAATAATGTTACATGGAAATACACCTCAATAACAAAATCCATAACAAAAAGGAAAATCTCAGTGTCAAAAGCAATTCTGTAACAGTATACACACTGAATAATGCATTATAAACCAACTTATCCAAAGACTTTATTGTAAGAACATGCTAATTCTAAGAGAAATATGCATCCTAATCTTAATTGTAACATTATTTAAAAGCCAAGATTTGGAAACAGGTGTTCATTGCCGGATGGATTGATAAAGGAAGTGTAGTGTATACACACAATGGAATACTATTCAGCTATATAAAGAATATAATGAGGTGGATGAAAATGGAGCCTATTATACAAAGTGAAGTAAGCCAGAAAGGAAAACACCAATGCAGTATACTAACACATATATATGGAATTTAGAAAGATGGTAACAATAACCCTGTATACAGCAAAATAGACACTGATGTATAGAACAGTCTTTTGGACTCTGTGGGAGAGGGAGAGGGTGGGATGGTTTGGGAGAATGGCATTGAAACATGTATAATATCATATCTTAAACGAGTCACCAGTCCAGGCTGGATGCACGATACTGGATGCTTGGGGCTGGTGCACTGGGACGACCCAGAGGGATGGTACGGGGAGGGAAGTGGGAGGAGGGTTCAGGATGGGGAACACGTGTATACCTGTGGCAGATTCATGTTGATATATGGCAAAACCAATACAATATTGTAAAGTTAAAAAATAAAATTAAAAAAAAAATAAATTGATCTATCATCAGATTCTCTGAAAGAAAAAAAAAAAAGAATAGAGTCTTGTCCTTTGCAACATCATGAATGGACCTTAAGGGCATTACATTAAGTGAAGTAAGTCAGACAGAGAAAGACAAATGCTATGTGATTTCATTTATATGAGGAAAGTTAAAAACAAAGCAAGAAGATTGATACAGAGAACAGACTGGTGGTTTTCAGAGTGGAGGGGGAGTGCTTTGTGGAATAGAATGGGTAAAAGGGGTCAAAGGTAGAAATTTCCAGTTATAAAACAATTAAGTCATAGAATATAAAGTACAACATGGCAGTATGGTGTCCATGCTAGACAATAATACTGTACTGAATATTTAAAAATTCCTAAGAGTAAACCTTAAAACTTCTCATCACAAGGGAATATAGAAAAAAATTTATGTATGGTGACAGATTTAACGAGAATTATTATTGTGGCCATTTTGCAATAAACATTGAATCATTATGTTGTTTATCTGAAACTAACATATAGTCAATAGTCAATGGTCACTCAGTTGTATCCAACTCTTTGCGACCCCATGTACTATACAGTTCATGGAATTCTGGAATACTGGAGTGGGTAGCCTTCCCTTCTCCAGGGGATCTTCCCATATCAAGGATCAATCCCAGGTCTCCAGCATTGCATGTGGATTCTTTACCAGCTGAGTCACAATGGAAGCCCAAGGATACTGGAGTGGGTAGCTATCTCTTCTCCAGCGGATCTTCCTGATTCAGGAATCAAACCAGGGACTCCTGCATTGCAGGCAGATCCTTTAATAAGTGAGCTATCAGGGAAGCCCAAAACTAACATAGCATTATATTAAATATACCTTCAACAAATAAAAACAGAAAACCAATACTATGGTGTTACAGATATAATGTATGTGGTAAGGGTATAAAAACATGTCCAGCAACCTCAGGATATTGGTGACTTCTAAGGAGGAAGATTTGGAGAAGGAAATGGCAACCCACTCCAGTACTCTTGCCTGGAAAATCCCATGGACAGAGGAGCCTGGTAGGCTACAGTCTATGGGGTCACAAAGAGTCAGACACACACGACTGAGCGACTTCACTTTCACAAGGAGGAAGATTAGGAAAATGATGCAACAATGGGCAGAGGAGTAGTTTGGTTTTATATTACTCTCTTTTCCAAGAAAAGATGCCTAAAGGATATCTGGGAAATTGCTAATTTTCTTTTTTTAAGAAGTGATAACTGGTTGTCAGTTACATTCTTTTTTGTATATGCTTACAATATTACAATTAGAAAACTAAAGATTGTCAAAGAACAAAAATATTTTGTATATCTATTATTAAAGATAAGATAGGGTTGGGGAAATCACTTTGACTTGCTAATCAAGTCGTTGATTACAAAATTATCTCCCAAATCAGCAAATTTTGTATTGAGCACATCATTATAATAATTAAAATATATAGGTCACAAATGGATTATTTTTGTCATTCTAATAACTCATTAGAAATAGTAGTTTATTGATGTAATGGATAGTTTGGTGTTAAAACATAATAAATAAAACAGTTCAGTAAAATTTGATTACTGTAATTAACATCAATGCAAAATGTCTTACCAATATTCCTTTACTCTGAAAATGCTCCTGAACTATAAAATTCATGAGTCTTTTTGTTGTTTAGGTCCTAAGTATAATTTTTGGGACCCCATGGACAGTAACCCACCAGGCTCCTATGTCCATAGGATTTTCCAGGCTAGAATACTGGAGTGGGTTGCCATTTCTTCTCCAGAGGATCTTCCCAACCCAGGGATCCAACCCTCGTCTTCTGCATTGGCAGGTGGATTGCTTAACACTGAGCCACCAGGGAAGCCCTCAAATGAGGCTAATGAGTTAGTAGATAGGCAAAAGGGAATTTTGCTTTTTTATTCCACTCATTGCTGCTTGATTTTGTTTTAAATTTTTACTGCTTCAAGGGGTTATAAACTAGGCATTCTTAAATTAGTCATCATTCAGGCAACGAAAGCTATTTTCATTACTCAAACATGTGAAGCTCGCCACCACCCCAGGAACTTTGCACATGCTATGGTTTCTATTTAAGATGCTTTTTATGAGACTTTTAAATTAGACTGCTCTTTCTAATATATACATGAGGTTTAAGCATTATTTCTCCCTAAAAGGGCCTCTTAGTCTATGCAAAGTTATCTTTTTCCACTGACACACTGTTATTAACTCCCCAGCTTCTATTTTTTGAAATTATGTCTATGTTTATTGCTCCTTGGAAGAAAAGCGATGCCAAACGTAGATAGCATATTAAAAAGCAGAGTCATTACTTTGCCTACAAAGGTCTGTATAGTCAAAGCTGTGGTTTTTCCGGTAGTCATGTATGGTTGTCAGAGCGGGCAATAAAAAAGGCTGAGTCCCAAAGTAATGATGCCTTTGAACTTGGTGCTGGAGAGGACTCTTGAGAGTCCCTTGGACAGCCAGGAGATCAAACCAGTCAATGTTAAAGAAAATCCACCCTGAATATTCATTATAAGGACTGAAGCTGAAACTGAAGCTCCAAGACTTAGGCCACTTGATGGGAAGAGTTAACTCATTGAGAAAGACCCTGATGCTGGGAAAGACTGAAGGCAGGAGGAGAAAGGGATGACTGAGGATGAGATGGTTTTATGGTATCACTGGCTCAGTGGACATGAGTTTAAGCAAGCTCAAGGAGATGGTGAAGGACAGGGAAGCATGGTGTGCAATCCATGCAGTTGCAATGGGACAGACATGACTGTGTGACTGAACAACAACAACAATAATATATTTTTGTTGCCCCTTTTACCTTCCTCAGTATAAAACAAAAATAAATTTAGAGAAGAAAGTTCTCTTGTTTACCAATATATTTCAATAATCTAGAATATATATGACATAGAAGCTGCTAAAAAATTGTGTTTTTTTGTTCAATGATATAAATGCTAACCTTAAGCAAGGTACAAACAAAATAGTAAAAGTAGGTGTTTTTGGTTAAGTTGGATAAAGATCATTTTGTTTCTTCTTGAAAATGCTTGGGTACTCCATATCTTTCATGAAAATAACAAAAAAACAGAGCTAGATAAGCTTTGGAGAAGAGAATGAGTGTCATTTTCATCTGATGAAGCATATATTTTCAACTATTGGTCTGCAATTGGGGTTAATTAAGATGAGGGATAAAAATATTGGTGGCCCTCAAGTACAGAGGTAAGGAATAAATGGCATCACTAGAGGAGAAATGACTAAAAAGAGAAAATGGTTAAGGACAGAATTTTGATGTATATGAGAAAGTTAAGGTCATCAAATAAACTGAGGAACTGAGAGGTAAGTTGGCTTTCCAGTGGTCAAAGTGAAAGACTATATTAAGGATGTGGTATTGGTCAGTTTATAGGAAAACCAACAAGGAGCTATTGGATTGGGGAAATAGATGGTCATTGGTGACCATAAAAATTGATTCTGAGTTTCAGCCAGAGTGCTATCAGTGAATATAAAACTGAAACGAGTGCTAAGGACACAGGCAAAGAGTCCATAGGATTCTGCTGCTGTGCTGGGCTTAGTTGCCTCTGACTCTTTGCAACTGCAGCCCACCAGGATCCTCTGTCCATGGGGATTCTCCAGGCAAAAATACTGAAGTTGGTAGCCATGCCCTCCTCCAGGGGATCTTCCCAACCTGGGGATCAAACCCAGGTCTCCTGCACTGCAGGTGGATTCTTTACCAGCTGAGCTAACAGGGCAGCCCTCCATAGCATGCTATCTCTAAGTAATTTGATGTAAAGGAGTGTGTGCATGCTCAGTAATTTTTGACTCCCTGTCCATGGAATTTTGCAGGCAAGAATACTAGAGTGGGTTGCCATTTCCTAGTTCAGGGGATCTTGCTGACTGAGGGGTCAAACCTGCGTCACTTGCCTCTCCTGCATTTGCAGGCAGATTCTTTACCAATGCATCAATTGGGAAGCATGCCAGCTGAGCCACAAGGGAAACCCAAGAATACTGGAGTGAGTAGCCTATCCCTTCTCCAGAGGAAATTCCCAACCCAGGAATCAACGGGGGTGTCCTGCATTGCAGGCAGATTCTTTACCAACCGAGCTCTGAGGGAAGCCCAAGGAGAGAGGGAGAAGTAAATGACTGACTGCACCAAGGTTTTGGTGATGGGTGACTGAGTCCTCATCTCATCAATGGTGGAATAAATTCAAAAGTGTGAATAGGTTGCATAACATAAAACTTTGAACAACTGGAAGATAATTTAATACATTTTCATTTACTTCCACTTAAAACTCTTTAAATTCTATAATTTAGTATCTTAGAAGAGATGGAGCCAGAGTATATAACATATAACAATTATGATCAATAGAAAATAATTCTAATAGTGAATTCTAATTTCTGAAGAAAGATCACTCATCAGCTCATGCAAAGCTATTAAAAAATCTTTATTCCCCATTTTTCTAAAAATTTAGGTGAACAAGTTTAATGGACTCATTCATTATGGTTTGTCTAGAGAATAAAGGTGTAATAATTTATGGAGGCTATGTAAATATATCCAAAATGAAGTTGATATTTGAAGTTAAAATGAAAATTGTTCATCTCAGTCATTTGACTATATCAGATGAAATATGCCCTTTAATAAAGAACGAGGCATTACAGACAAATCAGAATTTCAAATCTGGAAAAAATCTTTAAACTTCATGTAGTTTTCTTTTCCCCTCTGTTGCTATTAAAATAATATAAAAAGTCCTGCTAAGATTTAGCTAAAGATATAACTCCCTATCCTTCCTTATGGTAGTTGAGAACACTTACAATTTCCCAAGTTAGCAAGAGAAATATGTTTGAAAGGACATAGCTAAACAAAAGAAATGAGATAAAATATGTTACTCAGTTCTTATAATTTTTATATAATTCCCCCAAATGGTTGGTTCTAACCCTTTCCCCCTACATTTTTTTTAATCAGCCCATATTTTAGGGCATGTTGATGCAACACTCAGAAATGTAAGCCAGCTACCTGAAGTATTTATATAGAACCCAGAATTATTAAATCTGAAGCAAGGCCTGTGTGATTCAATTGCTGTTTTTCCTTTGTTAACACATGAAATGCAACAAAGTAAGTTATATCATCTTTTTGCAATACTAATATTAAATTAGATCTGAGAATCTGATAGCTGTTAAATATATAAAGTGCAAGATAATACAATCTGCTTCCTTGTTCCTGTTTTCTATTTGGAAAATCAGAGTGTTAAAAACTGAATTTGGAAATTGCCCACCCATGTGCCATACATGTCTTTGAAATATTTTTTTTTTTTTTAATCTCATCTACAGTAACATGCTATCTTTGCAACATACCTCTAAGTATCTGAGATCTGAGTTTCACTCTCTGAGAATGTAGATATATTTCTCCCTGTGCATGCACATGTGTGCTAAGTCGCTTCAGTCATGTTGGACTCTTTCTGACCTTGTGGACTGTAGCTCACCAGGCTCCTCTGTCCATGGGATTCTCCAGGCAATAGAGTGGGTTGCCATTTCCTCCTCCAGAAGATCTTCCTTACCCAGAAATCAAGCTAGCATCTCTTATATCTCCTGCATCGGCAGGTTCTTTACCACTAGCACCACCTTTGAAGCCCCAGTATATTTCTCCATGTGTGTGTGCTTAGTCGCTCAGTCATGTCCGACTCTTTGCAACCCCATGCCCAACTTAGTCCTCTGTCCATGGGGATTCTCCAGGCAAGAACACTGGAGTAGATTGCCATACCCTTGTTGCGGGTATGGCAACCCTTCTCCAGGGGATCTTCCCAATTGACCAGGGATGAATTGGTTGACCCAATTGGTCAATCAATCAATTGATTGACCCAGGGATCAATCCCAGGTCTCCCACATTTCAGTCAGATTCTTTATCATCTGCGCCACCAGGGAAGCCCATATTTCTCCCTACTATAAGCCAAAGGAAGTCATTTTCTACCTTGGAGGTCTACACCTTAGATAAGAGCATCCTCAGAAAATAAGTCCTAGCTAATAATTCTCCTTATTCAGCTTGTATTTTTAAGCAAAACTAATATAAGATAATTAATTTGGGAAATAACAGTTTCCACAATTCTCACAACTTTTGCTTTTATCACTGTTTCCTTTAGTACTATATCCCATCTTAGATCTTAATGTAAATCTGGGGAACAATGAAGCAACTATAAGATCCTGGAGGAGAACTATAAGATAATTGAAAACTGAGTTGAGACATGGATCTTAGGGAATCACTTGGAAGAAAAAGTAGCCTTCACCACATTAAATGAATTTATCTTCCTATGTTTCTTTTGCCCAATTAAAAGAGGATTACTCTACTCCACAGTGTATTGGGGATTAAAATTGCTTGATACACTCAGTTACTTTGAAGATACTGTGCGAAAAAACCGCATGAAATTTTTAAAAGTAGGGAAGATTAAACATTTGCATTTTGGAAATACTCCTTGAGACTTTAGTGGTGGTGACCACTGAAACAGAGGTTTCAGAAACACCCAGAAAAGGAGAGAAAAATAGTATAATCATAGACAAATGATGCTTTAATACAAATCAATGCTCTTGAATCAAAAGGAAATATCCCCCACAAATTCTACAGTGAAGGTAGAATGCTCAGGTTAAGAGTTCACAATTGTTTTGAAAAGATCTGTGACTCCAGAGCACTCAGTATTTTTAAAAATTCAAACAGGATCATTTCTTGTAATATATGGCAAATTTGAGAAGGTTGCCTATGATTATTACAAATTAATCTAGTGTTTTTGATTGGGATACATATTTCCATGAAATATTGGCAGAAAGGATTTAACATATTTTCATGTATCAGTAGGCAGTTACAGCTGAAAAAACATTAGAGATCATCTAACTTCTTGTTTTACAGATGATAGGTCAGGAAATGATGTTTACATTTTTATTAATATGAGGATGACAGAAATTGAGTCATTAGCTGTTAAGTATATATTTTTTCAATGTTATTCTCTTTATTAAAGCTATTAGGAAAAGTGTACATCAAAAAACTTTGGAGTCATTTACCAACTTTAGAATGCTCAGACGTGTGGTACAATTAGTAAGATTATTATTTGAATTAAGCATTTTTAGATGAAGGTAGATCCAAAGGTCAGTGTTTACCTGTTTATGACCTATGTAGCTCTTCTCCTGTGTGTTGACACTAATGAATACATATAATTTCATCTCAGTGCATTTACATTTCCAGAGCACAACTTTCATATGTTCATCTTTTGAAAAGTCAGTTAAATCTTTTATTAAATCTACCCTAGTATCAAAATTACACTCACACTCAACTGAACTGAGGGAATTATTCTTACGTGAAGGCAACATTTTTATATTTTGCTAACTATAAAACAAACTATGGGATCTCACCTAATAGTTCTCATTTGTTTCTCTGAAATATTTTTTCATTCTCTTTTTATTGTGTCTTTCTCTTTTTTCCACCAGGAAGTAGGGACGAAATACACTGTCTTACTGTGCATACCAAGAAGTCCTCATTTATTTTGCATGCATTTCCCCTGAGGACAATTCAAAACATTCCCCTTGAAAAGTCACTGTGGTTTGAACTAAACTTTTTTTCTTTTTTTTCCAATAAAGAGAATTTGCTGATGGTGGTGCTGAATCAGTGGACTCCTGCTTAGTAATGGATGTTTGTGTAATTTTCCTTGATAAAATATATGATTGTGAAATGTTCAGAATAAGGGAGAAAAGTCATATACACTAATATAGTCTAGATTATATTAGACACAGTAATACTTGTACCAGAATATCCGTGCTTCTAGTATATAGTATTTGTTGCAAACAGAAAAAATAAAGGACAAGAAAATGAAAGTAACAACAACAAAAAATGAGAAAATAAAAAGAATGAGGAAAAAAATAAAGTGATGATGAGAAAATAAGTGTTAATGAACTTCCTTATCTCATTGCTTTCAGGGGCATCTGTGTGTCTACTGTTGTTTTTGTTCAGCTGTCAAGTTGCATCCAACTGTGTGACTTCATGGGCTGTAGCACACCAGGCCTCCCTATCCCTCACCATCTCCCAAATTTGGCCCATGTGTCCACTGAAATGGTATTTACTCTGAGATTTAGTGGATGCCTGGGTAATCCTATCATTTGTATTGAGAACATATCACCTCATGTAAAATCACTTTCTTATTTAGTTGTGATGCAGTTCTGAAGGATCTATGCTCCAGAATGACCATTGGTTTTGGACTGCATTGGCCTACAGACAATTCAGAAATCAGAAATGGGGTATCACAAACTCTGCCTCAAGTATTAGAATCAGTTTTTGTTTGGGTAAATTATACTAAAATATTCCAATTATGATAATTAGCTGGAAGCTTATCAGGCCCTCTTTCAGGTAATGACTGAGGTAATAGTAGTAATACTAATAATAATAGCAATAATTAACTTTTATATAGAAAAACAGTTGGACTTTCCTGGGAGATCAGATGGTGAAGAATCCACCTGCAGTGAAGGAGACTCAGGTATGGTCCCTGGATCCTGGATCTGGAAAATCCTCTAGAGAAGGGAATGGCTACCCACTCGTATTTTTGCCTAAAAAATTCCATGGACTGAGGAGCCTGGCAGGCTACAGCCCATGGGGTCACAAAGAGTTGGACGCAACTGAGCAACTAACACTTACTTTCTCTCATACAGTGGGGACATGAATCCCACACATGGAAGCAGTATCTGTTACTGCAATATCTACATTCTTATATGTGCATAATTATCATATGTTCTATCTCTTGCATTTATATTTGAGTGTACTGACTTTTTTTAATAGCTCAGAATCACACTTATACACAATATAGTTTTTAAGTTGATTGTTGACCCACTATTGACTACTTCTTGAAAACAATGTCTTGTGCATAGATTTGCAAATAATTGCTTTGGGCTTCTGGGACAAAATAGCTAAATAAATGTCTGAATACTCCTTGAAGTAAGTAAGGCAAATAATGAAGTAACATTCCAAATTAACAGATACAAAATAACACATTTGCATTTAAAATATACTTTAAATGACAGGAGAGACCTGCAGAATAAAAATCAATAAAGACTCATACTCTCATTTCTCTTTAGATAACCCATGATGGTAATATCTGTGCTTTCCAAATTTAGTAGAAATATTAAAGTAAAAATTCAAAGTGTTCTTTCACTTTTATTCTCCAGGAAAGAACACTGAGTAGGTTGCCATTCCCTTCTCAAGGGGACCTTCTCAACCCAAGGATGGAATGTGGGTCTCTGGCATTGCAGGCAGATTCTTTACCATCTGAGCCATGAACCTATAATAAGAAGAGACTATGTACACTGCCACATGAGAATGTTTAAATAGGTTTTTATGCAGTATGTTTATGTCTATAAGGTTGTCAATTTCTTATTTTATGTACAACTTCTATACAACGATATTGTGAAGGCTATGATTATTTCAACATTAAAATAGAAGAGCCATACTGGTTATACTTGTAAATTGCTTAGACAATGTATTATTTTGATACATATTAACTATATGAATCACTTTTAGGGAAAGTAAAATACCTATATTTTTTGTCTGTACTTATTTTCATTATTGGCAAAGTGACAGTGACTTTTATTTTAACTTATTTATACTGATCCTGAACCTATGTAGATTTATATCTCCTGGAATGGGGAACGGAATTGGGGGCAGGGGGATAAGCTAAAGAAGTAAATCACTCGTGACAGTCTGCAGAGAGTGCATAACCCCTGACTGTTGAATTCTATAGGTCTCTTCTGATAATGACTAAGCTTTTGTAGGCCAAGCCAAAAAAAAAAAACTCACATATGACCAATTTCCCATTAACTCCATGGGCCTCACTGACTAGAAGCGGCATTAAGCCTTGAAAAGTGGCACAACCTTATAATGACAAAGTTCAGACATGAGAGAGGATCCCAAGTATTTTAAGTAAGGATAGAAAACTGAAAACTTAAAGATAAAAAGGAGTTAGAATGTTGTTCAGTTTCTTTCCTCTTCACATAGGAGAAGGCTAAGTGATTTGTACTCAATTCAAGGTGGGACAGTCAAAATATAACCCTGCTCTATTTCTGCATCCAAAAAAATCTGTGATCTTTCTAACAAAATTATTTTTCTGCGTTGATGACAATTAAGGTGAGATCACAAAGGGATTTTTTAAAATTAACTTTTGTCACAGGGCATGTGGGATCTTAGTTCCCCAACCAGGGATTGAACCTGTGCCCCTTGAAGTGGAAGCACAGAGTCCTAACCACTGGACGACCAGGGAAGCCCCTCTCTTTATTTTAAAGATTTAATCTACTATAATGTACCATTTTCAGATACAAATAGTATTTCAAAAAATCTGACACTTCTTTTCCCTTTCTTTGTGGAACACAAGATTGACTTTCTGATTTCATATATATAAAGGTCCGCCTAGTCAAGGCTATGGTTTTTCCAGTGGTCATGTATGGATGTGAGAGTTGGACTGTGAAGAAAGCTGAGCACTGAATAACAGAACTGCTTTTGAACTGTAGTGTTGGAGAAGACTCTTGAGAGTCCCTTGGACTGCAAGGAGGTCCAACCTGTCCATTCTAAAGGAGGTCAGTCCTGGGTGTTCATTGGAAGGACTGATGTTGAAGCTGAAACTCTAATACTTTGGCCACCTCGTGCGAAGAGTTGACTCATTGGAAAAGACTCTGATGCTGGGAGGGATTGGGGGGCAGGAGGAGAAGGGGACGACAGAGGATGAGATGGCTGGATGGCATCACCAACTAGATGGACGTGAGTTTAAGTGGACTCTGGGAGTTGGTGATGGACAGGGAGGCCTAGCGTGCTGCGATTCATGGGGTCGCAAAGAGTTGGACACAACTGAGTGACTGGACTGAACTGAACTGATATATATTTATAAATACATATATTTAAATCTTTCAAGTTTACATTTTTGTCTTCTTTACATACCTTTTGAAGGGCTTCCCTGATGGTTCAGTGGTAGAAGAATCCACCTCCCAAGCAGGAGACACAAGTTCAATCCCTGTGGAAGATCTCCTAGAGTAGGAAATGGCAACCCACTACAGTATTCCTGCCTGGAAAATTCCATGGACCAAAGAGCCTGTTGGGCTACAGTGCATGGGGTTACAAAGAGTAAACATGACTGAGCAACTAAACAACAACATTCTTTATTTCAATAATATTAGAGGACCTTGTAAAAGATTGTTCATGTCTTGGAATATATAAACTCAGACCTCAAAATATCTTTAAAAAACAGAAGTAGGAAACTCTTTTACAAAGCACTTCTCGAGTTTAAGGTTTGTTTTACGCTTACATAAACCTTGGCATGTTGTGCTTGTCAGAAAAACTTCATAACCTAACAGTAACCTTTTTCCTTTATGTAGTGCTGTCCAGACAAACTGTCACACTTTCCAATGAACAAGATTGATGACACAGCAAACTGTGAATGCAGAGCTTCAGAGAATATACCCCTCAATGACCTTCAGCCCACTCTAAAACACTTCCTTGGACTAGGACGGCAGTAGTCCCTCAAGGATTTTGAATTACAGGCTGTGAATTGCCAAAGATACAACCTCATACATGATAAACTGGGTCTAAAAACTAAACCTTTTCCTTCAAATACAGTTTATGTGAATATTTGTTTGTGGGAAGAGAGTAGTTAAAAAAAAAAAAGAAAGAAAAAATTAAGAATATGGAGAACCTTGCAGTATACAAAAAGTAAAATTTTGTTTACAAAAGCTTTTATTAAATAGAAATGTACTGTAAATTGTGGCATAATGTTAAAGTTTATCACCACACTCACCATAATTTCAGTTATTTTAGAAAATTAATAGACCTCAAATATTTTGCACATTTTATCCAGAAAAATTTCCCCAAACCAAAGCACCACCACTGTGCTTTTCTCTTACTATTGTATAACACTATTTCTAAACTCTATTATTTTTAAGTGGGATGTTTGCTTCTTTAATGTTCTAAAATGGTATGTCCAATAGGTTAAAACTTTATTTTCTGTTATTAAAAATTGATCTATGCTTAGAGTACATATAATATTTTATGTTTTTGTATATATAAGTTTTTTAAATTAAGGGCACAAAATTTAGTCCTCCACTTATTTGTATTTTATCAAGCTTTTCAAGGACTGGAAAGATTCACTTCATCACTTATCACTTCTGCTCAATCAGCATCTCTAGGTCTGTAAGGAAAGTGAGGGATCAAATGATGAAGAAAGTGAAGACTAGAGCTGCCAGACTGGCCTGTATATTTAGAGTTTAGTAGCATCATAATGACGTGATGATGCCTATGTGTAGTCAAGATTCCCACATGTGAAAGGGTTCATCATGGGAAACGACTTTATATATTGAAATAAAAAATAATTAACTAGAAAATATTTAAGTCTGACCTTTTGCAATGTTTTAGAGCATGTTTATGTGTGTGTGTGTGTGAGTATGTGTGTGAGTGTGTGTGTGTGTGTGTGTGTGTGTGTGTGTGTGTATGTGATGGAGAATGGAATAAGTCGACTTATTAATCGCTCAGTTGTGCCCAACTCTTTGCGACTCCATGGATTGTAGCCCACCAGGCTCCTCTGTCCATGGGATTCTCCAGGCAAGAATACTGGAGTCAGTTGCCATTTCCTTCTTCAAGGGATCTTCCTAACCAAGGGATCGAACCCAGGTATCCCGGATTACAAGCAGACTCTTTACCATCTGAGACACCAGGGAACTCACGTGTACGTGGATACCTCCAACAAATGGTAAAAAGTGCATGTGCATACACAAACAGGCAAAACAATCACACACAGCCTTAAAACTCTCCCCTTCAACATGGCCTTTATTCCCTTGCTCCATAGAGATAATTAATAATATTTGGCCTTAAGGCCAGTTCTTATGTTCTCTTTATTACTTTGAACTTTCTTGCAACAGCAAAGTTGAAAGTGAATTTAAAATTTTTTTTTCATCGAGTAATCAAAGCACCCTGTGATTAACTGTGAAGTAATATAATTTGGTAATAGTGAGAAAATTTCATTTAGATAACTCATAAGAACATGATGCTAGCATAGCTCTGGAGGTTACATAAATCAAGTTGACTGAGTTACATGACTAGGATATTAACATATATTCAAATATTGTGAAGGACCTGGTCAAGGGAACAAGAATACAGTGATCATACCATAATGTCACCTATTTCAGGTTATCAACAGTGTTAAATTCTTTAAAGTGATAAGGAATAAACCATCTTAAAATGGTTACATATGCACTGTGGGCTAAAATGATTAGCATGACAGATACACATATATGTTTTTCAGGGCTAAAAAAGTACTGTGATTGTAGATTTTATGAAAAAGAAAACATAATGAGGAGAAGTAATGAAGGAGGAAAGTGAGGAATGGGTAAAAGAGCTATCAAAAAGAATGAAGTTATTTGCTGTTAAAAAGAATAATATGCAATAAATAATATCATTCATAATTAATACCTACAGAGGTGAAATCTTCCCTGAATCTGATTAGGTAAATCCAATTTCCTTTTCCCTTTGCTAGGATTTAGCCATGATCACTTCCTTAATATTAAACTGATTACAATGTTTTTAAAGAATTTTCATAGGTCATTCCCTTATGCTAGATTATTAATTTCTTAAGAGGAATTTCCTATTTAAGTTACTCATACCAAACACTGTTTGCTGTAAAACAGGTGGCCAATAAATATTTACTCATTAAGTTATTAATTTTGTCAGAACTCTCTACCATGACCCATCCATCTTTGGTGGCCCTACACGGCATGGCTCATAGTTTAACTGAGTTAGACAAGGCTGTGGCGGGTCATGGTGGAGAGTTCTGACAAAATGTGGTCCACTTCAGACAGAATGGCAAAACACTTTAGTACTCTTGCCTTGAGAACCCCATGGACAGTATGAAAAGACAAAAAGATAGTACACTAAAAGATGAACTCCCCATGTTGATAGAGCCTTACTATGCTACTGAAGATCAGTGGAGAAATAACTCCTGAAAGAATGAAGAGATGGAGCCAAAGCAAAAACAACACCCAATTGTTGATGTGGCTGGTGATGGAAGCAAGGTCTGATGCTGTAAAGAACAATATTACATAGGAACCTGGAATGTTAGATTCATGAATCAAGGCAAATTGGAAGTGGTCAAACAGGAGATGGCAAGAGTGAATGTCAATGTTTTAGGAGTCAGAGAACTAAAATGGACTGGAATGGGTACATTTAACTCAGATGACCACTATATCTACAACTGAGGGCAAGAATCCCTTAGAAGAAAAGGAATAGCCACCATAGACAACAAAAGAGTCCGAAATGCAGTACTTGGACACAATCTCGGAAATGACAGAATGATCTCTGTTCATTTCCAAGGCAAACCATTCAGTATCACGGTAATCCAAGTCTATGACCCAACCAGTAATGCTGAAAACTGAACTTGAATGATTCCATGAAGACCTACAAGACCTTCTAGAATTAACACCCAAAAAAGATGTCGTTTTCATTATAAGGGACGGGAATACAAAAGTAGGAAGCCAAGAAACACCTGGCTGCTGCTGCTGCTGCTAAGTCGCTTCAGTCGTGTCCGACTCTGTGCGACCCCTGAGATGGCAGCCCACCAGGCTCCCCCGTCCCTGGGATTCTCCAGGCAAGAATACTGGAGTGGGTTGCCATTTCCTTCTCCAATGCATGAAAGTGAAAAGTGAAAAGTGAAAGTGAAATCGCTCAGTCGTGTCCAACTCTGAGCCACCCCACAGACTGCAGCCTACCAGGCTCCTCCATCCATGGGATTTTCCAGGCAAGAGTACTGGAGTGGGGTGCCATTGTCTTCTCCAAGAAACACCTGAAGTAACAGGCAAATTTGGCCTTGGAGTACAGAATGAAGCAGGGCAAAGACTAATAGAGTTTTGCCAAGAGAATGCACTGGTCATAGCAAACACGCTCTTCCAACAACACAAGAGAAGACTCTACACATGGACATCACCAGATTGTCAATACCAAAATCAGATTGATTATATTCTTTGAAGCCAAAGATGGAGAAGCCCTATACAGTCAGCAAAAACAAGACTGAGCTGACTGTGGCTCAGATCATGAACTCATTGCCAAATTCAGACTTAAATTGAAGAAAACTGGGGAAACGACTAGACCATTCAGGTATGACCTAAATCAAATCTTATATGATTACACAGTGTAAGTGAAAAATAGATTCAAGGGATTAGATCTGATAGACAGAGTGCCTGAAGAATTATGGATGGGGGTTCATGACATTGTACAGGAGACAGGGATCAAGACCATCCCCAAGAAAAAGAAAAGAAAAAGCAAAATGGCTGTCTGAGGAGGCCTTACAAATAGCTGTGAAAACAAGAGAAAAGAAAAGCAAAGGAGAAAAGGAAAGATATAAGCATCTGAATGTAGAGTTCCAAAGAAAAGGAAGGAGAGATAATAAAGCCTTCCTCAGTGATCAATGCAAAGAAAAGAGGAAGACAATAGAATGGGAAAGTCTAGAGATCTCGTCAAGAAAATTAGAGATACCAAGGGAACATTTCATGCAACAATGGGCTCAATAAAGGACAGAAATGGTATGGACCTAACAGAAGCAGGAGATGTTCAGAAGAGGAAGAAAGAATACACAGAAAAACTATACTAAAAAGATCTTCATGATCCAGATAACAACAATGGTATGATCACTCACCTAGAGCCAGACATCCCAGAATGTGAAGTCAAGTGGACCTTAGGAAGTATCACTATGAACAAAACTAGTGGAGGTGATAGAATTCCAGTTGAGCTATTTCAAATCCTAAAAGATGATGCTGTGAAAGTGCTGTAATCAATATGCCAGCAAATTTGGAAAACTCAGCAGTGCCTACAGGACTGGAAAAGATCAGTTTTCATTCCAATCCCAAAGAAAGGCAATGCCAAAGAATGCTCACACTACTGCACAATTGCACTCATCTCACACACTAGCAAATTAATGCTCAAAATTCTCCAAGCCAGGCTTCAGCAATATGTGAACATATTGTGAACACAATTGCACTCATCTCACATGCTAGGAAAGTAATGCTTAAAATTCTCCAAGCCAGCTTCAGCAATATGTGACCCATGAACTTTCAGATGTTCAAGCTGGATTTAGAAAAGGCAGAGGAACCAGGGATCAAATTGCCAACATCCACTGGATCATAGAAAAAGCAAGAGACTTCCAGAAAAACATCCACTTCTGCTTCATTGACTATGCCAGTGCCTTTGACTGTGTGGATCACAAGAAACTGTGGAAAATTCTTCAAGAAATGGGAATACCAGACCACCTGACCTCTCTCCTGAGAAGTCTGTATGCGGGTCAAGAAGCAATAGTTAGAACTTGAAATGGAACCACAGACTGGTTCCAAATTGGGAAAGAGGTATGTCAAGGCTGTATATTGTGACCCTGCTTATTTAACTTATATGCAGAGTATATCATGAGAAACACTGGGGTGGAAGAAGCACAAACTGGAATCAAGATTGCCAGGAGAAATATCAATAACCTCAGATACACAGATGACATGACCCTTATGGCAGAAAGCAAAGAAGAGCTAAAGAGCCTCTTGATGAAAGTGAAAGAGGAGAGTAAAAAAAAAAAAAAAAAACTGGCTTAAAGCTCAATATTCAGAAAACAAAGATCATGGCACCTGGCCCCATCACTTCATGACAAATAGATGGGGAAACAGAGGAAACAGTGGCAGACTTTATTTCAGGGGGCTACAAAATCACTGTAGATGGTGACTGCAGCCATGAAATTAAAAGACACTTACTCCTTGGAAGAAAAGTTATGACTAAACTAGACAGCATATTTAAAAGCAGAGACGTTACTTTGCCAACAACAGTTTGTCTAGTCAAGGCTATGGTTTTTCCAGTGGTCATGTATGGGTGTGAGAGTTGTTGGACTATAAAGAAAGCTAAGCACCATAGAATTGATGCTTCTGAATTGTGGTATTGAAGAAGACTATTGAGAGTCCCTTGGACTTCAAGGAGATCCAACCAGTCCATCCTAAAGGAAATCAGTCCTGAATATTCACTGGAAGAACTGATGCTGAAGCTGAAGCTACAATACTCTAGCCACCTAACGCAAACAGCTGATTCATTGGAAAAGACCCTGATGCTGGGAAAGATTGAATGCGCGAAGAGAAGGGGATGGCATAGGATGAGATGGTTGAATGGCATCACCAACATGATGGACATGAGTTTGAGTAGGCTCTGGGTGTTGGTGATGGACAGGGAAGCCTGGTGTGCTGCAGTCCATGGGGTTGCACAGAATTGGACAAGACTGAGCAACTCTCCTGAACTGACGTCACATAAAACTATCCCAATAGTTTTTTTGTTTTTTTCTTTTTCATTTTTTAATTCTTGTGTAAAATACAACATGGTACCATGGACCATATTGTATTTTGCACTAGAATATTTGAATTGACTTTGTAGTCTTTCCCGAATCCCCCACTCCTTGTTTTAAACTGTAAGTTAATCAGATAGCTTAATGGCAAAATTGTTCAGTGTAATTTTAGTTGTTGTTCAGTTGTTCAATCATGTCTGACTCTCTGTGACCCCATGGACTATAGCACCCCAGGGCTTCCCTGTTCTTCACTATTTCCCAGAGTTTGCTCAAATTCATGTCCACTGAGTAGGTGATGCCATCCAACCATCTCATCTTGCAAAATTATGTCACACGTTTTCTTCCCGGTTTGTTTTGTATAATAATAGTCGAAATATACCTACATGAATATTTATTGAATTATTTTTCAGTATCAATATGTCAAATGCCCCAAAATAAAGGCACTAAATTTGCAGTTACTGCATTTTATTTTGAACATTTAATAGCAATATTTGGAATGAGTGCTAGTTACATGAAGAAAATAAAATGACAATCCAGAGTTCACGTTAACTTGATTCTCATTTTTTTAAGTTAAAAATTTTGGCACAAGCTATACAAAGTATCACTTTGCCTAACATATTATTTTATGACAATTTTATTGTTGTTATAAAACCTCCCTAGAGCAGAATAGTAGCCAAATAGCTTTATTTGGATCAAAGGGACTTGAGTTAACAAAATTTTGCTGCCTGTGTAATACTCTATTTTCTTAAAAAAAGTACTTCAGTTTTACCATGTTACATGTTAATAGTCTCATCGTGACATTGGAGTAGTTAACTGGTGTTTGTTAAGAGATATCATTTTTTCCATTGTTCCTATTACTGTTTTCAGAAGGTGAACTTGATAGTGGCAAAAGTTTTCTATCAGGTGACTAATAGTGTTCTAAAAAATAGAGAAGTATTTGGCTTGTCAACAGGTTAAACATTGTCCTTAGGTACTTTAAAGTGAGTGTGATGATTTGGAAAGGTATCTAAATAAAAAATAGGAATAAAATATCATAAAATAAGGACTGTGATATGGATGGACCTAGAGACTATAATACTAAGACAAAGACAAATATCATATAATATCACATATATAGAATTTGAAAAACTAATGATCTTATTGAGAAAACAGAAATAGACCCACAAATGTAGAAAATAAACTGATGGTTATCAAAGGAGAAAGGGCATGGGGAGGGATATATTAGCAGGATGGATTAACATTTACACATCTCTATGACTGAGGGACTTCACTTTCACTTTTCACTTTGCTGCATTGCAGAAGGAAATGGCAACCCACTCTAGTGTTCTTGCCTGGAGAATCCCAGGGATGGGGGAGCCTGGTGGCTGCCGTCTATGGGGTCACACAGAGTCGGACACGACTGAAGTGACTGAGCAGCAGCAGTAGCAGCATGTATGGCAACCAGTCCAGTACTCTTGCCTAGAAAATTCCATGGATGGAGGAGCATGGTGGACTACAGTCCATGGGGTCACAAAGAGTCGGACATGACTGATGGACTTCACGATGACTTCACAATGTATAAAATAGTTATAAATAAGCACCTACTGCAAGGCATGGGGAACTATATTCAATATTTTATAACTTATAAGGGAAAATAATCTGAAAAAGATAACAGCAAAATACATAATGTACACCTGAATCACTCTGCTGTACACCTGAAACTAACACCACATTGTAAATCAATTATTCTTCAATCTTTAAAAAAAGTCTAATGTGAACTATGAAAACGAAGAATGATAATTAAAATAAAAAATGAAATACTAATGTGGAATTAATTTAGACCTTTGGAGAAAATTATACTTATTAAATAACTTGGATAGTCATTACAAAGAATCTTGGTGACTTATTGAAAATAGTAAAAGTGTACACCGTAAGAAAATGTTAGTGTATTGAAATGTGCATATTTGAGATTGTTTAAGGTAAGATTCATGTAGATCAAAAATGAATGCACTGCCCTTTCAAATTCATGAACCTGAGTCATGGAGTCAGTTCTAAAATAGAAAACAGAGATATTCACAATCTTCAACAATTCAGAAATCACAATATAAATACAAAAAGTGAAAGGAAGCTGAATTTTTAAAAGTTAGATTGTAATATGCAAAAGTACTTAAAATAAAAATGTAAATATGACTTTAAAATGATTACAGCTTAGAATACTCTATTTGAGTTCTGTCCTAATTCTGGATTCCCTTGTTGAGTTTATAGTTGCTAATTTACCTGAACAAACTATTACAATCACACGCCCTGTTTAGTAGACTGATCATATATTTTATAGTTAAATAATTAATCCCTATTTTGTATTTTGTAAAATGGAGAGAAAGTGATACTTTAAATTAAAACAAACAAATAAAACTTTTCAACAGAAATAACACCCAAATATCCTAATACCTTGGAGACAGTAAGCAAAGGACCCCAGGTTGTGCATAGCCAAATGTGAAAGAAAGAAAAGTGAAAGTGAAGTCTCTCAGTAGTGCCCGACTCTTTTCGACTCCATGGACTGTAGTCCACCAAGCTTTTTCATCCACGGGGTTTTCCAGGCAAGAATTCTGGAGTGGGCTGCCATTTCCTTCTCCAAGCGATCTTCCACACCCAGGGATCGAACTCAGGTCTCCTGCATTGCAGGCAGACGCTTTACCCTCTGAGCCACCAGGGAAGCCAAATGTGAACTTACAATGATTAGAGGAAAATAAATAGTCAAATCAAGAGGCTTTGTTTTTCTGCCTCACTATTCACTACGTAATTTTGGAATCATATGAAAAGGAGGATATTGATTTTTTCTGCTAACCTTCTTGATTGAAATACCGTCAAGGGCTTTCATTTTTAAGATGATTGCTTTGTGTTTGTTTGTTTTAATGCAAGATGCTGCATCACTGTAAAATACCACAGAATGGTTTCAACAAAGGGCACAACCACATATCTGGCAACATTTAGGTAGGCTAAAAACATGACCCACCTGCCCTTGGATTATAGATAATCATGTTAATATGACTTCTCTCAATGCAAAATATGTTTTCCACTATAGGGAAAAAGATAATGCTCCCCTTGAAACTGACATAAAATTCTGTTTCCCACATTGTCTTACAGGTTTTGGAATTTGGATTTTGCTGAACCAGGAAAATAGATCAGAAGGCATTATCCTTGAAGGATAAATATAGAAGAGTAATATATAGCATTTTAGCTAAAATTGTAACATGAAAAATATGGCCTAAAAATAAAATATTTTGAATCTTGAAATGGTCTGCTATTAATATGTCTAAAAATATTTTTAAATATTTGAGGACTTAATAAAATAATACATTTTAACACTGCTATTGGAGATAAACTGTTCTCGCTGATTGCTATTAACAATTTAAATTATCATGGTAATATTTATGGGAGAAGGAAATGGCAACCCACTCCAGTATTCTTGCCTGGAGAATCCTGTGGACAGAGGAGCCTGGAGGGCTGCTATCCATACAGTCGCACAGAGTCGGACACGACTGAAGCAACTTAGCAGCAGCAGCAGCAGCAGGAAATATTTATGTCTATCTTTCAAGGTCCATCTCACCTATGACCTCCTTTTCCCCGTCAATCACTGGATTTTTCTTTTTTTAAATCTTTAATTTGCTTATCATATTTTGGCAAATAAAGTATAACAATTTTATGGATGTCCCCGTGGTATAGTAGTAATCTTTTTTTTCTTGTATATCTGTGAGTACAAATAATTGAAGTAGATGAATGCTTATGTCACTGAAATGGAAAGACTGATGAATTTAGCATGTTCACAGAAGTTAAAGTACAGAACAAATCTGATTGACATATAATTCACTGAGCAGAATCCTTAAATAAAGTGCACTACTTACATGTAAAAATATCATGTTACATTTAATTTCTTGATGACTAATTTAAATCTGTACTTTTAATTGTGGTAAAATACATAATATAAAAATGGTTTAAATGGTAAAGTATAAGTGTAGAATTCAATGACACGAAGTATGACACTGTTGTTTAATTATCACCACTATCCATCTCCAGAACTTTATCTTCTTTCCAAACTAAAACTCTGCACCCTTTAAAGAATAATTCCTCATATACCCTTCTTTGTGATCTCTAGTTATTTGAACATGCAAAGTAATATAAGAATATATAATCATTTGGAATACATTGCAGGAAAAATACAATATGGAATTTATTGATTAGGAAGTCACATTGATAACACTGGCATTTTGTTAAGTATGTTGCTGATGCTGCATTGAAATCAGATTTTGTACTTGAAATGCTAAGAATTAAACACTAATGGTCAGCTGTTTTGTATCTAGCTAATTTTCTTATTCAAATTATGTGTGTGTGTGCTCAGTTGTTAAGTCATGTCTGACCCTTTGAGGCCCCATGGACTGTAGACCTTCAGGCTCCTCTGTCCATGGGATTTTCCAGGCAAGAATACTGGAGTGGGTTGCCATTTCTTTCCCTAGGGGATCTTCCCAACTCAGAGACTGAATCCACGTCTCCTTAGTTTCCTGCATTGGCAGGTGGGTTCTTTATCACTATATAAAACACAGGTGGGTTCTTTATAAAACACACACCTGTGTGTTTTATACCTAGGTAATTTTCTTTCTTTTTTTTTTTTTTTTAATTTTACTTTATTTTTAAACTTTACATAATTGTATTAGTTTTGCCAAACATCAAAATGAATCCACCACAGGTATACATGTGTTCCCCATCCTGAACCCTCCTCCCTCCTCCCTCCCCATACCATCCCTCTGGGTCGTCCCAGTGCACTAGCCCCAAGCATCCAGTATCGTGCATCGAACCTGGACTGGCAACTCGTTTCTTACATGATATTTTACATGTTACAATGTCATTCTCCCAAATCTTCCCACCCTCTCCCTCTCCCACAGAGTCCATAAGACTGTTCTATACATCAGTGTCTCTTTTGCTGTCTCGTACACAGGGTTATTGTTACCATCTTTCTAAATTCCATATATATGCGTTAGAATACTGTATTTATGTTTTTCCTTCTGGCTTACTTCACTCTGTATAATAGGCTCCAGTTTCATCCACCTCATTAGAACTGATTCAAATGTATTCTTTTTAATGGCTGAGTAATACTCCATTGTGTATATGTACCACAGCTTTCTTTATCCATTCATCTGCTGATGGACATCTAGGTTGCTTCCATGTCTTGGCTATTATAAACAGTGCTGCGATGAACATTGGGGTACACGTGTCTCTTTCCCTTCTGGTTTCCTCAGTGTATATCCCCAGCAGTGGGGTTGCTGGATCATAAGGCAGTTCTATTTCCAGTTTTTTAAGGAATCTCCACACTGCTCTCCATAGTGGCTGTACTAGTTTGCATTCCCACCAACAGTGTAAGAGGGTTCCCTTTTCTCCACATCCTCTCCAGCATTTATTATTTGTAGACTTTTGGATCGCAGCCATTCTGACCTATACCTAGGTAATTTTCTTATTCAAATTATAACAATAATAAAGACTTTAAAAAAATAGAAATATAAAGAAAGAAATATTGAAATTATCAGAATTCCCTAAGCAGGAATTAAAGAACAGATCAGTGAACCAGCATAGAGTGAGCTGCTTTTTCCTTCAGGGCATTTAACCAATTCTTAGGGTGAATCCAGAGACTGGGAATACTACAGTAGGGATGGAGCTAGGAAAGGCCAGTGAAGTTCTGAAAAGATTTCAGGGCAGGGGAGATTCCCTGAAAACAAACAAAAATTTCCTGGGATAGGGAATTCAGAGGAACAACACTTACAGGAGGCTGATCCCCTAATAGAGGCATTTATTGAAGTCTTCAGCTGTGGAGGATAAAAAACTGAAAAACCACCGAGAGCAGAGTGTTTACAGCAGCAGACTCCCAGTGCCAACATGATCAAACAAGGTCAGAACTTTTCTAGGAGGGAACCTTGTAAGTATTGTTCTCAGTTGAGATTTAGAGGGAAAAAAAAAGCACATAAGTATAATTTGAGTTATTATAAAACCAACAACCCAGTTTGTAATCAGCTCAGTGCCTTGTTGGATTAGAATGGTTTGTCTTCAGCTTACATGTCTATTAGACTTCAGGGAAATAAATCTTCAATAGAAAAAAAAAGTATTAGTATTCATGACCTCTAGACTTTTTCAAAATTCCCAAGACTAAGTGAATAAAGAAAAAAATAGGAATAGACCTGCATATAATTCTTGATTTCTAAATTATCAGTGATGGACTTTATTCTACTGTGAATAATATATTCAAAATTGTTGAAAGGATGTATATATGAAAAGGGAACTATAGTATACATTAAAAAAAGCTAAATAAAAATTTTTGAACTAAAAAAAATAAAGTAACCTAAATGTCCACTGACAGATGAATGGATAAAGATGCCATTAATATACACAATGGAACATTACTCAGCTATTAAAAGGAATGAAATTGGGTTATATGTAGAGACATGGATGAAACTACATAGTGTCATATGGAGTGAAGTAAGTCAGAAAGAGAGAAACAAATACTGTATATTACCATATATATGTGGAATCTGGAAAAATGGTACAGATGAAACTATTTGCAAAGCAGAAATAAACACACAGATGTAGAGAACAAATATATGAACACCAAGGGGGGAAATGGAGATGGGATGAATTGAGAGAGTGGGATTGACATGCATACACTGCTATGCATGGAAGAAAGATAACTAGAGAAGAGCCTGCTGTGTGCAGAGAACTCAACTCAGTACTGTGTGGTGACCTTGATGAGAGGGATTCACTTCACTGTACAGAAGAAACTAGCAAAAAGTGGTAAACAATTTATGCCCCAACAAATATAAAATAAATTAAGAACTGAGTTGATTATTTAATGATAGGCTGGAAATGATAGAAGAATAGAGAACTGGAAAATAGTTCAATAGGAAATACGCAGGTTGGAAAAATAGTAAACATATTGAAAAGAGTGATTTGAGAAGGAGATCTAATATAAGTTATTGGTATTCAAGAAGCAGGGAAAAAGAATGGAAAAAAAAAAAGTAAATAAGAGAAAAAGGCCTAAAATTCCCCAAATTGTTAAAAAATATTAAGGAAGGTAAGTACTCAGAAAACCACACCCAGGCCTATCATATATATTTCTTCAAAGGAATAAAAGGCTATGAAAAAGTACTGGAACAACAGATAAAAAATGTCTTTAAATTGTGGAAAGAAAATAACTGCCAACTTATGCTTTCATTCCCAGCTACATTGTTTTTAATTGTGAAATATAGCTGGGAATGAAAGCATAAGTTGGCAGTTACTCTCTTTCTGCAATTTAAAGACATTTTTGATCTGTTGTTCCAGTACTTTTTCATAGTCTTTTATTCCTTTGAAGAAATATATATAATAGGCCTGGGTGTGGTTTTCTGAGTACTTACCTTCTTTAATATCTTTTACAATTTGGGGAACTTTACTTTAGGGCTTTTTCTTTTACTTTTTTTTTTTTTCCAATCTCTCTCCCTGCTTCTTGAATACCAATAACTTATATTAGATCTCTTTCTCAAATCACTCTTTTCAATATGTTTCCTATTTTTACTCTTTTTCAACCTGCACATTTCCTATTGAACTATTTTCCAGTTCTCTATTCTTCTATCATTTCCAGTCTGTCATTAAATAATCAACTCAGTTCTTAATTTTTTTAAAATTTTATTTGTTGGGGCATAAATTGTTTACGACTTTTTGCTAGTTTCTTCTGTACAGTGAAGTGAATCTCTCCCATACACATATAGATAAATAAATGAATAGGAAAGAAAAATAAATGCATGTGAAGATGTATATAAATTTTAATTTTATAAAAATTAAAATAATATATATATAAATTTAACATAGTATTAAAAGGCATAGAAATGTTATATAGAAATACATTGTTTTAAGACATCAGCATATTCTTGAGAATGGTATTCACATTAACCCAAAGAAGTCAATTACACATTTGGTATCTGTGGGTTAATTAACAGTGCTAGAAAAAAATAGTTACATTTTATTAAAAAGAATCTATAACTAAAATACTAAAAGAAGAGGCAATATACTTCTAAAGAAGGCAAAAATGAAAGAAAATGTTACATAAAATAATAAAACAAATGGAGAAGGTTCAGTTCGGTTCAGTCGCTCAGTCCTGTCCGACTCTTTGCGACCCCGTGATCGCAACACGCTAGGCCTCCCTGTCCATCACCAATTCCCGGAGTTCACTCAAATTCATGTCCACCAAAGGGTATAATAAAACACATAAATCCAAATAGCAATGATTTATCTTACAGGTGAATGGCACATATCCATTTGTTAAAGACAAAATTTATCAAAATAGATGAAAATAAAAGTCAACTGCACATTGCTTACAAAGTTTGCTTTAAGAAAATGAAAGCTACTGCATAGTATAAATGGTGATTCTTTGTCATTCGTATATTTGACACACAGATTCCCAAGTAAATGTGTATTTTCAATAGTATATTTGGTCTTACAAGCATTTTAAAAATTCAAAGACATATCTATATTCCTGAAGGATTCCTCAGTCTTAATTTGTAGAGTTTTATCTACTTCTTGATTACACATGAACTATTTCTCCTAGATTTTCTTGCCACATTTTGTTTTAAGTTTTGAGTGTAAATCTTCAAACTTCATCTAGATCAAAAGTCAATTTCGCTGTCCAATTGCTGCTGCTGCTGCTAAGTCGCTTCAGTTGTGTCCGACTCTGTGCGACCCCATAGACAGCAGCCACCAGGCTCCCCCGCCCCTGGGATTCTCCAGGCAGGAACACTGAAGTGGGTTACCATTTCCTTCTCCAATGCATGAAAGTGAAAAGTGAAAGTGAAGTCGCTCAGTCATGTCCGACTCTTCGCAACCCCATGGACTGCAGCCTACCAGGCTCCTCCATCCATGGGATTTTCCAGGCAAGAGTACTGGAGTGGGGTGCCATTGTTCAATTGCACACACACACACACAAAACAAAAATGGCTGAAAAAAAAGACTTTCAACTTACATACAATTACAATATACATATTGTAATCAATTTGGGGATGTTTTATTTTGTTCCACTGCTTTACTTGTATGTTCTATGTCAATAAAGAACTGCTTAAGATGGATTTGTATTATGCTCCAATGACTAATAAAAGAATAATCCTGAGTTACTCTGTAATTTGCCATTTATACCACACAGGCTTTATGGTTTTTTACATACCTATTCTTACATATACTTTTTTTTTCTTACATATACTTAAAATTCTTTTATCTGAAGACACAAACTACTGTTGTAATTTTATTGAAAATACAGTTTATATATTAATTTTAGAGAAACAGGCATTTATGATAGTAAGCTTCATATTTTCTGATACTGTACAGTTACTTTTCACTTCTTCTGACCTAGTTTTATCTTTCCATTACACTACACAATTTCTTTATGTAGGTTCTTTATGTAGGTACTAACTTGTTAACTGTAATTCTATTTTATTTCTGCATTAAAGGGAATATTTCCCATTTTCATCTCTAAGGAAAGTTAGAGGAGGTAAAAATGTGATTTTTAACAAAGTTTACTCATTTAATTTTTCTATACTTCCAAAAAGGTTTTATTGGATATGCACGATAAATCATATCTTCTACCAAAATAAATCATTTTATCCCTTATTTTTGAATTTTTTAAAATTTTATTATTCCAATTAGTATAACTTCAAAAAATGTGCTACTCAGTGATGAGAACAACAGGTAGCCTTTTATATGGTTTCTTATTTTAACTGTAATGGTTTTAACATTTAAGGCTACTTAGTTAAGAATATAATGTATATTTCTTGCATAAAACAGAGATTCCTGTTATACTCAGCCACAAACACCACATATGACTTAGAAAAATGACCCTTTTAATTCTTAAAATTATTAACCACAGATATTAAGGTGGGCCAATATTATTTTCCTATCTTTCAACTCTAAAATTCTATCATATATCCACTCTCTTTCCAAATTAGAGAATATCCTATGGAATGCCTAGAGTGAGACAACAACTTCAAAGAAAAGGGGAAAATAATTTATATTTTGTGGATAATATTAAATCTCATCAACTATTTAGAGTGAAACATAAAATGCAAATCAACATTTAGACACTTGGAAAGACATTAATATTTTGCTAAACTTTTCAGTCTTTATCCAGATGTTTGGCAGCACATAAGGAAAACAAAACACTCTGTGAATAAGCATAATCTCAATTACATCAAAATGCCATTTTCCCCCTGATTTCCAATTTTCTTTTTAAGAGAGGATATAATCATAGGTTGGGTGATTGTAGAGATTAACAGTCCTCTAAGAACACACCACTATAGTTCCTTCATTAGGCATTCTGATGCCTATGCTATTGTTACAAAAACGGAATTAAGCAGCAGTGAAATTTTTCCTGTTTTGTTCTTGTTGCTACAGTTATTTTGACATGAACCAAACTAAAGACAATGGTCTACTGAGGACTTATTAACTCTTGCAAAGAGTTATTCTTTTAAAAGTTATTTTGTTTTCTGGAGAAAAAATACTATCACCCATTTTTAATATTTTTTATTCTCATGTAAATATTATACTTATCCAGCTGGGTGTATCAACAGTTTTACTTTAACAATATTTTTCTAGTATCAGGGCAAATTATGACCCACTGGGTAACATCCAGTTTTAGTCATTAATTTCTAATTAAAGTAATAATTATTATACATCAAATACTGGTAAAGTCTTCATAAAAGTATTAAAAGAGGTTACTTTGTATGTATTAGGCAAATTTTTTTTTGTTTTCTGACTAAAAATTTTCTCTCTAATTTTGGAATATGTGGAGGAAATATTGGACTCTTCAGATGTACTTCTCAATAAAGAAAAATTTTTTCCAAGAAAAGAGAATCTTAAGTAGGTTTGCAGTTGGGATATAATTTTGAAATTTTGTCTGTTCTTGTAATCCCAAATATTAGTGTAACTTTTTATTTTATAATTTGTTTCCCTGGATAGTATTTCAGTGATTTTACTCAAGTAAGAAACATATATTCAGTTCCAATTACAATAAATTCTGCCATTAAATTCTAAATTCAATTAGGACCACCTGGCTATATCTAGATTTTCCCTCTGATTATTTTGTTATCATATATAAAGAAAAGAAAAAGACTTTGGTAAAAAGAAAAAGAAAAACAAAAATTTTCTCATGTGTTATGTGATGAGTTTTGCTTAGGTGTTTATGTCAGAAATTATCTCATAGCATCTAAAATTAGTTATAATTGCTGTATATTTGGCCTCCATTTTCTGATCCTCTTTCCCCAGCTCTATTTGCTGTCCAGCTTTCAAAGGTACTTAATATCTTAATGTGTTTCATGACACACCCCCGCTAATACTTGCTTGGAAATGTCATTTACTTATTAATATGAATTTTGTATTATACTTTCATATATTTAGAAATAATTGCCTACCTAATTATAATTCTAATTGAGGGGAGTAAATATATATTATAATATGATTATGGCTTTTATATAAATTGAGTTTTTTTTTGCCTGTCACAGTAGAGGTGCCATTAAACACTAAAATTGCAGACTGCTGCAAACACTAGAATTGTTGACCAGATGATTCAGGAAGGATTCACCAGACACTCGTTTTGTGGAATGTGAAAGCTACTCTAATTTAGTAAATTTTTTGCTAGTTTACAAACCTTCCAGAGCACCAACGGATTACAAATTTTAAAAAGGAATGTTTACCAATACATCTGGGGGTCTGCAACAGGGCAACTTGAAGAAGATGTAAGAGATTCAGCTATTTCCATCTGCTATTTCTTTCTTCCTGCTAACACTGCACTAGAGTCCATACAGCATCAAACCAGGAACATCATTAACTGAAACCATGGAAATACAGGTGATACTGACTGTTTCTAAGTGGGGAATTTAACCATAAAACCAAGACTGAGAAGTTTCCACAGTTTGATTGGCCCCTGGTATACAGACTCAGCTGCAAGGCCAGCTCTACTTTACAACACAATGAGCCAATATGATGGGAGAAGAGCTGATCATCAAAACAGGTGAACTTCCATTTTGTATTGCTAACATTTTATATCAACATCTTAAATGCAGAAAAATAGAAGCTGTTAAAATCAAAAACAAATGGAGACCAGACATGAAAATTCCCTAAGCAAGCTAAAACCAGTTTAGTCATACAAGCAAAGCTAAATTCAGTTTACTTCACAAACCTAATTTGAACAGGGTAATTTCTTGTTCATGCCTCTGGAAATCAAGCAAAATCTAAACTATTGCCAAAATTGATATGAACTAACCATTAACCAATTCCCTATCATTTGAGAAAATTCTAGTATTATAAACAACCATTGAAGAACATGACCTTCCCATGGTATAAACTGCTCTAAAACAATATGAAGTGAAGTGTTAGGTGCTCAGTCGTGTCCAACTCTTTGTGACCCCATGGACAGTAGCCTGCCAGACTCCCCTCTCCATGGGATCTCCAGGAAAAAATACTGAAGTGGGTTTGCCGTTTCCTTCACCAGAAGATCTTGCAGACTCAGGGATCGAACCCAGGTCTCCAGCAATGCAGGTAGATTCTTTACCATTTGAGCCACCTCCGAATCCCTACTTGAACTTTATTGGTTTGAGCACTCCCTGTTTACAAACTGTATTTTTGGTTTGTGTACAATACATAGTACTAATTTCTACTTCAGTAAATCATCGGTTTTACTTGTCCTTTTTGAAATTTTGATACCATAAATACTGAAACTGTGCAGAAATTTTCTCCAGGTATTATCTGTAGTGTGTGAGAGAGAGACAAAGTTCCTAACTGAGCTGGGCATGAGAAATGTACCTGTGGCAATAACAGAAGATATTGAATCTGTGTTCTGTTCCTCCCTAAACCTTCCATGTGCCATGATTCCCACGTCCATACCTTCTTCCCTAGCTTCTAAAGAAGTTTCTCAGCAAACTCAATGGATGACTTTGGCAAAGATAATGGTGTCACACCCCAACTGGAGATGACAACAAGAAATTCAGTGCCTACCAGGAGTTGGATGAAGATGTGCTGAGCCGAGCGCCGAAGAGCCAGGAATTCCCGCAAGTTAGAAGCTGCGTCAGACTCACGCGAGAACAGGATTGAGATTTCCATAAGCACCTGGGTCTAATGGAGGTTGAGGCTTCCTCTCCAAACCCTCTTTATTCCTTTCACTCACTTTCAGCTTCAGAAGCCAATTTGTGGCTATTCAGAAACTAATGAACCCAAAGGTAGAATGAATAGGAGTAGAAGGAGAAGCCATTGGGAAGGCAGTAAAAATGGGGCCGGGTTTGTGAAAACTTCTTTAAATTAGTTGAAAGAAAGAATTATATTGTAAATCACCTGTGACTAGAAAAATAAGAGACAAAATTAATTAAGCCTCCTTGCAAAGAACATTTTTGCATAGTAAGTTGTTTGGTCTTCTGTTCTAGATGAAAGAAAAACATAATATCCTGCATGTGCTTAAAACTGTCTCAACCAGACTGTTACAAAGTAATATTTTCAGGCAAATTCCTACCCAAACTGACCTTTCTGGGAATTCAGTGCCTTAGAAAATATCTTTGAACACACCTCATGCCTATTTTGCTGTATCATGTGTCCATTCAGTACAGACAAGAATTCTTTCTAACAGTCCCTGTCAAATTGTCCGCTTTTAAGCAATGTTCTGAAACATGTCTATCCTTTTAGTCATCTCTGTTTTTGAAATAGCTGATTACAGTGCTCTTCAAACTGACAATTTGCTTGAAATGCTTTCAAATATCCTCTTGAAAAAGAAATCAGACTCATATGTCATTGGCCAAAAGGATTTATAAAAGCAACCCTTGTGACTGCATTTTGAAAAGATGAGTGATAATACTTTCAACTGAGATATTTTTTGGAAAAATATACAGTTCCTATACTTAGATACAGAATTTTCATGGCTACTGTAGCAACCAAAAGAACTGAGAGAAAGACAACTTAGAAAAATAAATGTTAGGCATAATTAAATATTACCTTAGAAAAGGAATCAAGTTGAGTAAAGCTACTTCAGGTCAGAAGGGGTCCAGTATGCTCTTGGTCAAGTGCAGAGGACAACTATGAATAGCTCTGGAAAGAATGAAGCACTTGGACAAAAAATGTAAATAACACTCAGTTGAAGATGAAAGTGAAGTCTGATGCTGTAAAGAACAAAATTGCATAGGAACTTGTAATGTTAGGTCTATGAATAGAGGTGAATTGGATGAGGGCAAGCAGGAGATGACACCAGTGAACATCGACATTTTAGAAATGAGTGAACTAAAAGGGATGGGAATGGGCAAATTTAATTCAGACGACCATTACATTTACCGCTGTGGGCAAGAATCCCTTAGAAGAAATGGAGTAGCCCTTACAGTCATCAAAAGAGTCCAAAATGCAGTATTTAGGTGCAAACTTTAAAACGAGAAAATGATCTCACTTTATTTCCAGGGCAAGCCATTTAACATCACAGTAATCCAAGTTGATGCCCAACCACTGAGGCTGAAGGAGATGAAGTTGAATGGTTCTATGAAGACATACCACAATTTCTAGAACTAACACCAAAATAAAGATGTCCTTTTCATCATAGGGGTCTGAAATGCAAAAGTAGGAAGACAAAGATACCTGGAGTAATAGGCAAGTTTGGTCTTGGAATACAAAATAAAGTAACATAAAGGCTAACAGAGTTTTGCTAAGAGAACACACTGGTCATAGCAAACACCCTCTTCCAACAGTACAAGAGATGTCTCTACACAGGGGCATCATCATGTGGTTAATACCAAAATCAGATTGATTATATTCTTTTCAGCCAAAGGTAGAAAAGCTCTATACAGTCAGCAAAAACAAAAGCAGGAGCTGACTGTGGTTCAGATTATGGACTCCTTATTGCAAAATTCAGACTTAAATTGAAAGAAGTAGGCCATTTTAACTGAAAACTGCTAGACCATTCAGGTATGACCTAAATCAAATGCCTTATGATTATACTGTGGAAGTGACAAATAGATTCAAGGGATTAGATTGGACAGACAGAATGGCTGAAGAACTATGGATGGAGGTTCCTAACATTGTAAGGAGGCGATGACCAAAACCATCCCAAAGAAAAAAAGATACAAGAAGGCAGAGTGGTTCTCTGAGGAGGCTTTACAAATAGCTGAGAAATGAAGAGATACAAAAGGCAAGGGGAAAAGGGAAAGATATATCCAACTTAATGCAGAGTGCTAGAGAATAGCAAGGAGAGATAAGAATGGCTTCTTAAATGAACAATGCAAAGAAATGCAGGGAAACAGAGAGTGGAAAAGACTAGAGATCCCTTCAAGAAAATTGGGGATATCAAGGGAACATTTCATGCAAGCATGGGCTCAATAAAGGACAGAAAATGTAAGGTCCTAACAGAGGCAGAAGAGATTAGTAAGAGATATACCGAACTGTACAAAAAAGGTCTTATTGACTGGGATAACCACAATGATGTGGTTTCTCCCCTAGAACCAGACATCCTGGAGTGTTAAGTGGGTCTTAGGAAGCATTACTATGAACAACTCTTGTGTTGGTGTTGGAATTCCTGCTGAACAATTTAAAATCCTAAAAGGTGTTGCTGTTAAAGTTCTGCACTCAGTGAGCAAATTTGAAAAACTTAGCAGTGGCCACAGGACTGGAAAAGATAAGTTTTCATTCCAATCCCAAAGAAAGGCAATGGTAAAGAATGTTCAAACTACCATACAATGTGTTATTTAGGTTTGTCATAGCTTTTCTTCCAAAGATCAAGCATCTTTTAATTTCATGGATATGGTCACCATCCAGTGATCTTGGAGTCCAAGAAAATAATATCTGCTACTATTTCCATTTTTTCCCTATCTATTTGCCATGAAGTGATGGGACCGGATGCCATGATCTTATTTTTTTGAATTTGAGTTTTAAGCCAGCTTTTTCACTCTCCTCTTTCACCTTCATTAAGAAGCTCTTGAGTTCCTCTTTGCTTTATGCCATTAGGGTGGTATCATCTGCATATCTCAGGTTGTTGATATTTCTCCTGGCAATCTTGATTTCAGCTTGTGATTCATCCAGCTCAGCATTTTGCATGATGTACTTTGCATATAAGTTAAACAGGCAGAGTAACAATATACAGCTTTGATGTACCCTTTTCCCAATTTTGAACCAGTCCGTAGTTACGTGTTCAGTTCTAATTGTTGCTTCTGGACCTGTATACAGGTTTCTCAGGAGGCAGGTAATGTGGTCTGGTATTCCCATAGCTTTCAAAATTTTCTACTTTTCCACAGTTGTATTCCACACAGTCAAAGGCGTAAGTGTAGTCAATGATGCAGAAGTAGATGTTTTTCTGGAATTCTCTTGCTTTTTCAGTGATCCAAGGGATGTTGGCACTTTGATCTCTGGTTCCTCCACATTTTGTAAACCCAACTTGTACATCTGAAAGTTCTGGGTCCATGTACTGTTGAAGCCTAGCTTGAAGTATTTTGAGCATTACCTTGCTAGTATGTAAAATGCAATTATATAGTAGTATGAAGATTCTTTGGCATTGCCCTTCTTTGAGATTGAAATGAAATCTGAACTTTTCCAGTCCTGTGACCACTGCTGAGTTTTCTAAATTTGCTGGCATATTGAGTGCAACAGTTTAACGACATCATCTTTTAGGATTTGAAATAGCTCAGCTGGAATCCCAACACCTCTACTAGCTTTGTTCCTAGTAATGCTTCCTAAAGCCCACTTGACTTCACACTCCAGAATGTCTGGCTCTAGGTGAGTCACCACACCATTGTAGGTATCCCAGTCATAAAGACTTTTTTTGTAATTTACTTCTGTGTATTTTTGCCACCTCTTCTTAATGTTTTCTTCCAGAGTTAGGTCCTTGTATTTTCTTTTATTGGGCCCGTTTTTGCAAGAAATGTTCCCTTGGTATCTCCAATTTTCTTTTAGAGAGCTCTTGTCTTTCCTATTCTAGTGTTTCTTCTGTTTCTTTGCATTTCTCACCACAAAGAGTTCTTATTTCTCCTTGCTAGTTTTTGGAATTCTGCATTCAGTTGGGTATGTACTTCCCTTTATCCTTTGCTTTTGGCTTCTCTTACTTTCTCAGCTATTTGTATGGCCTCCCCAGACAACCATTTTCCCTTCTTGCATTTCTTTTTATTTAGGATGATTTTTGTCATCACCTCTTGTACAGTGTTATGAGCCTCTGTCCATAGTTATTCAGGAACTCTGTCTGTTCACGGCAAATAGAAGGGGAATAAGAGAAAACAGTGGCAGATTTTATTTTCTTGGGCTCCAAAATCACTGCAGACAGTGCAGCCATGAAATTAAAAGATGCCTGCTGCTTAGAAGAAAAAATATGTCATACCTAGACAGAGTATTAAAAAGCAGAGATATCACTTTGGCAACAGGTCCACATTGCCAAATTTATGGTTCCAGTAGTCATGTATGGATGTGAGAATTGGATCATAAAGAGAGCTCAGTGCCAAATAATTGGTGCTTTCAAATTGTGGTCCTAGAGAAGACTCTTGAGAGTCCCTTGGACAGCAAGGAGATGAAACCATCAATCCTAAAGAAAATCAACCCTGAATATTCATTGGAAGGACTAATACTGAAGGTGAATTTGGCCAACTGATATAAAGAGCTGACTCACTGGAAAAGACCCTGATGCTGGGAAAAATTGATGGCATAAGACAAAGGGGCAACAGAGGATGAGATGTTTAGACAGCATCACTGACTCAGTGGATATGGATTTGATCAAACTCCTCCGGGAGATAGTGGAGGGCAGAGGATCCTGGCATGCTGCAGTCCATGAGGTCGCCAACAGTTGAACATGAATTAGCGTCTAAACAATTAAAACAACCTCTGTTTTTCTGCCTGAACTCTCAGTTTGCCATCTTTCTTCTCTCTGTTCTTTGTTTCCAGATAAATATTTATAACCCTGGGGGCAAAATAGAATCTCCTGGCTTACCCTGAAATAGATAACACTCTTTTCTCATTCTCAGACCCTAAGACTCAATTCGGTCTCAGCTGAAACCTCAGGCTTGGCTATTTTTAGATACAATTCATATATGTACATATAGTTAAATCTGTAAGTAACACACACACACACATATATATACATATATATATATATATAGTTATTTAATATATGGATTTCCCAGGTGGTACAGTGGTGAATAATCTGCCTACCAATGCCTGAAACACATATTTGATCCCTGAGATGGTAAAATCCTCTGGAGTAGAAGATGACAACTCACTTCAGTTGCGTCAGACACAACTGAATGACTGAACACGCACAGTATATTATATATATTTCCTAACATTTTATATACATATTTATGCTTTGTAAGTTATATGTACCCATTTTACATGAATATACAATGCATAGCCAGCAGGTTTGCTATCCTCATGGCTTAGCCATAATGACCTATATGGAACTTCCATGAAATCCATTTCCAGCATATATTGTTGAAATGAATAATTACACAGGTATACAACAATCACTTTTTTATGATTAGAAAAAGAATAGTAACTGAGACTAGTACTAAAAAACACTGAAGAGAGTGTAAGGGTGCAGCTTAGAAGTGAATATTCTTTGACTATAGTGTGTTAGTTGCTCAGTCATGTCTGACTCTTTGCGACCCTATGGACCGTAGCACACCAGGCTCCTCTGTCCAGGCAAGAATACTGGAATGGGCTGCCATTCCCTTCTTTTTCCCACCCAGGGATGGAACCCATGTCTCCTGCATTGCAGGCAAATTATTTACCATCTGAGTCACCAGGGAAGCCTTTGACTCTAAAGAGTCCCTATTGTTAAATTCTCTGGGAGAGGCATAATCACTATATTTAAAATAATTTTTTTTTTTTTTAATTTGCAACTCCAGTAGGCACACTAGTAAGAACAACAAAGGTTTAAGTATGAAAAGCACCTAAATTGATAATGGCTTTACTTTTAAAACAATAGACTTAAATGTAGACACTCTGTGCCCAAAAGCAGTGAAGTGCGATGTGTGTTCCCATTGCTAACAGGCTGCCAGTCTTGGCAAATACCTGCTTGCCAGGTAGCTTTCATCCAAACCTTCTCAAGGTGGGCCCACTTGAGTCTGTATGCTGCTTTTAAAGGCTAGTATGGATAAAGTTTTGAGTTTCTTTTCTTATCTGTTACTATGATAATTTAGGAAGCAGTTACCTTAGTCTTTTTTGGTTCTGCCTGTTTTTGCAAAACCAGATTGTGTTCTTAAAAGCTTAATTATTCACCTCTTTCTTTGTTCTTTTCCATCTTCAAAGAGGTTTTTGAATGATAAAGAAACTTTTTTTGAATTAAAAAAAAAAAGACTTTTGATTAAGTTGTTTTTATAGACACTCAGAAATACAAAGTTGATAGTCATTTGAAAACTAGACAATTGTATTAGAAGATGAAGAAATGTTTTAGTATGTTTCAAAAGGGGAGCATAGTTTGCCACACCAAAATATGCTTCTTTGGCACAAGGCTTATTTTAGGTTGATTATTTTAAGAAAAGAACAGATCCAGAAGAAGCTCTCAAAATTGAATAGAAGTTAACCTTTTGTAAGAGATATTCAGTCATGAGGAAAATCTTCGCTTATAAGGTTCCCTTCCCCTCCCCCCACCCCTCAAGAACCAGAACAAAAGATGACTTAACACTAAAGAATCTTATCAATGAAGAAAGCAACTGATTTAAATCTGCATAAAAACCATAGCCTCCTTTATTCTGCTTTGACTGATAACCTCCTAAAACTGCATCCACTCTGCCCACTCTAAGATCTTTCTTGGTATTGAGCTTGTGGTGGTGGTTTAGCCTCTAAGTCACGTCCCACTTTTTGCAACCCCATGTACTGTAGCCTGCCAGCCTCTTCTGTCTGTGGGATATCCCATGTAAGACTACTGGAGTAGATTGTCATTTCCTTCTCCAGGCAATCTTCCTGAACCAGGGATCAAACCCATATCTCCTGCATTGGCAGGTGGATTCTTTACCACTGAGCCACTAAGGAAGCCCCATATTTAAAATAAAAGCTTAGGCAGTTTCAGGGAGGTACTCAGGTTTTCTGTGTCTCCCCTGTGTGTACAGGAGGTATAATGGTTATTAATATCGGTTGGTTTTTCTCCTATTAATATGCTTTTTATTTAGGGACAATATCAGCCAAGATATCTAGAAAGGCAGAGGGAAACGTATTTTTTCTACCATATAGTTTTACATATGATTAGATAATGTAGATATTTAGGTTGCAATCACCCTAAGTGAGAAAGAGAGGGAGAGAAAGAACATGACAAACATATATGTTATGCTTCAACTTTTTGACTTTTTCCTTGTGGGATTACCATACAAATGCCTTTGGAAAACAAAAAAGAAAATGATGTATTTTCCATCACTGAGGCTGAGAATTGCCAGACTTTCATCTCCATGCAACCCACACTTGAATTCTTATTTACCAAAGCATATGATACATGTGGATACATGTACATGTGGATACCTATAGATAGAGGTTCTAATCAGAGCTTCTGAGACAAGAGGGAAGGGGACAGGGTACAGTCATTAAAAGAATGATATAGCTATTGAGGATAGGACAAATACTGATTAGAGCTAACTAGGCCCAAGATGGCAGAAGATTTGACTTTCTGTTGACCTTGAGTCTCATTATACACTCACTGTAATATATTAGCAAGCTAAGTGATGAACCCACAGGTGCCATGACAGTTCTGGAGCTGAACATAAAATGAAAACCAAAAAGGGCAGTAGCTGGATTCCTGGAAATCCCCACCTCTTTGCCTAAACAGTTGGGTAACCCTCCTACTTGTTAGACTATGAAATTACCCAGCCCATAAAAACTAACCACTCCCACACCCCCAAGGTCCTCTCACCTTCTGAGAAGGACACATTCTGTCTGTGGAATGTGAATCTCTCTAAGTCAACTCACTTTACCAAGAATTTATTTTGAATTCCTTCTTGTGCAAAGCCAACTGGCTGGTGGCCCTCCCAGGAACTCACTGGAGACCTGGAACATGACCGTTCTCTCTCACCCCATCCTCTAACACTTCCACTTCACAAAGGCTACTAGATGATCACAATGTGTTTGTAGCCATTTAGCTGACATTTTGGTGATTATAGCTCAGGGGCTTCATGGCTCAGATGGTAAAAAAATCAGCTTGAATGCAGGAGATTGAGTTCAGTCTCTGGGTGGGGAAGATCCCCTGGAGAAGGGAATGTCAACTGACTCTAGTATTCTTGCCTGGAGAATTCCATGGGCAGAGGAGCCTGAAAGGCTACCACCCATGGGGTTGCAAAGAGTCAGACACGATTGAGTGATTAACATTTTCACTTTCACTTTGGTAATTATACTGAGGCAGGAGGCAGATGGGCCCCTCAAAGGATAAAGTAATTGGAGATTAATTCCCTATGGACCCAAACTCCAAGATGAGAATAGCTGGACAATTAAGGAAGGAGGCTGGGTTCTACCCAGACCACATATTTTTCATCCTCAAAGTCAGAAGACCTCCTTGACCACACATGTACAGAAAAGCTTGTGGGCCAAAGGGGGATCAATGTCAAGGGATGCTCTACTCAGATGCTTTTTTGGTAAAATCCATCTTGGCTAAGAGAGGCATGCCCACACATGGGAGGATCCTGAGATACCAAATATGGACTCTGAAGCAGGCAAATCAAAATGATTAGCTAAAGGAAACCCAGAAGAAATGTCCATAAAAGAAATGCAAACTGCCAGAGGGTATAACTCAGGGACTCTCCCTCTGTGTCTGCCCATGTACCTAACTACACTTATTGTATTATTTTTCTCCTAATAAATACTTGACTTGCTTCATTACTTTCCATCTTTGTGGAAACTCTTTTCTGCAAAAGCCAAAGGCCAGGTCCCTTATCACTGACCCCTAGTCTAGTGGTAGGATCCGGTGCTTTCACTGCCACAACCTGATCTCAGTCTCTGGGTGGGAACCCAAGCCCTGCTCAAGACTTTATAGGCTGAGGCCACTTGAGATCAGTACCATTGTAATTACACTTTTAAAAGGGAAAGTAATGGTCACTCATTTGTATCTGACTCTGAGAACCCATGGCTATAGCCCATCAGGTTTCTCTGTCCATGGGATTTTCCAGGCAAGAATACTGGAGTGGGTTGCCATTTCCTTCTCCAGGGGATCTTCCTGACCCAGGGATTGAACCCAGGTCTCCTGCATTGCAGGCGGATTCTTTACTGTCTGAGCCACCAGTGAAACCCACACTTTTGAAAATATTAAATAGTTTTTCAAGGATTCCTTCAATGACCTTTAAGGATTTGGGCTTTGAATTTGAAAAATAAGACCGATTTCCTTTCGCTAATGCTTTTATCAACTTCATAAGCAATAAAATGGAAGAATAATGAACAAGAACTGACAATCTGGAATATTGAAAATGCATTTATACTTTTGAAACTAAACAGGACCTTGTGGGGCCCTCCCAGGTACAAATATTTCCATGTCCGCATTTCTTTTTTGTAGGAAATGAGATTTATTCAACCGCCTAGAACTGTCCTGAGTAAAAAACGGCAGATTCAAACAGCTGCTAATCAGGAAAGTAAGGGAATGAAGAAACTGTGAAAGTGCTACACCCAATATGCCAGCAACTGTTGAAAACTCAGCAATGGCCACAGGACTGAAAAAGGTCAGTTTTCATTCCAATCCCAAAGAAAGTCAATGCCAAACAATGCTCAAGCTACCGCCCTATTGCACTCATCTCACACGCTAGTAAAGTAATGCTCAAGATTCTCCAAGCCAGGCTTCAACAGTACATGAACTGTGAACTTCCAGATGTTCAAGCTGGTTTTAGAAAAGGCAGAGGAACCAGAGATCAAATTGCCAACATCCGCTGGATCATTGAAAAAGCAAGAGAGTTCCAGAGAAACATCTATTTCTGCTTTATTGACTATGCCAAAGCCTTTGACTGTGTGGATCACAACAAACTGTGGGGAATTCTTCAAGAGATGGGAATACCAGACCACCTGACCTGCCTCTTGAGAAATCTGTATATGGATCAGGAAGCAACAGTTAGAACTGGACACTGAAGAGATTGGTTCCAAATAGGAAAAGGAGTACGTCAAGGCTATATACTGTCACCATGCTTATTTAACTTATATGCAGAGTATATCATGTGAAATGCCAGGCCAGATGAAGCACAAACTGGAATCAAGATTGCCGGGAGAAATATCAATAACCTCAGATATGCAGATGACAGCACCCTTATGGCAGAAAGTGAAGAGGAACCAAAAAGCCTCTTGATGAAAATGAAAAAGGAGAGTGAAAAATTGGGCTTAAACCTCAACGATTCAGAAAACTAAGATCATGGTATCTGGTCCCATCACTACATGGGAAATAGGTGGGGAAACAGTGACAGACTTTATTTTTGGGGGCTCCAAAATCACTGAAGATAGTGACTGCAGCCATGAAATTAAATGATACTTAAATTAAAATGAAATTTTAAATAAATTAAATTTCATTAAATTAAATGAAATTAAAAGACTCTTCCTATTTGGAAGGAAAGGTATGACCAACCTAGACCGCATATTCCAAAGCAGAGATATTACTTTGCCAACAAAGGTCTGTCTAGTCAAGGGTATGGTTTTTCCAGTAGTTATGAATGGATGTGAGAGTTGAACTATAAAGAAAGCTGAGCACCAAAGAACTGACGCTTTTGAAGTGTGGTGTTGGAGGACTTTTCAGAGTCCCTTGGACTCTAGGACATCCAACCAGTCCATCTTAAAGGAGATCAGTGAACATGAGATTAAAGAACACTTCCAATGCGTGTTCATTGTAAGGACTGATGTTGAACCTGAAACTCCAATACTTTTGACACCTGATGCGAAGAACTGACTCATTGGAAAAAACCCTGATGCTGGGTAATATTGAAGGCAGGAAGAGAAGGGGACAGCAAAGGATGAGATTGTTGGATGGCATCACCAACTCAATGGACATGAGTTTGAGTAAACTCCGGGAGTTGGTAATGAACTGGGAGGCCTGGCATGCTGCAGCTCATGGGATTGCAAAGAGTCGGACATGACTGAGTGACTGAACTGAACTGAGGACAAGATCAATTTCTCTTTACTATCAGAGCAGTAGGGATCATAGTTAATAGAGTATCATAATTATTTCTTACTTTAAAGGAAAAGATGATTACTTGGGCTGCATGTACAGTTATTATCTACTACTGAGTTCTTTCTCTGAAAAGCAAAGAATTCAAATGGTGATTAGGGTCACAGAAATCACCTTAATGAAGGCAATATAGTTTACATAAATTTATACTTAAAACTTTAATAGATGGGCAAACTTTATTCCCTTTTATATTTGCTATAATTTTGACCAAACTGTATTTTTGCTTATATTGATATTCATTGACATGGTGGTATATCATCAAACACTGTCATATAATTAGCCAAATCTTGAAGAATTAATACTTCTTTACTTACAAGTTATAACTATAGTACATTAGTAAATACAAAAGTGTAATTGAATACTATTTTTAGCAGCTGTTGGGAAGGAAGAAATTTTCCTCTACTCTACTAAATTCTTCTGGTTGGTCTAAGAGCTAAACTGACTTGAGACAGATTACTAGGAGAAAATCAAAGGCTTAAAAACAGGTATACGTGGGAGAGACCCAGGGAGACTAACATGTGTATATTAATTGCTCAATTGTGTCCAACTCTTTGCAACCTCATGAATTCATATGATCTCATGTGGCCATTAGGCTCCTCTGTCAATGGAATTCTCCAGGCAAGAATACTGGATAGTCGGTTGTTCCCTTCCCCAGAGGATCTTTCCATTCCCTTCTCGAGGGGATCTTCCCCACCTAAGGATCAAATCTAGGTCTCCCACATTGCAAGCAGATTCTTTACCACCTGAGCCATCAGGGAAGCCCAGCCAACAGGAAGACTAAGTAACTCATTAAAATGACTAACTCCCTTACCTTAAGTATAATCTTCAGCTAAATATGATGGAAAGTATAGGGGGATAGGGGTTTAGGACTTCAAAGAGGAGAGAAGCAATTGACACGATGGTAAACAAATAGTTGGTAAACAAATGTTTGCAGAGCCTGCAGAGACACAAACTGGACTCATCTCTATGTCCTGCTGAGTTTTCTTCACCACATTTACAGTCCAGATTCTTTGTAAGGAACTCTGGTGCTTGCTCTATTAAAGGAATATATTCTTCCAGGACGTTTCTGAGAAGGCCAAAGCATCTTCTTGAGCTTCTGAGTCTTAATTGTTTTCAGCTTGAAATAATCGGCATGCCAAAGAGACAGATTAGGGTGGCAAATTTTTCTATCCTACATAGTTAGTATTAAAGACAATAGGAGGATTCTTCATAATGCAAATTATTCATATTCTCTCTCTCCCAGTACACACATACACATGTATATATCCTTTTTTGTTGGCTGAAATTTTGATGAGGTAAAATTATACTTGTGGGAAAATTTCAAACTGAATTGTGCTGTAGGTATTGCAAATATTATTTTTAGCCCAATTTGAAAATGTGCCCCTTGACTGAGAGTCCAGTGTGATTAGAATCTTTCTATTGATTCATTTTTATTAAAATTCTCATGCCAAGAAAGCTGTGCTGGCTTAAAATGAGGCATAATATAACCATTGGAGACTTGTTTCTTTCTTGTTCTTGGAGAACTTGTTCTTTTGTTCTTGCAGTAAAGGTGAATACACATGTTTCTAATATGCTAATGATATTTTAACAAATTTTTCATTTTAGTAAACAGTAATAGTTTTAAAGATTTTATTTCATTCTGGGAAATACTGAGTTGAGTTCACCATATTGAAGCATTTAGGAGATAAAATGCTGTCATCTGTTTTCAGTGACAAGATGCCACTGTATTCCCATTTATTGAAAGAAAAATTATTATGCATCTTCTCCAATCTGAGACCCTTTTATTTTCAGCCACCAAACTAGCTATTTTTTTTTCTTAATTGGCTGTACTATACTGCATATGGGATCTTAGTTCCCTGACAAGGGATTGAACCCATGCCTCCTGCACTGGAAAACACAGTCTTAACCACTGGATCTCCAGGGAATTCCCTTTCTGCTGACATATTAGTCCTTAGTCTTTTTCTTTTTTTCTTTTTGTTCTCTGTTTAAAAAAAAAAATGTGCTTTCAGTTTGCAACTTTACTGAAAGCATTTTGTATTCAAAACATGCAACATTCCTCTCCCCACCTCTGAAACAGAAACAACAAACCACTTCACACTTCAGTCTCTGGCAGAATGATTGCATTCTGATGCCAAGTGTCTGATTTCAGAATTTAGCTGTGATACACAAGGCATGACAATAAAGTGATGAAAATGGCTTTAAGAAATGTAGCTCTAGTAGATCTTGATCAAAGTATTTCAATAAAAGGTATTTCAAAACTGTCATTAGCAATGGCAACCTCATGGATTAGCTAGAAAATAATAAGGTCAATGCAACGGCTTTGTTGCATTGCATTTTGCATTGCACTGCAAAAGTTATTCATGAAACTTTCTTGAAAAAAAACAGTATGAGAAGTAATAACTTAAGCTAAAAAATGGCAATAATCATAACATTAATTTCTAAGGGAATATTTAAGAAGTTAGAGCAGACTTCCCTGATGTTTCAGCAGTGAAGAATTCACCTGCAGTGCAGAAGACGTGGGTTCCATCCCTGGGTCAGGGAGATCCCTTGGAAAAGGAAATGACAACCCATGCCAGTATTCTTGCTTGGGAAATTCCATGAACAGAGGAGCCTGGCGGGCTACAGGTCATGGGGTCCCAAAGAGTCAGACATGATGGCCTTGACTTAGCAAGTAAACAACAACAGAAGTTAGAGTGGCCAGTCCAGAGAGAAAGTGAGAATACAAAGAAAACACAGGGCAACAGGGAGATAGTAATCGTTCATGGGCTTCATAAGAAGAACTTTGACATAAAAGAGGAACTTTTAACAGAGTTTTCTGAAACTCTTCTGTGTTTTGTAATAGAATATCAGTTCTTTTCCCTAAAAAGGTTTTTGGTTAACATGTACATTGTTATTAATGGCTGTTTAGAATAGCATTGTCTCATTTTGATTTGTTTTAGCTTGATATTGTTGTTTTTAGTCATTCAGAGGCATTTGTGATTTGTACATGTCTCTATGTGGATGGCTCTCAGCTCCAGATGGCCCAGCTATATTCAGCATATTCAGTCAATTTATTATTTGAATCATGAAGAATAGAAGTTTCAGTAGCCATTCTGTTGAATAATCTGTTCTTTAAAAATATCCTTGAGTATTTTTTGGAAATAAAAATATCATCCTGATTTATACTTCCAGCCCAATAATGTAAGAGTCCTGTGGTGGTGTTAATCAATCCTTCCTTCCTCTGCTGTCACCCAAGTCATCTATCAAAATATAATTTAAAGGACAAAGAGAAACCACTAGGTCATTGTAAAGTCCTTGTGCAATTAGAGGTTTAAATAAAGTCAGAAGAATCTTCTGCTAAAGAAAGATATATTTTTAATGAAAATACATTCAGGGATCATTTAAATTCAACATAAGAACAAAGATGTATATTGAACACCAGCTACTAACAGGTGCTGTGATACAGCGGAGAACAAAACAGATCAAACTCTATTTTCATGGACTTTCCCTTCCAATTATAGGAATTGTAAATAATAAACAAATGTGCAAATGAATATATTATGAGTTGGATGACGTTATGGGTATATAAAGTGGCAAGATACTCGGTAAAGACTGACAATGGAGTTAGTGATGGAATTCAGAGAACTAAAAGAAAGGATTAAGGAAGTCATACAGGTTTGATCCTTGGGTTGGGAAGATCCCCTGGAGGAGAAAACTGCAAAGTACTGAAGTATGGAAATCCCATAGACAGCGGAGCTTGGCAGGCTACAGTCTGAAGTGAAGTGAAGTGAAAGTCACTCAGTCATCTCCAACTCTTTGCGACCACATGGACTATACAGTTCATGGAATTCTCTAGGCCAGAATACTAGAGTGGGTAGCCTTTCCCTTCTTCAGGGGATCTTCCCAACCCAGGTATCCCACACTGCCAGTGGAAACTTTACCGCTGAGCCACAAGGGATGCTCTGGACTATAGTCTATGTGGTCACAAAGAGTTAGATAAGACTGAGCATGCACACAGGAACTTCAACTCAGTAGAATCAGCACACCAGAAGGGGGAGCTCTCATACTTTGCTGCCATACCTGAGCCTGACAAGAAGGAAGACTCCTCTTTCTTTCAGGGCAAGGACTCAGTCAATGAAAAGCCATGGACTTTGTTTACTATGGTTCCCCAACTTCCTTTCCCCCCTCTATAAAAGTGCTTTCCTTCTCTTGCCACGTGGAGACTGGCATGTGATACATCATGGTGAGAGACCCTGAATTGCAATCCCCTGCTGATCTGGAATAAATCCCTCATTGCTGGAGAAATATCTAGTCAATCTCAAGGCAACATGGATATGTAGAGAATGATCACTGCACACAGAAGTAACAGCAAGAGGTCAGCAAGTTATGAGAATCTGGAGGAACACAAGGGGATGGGATGGAAAGAACAAAGGGAAACTGAAACAAGGTGAGGAAGTGAGGCAGACCATACAGACCAGGGCTTTGGTGCCAGACTCAATCTTTTACACTTAGTGACCTTCAGGCTAAAGAGAAGAGAGAAATGAATTGGTTTAAGCCTTGGAAGGAGTATTCTGTGTACAACAGCCTGGAGGAGGGCAAGTTAGAATTAGGGGATGAGGTAGGAAGGAGTTCTAAGAAGGATCAAGTTGAAAGACGCTAGTGTTTTAAACTAGTTAATAAGATGGTGTATATTTTGATTTCAGAGCCTTATGCATTTACTGATAGATTGGCCAAGAGAGTATGAGAGAAAGAGGTGGCCCAACCATAACACCAAGATTTTCAGTGCCAGTAGGAGGAATAAAAGCATTGCCTCTGATACCAGTGAATTTAAGGTTCATGCTTCATCATGAAAGAATTCATAGATTAAGAGATAGCAAGAAGAGGATTTAGGCAAGAAGAGGATTTATTTAGAGAGAAACACACTCCACAGACAGAGTGAAGACCATCTCATAAGGCAAGAGAGAGAACCCTGAAATATGGCGTGGTTAGTTTTTTCAGGCTGGGTAATTTCATGGGCTAATGAATGAGAGGATTGTTCCAATTATTGTGAGGGATGAGGTGGAGATTTCCAGGAATTGGGCTATTGCCAACTTTTGACATTTTATGGTTGGTCTCAGAACTGCCAAGGCACTAGTGGATGTATCGTTTAGCTTGCTAATATAATACAATGAGTGTAAAAGGAGGCTTAAAGTTCACTGGAAGTTGAATATTCCACCATCTTGAACCTAGTTGGTTCTATCCATATTTTGTCATGCTTATGGCTGGGAGAAGCACAAGCTGGAATCAAGACTGCTGGGAGAAATATCAATAACCTCAGATATGCAGATGATACCACCCTTATGGCAGAAAGTGAAGAGGAATCAAAAAACTCTTGATGAAAATGAAAGAGGAGAGTGAAAAAGTTGGCTTAAAGCTCAACATTCAGAAAACTAAGATCATGGCATTTGGACCCATCACTTTACGAGAAATAGATGGGGAAACAATGGAAACAGTGTCAGACTTTATTTTGGGGGGCTTCAAAATCACTGCAGATGGTGATTGCAGCCATGAAATTAAAAGACACTTACTCCTTGGAAGGAAAATTATGACCAACCCAGATAGCATATTCAAAAGCAGAGACATTATTTTGCCAACAAAGGTTCATCTAGTCAAGGCTATTTTTCCTGTGGTCATGTATGGATGTGAGAGTTGGATTGTGAAGAAAGCTGAGAGCCAAAGAATTGACACTTTTGAACTGCGGTGTTGGAGAAGACTCTTGAGAGTCCCTTGGACTGCAAGGAGATCCAACCTGTCCATTCTGAAGGAGATCAGCCCTGGGATTTCTTTGGAAGGACTGATGCTAAAGCTGAAACTCCAGTACTTTGGCCACCTCATACGAAGAGTTGACTCATTGGAAAAGACTCTGATGCTGGGAGGGATTGGGGGCAGGAGAAGGGGACAACAAAGATGAGATGGCTGGATGGCATCACTGACTTGATGGACATGAGTTTGAGTAAACCCTGGTAGTTGGTGATGGACAGGGAGGCCTGGCATGCTGCAATTCATGGTTTTGCGAAGAGTTGGACACGACAGAGCAACTGAACTGAACTGAATGGCTATGTCATTCTTTTAAAGGATGTACCCAGCCCCTTTCCCTCATGTTTCACCATCTGCTGAGGGGAGGCAAGTTTCATGAGGTTAGAGTGGTGTGTTTGTGTGGATATATGTTTGTGTGTGTGTTGTCAACTACAAATTGGCACTTGCCAAGAGCATTGTCAATGACTGAACAACAGGGGCATTTGCCATCTGCCTTTGCAGAGACTGAACCCTGTGCTGCTGCAGCTACTGACCTTCAACACCTGCCGAGGGATTTCAGGGTAGAGTGAGTCACTCTTTGTTTCAGGGAATCTGGTGGGACAGGTCTTTAGATAGATGGGTGTTTTTAGGAACAGATTTTATGATCTCAATCCTTGCATCTTCTCATATCTCGAAAAGCACTAAATCCCTTAATGATGACGTCAGGTGACTAGCAAAAAATCTTTTGTAAAATGAGTGTTTAATGTTATTGAACTTCCCTTTCACCAAAACCTTATATATTGACCTTCCTCCCACTGCCTTTTTGAAGCAGTCTCTCAGAGCATTCTGAGGTTCTGCTTCCTGGGGTAAAGTCCTCATTTTTCTGCAAATAAAAGTAACTCACGACTTTCAAGTTGTGCATTTTTTTTAGTCAACAGTGTATAAGGCTATCAATTTACACTTGAGATTCCTATTAGACTTCCTATTAGAGTTACTGGCTGGGATATTACACACGAGTCTAGCTTTGTAGAAAGAATCTGATATTTTATAAACACAGAGAAGTACAAAATTCTATCATAAGTCTCTTTGAGCTCATTAAAAATGTGATAGACAAATTTAGAATCCTGAACCCTGAGACTCTGTAATGTTTACATTTGAGAAAATGAGAAAATAATTAGCATAAGTGATTAGAGAAGAAATGACTAGTGAAAGAGATGAGTTGTGTCCTGGAAGCAGTGGAAAGTCCAGAAAGATGAAGCAAGGAACTATTATTTTTTTAAGAAAGGTAAAAATAAATTTTTTTTAAGAAAGGTAAAAATAATTAGCTGCCATGGATTTGGCCTAAGAAGACAGTAATAAGTCTTTGCTAGGAGTAGGAGAAAAAAAATTCATGTTAACAGGTGAAATATAATTTTTCATGTGAGAGTAGATTCCAAGTTCATCAAAAACAAAGACATCCCTACTGGGGAAGAAATCAGCAGTCCTCACTGAAAGTAGGGATCCAAGCAGCTTCCAAAGCCCTCTTCTCTCCACCCTTCTCCACCCACAGAAAACTAGGGTCTCACACCCATCTTTAGAACCTGCAGAAATCTACACATATGAAAAGCCCATGGATGTTTGTCAAGGGCCAGATTTGTAGCAGAGAAGGGCCAGGGCTGTGTTGTATTTTGGGAGGAGGGTGGAGTCCTTAGAATAAGAAAGTTGCAGAGTCTGAGAAACAAAAGGAAATGAGACGTGTTGAGTCAGAGTCAAGGAATCATCCATGTGTTATACAATCCATGTGCCTGTGCATGCTTGCTCAGTCATGTCAGACTCTTTGCAACCCCATGGACTGCAGCCCTCCAGGCTCCTGTCCATGGGATTCTCCAGGCATGAATATTGGTGTGAGTTGCCATTTCCTTCTCCAGGGGATCTTCCAGTCTGACCAAGTGATGGAACCCATGTCTCCTGTATTGGCAGGTGGATTCTCTAACACTAAGCCACCTGGGAATCACTACAAATATGTAAATCATGAGGCTTTGTTCTCTTGTCATGCATACTGATGCTTATGTTGGCCCAGGGAAGACAAAAGCCAGGCTGATGAATTAAGTGGTTGCCTCTTATTCAAATCATGGCCAAACACTACTTATTTCCTTATAGATTATGTGAGGGAAGATTACAAGTGGGTTCCCCAAGCCTGGTAGTCTATGTGGAAAAACCTCCCATTATTCCCATCCTCTCCTAGTCCTAACTCCAGTAAATAATATTCTATTTTCTCTACAAGAGTAAATGATGTTCTACTTCAAAAATTATGGCAGATTTATTTTCATTAATTTGTGGCTACAGTGAGGATATTCAATATTTTTATTTTGCAATCCCTCCAAAACTTTCAGGATATACACTTCACTTTGGTGACCAGACAGGAGTCATCAATACCCACCTCTTCTGCATCACAGTTAACTTTTAATTTTAAAAAGAATTATCAGAATACAACTCAAAAGATGAGAAAGCACTTTAAATTTGCTAATAATAGCACAATTAACCAACTTTATCTATCTAAATTACATTTTCACCTGGTATTCCATGAAATTAATGACTGCCTGAACCTCAGCAGAAAAGTGGCAAAGAAGAAATGATACATTGTTTGTGACTTGACAAATAGAAGATAAAGTGATGCTTGCAGTTCAGTGAAGGCTACAGTTGGAAACTGAAATTTAATATAGTGGATGTGTTATTTAGCTATAGAGCTAAAAAAACCATTTTTCAGGAAAATCAGCAGTTTTTCCAGAAGGAAAATTATACCTGTGTATCTATTTATAAAAATAGAAAAATAAAATAAAATGTTTTAACCACTATTAAATTGAACCTGAAAATAAAGCCATTGATACCTACCTAGATTTTAGTAAAATTATATTTCACTTGGAGAAAAACTTGTTTTTAAGTGACTGGTTTCTTAGTATGGTACCATTGAAAGGTATTTGATTCAAATTCCTTTCAACTTTATCATTTAATCAAACATGTTTTACATTTAAATGTATGTGCATAATATTTATGCATAACTAACAACTCGTATCCTCATGTGTACCTCTAGAACCTTGAGTTCATAGTTCTTCAAATATACTTGCAAATTAAAGCAAAAAAACATATCCTTATGCTATACATCAAGGAAAAAATAGTTTTCTGATTTGACCTCATTTTAGTCATTTTGCAATGACAAATAAGGCATACCAAGAAAAAGGAAATACGAATAATTTCCCTTCAATTATTTCAGAAAAGCAACTTCACACAAAAGCTGAAGGTAGAAAATACACTTCTTCTTAATGAGATTTTATTAAGATTACTTGTTTATTTGTGCCAGTCAAATCTGACCTTTATAATACCATATTTGTTTAGATCTAGTGGAGATAAATTGAGTGCACTGATTCTAAATTGAAGATCTATTAAGTAATAAGTAGGATGTAGTTTTATAATCACCTTCAGGTTATAAACAACATTTACCACAAGATCAAAACATGTTGACTTAGAAGAAGCAAATGCAAATTAAATTGGAAGAGATTTTAGAAATGCAGTGAATAGAATTATAAGATGTGGTGCTATTAAGAATTTTAAAATATTTCTAATTTCACTTGATTAATTGGTGATTATGCTCTAGAAGACTTATCCAACCAAAATTTTACAGCATTTCATGAAAAACATTAAAAGCATTTTTGGTTTGATAGACAACAATATTTAAGATACAGTTATTTAGAACTTCCCTGGTTGCTTAGATGGTAAAGCATCTGCCTACAATGCGGGAGACCCAGGTTCAATCCCTGGGTTGGAAAGATCCCCTGGAGAAGGAAAATGGCAATCCACTCCAGTATTCTTGCCTGGAAAATCCCATGGATGGAGGAGCCTGGTGGGCTACAGTCCATGGGGTCACAAAGAGTCAGACACGACTGAGGGACTTCACTTTATTTAGATTTCTTGATAGAATAATTGGAACAATCACCAGTTTTTTTTCTATTGCTTTTGTTTTTTAATTTGCTACTACAAAGTGAAGGAAAATAAATATTTCTCCTCTGATGTCAAGTATGAGATCTCAGGAGGGGTGTGTGTGTGTGTGTGTGTGTGTGTGTTGGGTGTATGTTAATATCACTGATGCTAATTCCTTTGTAATACTACTTCATTATTTTATGCAAATAATTCCCAGAATGGATCAACTTATTAAGAATTAGAAAAAAAAATAAATGTCATCAATATAGGGTGGTATATCAGCAATTTGAAAATGTACGTCACACTGAAAATGAAGTCATAGAGAACTTTTTCAAGTTTTTTTTTTTTAATTATAAGATAACTTTTGGAAAAATAATGTTCAGAAGCTAAAGCAATTATGTCATGGTATTCCAATTTTTGTTTACGAGATAATTAAAAAAATATAAACAGAAGGATTGACTTCAAATACCAGAGAAAGTCCTGTTAACACTTATTCTTCAAACAACTTTACTTGTATTTATTATAAATTTTAAAGATGAACACTTAAAAAAAAATAAAACTACCATTTCACCATTTAAAGTAGCTACTATGAAATCCTTACTAAAGATGTACCTATTACAATGATATAATTTCAACAATATTTGGAAACAATAATCCCCATCAAATTCAGGATATAATCCAACATTGTATGTCCTTTAAGGCCTTTGTGTATGTCTCTAGACTTATCTTCTAAAATTTTCAAGTAGTATCAGCATATTATCTAAGCTATAGTCTTAAAGTTTAAAAAGAAATGTTAACCCTAAAAAAAATAAAAATAAAAATTTCATCATTGTGTTTGTTTTTCCTCTTGGAAGAAATACACTTTCCTCTATTCCCATTTGAGCAGTGGCTGAGACTGCCTGATGGCTCACCCTTCAGTACTGGAAGCAAATAATTCTATACCATCCCTGGTGGACTTACATAGTCTCTCCATGTGCCACCTTGGACAGTGCTTATATCAGGTTCTGAAGTGCACAGTCTGACAATTATTTGTGTTGTAATAATAATTTTCTTCTTTTTCCTACTAAATATGTAATTTATATTGATCTACTCAACAAATCAATACATGATCAGAAGAATCATCCATAAGACTATTTCTCACATTTATGCTCTATACATGGGGGTCACAATGTCTCAGTTTAACATTGAAGTGATCAGATTCATCCTCCTACACTGGGAAGCATCACTGCATGTGGCCTCTCATTTCTGTCCCTGTAAATTTTCTGGAAGAGTCTATGGAAATGTTAAGCACTGGTTTATATTTTTGGACCAGTCTAATTATTAGGAAGAACTTTCCTTTGCTGGAATCAGTTCACTTTAGCCTCTACTTCTCTCTGAAACAAAATTTGAGACAAGGTTTTACATCCTGTTCAAATGGTTGCTTCAACACCTAGGTATCTCCTCTACATACATCCAGGCCCTTCGTATACACATCTTATAATAGATGTCCCTACACATTGTTCTTCCAATCAACAACTGAATGTATGATCCTATCATCGATTTACTCGAAATAAATTTGAACCACAGTTTAAGTATGTGCAAATGTGTCTTTTCTGTCTTACTTGAATTTGGTCTCTTTCAAGATTAGAGAAATACTGCATTTTTCTCTCTCTCCCTATCTATCCATCCATCCAATATCATCTATATATCTATTTATCTTGAAAGAATCAAGGAATGAATGGGTAGAAAATCAGAGAGAAGAGAAAACATACAGAAATCATAGGGAGCAAAAGAGCATATGCTAACTTTTCTAGGGCCAACAATATTAACAGAAACAAAGGTTAATTTACAGTAAGTCAAAGCATACTTTTTAAGTGCACATTCATTCTTTCATTGAACATTTCTTTCATAACTACTACTAGGCCAGGCATTGGCATAGATGGGGATAAAGCAGAGCAAACACCTAATGTAATACAAAAAGTATGGCTATTGTTCATGGAATTACACATGTGATATGTTGCTAGTGATTTTGAGTATATTTCTTTCATCACTATGGCATGTACTGATAATTCAGTACATTTAGGTTTTCTTGAGTAGGCTGTGTTTCTTTCTGATTATTTCATGTAAGAGACAATAATCTGAATGGTATTAATGAATCCAAAATTGCTCTTGAACAATGGTTAGATTCAGCTTGACTCAATTATAAGCAAATAGACTTTTTATTTATTTATTTTTTTATTGACAAGAGTATATTTTCATTCAACATGTTTGCAATACTGGTTTTCCTTGGATTTCAACACTCCGTATTCAAATGATTATCATTTACTTACTTTATTGATTGCCCTTAGGAATTGCTATTCACATAACAAATGTGGATATTCTAATAAAATTTGACAAATATTTTGAACTATTGTTGAGTGTACTACCCACCAAATGAATAGGTAGTTGATATGCCATCATAAGATCTGTCTGAAGAGCAGTATTGTGCATTCATGAATGCTAAACCAAATAGACTCCAAATACTCTCACACCATCTCCACCTCCAATTTAGTCAAAAGTGTGAGGTCAATTGGGACTTTCTAACATTTTATCTGTTCAAAGCACACTGTACATGCAGAAAGGGAACATTATTAATTTGTGAGATTTTTTTGTAATATTCTCCTAGGTGTTTCTTCCGAAAGCATTTATTTGCAAGAAAATTAACTACAACTTGATTTAATTTGTAAGTTATTTTGAAACCCTCCTCAAGAGTTTCCAAGTCATTGATTCTTTAGGCAGGATTAAATAAAATTAACTCACAGGAATTCTTCACATTTGTTTTATAGCTAAAAAAGTAGAGCTTCATGACCTCAGCTGCTTTTTAATTAAAGCTTGTTTTTGTTGAAAACTCTGCTAGCCCACGTTTGTTACTATTTGTATTCATACAGTAGATATTAACCACGCTTGTAAGAAAAAGCAAAAATGTTCCTCCTCAAAGAGAAAGATGAGAATGGGGGGTGTAAAGCAGGTGCAAGACACAACCAGATGGAAATTATTACCCGTTAGCTTGTAATCAGCATCCTAGAAGAAAAGAGATGAAAAACATGAAAAGCTGCAGTTTTCTCTTCTTGCTGTAGGAGGCTAATATTGCACTCCTGCACTTAAATACACATCTCAGCAGGTCTCCAGCTACAGAAGGGAAATTCTGATGATCATACAAAAAAACAGAATCATTGAAAAGTTCATGCTGAATAGGGAGGCTGAATTTCCACTTTCTCCTGTTAGTAAGCTGCTGCAGAATGTTCTGAAATGTGAAATTAGCTTAAAAATAAAATAAAACACTAAAACTGAAGACTCAAAGTGTTTTGTTAAGATCTTACTATCCTGGTATAACCAAGCTGAAAACAGGGGAAGGTCATTACTGTAACTTCACTGTTAGCAGAAAGCTTAGAAACAGCACCGTTTAATCCTCACCCCTCCCACAATGGGGCTTCCCAGGTGCCAATAATGAAAGAACCCACCTGCCAATACAAGCGATATAAGACATGTGTTTGATACCTGGATCCATAAGATCCCCTGAAGGAGGGCATGGCAACTCATTCCAGTATTCTTGTCTGGAGAATCCCATGGACAGAGGAGCCTGGCGGGCTACAGTCCATAGGGTTGTGAAAAGTCAGTCACTGCTGAGCATGCACACATGTAAGCCTCCCACAATGAAGCATGTAGGAATGGGAATTTTACTAGAAAAACACAAAAGTGGAAGGTGTAAAATCATTTCTTGTATTCTTCTCCATATCGTATGAGAATTTTCAAATAATTCTGTTCCAAAAATTCCTGGTTTTACAGCCTCAGGGAACACTATCCATAAATACGTGGCTTTGTCACTAGCAAGTATAACACCTACATTTGACTGGTTTAAGCAAAATTGTTAGTTTTGTGCCCTTGAAAGTTAGAGAAATAACTGCTTAGCTTGCCTTGCTGTTTCTCTGTAGGTTTTTGTGAAGAATTTGAAGAATATGAGAATTCTATTTATGGAATGATAGAGATTCTTTTATAATGGTCTACAAAATATATTTCATTTACTATGAAATGAAAAGACCCTGATGCTGGGAAAGATTGAGGACAGGAGAAGGGGACAGCAGAGGATGAGATGGTTGGATGGCATCACTGACTCAATGAACAAGGTTTTGGGTGGACTCCGGGAGTTGGTGATGGATAGGGAGGACTGGCGTGCTGCGGTTCACGGGGCCGCAAAGAGTCAGACATGACTGAGCGACTGAACTGAACTGAACTGATCAAGTATTCAATACAAGAGAAAATAGATTCTTCACCTAAACGTAGAGAAACTCTTAAAATTCCCAAAATCAGGGAATTTTTGAGTTCCACAAGTGTGCTTATTTTATACCAGTAATTTCCCTATGTGGCTGCTTAACATTAATTGCTATTTACTTAATTATCAATTATCATTTAATGCCTCAATTTATAATGAGTTTCGCTACTACTGTTAATAGTTTTCAGAGATTCTGCTGAAGATATTAAGTAATGTAGTGTATAAAGTTGATATCAAATGCAATTTTCGGGCCATCTTAAAAGCACATTATGCCTTGTGAGAATATCCACACAATTCTTTAAGCCTATATGAATGAAAGGTACTTATTTCCTATAATATGTCTGAGAACATTTATTTCTATACCATAAAGTATTTATTTGTGGAAATTATTACATATACTACTCTCTCTCTAATCATTGTAGAAGACTTTATTTTCTTCTTTAATATTTTTAAATGATGGGCTACTGAAATTTATATGTAAGAACATACATGTGCTTATATGTTTAAACATAAATTCATTTAGTATTCATATTCATTTTTATATATTCACAGAATTTCAAATACTTTATTTAAAAAAAATATGTGGAGCCAATAGCCTTTTGAACTGCCACAAAACAGGTAAGTGTAAGGGATACATATGGGATGAGTGAGAGTTAGTCGCTCAGTCATGTCCTCTTGCACCCCGTGGACGATAGCTTGACAGGCTCCTCTGTCCATGGGATTTTGCAGGCAAGAATATTTTAGTGCATTGCCATTGGTTCTTCCAAGGGATCATCCCAACCAGGGATTGAACCCAGTCTCCTGCATTGCAGGAGAATTCTTTATCTTCTGAGCCACCAGGGAAGCCCATGGGATGCAAGCATATAAAGAATATGCATATGTAAGGAATACACACGATGTAGTTCAGAGTGAAAGGAGATACTTCCAGGGCCCTGCATCAGTCTGGACAACATGCCTCTCAGAACTTCTGCTGTGAGGAATTTAATTGGCCAACAGTCTCAGCTGCTGCTCTCTGAAATCCAACCTGTGGATGATGCTGAAGGATGTACTTCTTATGGTCTGTGGCCAGCTCACACTTGAGGACTCCAGGGCACTGAGGCTGTTTGTTCCTGAAGGCAACTCTGGTTCCTGATAACTTTGCTGAAACTCAGAATTGAAGAGCTTCCTTCTTTCTCTCTTTCACAGGGTTTTAATCTGTTTTTCAGGAGGACTGCCACATATCTCTAGCAGTGCATCCTTTATGCTTTAAATTTTCACATAAAATAATAAATAAATTTATTTATATCATTCTGGGTTTTGCTAATTGTGTATTGTTGACTTTAAAAAAATGCACAATGTGAGTGTTTTAAGTTGTTTTATTTGTGGTCAAATGAAGACTTCAGCCTGGGAGACAGCACCTCAAATAGACACTTGCCCTTACAGATATTTCCACTCCCAAATCTCTTGCATGTTTAACTGCATCTTGTTGTCTGCTTCTTAGGGATCTAGACAACACAGATAGGATGGGAAGAACTACCCAAGAGAGAACTGTCGAGGACATATTTTGAGCTCCCATTTAGGCACCAGACTGTGCAGGCTGATGTGCTAAATTCAGATTAGATTATATATTCCCTCAGAGAGTTTACTAACCAGTACTAAAAATCACTTAGAAGAACATAAATTTGTACTCTTAGCTCTAAACTGGCACTTGCCATGGGTACTTGCCATCCACCTCCACAAGGATCAAATCATCTGCTGCTGCAGATGCTGACCTGCAACACTGCTAAAAGGAGTTCAGGGTGGAGAGCTCGTGGAAAAACTGGCAGAACAGGTCTTCAGAAAGATATTTGCAGGAGCCAATTTTATGAGCCCAATTCTGGTATCTCCTCATATCTAGAAAGACACTAAAATCCTTCATGGTGATGACTGCTCCTTGTGACTAGCAGAAAGCTTCTGAGAAAAAAAAATATTTCCATGTATGGATGTGAGAGTTGGACTGTGAAGAAGGCTGAGCGCCTAAGAATTGATGCTTTTGAACTGTGGTGTTGGAGAAGACTCTTGAGAGTCCCTTGGACTGCAAGGAGATCCAACCAGTCCATTCTCAAGGAGATCAGCCCTGGGATTTCTTTGGAGGGAATGATGCTAAAGCTGAAACTCCAGTTCTTTGGCCACCTCATGTGAAGAGTTGACTCATTGGAAAAGACTCTGATGCTGGGAGGGATTGGGGGCAGGAGGAGAAGGGGACGACAGAGGATGAGGTGGCTGGATGGCATCACTGACTCGACGGACATGAGTCTGAGTGAACTCCGGGAGTTGGTGATGGGCAGGGAGGCCTGGCGTGCTGCAGTTCATGGGGTCGCAAAGAGTCGGACACGACTGAGCGACTGAACTGAACTGAACTGAACTGATTGTACGTACTCGCCTTTCACCAAAATCACTTATATACTGACTGTCCCCCCAGCCTCTTTGGCACAGTTGCTCAGAGCTATCAGAGGTGCCGTCTCCTGGACTGCAGTCTCATTTTACCCCAAATAAAACTTAACTCACAACTCTCACATTGTTCATTTTTTAAAAGTGGACAATACATAATTAACAACACCTAGAATTATATATATATAGGCTTCCCTAATAGCTCAGCTGGTAAAGAATCCACCTGCAATGCAGGAGACCCTGGTTTGGTTCCTGGGTCAGGAAGACCCACTGGAGAAGGGATAGGCTACCCACTCCAGTATTCTTGGGCTTCCCTTGTGGCTCAGCTGGTAAAGAACCCGCTTTCCTATTTATATATATTATTTGAATAAGTTTATATATATTTATTATTTTATGTGAAAACATAAAACATAAAGAGTGCAGCCTCTCTGAGGGACAAATCAGAGTGTTCTTGGATGAGACCACAGAGAACCTCCAGAAGTGACAGGATATTTGAGGAAGAGGAGGAAGAAGAATCCAGTCATGACAAAGAAGAAGAATTTTTATTTCCTGAGAGGGAGCATGTATACTTCTGTTACTTGTCTGACAGGAAATGTGTAAGATAGAGTATCTTATATTGATATAGAAAAGTAGATCAATATCTTTGAGGTGCTTGTTTGTAAGCTAAGAAAAAGAATTGTGCTACAAACAATCACAGCAGGTCTTTCCATCTGAGGAAAACAGATTTAAGTCAAGAAACAGGGGCTTTAACTCAGTTATATCTGAAACAAGCTGTGCAAAACCACCTTGAATAGCAGGCTCCTCGGTGAAAGTTACAATTGCTCTGAGGATTAGAAGAGATCATATTCAGGAAAAAAAAATCCTAAATCCTTGGTCTCTTTTAGGGCTCAGATATACCCATACATTTTACTCTTTGCTAAGTTATATCTCTACAAAGATGAAAGCTTCATCTGGTAACAAAAACATTAAAAGTCAAGTTGTGTTTTGGTGAGAGTATGTTAAACTGTGGGCTTCCCTCATGGCTCAGTCGGTGAAGTATCTGCCTGCAATGCAGGGAACCCAGATTCAATCCATGGGTTGGGAAGGTCCCCTGGAGAAGAGAACGGCTACCATTATTCTTGCATGGAGAGTCCCATGGACAAAGGTGTCTGGCGGGCCATAGTCCAGGTGGTTGCAAAGAGTCAGACACAACTGAAGCATCTAAGTGTGTATGCACGCACGCATCTGTGTGCACGCACACACACACACACACGCTAGACTAGACTTTCTGTGGAGGAAGGGGTTTGTGTCAGTTTTGCTTAGTGATGTATCTCAAGGACCTATGAAGGCACTTGCCACATAGGTGCTTGTGTGTGCTTGCTCAGTAGCTAAGTAGTGTCCTAACTTTGTGACCCCATGGACTGCAGCCCACCAGGCTCCTCTGTCCATGGCTTTCCCAGGCAAGAATACTGGAGTGGGTTGCCATTCCCTTCTCCAGAGGATCTTCCTGATCTAGGGATTGAATCTGAGTCTCCTACATTGGCAGGCAGATTCTTTACCCCTGAGCCACCAGGGAAGCCGCCACATAAGTAGTGTCCAATAAATATGCAGTGAATTATTAGAAAAACAAGGCATTGATCCTAAGGCAGAAGAGTTTGTTTGTTAACTACCTCCTACCTAGCAATATTTGGTACAAGACTTAAGAAAGAGTCACTTTAGGTTTGAAATATTAGAGATGGAATTCTGTTTGTAATGGTAACTGGATAAATGACAGTTGCCTAATGATCATATTTGTGGGCATGTGGAAAATTTCAACACAAAATCTGGGGTTAAAGATTGGATTGACAAGAGGAACATGGTTTGTAACATTTTATATATATTCTATTAAGTGAGTTATCATGAATTTAATGTTAGCAAATATAGCAATAAAGGTTTACACACACACAATAAATAAACAAGAATCCACACCCTCCCCCCTACTCCACCACACACACACACACCCACACACCCCTACTGGCCTATAGCACAAGGGTGTGCCGGACAGTTTTTCATTGATTTGCAGTGAAGAGGGAAATTTCTATTTGGGGAAAACTCTAAGAGTAAATGTAAAAAATGAAGTACTGGCTCAATTATACAACTCTGGATATGTGTGTATCGATACAGCCCTTCTCTTAAAATTGTGTCTACTCTGTCTTAAGTTGTCTTGGTGATTTTCCATTTCTACATTATGTTTTATTTTGAATAAAAACGTTCATATACTCTAATGTATTCATATTATATATAGAATATATGTTTGAGTGGGTTCTGACTGGTTTTTCCACTATTTGATTCTTACATCTTCATGTTTCATTTAGAGGAGCAAAAACAAAAATAGGTTCTCAAATTTTGCATCTGTCTTATTCTGTAATTACTTATGGAGTGTTTTCATTTAAAGTTTCTATATGGCTCTTTCCTTAGGAAAAAAGATTGCTGCATGAACACACATGCCTTGAGTAGTATTTTTTAAATCTACTAGAAAAAAAAGATGTTTCTTTCATGGTTCTTGGAGCAGAAACTTCACACTGATCATTGTGCTGAATTCCCCTTCACAAAAACCACTCCAATCAATCACCTTCAATTCCTCTGGTTCCTGAGGACTCTGGCTTTCAACCTCAATACCATAATCCCTTCTTAGTCACGCCCTTCCTAGACTTGCACAATGACAGTGACCCAGGTCAGATCTGACTTTGCCATTCTAACCTAAAATTGATCTCTGGATATTCCAGGTCCTTGGGGGAGGAGAGATTGTCCTCGCCTCCCAGGTATAATCACAGTCTCCCAAGAGGGAGACTGATGCCAACTCACTCTATTATCCGTAATGGACAACAGAGATGTCCTTCCTTCTCCTTGGAAGGCATTTCAGCATCACTCTGTTACTTCAGTAAAAACCTTTTCATTTCTCTCAGTCTCAGCTTCCTTCTTCTGTAATAATGACTCACCCATTCATCTCCCAAAGCTATTGTGAAAATAAAAACTAAAAGTCTTTTTAAGACAGTATACAAAAATATAGTGCTATTATTTTTAAGAAAACCTGGCTAAAATGTTTCTAAACTACAAAGGAATTCTATCAGAAAAGAAATGTACACAGTAGAAGTTTAAAATAGAATTTCTCCAGGGTGTATAAAATACTGTGTAGTAAACCACCCAGATTTGGGCTACCACTGAGCTTATTGTTACCATGCTGCAGTGTTCTGACTTGTCTCCTTGGTATAAATCAATGAATTGACCACCACTATTGATGAATATCTTTTACAACACCTCCAGGGGAAATTCATTGTTCATCTACTCTATTTCAGAGATGAGTCAAAATGCTCTAGTTACAGGAACAGCTGAGTTTGTCAGCTTAGAACCCTTGCCAACTTATAAGAACAAAATGTGGGCTTGCAAGGAGTGATATCTTAGAAATAGTATTACGAATTGTCTTAGTGATTGCTATTACATGTCTGTACTAACTTAAGAAAAGTTAAGATAACATTTTAGATAATAAATGCTAAGATTTAAAAAATAATTTATTTATTTAAATTGGAGGTTAATTACTTTACAATATTGTAGAGGTTTTTGCCATACATTGATTGACATGAATCAGCCATGGGTGTACATGTGTCCCCCATCCTGAACCCCCCTCCCACCTCCCTCCCCGTTTCATCCCTCAGAGTCATCCCAGTACACCAGCCCTGCTAAATGCTAAGACTTATAAAGAGATTTACTGAAAACTGTAGTATTTTCCCCCCAGGGCAGCACACTCAATGCAAATGTAGTAGACAGTTTTCAGAATGCTGTCCACTTATGACCATTAACCTTTCCATCAGAATTGATTCTCTATAAGGTAAAAGATCTCATGGTCATGTTTGAAAACAATCATATGTTCATAGTTCATTCAACCATGAGCAGACTCTTTAACCCGTTAACTTCTCTGGTGGTTCAGTGGTAAAGAATTTGCCTGTAATGCAGGAGATGTGGGTTGGATCCCTGGGTTGGAAAGATCCCTGGAGAAGGAAATGGCAACCCACTCCAGTATTCTTTCTTGGTAAATCCCATGGACAGAGAAGTCTAGCAGGCTACATGACATGGAGTTGCAAAGTTGGATACAACTTAGTGACTAAACTGCTACCACCTTTTCTATGAACCTTAAGTGATTATGAGAGTACCCTGATACCATATGGAACACATTCCAGGAGCTAACTGGTGACCAAAGTTTACTCCCTCCATGACTGTGAATCCAAATCACCTGTGTGGTTGATGAAGTGATGTGCTGAGCAGATTCTTGAGAAATGCTAAAAGTATAAGATCCTCTATGTTCACTATCTGAATATCTGTATTTAGAATTCAGCAACATGCCCCATATATCTTGAAGCACATGTGACTTGAAAAAGAAGTAGCTGCTATTCAGTTTTGCTTCATTATGTGGATAAAGAAGTAGAAAAGGTTGGCTTACACATGCACATACTTACACACAGTCACACTCACACACACACACACAAACAATCAGTGAGAGCTAGACTGAGAACTAAAGAGTGAGAGCAAGAGAGGGAGAGAGAACCATACATCAAACAGAAATAAGAAAAAAAGAGACTGATTCAATGGGCTGAAAAAAATGTTCCGCAAAATATGTCTCTGAAAATGGTGAATTGTTATTCATATTAAAAAAAAAAAAAAGAGGAGATCATTTTTGCAGATGATTAAGGATTTTGAGATGGAGAGACTATCCCAGATAATACAGATGGGTCCCAAACACAATCACAAGTATCCTTTAAAATGAAAAGACCTGGACTTAGATGTGCACAGAGAAAAAGAAAGATTTGAGTAAGCTGGCCCTGAAGATGGGATTGATACAGCCGCAAGCCAGGGAATGTCCACAGCCACAAGAAACTGGAAGAGGTAAGGAACACATTCACTGCTAGACAGAGGGAGTCTGATTCTGCCAATACCTTGGTTTCAAACCAATAATAATTTTATATTTCTCGCCTTCAAAACTGTGACAGAACAAATTTCTATTTCTTAAGCCACCCTGTCTTTGGTAAGTTGGTATAGTTGCCACAGTAAACTAATACACTCATTGACTTTAAATTGCTCTTTTCAGTCTCTTTCAGGGGTCTCCCTAATTTCTGCCTTTGGGTTGCATGATCCAAGAATATATAGAACAAAATCACACATTATACTTCCTATCTCAAGTTGTGTTCAGTGACTAACAATTGACAGCATTATAGCAACATACTATATGAAAATTATTCAAGTAAATTAATAGGGAAATTATTATATACAAGAAGTACTGGGTAAGTTTTATATAGGTTAGGACATGTAAGTTTCTTCAGTTAAAGAAATGTGAGTGTACATGAAATATGCCTTTTATGAGCAGAATCTTGAAAAGACATGATACAGTTGGAGCCTTTTTATTTCTATCTTCCATAAGACCAGCAAAGTTTAATGATAGAAAGATAACTATAATATTTATAATACATCACAGAATATACAATGCTTTGAAGAATTGAAAGGACAAGAAAATTGCATACTAGATAATAGAGTTTGGGGAGATGAATCCTTAAAAGCATAGAAATAGACAATATTTTAGATGGATCTTGAAAAATGGCAATATAGAGAGCTAGTCTTAGTGGTAAGTGTGCTGAAATATGGATTTAGTGAAAATGACATTCTTATCATTGGATGTGTTTGAGAAATGCAATTAATAAATTTTGAGAGAATCCGAGGTATCTATGTGAAAATACTTAGACGTGAACTGTGAAAGTCAGAGCTTTCCAGATAAAATGGAACCAACACTCTGTGTGTATGTTTTTGTGTGTATGTGTGTCGAGAGCAAGAGCGAGAGCAAGTGTGAAAGCTAGAGCAAGAGCGAGAGTGAAAGCTAGAGAGAAAAGAGAGAATTTATTTTAAAGAATTGGCCCATGTAGTTGTGGGGCTGCCAAGTCTGACATCTTCAGGGTAAGATGACAAGATATGCACCCAGAGGGAAATTGATGCTGCAGCTCTAGTTCAAAGGCAGTTTGGAGGCAGGATTCTCTCTTCTTTAGAGGACCTTATTTTTTTTTTTTCTTTTTCTAGTAAGGTTTTCAACTGGTTAGAATAGTCTCATCAACATTATGAAATTCAGTGTTTAACTCAAAGTCTAGTGACTTAAATGTTCATTTCATTTAAAATGGGCTTCCCTTATTGCTCAGTTGGTAAAGAATCTGCCTGTAATGTAGGAGAGCTGGGTTTGATTCCTGGGTCCTGAAGATTCCCTGCAGAAGGGAACGCATACCCACTCAATAAATATTCTGGCCTGGAGAATTCCTGGGTCACAAAGAGTCAAACATGACTGAGCAACTTTTACTTTCACTTTTCACATTTCACTTTCCCTGGTGGCTCAGATGGTAAAGAATTTGCCTTCAAGGCAGGGGATCCAGCTTCAATCCCTGGTTTGGAAAGATCCCCTGGAGGAGGGAATGGCTATTCACTCCAGCATGCCAAAGAATGCTCAAACTACCACACAATTGCACTCATCTCACATGCTAGTAAATTAATCCTCAAAATTTTCCAAGCCCAGACTTTAACAGTACATAAACCATGAACTTCCAGATGTTCAAGCTACTTTTAGAAGAGGCAGAGAAACCAGAAATCAAATTGCCAACATCTACTGGATCATCAAAAAAGCAAGAGAGTTCCAGAAAAACATCTATGTCTGCTTTATTGACTATGCCAAAGCCTTTGATTGTGTGGATCACATAAAATGTAGAAAATTCTGAAAGAGATGGGAATACCAGAACACCTGACCTGCTTCTTGAGAAATCTGTATGCATCAGGAAGCAACATTTAGAATTGGTATGGAACAACTGACTGGTTCCAAATAGGAAAAGAAGTATGTCCAGGCTGTATATTGTCACCCTGCTTATTTAACTTATACACAGAGCACATCATGAGAAATGCTGGGCTGGATAAAGCACAAGCTGGAATCAAGATTGCCAGGAGAAATATCAATAACCTCAGATATGCAGATGACACCACCCTTATGGCAAAAAGTGAAGAAGAACTAAAGAGCCTCTTGATGAAAGGGAAAGAGGAGAGTGAAAAAGTTGGTTTAAAGGTCAACATTGAGAAAACTAAGATCATGGCATCCAGTCCCATCACTTCATGGCAAATAGATGGGGAAACAGTGGAAACAGTGGCAGACTTTATTTTGGGGGGCTCCAAAATCACTGCAGATGGTGATTGCAGCCATGAAATTAAAAGATGATTGCTCCTTGGAAGGAAAGTTATGACCAACCTAGAGAACATCTTAAAAAGCAGACACATTACTTTGCCAACAAAGGTCCACCTAGTCAAGGCTATGGTTTTTCCAGTAGTCATGTATGGATGTGAGAGTTGGAGTATAAAGAAAGCTGAGCATTGAAGAACTGATGCTTTTGAACTGTGGTGTTGGAGAATACTCTTGAGAGTCCCCTGGATGGCAAGGAGGTCCAACCAGTTCATCCTAGAGGAAATCAGTCCTGAATATTCATTGAAAGGACTGATGTTGAAATTGAAACTCCAATACTTTGGTCACCTGATGCAAAGAGCTGACTCATTTGAAAAGACCCAGATGCTGGGAAAGATTGAAGGCAGGAGGAGAAGGAGATGACAGGGGATCAGATGGTTGGATGGCATCACCAACTCAATGGACATGAGTTTGAGTAAACTCCAGGAGTTGGTGATGGACAGGGAAGCCTGACATGCAGCAGTCCATGGGGTCGCAAAGAGTCAGGAACAACTGAGCGACTGAACTGAATTGAACTGACTGAACTCACTCCAGTATTCTTGCCTGGATAATTCCATGGATGAAAGAGCCTGGTGGGCTTTGGGGTTGCAACTAACTACTGAGCTACTGAGTAATAGCAACTGACTGAGATACTAACCCTTTTAAATTAAAGTTTCATGGTGCAGCTAGACCAACTATCTGGCCACCATGGCCTGGTTGAACTGACCATGAAATTCACCACCACAGGTAGGTGTTGGTGTATTTCCACTTAATTTAATAATTGGCAAGCTATTTAACATTTTTTAATGGGCAGACCCAGGATCAGAGATTCAGGAAGAATCATCCATGGGTGAATGTCAATAAGTTTGTAGCACAGAGCCTACATTTAATTAGAAATTTTAATAAAGCCCACTTTCAAACAGCAGTATCTATCAGGTTAATAAAAAAAGTTTCTTTGCATTTTTCTGAAAGATGATATGGAAAATCCAGAACAAACTTTTTGGCTAACCCCATATTTTTGAGTGTCCTACAGTTAATTTGTGACAGAGTTCATCCTTCCCATCTCTCATGAGATTGCTCTCAGTCATTTCTCTCTCATAGGAAATGGCAGTGCACTACTGGAAGAAGCACAAGCTGGAATCAAGGTTGCAGGGAGAAATATCAATAACCTCAGATATGCAGATGACACCACCCTTATGGCAAAAAGTGAAGAGGAACTAAAAAGCCTCTTGATGAAAGTGAAAGTGGAGAGTAGAAAAGTTGGCTTAAAGCTCAACATTCAGAAAACAAAGATCATGGCATCTGGTCCCATCACTTCATGGGAAATACATAGGGAAACAGTGGAAACAGTGTCAGACTTTATTTTTTGGGGCTCCAAAATCACTGCAGATGGTGACTGCAGCCATGAAATTAAAAGATGCTTACTCCTTGGAAGGAAAGTTATGACCAACCTAGATAGCATATTCAAAAGCAGAGACATTATTTTGCCAACAAAGGTTCGTCTAGTCAAGGCTATGGTTTTTCCTGTGGTCATGTATGGATGTGAGAGTTGGACTGTGAAGAAGGCTGAGCACCGAAGAATTGATGCTTTTGAAGTGTGGTGTTGGATGAGACTCTTGAGAGTCCCTTGGACTGCAAGGAGATCCAACCAGTCCACTCTAAAGGAGATCAGCCCTGGGATTTCTTTGGAAGGACTGATGCTGAAGCTGAAACTCCACTTTGGCCACTTCATGCGAAGAGTTGACTCATTGGAAAAGACTCTGATGCTGGGAGAGATTGGGGGCAGGAGGAGAAGGGGACGACAGAGGATGAGATGGCTGGATGGCATCACTGACTCAATGGACGTGGGTCTGAGTGAACTTCGGGAGTTGGTGATGGACAGGGAGGCTTGGCGTGCTGAGATTCATGGGGTCTCAAAGAGTCGGACATGACTGAGTGACTGAACTGAACTGACAGTATTCTTACCTGGGAGACTCCATGGACAGAGGAGCCTGGTGGGCTACAGTCCACTTGATTGGAAAGAGTGGAACATAACGGAGCAACTGAGTATACACACACAGTCTATAATTACCTAATTACTATTAATGCTTTATTCCAGCCATTATTTTTTCTAAGAGTCCAGAATTGTTTTTAATGGAAATAATTGAACTGTTTAAATAAAAGCAGTAACAGTGATGCCCATGACTTGTAACATATGATTGTAAACTCTGTACTGATAATAGCATAATGTCTAGGAAGGTGTAAGTGGGATGCCTATTGTAAGGTTCTTATACAATCAGTAAATAGTGTAATGTCACTTGAAATATACTGTGATAAGTTAAAAATGTATACCAGGATCCTAAAACAACACCAAAGTTATAGAGAGTTACAGCCAAAAGCTATTATTTTTTAAATAAAATAAAAATGAAAAAAAAAAGTTAGACTCTCATTTATTCCTCTTCTAATGATCTTCCCCTTTTATATGGATCCAGTTTTGTTAGGTATATTATTTCCTTTCTGTCTGGAGAACTTTCAACTTTTCCTGCAATAGCTGGTTTTCTGGCAACATTTTTTTTTTCCACTTTGTATTTACCTGAGAAAGTATTTTGCATTCACTTTTGAAGGATAATTTCATCACCTATAGAATTTTAAAGCTTTGTGCTTTGCTCTTTTTTTTCTATCTGCCATTAATTTTGGAAAGTCCTCACCCATGATTGCTTCACAAATTACGTTTTTTCTTTTACTTCTTTTCTGCCCTTCCAATTACACTAATGCTGCACCTTCTCATACTCTGTCACATTTCTAATACTTTCTCTTATTTTTCTTTTTACATTTCAGTTTGAAAAGTTTCTCCTGATTTATCTTCCAGCTCTGCGATTGCTTGGCCATGCCTAATCAAGTGGTCTTTATTCCTGTTATAATATTTTCAATTTCTAGCATTTTCTTTTGATTTATTCTTAGAATTTCCATTTCTCTGGTTGTATTACTCATATGTTGGTACATTTTTTTCTACTTTTTTCATTACAGCCTTTAACATATCAATCATCACTTATTTTTAAATAATTGGTCTGGAGATTCTAAATTTAGTTTTCTATTTCAATCTGTTTCTGATTGCTATCTATTCAGGTGGTGCTTTTCTTGACTTTTGTCATGCTTTGTAATCTATCATGGAAGTATTTGCTATTTGACTACAGATGCAGGAAGTTTCTGAAGTAGGAAATGGCAACCCACTTCAGTATTCTTGCTTGGAAAATTACAGGGATGGAGGAGCCTCGTGGGCTGCAGTCCATGAGGTCATAAGAATCGGACTAAGCACACTACACCACAGCAAGCACTCCTCATCAGGGAGTCTGTGTCTTGCAAGCCCTTCAGTCATAAGCTATATTTATTACTGTCAAGTCACACTGGGTGGTGGTTAGGTGTGGGCAAGATGGAGTGTTTTATAACCCTCCAATTAAATCTCAGTTGTTTATTAAGCCTATTCTCCAGATTGTGTCCTTCATGAGAGTTTCTTCAGTAATTTAAGTTTTTCTCCTGTTGTCTCCAACTTACTTCCCTGACTGCAGAATTTTCCTGTAACTTCTTTATAGATAGACCTTGGTTGACTATGTTTCTTTTTCCCCCTTGTAAGAGACAGGGAGGTCAGATAGGGCTGGTGTAAGAGAAAATTCCTCAACTCTACAATGATACATTTCTGGTAAAATATTTTTACCTAGAGAGTATGACTTGATTCTAGTGAAAACTCAGAGCATACTTCACAATAATTACTCTTCCATAGAAATTACTCTTCCAGTCATATCCACAAAAGTTTTATTCTCTCACTTTCACCATAAAATTTTGTTGTGTTCCTCAGGATATATATCATGAAAGTGTAGGTTTCCTTAAATCTGGAGCTGCAAGGTGTCTCTCACTCTTCATGCTTGTGCAGATTGAACCTCTACAGTTGGCTTTTGAAGAACATAGGTTTGAATTGCCTGGGTCCAATTTTACATGTTTTTTGTTTTTTTTCCCGGTACAAATTCTTACAGTACTACACAATCCACAGTTGGTTGAATCTGCAGATACAGAACCATGGATATGGAGAGTTAACTGTACAATTATGGTCAGATTTTCCACTGAGCTGGGGGTGGCAATTCCCTAACCCCCTTCCTGTTTAAAGGCCAATTGTCTATTACCATTTAAGTACTCCAAATAGAGCAGCATCTGTGTCAAATAAATAGATCTCAGTGGTGTCTCTCTGGATGTACCTGGTTCTCCAGATATTAGGGTAAAATAGAATTCTGTTACCTCAGCTCTCTAAATGAGTCTGAGAAATGTTACTTATTTTGGATTTGTTAAGCTTTTTTTTTTTTTTTTGGTAAATGTGGGACTGATAAATGGTAACTTCTTTCTATGTCACAGTTGAAACTGGGAGTCCTCTTTTGAAATACATTAAATTAAATTTATTAACTGCAGTCCTCACTCTACTTTTCTCCCCGCATGATAACATACATTTCTATTTAACTATTTTTTTTCCCATCTCTGTCTTTTAAAATCAGTCTCCTTATTGCAAAATAAAATACAAGATACAGAAAACCACACACGAGAAACTGCAAACGTAATAAATTATTATAACTATAAATCCCCTTGCAGTGACCACCTGCCAGAAAATAGAACATTGCCAGTCCCTCCAGAAACCCCTTCTAGTGCCCAGTTCAATTTAACTTCTATATAACCTGGGATATGTGCCAATTCAGGCTCTACTTTTTTTCACTAATTGACAAGCACCTGACACTCACTCAATTTCCACATGCTCATGATCTCTGACTTATGATGGTTTGATTTATAATTTTTCAACTTTATGATGAAAGTGAGACATATTCAGTAGAATCCACACTTTTTGAATTTTGATCTCATCCTGGATAGCATTTTCTGGCTCTATGTTCTCTCATGATGCTGGCCAGTGGCAGTGAGCCCCAACTCCCAGTCAGCCTCACAGTCCTGAGTATAAACAGCTAATAAATTTCAACTGTCTATAACCACATGATCATTCTGTTCTTCACTTTCAGTATATTATTCAAAAATTATAGGAAATAATCAACACTCCAATATAAAATAGGTTTTGTGTTAAATGACTTTGCCAACTGTAGGCTAAGACAAGTGTTCTGAACATGCTTCAGGAAAGCTAGGCTAAGCTGTGATATTCAGAAGTTTAGGAGTACTAGATACCTTTTTGACTTACCATATTTTCAAGTTACAATGGGTTTATTGTGTTGAAACTCCACCCTAAGATCTTACTCAATTGTCACAATTCATTTGCGTTTGACTTTTCCAGTGTTTAGAAAATGCTTATCAGACCAGTGGCACTCCCACTCATCTTCTATTTCCTTCTCCACCATGCAGTTTACTCTGAATCCCTAGGAACTAATTCTGAATTGCATGCATTCATAATTGACATATGTGTGCTTCTACTTTAGCACTTATAATTAGTATTATGCCTTTTTATCGGCACCTGTCATCCAACTCGAATTTATTTCTTGAGTACAACATATTGGATTTGGATATCTAATATTTTGATACATCAGCCCACTTAAAAATTGACTCAAATGACTTGATGATGCTGCTAGGATAGAGTGAGATGGTATGAAACCAAAGAAGGAAGAGAAATAAGGAGAATATTAAAATATCCAAAGTACAGAGCATATACGCTAGCATTTTATTCACGGATATAGAAATGAGGTTGATATTTAAAATATTATATTAAGAAGAATCTATTATTCTTGGTGGTATATAATTTATATTGTGAGATAGATGGAAGATTCTATATGACTCTAAGGTTGAGCTAGGTAACATTGATAGTAAAAATGAAGTCAGCCTGAAGAATTTTTATGTGGAATTTGGTTTGTGATAGATGATATATTTGAGGCCACCTAATGACAAAGATCCAAGCCAGCTTTTTGAATTATTGGAGCCTGAAGTTCAGAATACAAATTGAGGTTTAGAAAGCAATTGCAGCAAAGAGTTTATTGGGTATAAATTAAATGGGAACATGACATGATGGAAAAGAAAACAATAAAAATAAAACAACAAAAAAAGAGAGAGGTCTCTAAAATTTGACAGTGAATGCAAGGGTTAGGATTTAGAAAGAAGGTAAAGATAGTTCCATATTGTTAAAGTCAACAAATAAGAAAGAATGTTAATAAAAATATTAATTTCAGCAAAATACTAAAAGTAAATTTTTAAATGTTATGTAGGCCAATAGAAATTTTATATGGAAGACTCATATCACCATAGATAGTTAGAAATCTGTAGAAAAAATATATAAAGTGAAAAAAGTCTCTTTCAAGGTTACTTTCTATTAAGATTGACCAAGAGAAAGCAAATAATCTGGAGTCTCAGCATAAGCAGGAAGGGATGCTAAAAAGTGACAGCCAACCACCAGAAGCTAGGAGAGAGGCAGACACCAGTTTCTTCCTCACAGCTCTCAGAGGGAAACAACTTTACTGACACCTTGATCTTGAATTTCTGACCTCTAGCACTGTGAGGCTATGCATTTTTGTTGTTTATGCAAACTAATTTGTGGCAGTTTGTTGAGACAGCCCTAGCAAATTAACACAGATTTTAACAGCAAAAGTGGGTTTCAGCTGTTCAAAATACTTAAAAATGTGGATGTAACTTTGGAACTGGATCTTAAGTAGAGCCTGAAAAAGCCCTGTGGTGTGTGATCTGAAAGGTCTAGATTGCCTTGAAGAGACTCTTGGTAGAAATATGAATGCTAATGGCGATTCTGGTGAGAGAACAGAAACAAAAGAGGAGAGCTATTGGGAAAGCTTCTATCATCTAAGAAAGTACATATATAATCATAAAGAGAAATATGAATGTTAATTCAATATCCTATAATAAACCAAAATGGACAATTTTTTAAAAAGTAGATATGAATGGTAAAATTTATTCTGACAGACCTCGGATGGAGATGAGAAACATATTACTGGAAACTAGAGGAAAAAACAAATCTGATATAAAGTGACAGAGGACTTACTTGAATTGCATTTTGTTGGCTAGAAAGTAGACTGGCAGGGGATAACTTGAACATTTAACTGAGATTTCTAAATAAAGTTTTGAAGGCCTAGGGGTCTTCTCCTTGCTGGTTATAGTGAAATGTAAGAGGAGAAATATACATTCAAGAAGAAACTCCTTAACAACAAGAAAGTAGCATTTGATGATTTAAAAGATTTCTTTTTATCCAGAGAATGCAAAAGAGTCCAGGATGTAGCAAGATAATCATGTGCTAAGTAGATTAAGTGTGTGAGACATGATCCAATCAATCATCTCAGCAGATAGAGATAGAATTATATTCAGGGATGATCTATGGAGGATCCTCTGGTAGGGTGTCTTGGAGCTCTGTGAATTGCATGGGAGGCTAACAAGTTTTAGAGAATTTTATAAAAGCAGAAACACTGCCAGCCTGAACTGCCAGAGACAGAGATGGAATGAAGTGAAGGAAGAATGACTTTGAGGAAAGAACCATTGAAAGAAAAATTACCATGAGGATAGAGCCATGGGTCTAGAGAGCAGAACTACCTCCTTGGATTTCAGAGGGCAGATGGCCATCAAGAGCATAGGGAATGGGCCACCAAGCAATGAGGAAGTTATAGGTGTGGTGGGGCTAAGCCCAAGTCTGTGAGGGCTGAGTTGCCTCCAGTCAGCCCAGAAAGCAGAGCATCATCAAACCAAGGAGGACTATTCCCAAACTTGAAAATCTAATGGAATTTGCCTGGCCAGGTTCTGGACTTGCTTGAGATCTGCCATCCCCTTTTTACCTTCCAATGTCTATCCTTTGGAATGAGAACATCTCTACGCCTGTACCATCACTGTATTTTGGAAACATAACTTGTTATATGGTTTCACAGGTTCACAGATGGATAGCAATTTTGCTTCATGATGAATCATATCCTAAATCTCACTCATACCTGATTCAGTTGATACTTTGAAGAAATTTTAAACTTAAAGTTGATACTAGAATGAGTTAAGATACTTGGGGGTGCTTTGTATGTGAGAAAGATAGTGATGTTGAGAAGCTAGGAGGCAGATAGTTATGGGTTGAATTTTGCCTCTCCCCATAGAGTATGGCTTTATTTAAATATAGATTCTTTACAGAGATAATCCAGATTTTAATCCAATGTGACTAATGTTCTTATAAAGGTGGGAATTTGGACACAGATATGCACAAATAGGTAGCACCATGTGAATATGATGACAGAGATTAGTGTGATGATCTACAAGCCAAGGAACACCAAAGAGTGCTTGCAAACCACCAGAGGCTAAAGGAGAGCCATGGAACAGATCCTTCCACACAGCTCTTAGAAGGAACCAGCCCTGTCAACACCTTGATCTTGGACTTCCACCCTCAGAACTGTGTGACACATGCTTCTGTTGTTGAACCCACTCAGTCTACTGGTATTTTGTTACAGTCAAACTAATATAATGTCATACAGAAAATAAAACAAGAAAACCTTACTTTAAGAAGTAAAAAAATACTGAGATATATACACCTTCATTTAATAATTGAATTTAATTTTTAATTTTAGCTTGTTTACATCTAGATAATTATAGGGACTTCCCTTGTAACTCAGTTGGTACAGTATCTGCCTGCAATGCAAGAGACCCACGTTCGATCCCTAGGTTGGGAAGATCCCCTGGAGAAGGAAATAGCAATCCAATCCAGTATTCTTGCCTAGAGAATCCCATGGACAGAAGAGCCTAGCAGGCTACAGTCAATGGGGTCGCAAGAGTTGGATATGACTTAGCAAGTAAACAACCACCAGATGATTATAAATTCATGAAGGAGTCAAAGGAAATTTTATTAGCATATCTCTTTTTAATAAAAGGCATTTTTGTGTGTGAAAATATGAGTGTTTCATAACTAGTGTTAATATTATTGTATTAAACATGTTGTGTATACTCACCTGAAAAAGTATGCTCATTTGTTTATTATCTTTCTCTCTGTGTCTGTACTCAATTGTGTCTGATGTTTTGCAACCCCATGGACTGCAGCACACACGGCTCCTCTGTTCATGAAATTTTCCAGGCAAGAATACTGGAGCAGGTTGCCATTTCCTTCTCCAATCTTGCTAAAGCTACTTTGAATTATAATCTTTTTAGAAAGTTTGTCATCTGGTGTATGTATATATACACATGAAGAAGAGTGCTATGCCTCACAAACACTGATGTTGGAGATTTTTTTGGTTTGACTTTATTTTTCTTTATCTTTTTTGTTTTAGTCTCAGTACTAAACATAGTTTTCTCTCAAAACTGCCCTTCCCCCACTTGACTCTTGGCTATAATTATAGCTACTTTTCCCCCAACTTTACGGAGATCGAAGTCACATAAAACATGTAAATTTAAAGTGTACCATGCGTTGATCTAATACATTTATATACTGCAAAATTATTTACCACCATAGTGTTATCTACATCTATTTGCATAACCACCATTTCTTTGTTGGGAAAACAGAACTGACTTTATGCCATCCATAATGTGGTCCCTGGGGGTGAAAGTTATTCTCTCATGTATTGGATTTGATGCAATTTCATTTCATTTTAGCATCCAAAATTCTTTAAGAATTTGTTTGCATCTTAAGTCTGTGGCATTTTCAATATTATACTATATTTAAAGTTGAGATACTTCAACCCCTAAAACAATTCTCTGGTTTTATTGTAATGAGAATAAGGAAGCTGTAAGTCCCCTTTTCAATCCCTGTCACAGAATTTCATATGGTTATCTAGACATTGCTTTATTTTATTTCTTATTGCCATACAAAGCCACAGTCACAACTAATGAGCCTGAAATATTGATTTTCTATATTATTATGGAATAGCTCCTATTGCCTACTGACATTCTGTAAAACTGAATATACTTAGAACACATTAAGCTAGTCCTCATCTGTCAAGACCATAAGAAAATGAAATTTTGCAACCTTAGACTCTTTGTCTAAAAGAAAACAAAACTGCATTAATAAATCAAGTAGTAAAATAATAGACTTAGAAATAATAATTCTCCAGTTTGTTTTTTATATTTAAGTTTATGGGGAAAGGGGGAAATTATTGGAAAATAAGCCACTGTTAAGATACGTTTATTTTGGAAATCATGTAGAACTTGCCAGAGAAAACCTAGTGTACAATACGATATATTTTTTCTCTTTCTGACTTACTTCACTCTGTATGACAGGCTCTGGGTTCATCTACATAACTTCAGCTGACTTGGCATGTATATGACATGTAGAAAAATGGTACTGATTAACCTCTTTACAGGGCAGGGAATAGAGGTATAGACATAGAGGGTAGACATGTGGATGCGGTGGAGGGGAAGGAGAGGGAGGGATGAATTCAGAGAGTAGCGCTGTCTGCCTCTTCCCTCTGGGCCTTGGTAACAGAAGTAGAAACCTGCTCACTATGGGTGCAGACCGCCTGCTGTCAGCGCGACCTTGGACCGGCCAGCCAGCCACTCTCTCAAACAGCCCACCCGGCCCCTGGCTGGGCTCACAGACATCACACGGAAATGGGACCTGTGCGCTAGCTAGCCTGGGCTTCCAAACCACAAACACTGACTTCCTGTAGCCCTGGAGGCTGGAAATTGTGTCTGACTCTTTGCAGTCCCATGGACTGTAGCCCGCCAGGCTCCTCTGTCCATGGGATTCTCTAGGCAAGAGTACTGGAGTGCCCTCCTCCAGGGGATCTTCGCAATGTAGGGAATGAACCCACATCTCCAGCATTGGCAGGTTCTTTACCACTGAGCCACCAGGGAAGCCCCAATACGTAGACTACCATATATAAAATAGGTAGCAGGAAGCTACTGTATACACAGGGAACTCAGCTCAGTGTTCTGTGATGATGGGGAGAGGGTTGGGGGTGGGGGTGGGGGTGGGAGGGAGGCTTAAGAGCGTAAGGACGTATGTATACATATGGCTGATTCATGATGCTGTACAGCAGAAACTAACTCAACTTTGTAAATCATTTATGTTCCAATAAAAAATAATTAAAAAAAAAGCACAAAGAGGGACTTTCTTGGTGATAAAAAAAAAAAAAAAAAAACTAGTATAAGCGATCCAACAGAATTTTATCCGACCCTTCATTTACTTTTAATCACTGATACCAGCATGATCAGATGATGACTTGTCACCATCTCTGCTTTCAACCCATTTGTTCATATTAGTCTGTTTCTATGGGGCATTTCATCCTAGTCTGCTTCTCAGAAACCCCTCCCCTCAGGGGCATTGATGACCTCTCTCTTGCCACATCCCATGACCCCTTTTCTATTCTCATTTGGGTCACTTTTTTATTCTAGTATTATGTCTTACGGTTTGGCCACTTAAACCTATCCTTTGTTCTATCTTTTTTGTCCTAGACTCCTCCATCATTTTTATTTCTAGGTGGTGTTATCTGGGTCTGTATCTTAATTTTTTTTGAGTGAAATGTTTACATTTATATTGAAATATTCACTAAAACAGAATGACTTCTACTAGTCCATGAAACTTGGCCAAAGCAGAATCACAAACTTACATTGGGGAGGTCCAGTCAGCTAGCAGCCATGATCCCCAAGCAGGAACACCAAGGAGAAACCTGGGTGATGTCACCCCCAAATCCTCCTTTGAAAGGACTCCAACTTCCTTTCCCACATGTACCCACACAGATTTAGGAGTGTATCCATGCTCCTCATTTTCATATATCTTTAGCTTCTTTTTTGCTGCAACAAATATAAAATTGGCAATGCTCATACATCAGAGCACAGACAATATGTCAGGCTTTAGCATACAACTGTAAACAGTGACTAGGTTAAACAAATAACAAAGAAAAAGAAAACTGAACATTACTTTTAAACAACAGAATTTCTCAGAGCAGGTCATGAGCTACTTAAGATTTGTTTTGGAAGGTGAAGGGTGTTGACACAAAATTCAGGTTCAGACACATGTCCAGAAAGACTTGTGGTAGCCAGGGCACTGCTCGTGGTAGTGTAGAATGTGTGTGCAGCAAAACAACATGCCCTCAATCAACTCTGTCAGTACACCTTCAGCCTGACACACTCAAGATGGCAGTCACTGTGCTGTCACCCGCTGCCATCTAGGGTGGTGGGAAAGGGTGGGCAAAAGAATGGGAATTTGCTGGGAGACAAACAGAATAACATCTCAGCTGGCTTCCTGCAAAGCTGGCCCCTTAATCACGAGGACAATTAGGAGATTTTACTTGGACAGTTCATTAAACTCCGTGTGTGTGTGTGTGTGTGTGTGTGTGTGTGTCTGTTGTGTGTGTTTTCTATGTATATATATATATATATATGAAAACTAAAGAGTAAGCATTAAGTACTGTCACTGCAGCAAACTAGGGTGTGGATTGAAGAAAAACAGATGAACACTTTTTGCCTAAAGCAGTGCAATGAAAGCTGGCAAGAAATGAAAGTGGACTCAATACTGCACATTAGCCATGGGACAGATTCTTTTTTTTTTCCTTTTGAAGCCTAGTGTTTCAAATACTATTGCTCGAATACCTCTGGTAAATATAAAATGTAGTAACATCCAAGGTTTATACACAGAAACAAAGGAGCTGAAGGCCAGCCTAAAAAGGGCTCTTTGATTCTTAGTCAAGAGAGAAGCTAAAAGAGCAGGTGCGGGAGTGACCTAAGGGGGTTTGACTGGTAGGCCTGTACCATTAAATACCACTGGTAATAGTGATAACTCTGGACCTTTATATCTAGTCCTGACTCCTTATTTGCCTCTGGATCTTTAATGTCTCCATTTGAATCCTTGTTCAGTCGTTCTTTCATGTTCTACTCTTTCCGACCCCATACATATATTGTAGCACACCAGGCTTCCTTGTCCTTCACCATATCCTGGAGTTTGCTCAAGCTCATGTCTTGAGTCAGTCATGTCATCCAACCATCTCATCCTCTTTCGTCCCCTTCTCCTGCCTTCAATCATTCCCAGCATCAGGGTATTTTCTAAAGAGTTGGCTCTTCACATCAGATTGTCAAAGTAGTCAAGTTTCAGCTTCATCATCAGTCCTTCCAGTGAATATTGAGGACTGATTTCCTTTAGGATTGACTGGTTTGATCTCCTTGTAGTCCAAGGGACTCTCAAACGTCTTCTCCAAAACCGCAGTTTGAAAGTGTCTATTCTTTGGTGCTCAGCTTTCTTTACGGTCCACCTCTCATGTCTGTGGGCTTCCTTGATAGCTCAATTGGTAAAGAATCCGCCTGCAATGCAGGAGACCTGGTTCAATTCCTTGGTTGGAAAGATCTGCTGGAGAATTGATACACTACCCAATCCAGTATTCTTGGACTTCCTTGTGGCTTACCTAGTAAAGAATCCTCCAGTAATGTGGGAGGCCTGGGTTTGATCACATTCATTTTTCTGAATTGCCGGGGTCCAGCCCTGGTGGATCCAGGGAAATTTGAAGGAGAGACGGCATTGGCGAATACACTGGCTTTAATTAGATATTAATTAGAGATATAAAGAGTAATAGAATGAGGATAGCTCAGCAGGAAAATTCAGTGGAGAAAAGAGGCTGAGTAGCTTGGTTTATGTGGAAAACCAATAAAACTTCAAGACAAGAAGTTTGCACCACTTACGTAGGCCGCAGGTGTCCTTCCATTCTGCCGAAGGAGAGGAGACACTGAGGCCACCCCGGTTGGATCTTAGAAGCCCAGGCAAAATTAATAAGCTTGGCAGGCCTCCATGCTCCAGATGGAAACTCAGCCAGAGGTTGAGAAAAAGAATGACATGAGGAGACCAGTACTGAATGTTGAGTCTTAAGCCAACTTTTTCACTCTCTTCTTTCATTTTCATCAAGAAGCTCTTCAGTTCTTTGTTTCTTTCTGCCATAAATGTTGTGTCATCTGAATATCTGAGGTTATTGATATTTCTGCCAGAAATCTTGATTTCAGTTTGTGCTTCATCCAGCCCAGCATTTCACATGATGTATTCTGCATATAAGTTAAATAATCAGGGTGACAATATACAGCCTTGACATACTCCTTTCCCGATTTGGAACCAGTCTGTTGTTTCTTGTCCAGTTCTAACTGTTACTTCTTGACTTGCATACAGATTTCTCAGGAGGCAGGTAAGGTGGTCTGGTATTCCCATCTCTTGAAGAATTTTCCACAGTTTGTTGTGATCTACACAGTTAAAGGCTTTGGCATAGTCAATAAGGCATAAATAGGTGTTTTTCTGGAATTCTTGCTTTTTCAGTGATCCAAAGGATGTTGTCAATTTGATCTCTGGTTCTTTTGCCTTTTCTATATCTAGTTTGTACATATGGAAGTTCTCGGTTCACATACTGTTGAAACCTAGCTTGAAGGATTTTGAGCATTACCTTGCTAACATGTCAAATGAGTGCTATTGTATAGTAATTTGAATATTCTTTGGCTTAAACCTGTGTGAAACAGAAATCCTGAAATGTCCTTCTCTACATAAAGAAGTTCTGTATTTTCTGGATCTCAATTAATGGTGGAAGTATTCACTGTGTTGTTCAGAATGCAAACATAAGATGCATACTTGATTCCACTCTTTCACTTACATATATTTGGTTAACATTATGCATGCAAACCCAATACTCTATATATCAATAAGCCTTCTCCCAGAAAACAAAACCATAGAAGGACCAATAAAACTGAATAAATCAATTATATATATAAAATTGGAGAGGCAGAGAGAAAAATGATTTTAGGTAATTGGCTAAAGCAATTGTGTATATAGCAAGTCTGTTATCATAAGGCAGGCCAATAGCCTGGAATTTCTGTCAGGTTGTTGCAATCTTGAGTGTGAAGGTACTCTGGAAGCAGAATTCCTTCTTCTTCCTTTAGTTTTCTTCCTTCCATCTTTTCTCTAAATTTCTTCAAATGATTGGATAAGGTCAACCAGCATTCTGGTGAGTAATCTAATTTACTCAAGGTCTGCTAATTTAGGGAATCCTGTCAACAAATCTCTCCTCCTGAAATAGTCCTCCCTAAGATAGTTCATCTGGCTGACCCATTTTCCACCCGTAGGATTCTGCTTGCATTTTGACGAGTGAAAAGCTTTTTCTGACTTCCTCCTTAAAACTGTAGCCCCCATCTTTGCAATCTAGTCACTCTTCATTCAGTTATCAACCTGAATTTTATTATACTGTGTTATATTATTTATCTCTTTATCCACTTATTTATTGTTTTGTATATAAGCTTGGTCTATGAAATCAAAGTCTTCTTCAAATACATTCCTCTCTCCCTCTAAAACTTAAAATGTTTATAGTGTTACTCACTCAGTCATGTTCAACTCTTTGTGAGCCTTTGGACTAGAGCCCACCAGGCTCCTTTGTCCATGGAATTCTCTAGGCAAGAATACTGGAGTGGGTAGCCATTCCCTTATCCAGGGGATCTTCTCAACCTAGGGAGTGAACCTGTATCTCCTGAGCTACCAGGGGAGCCCTTAAAAATGTTTCATAAGTGTTTAATAAAATGTTGCTAAATAAATGAATGAATGAATGATGCCTATAACAAAAATAAATATTTTTATTACAGGCAAATACAAATTATCTTATTAACACAATTATTTAGTAAGGCTAAAGCTTAAATGCTGCATATAAAAAGTTTCAGTAAAGGCAGAAATTAAAAGGTAAGTTACTTAAACTTCAGTTAATTATATATGTATTAACTAACAATGCTATATTTAATAATTTATTTCAAGCAAGTTAAAATTCTTCTTTTTAACATAGTATACTCACAAGCAATTATTTTCATCATTTTGAAATGACCCATTTCTCTATATTAGATATTATACATTACTATTTATGAATCTATTACCACTATTCTTCCACTCTTTGAGGAAGGCGGAAAAATAAAAGCTATATTTTATTTATTAATTCATGAATTTATTTCTAAAAGTATCAGCACAGTTTTATAGTGCTTGCTACTAAGAAGCACTCATCATGGGGCTTGTAAAAAAGTTTTAAGTATCTTCAGCTACAGAAAAGTATGACTCCAGAAACATTGCTAAAGGGAAAATTGCTCTGATTTATTTTCAATTTTAAGATTGAAATATAATGATTACATTATATTTACAAATTCTTATTGTTTGGGTTTAATTTGCATAAATTGTATATTTAATAACGTTGATTCAAAGAAAGGTACTTAGGGAGTTGGTATTGCAAAGACTGCTTCTTTTTTGCTTGGAATTTTTAATGTAAGTATACAAACAAATATAAGCTGTGCTTACACTAATGTATTGCAATACATATTAAGCAGAAATAAATTGATTGCAATTTTATACCCTCCAACTCAGCTAGGAGTATCATTAGATTATACTGTTTAGGACAAGATAAATTGATTCATAAAGAAAAAAAGAAAAGGAAAAATAAAACATAAAATGAGAAAATTTTTAAAATCACAAACTCTTTGATCTCTGTAAATAGTTTTCTTCTCAATCTATATCACAAAAGCCTAAAGTTGGAAACATTCCAGACATACACGTAAATTTATTTTAAATTTAAAGTTTTAATACAGTTTAATAATACGTGAATTTCAAAACCATAAATTTTGAAAAAAATTGCTTTGGTTTATTTTTATTCTCATCACCCCTTTCTTTATATGACCTTTATCCTGCATTTAGTCCCAGAGCAGAAACTATATTTTGTCATTTCCTCTGTTAGAATAGAGAATATACATTTGTTTTTTGTTGTTGCTGAAAAACTGCTTCACCTCCTATGTAGGACTTGCAAAGGGGTTTTTATGGCTGCTAGGCCAACATACAATTACAATTTTAGGAGTTAAGATAGCTCAGGATATAGCAGCCAAATAAGTAAAAGCACATTTGAATTATTTGAGAGGTGTGTGTGTATATTTGTGTGTGTGTAAGGGCTTTTGGTGGTTGGGTATGCACACACAGAATTTTTTTTAAGACTTTTTAAAATTTACTTTATTGTCTTGCTTAAACAAACTTGGTTGTCTAAGTTTTACTAAAAATAATATCATGATTATACAAGAAGTAAAAATATTTTGATTTTTAAATTATAAACAAATCAATTTAAAATATATAAAGATTTATAGTTTCTGAGCCAGGCAGCATCCCTGGGTAAAAAAGTGGGGATAGGTCCTTGTATTTACTGGATTGTACACACACAGATCACACAACTTAAAGTCACAAACACCATGTCCACTAAACTTGAAGAAATTGAGTTCAGAATTTATCTATTGCACTGTCTCCATTTTGACCAGTCAACACAAAAACTATAACACTGACCCCCAAGCAAAATAGTCTTTACAGAAGTTAGTTAGTTTAGTGACGATGTGCTTTCTTGTTCTGGTCCTCCTTTCCTCTCTAAAAGCCAAACCATTCTGCTTTGTCATCTGGATTCAACTCTGTATTGAAATCAATCAACCAGCTAAACAATCAAATAAACAATCAAGTAAACACACAACCAAGTTCTGTGTATCACTTATGATAAAGTTAGCAGTGGCAGCAAAATTAACTCTCAATCTTCCAATGGCTCTTTTACTATTGATGCTTATTTGCTGTCCATATAACAGTATTGTGCAAATAAGTAGGTAAGTGGGGTAGCCCTCTCATGCAGTTAATTAAAAAACCCAGTCCAAGAAAAGCTATGTCATGTTCAATATATGGATTTCAAGGTCTTCTGCTCCAGCAAGGCCACCAGAATGTGAAAATAGTATGGAGAAGTAAGCATAGGAGATGTTATGGGCTGGGCCTGGAAGGAGAAATACGAATGTCATTCACATCCCATATGCTAGAACTTTGTCTCAATGCAATATTTTATTGCAAAGAAGCTGGCAAATCTAGTCCTTCTTTGGGCAGCCAGTTCTCTTCATTAAATTGACAATGGGGAATATCAATTGATGATCACATTCTCAGAGGGGTCTGACTATTCCTTTGGTCTGACTATTGCTTGACTGAATTCCAACTTATTTCTGAAGACACTCTTTCTCTCTGAGACTCTCTTTGTACCACTGAATCAAGAAGTTAAGTCTTTATCCTCATTGTTTATTGTTGTCTTAACACAATTATCATTCTACAGTCCTTTAAACACCTGTAAAGAACATGGAATGAAGTGAAAGCAATGAAGCAATAAGTGAGGAAATAAACCAGTAAGTGAAAAAAATTAAATCTTTTTTTTGAGAATATTACATTTGACTTTATTATGTTCTTCTTTATCCATTTCCAATCCATGTTTTTTTAAGTGTCCATTTTCTAGCAACTTTGTTTCTTGCTCTCAATTCTGCTCCCCACCAAACTACTTTGATATTATAATGCATGAACCAACCAACACCTTGAGCTACATTTCCTTGACTATCTCAGCTTAAGTATCCTTATCCTTGAATTCAGCAAATTAATCTTGGAGTAGAAATTGTTATTCCTACAAAACTACTGAATCAATCATTTCATTTTCTTTTCATAATCTAGTGTCCTTTAAGTCTCCTTGTCTAAATACTCATAATTTGTTGTTATGAATAATAATAGTAATGATTTTATTTATAATTTTTATTGCCTAATGTTTTCTTGTTTTTCATCATTTGGCAGTTTATTCAAAACTTTAACCTAAATCTATATAAATCCAGTTACTCCCTTTATCTATGATAAAGTTGCCATAAAAAAAATCATGTAATAGGAAAGATTACTATTACTATAAATTTACTAATTTCAACTCTGTTTCAAATAAATTCTGAAGTTCTCAGCCACTGTCCTAACAATTTCAGATCATCTCCAACCACCTCAATATCCATACCCTTCCTATAATTATCTTATTACTTTAAGCAAACCCTCTCACCTCCTACTTAACAGAGAAAATAGAAAACATCAGGTGTAGATATTCTTTTCTATTTCAAGCATAATCACACATCTGAATTTTTATTTATTCAAGTTTCAATAAAGAAAATTTAATTGCCCATTGTTCACTTCTACAAACACTCTTTACACAATCAATTATCCTTTCTCATATCTTCAAAGAATTGTTTGACACATAATACTGCTCAGCAAAGTCTGAACAGGTTTAAATATTCCTCAGTGCAAATACAACAAGGATTGCAACATAAAAAATAAACCACTGTCATCTTATCTATTCTCCATTCAGCAATAATATCATCTGTCTGTTCACCTTCACAGACAAACTGTTAAACATGTCCACATTGAAATTTCTCAACATGCCCTCATCTCCTGCTCACTCATGAATCTTTTTCAAAGTGATTACTATCATCAATACATGGACGCAGCTTTCCATGGGGCATCTATATTATCCATGTGAATAAAGTCAACAGACTTTTATGTCCCATGATATTTAATTTTTAACTGCCCTGGAAACTGAAGTTATCCTTTTTGAAACACTCCTTATACTCAGCTTGTTTAGCACTATTAACTCTGATGATTTAATGGCTTTCTCTTATTGACTGTCTCAGAGGAGAGGGGTTAGAAGGGGATGTACATCTATGTTATCTGCTACTGCTACTGCTACTAAGTCACACTAGTCGTGTCTGACTCTGTGTGACCCCATAGACGGCAGTCCACCAGGCTCTGCTGTTCCTGGGATTCTCCAGGCAAGAACACTGGAGTGGGTTGCCATTTCCTTCTCCAATGCATGAAAGTGAAAAGTGAAAGTGAAGTTGCTCAGTCGTGTCTGACTCTTCGTGACTCCATGGACTAAAGCCTATCAGGCTCCTCCTTCCATGAGATTTTCCAGGCAAGAGTACTGGAGTGGGTTGCCATTGCATTCTCCATCTATGTTATCTAGCAGGTGGTATTACTGATACTGCATCCGTTTTTAGTCACTTCTGTTCCAATCTACTGTCTGGAAATGAGAATAAAAAACAGGAAAATTTGTCTATAAGTTTAGTTTCTATTTTAGTCTGCATAGATTCCTTTAAGACAGCCTTCATTTCCTTTGCTGAGTACTGGATCTGAAGGACACATTTTTTATGGATATTCATTAATGGCTTATATGGGGGCTTCCCTAGTAGCTCAGTGGTAAAGAATCTGCCTGCCAATGCACAGAATGCAAGAGACACAGGGTGGGAAGATCCCAGGAATAAGAAACTGGGTTGCAGAGTCAGACACCATTGAGCGACTGAGCACACTTTAATGACTTGGGAAAATTGGAATTGAATTATCCTTTCTATTTTAAAAAGTCTATTCTGCAATCTTGACCATGGTGGTATAGTCTGAGCCACCTACATTTTCTTAGTAATTTCTTTGTCATCTGAAAAACTCTGCTCTAACTACTGTAAAACTTGAGGAATGGAGGAAGGAAGAAGAGAGATTATTAAGAGAAAGAAAATGAAGGTTAAAAAGAAGATAAATTAAGTTCCTAAATTGATTCATCCCTGCTGACTCTATTACAATTCAGAGTTGCCCACCCATGGTGTATTAAAGGTGTGAATATGTAATTATAAGGGAAGTTAGTAAAAAAAAAAAAAAATGATGACTGTATCCTACCTTAAAGTTTTTTATTCAGTAGATTTGGAACAAGGTCTAAGAATAGATATTTTTAACCAGTTCTGTGAGTAATTATCATGACAATGGTTTGGGGACGTTAGTGTGAGAAGAACTAGATTAAAGAAATTATAAAGTTAACCTACAGAAAATATGATGAGAACATTATGATACTGCCTCAATTACTGCAAACTTAGCTTTATGGGAAAAAGAATAGCCTAACCATGTATTTCCAGGAAACTCAAACAGGACTTAATAATTAATCTAGATTATTATAATAAAGTAGGTACATTATAGATTATTATAAGAAAGATATTTCTAAGATAAGAGATTTGAAAAACATAGAAGCTTTTTTTTGAAAACAAAAACACAACAAAACATACATTTTGTCACTGTTGCTGTTCAGTCGCTAGGTCCTGTCCAGCTCTTTTGTGACCTCATGAACTGCAGTTCACCAGGTTCCTCTGTCCATGGGATTTCCCAGGCAAGAATACTGGAGTAGGTTTCCATGCCCTCTTCCAGGGGATCTTCTCAACCCATGGATCAAACCTGCATCTCCTGCTTCGCAGGTACATTCTTTACCACTGGGCCACCTGGGAAACCCTGGAGACAGATACTTTTAAACTACAGCAGATTAGGATGGACATGAGAAACATAAGGATGTGATTGTAGTTGACAAGTGTTTGCATTTGGAAGGAGGTGATACGCTTTAACTGGGATGGGGCACAGAAGAAAGATTTAGAGATGTCTGTCATAGTTTTATTTCTTGGTCTATGTGGTAATTACAGGATAGTGATAGGCATCTTTATGTTTCCAGTACAATAATTCTTTAAGCTTTATATTTGTTTTACATGGTTGTTTGCTGATTAAAGAACAGATATACAAGCTGCTTCAAGTTGCAGTAGAGTGATCCATGATGGAACTCAAAGGATACAGCTACTTCAAATCTAATATCCTGATCATCAAAATACACACTTCTGCAGCTTGACTTCTTTTTCTAAATTGCAATGTACTTTGATATAATCATATTGACCAAAAACATATCTCTAAGAATTGTAATTTGGCCATTCTAGTGAGGATGTGATTGTACCAATTTTGTTTTCTCACACGTAGGTTTTGGTTTTCTGTGACTCCATCCTGCCTTCGAAGTCAACAGGTTCTACCAAAAGGATTTAGATAGTTTTTTTATACCTTCACAATTTTTTAATTTAATAACTACTTTATACTTTCAATAATAACTTCTTTACAGAATTTTTTGGTTTTCTGTCATGCACCAACAAGAATCATCCGTAGGTACACCCATGTCTGCTCCCTCCCGGACCTTCCTCCCATTCAGTTCAGTTCAATTCAGTCGCTCAGTCATGTCTGACTCTTTGCGACCCCATGAACCGCAGCATGCCAGGCCTCCCTGTCCATCACCAACTGCCAGAGGCCACCAAAAACATGTCCATTGAGTCGATGATGCCATCCAACCATCTCATCCTCTGTCGTCCCTCTCTCCTCCTGCCCTTAATCTTTCCCAGAATCAGGGTCTTTTCAAATGAATCAGCTCTTTGCATCAGGTGGCCAAAGTATTGGAGTTTCAGCTTCAACATCAGTCCTTCCAATGAACATCCAGGATTGATCTCCTTTAGGATGGATTGGTTGGATCTCCTTGCAGTCCAATGGACTCTCAAGAGTCTTCTCCAATAACACAGTTCAAAATCATCAATTCTTCAGCGCTCAGCTTTTTTTATAGTGCAACTCTCACATCCATACATAACTACTGGAAAAACCATAGCCTTGACTAGACTGACCTTTGGGTGTTCTTTGGAAGGAATGATGCTAAAGCTGAAACTCCAGTACTTTGGCCACCTCATGTGAAGAGTTGACTCATTGGAAAAGACTCTGATGCTGAGAGGGATTAGGGGCAGGAGGAAAAGGGAACAACAGAGGATGAGATGGCTGGATGGCATCACCGACTCGATGGATGTGAGTTTAAGTGAACTCCGGGAGATGGTGATCAACAGGGAGGCCTGGCATGCTGCAAGTTCATGGGGTCGCAAAGAGTTGGACACAACTGAGTGACTGAAGTGAACTGAATGTCTCTATTTTTGAATATGCTATCTAGGTTGGTCATAACTTTCCTTCCAAGGGGTAAGTGTCTTTTAATTCATGGCTGCAGTCATCATCTGCAGTGATTTTGGAGCCCAGAAAAATAAAGTCAGCCACTGTTTCCACTGTTTCCCCATCTATTTTCCATGAAGTGATGCGACTGATGCCATGATCTTAGTTTTCTGAATGTTGAGCTTTAAGCCAACTTTTTCACTCTCCTCTTTCACTTTCATCAAGAGGCTCATTACAGAACCACAAAATTCTATAAAGCAATTATCCTTCAATTAAAAAATTTAACAAATAATTTCTTTATACCTTCAATAATCGTAAGAATGAAAATTTAACGCTTCAAGTCATTAAGGTCTATAACCATCAAAACAAATTATCTCAGGAGACCCATCACTGGAAATATAGGGTATTATATGAGTTGAAAATCAGTGGTTAGAATTTTTTTAATGAATGTCAACAACTGTCAAACTTACAAATCTCCATTCAGTCCAGGAGACATATTCAGACTAGTAATTAAATTGTATTTATTCTTAGAAAGCTATTCAAGAAATGTTCCTGAGCAGGTACAATTAAATAAGGGGTTAGAATCAAATATCTTAGTGCTAAGAACCTTTTTAAGTAAGAAACTATATATTAAATTCAAGAACAGATTCAGTTCAGTTCAATCACTCAGTCGTGTTCAACTCTTTGCGACCCCATGAACTGCAGCTTGCTAGGCCTCCCTGTCCATCACCATCTCCTGGAATTCACTCAAGCTCACGTCCATCAAGTTGGTGAACAGATTAAGATACCATAAATAGATAAATTCCTATAAGACATTCTATTTTTAGTATTGGAATTCCTTAAACTTCTTTATATCTTTATTATATTGCACATCTGTTTACAGAATCTAATATCAGAAATAAAGTAAATTGCATTGATTTCTAGACCACTTTCCTTGTAGACTTAAAGATTAAATTTCTCTCTTATGGCTGTAGAGTGAGTATTGCATTTTCAGCTGGTTAATCCTTATAATCTATTACCTAATCTCAATTCCCACAAAAAATAAAAAGCTTGTTAAAAGAAGATAAGAAGCTATCTCCTCACTGAGGGCTAATTCTGAGTCTCTAAAAATAAAATAAAGTCTTACTCTAATGAAATTCTCATGTAAATTAAATTAAATGTAAAAATGCACTTAACACAAGACGGTTCTAAAAAGATTAGTACTGAAATGAGCTCACCATAATGCCCCAGTTAAGTCAGTTGCAGAATGCTGTTTGTGAGGTCAAGATCATATGTAGTTGTAGCTCCCCAAGGGCTAATTAATTTTGCTTAGAGAAAAGTTGTTTCTCTTAACTGACTTCAATAGAAACAATAGATGCACAAATATGAGTCATTTATTGCCAACAAGAGGTGAAATATTTTTGATATATTTGTATAAATAAGTGATTTTAAAAAGTATTTTGGGGTTATAGATATCAAAATGTGATCTGACATATATTGTCATCGTCTGCCTAAAAATCAACTTATATTAAAAAATGCATAAAATTGTATATAATCCATGAACTCTGGGGTTCATTCATAAACTAACTGCTGTTTAAGGTTCAGAGTAATAATACACTGAAAAAATGTATTCAATAGATTAAAAAAAAACAAAAACAAAATAGATCATGCATTCTATTATTCCATTAGTTTATAGTAGTTTTATTATCATGTATAGAGAAGACCACATTAACTCATATCACTTACTAAAAAAAAAAAAATATATATATATATATATATATATATATATACATACCATGAAAGTTATTGTAGACTTACAAGCCTTCTTGGATATCAATTGAAAAGGTACCCAAGGTGGTGATTTATTCATTTTGATGTATTTAATTCACAATTTCCCCTAGACTTTAACATATGAACAGATTCTAATAAGAAGCTTTCTTTTGAAGTCAGACAGTAGGAAATCAAAACAGTTGTATGAATTCTCTATGAATCATCACAAAGAAAAGCATACTGACCTATCTGTTAATTATCTCATGAGACTATTTAATACAAAATTTAGGACCATTATCATTAACAAACCTGTCTGCAATTTGTTCTCTGTTATCCCACCGTTAACTTGCCTCTGGTTATATAACAAAAACTTCTGTCTGACAATCTACTATTAACTAGAAGTTTTTATTTTTTATTTCACAGTTAATACTTTATTTTCCCAATTAGTAAGCAAGCATGGTAGAATAGCACCCAAAGTCTATTTCAACTTTCTGGATTTACATGGGCAAGAAATCCAAAATCTGCACTATCTACGCTTCCTGATCTTGTATTGGCTTGTGTCTGGTGTATAGAGAATCCCTTTGCAGCTCAGGCTGTTGGTATCACCTGAAAAATTAACAGGAAGCCTATGAATTACTAGTTTCCAGCTTCTCTTGTATCTAAGTAATTCAAAAGTTGCAGGTCCTCTGGCAGAACAATTTTAGGTAGTCTTTGTGTGTGTCAGTCATTCAGTCATGTCCAACTCTGCAACACCATGGACTGTAGTCCACAAGCCTCTTATGTCCATGGGATTCTTCAGGCAAGAATACTGGGGTACATTGCCATTTCTTCCTCCAGGGGATTTCCTTTACCATCTGAGGCACCAGGAAAAACCCCTGTTTAGAATATTCCTGTATTCCAGCCTAGAGTCTGTGTTTTTCAGCCTTTCTAATATTTGTATAAATACCTAAGTCCCTGCATTAGCTCCATATTTACTAAATTTACCAGTTTGTATTTTATTATGTGCATCAAAGGGGTTCCCAGGTAGCTCAGTGGTAAGAATCTGCCTACCAAGGCAGGAGGTGAAGGAGATGTGTATTTTATCCCTGGGTCAGGAAGATCCCCTGGAGGAGGACATGGCAACACCACTCCAGTTTTTTTGCCTGGGAAGTCCCATAAACAGAGGAGCCTGGTGGGCTACAAGTCCATGTGCTCACAAAGAGTTGGACTCGACTGAGCAACACACACAACAACACACACACAACAACACACACACAACAACACACACACACACACACAGGTGTATCAAACACTGACTGTTACACATGACATAGAAGTAAAAGAAAGAAAGAAAGAAAAAAAAAAAAAAAACTAGTGAAAGTGTATTGCAAAATGTTTTCTCCTGGGGCTGCCACAGCAGAATAACATAGACTGGATGGCTTAAAATACTTTTATTTTCCCATAGTTCTGAAAAGAAGTCCAATATTAAGGAATCTGCAGGATTGATGTCTGGTGAGCAACCCTTCCTGGCAGAATGCCACCTATTCTCTATGTCTTAGAATGGTCTTTCCTTTTTGCAGGTGTAGACGGAGTGAAGTTTTTTGATGTCTCTTTCTCTTCTTGGTCATAGGAAAAACCCTCCTCCAATAACACAAGAGAATATTCTACACATAGATATCAGGAGATGGTCAATACTGAACTCACATTGATTATATTCTTTGCAGCCAAAAATGGAGAAGTACTATAAAGTCAGCAACAAACAAGAATGGGAGCTGACTGTTGCTCAGAGCATGAACTCCTTATTGCCAAATTCAGACTAAAATTGAAGAAAGTAGGGAAAACCAATAGATCACTCAGTTATGACCTAAATCAGATCCCTTATGATTATACAGTGGAAGTGACAAATAGATTCAAGGGATTAGATCTGATAGACAGAGTGCCTGAAGAACTATGGACAGAAGTTCGTGACATTGTACAGAAGGCAGTGATCAAGATCATTCCTAACAGAAAGAAATGCAAAAAAGCAAAATGCTGTCTGAGGAAGCCTTAAAAATAGCTGAGAAAAAAAGAGAAGCTAAAGTCAAAGGAGAAAAGGAAAGATATACCCATTTGAATGCAGACCTCCAAAGAATAGCAAGGAGAGATCAGAAAACCTTCCTCAGTGATCAATGAAGAGGAAAACAATAGAATGGGAAAGACTAGAGATCTCTTCAAGAAAATTAGAGATACCAAGGGAACATTTCATGCAAAGATGGGCACAATAAGGACAGGAATGGTATGGACATAACAGAAACAGAAGAGATTAACAAGAATACACAGAAGAACAAATCAAAAAATATTCATGACCCAGATAACCACAATGGTGTGATCACTTACCTAGAGCCAGACATCCTGGAATGCGAAATCAAGCGGGCCTAAGGAGAAGGAAATGGCAACCCACTCCAGTGTTCTTGCCTGGAGAATCCCAGGGATGGGGAAGCCTGGGGGGCTGCCGTCTCTGGGGTCGCACAGAGTTGGACACGACCGAAGTGACTTAGCAGCAGCAGCAAGGAAGCATCACTATGAAGCTTATGGAAGTGATGGAATTCCAGTTAAGCTACTTCAAATTCTAAAAGATGATGCTGTGAAAGTGCTGCACTCAATATGCCAGCAAATTTGGAAAACTCAGCAGTGGCTACAGGACTGGAAAAGGTCAGTTTTCATTCCAACCCCAAATAACGGCAAAGCTAAAGAATGTTCAAACTACCACACAATTGTACTCATCTCACAAGCTAGCAAAGTAATTATCAAAATTCCCCAATCCAGACTTCAACAGTATGTGAATCATGAACTTCCAAAGATGTTCAAGCTTGTTTTAGAAAAGGCAGAGGAACCAGAGATCAAATTGCCAGCATCCTTTGAATCAAAGAAAAACCAACAGAATTCCAGAAAATTATCTACTTCTGCTTTACTCATTATGCCAAAGCCTTTGACTGTGTGGATCACAACAAACTGTGGAAAATTGTTAGAGTTGGGAATACCAGGCCACCTTACCTACCTCCTGAGACATCTATATGCAGGTCAAGCACAGTTAGAACAGGACATGGAACAATGGACTGGTTACAAATTGGGAAAGGATATGTCAAGGCTGTATATTGTCACCCTGCTTATTTAACTTATATGCAAAGGACATGTGAAATGCCAGGCTAGATGAAGCACAAGCTGGAATTAAGATTGCTGGGAGAAATACCCATAACCTCAGATATGCAGGTGATACCACCCTTATGGAAAAAGGGAAGTACTACAGTCTCTTGATGAGCATGAAAGAGGAGAGCAAAAAAGCTGGCTTAAAACTCAACATTCAAAAAATTAAGATCATGGCATCTGGTCCCATAACTTCATGGGAAATAGATGGGGAAACTATGGAAACAGTAAGAGACTTTATTTTGGAGGCCTCCAAAGTCACAACACAAGAGAAGACTCTATACATGGACATCACCAGATGGTCAACACAGAAATCAGATTGATTATATTCTTTGCAGCCAAAGATGGAGAAGCTCTATACAATCAGCAAAAACAAGACCAGGAGCTGACTGTGGTTCAGACCATGAACTCCTTATTGCCAAATTCAGACTTAAATTGAAGAAAGTAGGGAAAACCACTAGACCATTCAGGTATGACCTAAATCAAATCCCTTATGATTATACAGTGGAAGTGAGAAATAGATTTAAGCACCTAGATCTGATAGATAGAGTGCCTGATGAACTATGGAATGAGGTTCATGACATTGTCCAGGAGACAGGGATCAAGACCATCCCCATGGAAAACAAATGCAAAGGAGAAAAATGGCTATCTGGGGAGGCCTTACAAATGGCTGTGAAAAGAAGAGAAGCGAAAAGCAAAGGAGCAAAGGAAAGATATAAGCATCTGAATGCAGAGTTCCAAAGAATAACAAGAAGAGATAAGAAAGCTTTCTTCAGTGATCAATGCAAAGAAATAGAGGAAAACAACAGAATGGGAAAGACTAGAGATCTCTTCAAGAAAATCAGAGATACCAAAGGAACATTTCATGCAAAGATGGGCTCGATAGAGGACAGAAATGGTATGGACCTAACAGAAGCAGAAGATATTAAGAAGAGATGGCAAGAATACACAGAAGAACTGTACAAAAAAGATCTTCACGACCCAGATAATCATGATGGTGTGATCACTGACCTAGAGCCAGACATCCTGGAATGTGAAGTCAAGTGGGCCTTAGAAAGCATCACTACGAACAAAGCTAGTGGAGGTGATGCAATTCCAGTTGAGCTATTCCAAATCCTGAAACATTATGCTGTGAAAGTGCTGCACTCAATACGCCAACAAATTTGGAAAACTCAGCAGTGGCCACAGGACTGGAAAAGGTCAGTTTTCATTCCAAACCCAAAGAAAGACAATGCCAAAGAATGCTTAAACTACCGCACAATTGCACTCATCTCACACGTTAGTAAAGTAATGCTCAAAATTCTCCAAGCCAGGCTTCAGCAATATGTGAACCGTGAACTTCCTGATGTTCAAGCTGGTTTTAGAAAAGGCAGAGGAACCAGAGATCAAATGTCCAACATCTGCTGGATCATGGAAAAAGCAAGAGAGTTCCAGAAAAACATCTATTTCTGCTTTATTGACTATGCCAAAGCCTTTGACTGTGTGGATCACAATAAACTGTGGAAAATTCTGAAAGAGATGGGAATACCACAGCACCTGATCTGCCTCTTGAGAAATTTGTATGCAGGTCAGGAAGCAACAGTTAGAACTGGACATGGAACAACAGACTGGTTCCAAATAGGTAAAGGAGTACGTCAAGGCTGTATATTGTCACCCTGTTTATTTAACTTATACGCAGAGTACATCATGAGAAATGCTGGACTGGAAGAAACACAAGCTGGAATCAAAATTGCTGGGAGAAATATCAATAACCTCAGATATGCAGATGACAGCACCCTTATGGCAGAAAGTGAAGAGGAACTAAAAAGCCTCGTGATGAAGGTGAAAGTGGAGAGTGAAAAAGCTGGCTTAAAGCCCAACATTCAGAAAACTAAGATCATGGCATCTAGTCCCATCACTTCATGGTAAATAGATGGGGAAACAGTGGAAACAGTGTCAGACTTTATCTTTCTGGGCTCCAAAGTCACTGCAGATGGTGATTACAGCCATGAAATTAAAAGATGCTAAAAGATGCTTACTCCTTGGAAGGAAAGTTATGACCAACCTAGATAGCATATTCAAATGAGAGACATTATTTTGCCAACAAAGGTTCGTCTAGTCAAGGCTATGATTTTTCTTGTGGTCATGTATCGATGTGAGAGTTGGACTGTGAAGAAGGCTGAGCGCCGAAGAATGGATGCTTTTGAACTGTGGTGTTGGAGAAGACTCTTGTGAGTCCCTTGGACTGCAAGGAGATCCAACCAGTCCATTCTGAAGGAGATCAGCCCTGGAATTTCTTTGGAAGGAATGATGCTAAAGCTGAAACTCCAGTACTTTGGCCACCTTATGCGAAGAGTTGCCTTATTGGAAAAGACTCTGATGCTGGGAGGGATTGGGGGCAAGAGGAGAAGGGGATGACAGAGGATGAGATGGCTGGGTGGCATCACTGACTCGATGGACATGAATCTGAGTGAACTCCGGGAGTTGGGCCTGGCATGCTGCGATTCATGGGGTCGCAAAGAGTCGGACACGACTGAGCGACTGATCTGATCTGAAAGTCACTCCAGATGGTGACTTCTGCCATGAAATTAAAAGACACTTGCTTCTTTGAAGAAAAGCTATGACCAACCTAGACACCATATTAAAAAACAAAAACATTATTTTGCCAATAAAGGTCAGTCTAGTCAAACCTATGGTTTATCCAGTAGTCATGCATGGATGTGAGAGTTGGACAATAAAGAAAGCGAGTGCCGAAGAACTGATGCTTTTGAACTGTGGTGTTAGAGAAGATTCTTGAGAGTCCATTGGACTGCAAGATCAAACCAGTCAATACTAAAGGAAATCAGTGCTAAATATTCATTGGAAGGACTGATGCTGAAGCTGAAACTCCAATACTTTGGCCACCTGATGCGAAGAACTTACTCCTTGGAAAAGACCCTGATGTTGGGAAAGATTGAAGGCAGGAGGAAAAGGGGTTGACAGAGGATGAGATGGTTGGATGGCATCACTGACTTGATGGACATGAGTTTGAGCGAGCTCTCAGAGTTAGAGATGGATAGGGAAGCCTGGTGTGCTGCAGTCCAGGGGGTCACAAAAAGTTGGACAGGACTGAGTGACTGTATTGTGCTGAATTATCTTCTTATAAAGGGCTGCAATCCTTTCAGATAGGGTCCCATTCTTATGAAGTCATTTAATTTTATTTACCAGTGGTGATGTAGGTGGTAAAGAATTCGCCTGCCTTGTAGGAGACCCAAGTTTGCTCCCTGGGTTGGGAAGATCCCCTGGAGAACAGAAAGGCAACAAACTCCAGTACTCTTGCCTAGAGAATCCCATGGACAAAGGAGACTGACCGGCTACAGTCCATACAGTCACAAAGAGTCAGACATGACTGAGCGATTAACACACACACACACACACACACACACACACACACACACACACATGTAAAGGTCCTTTCTTCAAATACAGTCATATTGGAGGTAGGGCATTTAACATATGATGTAGGAATATAGTGGGAGGAGGCACAATTGATGTTTGAATATAGAGGGGAGGTGGCACAATTCAGATTATAACTGTTTCCACACTACATGCCATATGATGTTTTAAACATACACACACATAGACACCCCTACACCTTCTAAACATGAAATACATAAAAACAGAGATTATTATCACCGTTTTATTCTCTTCTCGCTCTTCCAAGAATAGACCAGCAAATTTACGATGAATCACAATCACTGTTGTTAGTACTTTTGTTTTTGGAGAGAATTTATTTTCTTTCTATGACTGAATGTTCTACCAATCATGCCTAGAAGAATGACTCTTATTTAATACATGTTCATAAATATTTGTTTTATTAATTAAGGAACATAGAATGTCAAATTCTTCTCTTCTTATGTAAATTATTTTCTTTCCATATCCTTCAATCACATTCCTACCTTTTACATTTTAATAATCTACCAATATTTTAGCAACAATTGGTGACTTTTTATATAGATGAATATCAAGGCATGACATTCTATTTTCTTATCCAACAACCTGACATTCTGCCCAGAAACTACATCTCATCTTGTTACTCCTTTCCAATTGCTTTTGGAAACAAAACACAAACCTTAGTACCATTTAAGCTATCTGAAAATTTTGTTGAGTCTATCTTGAAAATATATCTCTAATTGATCACAACTAACTACTTTATTTTCACCACCCCATCTAAGCCTCTATAGCTTTCTCCTTTAATAATGCAACAACCCCTAAAAAACTCTCCCTGATTCAACTTTTGTCCTAGTCTAGTTTTTTTGTGTTTTTTTTTGTTTGTTTGTTTTTTTCTTTTCCTTAAGAGTGATCCTGTTAGGATTTAGTCAAACCTTTAAAATTTCACTTTAGTTTCCCTTCTCCCTCATGCTGAATGCCATAGTCCTTATGTTTTCCTAAGCCTTACATGATATGGTCTCATTAACGCTCTAACTTGAGCCTGTTTCACTGCCTTTACTCTCAGCTCATTCCATCCAGTCATCATGGTCTGCCTGCTGTTCTACAAACAACACACAGATATTGCATTTTTCGTTCTACCACTTATTTCTTACCCAAGTATTCCCGCCATTTGCTCTATATAAAGTTCTAAATAAAATGATAACTTTAATAATAATTAATATTCTTCTGGAGTTGTAAAAAATATCTCATGTTTCTATAATAAAAATGATGCAAAGAATAAAGTATTGACATTTCACTTATCTTCTAAAGAAAAGTTTATGTTACACTGACATATATGTATTAATTTTGATTTGGTTTTTTGTTAAAGTTGATATTTCATTTTTCTTTTAAATTACCATAGGGCTTCTCTGGTGGCTCAGATGGTAAAGAGCCTGCCTGCAATGCAGGAGACTCGTGTTTGATCCCTGGGTTGGGAAGATGCCCTGGAGAAGGGAATGGCTACCCACTCCAGTATTTTTGCCTGGCGAATTCCATGTACAGAGGAGCCTGGAGAGCAATAGTCCATGGAATTGTGAAGTCAGACACAACTGAGTGACTAATAGTTTTATTTTATATTTTAAAAAATTCCTACAATAGATGTCATAAAATATGTTAATTTAAATATCACCTCTTAAAAAACCAAATAATAAAATTTAAGTTTAGGGTGGAGTATGTTGGAAAAATGGGCTTCCCTGGTGGCTCAGTCAGTAAAGAATCTGCCTGCAATGTAGGAGACCCAGGTTTGATCCCAGGGTTGGGAAGATCCCTTGGAGAAGGGAATGGCAATCCACTTCAGTATTCTTGCCTGCAGAATTCCATGGACAGTGAAGCTTGCCAGGCTACAGTCCAGGGGGTCGCAAAGATATGGACACAATTGAGAGAGTAAAATTTTCACTTTTTTCACGTGGAAAAATATGAGTATAGAAACTCCAAATGCCAATAAACCTATTCACTAGATAAGCATGTGAATAGACTCTTAACCTTGAAGAATTTAAACATGATTTCCCTGTTATTATCATATCCACTGGGATACGAATGACCTATGAAGAATCTGATGATGAATATCATTTTAATGTCTATTTCTGTTGAGTATAGCTATTTTATATCTCAGATCATTTGCTTTGTTAATGCTGAATATGTGATGTGGCTAAAATCAGTTAAATAAAATTCAACATCTTATACAATTATAAAGTACTTTGTCCATATAGGAGTCAATTTCTTTAAGGAGGATTTTGCTGATTTTCCCTTTTTCATTTATATGTGTTAAATGTTGTGTAAGATTGTGTAACTGTTTATAATTATGGTTAATTTGAATATTGTAAAACTTCAGAATTATGCAATGTACAAGAGAAGAGGATTAGAATAGATAGAATGGGGATGTTGATAAAAAGTATCTGTACAGATATTTGGCAGTATCCCTATTAGGAAGGAGACTAGGGCAGAGAAATAATAAAATAGTCCTGATTTTGGTATAAAAGTAACCACTGTAAAAAGAAAATGCGAGTTACTAAATAAGTGAAAATTTTCCCAGTAAAGTCTTTTATGGAAGTAATGCCAAAAATATTTATTTAAATGGCTTTGGAATCTAATCAGTTTTGAAAATCTGCATGCTAATTTGTCTCTATAAATATTGCATTTCAGATTAGCCACATAATTCATTGAACCTTGCAGTAAAACAACACATTACATGAATTTAATTATTATAGCTGATTGTTTCCCTTCCCACTCTTAAAATTGCACAGAGAGTCATTCCCTGACCTAGAGCCTAAGGTTGACTAAGGACTAAATAACAGACGAGCAAAAACTTCTGGTGTTGCAGTTCAAAGCAGATAAACTCATAGGAACATCTTTCATGGAAAATATGCTAAGAATAAATCAATCTTGATGATGTAAACATTTTGATTGTGTTATAGTGACTTGGCACTAGGGCATTTTTTTTTTTTAATTTTTTTTTTTTTTAATGTTTTCCCCTTCCCTCTTCACCACTAGTTTACTACTGGTTTTAAATGTGAACACAGATGGCATAAAGTAACCAGTAATATACAAAAAGTTCTGACAAATAAAGACCAGGTCAGGAGGCTAAGGGATACTAAAGAATTGAAAATGTTTCAGGACCAATAAGAGAGGGGGAGGATAGAGTTCAACAGGAATAAATAGATTTTCTACAAAAAAACAAAAACAAAAAACTGTCCTCTGAGAAAGAGTGTCTAAAATAAAAATCTCTACTTATTTAGAAATCAGAGGGAAACGTTGGATTAAATAAATTGACCAAGCCAAGGTACTCACTCTAATGTGAAGATCTGTAGATTAGAAAGTGCAATGCAAATCAATAAAAGTAATTATTTTGTACATGTTTCTGGATTTTGCTTAAGTGGGAGCAGTTAACAGTGAAGTGAAGTGAAAGTGAAGTTGCTCAGTTGTGTCTGACTCTTTGCAACCCTGTGGACTGTAGCCTACTAGGCTCCTCCCTCCATGGGATTCTCCAGTCAAGAATACTGGAGTGGGTTGCCATTTCCTTCTCCAGGGGATCTTCCCGACTCAGGGATCAAACTGGGTCTCCCGCATTGTAGGCAGACAATTTAACTTCTGAGTCACCAGGGAAGCTGCCAGTAATTTTATTATCTATTCTTGTGTTAGAGTCAGAATAACTGTCTTTTCACTAAGTGGTGTTGAAAAACTGGACAGCTACATGTAAAGAATGAAATCAGAACATTTTCTAACACAAAAATAAACTAAAATGGATTCAAGACCTGAATGTAAGACTGGATACTATAAAACTTCTAGAGGAAAATAGGCAGAACACTCTTTAATATACATTGCAGGAATTTTCTCTTGATCCATCTCCTAGATAAATGGAAATAAAAATAAACAAATTAGACCTGATCAAACTTAAAAGCTTTTGCACAACAAATTCAGTTCAGTTGCTCAGTCGTGTCCAACTCTTTGCGACCCCATGAATGGGAGCATGCCAGGCCTCTCTGTTCGTCACCAACTCCTGGAGTTCACTCAGACTCATGTCCATCAAGTCAGTGATGCCATCCAGCCATCTCATCCTCTGTTGTCCCCTTCACCTCCTGCCCCCAATCCCTCCCAGCATCAGAGTCTTTTCCAATGAGTCAACTTCACACGAGGTGGCCAAAGTATTGGAGTTTCAGCTTCAGCATCAGTCTTTCCAATGAACACTCAGGACTGATCTCCTTTAGGATAGACTGGTTGGATCTCCTTGCAGTCCAAGGGACTCCCAAGAGTCTTCTCCAACAGCATAGTTCAAAAGCATCAATTCTTCAGCACTCAGCTTTATTCACAGTCCAACTCTCACATCCATACATGACCATTGGAAAAACCATAGCCTTGATTAGATGGACCTTTGTTGGCAAATTAATGTCTCTGCTTTTGAATATGCTATGTAGGTTGGTCATAACTTTCCTTCCAAGGAGTAAGCGTTTGTTTTTTAAATTTCATGGCTGCAATCACCATCTGCAGTGATTTTGGAGCCCCCCAAAAATAAAGTCTGACACTGTTTCCATTGTTTCCTGCCGGGAGCCAGTGAGGCATTCCACTCATGACAAAGGTCATGAGGAAGGAGGCTAGGCATATGAAAAGGCGGGATCAAGCCTCAGGAGTCCCCCTGGATATTCTCAAGCATCTACCCCCAAAAAAACCAGAGTCTGCCTACTTTATTGCTTTGTGCTCTCACCTCTGACTTTACTGGGGGCCGTCCCCCACCACCATCTAGCTCTCTCTGACAAAGAGTTAACTTACAGCTCCAATTAATAAAGTTCCTGGGCATTAGGAGTGTTTAAATCTAAACCCCTCAGATAGCTTTCTAACTCGCCTGACAAGTTTCCCGGACTCCTACAGCTATGCATACGATTGTTTACAGTCTCCCAGCCTCGAGAGGAAGGGGAAGCTTAAGATATTCAAACAGCTTAGAGCCTCTCAGAGAGTTAGAAACTATCAGAATAAAACTAGTAAAAGATTTCATTGATGAGCCAATGCTTGCTGCCAAGTTTCCACATTCCCTGAATTGTATCCTTGGATGTGTATTAATTAATATAGTTGGTATGTAGAAAAAATAAGTAGTGGCTTTAGTGTTAGCAACTTTAGACCCTTAAGGTAATAAATTCTTTCCTTTGTTGTAAACCCATTATGCCTCTGCCCTATAGGAATGCAATTTTATCTAACACCTTTGGAAGATGGTGCCAAACCTTAAACTAATTACTCTTAGAGAAAATAAGTCTTTGTTGATAAGTCTTTGTCAAGAGTCATAAAATGTTAATAGGCCTTCTGGCCAGAAGATGATGTAAATCACCTAAACCATTTGTATATGATAAATTTGCAGGATAGAAACCCTGGTTTTTGATAAGGATCAAAGACTGCTGACTTTGCATCCCCTATTATCCTCTATGTGTAACTTAGGGTATAAAAGCCCCTGTTGAAAATAAAGCTACGGGCCTTGCTCACCAACGCTTGGTCTCCCCATGTCATTTTTCTCCTTAACTTCCAGCTGAGTCTCCATCTGGAGTACGGAGGTCCTCTGCGACCATTTATTTGCCTGGGCTTCTAAGACCCACTCGAGAAGGTGTCTAAGGTGGGGCACCTTCCGCTATTCGAGAGGGCGCCTGCGGCCTCCGTGGTCAGAGCTAAACTGGTGTCACAGGTTATATTGATTTTCCACGTAAACCAAGCTACTTAGCCTCTTTTCTCCACTGAATTTCCTACTGAGCTATCCTCATTCTATTACTCTTTATATCTTTGATAAATGTGTAAATAGTCGCTGACGCCGTCTCCCCTTAGAATACCCTGGATCAGCCAGGGCTGGACCTCGGCAGTTTCCCCATCTATTTCCCATGAAGTGATGGGACCAGGTGCCATGATCTTCGTTTTTTGAACGTTGAGCTTTAAGCCAACTTTTTCACTCTCCTCTTTCTTTTTCATCAAGAGGCTTTTTAGTTCCTCTTCACTTTCTGCCATATGGGTGGTGTCATCTGCATATCTGAGGTTATTGATATTTTTCCCAGCAATCTTTTCCAGCTTGTGCTTCTTCCAGTCCAGCATTTCTCATGATGTATTCTGCATATAAGTTAAATAAACAGGGTGACAATATACAGTCGTGATGGACTCCTTTTCCTATTTGGAACCAGTCTGTTGCTCCATGTCCAGTTCTAACTGTTGCTTCCTGACCTGCATATAGGTTTCTCAAGAGGCAGGTCAGGTGGTCTGGTATTCCCATCTCTTTCAGAATTTTCCACAGTTTATTGTGATCCACACAGTCAAAGGCTTTGGCATAGTCAATAAAGCAGAAATAGATGTTTTTCTGGAACTCTCTTGTTTTTTCAATGATCCAGTGAAGGTTGTCAATTTGATCTCTGGTTCCTCTGCCTTTTCTAAAACCAGCTTGAACACCTGGAAGTTCATGGTTCACAAAGGAAACCATAAAGAAAACTAAAAGACAACTTACAAGAATTGGTGAATATATTTGCAAATGAAGCTACCAACAAGGGTTAATTTCCAAAATATACAAACAGCTTAGACAGCTAAATATCAAGAAAGCAAACAAGCCTTTCAAAAAATGGCGGCAGGCCTAAATAGATATTTGTCCAAAGAAGACATACATATGGCTAACAAGAACATGAAAATATGCTCAATATTACTATTAGAGAAATGTTAATCATAAATGTAGTGATGTGTTACCTCATATCAATCAGAATGACCATCATTAAAATGTCTTCAGGGGATCCTCCCAACCTAGGGTTCAAACTCAGCTCCCTTGAATTGCAGGCAGACTCTTTACTGTCAGAACCACTAGGGAAGCCTCATTAAAAAGCCTACAAATAATAAATGTTGGAGAGGGTGTGCAGAAAATAATATACTCCTACTCTGTTTGTAGGAATGTAAATGCAGCCATTATGGAAAAGAGTGTGGAGGATTCTTCAAAAAACTAAAAACTTACCATAAGATCCTGCAATCTAGCACTTGGCATGAAATGAATGTGAAAGTGAAATTAGCTCAGTCATGTCTGACTCTGGGACCCCATGGACTGTAGCCTGACTGCTTTCTCTGTCCATGGAATTCTCCAGGCAATTCTACTGGAGTAGGTAGTCATTCCCTTCTCCAGGGAATCTTCCCAACCTAGACATAGATCCGGAGAGAATTCTAAGTAAAAAAGCTACACGTACTCCAGTTTTCATAGCAGCACTATTTTTAACAGCCAAGACATGGAAGCAATCTAAATGTCCAACAACAGACAGTTAAAGAAGTTGTGGTAAATCTATACAATGGATTATCATTCAGCCATAAAAAGAATGAAATAATGCCATTTGTAGCAACATGACTGGATCTAGAGATTATCATATTAAAGTGAAATAAGTCGGACAGAGAAAGACAAATATCATATGATATTGTTTATATGTGGAATCTAAACATATATGAATCAACTTAGAAAACAGAAATAGACTTACAGACATAGAAAAAGAACTTACAGTTACCAAAGGGGATAGTGGGGAGTGGACAAAGAGATAAATTAGCAGTTTCAGATTAACATACACACACTACTATATAGAAAATAGATAAACAACAAGGACCTACTGTATAGCACAAGGAATTATACTCAATATCCTGTAATAACCTATAATGGAAAAGAATGTGAAAATATATATATTGTATTAATTGAATCACTTTGCTGTACACTTGAAACTGATACAATATTGTAAATTAACAACACTGCAATAAAATAAACTAAAAAGGAATCTCACAACCAGAAAAAGTCTAGTCTAACTGAAAAATGCAAAAGACAAAAAAGAAGAGACAAATAACAGGCATAATGAAAAATTAGTATCTTCAGAAGAGCCAGCCTACTTCTCAATGGCATGCAAAAGACAGTGTAATATTACTTTTGGATTGTTAAGGGAAAAACAAACAAACGAACATTATCAGCTTAGAATTATGTACCCACATAAGTTATTTTCAAGAACACTAGCAAAATAAAGACATTTTCAGACAAAATAAAAGTAATGGAAAGAAGTAGATCTGGGGTGCAAATAGGGTTGGTGAGAAAAATGAAGCAAACGTGTAGGGAAATCAAAATTCATGGAGAAAAGAATATATGGAAACAATAAATTCATGTTTTATCAACATACATGAAAGTAAAAGTCGCTCACCAGGTTCCTCTGTCTGTGGAATTCTCCAGGCAAGAATACTGGAGTGGTTTGCCATTTCCTTCTTTAAGGGATCTTCCCAACCAAGGATTGAATCTAGGTCTCCTGCATTGCAGGCAGACTCTTTACCATCTAACTTATATTTAACAATAAATCTAAAAGTAATATTATGGATAAGTTTAACCTTTCTTTTTCACTTGTTACAAAACCTTTGTGTTGCAATTGTTTAAGGAAACACCTTAATATAGAAAAAAGAACTATTCTCTTCAACTGAAGCATGCTTCTTTACAATTCATACTAAAAGGCAAGTTTAAATTCAATAAAAACAAACTGCACCCATTTTAGTAACTGTTAAATATAACTTAACAATAAAGACTCCTTAGTAAGGGGTTCAAATGTATGTAGGTTAGACACCAGCAAACAAAAAATCTTTAGCTCTGCTAAGATATGAATGACACAATGTTATCATGAGGTCTGTCTCAACGAATGGATTCTAGATATATTTTAAAATCAAATCACTGTCTTGAAATGGAAATAAAATTATTGTATTAGTAAAATATGAGCTAGATAGTTCTAACAGAACTGTTTTATTACTGTTCAGTTACATACAAATAATTGGTTATTTCTACAAAATTATCTGTTCAATTATTAATATTAAGGTCAGAGTATGACAGTTGAATTTTACTGGCTACTACCAACGGTATGACACATTATCTATCTAAGCCTAAGTCTGTAGCTCAGACTAAGCCAAGAAAATTCTAACTAAGCCTGAAAATTGAATCAATCTGAGCAACATGTGGCTAGAGATAGCTTTTTTAGGAAAATAGGAAGATAGTAGATTTGACTGGACATAATAATAAAACTTTCAACTGCTGATTTTTGTACTAGTCTGAAAGATCGTGTCTTTATAAACCTACCAACCTTTTCTTACATAAAATATTCCACATGAACATGGAATTACAACTTGCAAGTACTAGGGAAAATAATCTTATTTGTTTTGTCCCCATCACTTGACAGATATTATTTAATTAAATTTGGTTTATAACTTATGAAAGAAGGTTAAATCGTGACCCATATTTTGAAAATGGAATAAAAGCTCAAATGGAAGCAATATTAGAATAAAGACTTAAAGACCTGAGATGTAACAAGCAAAGTACTTTATAGCATCACCCAACTTCCACTAACAATTTTTGTTTGTTATGTATTGATGTGTAACAGACTGATGTAAAATTTAGTTGTTATAACAGGGGTTAGAAAACTACAGTCTGAAGGTCAAATTATGTGTATACCTGTTTTGGTACAACAGTGAACTAAAAAGGGTGTTTATATTCTTAAATGGTTATATGACATATTTTGTGATGTGAAAATTATATAAAATTAGAAGTCCTGTCTCTATTAATAAAGTTTTATTAGGAAACAGCCTTTATTTTTTTAATATTGTCTATGATTGCTTGTGTGTTGCAAGACACAAAGGAGTAGTTAGGACAGAGAGTATGACCCACAAAACCTACAATATTTATTATTTGTCCTTTAGAGAAAGTTTGCCTCATACTGCTTTAAAATCATATTAACTTATTGTATGATTCTGTGTCACTTAGCTGAGGTCATCTACATGGTGGCCCTCAGATAGATGCTTTAATTGGTCCCAGAATATCCACAATGGTCCTAGACTCAACTGGCTCTCATAATCCAGTAGTATTTCCTAAGCCTTTTAGCAGCATGAAGACTGATTCCTAAAGAGGAACATTTCTAGAGAATACACCCAATGTGCAAGTGCTTATCATATAGCACTTGATAATATACACATGCCTGCACATGCTTGCTAATTTCTCTATGACCAAAACAGGAAAAATCATCAAGTCCTGAGTGAACATGGGAGATGACTCTACAAAGATTGAATTCTGAGTAGTTCACTGCATCAGTCAAGCGATGTCAGAGTCTCATGTATATTTAACTGCAATTTATTTGTATTTTTATTGTTCTTTCTTGTTCCTTATCAATGGTAAAAATATTGAATGTATATTCAGTTTTTAAAATTAAATTGTGGGCTTGCTTTTTTTTTTTTTTTTTTTCGGTCTGATCCAATGTTCTGTTTGGAGAAGTAAATGGCAATCCACTCCAGTATTCTTGCCTGGAAAATTCCATGAACAGAGGAGCTTGGGGAGCTACAGTCCATGGGGTCACAAAGGGATGGACACGACTGAGTGACTAAACACAATGTTCTGTTGATTGTACCATCTCTCTCATCTTATTTCCTTGTATGTTTTGTGATTTTTAACCAACAGCTCATTCTCCATGGAACTTTACCCATGGAGGGAGTTCTTCTGGGCATGTAGAGTTCCTTCAGGGTGATTTGTGCTTACTTTAGGTTTCTTTTATACTAAACAGATCAACTGAATTCAGAATGTAGGACTCTGCTAAAACTGGAACATCATTATTAATTCTCAGGAAAGGTTTTTTTTTTTTTTTCTTTCCACCTAGTTCTTCATTTTTGAAGTAGATATGTTTTCTTGACCTAGCACAGGATGGGGTGAGAGAAAGTGGCCTTGTATTTAGAACACTCTTATACTGAAGTTATAGTCATTTGAATTCACAACTGTATTCAGAAGTTCCACTAAAAGGCTTATCACCTTGAGCCAGTTCCACAAATATAGAAAGAAACAGAGCTCAATTTACTGAGGTTTTGTTTTATAATGCCTTCAGGGCAAGAAGCTGGTTCCAATAAAATGCCATTTACCTCTCTTCTTTCTTGCTTTAAATTAGTTTTTGGTCTCAGTATTTCTTGTTTTCTTGCCAGCTCATTGATGCGATCGCAATTTGGTTTTCTCCTTTTGATTTTCTAGTGTTTTAAGTATTTTTTAGCATTAGGATAGTCATGGTGTATAGTCCTACCATATTGTGGAGATAGAGCACAAATTATTTCTTTTAAAAATATTTCCAAACTAAGTTTTATTGGAAAAAAATTAAATATATATAATAAAGAAAGAACACATTTCTGTAGATCCTTTACACAGATTCAATCATTATGAAGATATTTTAACACTGATCCATCTATTCACAAGTTTTCTGAGATATATTAAAGATAATCCCTGACTTTATATCTTTTTACCTTATATATTTCTATAAGCATCTTGTAAAGGTATGGAGTTCTGCTGGTACCACTGTAATGCCCTTACCATGACTAATGATACTAAAATTAACTGCTTTGTATCATCTAATATCATTTTCCTTTCCAAATTTCTCCCATTACCTCAAAAATGACTTTTTTATAGCTTATTCAAATCAGAATCAATGTTCACATTTCTATGCAGTATGTCTCTTATGTATGCTTTAATCTAGAACTGTCTCTATTCTTTGCCTTTTTTCCACTTTGTAATATTGAAAAAATACATGAGCTTTTCTACAGAAAATCTTGTATATGTGTCCTTGAATATTTTAAGCAACTTCATTGCAGATTTTGTCTTTCTTCATATCTACTTATAGAGTGTTCACTGTGGACTGTTTTGCCAATCCAATGGTCATCTCTGGATTTCCATCTTGCTTGACCTCTTAGTAGCAAATGGGCATTTTTGTGGGGAGATTGATTAGTAGTTACTCCAATAGAGAAGCTAGCTCAGCTAATAAAAAATTCACCTGCAATTCAGGAGACCTTGGTTCAATTCCTGGGTCAGGAAGATCTGCTGGAAAAAGGATAGGCTACCCACTCCAGTATTCCTGGGCTTCCCTGGTGGCTCAGCTGGTAAGGAATCTGCCTGCAATGCAAGAGACCTGGGTTTGATTCCTGGGATGGGAAGATGCCCTGCAGAAGGGAACGGCTACTCACTCCATTATTCTGGCCTGGAGAATTCCATGGACTGTATAGTCTATGGGCGGAGAAGGCAATGGCACCCAACTCCAGTACTTTTGCCTAGAAAATCCCATGGACAGAAGAGCCTGGTAGGCTGCAGTCCATGGGGTCGCTAGAGTCGGACACGACTGAGCAACTTCACTTTGACTTTTCACTTTCATGCATTGGAGAAGGAAATGGTAACCCACTCCAGTGTTCTTGCGTGGAGAATCCCAGGGACAGGGAAGCCTGGTGGGCTGCCGTCTATGGGGTCACATAGAGTCAGACACGACTGAAGTGACTTCGCAGCAGCATAGTCCATGGGGCACCAAGAATCAGACATGACTGAGCGACTTTCACTTTCACTTTCCAGTAGAGAAAGCTAACACTGAATGAAGAGCACAAGGTGAGTATGAAGGTCAAAAGTTGCAAAGCAGAAAAATATATAAAAAGTGATGACTCAATTTTTCTCAGGTATCATATTTTTGTAACAGACAAATATACAACATCCCATGAAATAAATTAAAAATGCATGTTTTTTTCATAAAAAAAAAATCATTGTGAAAATCACCTTTTTAAAATATGGCGTTTTGTGTAATTCAAAGATAAAAACTTCTAGTTATAAGATAGATAAGTCTGTACAGATGTAATGTACAGCATAAGTTTTATAATCAACACTGTTTTATGTTATATATATAAGTAGTTAAGAGAGTAAATCCTCAGAGTGCTATATGGGAATTACTGAAAGTTGTTCAGTCATATCTGACTCCTTGCGACCCTGTGAACTATACAGTCCATGGAATTCTCCAGGCCAGAATACTGGAGTGGGTAGCCTTTCCCTTCTACAGAGGATCTTCCCAACCCAGAGATCGAACCCAGGTTCGATTGCAGGAAGATTCTTTACAATCTGAGCCAATTATATGGCTACAAAATTGAAAGAAAAAAAATTAAAATCAATTCCTTATCTTAATCTTGAAGAATGTTTCATAAAATAGTAAAAATCTGTAGATTTGTATATCCAAATTTTAAAATATTTTGTTCTTTAACATTTAAATGATTTAAAATGCCTTTAATGTTTCTTAATCCAAAAAGTATTGTTTAGTTGCTTCTATAAATATCATATAACAGTAACTTTTACATACAATGAGATGGAACCATAAGTTCTTTAACAATTCTTGAAAAATGATATTCTTTTTGGTGTGTATGTTTTCCATAATTATGGACAAGACACATAAACATAAAAATCTCTTTAAAAATCTCCATTGTTGATTAATCCTATTTGACCATGTAGGGAAGCAAAATTTGCCACCCTTAAATGTGTCTCTTTGGCAAGAGGATTGATTTACATTGATTATTTTTAAGAAATAGAAGTCTCAAGAAGTCTTTCTTCTTACCGCCCACTTAGCTGTCTAAAGAGCTTAGAAGTGAAGTGAATGAAGTGAAATCACTCAGTCGTGTCCGACTCTTTGGGGCCTCATGGACTGTAGCCTACCAGGCCCTTCTGTCCATGGGGTTTTCCAGGCGAGAGTACTGGAGTGGGTTGCCATTTCCTTTTCCAGGGAAAGAGCTTAGATAAAAGGCTTATTCCAAGAGTAGAGCTATCACCAGGGACATATGCAAGGAATATTGGCTGAGTATGGTGGGGAAAACCAAGCTGAGCATAGAGGTCAGAGTCCACTCTATCTCATTGTCTCTGCCTGGCCCTGCAAAACTTTGTTTACCAATCATTTGCTTTCATATCTCTGTGTGAAGTGTCTTCCTCCTCTTTGAAGTCTCAAAACCACTACTCTGTGGACCATGAACAATAAAATGGAGTCAGTCACATCAAAAGATCTAAGATGAAGCCAGGAGGCCATTAGGAAAGTGGAACTTACACATGTCTATTCCTAGATGCAATATAAACTTTTGACCTAAGCATCCATGGGCCACTTTTAACTCATTTTCTTTACCCCCTAGAAACCATAGTTTAGCAATCAATCTGTTGCCAACAAGTAACTGAATGCCTGCCAGCACCAATTGCAGTTCTGTAAGACAACCTATGTAAATTATTTTTGTTATCTTTATAAACCTGTCATTCTCTACTGATTCAGAGCACACTTGAGCTGTTCCTTGATTCAGTACTTTCCAAACTGAAATACCTAAGACCCCAAATACACGATTTTTATTTGCAGACTTTTGCTTTTTTTTAAATCATGAGGTGTCAGAAGTGGGATACAGAATGACCTGTTCCTTCCTCTGGTACCACCATGAATTTAAGAGAGGTACCTACAAGAGTCCATCATGCTCTCTTGTCTCTTTTGATGGTCCTGGAGAGTGGTGGTGAGTCCCTTTAAACTCATTCCTCAAAGCTTGATAGAAGTTTTATATTTATTTGAGTATCCTATGTTGCTACTGACTTCTGTTCTTGGGAGGTTATTTCTCATTTTCTTCTGAGAAGTAATTACTCTTGAAATAATGGAAAGTTCACAAACTAAGGGAAGGCTACAGAGGAGCCTCCTCCTGGAACTTCTGCTGGTTTTATGTATGCAAACTATGTATGGGCTCTCCTTGTGCAAATATATGTCTCCTTGGACTATGATTATCCAGAATGATTTAAAACTAAATTGAAAAAAAAATAAAAAAATAAAAAAAAATAAAAATAAATTGTCAGGCTTGGGGATCCTTTGAAAATCTTAATTTAAGTATATCTCCATATTCAATTAACAAAAGAATGTAATGCAAAACAACCCAAATGGTAAGCTTATTTCAATTGGCATTTTGAGCCCTCAAAATGAGTTAGCAATTCCAAAATTGCTTCCCTCCAGGATACTAAATCCAAATTATCTAAGGCTATTTCTGCATTGTCTCAGAGACTGACTAAACTTGAAAATATTACTAAATGTTCTCCTGACATTCACTCTTCTCTAGTTTCTATTCCTGCCATTGTTACCCCTGCCCTGCTCCTCTTAGCCCTTCCCTTGCCTGCCTGTTTCCCTCCCCATCTCTACCCTTCCCTTGCCAAAGGTCCTTTCCTAACTACTATCCAGATGGTTTCAAAGCCCCTCTAGACTCTCCTGCCCTTACACCCCTTTTAAAGAGAAGCAAGGCAAAGGTCCTGTCAGAACTACTAACAATCTTCTTACACCTCTGAACTAAAGCTGAACTCCATACAATTACTAAGGATTTTCCAATTCACAAGGAAGACCCTATTGGTTTTCTACAGGAATTTCTTCTTACAGTTCAGACTTATGAGCCAGGATTTTCTGACTTTTACCAGCTTATTTTCTTGTTAGTCAGAGAAGGTCTCCCTAAAAATGGATGCCATTAGCAGATTGGAATCCCAGTGAAAGATTTTGCCTGTAAGGGACATAGTGCCATGTGTGAAGTCTCTAAATTGGCAAAATGGCCTTATGATAAAATTCCTGTGGCTTTTGCTCAATCTATTGCCTGGGGAAAAAAATCCAAAGTGTGTTCAAAGAATTGATGAATCCATCTTTGATTATTATGATAGATTTGAGAAAGTCTTTTAACAATATTGTGACATAGATAACATTAATAATGAACCTCAGCACTTTATTCTTGCCCTTGTAGAAGGTTTATAGGAAGAACTTAGACAACCTATTTGAAAATTATAACTTAATTGTGCCAATTAAGTTGGCACAATTAATTAACAATAAATTAATTTATTATTTATTATATTTATTTATTATTATTTATTATTTAACAATTAATTGTTAAAATTAATTAACAATTTTGTGAACTATAATGAACTGTTCTTCTGAGTTATTAAAAAAAGATCCAGAAAGAAAGCTGAACAATCTTTCAATGATCAGATTCAAGCAATCCAAATAATGCACTTACAACTACAACAACTTTCTGCTAAATCAAACCCACACAGAACCTAAGATAAATGACAAGCCAAAGGGGCCTGTAATTACTGTAAAAAGTCTGGCCACTGGAAAAGGACTGTTTTAGAGTTAAACAACTACTGGAAAATCAACAGACTAAAAATAAATGCCATTCTCACAAGTTCTAATCTGACTGGTTTCAAGAGAGAGGCTGCTTCAAGGACAAAAGGGGATTCTTTTCCATGCTTCTAACTATTTGAGAGAAATTAACTATTGGGAACAAAGTTACTGAGGCCCTAATAGATATAGGGTCACCTTATCAGTTCTTCTTCTTATGACTTCACTGGTGGCTCAGACGGTAAAGCGTCTGTCTACAATGCAGGAGACCTGGGTTCAATCCCTGGGTCAGGAAGATTCCCTGGAGAAGGAAATGGCAACCCACTCCAGTACTCTTGCCTAGAAAATCCCATGGACGGAGGAGCCTGGTGCAGGCTACTGCCATGGGGTCGCAAAGAGTCGGACATGACTGAGCGACTTCACTTCATTATTAGTTCCTAGCCCCGCCAGCCTCTCTGTTCCCCTTCCTCAAATTATCAGAACTGTACAAATTATGGGAGTATCTAACCAAACTATGAATGCTTTTTAAAGTCTTTTCCAGTCCCTTTTTAATTAGAATTTATTCAAAGGCTTCATCTATTCCTACTAGTCCCCTCTGTTCCAGATCTACTATTAGGGAGAAAATTTCTAGAGGTTCATAAAGCCCATATTCCTTTTCCCAAGAGGAGGAAATATTTTATATCTTGAGGGATACCTTGATTCTTACAATTCTCCATGAGATTCATCTATGGCCATTCCAGTTTTCTCAGTCTCCATGGCTGATTTTAATCCTCTTTTACATACCACCCCAGGGTCAATTTGGCCTAAGAACACTACTGGCATCAGCTGCACTCACTGTCTACCACCCATAAGGATTCAGGTTGGCAGAAGAAGGCCTCTGAAAATATTCCCCTTATAATCACTGAATGCAGAGGCCATTCAAGGAGTTAAACTCATAATTGAAGAATACATTAAAAAGACAACTTGACAGCTTTTTAGAACTTATGGGAAACTATAGAAACTGGGCCCCAAATTTTCTTGTCTTGGTCATACTCTGTTAAAGTTGATTGGACTGAACCTCTTGTTTGAGGTAAAGAAACTCAATAGCTTTTACTCTTATTAAAGATAGACTTCATGACCCACCAGCCTAATTATAAACTGCTTTTTTTGTTTTTCCCCATGAAAAAGTAAGAAATACCCTCAGGCTACTTACTCAGTGTCACAGGGACCACTGTAGATGAAAAAGATATTACAGCCAATAACTAAACTCGATAGCCAAAGATCTTCCTCCTTGCAAGAGAGTCAGTGCAGCCACTGCCAATTAATTACAGCATGTGAACTAAGTTGTAATGGGGTCTACACTGACCATATTTATGCCTTATTCTATGGAAACCATGCTTAATTCTTATCATACTCAGCCTCTTTCTTTCAGCAGACTAATCTACAAAATTCTTCTACTGTCTTCCTCTGACATTTCTATGTGCCACTGCAATACCCTGAACTCTGCTTCCCCAACCAGTAAAGCCCCCCATGCCTGTTTAATACTGACTAACCAACTCCTAATTCCACAAATTGATTGCAGAACGTGCCTCTTGAAAACACCTGATCTGAGCTGGTTGACTGATGGATCTTATTTGACAAATGAGTCCAGTTACTACCAAACTGTCTATGCTATATTATCTTTAGCAAAAATCATTGAGGTTAACACCATCTCAGAAGCCCTGATCAATGGCTAGACCTCTTTGCACTTACAAAGAACTGCTTTTTAGTAAAAGATAAAACTTCCTATATATATGCACACTGATAGTAGGCGCACTTTTGGTGCTGGTCTTAATTTTGCTATGCTTTCGAAAACACTGAGGGTTTTTTACTTCATCAAGACAAAAAACCAGAAATAGTTCTTATGTGCTAGGATTCTTAGATTTCATGCAAAAGTCTAAATCTTTGGCAATAATGAAAATTCATGGGTACTCAGCAACAGACAATGGATAGAAGAAAGCAAAGGAAATAATTCTGCTGACATTGCTGCTAAAATAGAAGCTCTCTTAAAGTCTAAATTTTTACTAGAACGGCCTTATCTACCCATTAATTCAGCATCTGAGTTAACTACTAAAATATTAGAAGGATGTCAACTTCCTGATTGGGGAGGAAAAAAAAAAACAAAAACAGAATGGATCAAAATGTTTGTGTGCGTGACCTTAAGAGAAAGCTTTGATTAGGAACAAATGATAGACATATTCTCCCTGATTATTTATAAAAATTTATCCTGCAATATATACATATATTTATAAAAAAAATTATCCTGGAATATATACAGTGGCTCACTGGAACACATAAAATGGATTGATGTGGAAAACAATATTATTGGAAATCATCTCCTAAAATGCCTCACAAAGTATATCAAAGTTGTCATATGTCATAAACACAACCCAAGAAAATTTAATCTGTATTTCCATGGGTTATTTCTTATACATTTGGGATCTTTTGAGGCACTGTGATACATACTGAGTATTAGTTTGATGCTGATGAATCATAAAATGGATGATTCATCTGGATGAATTATCTATGGTTACCCATTTAATAAATTATATGAAAAAAAATAAATTATATGGATGACTCAATATTCAATATTATCTTGGAGAAATACTAAAAGATTGCTTTTTCTCAAAGTGGCTAAAATCTTTGCTTATAACATTGGTATTGATTCTTGTGATATTAACAACTGTCTGTGTATTCTCTAAGTTGATATGCACTTTATTTCTTGTTGTTGCTCAGCTACTCAGGATAGTAAGTTTATGGCTTCTCAGAGACTTGAATTACTCAACCAGATGCATCCTACAATTCATATCACAAATAAAATAACTGACCGAATTTACCATTATTTCAGGTAGGGAAGATGCCTAAGTCCTGCTTGCTGAAAACCTCTTCGATGCTTAAATGTGACTGTTTCCTTTTGAAAGTAAAAGAAAGTATTAGTCACTCAGTAGTGTCCAACTCTTAGTGACTCCATAGACTGTAGCCTGCCAAACTCCTCCATCCATGGGATTTTTCAGGCAAGAATACTGGAGTGGGTTGCCACTTCCTTCTCCAGGGTATCTTCCTGACCCAGGGATTGAATTCAGGTCTTTGGCATTGCAGGCAGACTCTTTACCATCTGAGCCACCAGGGAAGGCTATTCTCTAATGACTATGACTCTTATTCCCTTTCCCTCCATCATGGAACATGGCATACCAATAACATGTCTTCCTGATGCCAAGGGAATTTTTATAAACAAATTAGCTAATGATTGCTAACATCACAAGAAAATTGATTATCAAGTAAAGATATTGATCAAAAGAGGAAAATATGGGCTGTGAACAATAAAATGAAGTCATTTATGTCAAAGGCTCCAACATGGAGCCAGAGGACCTTTAGGAAAGTTGCACTTACACATGCTTATCCTTGGATACAGAATAAAATTTTGTCCCAGGCATCTATAACACATCTAAACCTCATTTTCTTCACTCCCTAGAAACCAAAATTTAGTAACTAATCTGCTGCTGAAGAGTAACTGAATGTCTGCTGGTACCAACTGTAGTTCTGTAAAACAATGTATGTAATAGCCCTGGAATGTCTTTGTCTATTGTTTTTATAAAGCCCCTCCATTTTCTACTTCCCTCAGAACACATTTCAGTTGTTACTCAAATCATCGCCTCCCGGATTGGAATTTCTAAGACCCCAAATCAAGTCTTTTCCTTATTTTTCTGTTTGGTTGACAGCCCATGACATATTCTTTGTTAGCTGAAGATGATATTTAAGGTGAGGACTTTGGCCATTTTCCTAAGTAACTCAGTTATCGTGGATCCTATTGTGTGGCGTGTATGTGCCTGCTATGTCACTTCAGATGTGTCTGACTCTTTGCGACCCCATGGACTATAGCCCGCCAGGCTCCTCTGACCATGGGATTCTCCAGGCAACAATACTGGAGTGGGCTGCCATACCCTTCTCCAGGGGACCTCCCCAATCCAGAGATCAAGCCCTATTATCTTATGTTTCCTGCATTGGTGGGAGAGTTCTTTACTACTACCACCACTAGGGAAACACATATTGAGTAGACATGTTATTAAACTTCATTTTTATTTTCTTCTGTTAAATGTCTCATGTCAATTTAATTTTTAGTTAGTCAGAAGAACCTAGAACAATAGAGAAAAATTTCTTCCTTCCTGACCATGATTAGAAAACTATTGCTATATGGAATACATTCCGAGAACACACATTTCCAGTCAGAAATATAGAATAGTGTTTAACGGCGGAAGGCATGATGCATTTCTCTATTGAGTTTATACACAAAAGACATGATCTCTTCTCAAATGGAAAGGAGAGTGCTGTCACAATATACCTTCTCACACTTTAAATTCACAGCATTCAGGATCTTTTTGTGGTTTTGCTTTTGTGGACTGGGATTTTGAATTTTGGGATCTGTGGTATGGGAAGAGGATAGGAGTTGAGTCCTTTAGAACTAATTTTACTTAAAGACAGGCAAGAAAAAAATTTAAAGGTCTCTGTTCCATCTAAAATTTTGAACGGATGAATAAATAAATAATAAATGTATCACTAATGAATAAATAAACTAATAAAAGAGAATTGTCTTGATATTACTAAGAACCATATTGGGTAAATAGTAGATAATGGTGTTAATCCGAGCATAGCAGGAAAATTATGGGACATCCAAAGTTAGTAGCAGTCAAGCAAGTGTATGTACAAATGACATTACAAAGAGACATGTAGCTGTGTAATAAATGACCTGTCACAACTCCTAGACCCAAGGGAACAAGGTAGACAAAGTCATACAAAGAAGCCTCTTTTGAGTGGAGTTGGATACCTTCATCAAGGGGCACACCTACATGAGGCAGCATCATGGGGTGGTGGGTAGAAACACTCTGACCTAACTCTACAATCTCCCTGGTATTGCCTGCTTGGGCACCAACTCACTTAACACAAGCAAAAGCAGAGAAAATGTGTAGTCCATACAGGTCAGCTTTATGAACCAGGAAGCTGAGTGTAAAAATGTATAGTGTGGGGACTTCCCTGGTGGTCCAGGCTAAGACTTTGCCTTCCAGCGCAGGGGGTTCAAGTGAAATCCTGGTCAGGGAAGTAAGATCCCACATGCCTTATGGTCAAAAACACAAAACATAAAATAGAAGCAATATTTGAATAAATTCAATAAAGACTTTAAAAATTATCCACATTAGAAAAATCTTCCAAAAAATGTGCAGTGTGGATCTGGAGGGGCCAACAGCAAATGCCTAGCCCAAAACATTCAAGTATATTTTGAATGGATGAGTGAATGATGAATAAGACATTTACTTTAGACAGTGTGTTACCAAATACTGTGAAACAATTAATTACTCTTTTCTCAAGGTAAATAAATGCATTAGATGTTCTATTTCTGTAGAGTAAAATATTGTGGCAAATATCTATTACTTAAATTTTTGAATTAAAAATAAAATTTTAAGGTTAACTTTTTAGATAAAATATCTAAAATGCATGATTCACTTAAAAGTAAATTTAAGATATATAAAGACACATATATTTCTTAAAGAAAACATCTAAGCTATTTGATACTTCTTTTCTATTTTCTATGGCAAGGTTCTACATATGCCGTTTGAAGGTAATGATGCTAAAATTGGTTCAGAAAGTAAGCATATGTCATACCAGTGATAATTGTAGGTATAGTTTTAAAGATCAATGAACAATATGAATTCTAAAATTAAAAATCATTGTTATAGTTTACACACATACAAAATTAGTAGTAATGCATTTTTGCTGTTCTGCTGTGTTTGTTTTATCAATATATTGGTCCAACTTGCCAAAGTATAACATACTTAAGTGCTCATGCTCAGTCGCTTTAGTTATGTCCAGCTTTGTTAGCCCATGGACTATAGCTTGGCAGGCTCCTCTGTCCATGGGATTCTCTAAGCAAGAATACTGGGGTGGGTTGCCACACCCTCCTCCAGGGAATCTTTCTGACCCAGGGTTTCAACCTGCATCTCTTGTGTCTCTTGCACTGGCAGGCAGATTCTTTACCACTGGCACTACCTGGGAAGCCCATACTTTAATATGTAGCTAATTATAATAATAATAAGGTTAAAAATAAACCAATTGAGGAAAACTAGGTATACTTATCGGAGAAGGTGATGGCACCCTACTCCAGTACTCTTGCCTGGAAAATCCCATGGATGGAGGAGCCTGGTGGGCTGCAGTCCATGGGGTTGCGAAGAGTTAGACACGACTGAGTGACTTCACTTTCCCTTTTCACTTTCATGCATTGGAGAAGGAAATGGCAACCCACTCCAGTGTTCTTGCCTGGAGAATCCCAGGGATGGGGGAGCCAGGTGGGCTGCCATCAATGGGGTCGCACAGAGTCAGAGACAACTGAAGCGACTTAGCAGCAGGTATACTTATAAATTAGTGTAAAATGGCAAAATTAACCATTATAATGGAAAATGACATAAAATTTTCAAATCTATATAATAATGCCTTTAGATAATTAGTGTTGTCTCTTTGTGAAAGGCAGATATAATTGCATAAATTCAGTGTGCATGACCAATCCTCACAGAAGCTATTGTAAGATGCAGATTCTAGTGTGAAGCAACAGACCATATAAAAATAGAGTAATACTACAAAACACATTAGAGAATGGTATTTTAGTCTCCTTTTAAATTATACAGCTATTAAATAAAAAGGAAAGTTATATCATACTTTTCAACTCCTTTCAGTAGAAACAGAAGTTTTTAAAATTTCTGCAAAAAGATTCCCAAATCAAGAAGAGAGCATTAGTTTGAGCAACCTTTTTGGAGTGGATCACAAATTTTCAATAAAGTATAACTGGTTCACAGTAAAGGAAGTAGTTCACAGTAAAGGAAGCACTAATAATAATGTTCTCATGAACTCTCCTGGTGGGTAAATTGCTTCAGCTGTAAAACCAGAGAAGTTTCTTAAGTGCCAATCTAACTTACTCAGAATATTTAGGTTGGTGCAACAGTAATTGTGGTTTTGCACTGATGAAATTTGCTGTTTGATATTGGAATGTATTTTTAAATGAATGTGATTATATTATACATCATTTTAATGTACATTTCTTCCTTTATGATTTTTGCTTATGACTTATTACTTGCTGTGTAATATACTTAGTTTAGACTATGGAAATGATGCTAGACTTAGTTTAGACTATGGAAATGATGCTAGACAGAAAGCAAATTTGGGTGACTTTCTTATTTGAGTTCAAAATGGGTTGTAAAGTAGCAGACAGAACTTGCAACATCGACGACATATTTGGCCCAGGAACTGCTAATGAACCTATAATGCAGTGGTGGTTCAGGAAGTTTTGCAAAGGAGACAAGAGCCTTGAAGATGAAGAGTGCAGTGCTTAGCCACTGAAAGTTGACAACAACCCACTGAGAGGCTCATCGAAACTGATCCTCTTACAACTACACAAAAAGTTGCCCCAAATTCAACATTGACCAGTCTATTGTCTTAGGGCATTTGAAGCAAAATGGAAAGATGAAAAAGTTCAGTAAATATGTGCCTCATTAGCTGACCAAAAAAAAAAAAAAAAGAAGAAAAAAAAATCATTGTTTTGAAGCATCATCTCTTATTCTATGCAAGAACAATGAACTATTTCTAGATCAGATTGTGATTTGTGATGAAAAGTGGGTTTTGTACAACAATCGCTGACAACCAGCTCAGTGATTAGCTCGAGTGGAAGCTCCAAAGCATTTCTCAAAGCCAAAGTTGCACCAGAAAAATTTCATGATCACTGTTTGGTGGTCTGCTGCCCATCTGATTCACTGCAGCCTTCTGAATCTTGGTTAAACAATTACATTGGAGAAGTATGCTCAACTGATCAACGAGATGCATCAAAAACTGCAATGCCTGCAGCTGGCATTGGTCAACACAGTGGCCCAACTCTTCTCCACAACAACACCAACTACATATTGCATGTTGCACAACTAACACTTCAAAAGTTGAACAAATTGAGCTATGAAGTTTAGCTCATCTGCCACATTCCCCTCACCTCTACCAACTGACTGCCACTTCAAGTATCTCAACAATTTTTGCATGAAAATGCTTCCACAATCAGCAGGAGGCAAAAAATGCTTACCAATAATTTGTTGAATCCCAAAGCATGGATGTTTATGCTACAGAAATAAACTTACTTCTCATTGGAAAAAATGTGTTGATTATAATGGCTCCTATTTCGATTAATAAATATATTTTCAGGCCTAGTTATAATGATTTAAAATTCGCAATCCAAAACTGCAATTATTTTTTCACCAACCTAATATTTTAAATTGATTTTGCTCCTGATCCTCTTCAAAGCTTATTTGGCCTCATGTACTTTATCCATTCCAAAAGTAATCCTTTCTGTTATGAAGTGTTATCCAAGTCATTTAGATAACAAACACAGTAACATGTTGGTAAAATATCTAATTCCAGATATATTAGCTTTTTAATTAAAGAAGAAAAATATGTAATGAATGAAATCAGAATGGTTAGTATATTTATATTCAGAAGAACTGAAGAGCATATTTATTTAAATTCTGCTGCTTATATCTAATAACCTGATAATCTGAGTATTGAAGAATGATCATTTTAAAAAGTAAATTATTTAGTGTCTTAGTTCAATCAATTTTGATTATATATTTGTGGATCTCTCTTTATAGTCAACTATATCTTGGTCATATTAAGCTATTAGAGAAACATCAGTGCTTAATACATTAATATAACTATAAAAATTATATTTTAATAGCATGTTAACAGTTTGGTGGAAAATATTATCAAGCATGCCTGACTAGATAAAAGAAAGGCTTTGTTGGAAAAAGTAAGAAATATAAAAACACATATTTCTCCAAAAATTTTTATTTGATTTAGAGTTTCATATTTATGGAAAACTAGAATGATTAATTGTCTATTACCACCTTGTGACCACTAGATTTATAACATGCTTTTTCAAATTTAGGTCAATTAAGGTATATTAAGAACATTTTTATCGAAAGCAGTGGATAAATATCTCTCCTTAGCTGCTTAAGATTTTCAGTAGTATCACAGAATGCTCCTTTAGCTTTACATGCTGTTCCTTAACCTTCAAATTCTATTATCACTTTTATGCTATTCTTGTTTGCTTCCTCTTGTGTTTTTCCATTATTCCTTTTAAAAATCAGTTGTGGACTCTACAAATTGCAATATTGAAATGTCTTTGAAATTGTGTTTCAAAAGAGACCTGGGATCCATTTAATTGAAATAACAGAATGTTAAGCATGGTATATGAGACCACAGTGGTTTTCTTGTGAACTCAGTCATCCTGTAAGTTCTGCCTAACAAGCCACTATTTCCTAAGTGAAGTGTTAGGGGTAGGGTAGGGTCGGGTAGGAAGGAAAGCTTGAAAGCAGTAATTTTCAAAAGAAAATATAGATCAGGTGGTCCTGAAATTTTTCTTAAAGAAACTTTTGTTATCTGATGGAAATACTAAACACAACTGCAATTATTCAGAAATTCTTCAATCAACAAATCTGCAAGTTCTTAATAGCAACACTTCATTAGAAGGTGTGAAACTATTGAAATATAAAACCTCCCATTGCTAAGGCTCCCATAGCATGTAAGTGAGTAAGTAACAGGTAGTTATAAATAGTAATTGGACAATCTACACATGGACATCACCAGATGGTAAATGCCAAAATCAGATTGATTATGTTCTTTGCAGCCCAAGATGGAGAAGCTCTATACAGTCAGCAAAAAAAAAAAAAAAAAAAAAAGCCTGGATCAGAATGTGACTCAGATCATGAGCTCCTTGTTACAAAATTCAAACTTAAATTCAAGAAGGCATGGAAAATGACTAGGCCATCCAGGTATGACCTAAATCAAATCCCTTATGATTATACACTGGAAGTGACAAATAGATTCAAGGGATTAGATCTGATAGACAGTGCTGAAGAACTATGGACAGAGGTTCCTAACACTGCACAGCGGGGCAGTGACCAAAGCCATCCTAAAGAAGAGGGCATTCAAGAAGGCAAAATGATTGTCTTAGTAGACCTTAAAAATAGCTGAGGGAAAAAAAAGGGAAGTGAAAAGCAAAGAAGAAAAGGAAAGATATATCCAACTGAATGTAGGGTTCCAGAAACTAGTGAGGGGAAATAAAGCCTTCTTAAGTGTACAATGCAAAGGAAGAGAGGAAAACAATAGAATGGGAAAGACTAGAGATCTTTTGAAGAAAACTGGAGATTCCAAAGGAACATTTCATACAAAGATGGGCACAATAAAGACAGAAATGACAAGGACCTAACAGAAGCAGAAGAGATTAAGAAAAGGTGCCAAGAATACATAGAGGAGCTATATAAAAAAGGGCTTTATGACCCAGATAACCACAATGGTGTGGTCACTTATCTAGAGCCACATATCGTGGAGTATGAAGTTAAGTGGCCATTAGGAAGCATTACTATGAACAAAGTTAGAAGAGGTGATGGAATTTCAGCTTCACTATTTCAAATCCTAAAAGATGATGCTGTTAAAGTACTGCAGTCAATATGGCAGCAAATTTGGAAAACTCAGCAGTAGCCACTGGACTGGAAAAAAAAAAAAAAACAATTTTCATTCCAATCTCAAAAAATGGCAATGGGAAAGAATGATCAAACTACCGTTCAGTTGTATTCATATCATATGCTAGCAAAGTCATGCTCAAAGGCTTTAAATCCAGCCTTGAAAAATATATGAACTGAGAATTGCTAGAGGTACAAGCTTGATTTATAAAAGGCAGAGGAACTAGAGAGTAAATTGCCAACATCTCTTGGATCATAGAAAAAGCAAGAGAATTCCAGAAAAACATCTACTTCTGCTTCACTGATTTGCTAAAACCTTTGACTGTGTGGATTACAAAAAACTGAAAAATTCTGAAAGAGATGGGAATACCAGACCACCTTACCTGCCTCCTGAGAAATCTGTATGCAGGTGAAGAAGCAACAATTAGAACTGGACATGGAACAATGAACTGGTTTAAAATTGAGAAAGGGGTATATCAAGGCTGTATATTGTTAATTGCTTATTTAACTTCTATTCAGAGTATATCATGCAAAATTCCAGGCTCAATGAATCACTAGCTGGAATTAAGACTGTGGGAGAAATACCAACAACTTAGATATGCAGATGACACAACCTTAACTGCAGAAAGTAGAAAGGGACTAAAGAACCCCTTGATAAAAGAGGGAAGTGAAAATGTTGGCTTAGAACTCAGCACTCAAAAAATGATCATGGGACCTAGTTCCACCACTTCATGGCAAAGAGATGGGGAAACAATGCAAACAGTGGCAGATTTTATTTTCTGGGCTCCAAAAATCACTGTAGACAGTGACTGCTGCTGCTGCTGCTAAGTCGCTTCAGTCGTGTCCGACTCTGTGCGACCCCATAGACAGCAGCCCACCAGGCTCCCCTGTCCCTGGGATTCTCAAGGCAAGGACACTGGAGTGGGTTGCCATTTCCTTCTCCAATGCATGAAAGTGAAAAGTGAAAGTGAAGTGGTTCAGTCGTGTCTGACTCTTAGCGACCTCATGGACTGCAGCCCACCAGGCTCCTCCATCCATGGGATTTTCCAGGCAAGAGTACTGGAGTGGGGTGCCATTGCCTTCTCCGAGACAGTGACTAGAGCCATGAAATTAAAAGACTCTTGCTCTTTAGAGTAAAGCTATGAAAAAAATAAACATGTTAAAAAACAGACATCACATTACCAACAAAATCTATATACTCAAAGCTATGGTTTTTCCAGTAGTCATGTACAGATGTGAGAGTTGGGCCATAAAGGAGGCTGAGTGCTGAAGAACTGATGCTTTCTAACTGTCGTGCTAGAGAAGACTCTTGAGAGTCCCCTGGTCAGCAAGGAGATCAAACATGTCAATCCCTACCGAAATCAACGCTGAATGTTCATTGGAAGGATTGATGCTGAAGCTGAAGTTCCAATATTGTGGCCACCTGATGCGAAGAGATGACTCATTAGAAAAGTCCCTGATATTGGGAAGATTGAAGGCAGGAGGAGAAAGGAGTGACAGAGGAGAGGGTTGGATGGCATCACTGGCTCAATTGACATGAGTTTCAGCAAACTCTGTGAGATAGTAAAGGACAGGGAAGCATGCTGTGCTGCAGTCCATGGGGTTGCAAAGAGTTGGATACAACTTAGTGACTGAACAACAATACATAATAGTATAATCTATGATAATTGCTCTAAACTAAAAATTATAGGCGTTATTAGTATTACATCAGGGAAACTACAAAATGGATCAAGAAGTTATTTATCAGGTGTACCAGAAGTATGGTTGATCAACATGTATGAATTGATTAAATTAAGTCCTGGAAGAAGCAGTCCAAGCAGAAGATCCTGAGTTGCAAAGGAGGAAGAACAATTTAGAATTAAGGCTTGAAGCTGGTAGGTAGAGAAGAGGAGGTTGAAGATGCCTGATGGGAATACAGACTGTAGGTAAAAAACATCTATATTTATAGCAAGGAAAATTAGGATGCCACAGAAGGATTTCCAGAAAGTGATGTAACCACATTTTCATTTTGAAATATCACTGATCAGGGTGTGTAGATCAAATTAGTTGGATAAAAATACCTGTAGTTTGAGCAAAAACAATGGACTATTTTGAATAACTAGAATCATAATGCTGGAAACCAGAAAAAGATATTATTTCTTGGTCTCTAATGCTTCAAGAACATAACCAATTAAACACACACACACACACACACACACTTTCTCCACTAAGAGGAATAGGGTTTTATATATATACAGATATATTTTAAGAATATATTCATTCCTTTTGAAAAGTTTGAATTTTAGAAAAATTAGTAATTTGTTTAAGGAGGTTAATTTAGGTCATGGTGGCTAAAATCTTTGAGAACAGAACTAAAATTGAGAATTATCCCTAAGAATATGATTAAATGTACAACATTCCTCACAATGTGAGGAAATCAAATTTATTACATTACAAAGGATAAATCAACTTATAAGAGAAAACCATTTATTTAAAGTAGCAAAGAAAAACTCAGGTGTTTTTTTTAAGTTTTTATGTGAAATATTTCAAAATACATGCAAGAAGAGAAAACAGAATCATGAACTACCATGGACCCATCATTCAGCTTCAACAATTTTCAATGCATGAAGATTTTCTTTATCTATATTCTTTATTTCTCATTCTTATACTGGAAAAGGCAATGGCAACCCACTCCAGTACTCTTGACTGGAAAATCCCATGGGCGGAGGAGACTGGTAGGCTTCAGTCCATGAGGTTGCTGAGTCAGACACGACTGAGTGACTTCACTTTCACTTTTCACTTTCATGCATTGGAGAAGGAAATGGTAACCCACTCCAGTGTTCTTGCCTGGAGAATCGCAGGGACGGGGGAGCCTGGTGGGCTGCCGTTGATGGGGTCACACAGAGTCGGACAAGGCTGACATGACTTAGCAGCAGCAGCAGCAGCATTCTTATACAAGTAAACTTGAGGCAAATGACAACATTATGTTAATTTATGTGGGAAAATATCATATATTTTTAAATTATAAGAATACTCCTTTTTAACTGTAAGTAGTATCAGAGGTTTAATCCAGGCTAAGCAATAATTCCTTTATCAAATCTTAATTTTCAGCCATGCTCATTTTATTTCTCTCACTATAATGTAAATATTCCTTTTGCTGTTAGTCTAATATTCTCTTAGCTCATATTGGATTACAGTTAAAAGTGTTTCATATTCTATTTTGGATGCTACCAAAGACTTTTTTCATTTTACTTTAAAATCCAGTTATTTTACTAGACTATGTCTTAGTCTTGGGGATTGTTATCCATCTTTCCGAGGAACTCACAGAGCTCTTTCATTATGCAGTTTCAAGTCTTGTTTACTTATTTTAGGACATTTTCTTGGATTATAATTTTACGTATTTGTTATATGTGATTTATTTGTTTTTCTCCTTCAGGAAAGACTATATATGCATTTTTTAAATGTTCATTTTGAATTCTTAGCTGAGTTTATTCACCTTCATTTTCCTATCTTGCTTTTCTCTAATCACCTCATTTCTGATATTTTGTAGAACTGATTTATAACTTTATGCTGAAACTCTACAACTTCATGTTATAGAACTGTGCAACTTCATGTTATAGAACTCCTAACTTCTATCACTTTCTTTGTTTCTTCATTTTGAAATATCATGTTACATTTTTCATTTGTCTTCTGAATATGAATTTCCAACATGCTTTCTTTATTTGTGAGAGGTTCATATCTTTCTTATTCTTTTTTTTTTCTGTAACTTTTAAAGATCAAAGCCACAATATTATTCAGTGACTTAGTTTTAAGTGAAATATATTTTCATATAATTCAAAGAGAAAGGAGTGAACTAAAATCACTTTTCTACTACTATACAGTAGATTTTCACTACTATAAAGTTCCTTTTCCTTTGTTTTCACCAAGACTGGGGTTTGGCTTTTGGAGGTCTTGGTCATTTTATCTGAACCTTTTCCAATTCTTTGCTCATTATCCTATCCGACTCATTAGGATTCTACTCCCAAGCTTTGATTTGGGAGAATATTTTAGTTCTAGGAGTCCTACTGACAGACTTCTGGTCTACTTGATGACTCTTGACCTTTCTTTGTCCCATTGCACTCATTCAGTATTAGAAGCTTCAAATTCTGCTAACTAACACAACTACTACTTTCAGATAGTCCGTCAGGATTATCCACTGAGTTTTCCAGTGTGCCTATGAAGATGATTTTTAGTTCTGCCTCTCAGGGCCATCTTTCACTTCCTCTTATATAATTTTTGATAGCAATTGTGTCCTGTAGCTATTGGCATTTATCTCAAACCATTTATATTCCGGGGCTCATGAGAATTATTTTTTACCTAGTTTTGCTGTAGGTGTTGTCCTACTTACTGTCCTACTTGATTTGTGCTGTCCTACTTGCTCTTTTTCTTTTTATGAGTGGAATTCTAACAGATTATCAAGATATACCAACTGCCAATGCCATCTTCCCAGAACACCTCATTAAATAGCATTGTAACTTCATTACAATAAACTACAATAATTCATTTAAGTAATAAACTGTATATGAGGTTATTATAGTAAAAAAAATTACACACAAGTCTTTATTATCAGCTCTGAGTCAGATCTTTGTAAAATACATAGATGTCTTCAATTCAATGTAATGTGAATTACTGAGCAACTACAAAATTGCTTTATGTGCAAAAAACTATTGCTTTATGTATGCAAAAATTGCTTTATGTGTTTCAGAGATTAAAGCAAGCACAAATATTCAATCCAGGAGTTTCAAATTCCAACGGAGGAAATGAATATATACATAATTAACTCAAATAAGAATTTAGTTATTGAAGAAGGAAATGGCAACCCACTCCAATACTCTTGCCTGGAAAATTCCATGGACTGAGGAGCCTGGTAGGCTACAGTCCAGGGGTCACAAAGAGTTGGACACGACTGAGTGACATAATAAATATTAGCCAACTATGGTTACTTAAAGACTTCGAAAAGTGGAATGCTATGCAACCAGTACAAAAATACAGATTAAATTTCTTTAGCCTGGAAATAAGTCAGTTTTATGTTTCTAAGGAAAAAAAGAAATGTTTTTTCACAACACTTTGTAAAATATGACCTCATTTCAATAAGAACAAATACGTATTGAAAATATAGATTACTTTTAATCCAAACATTAAATAGTAATGATTGCTAAGTAATGGGGTTAGAGAAGTATTTATACTTCTAATTATGTTTTGTATTTTTTATATTTGTTTAACATTTTTTGCAATGAACAAGCATTACATTTAAAATAAAAAATAAGCTCTTTCTATTTTTTTTGTTGTTGTTTGGTCTCTGAACTGTGTCTAACTCTTTTGCAACCTCATTAACTGTGGCTCATCACTTTCCTCTGTCCATGGGGTTTCCCAGGCAAGAATACTGGAGTGGGTTGCTATTTCCTTCTCCAGAGGATCTTCTCAACCAAGAGATCAAAGAACCTGCGTCTCCTGCATTGCAGGCAGATTCTTTACCACTGAGCCACCAGGGAAGTCAGGAAACACTGGAAAAGTAGTGAAAAATATTTTTGTGTATCTATCAAAGTAAGATAAATTTGTAACAAAGACAGTATAGACATTGTTCAAGATACTTAAGAATGGAACGTTGGCCTATGGATACATTTTAATCTTTGTGGAAGAGGAGGAGGAGGAAGAGGAGAAGAAGAAAATAACATGAGTAACCTATTCAAACTCAAGTGATATAACTGCAAACTCATTAATCCGACACTAGCAGTTATGATTGCATGGACCTAACCAGGACACCCCTGCTGCTTCTTGCTATTCCTGAGAAATTTAAATATCAAGATCAGTTTCTTATTTTGGCTGATATTGTTGTTACTTTTCTTTCCAGTTAAGAGTTCATGTCATAGGCTAATCATCAACAAAGGGCCTATGGATCCTATCATTATCGTTTAAAGTGTATCCCTTTCAAACTGGTTTATCAGTGGTGTCAAGGTTGGCTAGGGACACCAGGGCTTACTGCTCCTGCTAAGTCACTTCAGTCATGTCCGACTCTGCGACCCCATAGACGGCAGCCCACCAGGCTCCCCTGTCCCTGGGATTCTCCAGGCAAGAACACTGGAGTGGGTTGCCATTTCCTTCTCCAATGCATGAAAGTGAAAAGGGAAAGTGAAGTCTCTCAGTCATGTCTGACTCTTAGCGACCCCATGGACTGCAGCCCACCAGGCTCCTCTGTCCATGGGATTTTCCAGGCAAGAGTACTGGAGTGGGGTGCCATTGCCAGGGCTTACAGCTAACCTCTGTTTCTCATTCCCAGTGACTATTTCTAGCCAAACGAATGTGAGTGGAAATTGTGTATCATTTTTATCCTGGGACATTTTAACAGAGGATGTGTCTTTATTTCTGTCTGTCTCTATCTCTCAGTCTGCCTCTGTCTTTATTTCTCCATAGACAGTTCAGAACGGTGCATCAAAGTCCTCTATGAACATACAAGAGCCACAGATATATGTGTAGACCTTAACAAGCATTCCTGGACGACTCTAGGAAGCTAATTCTCCCTGTCAATGTCATCGAATGATGCTGGAACAGAACAACTCTGTGGCCTAGTTTACCTACTAAACAATTAGAAAAATTACCCTAAAGAATATAAGCAATTTTAAAAATCATCTTTCTGGATACTTGGTTGAATTTTATTTAATTAAGAATATTTAGCAGCATAAGATATGAGTCAACTATTGCTTTCTGTTTTTCATGAACCAAGTTAATTCTTTCCTTGATTGGCCTTGATTCTAAAGAGTGGCTAATATAAAGAAAATGGAAATAATAGGCATGTATTTTCTATTACTCTTTCCTAGATCACATCATTTTTCAAAGTTATTTTTCTTATTCTCCCATATGGTTACAACAAAACTGTGAATCTGCAACTTTTGAATATTTCAGCAAATTCTGTACAAATTTTTTAACTTAATGGAATTAGGTAAAATACTGAGTTAAAAGTACTTGGAAGGCATTTAAATACAGTTAAAGCTTTATAAGATAAATATGGTCCACCTTTCTTCATGTCATTATTTTAATTGTGTGATTAAAATGGTGACTTAAAACTTCTTTATTTGAGAAGGACACTATTTCTGCTAGCTAAAAATATCCTGTCTTAATTTTTGCAAGCAAATTAACTTTTCAGCCAAAGAGGAGCTGGTAAGTTAATTTGCAAAATTTTTGCAGTGTCCCAGAAAAACACCAGTATATATTAAAAACCAACAGAAATGTTATATTTTCTATGCTACCATAGTAAAACTAATTTCAATGAGTTCATTTAGAATAAGCTTATTTAGGTATTTTATTTTTAAAAATTTTGACTTTCTTATTTTCCATTTCTCATTTTGATAAATAAGCATACTTTGAACATAAAAAAAATCACATTATGGATAATATTGGACTTGTGACATGAGGTTTTTCTGTTCTATAATTTTATTTGCTTGAAAATATTAAAAATATAATAGTATCATTTCCAGAATTCTGTTACTATTGACACATTGTTTAACAATGGGCAGTATGGAAAGAAATTCAGTGGCCATAGTAATAGGTCAAAGGAAAAATATATATGTCCCATCTGCTGTGACCTAAGCCCTACTATCTCAGAGTCCCAGTAACAGAGTACTGGGAAATAGAGGAGAACCAGAGAAAGCTATTTGTATCTTGGGATTATTATCTAATTCTTTCCTATACACATCCAATTTAGGATAAATTGTTAAATTGAAAATATGAACATTCAACATTGCTTGTAGACAGAAAACTGTAAATGTCTATACATTCCTGCCTCTCATCACCAGTTATGATGGTCAATTCTATGTTTCAACTTGACTGGCCCTTTGGGTGCCCAGGCAGTGCATCAGATGTTTCTCTGGGTATGTCCCAGAAAGTCTTTTTGTATGAGATTAATTGTAGAATGGGTAGAGAGAGTAAAGCAGATTGTTTTCCCCAAAATGGGGTGTGCATGCTAAGTCACTCAGTCATGTCTGACTTTTTGTGACACCATGGACTTTATAGCCCAACAGGCTCCTCTTCCCATGGGATCATTCAGGCAAGAATACTGGCGTGGTTTGCCATGGCTTCCTCTGGGGTATCTTCTTGACCCTGGGATTGAACCTGCATTTCTTATGTCTCCTGCATTGGTAGGCAGGTTCTTTACCACTAGGGCCATCTGTGATGCCCAATGTGGTAATGTTCATCCAATCGTTTGAAGCCCCAAATATGCTGATACTCCTCCAAGTAGAAGGAAATGACTCTTAGGTGATTGCTGAACTGGGACATTGCTTTTTTTTTTTTTTTAATTGGTTTAATTTATTTTTAGTGTGGTGTTGGAGAAGACTCTTGAGAGTTCCTTGGGCTGCAAGGAGATCAAACCAGTCAATCCTAAAGGAAATCAGTTCTGAACATTAATTGGAAAGACTGATGCTGAAGCTGAAGCTCCAATACTTTGGCAACCCATTGCAAAGAACTGACACCTTAGAAAAGACCCTGATGCTGGGAAAGATTAAAGGCAGGAGAAGAAGGGCATGGCAAAGGATGAGATGGCTGGATGGCATCACTGACTTGATGGACATGAGTTTGAGCAAGCTCCAGGAGTTGGTGATGGACAGGGAAACCTGATGCACCACAGTCCATGGGGTTGCAAAGAGTCAGACATCGCTGAGGAACTGAACTGAACTGATTCATTTTTACAGCAATGTTAGGTTTAGACAAACACTTGAGAAGGAAATAGATTTCCTATGTGTTCTTGTCCCCAATATGCATAGTGTCCCATGTCATCAATATTTCCAACCAAATGATACATTGATGAATTTACATTGACACATCATAGTCATTCACAGTATGTTCAGTTCAGTTGCTCAGTCAGGTAATTCATGTTGTATTTCACTCTTCATGTAGTACATTAAATGGGTTTGAACAAATGTATAATGAATGCATCTGTTATCACGCTATCACAGAGTATTTTCATTGCTCTAAACCTTTTATGTGTGTGCGCACATGTACTAAGTCACTTCAGTCGTGTCACGCCCTTTAAAACTCTTATATGCCCTACCTACCAAATCATGCCTCTTCCCCACAACTTTTACCATTGTTGGAAACCACTTATCTTTTAATGTCTCTATAGCTTTGCCTTTTCCAGAATGTCATTGCTGAAAATATACAGCGTGTAACATTCAACCAGTCCAATCCCAGGAGATCAGCTCTGGGATTTCTTTGGAAGGAATGATGCTGAAGCTGAAACTCCAGTACTTTGGCCACCTCATGCGAAGAGTTGACTCACTGGAAAAGACTCTGATGCTGGGAGGGATTGGGGGCAAGAGAAGAAGGGGACGACAGAGGATGAGATGGCTGGATGGCATCACCAACTCAATGGACGTGAGTCTCAGTGAACTCCGGGAGTTGGTGAGGGACAGGGAGGCCTAGTGTGCTGTGATTCATGGTGTTGCAAAGAGTCGGACATGACTGAGCAACTGATCTGATCTGATCTGAACATTTTGGTTGACTTATTTTGCTTAGAAATGTCTTTTTAAGGTTTCTGCATGTCTTTTGGGAGAAGGCAGTGGCACCCCACTCCAGTGTTCTTGCCTGGAAGATCCCATGGATGGAGGAGCCTGGTGGGCTGCAGTCCATGGGGTCGCTGAGAGTCAGACACGACTGAGTGACTTCACTTTCCCTTTTCACTTTCATGCATTGGAGAAGGAAATGGCAACCCACTCTAGTGTTCTTGCCTGGAGAATCCCAGGGACAGAGGAGCCTGGTAGGAGGCTGTCTATGGGGTCACACAGAGTTGGACACTACTGAGGTGACTTAGCAGCAGCAGCATGTCTTTTAATGATTTGATAGTTCTACTTCAATATTATGTAAGTTATTAATAGCCAGAAATGGTATGGACCTAAAAGAAGCAGAAGATATTAAGAAGATGTGGCAAGAATACACATAAGCACTATACAAAAAAGATCTTCATGACCCAGATAATCACAACGGTTTGATCACTCACACTCACCTAGAGCCAGACATCCTGGAATGTGAAGTCAAGTGGGCCTTAGGAAGCATCCCTAACAGCAAAACTAGTGGAGGTGATGGAATTCCAGTTGAGCTATTTCAAATCCTAAAAGATGATATTGTGAAAGTGCTGCACTCAATATGTCAGCAAATTTGGAAAACTCAGCAGTGGCCACAGGACTGGAAAAGGTAAGTTTTCAGGCCAATCCCTAAGAAAATCAATGCCAAAGAATGCTTAAACTACCGCACAATTGGACTCATCTCACATGCTAGTAAAGTAATGCTCAAAATTCTCCAAGCCAGGCTGCAGCAATATGTGAACCATGAACTTTCATATGTTCAATCTGGCTTTAGAAAAAGCAGAGGAAACAAAGATCAAATTGCTAACATACACTGGATCATCAAGAAAGCAAGGGAGTTTCAGAAAACTATCAATTTCTGCTTTAATGACTATGCCAAAGCCTTTGACTGTGTGGATCACAATAAACTGTGAAAAATTCTGAAGGAGATGGGAATACCAGACCACTTGACCTGTCACTTGATAAACCTATAGGCATGTCAGGAAGCAACAGTTGTAACTGGATATGGAACAACAGGTTGTTTCCAAATAGGGAAAGGAGTACCTCAAGGCTGTATATTGTCACCCTGCTTATTTAACTTATATGCAGAGTACATCATGAGAAATGCTGGGCTTGAGGAAGCATGAGCTGGAATCAAGATTGCCAGGAGAAATATCAATAACCTCAGGTATGCAGATGACACCACCCTTATGGCAGAAAATTAAGAAGAACTAAAGGGCCTCTTGATGGAAGTGAAAAAGGAGAGTGCAAAAGTTGGCTTAAAGCTTAAAGCTCAACATTCAGAAAACTAAGATCATGGTGTCCGGTCCGGCAAATAGATGGGGAAACAGTGGAAACAGTGGGTGACTTTCTTTTCTGGGCTCCAAAATCACTGCAGATGGTGATTTCAGCCATGAAATTAAAAGACGCTTACTCCTTGGAAAGAAAGTTATGACCAATCTAGAGACTGCTAAGTCACTTTGGTCGTGTCCAGCTCTGTGAGACCCCATAGATGGCAGCCTACCAGGCTCCCCTACCCCTGGGATTCTCCAGGCAAGATAACTGGAGTGGGTTGCCATTTCCTTCTCCAATGCATGAAAGTGAAAATTGAAAGTGAAGTTGCTCAGTCTTGTCCAACCCTCAGCGACCCTGTGGATTGAAGCCTTCTAGGCTCCTCCATCCATGGGATTTTCCAGGCAAGAGTACTGGAGTGGGGTGCCATTGCTTTCTCTGACTAGTGTATTAAAAAGCATAGACATTACTTTGTCCACAAAAGTCTTTCTAGTCAAGGCTATGGTTTTTCCAGTAGTCATGTATGGATGTGAGAGTTGGACTATAAAGAAAGCTGAGTGCTGAAGAATTGATGGTTTTGAACTGTGGTGTTGAAAACTCTTGAGAGTCCCTTGGACTGCAAGGAGATCCAACCGGTCCATTCTAAAGGAAATCAGTCCTGAATACTCATTGGAAGTACTGATGCTGAAGCTGAAACTCCAGTACTTTGGCCACCTGATGTGAAGAGCTGACTCATTTGAAAAGACCCTGATGCTGGGAAAGATTATGGCAGGAGAAGAAGGGGATGACAGAGGATGAGATGGTTGGATGGCATCACTGACTCAATGGACATGGGTTTGGGTAGTCTCCCGGACAGGGAGGCCTGGAGTGCTGTGGTTCAAAGGGTCATAAATAGTCGGACACAACTGAGCGGCTGAACTGAACTGAACTGAATAGCCTTTTGCCTCTCCAAACAAACTTTACAATCACTTTGCTGCTCTCCACAAAATGGCTTGCTCAAATTTTGAGTAGCATTGTACTGAATTTATTGATCAAGTTGAAAATAACTGACATCTTGACAATATTGAGTACTTCTGCCCATAAACATGTGATATGTCTCCATTTATTCAGTTACTTGATTTTGTGCATCAGAGCTTTGTAGTTTTCTTCATGTAGATATTGTACATATTTTCTTAGATTTACATTTAAGCATATCATTTTGTGGTATGCCAAAGTAAAAATGCTGTGATTTCAATTTCAAATTTCACTCAATCTTTGTTGGTATATAGAACTTTATATATTGACTTTTTATATATTAACTTGACTTCTGTATATTAACTATGTGCCCTGTGTGAGTGCTAAGTGGCTTCAGTTGCATCCAAGTCTTTGCTAGCATATTGACCGAAGTCCACCAGGCTCCTTTATTCATGGGTTTCCCAGGCAAGAATACTGGAGTGGGTTTCCATTTCCTCCTCTAGGGGATATTCCAAACCCAGTGACCAAACCTACATCTCTTATATCTCCTGCATTGATAGGCAGGTTCTTTACCACTAGTGCTATCTGTGAAGCCCTTGTATCCTACTACCTTGCAATAATTTCATGTTAGTTGCAGAAGTTTTTTTTCAACTATTTTGTATCTTCTACATAGACGTTCATGCAATATAAGGATAAAGACAGTTTTATTTCTTCCTTATTAATCTATATACTCTTTTCTGTTATTACATTAACTAGAACTTTCAATAAATGCTGAAAAATAGTGGTGAGAAGAGATACACCTGCCTTTACCTGATTTTAGTAGGAAAAATGAATTTCTCATCAAATGAATGTTAGCTGTAGTGTTTCTGTAGATACTCTTTATCAAGCTGAGATAGTTCCTCTCTATTCCTAGTCATTGAGAGGTTTAGTTATGGTTTACTTAAATACTAATACATATTTTTCATATATTTATATGACAATGTGATTTTTCTTTTCTAGTCTGCTGATAAGATTAAAAACAATAACTTTCAAATGTTGAACCAGCCTGGGAATACTTCACATGATCATGGTATATAATATTTTTTATACACTGATAAATATGAATTCATATTTTTGACAATCTTTTATGTATGTTGATAAGAGATACAGATCTATAATTTTCTTTCCTGGTAGTATTTTTGTCAGGTTTTGGTATTGGTGTAATGCTGGCTGCTTAGAATGAGTTAAGAAATATCCCTTCTGTTTCTGTCTTCTCAAAGAGATTATAGATAATTGGCATAATTTATTTCTAAATTATTTGATAGAATTCACACTGAACCCATCTTTACCTGGTATTTTCTGTTTTGGAAAGTTGGTATTGATTCCATTAAAAAAAAAAAAAAAGATATAGGTCCATTGTGATTATCTGTTTCTTCTTGTGTGGATATTGTCTTCATCTTGTGTGAATCTTGTGTGAAGTTTCAGATTGTGTCTGTAAATGAATTGGTTCATTTCACCTAGGTTATGAAATGTAACAAGAAATACATTCAAATTTTGTTTGTCAAGTAAGTATTTTTCTCCCTTTACTTTTGAAGGATATTTTGCAGCAAACAGAATTTTGTTTGCTTGCTTGTTTTGTTTTTCTCTCTCAGAACTTAAAAATATTTCAGTCTTCTTTTTTTGCATAGTCTGAAGAGAGATCAAATATAATTCTTATCTTTGATTCTCTATAGACATTTTTCTCTTCCAGGATGTTTTTTTTTTCCTTTATCTTTGATTTTCTGTCACGTGAAAATAATGTGCCTAGTTAATAGCTGATGGTGTTTCTCTTGAATGATGCTCTCTGAGCTTCTTGAATGTATGAATTGATGTCTGACACTAATTGAGAAATAATTCTTAGTCATTATTGTTCCAAATATTTCTTCTGTTTTCTTTTCCTTTTGGTTTTCCATTTTGATGTGTTAGAAGGATATGACATCTTTTTCAGTGGTCCCAAGTCCTTGTCATTTCTGTTCCTGGTTTGTATTTACTGGGTTTTTTTTAGTCTTCACTCTTCTTGGTTATTGAAGACTTTATTCTGTTTTAAATTTCACAGATTCTTTCCTTAGCCACATACAATCTACTAATAAGCCTAACAAAGACATCCAACAAAGACATTCTGTGACAGCGTTTTTAATGTAGAATTTATTTTTCGTTCTTTCTTGGGATTTGCATGTCTGTACTTAAATTGCCAATCTGTTGTTGCATATCTTCTACTTTACCCATGAGACATCTTAGAATATTAAGAATACTTTTCTAAGTTCTTTATCTGTTACTCCCAACATCCCAGGTTTGTATGGTTTGGATATTTGCTCTGACTCTTCAAATTGTAGTTTTTTCTTTCTTTTTTTTTTTCTTTTGGAATATCTTGCAATATTTTCCCCTAATAGCAGGATATGATGTTCCCAGTTAAAAAAAAAAATCATTTGTAAACAGGCGTTTAGCCAAGTGGTGTTGAATGTGAAGAGAAGGGAAAATATTCTATAGTGCTACAATACTGTGAATTTCACAAGTGTTTCTCAGTATTTTTCACCCCACTCGGGGAGAAAGGATGACTGGAGCCAGTAAGAGTTGGATTATTTCCCTTTCCTAGAAAGTTAAGCTCTAATAATACCCCATCAGATTAGCCTCTAGTTAATTTGTTACTCTAACAAGAGGCAGGTCTTGTTAGAAAGTAAAGATTGTTCTGGAATATTACAAAACTGTTAACTTTCTTCTTCTAGATGAACAAGGACATTTTTCTCTAATATTTGCTAAGTGAACCTGTCACTTCTTATGATATTGTGCAGGGCCCTGTATGAGTGGGCTCCTCTGATATTTTTAACTCAGACATGTCCACATTGAGTCTCCAGCAAATCGTCAGTTATGTTTTATTACTCTGGCACTGATTCCTGTGAGAATTTTCATTTATCAGTCCCTGCCCAGGTAGGCTGTGACTCCATATATTCACTTGTTTATCTCTCCAAACTTGGGATAGTGGTTTACCCTATGTCCTCCCCTTTCTTTTTTTTTTAAATACAATTTAAGTTTAGTTTAATTCAACTGTATTTTTTGGGGGTATTAAAAACATGCAGTGAAAGGCAATGTGAAGAATCAACACCCAGCCTAAAGAATAACTAATAATATTAAATTTCCTTATTTGAGAAATCAAATGTAAGATATAAGTATGAAACACAAGTTGAGACAGTCATTCAAGGGGAAAAAAAAAAAACAAAAAAGGCTGAGTATGAGGTTCAGTTCAGTTCAGTTGCTCAGTCGTGTCTGACTCTTTGCAACCCATGGACTGCAGCACGACAGGCTTCCCTGTCCATCACCAACTCCCAGAGCTTGCTCAGACTCATGTCCATTGAGCTGGTGATGGCAGCCAACCATCTCATCCTCTGTCATCTCCTGCTTTCAATCTTTCCCAGCATCAGGGTCTTTCCTAAACAGTCAGTTCTTTGCATTGGGTGACCAAAGTATTGGGTTTTAGCTTCAGTATCTGTCCTTCCAGTGAATATCCAGGACTGATTTCCTTTAGGATGGACTGGTTGGATCTCCTTGCAGTCCAAGGGACTCTCAAGAGTCTTATTGAACACCATAGTTCAGAAGCATCAATTCTTCACATCTATACATGACAACTAGAAAAGCCATAGCTTTGACTATATGGACATTTATCAGGAAAGTAATGTCTCAACTTTTTAATATGCTGACTAGGTTGGTGATAGCTTTTCTTCCAAAGAGCAAGCATCTTTTAATTTCATGGCTGCAGTACCATCTGCAGTGATTTTAGAGCCCAAGAAAATAAAGTCTGTCATCACTGTTTCCATTGCTTCCCCATCTATTTGCCATAAAGTGATGGGACCAGATGCCATGATCTTAGTTTTTTGAATGTTGAGTTTTAAATCAGCTTTTTCACTCTCCTCTTTCACTTTCATCAAGAGGCTCTTTAGTGCCTCTTCACTTTCTGCCATAAGGGTCATGTCATCTGCATAGCTGAGGTTTTTGATATTTCTCCCAACAATCTTGATTCCAGATTGTGCTTCATCCAGCCTGGCATTTCACATGATGTACTCTGCATTAAGTTAAATGCACATGGTGTATTTAACTTAAATACATATATGTTTCATACACATACATACATGGTGATGGTTAAGTCATTAAGTTGTGTCTGACTCTTGTGACCCTCATGGACTGTAGCCTGCTAGGCTCTACTGTCCATGGAATTTCCCAGGTAAGAATACTGGAGTGTGCTGCCATTTCCTTCTCCAGGGGATTTACCTGACCCAGCAATCAAACTTGGGTTTCATACTTTGCGAACAGTAATCTTGCATTGCTGGCAGATTCTTTGCCAACTGAGTCAGTAGGGAAATGACATATATACGGAATTCCCTAATGGCTCAGTCATTAAAGAATCTGCCTGAAATGCAAGAGACTGAGGTTTGATCCCTGGCTCGAGAAGATCCTCTGGAGAAGGAAATGACTATCCACTCCAGTATTTTTGCCTGGAGAATTTCATGGACAGAGGAGCCTGGTGGGCTTCAGTCCTTGGGTCACAAAGGGTTGGTTACAACTGAGTGACTAATATATATATATTAGTGTGTCGCACAACTGAGTGACACATATATGTATGTGTGTGTGTGTTTATATACACATATATCCCATTGCTTCTGTTTCTCTGGAAAACCCCGATGAATACACCACTCTTCTTTATTTTATCTGTTAGCTAATTGAAGATCAATGAAATAGATTCCTTTAAGCTCTACTTAAAAAAAATGAAATACCTAGAGCAAGTGTGAGAGGAAGGCTTTCTTCATTAATTAGTGTAAATAGTGTTTTCCTCTCTTTTTTTCTGAAGAAATAAGAGTCCTGCTTTTATCACACATCAGGTGGCAAAACAGAGTGAAAATATATGAGAACAGTGGGAGTGTGCAACAACAATAATAGTACATTCCCCGGCATTGTAGTTTATCATTTTTCAAAGCATTTTCTCATAGATTTGAGTCACACAAAATAACAAGAGGATGGGGAGAATAGATATTTTCATCCTTTACAGATGAGAAAAGTCAAGGCATTACTGAGGAAAGTAAGTGGCAGAACTAAACTTTCAAACTGAGTCTTCTGACAATAAATCAAGTGTTCTTAACAACTGAATGACTCTGCTTGTGGACAGAACTGCATTAATTATATCTTTCAAGAGGGAGTTGACAGTCACTCAAAAGAGAAAGGACAAATAAGACCTAGTGAATTTCTGCTCCAGAAGGCAAGAGAGATGATTTAAACTTAGAGAAACTAATAGCTACATAAAAAAAAAAAAAAAAAAAAAGTCATGGTGAGTTGTAGGTCACTGCAAAAAGACATTTAATGCAGGGAGTTTCAACAAGAATATTAATGAAAAAGTAATATTAACAATAGTTGTAGCAAAAGCCTGCATTTACTGAACACATGCTAAATCTGAAGAATCTTCCAGGAATTTTTGCTAGTTCTAAAAACATTTTGGCAAGAAAAAATGTTATTACCTCATTTTAACAGTTTTTATGGAATAGACTAAGATTAAATAACCTCTTCAAAATATATGACATCAGCAATATGTTATGCTGAAAACCAGGAATATTTCTACAATGAAAGAAAACAAACCAGTAAACCTTTCTGAGAAGTTTGAAATTATTAAAAAACTTCACAAAGTATTTAATTTCTTTTTCACTCATTATAAATCTAGTACTAGAGCTTACAAATACAAAAGCAAGAATTAACTACATTATGTGTTACTGTCACAAATTGTCTTAGATTTTGTTGTCCTGAAATCAGCCTCAGACAATGACTCCTGTAAAAGTTAAGAAAAATTGCTAAGAAAACTTGTTGAGCAAAATTGCTATGAGCTTAAAATTGGTCAGGGAGATGGAAAGTGGGATTAGGAAGGCAGGAAAACAAGGAAGTCAAGCAAAGTATCATATAGAGTAGGTGTACTCGATCTTATACAAAAGATTTAGGGGAAAAAAAAATTAGTCATGTCTTAACATTCTCCAATTGGGAAATATTTATTTTCCTGAGCACCTCATTCATTGGCTAAAGGCAAGGGTGGACAGACAGAGGGGACTTTTGTTCTCCTAGACTGGAGACTAAGAAGATGGTGGCAGCCTGAGGGAAGCTCTCTAAAAAATAGGGCAGATGCTGGCTATTGTGTGGGAAAGTCACCAGAAACCAGCTAATGATATACACAAACATTGGAAATTAACTATAGGATGTAGGCAGACCACTGACACAGCAGTTGCTCCAGCCAAATGATTATTCAATAATGCCTTTATATGAAACACATGAATTTATTCATCTCATTCCTCAGCCTCTTCACTTATGCTTCATCTCTCCTCTAATCATGGATCACTGATCACCAAGGACAGTTATTTGAAATGGAGGAGGAAATCTCTTCTGGTATGTTTTAAATTCCACAAGCCTGTGAATCTTCTAAGGTAAATGTAGGTCTTTCAGAAAGTTTCCCCAGACTTCATGGTTTAAACTACAAGAAACTAACAATCTTCACCTATGCTTGGCTGTTACTTTATTGTCCACCAAATGAACACCTATGAGTGATTCTTTGACTCTGGGTTTGTTGAGGTAATTTGCTTTAGTCGATGGGCAGATGGGTATTAGCATATTAATGCACAGACTTTCAGAGAAGGCAATGGCACCCGACTCCAGTACTCTTGCCTGGAAAATTCCATGGATGGAGTAACCTAGAAGGCTGCAGTCCATGGGGTCGCTGAGGGTCGGACAAGACTGAGCGATTTCACTTTCATTTTTCACTTTCATGCATTGGAGAAGGAAATGGCAACCCACTCCAGTGTTATTGCCTGGAGAATCCCAGGGATGGGGGAGCCTGGTGGGCTGCCGTCTATGGGATCGCACAGAGTCGGACATGATTGAAGTGACTCAGCAGCAGCAGCACAGACTTTTGACAATAATTTGCATATATTGGGTTTGTCCTCTTAAAACAGTACCTCTTGGTACCTAGCTTCCAGGTTATAACAAATCACAGGACATTTTACTAGAGAGAAAAGGGCCTATTGTGAGGCCTTGGGGGTTAAGACAGTGTTAGAGCAAGAGATCTCAAGGAGGAGAAGCCAAGTGTCTCAGTTGATTTCTCAGCTGAACACAATGATGCAAACGACCTCAGGTTACAACAAGAGGAGTAATTGCCCAGATCTACAGAATCATAAAAATAACAACTCCTTTTGGCAAGCTACTAAACATGGCTTCACTAGACAGTAATTTTGCTTTTTTGCATTTCTTTTCCATGGGGATGGTCTTGATCTCTGTCTCCTGTACAATGTCACAAACCTCCGTGCATAGATAATCAGGCATTGTCTCTATCAGATCTAGTCCCATAAATCTATTTCTCACTTGTACTGTATAATCATAAGGGATTTTATTTAGGTCATACCTGAATGGTCTGATGGATTTCCCTACTTTCTTCAATTTAAGCCTGAATTTGGCAATAAGGAGTTCATGAGCTGAGTGACAGTCAGCTCTTGGTATTGTTTTTGCTGACTGTATAGAGCTTCTCCATCTTTGGCTGCAAAGAATATAATCAATCTGATTTCGGTGTTGACCATCTGGTGATGTCCATGTGTAGAGTCTTCTCTTGTGTTGTTGAAAGAGGGTGTTTGCTATGACCAGTGCATTCTCTTGGCAAAACTCTGTTAGCCTTTGCCTTGCTTCATTCCGTATTCCAAGGCCAAATTTGTCTGTTACTCCAGGTGTTTCTTGACTTCCCACTTTTGCATTCCAGTCCCCTATAATGAAAAGGACATCTTTGTTTGGGTATTAGTTCTAAAAGGTCTTGTAGGTCTTCATAGAACCGTTCAACTTCAGCTTCTTCAGCATGGAAAAGAAATGTAAAAAGGCAAAATGGCTATCTGGGGAAGCCTTACAAATAGCTGTGAAAAGAAGAGAAGTGAAAAGCAAAGGAGAAAAGAAAAGATATAAGCATCTGAATGCAGAGTTCCAAAGAACAGCAAGGAGAGATAGGAAGGCCTTCCTCAGCGATCAATGCAAAGAAATAGAGGAAAACAACAGAATGGGAAAGACTAGAGATCTCCTCAAGAAAATTAGAGATACCAAGGGAACATTTCATGCAAAGATGGGCTCAATATAGGACAGAAATGGTATGGACCTAACAGAAGCAGAAGATATTAAGAAGAGGTGGCAAGAATACACAGAAGAATTGTATAAAAAAGAGCTTCATGACCAAGATAATCACGATGGTGTGATCACTCACCTAGAGCCAGACATCTTGAAATATGAAGTCAAGTGGGCCTTAGGAAGCATCACTATGAACAAAGCTAGTGGAGGTGATGAAATTCCAGTTGACCTATTTCAAATCTTGAAAGACGATGCAATGAAAGTGCTGCACTCAATATGCCAGCAAATTTGGAAAGCTCAGCAGTGGCCACAGGACTGGAAAAAAGTTTTCATTCCAATCCCAAAGAAAGGCAATATCAAAGAATGCTAAAACTACCACACAATTGCACTCATCTCACATGCTAGTAAAGTAATGCTCAAAATTCTCCAAGCCAGGCTTCAGCAATACATGAACCGTGAACTTCTAGATGTTCAAGCTGGTTTTCGAAAAGGCAGAGGAACCAGAGATCAAATTGCCAACATCCACTGAATCATCGAAAAAGCAAGAGAGTTTCAGAAAATCATTTATTTCTGCTTTATTGACTATGCCAAAGCCTTTGACTGTGTGGATCACAATAAACTGTGGAAAATTCTGAAAGAGATGGGAATACCAGACCACCTGACCTGCCTCTTGAGAAACCTATATGCAGGTCAGGAAGCAACAGTTAGAACTGACATGGAACAACAGACTGGTTCCAAATAGGAAAAGGAGTCCTTCATGGCTATAGATTGACACCCTGCTTATTTAACTTATATGCAGACTACATCATGAGAAACGCTGGGCTGGATGAAGCACAAGCTGGAATCAAGATTGCCAGGAGAAATATCAGTAACCTCAGATATGCAGATGACACCACCCATATGGCAGAAAGTGAAGAGGAATTAAAAAGCCTCTTGATGAAAGTGAAACAGGAGAGTGAAAAAGTTGGCCTAAAGCTCAGCATTCAGAAAACTAAGATAATGGCATCTAGTCCCATCACTTCATGGGAAATAGATGAGGAAACAGTGGAAACAGTGGCAGACTTTATTTTTGGGGGCTCCAAAATCACTGCAGATGGTGATTGCAGCCATCAAATTAAAAGACGCTTACTCCTTGGAAGGAAAGTTATGACCAACCTAGATAGCATATTCAAAAGCAGAGACATTACTTTGCCAACAAAGGTCCATCTAGTCAAGGCTATGGTTTTTCCAGTGGTCATGTATGGATTCGAGAGTTGGAATGTGAAGAAAGCTGAGCGCCGAAGAATTGATGCTTTTGAACTGTGGTGTTGGAGAAGACTCTTGAGAGTCCCTTGGACTACAAGGAGATCCAACCAGTCCATTCTGAAGGAGATCAGCTCTGGGATTTCTTTGGAAGGAATGATGCTAAAGCTGAAACTCCAGCTTTGGAGTTTGGCCACCTCATGCAAAGAGTTGAGTCACTGGAAAAGACTCTGATGCTGGGAGGGATTGTGGGCAGGAGGAAAAGGGGACGACAGAGGATGAGATGGCTGGATGGCATCACAGACTCGATGGACGTGAGTTTGAGTGAACTCTGGGAGTTGGTGATGGACAGGGAGCCCTGGCATGCTGAAATTAAGAGGGTCACAAAAAGTTGGACATGACTGAGCGGGCAAGAGGAGAAGGGGACGACAGAGGATGAGATGGCTGGATGGCATCACTGACTCAATGGACGTGAGTCTGAGTGAACTCTGGGAGTTGGTGATGGACAGGGAGGCCTGGCGCTGTGATTCATGGGGTCGCAAAGAATCGGACACAACTGAGTGACTGATTTGATCTGATCTGATCTGAGCAACTGAACTGAACTGAGACATTGGTGTGTTTTGTTATACAGAAATATATCATTAAAATTTTGAAACACAAGCTGGAATCAAGATTGCCAGGAGAAATATAAACAACCCCAAATATGCAATGAAATGATAATCATTTAACGTCAGAAACAAAGAGGAACTAAAGAGCCTCTTGATGAAGATAAAAGAGCAGAATGAAGAAGATTCTTAAAGCTCAAAACTCAAAAATCTAAGATCTTGGCAACTGGCCCCATGATTTCATGGCAAATAGATGGTAAAAAAAATGGAAACAGTGACAGGTTTTATTTTCTTGGGCTCCAAAATCACTCCAGATGATGACTGTAGCTATAAATTAAAAGATGCTTATTCCTTTGAAGAAAAGCTGTGACAAAGCAATTGCTGTGTCATGTTTAAAAGCAGAGACATCTTTTTGCCATCAAAGATCTGCATAGTCAAAACTATGGTTTTTCCAGTAGTGCAGGGATGTGAGAGTTGGACCATAAAGAAGGATGAGTGCTGAAGAATTGATGCTTTTGAATTGTGCTGCTGGAGAAGACTCTCGAGAGTCCTTTGAACTGAAAACAGATCAAATCAGTCATTCCTAAAGGAAATCAACTCTGAGTATTCATTGGAAGGAATGATACTGAGGTTGTAGCTCCAATACTTTAGTCATCATATGTGAAGACCCAACTCATTGGAAAAGACCCTGATGCTGAGAAAGATCAAACACCAAAGGGGAAGAGGGCAGTATAGGATAAGATGGCTAGATAGCATCACTGACTTAATGGACATGAACACGAGGAAACTCCGAAAGACAGTGAAGTACAGGGAAGCCTGGTGTACTGTAGTTCATAGGGTCACAAAGAGCTGGACATGACTTAGCAACTGAATAACAACTTTTCCCCTATTGAAGTGAGAACTTCACATGATTCAAACTACCCAGAGGGATGGTATGGGGAGGGAGGAGGGAGGAGGGTTCAGGATGGGGAACACATGTATACCTGCGGCGGATTCATTTCAATATTAGACAAAACCAATACAATATTGTAAAGTTTAAAAAAAAAATTAAAAAAAAACAACAACAATAATCACATCAATTCCCATAGACATCTCTACCAGTTATCCAGTCCTACTTTGGCTAACCCACCCTGTTATTTTCCTTTCAGTTATTTTATGCTGTGAGACAGATTTTAATGCCTAATCCCAGAGATGAAGGAATTAAGTCTCAGGGAGGTCAAGTGGCCTGTCGAAGGCAAGGTAGTATTTTGCTGTGTCATAATCTGAATCTACATTTGCCTGAATTCAAAATCTCCCCTTCCCACCCTGCTTCAAATTGCACTTTCACATGAGTCCTTAAACATAATGGAATAAATTGCCATCAGAACTATCAGTTTACAAAAGTAAAGATAATGTGCATGGGTTGCATGCTCTGCAAATTTGTTGTTGAAAATCTTTTATATCTAGGAAGGATTAGAACAAACTAGTGAAAATGATCCTCATTTACTTCCGTGAAAAAAATTATTTTCCTCTTGAGGGTTAATAGTGAAACAACAACAACAAAAATTATATCTTTTGGTAATCTGAATAATTTGCATATTTGAGCTACTTCAACTGTAATGAGAAGGAAATAAACATTTAAAACTTTCCCTAGAAAAATGGCACTGTAGCATATTGAAGAATTTAGGCTACAGAGTGAGAGTGTCTGAAGTAAATCCCGGTTACTTTTCTTACTTGCTCTGTGACCCTGAACAAATTATTCAAACTCTCTGGGTCCTCTGTTTCTTCATCTATAAAATGTTGATAGTAATACTATCTACCTCATTATCTTCATTAGTTGTAGGGTCAAAACAATTATATGAAGCACTAAGAATGGTACCTAGCAGAGGGCACACATTCTGTGTTAGTTATTACTATTATTATTAAGTTATTGTCATTATTATCATTAATTTCCTTTTAAAAGTCAAAATAATCTTACATTCATAGATACAAAACCACTCTTAAAAATTTTGTTAGAAGTTTAGTTCCCAAACAGCTATTTCATACAGTAAGTATAACAGATTTGACAGAATAAAGGGCTTTGCCATTTAAAAGGGATAACTTCAATGCTTATTTAATTTTAATATAATATTAAAAATGATAAATTTTTATGTATATTTTATTTTCTGAGTTCATCCTACTCCTGGGCATAATGGGAAAACATGTTTTTAAATAGAGAAAAAATAACAAAGCCAAAACAAAAAAGTTAAAATAATAACCATGGAAGCAAAAAGACTACAGCTTTTGATTTTGATATTGCACTATCTTCTATCATAAGGAACCGTTTCTTGTCTATGTTTTCACAGGCTCTTGGTTTTTCTTTAATATAATATTTAGAACATTTTACAGAGATTCATTCTCAGGTGGTTTTCTCCGTGACTGATTGTTCTTTGAATCTAGAGACTGCTTATTCAACATCATCTCTTTTGTGCTGAGATGCATGCTTGGCACAAAGTGTCAGTTGAGAAACTATTTGTTGGATGAATGAGCAAATCAACTAAAAGTTGGATGATTCATTACCATTTGACATATAATTATTTTGCTTAATAGTGATTTTATCTAATAGAACTTCCTCAAAATTCACGATATCAATGGCTATTATAAAAGGTCGTAAGAAACTGACTTACATGAAAATATATACACTAAATTCTATGTGTTTTCATTCAAGTGACATTTCTTGACAGTCTTTCTTAATTCCTTGGGAGCAAATGATGACAGTCATCCAGGGCACTGTAATGATGAAATGCTCTCAAAGCTGTTGACTCTGTAATTTAAGGGAATGCTCATCTAGCAACACAAGTCTTCAAAAACCACATAGACATTTTCCCAATTATATGTAAAAGCTTTAATGAAGGCATTTTAATGAACAGTCTTTGAGATACAAGGTAAAAGAAAGAAAGAAACTGTTATGACTTGATCATTAATTTATCATCAGTAGTACTTTGAAAAAAAATATTTATTGGAGTATAGTTTACATAATGTGTTAGATTCAGGTGTACAGCAAAGTGAATCAGTTATACATACATATATATATATATGTGTGGGTATATATATACATTCTTTTATTCCATTCTTTTATTTATGTATTCATTTATTATTTTTAGGGCATCCCTGGTGGCTCAGTGGTAAAGAATCTGCCTGCCAATTCAAGAGATGCAAGAGATGCAGGTTTGATCCCTAGCTCAGGAAGATTCTCCTGGAGGAGGAATTGGCAACCCAGTCCAGTGTTCTTGCCTGGGAAATCCCATGGACAGAGGACCCTGGTGGGCTACAGTTTAGGGGGTTACAAAAAGTTGGACACAGCAGAGCATGAACACACACACTCTTTTTTAGCTTCTATTCCTGTGTAGGCCATTATAGAGTACTGAGCCACAGTATAGTACCCTGTGCTATACAGTAGGTCCTTATCAGTTATCTATTTTATATATAAGTAGTGTGTGTGTGTCAATTCCAATCTTTCAGTTTATCCCTCCCTTCCCCTGACCCCCTGGTAATCATAAATTTATTTTCTCCATCTATAATTCTATTTCTGTTTTGTAGATAAGTTCATTTGTAGCCTTTTTTTTTTTTTTTTAAGATTCCATGTGTTCTTGACCTAAGAAAGCTCCCTTATGTTACCAGTGAAATCAAATATTGGCCTTATTCACTATATATCCTCATAAAATGCAGCTCTGTGCATCTCTCCTACTTTATTCTTTTAGTTTTTTTCAATGATAGAATTTTAAAGTCTCCTCTCTAATGTAAGCTTAAGACATCCAACAGTTTCCTTCTGACTCTGCATTTCAGAGATAATATGTTTCTGTGATAATGAAAATGAGCATCAGTTCCTGTGTTTGGCTTTCTGTAATCCTCTGAGTAACTCACACTTCAGAGTGATTTTATTAGGATCAAATTGAGGTTAAATGCAGAGCAAACATCATGAGAACTCCTTCGCCCTAGTAATTAGTTTGTCTAATGAAGACTATTTCAGTTGTCTCTTGCCCATCATTGAAGGCAGTCAGAAAAATAATTTTTCTTTAGAAATCTCCACATCAGGAAATCAATGTGATGTAAATTAGAAAAAGGGATTCACTGTTGGTTCTAGTGGAGGAGAAATGGCCTCAGGTCAGAAGTTACTCCTCTTAACTAAGTGTGTGAACCTGTCCACCTTAATTAGGCTTTGGACTCGCAGTTGCATTAAGATAACTCCATTGCCTGAGAGCAAAGAATTAGATCTTAAAAGTGCAAGTTCCCCTCCAAATTCTAATTTGATTCATTTGAATTATATTAATTCTAATTATATTAATGTCATGTAGGGCCACCGAAGACAGATGGGTCATGGTGAAACATTCTGACAAAATGTGGTCTACAAGAGAAGGAAATGGCAAACCTCTTCAGCATTCTTCCCATGAGAACCCCATGAACATTATGAAAGGTTAAAAAAAAAAAAAAAAGACACTGAAAGATCGGCAGGTACCTGATATGGTACTGGAGAAAAGTGGAGAAATAACTCCAAAAAGAATGAAGAAAATGAGCCAAAATGAAAACAACACCCAGCTGTGGATGTGACTGGTGATGGAAGTAAAGTCCAATGCTGTAAAGAACAATATTACACAGTAACTTGGAATGTTAGATCCATGAATCAAGATAAATTGGAAGTGGTCACATAAGAGATGGTAAGAGTGAAATTCAACATTTTAGGAATCAGTGAACTAAAACGGACCAGAATGGGCAAATTTAGTTCAGATGACCATTATATCTACTACTGTGGACAAGAGTTTCTTAGAAGAAATGGAGTAGCCCTCGTAGTCAGCAGAGTCTGAAATGCAGTACTTGGATGCAATCTCAAAAATGACAGAATGATCTTTGTCCGTTTCCACGGCAAATCATTCAATATCACAGTAATCCAAGTCTATGCCACAACCACTAATGCCAAAGAAGCTGAAGTTAAATATTTCTATGATAACCTACAAGGCCTTGTAGAACAACACCAAAAAAAGAGATGTCCTCTTCATCACAGCAGACTGGAATCCAAAAGTATGAAGTCAAGAGATATCTGGAGCAACAGGCAAGACTGGCCTTGAGTAACAAAATTAAGCAGGGAAAGGGCTAAAATAATTTTGCCAAGAGAAAGCACTGGTCAGAGAAAACACCTCTTCCAACAAAACAAAAGATGACTTAGACATGGACATCACCAGATGATCAATACCAAAATCAGATTGATTATATTCTTTGCAGCCAGAGATGGAGAAGCTCTATACAAGTCAGCAAAAACAAGACCGGGAGCTGATTGTTGTTCAGATCATGAATTCTTTATTGAAAAATTCACACTTAAATTGATGAAAGTTGGGAATACCACTAGACCATTCAAGTATGACCTAAATCAAATCCCTTACAATTATATAGTGGGAGTGACAAATAGATTTAAGGGATTAGATGTGATAGACCGAGGGCCTAAAGAACTATGGAAAGAGGTTCCTGACATTGCACAGGAGTCATTGATCAAAACCATCCCCAAGGAAAAGAAATGCTAAAAGGCAAAATGATTGTCTAAGGAGGCTTTACAAACAGCTTAGAAAATAAGAGAACTGAAAGGTAACTGCTGCTACTGCTAAGTCGCTTCAGTCATGTCTGACTCTGTGCGACCCCATAGACGGCAGCCCACCAGGCTCCCCCGTCCCTGGGATTCTCCAGGCAAGAACACTGGAGTGGGTTGCCATTTCCTTCTCCAAAGGCAAAGGAGAAAAGGAAAGATATATCCTTCTGAATGCAAAGTTCCAAGGAACAGCAAGGAGAGATAAGAAAGCCTTCCTAAGTGATCAATGCAAACAAATAGAGGAAAACAATAGAATGGGAAAGACTAGCGATCTCTTCAAGAAAATTAGAGATAACAAGGGAACATTTCATGCAAACATGGACTCAATAAAAGACAGAAGTGGTATGGACCTAACAGAAGCAGAAATATTAAGAAGAGGTGGCAAGAATATACAGAAGAACTGAACAAAAAACATCTTCATGACCCAGATGATCACAATGGTGTGATCACTTACCTAGAGCCAGACATCCTGGAATGAGAAGTCAAGTGGGCCTTAGGAAGCATCACTACAAAAAAAGGTAGTGGAGGTGATGGAGTTCCAGTTGAGCTATTTCAAATCCTAAAAGATGATGCTATTAAAGTTCTGTACTCAATATGCCAGCAAATTTGGAAAACTCAGCAGTGGCCACGAGACTTGAAAAGGTCAGTTTTCATTACAATCCCAAAGAAAGGCAATGTCAAAGAATGTTCAAACTACCAAATTATTGAACTCATTTCACATGCTAGCAAAGTAATTCTCAAAATTCTCCAAGCAAGCCTTCAATAGTACATGAACCGAGAAGTTCCAAATGTTCAATTTGTATTTAGAAAAGGCAGAGGAATCAGAAATCAAATTGTCAACATCATTGGATTATAGAAAGAGCAAGAGAATTCCAGAAAAACATCTACTTCTTCTTTATTGACTGCACCAAACCCTTTGAATGTGTGGATCATAACAAACTATGGAAAATTCTCCAGAGATGGGAATACCAGACCACCTGACCTGCCTCCTGAGAAATCTGTATGCATGTCAAGAAGCAGTAGTTAGAACTGGACATGGAACAACAGACTGGTTTTAAATTGGGAAAGTAGTACATCACAGCTGTATATAGTCATGCTTCTTCTTTAACTTCTTTGCAGAATCAGATCAGATCAGATCAGTCACTCAGTCATGTCTGACTCTTTGTGACCCCATGAATCGCAGCACACCAGGCCTCCCTGTCCATCACCAACTCCTGGAGTTCACTCAGACTCATGTCCATCAAGTCAGTGATGCCATCCAGCCATCTCATCCTCTGTCATCCCCTTCTCCTCCTGCCCCCAATCCCTCCCAGCATCAGAGTCTTTTCCAATGAGTCAACTCTTCGCATGAGGTGGGCAAAGTACTGGAGTTTCAGCTTTAGCATCATTCTTTCCAAAGAAATCCCAGGGCTGATCTCCTTCAGAATGGACTGGTTGGATCTCCTTGCAGTCCAAGGGACTCTCAAGAGTCTTCTCCAACACCACAGTTCAAAAGCATCAATTCTTCAGCGCTCAGCCTTCTTCACAGTCCAACTCTCACATCCATACATGACCACAGGAAAAATCATAGCCTTGACTAGATGAACCTTTGTTGGCAAAGTAAGGTCTCTGCTTTTGAATATGCTATCTAGGTTGGTCATAACTTTCCTTCCAAGGAGTAAGCGTCTTTTAATTTCATGGCTGCAGTCACCATCTGTAGTGATTTTGGAGCCCAGAAAAATAAAGTCTGACACTATTTCCACTGTTTCCAAATCTATTTCCCATGAAGTGGTGGGACCGGATGCATACATCATGCAAAATGCCATACTGGATGAAGCACAAGCTGGAATCAAGATTGTTGGAAGAAATACAAATAACCTCATATATGCAGATGATACCACTCTCATGGCAGAAAGTAAAGAACTGAAGAGCCTCTGATGAAAGTAAAACAGGAGAGTAAAAAAGTTGGCTTAAAACTCAACATTCAAAAAACTAAGATCATGGCATCCAGTTCCATCACTTCAAGGAAAATAGATGGGGAAACAATGAAAACAATGACAATTTTTTTTTCCCCCTTGGGTTCCAAATTCACTGTAGATAGTGACAGCAGCCATGAAGTTAAAAGATGCTTGTTCTTTAGAAGAAAAGCTATGATGAAAGAAAAGAAAAGAAGAAAGGAAAAAAGAAAGAATGAAAAGAAGATAGAAAGAAAGAAAATGAAGTCACTCAGTCATGTCTGATTCTTTGCGACCCCATTGGCCTACCAGGCTGCTCCCCCTTGGAATTTTCCAGGCAAGAATACTATAGTGGGTTGCCATTTCTTTCTCCAGGGGAGCTTCCCAACCCAGGGATTGAACCCAGGTCTCCTGCACTGCAGGCAGATGCTTTACCATCTGAGGCACCAGGGAAGCCCTTGAAATATAGACAGCATATCAAAAAGCAGAGACATTACATTGCCAACAAAGGTCCATCTGGTCAAAACTATGGCTCTTCCAGTAGTCATATATGGATATGAGAGTTGGACCATAAAGAATGCTGAGCACCAAAGAATTGGTGCTTTTGAACTGTGTTGAAGAAGACACTTGAGAGTCCCTTGGACTGCAAGGAGATTAAACCAGTCCATCCTAAAAGAAATCAATCCTGACTATTCTTTGGAAGGACTGATGCTCAAGCTGAAGCTCCAATACTTTGACTTCTGATGTGAAGGACTGACTCTTGGAAAAGACCCTGATGATGGGAAAGATTGAAGGCAGAAGGAGAATGGGATGACAGAAGATGCGATAGTTGGATGGCATCACTGACTTAATGAACATGAGTTTGAGCAAGTTCTGTGAATTGGTGATGGACAGGGAAGCCTGGCGTGCTGTAGTCCATGGGGTCGCAAAGAGTTGAACACAACTGAATGACTGAACTGAACTGAACTGAATATCAATGGGGCTAGTTAAAATAAGAACTACTTATAGTTGACTAAATCACTGGTAGATTCATTATTTCTCTCTCAACTTGATTTCTCAAAAAATACTCAATAATTTTCAATACAAAGCAATTCTACTCACCAATTTCTTGGGCTTTAAACCTTGGAGTTATCCTTAACTCCCTTTATCTCCCACCCCATATGCAGTTCAATAGCAAATTCTGTTAACTCTGTTCTTAAAATACGTATTCAGTCAGAGTGTGTCTTATAACCTTCATTGTCAACTTCCTCCTCCTAAAACCATCCTTTTGACATGTAATCCTATTATAGCATCTTAATTGATCAGTTTACACCTATTCATGCCTCTCCCAGTACATTCTCAGGGTAGCAATCACAATGATACTTTGGAAGATAAATTATATTATGCTACTCCTCTGCTCAATAAACTCCATTGCCTTCCCTTGTTACTCAAAAACACTGTGTATCTTGGCATCCTTTAGCTCTGTGACCATCTCAGAATACTGTCTCATGTTCACTTCAGCTACACCAGACCCTTTACTGGTCCTCAGAAGACCTTCACTCTGGCAGTTGCTTCTATTGATATCTTGAATGCTCAGGTTTTCCCTCCTTAAGGTCTCTGCTCAAATATTACTGAATCTGAATAGATGCCTCTTACCATTTCATGTAAAGCAGAACAATGTTCACTATTCTTTTTTTACTGTACACTGCTTTATTATTTTTTATTGTATATACCACCTTTTGTATTACATAAACATACAAACACATTTTTTTTTTGTTTTCTATCACAAACTCCCCCAAAGTGTTGGTATATATGTGTACAAATTTTGTGCATTATACTTTGTAGTGATAACTTTTCTAGTCAATAATGTAATTATATTTGGCCAAATAATATCCATAATTTCTAGTGTAGTAATAATTTAGGAAACTCAAGTTTGAAGTCACACAGAGCCAATGTGGCTCAGAAGACTGAAACAACTCAAGTTCAGCCAACAAGACTCAAATTCAGACAGCAAATCAATGATAGAGGATTATTCACTTGTTAGCAATTTCTTTATTCCACTGATCACCCCCAATTCTTTATATTATATAATTAGCCCTACTCCAGAACTACATTGTCCATAGCCACACTGGTGCCATACTTGACATCTTCAATTCCTTAAACATTTTTTCATCATCATTATCTTCATCCTCATCACTCTCATCATCATAATTTTCAAAACGAACCACTCACTGTATCAGGAACTATACTAAGTACTTCATATACTTCTATAAGAAGGAAATTATCTTTCCTTTTCTGCTGCCTCAGAATTTAAATAGCTTGTTTTAAACTAGGCAGATGGTAAATAGTGGAAGTAATAATATCAATCTAGCTCTTACTGACATATATACAATGTTTTCTTCAGAAGTTTCCATTCACTCATTGTCTTGCTTATAGGTCTGAACCAAGGACAGAATCAATTTACAACCTAGGCTACTGATGACATTTTATTTCCCTGCTTTTCTTATTTTGGCAAAAAAAAAAAAAAAAGCCTGAAGACTTCTTTCCTTTCTATGTTAAACACATATTCTTAGCTTGGAAAAGCCATTTTTTTATTTTCTAAAGTGATACTTGGCAATTTACTTATTTAGTGCCTTATTAAGCTTGTTGTAGTACATATATATTCAATGGAAAAGCTAGTTTCTTGAAGTGAGTTCTTGGTCACCTTCTTGCCACTTCCTTTGGATCATTGCTGAACTTGACTTTTTCCTCTACATTTTCAGTTGCTTGCTTATTACTGCTGTTTTCTTAACATCTGAGGATGGTCAGTCCCCTGATTAAATATTTCACTGTTGGCATTTTTTATTCATCCAGTTGTAAGAAGTTCCCCTGTATTCCACTTACATAGCTTTAGAAGAATATCATAAAAATAATTTCTTAATTTTCAAGTCATATGACCTACTTTTGACTGTCATTTTACTACTCTTGATCATTGGAGGTTAATAATCACTCTCTTCTTAAAGTATACTTCTGAACTTTTCTTAATACAATCACTTCTAATTTTCCTGATATTTAATAATACCTTTTCCTTTTACACCAGAAGTATAAATGTAGGGGACTATGTGTCCTTCTATTCATTATCTACATGACCTACACAGACATTCATTCTCATGACTTTTAAAATCCTGTATAATGAAGACTTTCCAATGATAATAATAGTTACCCCTCCTGTGGAATTTAATATGAGGGATAGACTACTATTATTCTTATGTTACCATGAGAAAATAGGAATAGCCAGGGTGCATGACTGACAAATGATCAAAAAGCTAGTGAGAATTGGAGCCAAGGAGGGTTATAGGCAAAATAAAACAGAAACATGCAAAAACTCTCTGCTTCTAAGCACAATTTATGCCATAATTCAGTTCAGTTCAGTTCAGTCACTCAGTCGTGTCTGATTCTTTACAACTGCATGAATTGCAGCATGCCCAGTGTCTCTGTCCATCACCAACTCCCAGATTTCACTCAAACTCACGTCTATCGAATCAGTGATGCCATGCAGCCATCTCATCCTCTGTCGTCCCCTTCTCCTCCTGCGCCCAATCCCTTCCCAGAATCAGTCTTTTCCAATGAGTCAACTCTTCTCATGAGGTGGGCAAAGTACTGGAGTTTCAGCTTTAGCATCATTCCTTTCAAAGAACACTCAGGACTGATCTCTTTCAGAATGGACTGGTTGGATCTCCTTGCAGTCCAAGGGACTATCAAGAATCTTCTCCAACACCACACTTCAAAAGCATCAATTCTTCGGTGCTCAGCTTTCTTCCCAGTCCAACTCTCACATCCATACATGACTACTAGAAAAACCATAGCCTTGACTAGATGGACCTTTGTTGGCAAAGTAATGTCTCTGCTTTTGAATATTGTATCTAGGTTGGTCATAACTTTCCTTCCAAGGAGTAAGCGTCTTTTAATTTCATGGCTGCAGTCACCATCTGCAGTGATTTTGGAGCCCCCAAAAATAAAGTCTGGCACTGTTTCCACTGTTTACCCATCTATTTCCCATGAAGTGATGGGACCAGATGCCATGATCTTAGTTTTCTGAATGTTGAGCTTTAAGCCAACTTTTTCACTCTCCTCTTTCAGGGCCATAATTAGTTTCCTTTAAATTAGCCATTCCAAGACTGAGCTTCTCATATTACCTTAGCACATGTCTTTTACCTGAAATGCCAAATTCAGTTATTAACTGTGCCATTTATTTTATGTTGTCTTTTGATTCTCCATATACTGTTCTATACATACTTCTATGTTCTATATACGTTCTCTGTATATTCATCTCTCTATGTACTGCTCTCTCTACACTTTTCTTGGTTGTTGGTGCTGGGTCTTACACTCCTTAACCCTATGACTTCTTTTTAGGTTTGGCCAAATGGAAGCCATAGAGGATGTGTGGAATGTGGCAGGTAGGGAGAAGAATCTTTATCTTTTAGGTTCTCTGTTGGCATCACTTCAACAGCAGCAAAGAGTAGACTAGCCCCTAGCTTCTTTAAACACTCTATGCATTAGATTTGCTGAGTAAGCCAGACAGAGATAGACAAATATCATATAATATCATTTATGACTAGAATCTTTAAAAAGATACAAAAATGAACCTATCTGCAAAGAAAATAGACCCACGGACATAGAAAATAAACTATGGTTACCAAAGGAGAAAGGTGGGAGATGGATAAATGGGGAGGTTAGGATTAACATATATACACTACATATATAAAGTAAATAACCAAAAAGGACCTACTCTGTAGCACAGGGAACTATATTCAATATTTTGTAATAACTGATAAGGGAAAATAATTTGAAACAGAATATATATATATATATGTATATGCATATGTATGTATGTATATATATACACATATATATATTACACATATATATTATTGTATTGTATATAATAAATATCATATATATACACACACACATATACAAACACATATAACTAAGTCACTTTGCTATACACCTGTAACCAACACAACACTGTAAATCAACCATAATTCCAAAATAAAATTTTCTTTTGTTTGTTTTGTGCTGGGTCCCTTCCTAGGGGGCTACAGAGGATGACATGGCTGGCTGGCATCACAGACTCAATGGACATGAGTTTGAGTGAACTCCAGGAGATACTGAAGGAGAGGGAATCCTCGAATGCTGCAGTCCATGGGGTTTCAAAGAGTCAGACACGAATTAGTGACTGATCAAAAACCTTCCTAGGGGTCTCCTTTGAAGTCCAAGAGTATGGAGCGCTGAGATCTGCCCTAAAAGAATGAACAACAGCCCTATAGGACCTGTTCTTAAAATCCTAGGTTCTGATTAGTCTTCAGACTTTGAGATTAAAGATAATTCTTACAGTAATTGCTCAGTTACTTCAGTGTATTTTTTACTTTTGCAGCCTACCCACTTCTATGTAACCAGTGGTATTTCTTAATTTCTCTTGCCTTGAAATGTTTCTGTTTTCCAGTCTGAACCCTGACTGATCCCCTAACAGTGGACACAGCCTCAGCATTGACCTGCATTCCTGCTGCCCTCCTCACGATACCCTCCAAATCCCATCAACTGTAACTGGCTGGTACCTCTTCAATCTGTCCAGTCCCCTAACTTTTGCAGTTGCTGCATTAGTTCTCACCATTTCTAATCAAACTTCTAGGGTGTATCCATCTTCTATCTGGAGATTTCCACAGGACTATCTCTGTATCACTCAAGAATATGCTTCATACTTGTTTCCATATTGCTAAAGGAAAATAAAAATATGTGACAATGTCATCATAACTACCACTGACTCCTCCTGAGCTCTGAACAGCACAGATTAAAATCTTAATAGGGAAAGTCAGGTCTTTCATCACCAGCTGTATCTAGTATCTTTTCCTCCTGCTAGATGCCTATATGCTATAACCATGCTAGCACTCCTTCTGAAATTCTCTCCTATTTTTGGCAAGCATATATACTAATCCTTTGAGATATAGCAGAAATGTTCCACCAGGAGAATAAGTTTCAGGATTCTCTACACTTCCACTGCACCATATGTCTACCTTTGTACTCATTCCTTTAGATTTTCAACCCATATTTCACCAGTGTTCATGATAAAGAGAGTTTACATGTTGTTCCATCTTTATAAATCTGAAACTTCACAGAACATTTTAAATGCAAAAATGTGTTCTTTGAGTTAATGAGTTTTAGCAATAATGTTATTAATTAATTGAATAAAAATGAGAACAAAAATATGAATTGCTACTTGGGCTTCCCTGGTAGTTCAGATGAAGAATCTACTTGCAATGCAGGAAACCTGGGTTCAATCCCTGGATTGGGAAGATCCCCTGGAGGAGGAAATGGCAACCCATTCCAATATTCTTGCCTGGAGAATCCCATGGACAGAGGAGCCTGGTGGGCTACAGTCCATGTGCTCACACAGAGTTGGACATGACTGAAGCAACTTAGCACAGCATATTACATTTTGATTTATATACACTGAAGTTCATTCTACTTCTGTTAAACACTTCCTCAAATATGAGTAATCACTGATGCCTGGAAAATGTCAAAATGGTATCTTATCCAGAACCTTCCATTAAGTAACACTTCCTCACTTTCAGTGGTATTTTTAGCCACATTACCTATAAGCCTCTGCACTAATAAAATAATGTTTTGTGCTCATGGGTTATATTTCTCTCATCTTTATGTCTTTTCAGACTGTTATCTCTGTTTTGAATTTAATTATGGGTTGTGATAACCAGCAGTTCAAATGACTGCAATGACAGTATAAGAATGGAATATCATAAGTAAATAAAATTTACAAAAATAGACATAGCAGCATACATATTCATAGGTGCAAACCTGAAATTGCTGTTGGATCAGTTGGCAAAAGAGACAGAGACTCTTAACATTAGCTATATGAGCACAGCATAGAGTCATGAATATCTGTGGACTGAGGGTAATAAAGAGGGAGTAAGTAAGAACTATAAATGGAATGTATCACTTATTATATCTGGTTAGATTTTCCATTTATACTTTATTTATAATTTTCATAAACTTTGAGGCAAAGTTCAACAACAATAAAAGAGTGGTTTGCCTCTTGCCCATCTAGATGAAAGGCAAATTTTCTGTAACACTTAGCACTTCCCTGAATGTTACCATTGATACAGGAATCTGGGTTGCCAGGAGGGACTTTTAACCCTCCCTCATCACTCTTACCTGGATCTGTTTTCCTGAGACCAAAGGCAATTTCAGATTTGCATTTCATCACCATAACTGCAAGCCTGATTTAATTTTTCCCTCTAGGTTTATTTTCTAGTTAAAATTATCAGATTCGGTTTCAACATTTTATTTTCATCAGGCTGCTTTCAAAGTCTGTAGTTGTTCTGATTAATACACTAAAAAGTTGTGATTTTTAAAATCCTTTATTAAATGGAAATATAGAGCTCTAACACTATAACTTCTAAAATTCTAAAATATGTAATATGCAGAAGCCTACAGGTGCCTACATCTGAATTAGCAGCCAGTTTTACATGAATCTGATCATTAGTATATCCTGAAAACTATATTTTATGAACAGCACAGCACTCAGGGAACCAGAAAATTCAATTACTTGAAAGTATTTATTGCTTATCATATTATAAAAAATAAAATTTAGTATTTTAAGCATGCAAATGTATGCACTATCAGAAAGAATTTAATATTATCCATATTTTATTTATTTTATCCCTATGATGTCTGTATCTGCCTAATCTGGATACTATTTTCCTTCTTTTCAATTACAAATTCCATTGTAGAGTAACTGATCACTAACATTTTATTAACTATTTTATTAACTATAAAGATTTCAGAAAATTATTCATGAGGTTACAGATTGAAAGCCCTGGGATCAGAATGTACTAAATGGAATCAGTGCAAGCAAGATAATTATTTAAATTATTAATGATGGCCAGATTCCTTGACTGTATCAACAGACTCCTTGGAATAGCTATGGCTAACTATACTGAAATATTTGAGTATATTTTAGTCAACGAATAAATATGTTAAATTTGAATTTGCTTTTCCTCCAAAAATTTAAGAATGACAAAAGATTATATACTTAAAAATTCTAGTGGACTTCCTATATATATATATATGAACTTCCCTGGTAGCTCAGGTGGTAGAGTCTGTCTGCAGTACAGGACACCTGGGTTCGATCCCTGGGTCAGGAAGATCCCCTGGAGAAGGAAATGGCAACCCACTCCAGGATTCTTACCTGGAGAATCCCATGGACAGAGAAGCCTGGCAGGCTGCAGTCTATGGAGTTGCAAAGAGTCAGACATGATTGAAGATGCTTAGCATGCACACATACACACACATTTTTTTTCTAACTAATAATTTGACAACTTAAATAGGATATATTAGGATATATTTAACTCAAGGAGTTCATAGTGCAGGTTAACTATCCTAAGATAGTTTTTTTTTTTTTTCTGAAAAAAATTTTTTTTAATTTATTTATTTTTTATTTATTTTAATTGGAGACTAATTACTTTACAATATTGTAGTGGTTTTTGCCATACATTGACATGAATCAGCCATGGGTGTACATGTGTTCCCCATCCTGACCCTCCCTCCCACCTCCCTCCCCATCCCATCCCTCAGGGTCATCCCAGTGCACCAGCTGTGAGCACCCTGTGTCAGGCACCAAACCTGGACTGGCGATCTATTTCACATATGATAATATACATGTTTCATCCCACCCTCCCCTTCTCCCACAGAGTCCAAATGTCTATTCTTTACATCTGTGTCTCTTTTGGTTTGCTGTCTCATATATAGGGTCATCATTACCATCTTTCTAAATTCCATATATATGCGTTAATATACTGTATTGGTGTTTTTCTTTCTGACTTACTTCCTTCTATATAATAGGCTCCAGTTACATTCACCTCATTAGAACTGATTCAAATGCCTTATTTTAAATAGCTGCATAATATTACATTCTGTATATATGCCACAGCTTTCTTATCCATTCATCTGTTGATGGACATCTAGGTTGCTTCCATGTCCTGGCTATTGTAAACAGTGCTGTGGTGAACATTGGGGTACACGTGTCTCTTTCAGTTCTGGTTTCCTCAGTGTGTATGCCCACCAGTGGGATTGTGGGGTCATATGGCAGTTCTATTTCCAGGTTTTTAAGGAATCTCCACAATGTTCTCTATAGAGGCTGTGCTAGTTTGCATTCTCATGAACAATGTAAGAGTTGTCCACACCCTCTCCAGCATTTATTGTTTGTAGACTTTTTGATAGCAGCCATTCTGACCGGCATGAGATGGTACCTCACTGTGGTTTTGATTTGCATTTCTCTGATAATGAGTGATGTTGAGCATCCTTTCATGTTAGCCATCTGTATGTCTTCTTTGGAGAAATGTCTGTTTAGTTCTTTGGCCCATTTTTTTACTGTGTTGCTTATTTTTCTGGAATTGAGCTGCAGGAGTTGCTTGTATATTTTTGAGATTAATTCTTTGCCAGTTGCTTTATTTGCTATTATTTTCTACCATTCCGAAGGCTGTCTTTTCACCTTGCCTAAGATAGTTAATTTATAATTCATCATGAGGCCTTGTAAATATTGACTAACTCTTCCTTAGCCATTTCAAGGGAGATTTACAGATTCCTGAAACTGAAAAATATAGATTTTAAACTTCCGATAACTGAACACAAGTAAAAACAGGCTGAAACCAGATGATTAGGAATATGTTGAAATGATATATAATATACGTTTGACCATTATAGGCTAGCATGAAAATTTAGTTTCCTTCCTGAAAAATATGGACATCTGTTCATCTTCTAAGTCAATGAGTAACAGATGACTGTACATCTGTTTGCATATAAAGTGAGAGACTGATGAGCAGGGTGTTGTTTCTAGGGTTTGTTTTGGTTTGTTTTCATTATAATATTCCTTACTGACATTCAGCCCAACATTATGTTGATAGATCCCAGAATATATTTTCATAATTGGTTATAGTTACAGTGCTCACTAATTTTCCAGACAATATTCTAAATTCTTTACATAGTTTCTCTAATAATCATAAAGAAATATTAGACAGAAATTCTCCTTAATCCTATTTTACAAATAAATGACAGAGGTACAGAGGTATAGAGATACCATACAACATCACACTGCTTATATGTGGGGAATTCCAGAAATTAAATACAGGTAATCTTATACTGAATGATTTGCCTTGGACACAAAGTGAGATAATTCTGTCCTTTTAGCACCCAAGTACTGCATTTCAGACTTTTTTGTTGACTGTGAGGGTTAATCCATTTCTTCCAAGGAATTCTTCTACATAGTAGTAGATAAAATGGTCATCCGAATTAAATTCACCCACTCCTGTCCATTTTGGTTCACTGATTCCTAAAATGTTGATGTTCACGCTTGCCATCTCCTGCTTCAGTCAGTTCAGTAGCTCTGCTGCTGCTGCTGCTAAGTCACTTCAGTCGTGTCCGACTCTGTATGACCCCATAGATGGCAGCCCACCAGGCTCCCCTGTCCCTGGTATTCTTCAGGCAAGAACACTGGAGTGGGTTGCCATTTCCTTGTCCAATGCATGAAAGTGAAAAGTGAAAGTGAAGTTGCTCAGTCGTGTCTGACTCTTAGCGACCCCATGGACTGCAGCCTACCAGGCTCCTTGGTCCATGGGATTGTCTAGGCAAGAGTACTGGAGTGGGGTGTCATTGCCTTCTCTGTTCAGTTGTTCAGTCATGTCTAATTCTTTGTGATCCCATGGACTGTAGCATACCAGGCTTCCGTGTTCATCACCAACTCCTGGAGCCTGCTCAAACTAATGTCCATTGAGTCAGTGATGCTATCCAACAAACTTACCCTCTGTTGTCCCCTTCTCCTCCTGCCTTCAATCTCCAGCATCAGGGCCTTTTCCAGTGAAACAGTTCTCTGCATGAGATGGCCAAAGGACTGGAACTTCAGCTTCAGCATCAGTCCTTCCAATAAATATTCAGGACTGATTTCCTTTAGGATGGACTGGTTTGATCTCCTTGCACCCAAGGGACTTTCAAGACTGTTCTCCAACACCACAGTTCAAAAGCATCAATTCTGCAAGGCTCAGCTTTCTTTATGGTCCAACTCTCACATCCATAAATGGCCATGTCCAATTTACCTTGATCCAAGGACCTAACATCCCAGGTTCCTATGCAATATTGTTCTTTATAGCATCAGACTTCACTTTTACCACAAGACACATCCACAACTAAGCATTGCTTCCACTTTGACCCAGCCTGTTCATTTTTCTATAGCTATCTCTCCACTCTTCCTTAGTAGCATATTGGACCTGTGGATCTGGGAGGCTCATCTTCTGGTGTCATATCTTTTTGCCTTTTCATACTGTCCATGGGGTTCTCGAGGCAAGAATACTAAATCTCTGTCCTCAGAAGTTGTACTGCTCTACCTCTCAATGAATATTAAATTTGTAGTCCTGGTAAAATTAAATCAATTGTTTTAACCTGGAGAAAAATAATTTCAACTGCACTTAGAGTTTTGCACATGCGGGAATAGAAATTTAGCAATAAATATGAATTAATTGTTTTTCTTTTTACATAACTCAATTCATATAAATAGAATTTGAAGATAATATCGCTGTAAGAATATTTCCAGTTGGGTAATATACTGAGCACTTGATCAGAATGTAAATATAGGTAGTTTGAATCCCATATTTTTTTCACAAAGCATAGTTACTTGTTTACTCAATTCACAGGTACCACGTGACAAAATTCCTCTGAAATGCAACACTTTCATAGTCATCTGAAATGTCGCCACATGAATTAAAGTCATAGAAGAACTCTGCATCACCATTGTTTTGGGTGTTTTAGTTGAGTAGGGTTGTTCTGGGGGAAGCATGGCTTAATCTCAGGAAATGAAATTGATAAAGCACAAGCTCCACTGCCTCCGTCTTCACTTCTCCTGCATTGTATAGTCTTTTTATGTCTATAATTTGTAGCTAGTGGATAAAATTTCCTAGATAATAAGTTAAATTACCATCAAGGGAAATAATTATCTTTCTAAATATAAAATGACAGATTTTCCAGTGGTGCAATTTTTAAGGGTTATACAAGTCTTCGATCTTCCCAAATACCCTTGACATGTAAATTAACAGGCTCATAAATTTAGAGTTGGAGGAAGCAGAAAGTTACTTTGCACAAATACCACTCACAGTGGCAATGATCACGATTCTGTCCTAGGGCATCTATCCAATCTTGATATTTGCTATTGCTGAGTCCTGAAATGTTGGCATGATATTTCATTCTGGCAACCATTAAAGCCAGAAAGCTGTATCATGGTTTAGAGAGCAAAATGTATTACATGTAGGATAAATGTACAAAGATAATATCTAAATGCAAGACTAGAAAAGCAGCATCAGATTTCTAGAACCAAATAACTTATTTATAAGTTTTAAAGGAACAAATACTTTCTTTTTGTAAACATGCTGCCAAACATTTCATTAAATCAGAAATTTTCTTTAGACATGCAGGCTTTCTTGAATGTACGTGTGTAAACACATCACCTGTTGTCTCGTTTTCAGTTAATGATAAGAATCAAAGAGAGAGAATCTATCCTTTGAAAATATCAGATTTTGAGGCATAGTAGATTGAACATCTAGCTTCAGCTCAGCAATCAGATATAATTGCTGGCTCTTTGGCTTACCAAATATGAATTGCAGAAAGAATATGTGGCTTGAATACAGGTATCAGTGACAGGATTGTGAAATTTCCTAGGACTCTGCTCACATAGCAAAAAGATATTGTAATACTCTCTTTATGTGACATGTCATGTAATATTCAATATCTTAGGAAATACTGTAATTGAAAGTTGTTTGTAAACTTTCTATCCAGATGCAGTTGATTATTATTGTGATACTTTCTATCAAAAAGATATCATCATATCTCTTTGCATGTGTGCATGCTGCATCACTTCAGTTGTGTTCAACTCTTTGCGACTCCATGAACTGTAGTCCACCAGGGTCCTCTGTCCATGGGATTCTCCAGGCAAGAATAATGGAGCGGGTTGTCATTTCCTCCTCCAAAAAGCAATCATATGTCTTTACAAAGGCTTTATTAAACTATCTCATGATTTAAAGTGGAGTGTATTTACTATTATTGTTTGCCTCTATCCTAATGGTATTAGCTTAATATTAGCTTTTCAGGGCTGCTGTAATAGAATACCGCAAGCTAATGATAAAACAGAAATGTATTGTCTCACAGTTCTTGAGGCTAGAAGTCTTCAGTCAAGGTGGCAATAGAGCCATACACCATCTGAAGCCTGAGGGTGAGACTCCTTCCTCACCTCATCTTGCTTCTGAGATTCTCTAGCATTCTTGGTTCTTCTTGGTTTGTAGACACATTACCCAGACCCTACCTCCCTTGACACATGACCATATTCTCTTGTGTGTCTCTGTCTTTACATGATGTCTTTCTCTTCTTTTAAGGGCACCACTCACATTGGATTAGGGCTTATTCTACTGACCTCAGAGTTCCAAAGTGGCTCAGTAGTAAAGATTTTGCCTGCAATTCAGGGGACACAGGAGATGCGGGTTCGATCCCTAGGTCAGGAAGATCCCCTGGAGTAGGAACTGGCAACCCACTCCAGTAATCTTGCCTGAAAAATTCCATGGACAGAGAGGCCTGGCAGGCCATAGTCCACGGGGTTGCAAAGAACAGGATACAACTGAGCACACGTGTGCATGCACTAATGACCTCATCTCATTTTGATCATATCTGCAAAGATCCTATGTTTATTTATTTATATACTGGTTTATTTTGACCAAACTGTGCAGCGTTTAGGATCTTAGTTCTCTGATCAGGGATCAAACCCTTGCTCCCTGCACTGAGAGCATGAAGCTTTAAACACTCGACTGCCAGAAGAAGTCTTCCTACTTTTACACAAGTTCACAGTCACAATTTTGGGCATTCAGATCAGATCAGTCGCTCAGTCGTGTCTGACTCTTTGCGACCCATGAATTGCAGCACGCCAGGCCTCCCTGTCCATCACCAACTCCTGGAGTTCACTCAAACTCTCGTCCATCAAGTTGGTGATGCCATTAAGACTTCAATATACTATTCTTTCCGGTGGATATCATTCAATGTTTTTAACATTAGTGAATTCAAAAGAGGTAAGCATATGCATATAGGGTACTACATATATAGTGTAGAAGTTTACAGGGTTTTTTCAGTATTCTATACATACAGAAGACAACACATATCCTTTGATGCACAAAATGTAAAATAGCTGCATATAACAATAAATTTAAACAAGTATTATAGGATAAAAATATATATTAATGAAAATTCATTAATGAATGCACTATATACAATACTGTATATTAATGAACTTTTTTTCTGTTATAAAGCAAATAATAGAATGGGTTAAGCAAGTAAGAGATCAGGTAGAACTTGACATTAGATTTGTACTAATTTGACTAAGAAAGACTACACATCATGAAACAGGAAAAGTTAAGAGAATAAAATAATCAGAGTGCTTCAGGGAAAATCAAGGTGCTGACTCACAGGAAGTTATTTAAAAATAAACATTGGAAATACATTCAGGTAAGTTAGAGTCAAGCCAATAAAATGGGGTAAAATTTTGAACTTGATTTCAGAAGCACTTGGAGTCATTATAGAAACTTCTAGAGGACTATAGTGTGAAACAAAATTTCAGGGACAGAACATGAAATAAATCCAACAATCTACTAGTCTTAGGAGATTTAGACGTTGCTTTAATGAAAAGAACTATTAGGTTTTGGGCCTAGGGCAACTGTGAAAAAAAGTACTGAAATATCAATATAGCCATGAGCCCAAATAGTGTAGAAACCTCTAGTTTATTAATTAATGAATGTATTTGCACTTTTTGATCTGAAGCTGTATATAATTTTATACACTCAAATATTTCCATTGTCTTCAATTAGATCATTCTTGTTGTTGTAGTTCAACAACCACTTTTGTTGTTGTTGCTCTGGCATAAAACCAGTTAAACTCTTTTGATTTTTTTCTGATGTTTTTATGGCAAAGACTAGGGACATTTTGCCCAAATGCAGTAATCTCTACTTTTCCTTTAACAATTATTAGTCTCCTATTTTCAGGTCTTTTTGACATTTTGCTAAGATAAATTTTAATATTACTGTTGTTACTTTTATAGTTTAAATTTTTTTCATTAGCTCTCAATTTTCTAGTTTAATATACACACAGTCATTCATCAGTAGCCTTAGTGGGGATTCCAGGGCCTCCTGCAGATACTACAATCTGAGGATGCTCAAGGAACTTGTATAAAATGGTGCAGTATTTGCATATAATATATACAAATCATTTGCATGATATACTGTAAATATTATGCTTTATGTGTGCATGCTCAGTTGCGTTTGACTCTTTGTGACTCCATGAACTATATCCTGCCAGGCTTTATGTGTGAAATTTTCCAGGCAAGATACTGGAATGGTTTGTCATTTTCTCCTCCAAGGGATCGTCCCAACTCAGGGATCGATTCTGCATCTCTTGCAAATCATGCATTGGCAGGCAGATTCTTTACCACTGTACCACCTGGCAAGCCCTAAATACTTTATACTTTAAATTATCTCTAGGTTACTTAAAATAGTTAATAAAATATAAATATTATGTAAATAGTTATAAACACAGTATAATTGCCATATAAATTGTTACTGGCATGTGGCAAATTTGCTTTGCTTCTTAAAAATTCTGGGATTTTATTTTTAATATTTTTGATCTGTGGTTGGTTGGATTTGCAGACACAGAACCCACCACATAGAGGGTTAACTATATTACATACAGCTATTTGTTTTCTTTTTTTAAACTTACAATATTGTATTGGTTTTGCCATATATCAAAATGAATCTGCCACACGTATACATGTGTTCCCCATCCTGAACCCTCCTCCATCCTCCCTCCCCATACCATCCCTCTGGGTCATCCCAGAATGGCATTGAAACATGTATAATATCATATATGAAACGAGTTGCCAGTCCAGGTTCGATGTACGATACATACAGTTATTGAATCCATTTGATTCCTGGGTCAACTCTAACATACATGCTTATGTTAGTAAATGAAAGCAAATATGATAAATAGATGTTGATGAATGATCTAGAAGTGCATCTTCACAATATATTTTAGGGATGAAATATACATAAAATCTTTAAAAATTGCTGTTGACTCCAAAATCAACGACAGTCTGTCTAAATCAGTTTGCATAAATAAAAGTAAGAAGCTGAGGATAAATAATCAGAACTCAGGATAAATTTCAACTATGATTCCTTTTGCATTTTGACATATTGAAATATGTCCCTATTACTTCCCTTCTTTCCATTAGTAATGTATCTTTCTAAATGTAGCTTCTTAAATGATTATCCATAACATTTTAAACTAGTTTCTTTTTGAACTTCCCGTCTTTCCCAACAAATACTGCCAGTGCTTGCCTATGGAGACCTTCCTCTCCTGCCATCAGAGAAATCAATAATTGCAGAATTATCAACAGTAATTTAAAAAGATGCCAAAAGAACAACAGGTACCAATAGTCTTGCCCCAACATACCTAGTAGCATCTTTTCCACACTTCTCCTGTATATGGAGCTCAAACTAAAATCAAGTTGAAATATTTATTCTTCTCAGTGCATGCCAACTTTAGTTCAGTTGAATTAATACTTTCATTTACAATGTTCTCGATTTCTGGAATGCTCCTCTGATATTCACCAGTGCTCTGTCCTTCCCCAGATCCCTTGACTTCAGAAGGACCAGCTCTGGCCTTAAGCCAGGGCAGAGAGGATGAGAGGTCCATGAAGCTCGGGAGATGTGTTCAGTAGGGTTCGATACCACACATCTAGACCATATAGATGCTAACAGGACAACAGAAAGGATAGACTCTCAAGGTCAGTTGAATTTGCTGAAGAGAAGATTAGTGAACTCTTGGTTTAAACAGAAATTCTAATTACACAGTACAAGATGAAATTACTAAATAACAAATACCCTTACAACATCCACATGAACTTTAATCCTTACAATATCTCTGGGGTATAGGTTTGATGATGATACTCATTGTATGTAAGAAAATGGAAACACAAAATTTTATAAAACTTGCCTAAGCTACACATGGATTTTCATCCAGGAAGTATGACTCCCTAGTAAAAAACTCCTAAGTAATGGGATCACTAGAAATAAAACTTAGCAAACTAGAAACATAGATCTCTGTGTCCTCATTTGGCAGCAGTATAAAGTAGCAGGACAAATGTATGGAAAATAAACAAGTTCATAAAAAAGGAAAGAGTACAAAATATTACACTTTCTAAAACTGAGATTTAACCTACATATTTTGGTTTCCAAGAATTATGGAGAATTTTTTTTTTCAACAACGTGCCTGCCAACTAAATAATTAGGAGAATGATTCGAGAAACAAATGATTTGAATTCCACGTTTATTCCTTGAATGGAGGAACTTGAAAGTAACTAGAATTTACAATTTTCTGACACCTCTTTCAGTCCTTTGATTTCCTTACAGCCATTTATTACCGTGTTTAATTTTTTTAATATCACAACTAGATGTACTATACAAATTAAGTGAAATATCACATAAAGCTTCCCACATTTGCCAAAATAGCACTTATATTAATAGTATTTCCCCGAGAATTATTCTGCCTGCCTAAGTCATTGCTGTTTGTTGTTTTAGTTGCTAAGTCATGTCTGACTCTTTTGTGACTCCATGGACTGTAGCCCTCCAGGTTCCTCCTTTGATGGCCATTGAATGAAAGCTATATATTACATAATGTAAGAAATCTTTCTTGTGATTTCTGGATGAGAAAATTATGGAGTTAACCAAACTTGGAAAATCCCATGGACGGAGGAGCCTGTTAGGCTGCAATCCATGGGGTCGCTAAGAGTCAGACACGACTAAGCGACTTCACTTTCACTTTTCACTTTCATGCATTGGAGAAGGAAATGGCAGCCCACTCCAGTGTTTTTGCCTGGAGAATCCCAGGGACAAGGGAGCCTGGTGGGTTGCCATCTATGGGGTCGCACAGAGTTGGACACGACTGAAGTGACTTAGCATAGCATAGCATAACCAAACTTTTGTTTGAAAGATAAAATTTTTTTTACAGAGAAGGATTTTCTTCTCCTTTATATTAAGCTTTTATAAAACAGTGCACCTTTTCTGTATCTGCTCCTTTTTTTTTATTTTTGAAATTGCAGAATCTCCACTGTCACAGAAGATAAATTGAGGTATCTTTTAACCAAGCCCTTCTGACTTTCAGATTCTCTAAAATCTAGTTCTGATTGTGAATATATAAAATTACTTTGGCAGATAGTTGCCTCACTCTTATTTTAAGAAATATAGGTCAAGTATTTAATCATCAAACAACCACAGGTATTTAAGAGGCTCATATTTTTCAAGATAATAGAAAAGCCTAGGGTTATTTTGTAATGGAGCAGGTTATATTACTCCTAGTGCAAGGAACTGTGAGTGCTATTTTGTTCAGAACATTTGAATTCCTGATGGGAGGGGACCCTTATATCTGAATAGTTATATTATTTTTATATTTTGGGGTTTCAACTCAAATTTATAACCTAAATGTATTGTTAATAGTTATATAAGTTTGTTCTACTAAGCTCAGATTTTAGTTAGGCTGAATTCTGGATTCCTTTTTCCCTTTTTATTTCAAGATTTTATTTATTACAAAATCAATATGTGCTGGCTAAGCCATCATTAATATTGATTTGCTATTTTCTGCTACATATATTCTATTCACATGTCGTTTGGTTAAAACTTTGCTGACATAATGAAATGCATTATTTTTAATTAAAAAACAAAAAGTGTTTCTCTTTTTATTGGTTTGAAGAATGCTTCAAATTATGATATAAAAGCTTGCCAAAAATTTCCCATTGTCATTTTATTTTTTCTAATTTGCGAGAGTTTGTTTCAAAATTATTTTAAAGCATTGACTGAGAAACTCACAAATGTTTTTGAATATTCTGTTGTGTCACAAACATTCACTCTAATTTGCAACCCATGGATTGTAGCTCCCAGGCTTTTCTGTCCATAAGATTCTCTAGGTAAGAATACTGGAGTGGGTAGCTATTTCCTTCTCCAGGGGATCTTACTGACCCAGGGATCGAACCCTGGTCTTCTGTATTGCAGGCAGATTCTTTACCATCTAAGCTACAAGTGAAGCCCAATATATAAACATACATGCATCTATGTCCTTGCTCTGACTGTGTTCCCTCCTTCTCTCCTCCTTGCTCCCTGCCTTCAGCCCCACAATGTCCTTAATAGTCAATTAACATGGAAAGTAAAGAATACTCAGTATTCTTGCCTGGGAAATCCCATGGACAGTAAAGGCTTTGGGAACTTCCCTTATGGTCCAGTGGCTAAGACTCTGGTCCTGATACAGAGGGCTCAGGTTCCATCCCTGGTCAGGAACTGGAGCCCACATGCAACAACTGAAATTTCACAGGCGGCAAGACTGGGATTGGCACAGCCTAAAGAAATAAATATTTAAAAAAGAAAATTAAAGCCTTTGTAAGAAGTCCTCTGTATGCTCAGAAGAAATCATTTTCTGGTATTAGGGTGATGGTGGCCTCATAGAATGAGTTTGGAAGTTTACCTTCCTCTGCAATTTTCTGGAAGAGTTTGAGCAGGATAGGTGTTAGCTCTTCTCTAAATTTTTCGTAGAATTCAGCTGTGAAGCTGTCTGGACCTGGGCTTTTGTTTGCTGGAAGATTTTTGATTACAGTTTCAATTTCCGTGCTTGTGATGGGTCTGTTAAGGTTTTCTATTTCTTCCTGGTCGAGTTTTGGAAAGTTGTACTTTTCTAAGAATTTGTCCATTTCTTCCTCGTTGTCCATTTTATTGGCATATAATTGTTGATAACAGTCTCTTATGATCCTTTGTATTTCTGTGTTGTCTGTTGTGATCTCTCCATTTTCGTTTCTAATTTTATTGATTTGATTTTTCTCCCTTTGTTTCTTGATGAGTCTGGCTAATGGTTTATCAATTTTATTTATCCTTTCAAAGAACCAGTTTTTGGTTTTGTTGATTTTTGCTATGGTCTCTTTTGTTTCTTTTGCATTTATTTCTGCTCTAATTTTTAAGATTTCTTTCCTTCTACTAACCCTGGGGTTCTTCATTTCTTCCTTTTCTAGTTGCTTTAGGTGTAGAGTTAGGTTATTTATTTGACTTTTTTCTTGTTTCTTGAGGTGTGCCTGTATTGCTATGAACTTTCCCCTTAGGACTGCTTTTACTGTGTCCCACAGGTTTTGGGTTGTTGTGTTTTCATTTTCATTCGTTTCTATGCAAATTTTGATTTCTTTTTTGATTTCTTCTGTGATTTGTTGGTTATTCAGCAGGGTGTTGTTCATCCTCCATATGTTGGAATTTTTAATAGTTTTTCTCCTGTAATTGAGATCTAATCTTACTGCATTGTGGTCAGAAAAGATGCTTGGAATGATTTCTATTTTTTTGAATTTACCAAGGCTAGCTTTATGGCCCAGGATGTGATCTATCCTGGAGAAGGTTCCATGTGCACTTGAGAAAAAGGTGAAGTTCATTGTTTTGGGATGAAATGTCCTATAGATATCAATTAGGTCTAACTGGTCTATTGTATCGTTTAAAGTTTGTGTTTCCTTGTTAATTTTCTGTTTAGTTGATCTATCCATAGGTGTGAGTGGGGTATTAAAGTCTCCCACTATTATTGTGTTATTGTTAATTTCTCCTTTCATACTTGTTAGCATTTGTCTTACATACTGCGGTGCTCCTGTGTTGGGTGCATATATATTTATAATTGTTATATCTTCTTCTTGGATTGACCCTTTGATCATTATGTAGTGACCTTCTTTGTCTCTTTTCACAGCCTTTGTTTTAAAGTCTATTTTATCTGATATGAGTATTGCTACTCCTGCTTTCTTTTGGTGCAAAAAAAAAGAAAACTACAGGCCAATATCACTGATGAACATAGATGCAAAAATCCTAAACAAAATTCTAGCAATCAGAATCCAACAACACATTAAAAAGATCATACACCATGACCAAGTGGGCTTTATCCCAGGGATGCAAGGATTCTTCAATATCCGCAAATCAATCAATGCAATACACCACATTAACAAATTGAAAAACAAAAACCATATGATTATCTCAATAGATGCAGAGAAAGCCTTTGACAAAATTCAACACCCATTTATGATAAAAACTCTCCAGAAAGCAGGAATAGAAGGAACATACCTCAACATAATAAAAGCTATATATGACAAACCCAAATCAAACATTATCCTCAATGGTGAAAAATTGAAAGCATTTCCTCTAAAGTCAGGAACAAGACAAGGGTGCCCACTTTCACCATTACTATTCAACATAGTTTTGGAAGTTTTGGCCACAGCAATCAGAGCAGAAAAAGAAATAAAAGGAATCCAAATTGGAAAAGAAGAAGTAAAACTCTCACTATTTGCAGATGACATGATCCTCTACATAGAAAACCCTAAAGACTCTACCAGAAAATTACTAGAACTAATCAATGATTATAGTAAAGTTGCAGGATATAAAATCAACACACAGAAATCCCTTGCATTCCTATACACTAATAATGAGAAAACAGAAAGAGAAATTAAGGAAACAATTCCATTCACCATTGCAATGAAAAGAATAAAATACTTAGGAATATATCTACCTAAAGAAACTAAAGACCTATATATAGAAAACTATAAAGCACTGGTGAAAGAAATCAAAGAGGACACTAATAGATGGAGAAATATACCATGTTCATGGATTGGAAGAATCAATATAGTGAAAATGAGTATACTACCCAAAGCAATTTATAGATTCAATGCAATCCCTATCAAGCTACCAACAGTATTCTTCACAGAGCTAGAACAAATAATTTCACAATTTGTATGGAAATACAAAAAACCTCGAATAGCCAAAGCGATCTTGAGAAAGAAAAATGGAACTGGAGGAATCAACCTACCTGACTTCAGGCTCTACTACAAAGCCACAGTTATCAAGACAGTATGGTACTGGCACAAAGACAGAAATATAGATCAATGGAACAAAATAGAAAGCCCAGAGATAAATCCACGCACATATGGACACCTTATCTTTGACAAAGGAGGCAAGAATATACAATGGATTAAAGACAATCTCTTTAACAAGTGGTGCTGGGAAATCTGGTCAACCACTTGTAAAAGAATGAAACTAGAACACTTTTTAACACCATATACAAAAATAAACTCAAAATGGATTAAAGATCTCAACGTAAGACCAGAAACTATAAAACTCCTAGAGGAGAACATAGGCAAAACAGTCTCTGACATACATCACAGCAGGATCCTCTATGACCCACCTCCCAGAATATTGGAAATAAAAGCAAAAATAAACAAATGGGACCTAATTAAACTTAAAAGCTTCTGCACATCAAAGGAAACTATTAGCAAGGTGAAAAGACAGCCTTCAGAATGGGAGAAAATAATAGCAAATGAAGCAACCGACAAACAACTAATCTCAAAAATATACAAGCAACTCCTACAGCTCAACTCTAGAAAAATAAATGACCCAATCAAAAAATGGGCCAAAGATCTAAATAGACATTTCTCCAAAGAAGACATACAGATGGCTAACAAACACATGAAAAGATGCTCAACATCACTCATTATCAGAGAAATGCAAATCAAAACCACTATGAGATACCATTTCACACCAGTCAGAATGGCTGTGATCCAAAAGTCTACAAATAATAAATGCTGGAGAGGGTGTGGAGAAAAGGGAACCCTCTTACACTGTTGGTGGGAATGCAAACTAGTACAGCCACTATGGAGAACAGTGTGGAGGTTCCTTAAAAAACTGGAAATAGAACTGCCTTATGATCCAGCAATCCCACTGCTGGGCATACACACTGAGGAAACCAGAAGGGAAAGAGACACGTGTACCCCAATGTTCATCGCAGCACTGTTTATAATAGCCAGGACATGGAAGCAACCTAGATGTCCATCAGCAGATGAATGGATAAGAAAGCAGTGGTACATATACACAATGGAGTATTACTCAGCCATTAAAAAGAATACATTTGAATCAGTTCTAATGAGGTGGATGAAACTGGAGCCTATTATACGGAGTGAAGTAAGCCAGAAGGAAAAACACCAATACAGTATACTAACGCATATATATGGAATTTAGAAAGATGGTAACGATAACCCTGTATACGAGACAGCAAAAGAGACACTGATGTATAGAACAGGCTTATGGACTCTGTGGGAGAGGAAGAGGGTGGGAAGATTTGGGAGAATGGCATTGAAACATGTGAAATGTCATGTATGAAACGAGATGCCAGTCCAGGTTCAATGCACGATGCTGGATGCTTGGGGCTGGTGCACTGGGACGACCCAGAGGGATGGTATGGGGAGGGAGGAGGGAGGAGGGTTAAGATAAAAAATAATAAAAAAAAGAAAAAAAAAAAAGGAAAAATAAAATGAAAAAAAAAAAAGAAATCATTTTCTGTTGCAGTAGCACAATATTTTCTATTTTCTCATCTCCTTCAGGTCCTTGTTCAAATGTCATCTCATTGGTGAAATATTCCCTGTAAGTACTATTATAACATGTAGCCTTCCACGGTGGCTCAGTCAGTAAAAGAATCCACCTGCAATGCAGGATACTGCCTGTAATGCTGGAGACATGGGTTTGATTCCTGGATTAGGAAGATCCCCTCCCTGGAGAAGGAAATGGCAACCCACTCCAGTATTCTTGCCTGGGAAATCCCATGGACAGAGGAGCCTGGTGGGCTACAGTTATTGGGGTCACAAGAGTCAGACACAACTTAGTGACTAAACCACCACCATCACCACCACTATGATAGTACATACCCTATAATTCACTGTCTACCGCCTTACTTTATGTACGTTTTCCTTTACAACTTTTCTCACCTCATCTGACATACGGTTATCCACAACTATAAAGCAGTCTCCACTAAAGAAAAACACTGACTTTGTTCTGTTCTGCGTTGTATTCCCACATCTAGGAAAAATGTCTGGAACATGGTAGACAATAAATATTTGATAACTAAATAGATATATATGTTATCAACCTATGTCGATCACAGAAGATTTCTGTGTCAGGAAAATAGTAAGTAAAAGAGATGATTTAGATACTATCAGCAATAGCTTGTTAATATCACCACTGTGACCACCACCACTACCATACTCTACCCAAAGACACACACAGACACACATTGTGTGCTGAGCTGTGGAAACTCATAGTTTCACTGTAGTACCTAAGAGTGGAGTACACAAGATGTTTGGTAGGGCTTGGCATGGGTTTTCCATAAAGAGTGATGAGCAGATAGAAACTTGGGGTTAAGTGCTTACTCCTCTCATGGAGACTTACAGAAGCAGTAGGGTTTCATTGGGGTTGCCTATGATGTCAAGGGCAGAGAAGCAATGGTACAGGACAACAAGCATATGGTGAATAAAGAAGGAGCGAAGTTTCTATGAGCAAAATGGATGCCTCCTGAAGATGGCATGGCCTGAGCCACCCTGAAAGGTATTTGCTCACTAGGGCAAGAGTGTTTGTGAAATGGAAACTAGGTGTGAAATGGAAAGTTTTACATTAGAGTGGAGGGGACTTGGACAGATCTGAAAGTAAGTTGCCATTACCATAGAGAAATATTCTAACTGTAAATAAATGGAAGACCATGGGATCTCTCCATGGTCCTACCGAGGGAAGGTCAGTGATATGACAGGACACATTTGTGAGGAAGTGATAGGAGAAAAAAAAATAAAGGCATTGAGATCTTCTGGATTTGAACAAGTGCAATAAATTCTTGTTTATGCATGTTGCATATCTTAAATCAAGTATCATTTGAGTCTGAAATTTCTTTTAAAAAAGGCAAGACAGCAAATGTCAAGGAAAAGTGCAAGAGCCACTTACACATATACACAAACACACTGGCCTTTGGAAAGCAACAATCTGATACTTGAAAGAATATCTTTAGACTTATTCAAGCCATTAAAAGAACTATTTTTTTCTTTTTATTATTATTATTTTTTTTTTTTACTTTACAATATTGTATTTGTTTTTCCATACATCAACATGCATCCACCACGGGTGTACACGTGTTCCCCATCCTGAACCCCCGTCCCACCTCCCTCCCCATACCATCCCTCTGGGTCATCCCAATGGCATTAAAACATGTATAATATCATATAGGAAATGAATCGCCAATCCAGGTTTGATGCAGGATAAAAGAACTATTTTAAGTGAAAGTGTGTAAAGCAGCAATTGGAATTATCTGTCACTGTCATGAATAAGAATCAAATTATATTTTACAATCAAAGCTTCAGCTGCATAGTAATCTTGACTGATTATTATAATTAAAAGTAAATGAACAATATGTTAATTTCACAAATACAGTGTTTGTTAAAATGAATCACTTTTATATTGATGTGACTGATGTCATAGATACATTGCAACTAGAACATTTCTTCCTTGGTATGTTTGATGGAAGACTTTTCAACAGTGAAGCAATTATTTTAAGTAAAATTCTGTTTAAAAGCAGAAAAAAATAGAGCTCTAAAATAGATCTTCTACTATAACTTCTTTCAAAACATTAGATTTTTTCTTATTATTTAAATTATACTCTTAGAAAACTAAGAAATAAATATCAGACATATAACTATTTATAGCTCCTTAAATAACTATAACAAATCATAAGTTGTTATAAGTGGGAGAATTATTTACTACCATAATCTAAAAATATATTAAGCTACTGAATATATATAAATTATTATGGTGGTGTCAGTAGAGGAGATATATTTTATATGAGTTTTATTGAACTATAGTTACAGAGTTGGTTAAACTTTTTTTTAACTGTATTAAGAATACATGTTGAGATGTACTCAGTAAGTTTAATTAATAGACACTTACATCCTTACCTATATTTAATTTTTTCACCTATTTTATAATTTTTTTAGTAGATTCTACTCCTACAGATGGTAATGAAACACTAGAAACATTACATAATTTATACTAAGTTAGATGCTAGTCCTAAGGCAGTTGTTTCAATAAGAAATCAACATAGTATATCTCTGTATTTTTATTTTTTAAACTACTCATTTAATTTTCATATTTAATGCACAGAAAGTTAAATTTGCCAAGTATATATGCATGTTTAATATTTATTTTTGATACTAAATTAATTTAAAAATTGTATCTCTAAAACATCTAATATGTAAAGGTACTGTCACATATGCTTTGGATAATACAAAATTATTGATTCATTCTGAAATGATTCCTCAATAAACTTATAATGTTAGTGGAGAGACAAGTTATCCATGTACCAAATTTAAAAATACAATATAAATAATGCAAATATTTGAAGTTCCAAAAGTAAGGTAATTAGTGAATGATATTCTCTTTGCGAATACACTTTATGAAGAAATAGTACAAATACTTCCAGTATAGTAAAACAGTGTTTTGTTTTGTTTTTTCAATTTGATACCTCCTTGGAAGATGTACCTTCTTGAAATGCCTCTCCTCCCTGGAAGTGCTTCTGGTTCCCATTATTTACTAACTTGTTAAATTGCTTATGGGCTTCCCTGGTGACTCCAATGGTAAAAAAAAAGAAAATTTGTCTGCAATGTGGGAGACCGGGGTTCGATCCCTGGATTAGGCAGATCCCCTGGAGAGGGGAACAACTACCCACTCCAATATTCTTGCTTGGAGAATCTCATGGACAGAGGAATCTGGCAGGCTACCAGCCCACAGGGTTATACTGTCTCTCTTCTGAATATTCAAACTTCCTCATCACTAGCAATTTGATGGTTTCTCTGGAGCATGAGACTCTCCATGTCAAAAAATAAACACATAAAATAAATATTTTCTTCCTTTTGCACCATCTCTAGCCACCACCATCTATCTCATCTTATCACCTCAAAGAGTATTTTACTTTTATATGTGTAACGCCACGTTTACTGTCTAACTACTCTGACTCCTGCCCTCAGAACCCACTGAAACTGTTCCATATAAATTTACTACCTACTTTGTCAGCCTGGCACTTTAACACTTACTTGATGTCTCTATCTTCTCTCCCATCCTGATCACTCTCTTTAATTTTCTCTGATGCACCCACTCTCAGTCATTCTCCTGATTTTAACTGCACTATATCCATCACACTTCTCCATACACACATAAACACAGTTTCTTCACTAATCACTAAGAGCATGAAACTATTCTATTTAACTCACCAGCTAAACATAAGCCATTGGCAAGGTCTTGCCCACTCCAATACATCCCAGGAAACTGTTCTCGTACTCATTTATTTTCTAATTTCTAATCTCTTGACCCAATTCCTTTCTCCATACATACCAGATCCTCCCATTTTCACCTTTTTCATCCAATTCAAATCTCATAACTGGTGAGATCCAAGCCCACTTTTAGCAATATAATCAACATATATGTCCTTCCTCTCCCTTTCCTGACCCTCAATGTTGCAATATTCTATATACATGTCTTCTACATCTAAGCCTATAGAAAGATATTAATAATTTATAGTTATAGATAATTTATAAAAACCACCCAGACTCATAGAGGATCCGTTTGCAGTTATGTTTTCTCATAACACCTTGGATCTCAAAACTGTGCTGAAATCATCTCTTCCCCTAGAAAGCTTTCCGACCAATACTCTCAGGATATATGTCAGCATTCTTTTACTTTCCACAATGTCTTAATCCACCTTGTGCTCATACATGACCAGCATGTGACTAAGCTCTTATCTCATTAAGACAATAAAAGTCATGGTACAAAAATCAATCCTCACTCTACTCATAAAAATTCATATCTATCTAATCTTTGTTTCCTCCACCCAATATTCTGTTTATAATTGGTTATTCTACTAGATTACAAGCCATTTTTATTCACATCTCAGAAATCTAAAAACTTTTTTTTTTCTATAAATTCAATTTCTACTCTACTAGCCAATGGCACCCCACTCCAGTACTCTTGCCTGGAAAATCCCAAGGACGGAGGAGCCTGGTAGGCTGCAGTCCATGGGGTTGCTAAGAGTCGGACACGACTGAGCGACTTCACTTTCACTTTTCACTTTCATGCATTGGAGAAGGAAATGGCAACCCACTCCAGTGTTCTTGCCTGGAGAATCCCAGGGACGGGGAGCCTGGTGGGCTGCCGTCTATGGGGTCACACAGAGTCGGACACGACTAAAGCGACTTAGCAGCAGCAGCAGCAGCAGCCTCTTCCTCTTAGTGTTTCAACATATTCAGATCTCTCTCGTCAAAAGTAGCAAAGCAAATACAGAATATTCTGATCCTATTTTCCTCTGCAATTTTTCTTTTCTTGGCCACAGACATCATTCTTTGCATTTCATCCCCAACTTATTCCTCAGCTCATTGTAAGCTAACTAAATTCCCTTACAGTTCAGTTGGCATTTCTTTTCTAAGACCATCAAACTGATTTCTTTATGGTAAAGGCAGTGTATATCAAGACATGCTGTGGCTTTCTGCAATGTTTGATGGTAGTGGCCTAATTTTCTTATTGGAACTATTCTGAATTTGGCTCAATATCAAAATGTGTGTTTTGTTTCATTTTCCTTCTACATTTTGGTCACTTCTTGTTGACCTCTTAAATTAATCTTTTCACAAACCCTATCTCCTGTTATTATGATGTCATATCACCTCTCTCCTCAACCCAGACCATTTCTTTTGACTAGGAAAATTTTTTTTTTTCAGGTAGAAGAAAAGTAGCCAGTGGTGAGTCATTAGTAACTCACTAGCTGTGTAGTTACAGTTTTTCACGTAAGACATATACTTACTTAAGGAAGCTTTGCTTTTGTACAGTCTCTAAGTTGTGCCCAACGCTTTACAACCCCATGAACAGCAGCATGCCAGGCTTCCCTGTCCTTCACTATCTCCTGCTCAATAGGTCAGTTCATTTTTATGTAAGTTTCTAAACTAGCCTGATAAATTGATAGTTGATCGATATTCTTTTTATTCACAAATGTAGAGGTCTTTTTAATTATTATTATTTTTTTTGTCATATGACAATGTCAATGGAATGGGAGTATGGTAAAGAATAAACCTGGGACATATTAACAAGGCTACAAAGACACTGACATTTTATTTATAAGTATATAAAATCAAATTGTTGATTAAAAAGTTAGACCAGAATTTAGAATCACATGTGGTTCTAAATCACGTTTGTCTTGTGGACCTCACATAAACATCATCTAGGCAATTTATTCTTCTCTTATTGAATATTCTCAATAACCATCAAACCCCAAAACCCTAACCAAAGATACATGCTGATTATGAATGGCACATTAAAAAGATCTGCTTCCCAAACTCTATATAAGACCAGGGGTTATTTCAGCTATAAAACAAGGCTTGGAAGTCACTAATATTTGCTCTATTTAGTTACTTTTCAGTACCATTAAAAAAAGATCTGTATTTTGGTCAAATATTTTTTAAGTATGATTCTCTATCAAACACAATAATTATTTTTATATTTCTGTAACTCTTGTTTCTTATTAATAATACACAAAACTGACTTACTAAGTTACAATTACACCATTTTCATTTTTAATTCAGTAAAAGTTTTTGTTTTTTCTTATTTTCTTTCCAACTCTTTTCTCTTTGGACAAGCTTTTTCCTCTCTTAATTATGTATATTTTTGTATGGTTGTATTTCTGGGCAAGAGGCCCAGTTGGTATAAATTTTGTCTTTTCCTCACATAGTATCCCAGATTCTGTTTTGAGAGAAGCATTATAAATTAATAATATGATTAGAGTGTTACTCTCATTATTTATTTTCTATAGAATTTAGCACATTAAGGTATATTATTTGCAGTACTCAGCCATGAAGAAGGCCACAGCTTGGTTAGTTTCCATGTGTTGCAGTTATTAGCATCTATTTTTTTTCTTTTGTATATTAGTCATACCCCTAATATCTTTTAGGAATATGAAATAGAACTTGTAAGTTTTTTTTTCCCCTAAATTTACCATGAATGATAGTTCTTAATGATCCAGGTTGCATAATGTTCTCTTCATTAGAAATAGTACTTTATATTTATTTATATTCTAATAATTATATGTGTATAATAGAAAGTTCTTTGTGGATCAGTGTGGGACACAGATATATCAAATTACACTAGGAATCAGGGCACCTAAGACACAATTCTGCATCATTTACTAAGGTTTTGAAAGACTCACAGAAATGGAATTGATGACTCTAGGCTATAAGATATTGGTAACAAATTAAAATACCTTCTCAAAATCAAATATCCCCTATTCTTTTAACATTCAATTCAAAAGTGATTTGATATATATACTTCTGGGATGAGGAAAGCTGAAATTCCTAATATAGGAATTTATTATTGTCTAAACCATCTGGTTGGTAACAAAAATATACTAGGTTACTGAGACTTATGACCATCTATCTTATTAAACCCAGTAATGTACTTAGTTATTAGTTTCCCTAGGGACTTAGATTGCAAGAAATCTGCCTATAATGCAGGAGGCTCGGGTTCAAACCTAGGGTTGGGAAGATCCCCTAGAGAAGGAAATGGCAACTCACTTCAATATTCTTGCCTGGAGAATTCCAGGAACAGAAGACCTGAGGGAGTTACAAAGAGTAGGACATGGCTGAGGGACTAACACTAATGTATCTAGTTATTACTAGATCTTTCTTGATATGCTCACATGTCATATATATGCCTTCACTTCCTATATGTATGGATTATTAATATTATTTGTGAAATTATGTTTTAACTATGTTCTACTTGATTTTTCAGGTTTATTCAACTTAATAAAGTGAATTTGATCATTTCATATGGTCTGGGAATTAGTTGCCTTATTTTCTATTACACATAGTTTACCTGGAATCTAACAAAGCAAAGGCTATCAAAATTCACCTCATTTCTCTTAACAAGTAGAGGATAAAATAGTCAGTATTAGCAGTCAAAAGCTTTCTTGAGACATTATCCTGATTAGACAAATGTGATAAAAGCATACTCAGAGAAGGAAAGAGAGGTGGAAAAAATATGGTTGTTAAAACACTGTCACTTATGTGAAATGATGATTCAATGTACAGAGCAAGAGATCTGTGTATCAACAAGGGATTTAGGTATATGCTCAGGTGGGACACTGGAATTGGTGGTCATGATCATGAATTCTGTTCATCTATGGTCACTGTAGTGATGTGTTGAAAACTCTTTTATGTACAAAATCTCACCTATACACAAAAATTTAAAACCATAATTATGTAGCAACTGATGAATTTTAAAATGGAAAAACATAAAAATATAAAAATTGAACTTTAGCTGGGTTGGTCACTCCTAGGGGTAACTGAGTGCTCAAACTTCAGTGATAATTGATAAAGGGCAAAAAAGTCCATTCATATTACTTTAGAAATCACTTGACAATCCCATCAGTTTACAAATTTTGATATAAGGCCTAGAGACATTAGGTAGTCTGCAAAGATTAAAATTCTGCATGATAGCAGAAAGAGTTGTTCTGATTTCCAGATAATGCTGATTGACAATAAATAAAAAATATTTAGCTTATTTGTTTATTTCAAGTTAAGACAATAAAATATTTTTCAATATCTCAATTTAATGTGTATAAATATATTACAAAAATTAAAATGGTAATCATAGCAGTGACTTTTTAAGCACCATCAATAGATTGCTTTATGACCCAGCAATCCCACTGCTGGGCATACACACCGAGGAAACCAGAATTGAAAGAGACATGTGTACCCCAGTGTTCATCACAGCACTGTTTATAATAGCCAGGACATGGAAGCAACCTAGATGTCCGTCGGCAGATGAATGGATAAGAAAGTTGTGGTACATATGCACAATGGAGTATTACGCAGCCATTCAAAAGAATACATTTGAATCAGTTCTAATGAGGTGGATGAAACTGGAGCCTATTATACAGAGTGAAGTAACCCAGAAAGAAAAACACCAATACAGTATACTAACGAATATATATGGAATTTAGAAAGATGATAATGATAACCCTGTATGTGAGACAGCAAAAGAGACACAGATGTATAGAATAGTCTTTTGGACTCTGTGGGAGAGGGAGAGGGTGGGATAATTTGGGAGAATGGCATTGAAACATGTATAATATCATATATGAAACGAATCGCCAGTCCAGGTTCGATGCATGATACTGGATGCTTAGGGCTGGTGCACTGGGATGACCCAGAGGGATGGTACGGGGAAGGAGGAGGGAGGGGGTTCAGGATGGGGAACACGTGTATACCTGTGGCCGATGTATGGCAAAACCAATACAATATTGTAAAGTAATTAACCTCCAATTAAAATAAATAAATTTATATTAAAATATGAATGGGTGCTAGAATATAAAGGGAAAAATAAAAATATACTAGCTTTATAACAGTAAACATTTAAACTCTTCTTACAGTTTGTTTTGCCAAATATAAAAACAAAAACTTTTCTGTCCTTAAGACTCAATAGCCAAACAAACAAAACGATTCTAAAATGATTTAATTAAAATACATGAAAGAGTGTTTCATCTCTCACATATTTTTTTAATAATAAAGAAAGCTGTATTGGTGCCCTTTGCATGCATACTGGGACTTGGAGAAAAAGGCAATTTGAGGATTAAATTTGATGGTTTTTCTTACTGTCATAAATGATCTATATGTTTCATTACTTTATGAACTTAAATCCTCAGGCCATGGGTTCTTGAACAGAGTTTAAGTCAAACCTACATATTTGAAATAAATATAACTATGTTACAAGTGCACCTATGATACATTGAAAAATAAAGAAACAAAATCAGTATCTCATTAACTTTAAATTATAGTTATTTGGTTTTGTCAAGATACCATTAAAGTTACATTCTGTTAGTTTAGAATATGCACCCAAAATTATTTTGAGATTGTTTATGCTTTGAGTAATTTCAGCAGTTCTGGGCGCATTGCTATTTAACCATCACAAGTCCCTTTTTCTTTTTCCCTTTTGATATGTCATCTTGCTAAATAGGATATACTGTTGACCCTTGAAAATATAGGGGTTAGGGTGCTAACCCTCCACACAGTCAAAAATATGCTTATATTTTTATATCCCAGCTTTTTGGATGCACAATTTTACATCTGCAGATTCAATCACCTGCCTGTGGATTACTTAGTACTGCAGCGCTTCATTATGGGAAAAAAAAAAAATCTGCATGTTAGTATTGCTTAATCAAACTGGCAAAGAACATCTACAAAAGATGAACAATCATTATACTTAATGCAGAAAGAAAAATGTTTTCCTTTTACCCTAAGATAAGGAAACACACAGGGATATCCTCATCAATTCCTTCATTATTGTACAGGAGGTTCTTGTTAAGGAATTGAAGTGAGAAGAAGAAAAAAGGGCAAGCAAATTGGAAAGGAAGAAGTATAAGGTATTTCTTCATAGATAAAATATTCATCTATATAGGAAATCTGATTGAAACTATAAAAAGTGAATATACTTAGTTCAGTAAGATTGCAAGTTATAAAAGCAGATACAAAGAAAATCAGGTTGTCTGTATACTATCAACAAAGAATCAGAAAGTTAAATTAAAACATATTATCAGTTATGACAAGCAAAAATTTATGAAGCACTTAAGGTAAGCTGACAAAATATATGAAATATCTGCATAACAAAACTATGAAACAAAGACAAGGATAACTAAAGTGGACCAAAATAAAATGAAAGAAATATTCTGTTCATGGGTCAGAAGATGTGATACTATCAAGATGTTTATTCTCCACAAATTCATTTATAGAATTAACATCATTCCAACTGAAATCCAAGTAAAGTTTTTCATTGAAACTGACGAACTAAAATTAAAATCCACATAGAAATGAGAAAGAACAACTAGAGCGGCCAATCAACAACAGCAACGGGGCCAAGAAATTAATAGAAAAAGGCTAATCCTGCAAGACGACTGAGCACACATGCACATAGCCCTGGCAACAATGATATTAGGAAAAAAAAATTGGGTCTACACCTTGTACCATATACCAAAATCAAAGTGGATCACAGACCTAAACAGAAGAAATACCCTAAACCATTTAGAATAAAACGTAAGGTAAAAAGTTTGTGATCTTGGATAACATAAAGATGTATGAGATGTGACATCAAAATTATATAATCTATATCCATACCTACCTATTTGTCAAATTATCTATATGAAATATATGATAAAAAAATAAAAAGACAAATGGCAAAAAGATTAATTACTTGTAAATCATTTTTCTTGTAAATAATTTATACTCAGAATATGTATACAAATCTCAAACTCGATAAGTGAGTGAATTAGTGAGTGAAGTCGCTCAGTCGTGTCCGACTCTTCGAGACCCCATGGACTGTAGCCTACCGGGCTCCTCCCTCCATGGGATTCTCCAGGCAAGAGTACTGGAGTGGGTTGCCATTTCCTTCTCCAGGGGATCTTTCTGACCCAGGGATCAAACCCAGGTCAAACTCGATAAGGGAACAGGTTAACAAAGTTGGGAAAACATTTAAACAAAAATTTCACCAAGAAAATATATGGAAGCAAATAAGCACCTGAAAATATGCTTAACAACATTAGTCCTAAGAGAAATCAAAAGTAAAACCACTAACTATTCTTTAACTTCTATTAAAGTAGCTAAAACCAAAAGATCAATCATACCAGGTGTAGACAAGGATGAACCTGAATTCTCAGATACTAATGGTGAGAATGTAAAATTGTACAATCACTTTGCAAGACTAAATATATATTTACCATATAATGTAGCCTTTACAACCCTTTTCATTCACTCGAGAAAATAAAATATAATTCTATATAAAGACTCTGTATGATGTTCCTATCCACTTCATTTTCCTTAGCTAAAATCTGGAGACAAATCAAATACCTCTCAAAAGATGAATGGTAAAATAAAACCAGGGTATATCCATACATGGAATACTACTTGGCAATAAAAAAGATTAGACTGTTGGTAAATGCTTCTATATGGGTAAATGTAAAGATAAAGATTCTTAATGAAAGAAGTTAGACAAAAACAGAACATGTTATGTCATTCTGTTTACAAAAATTCTAAATTATACAAAGTAATCTATAATACAGTGCCAGATAAAGAGGTGGAAAGGCAAAGATGATTATAAAAAGGGGATTACCAAATGGACAGAGGAACTTTTCCAGATACTAGTAATGTCAACTGCCTTATGTTGATAATTTCACAGTATGCATTTATTTCTAATCATATCAAATTTTATAGTCTAAACAGATGTTGCTTTTAATGTCAATTATACCTCAACAATGTAGTTAAAATCATTTATAAGTAAGAATATGAAGATATTTAAAAATCTTCCAAATATATCTTCCCATCATCCTTGCTTATGTTTATTTTTTTGATGGTTTGATGTTTATTTTTTTATTAAATTTATTTATTTTAATTGGAGGTTAATTACTTTACTATTGTATTGGTATGTTTAAAGTCTCCTTAGGTCTGGGTCTTAATATCTGGATACAATGATGTACACATGTTATTAGTTGAACATGTGTTAAGGAAAAAATAGAAAATATGGACTTCTTGAAAGGAGAATTTACTGTGTTAATTAGTCTTAAATAAAGTGGAAATATATATATATTAGAGAAAACATTATTCAAATATTTTAAATATATATTTGAATATGAAAAGGGAAAATATACACTACCATGATTGCTAATAGCAAAGAAAAAAAAATTGTAGTATCCAAGTATGGCTTCGATTTGTTAGATTTTTAAGACAATGAAGTTAACAAGGCAGTTAGCTTAAAATGTAAAATTACTTAGTTGCCAATGAGAGAAATGTCTCAACATGATTTTGTATTCAAATTACGTGTAAGAATCAATTGAGTCTGTATATACGAAAATTCTTTACATGATGAAAATAGTAGACAAATTAATTTTCTGTATTACTTAGAAGAATGCTTCATGCATAGGTGTTTACAAATGGTTATTGACTAGATTTGATACGTTACTAACTTTATAAATGACTCTCAAGTTTTCTGTACCGTTCTTCTATTTTAACCAATAGCTTGAACAGCTGCTAAATAGGTAGCAATCTTTGAATTTATTTTACAAGTTCAGAGGCAATTTACAATGTGGTAAGTTCTAAAGCAAAACACTAATAATAGTCTATAATTATACTGTTTTCTACTTGAATCCATTTAAACATCTGTAAACCTATGTTAAATCCATGCTGTCTTCTATTTCTGGAGGCTCTTCCCTGTGAGGGCTGAGGATATGGGATCTATTAAGGGCTCAGTTAACTACTTTGTGATTTCCAAATGCTTATTGCTATTTCATGCTGCTTGTTTACAATAGCAAGATCTATTACATACTACTTTAAGAATAGGAAACTATTTTGCAAAAGTTTAATGACATAGAAAAACACAAAGTTGAGAGAGAGAGGAATTATAGAAAGGTTTATACAGTTAATCAGTGAGATTAGGAATCATTATGGTTTTCTTCTTTTTACCTTTTATGTTTCTTCCTTTTATGTAAAATAAATAAATAAATAACAATCAAATTAGAAGACTTTCTGAATATTTTATTTATACTTCTTTTGAAAATCTGTAAACAAGCTTATTACATATGCACTCTACCTTTGGGTAATGAAAGAGAAGGTGTTTGTTGCTCAGTCATATCCAACTCTTTGCAACCCCATGGACTGTAGCCTGACTGGCTCCTCTGTGCATGGGATTCTCCAGGAAAAAATACTGGAGTGAGTAGCCATTCCCTTCTCCAGAGGATCTTCCCAACCCAGGGATCAAACCCTGGTCTTCTACAGTACAGACAGACTCTTTACCATTTGAGCCCCGAATGACAACAGAAAAACGTCAAATAGAGATATCTGTATTGAGATATTTATATGTGTCAGGGATTGCCTTATTAGCTACTCAAAACAACCTTTGTTGTTTTCTCATTTGTTTTTGTAGATGATAAACCTTTAGGTGCAATTTTCTGTATCTTAATATCTCATAAGTGCCAGAACTGAGATTTGTCCCCAGGTCTCAGGTTTCTCTGAGCCCAGATTCCACATTTAAGCATATATCATTGCATTATGTCTGTCCTAAAAGTGGAGTTCCTGACCATGGTGTGAGTGTGTGATGTGTGTTTTTCTTGCTGGCTGAGAGAGAGTTTAGGAATAAAGATGTACAGGTGCTTTGATGGCAAAAATGAGATACTATCTCCATAAAAATAATAACTCCTAACTCCTCAGTGACATATTTACATATTTTAAAAATATACAAATCATGCTTATTTAGAGGCACTGTTTAAACTCTCAATAAATAATTGTCATCTAAATCTGATATCTGAAAGATTAGTTAAGAAGATTGAGGAAGCTGAGGAAATGAAAGTTACAGATTTAGTCAAGGATATGGGCTTCCCAGGTGGCATTAGTGGTAAAGAACCCACCAGCCAATGCAGGAGACACGGGATTGATCCATGGGTGGGGGAGAGCCCTTGGAGGAGGACATGGCAGCCCATTTCAATATTTTTTCCTGGAGAATCCCACAGACAGAGGAACCTGGCATACTACAGTCCATGGGGTCTGTCCGACAAAGAGTCGGACAAGAGTGAGTGACTAAACACAGCTTAGCATGCATGCACATACATAGGATAGGTTTCATATACCAGAACTTTGTCTCAGTGCAATCCCTAACTTCAAGTTGCCTAATAAATTTAGTTCCTATTTGTACCAATTCACAATAAAGCTATACAAAGGAATATTGGAGGACAATTACATTGTATACATGATTCAGATATAACAATTATGAACATTTTGGCATTTATGTTTTGTCTACATATTTTGATGAACTCTTTTATCACAAATCCCAAATATAAAAGAAAGTCCTTCTAGATAGTAGGAAGCTTTAAAAAATACGTTTTATTACAGAATGAAAAGAATGATAGCATTATTATAATTAATAAAATGCTGTCATTCTGTGCCATCTAACACCCTGTCTATATAGAAATATTTATGTCTCCAACTATATTTCTACATTTTGTTATTTTAAACAGAATTCTGAGTCCAAAAACTTAACTTGATTGAGATATTCTTTTTAAGAAACTACCATTTAATCTTAGTATATAAATAAATCAGAACTCTAAATGAAATAAATATATCATTACAGTAAACTCAATCATCATGCTTGTCACTGTAACCTGAACCAATGAAACTGTACCAGAGAAGCCTCAATTCAAGAATTATGTCCTTGGAACCACAAACCCACTCCTACTTCTAATTATTAAATAACAATCCTAAGGCCCAGAAAGAGTACATTAATTACTCAAGATCATACAGCTAACAGAGGTCAAAAACAAGAGCTGTCAGCAAAGCTTGGACCTCTGGACTCTCAGCTAAAGAATTTTGTGTTATTTAATTGAAAATGTATGGTAAATGGTTGAAATATTGAGTATTATACAGCATTTAGGAATTTTACTCAATATAAATATCTCAAAAAAGTCATCTTTAACATATGATTGAAAAAAACAAGTAAATATAATTTACCATAAATGACAAGCAACATCCTTCCCAGGAGTTGCTAGTCATAAAGAACCTGTTTGCCAAAGCAGGAGTTATAAGAGAAGCTGGTTGCTGATTTGATCCCTGGGTTGGGAATATCCCCTGGGGAGGGCATGGCAACCCAGTCCAGTATTCTCACCTGGAGAATCCCCTGGACAGAGGTACCTGGCAGGCTATAGTCCATAGGATCCCCCAAAGTCCGACACAACTAAAGCAACCTCGCATGCATACAAGCAACATACAATCGAATAACAACCTCTCTTGATGGGTGCTGAATCTTGTGTTTCAAATTCTGCTTTGCATGATCTAAACTAATAGTTTCAGAATCAGACTGTCAGTCCAAGTCATGATACATAAAGCGAAAGTGAATGTTAGTCACTCAGTCCTGTCTGACTCTTTGGGAACCTGTGAACTGTAGCCTGCCAGGCTCCTCTGTCCATGGAATTCTCCAGGCAAGAAAACTGGAGTGGATTGCCATGCCCTCCTCCAGGGGATATTCCCCACCCAGGGACTGAATCCCCCGGGCTCCTGCATTGCAGATAAAGCCATTCTTTACCATCTGAGCCACCAGGGATGCCTGAATGATACATAGGTGTGCACCAGATATTTTTCTGTTCAAAAAACTATCTCTGATATGATTGTGGGTATGATTATGAGTTCTGCTAGGTGACCTTTAGACATCATCTGCATTCAGTATCCCAAGACCCTGAGGCCCATATTGGACTAGCTTCATCATTTTAATAGTGGAAAATAACAGTGAAAACATATTCAAAAAATTGACTGCTTCCACAATGATAAAGATTTCCATTTTTAACAAGTTTTTAAATTTAAGAAATTGATTTAAGCACAAGGAAAGGATAGAATTTCTTATTTTAAAGAGGGTAAAAATGAAAATAATAAAGTTTACTTATGATGAAGAGGTACAAATGTCATATTTCTTGACACATTATGATTTTTAAAACTTCTGAAATTAAGGAAATTCATTGAATTTTTTTGAATTGTCATGATTTTACATAATTTACTATGTTTTTATTAAATAAAATTTGTTATTTATAATTTCCTCTTCTCTGCATCCAACTTTTAAAATCAATGGGATAAATGAAAAACCAAGATAATTTCCCCAATCAAGGCCGGGGGGAAAAAAAAAAAGTCTAACTGTGCTAAGCATCAGTTTGACATGGAGCTGTAAAACTTAAAAATCTTCCGTTTTGTCTTGATATCATAGAAGGTGATTTACTGGTGCCCAAAAGTTACATTAAATCAGAATAAATGGCCTTTTGTTAGTAGATGTGTCTTCAGTTCTCTACAATGGCTTTTCTTGTCCTTGCAACATAGGCTTAATAAATAAAACCTGCACTCACACTAAAATCAGTCCAAACTTTATTTTACCTTCTTACAAAAACAATCTGGATATACCATTTCTGTGATAATGTTGAAATAGTTGACATTATGTTGTAGTATATTCTAGTTTAAAACAAGTGCTCTTTTATCAAAAGAGATTCTAAAACATTTTTATATCCCCATAAATATGCCTGGATTTAAATCTCAAAACAAATGTGACCAAAAGCAATTTATTTCTCTGAGGTAAAACAGAAATCACAACAATGGGAAGTTAAAAAGAACAGATGTCAAAAAAGCCTGTTGTGATATAAGAGAAAATTCTAAAATTATAGCCAGAAAACCTAAGTATGACTACCCACTTGATTTAGATTGAGTACTAAGTTTTACTCTGAAGAAATGGGGGTATTAATACCTACCTCATCAGATTATGAAAAACACTCAGCCATATAATAATCTACATTGCAGCCCTCTCCCTGGTACCTGATACTGTAATTATACAAAATTACTCAGGGATTAAATAACATGATTTAAGATGGGTCACAGACCCCTGTTTAAACACACCACACCACACATTAAAAACACTTTAGACATAAAACACAATAAAAACCTATAGAGTCTGTTGTAGAACAGAAATCCGTGACATTGGAGTCATTCCCTGGCTCTGAGTTTTAACTGAAGTATGGTATCAAATTTCAGAAGGGACTAATCACTATTTTTGATTCACAGGCAAGATCCTAAGAAAAAAGGGCACTATAAAATCTAGATGTTGTAATAGTTGTTTTAAGGAATGATGGAGTGGCTGACGGTGACCTAGAGAATGACCATCAACATTTGAGAAAGAGCAGCAGTATATGAAATTTTGTAAAATATACATAGATTTGTAAAAGTAGTACTAAATACAAAATGTGGTAGAGCCAAATTACAGTTGCTCACTACATGACTTGGTCATGAGTTAATTTTATAGAATATCAAATTAAACACATTGCAATTAAATGAGAAGATGTGCACAGAGGTTATATTATTATCCTTTTTTTGTTGTAGATTTACCTCATAAAAATTCTTTCTCAGGTTTTGCAAACTGTATTCAGGTGACTATTCATTATTTGTGTGCACCAATTATTGCATACTGTAATTAGGAAACCACTTATAAATGCAGCTGTGTTTTCTAACTGATCCATACTTCAGTACAATTTTTTTCTATCCCTTTGTTTTTTTTTTAATTTACTTAAAACCCTTTATTGTTATAGATCTATTGAGAATTTGATGAAAGGTATGCAAACTAGGCAAAAAGAAACAAAAATTTGCACATGTTGTGAAGGGATTTGAAATAGGGGTTCTAGTACTTTACTTAAAGGAAAGCAGGAAGTGAAAACATAAATCCACAGTTGGAAAGAAACCAATAATTCTACATACCAGTGAGCCTCAAGCATGGTATATATCTCACTGAATATAACTGTATCCATTCCTCATGGTTAAAAGCAAAGGATTGGTGCCAGAAGGACCCACAATCAATCTAGGTTTAGTGTCCTCCTCAATAAAATGGAGACAACTGCATTTGCTAAGTAATAAATGCGGTTGTGTATCCAAACCACTTAGTAAATGGCTTGGACTGGGCATCTAATAATTTACACACATAAAGTTGAAGTATCCAGTATTGGGGAATTTTTCTTTTTTTTTAATTAAGGAAATGTTATATGGTAGGTTAACCAGCTACCATACATTCAGCTATTCTTGTGCTCAGCTTAGCACCTCCCAAGTCCTTCTAGTTTTCTCCTCTTCCTCTCATCTACCAGAGTAATGTCAATCACAATTCATTTCTTCTCAGTTAATGCCTTTAAAACCATCCAGCCTAAGAACTGGCTAATCTAATAAACTAGTTCATGCTAATGAACCTAGTCAAGATGTTCCTCCATCATCTCTCACCAAACCTCTGTTCTCTGATACTTTGTGTATTTTAGAAGCCATGCTCTATTAAACCAGCCCTTCACCATTTGTCCCTTGCTGCTGCTGCTAAGTTGCTTCAGTCGTGTCCAACTCTGCAACCCCATAGACGGAAGCCAACGAGGCTCCCACGTCCCTGGGATTCTCCAGGCAAGACCACTGGAGTGGGCTGCCATTTCCTTCTCCAATGCATGAAAGTGAAAAGTGAAAGTGAAGACACTCAGTCATGTCCGACTCTTAGCAGCCCCATGGACTGCAGCCAACCAGGCTTCACTATCCATGGGATTCCCCAGGCAAGAGTACTGGAGTGGGTTGCCATTGCCTTCTAGATTTACACTATTATAATCATTGATCATATATCGAAGTATACATTTGATCAACTGCTTCAAGTCTAGTCATCATTTCAATTGAAGGCTCAGTCATAAACTTGGTAATACAAGAAATAATAATCTTGTGAAACAAGCAAAAGACAAATGGTATAGTTAATACCATTAGTGGAATTAAAAGTAAATATTTTAGCATGAACCTCCCACACCAGTTTTTTTATAAAGATTGTCAAGATAAGGGAATGGGTCACTTAGAGCAGAAATCTGATTTTTCATGTGGTTCAAATGTGTTACATTAAAGGATTTATCAGGTACAAAAGTACAGCATTCAGTTTTAATTATAGCACAGATATCTCCCTGAGATGCTGTAAGATGTCAAGGGTCTTGCAGTTGTGTAGCACTGCCTTTCTCATCATAGAGATCTCAGAATTCAATAGGCTAATAGCCCGGTTACTATCATTTAAAGCTTATGAAAGTCATCAAGGCTTAGATATGGTCAATTATATCCTCCAACCCCATTGAAGGCATACACACACTAATATTTACTAATCTATCATATACCAAGTAATGTGCTTTACCAAGAGGGGAGGGAATTTAAATCAAAGATGAAAGGTAGAATATAAATGCAAGTAAGTCATGGATACACTTCTCAATACAGTTAGTTAACTATTGTGAAGATAGACTTGGTAAGACAGAATTGGCATTCTGTGAGAGATGAAGCAAAGACATTCTGGGGGAAAAGGAAAGTTTTAGTAGTTTAAGACTTGGCTTTTAGCCATTATTACTTAATAATAGTAAAGATTGGTAGATAATAGCAAAAGGGAAAATTGAATTAAAATGAAAAGTGATACAGTATTTAGAAACAAGGAAATGTTTGAGAATAATTGCAGTTAAAGAAGACAGTATACTTCAAAAGATTCATTCATTTTTTTAAAATATGTAATTAATTCACTCAGAAACAAAGCAATGATGATTATATGATGATTATTTTGTTATCTCCCAAGAAAATATAATTCTTTATTTATATACACAAAATGCTTTTTCTCTGATTAATGTAAATTGTGTGATCACTGAATTAAACAATATTTCATAGAAGGCTTTTTTATTTTTCTTATGAAGTTGAAGATTTGGTGAGATTTAAATAGTGACGAGACGGATTTAATGCCTCCTGGTTGAAGGATATTTCTTCAGTGAGATGTGTCAAGTAGATGACATCATTGAGTAAGTGGAAAGGTATAAATGTTTGACTTTAAGCAACATGGATAATGCTGTTCATCAACAAATGTGAAAGAACCTCGAGAGTACATAATAATATTCTTCTTATGAACTGTCAGGTTGCTTCCATCCTCCAGAGGATAGACAGTGCTCATAAATCTGCCATGCCTACATGACAAGAGAAAAACATTCAACCTAGAGAAATAAGCACACATTCTCCTTGCTAAGTCACTTCAGTCGTGTCCGACTCTGTGCGACCCCATAGATGGCAGCCCACCAGGCTCCCCCATCCCTGGGATTCTCCAGGCAAGAACACTGGAGTGGGTTGCCATTTCCTTCTCCAATGCATGAAAGTGAAAAGTGAAAGGGAAGTCACTCAGTCGTGTCCAACTCTTAGCGACTCCATGAACTGCAGCCCACCAGGCTCCTCTGTCCATGGGATTTTCCAGGCAAGAGTGCTGGAGTGGGGTGCCATTGTCTTCTCTGTTCTCCTTGCCATGGACTCTAATATTCAACCAAATGGCAGCACCAGCAATGAAAATGTTGAGAGCCCCTTTTCTCTTTAGTAGGGTAATCCCTAATTTTCACAATTACCTCCACACACCCTAATGACTGCAACTATAAACCAGAGTTTTTACCAGTTTAACCAAATCCAGACAAGCACCAATCCCAGGAAACATTCTGTAGATAGAGGCCCACTGAGGATTGTCTGGCGTCATTTGACTGTAAGTTTTACTCCTCTGTACTTAAACGTGTGAGCAAACTTTGAACTCAATATAATTACTTTTTACATTACATTCTTTTATACTTTTAAAATAACTGTCTAAAGTCCTATAAAATCATGCCATTTCTATTTTATCCACAGTTCTCCTCTCAAGGATTGTAGTAATCATACCTATATCACAGCAAAGCTTTAAGGAGTAAATAAGTTTATAAACACCAATCAATGGGAGCATTTAATACTAGCAATTTGTAAGATGTAGTCATATAAATAACTATAAAAGTTTACTATCTATTGTGTGTTTATATCAGAGTTATGCAATTTATTTGGTTTCTCTATGTAATTATGTAAGGAATACTTATAAGAAAGTACATGAAAACAAGTAAACAGAAAAATCTGAAACTATAATTAAGTATAACAAACATTATATAAACTGTATGAAGTAATATTTGTAGAAATTTATAGAATAGGACTACGTAGTACTCACATTTTTGAGATGATAAAAGCAATGAATAAATATTAAGTAACTTAAGTAAAGATGTATTATGCAATTTTTGTAAAAGATAAAAATAATCTATTGAAAATGACATGAGATAAGCTTCAAGTGTCAATATGTATAAATTATATACTCACACGAACTTCATTTAAATATAGAAAATTTTATTATTCAACAGTCTGTCAAAGTTGAAATATTTTTTTTTAAATTATGGAACAGCTATCAACTATTTTATAACATAGAAATGGAGTTTTTGGTTCTATTCCATTAAACATTCAACAGGTTTATTTTTAATTCTATTGGTTTTGAATTTGATTGATTTGTCTATTAGAGACAATTTAATCACAAATTAAAAGTGAACATGTGCCTTTATGAAAATTGCCTTTCTAAGAAAAATTTGAGGAAAGATTTCCGGTGATATTACAGAAGAGGATTGAGGTATTAATAATCTTCTGAAATGCAAGCCCTTTATGCAGGACACTGTTGGTTGTAAACTGGAGATTTTCTTTTTAAAGATGTAGATTGAGAGTAAAATTGAAAACATACTAATCAATTTAATGGCAAAAACTTCCTTGCTCAAGGATATTTATCTTACACCTGTCTTAATTTATTAAATACTGTATTGTCTTTATAGTTACATCCTCAAATATCATTAATGTATTTTACAATGGAGTTGAAGATGACTTTCAAGAGTCAAAGTTTAACTGAGATTTCACATAAAATCAACATAAATATATGGTTAAACTTTAATTCACAAACAGTATAAAATCATTTTTAGCTTTTTTTATTTTCTCCTTTTTAAATAAGCTGCATTAATTTTGAATTTAACAGACACACTTATAGTTAAATTTATAATTAAATTCACTTATAAACAGTATCATACTATCTGTTTATTTTCCATATACCTCTGTATAAATATGACCTAAAGCCATGGAAACTTGGGCTAACATTAAAAATCTAATTAAGCTTTACCTTATAAGACAATAAAATATGTGATGCCATGCTTGTTCTAATATAACCCTTTCTGAATATATGCCATGAATCTTAGTTCTCACAGGCAGAACAAATGATTCAGTGTAAATATAATTCTGTTTCAATTACCTACAATCTTAAGGATGACACTGTAAAATATAAATATAATAAATAACATAATAAATTATACACTAGTGTTTCAATTTTCAAAGTTATTTATGTTTCATTTAAATCCTACAGAATGAAAATGGATATAAATTTTCACATACACAAACCTACATTATTTTTTTGTAACAATGAAATATACTCATGATGATAGGTAAAGTCTTGTTTATTTGTTAGAAAGTAATTTATTTATTATTAAGATGATTAAGCTATTATATGTTTGGCACAGAAAGTTTCATAACACAAATTTTTATTTTTCTTTTACTCCTATGTGTTTCTGAATCCCACAAAGCATTTTCAGACAAAACTGGTCTCCAAAGCAAATACATTTTGAACCTATATGATTAAAAAAAAAAAAACTCATTCTTGATAGGGTTTTCTGACATGGTCAAGTTCACAGTGTCCCAAGTGGAGGACTCAGGACAGATACGGGTGGTAGGGATGAGGCAGGGAGATCAACACTTGAAAACTGTATTACCGCATATCTTTTTTTTTTTTTTAATTGAATGGAATACAATGGTTTAGAGTTTGTTTGTTTTTACATTTAAAAGAGTACCACCAAACATCCATACATAGAGGTGTCTTTCTAAAATAATGAGAAGCACATTATATAAAACAACAGAATTCAACTTTGAAAATGTTGGTCGCTTTGATATGCTGGCATTTTTCATTATTTTTGTTGCTACAAATGAGCAGGATTTAATAAGATATTTGCATACTTACCATAAAAGCCAGCCAATTATATAGAATATTTACAGCAAAGTATATTTTACAGAAAATAAATGAAAACAGAACTTCTGATCTCATGGCTTATATCCTTATATTTCATCTTCTCACAAGAAATTCAGGTATTCAAGATATTTCTTATAATGCAAGTCAGTTTTATATCAGATCTCATTAGTTACCAAAATAATAGAGGGTATACTATTATTTTTATCTACTACTTACTAAATTTTCAGTATCTATACCTATTATATGTATTATTTAAATATAAGCATCATTGTTTTAACAAACCTGATCTATAGAACAGATTTACACAGATAAATTATGATTAATAGCCAGGAACAGTTATACCTCTAGAGTCAGATGTTGAAAGACATTATAAAACACAAATAAATTCGGTGCTCATTAGGAAAGAGATCTACATCTAGCAACAAGTTCAAATGATTAATAAAAATGCATAATCTGATTTATTGATGTATTCCAAGCCCACACATACATAAAAGTACATTTTAGAAATAGTTTTTTTATATTGAAATATAGTAATATACCATTAATTGAGTTATCTGAATGTTAAGTTTTTATCTATTTTGCATTATCAGTCTCTTCCTTGAGCTTTCTCTTAAAACTATTTTTAGAAATACTTATGAAAGTCAGTCTAATATCAAGGTACCTTTGCTGGTTCTATAACATTTGAAAAATGTGCCATAAGAATGAGTTCAAATTTTATTAGAGAAAATAATGGTATATTTTTAGAGAGTGAATTTTAAAACACAAAAGAAATTGTTCTGTCAAACCTCTAAATATCTAAGAATATAAAATCTTTAAGAGAAACAATTTTTATATTTCTATAACTTTTTAATATAACAGATATTACATGGAAAATTTTACCTTGCAATTCACTTTATGAATGTTTGATGATATATTTTCTTATGTGTGTCTGTGATTGGGTCCTGAAGAGAAAAAAAGAAAAAAATACATGAAGAACTTTTTAATCTTTATATCATAAAAAGCTATACATAACCATGGACTGTTGCCTACAAGTCTCCTCTATCCATATAATTCCCCAGGCAAGAATACTGGAGTGGGTTGCCATTTCCATTTACATTTCCAGGGCATCATCACCACCCAGCAATCAAACTCAGGTCTCCTGCCTTCCAGGTGTATCCTTTACCATCTGAGCCACCAGGGAAGCCCATAGAAAGGAATAGTTCATTACAAATTTCTTCATATCACTCAAGAATCCAACTCATGAGGACATAATGGAGGATGAGGAGCAAATACAGCAGTTTTTGAAGAGGCAAAATATTGAGAGAAATTGAACTACCAGATTTTTGTTTTTTTAGATCATAGCCTTCTGAAATAGAGACTCTAGTGGAATATCAGTCTCTTATGAGATTTGAACAATTTTAGTTACATTCTCTGAACCACTGTTACTTCAGTTGATTAAGATATATATGCTCTTCATAGAGGTTCAAATAATAACTTAGGGTTATAATCTATTTGAAGACCTTAGCTTTGTTCTTAATGTATAGTCAATATTAAAATATAAAGTATTAGTAGAGATTTCAAGTAATAAAATAATACTTATAAGAATAGTAATTAATAATAATATGCATCATAAATTCAATATTGTACTTTGAAACCATAGATTATGGAAAATATATCAGAATATAAATGCAAGAAATACTAAAATTTACCTAAAATATATGTAAAACAAGGCAGTTTTATAAATCAATATGAAGTATATTATTCTATAATTGGGACTGATGTTTGAGTAAATTAAGAATATTTTTCATATTTTATTATGTATACAACATAATTTCAATTGTATTGAAGTGCTTACATTGAAAAGAGAATATTAAAAGGAGAAAAATAAAAGGAAACATGTGTGATCTCAGATGGTAATAAAGGTTTTTCAGAACTTAAAAGTAAATGGCATAAGACTTATTCTTATTCTTACTAAAATTATCTTAGCAAGACTTTAGGTGAAGATGTAATTTGCTATGAATTCTTTTTCCTAAAACTTATAGATCATTCATGCAATAATGATTTACTGCATACCTGATATGTACCAAACCTTATTATTCGTGCTAAGGATACAGCAGTGACCAAAAGAGACAAAACAACCACCCTCATGATGCTTACATTGTGGGGAGTGAGAGACAAAAGTATATACTTAAATAAGTTTGTATGTATTGAATGTAAAATCATTGTTTAATAATTGATAAAATGATTTTATCAAGTGCCATAAAAAATAGGCAAGAAGTGTTAAGAATTACTGGTCCTCATCCAGGGAGAAACGACATGAGAGATGATATTGGCATCCAGTAGAAAATTTGAAACTGCATAAAAATATTTGGTAATTTACTATCAGTGTGGAAATGATGACGTACACATATATTATAAACTCCATAAAATGAAAGACTGAGCCCTTTAAAGTCAGAGGAATGAAGAGGAGCCACAGTTAAAACAGGAAATAGTAGGAAGATGTCCTGGGAGCACAGTTAAGAAAAAGAGATTTGAAGTAGTTTGGAGATCTTGATTACATTCCTGTCTGAGCATTCAGTACAGTTTAGTTCAGTCGCTCAGTCGTGTCTGATTCTTTGCAACCCCATGAACCGCAGCACACCAGGCCTCCCTGTCCATCACCAACTCCCAGAGTCCACCGAAACCCATGTCTACTGAGTTGGTGATTCCATCCAACCATCTCATTCTCTGTAGTCCCCTTCTCCTCCTGCCCTCAAACTTTCCCAGCATTAGGGTCTTTTCCAATGAGTCAGCTCTTCGCATCTGGAGGCCAAAGTATTGGAGTTTCAGCTTCAACATCAGTCCTTCCAATGAACACCCAGGACTGATCTCCTTTAGGATGGACTAGTTGGATCTCCTTGCAGTCCAAGGACTCTCAAGAGTCTTCTCCAACACTACACAGTTCAAAAGCATCAATTCTTCGGCGCTCAACTTTCTTCACAGTCCAACTCTCACATCCATACATGACCACTGGAAAAACCATAGCCTTGACTAGATGGACCTTTGTTGGCAAAGCAATGTCTCTGCTTTTAAATATGCTGTCTAGGTTGGTCATAACTTTCCTTTCAAGGAGTAAGTGTCTTAATTCATGGCTGCAATCATCATCTGCAGTGATTTTGGAGCCCAGAAAAATAAAGTCAGCCACTGTTTCCACTGTTTCCCTATCTATTTGCCATGAAGTGATGGGACTGATGCCATGATCTTAGTTTTCTGAATGCTGAGCCTTAAGCTAACTTTTTCACTCTCCTTTTTCACTGTGATCAAGAGGCACTTTAGTTCTTAACTTTCTGCCATAAGGGTGGTGTCATCTGCATATCTGAGGTTATTGATATTTCTCCCAGCAATCTTGATTTCAGCTTGGGCTTCTTCTAGCCCAGCGTTTCAAATGATGTACTCTGCATACAAGTTAAATAAGCAGGATGACAATATACAGCCTTGACATACTCCCTCTCCTATTTGGAACCAGTCTGTTGTTCCATGTCCAGTTCTAACTGTTGCTTCCTGACCTGCATACAGGTTTCTCAAGAGGCAGGTCAGGTGGTCTGGTATGCCCATTTATTTCAGAATTTTCCACAGTTTATTGTAATCCACACAGTCAAAAGCTTTGGCATAGTCAATAAAGCAGAAATAGATGCTTTTCTGAAACTCTCTTGCTTTTTCCATGATCCAGTGGATGTTGGCAATTTGATCTCTGGTTCCTCTGCCTTTTATAAAACCAGCTTGAACATCTGGAAGTCCACGGTTCATGTATTGTTGAAGCCTGCTTGGAGAATTTTAAGCATCACTTTACTAGCATGTGAGATGAGTGCAATTGTGCAGTAGTTTGAGCATTCTTTGGCATTGCCTTTCTTTGGGATTGGAATGAAAACTGACCTTTTCCAGTCCTGTGACCACTGCTGAGTTTTCCAAATTTGCTGGCATATTGAGTGCAGCACTTTCTCAGCATTGTCTTTCAGGATTTGAAATAGCTCAACTGGAATTCCATCACCTCCACTAGCTTTGTTCATAGTGATGCTTCCTAAGGCCCACTTGACTTCACATTCCAGGGTGTCTGGCTCTAGGTGTGTGATCACACCATCATGCTTATCTGGGTTGTGAAGATCTTTTTTGTAGAGTTCTTCTGTGTATTCTTGCCATCTCTTCTTAATATCTTCTGCTTCTGTTAGGTCCCTACCATTTATGTCCTTTATTGTGCCCATCATTTCATGAAATGTTCCCTGGGTATTTCTAGTTTTCTTGAAGAGATCTCTAGTCTTTCCCATTCTATTGTCGCATTCTATTGTCTGTGCATGCTGGGTGCTAATTTGCGTCAGTTGTGTCCAACTTTTTGTGACCCATGGGCTGTAGCCCACCAGGTTCCTCTGTCCATGGGATCTTCTAGGCAAGACTACTGGAGCAGGTTGCCATGCCCTTCTGTAGGATATCTTCCCGACCCAGAAGTCGAACCCATGTCTCTTACATGTCCTGCATTGGCAGGCGGGTTCTTTACCACTGAACCATCTAGGAAGGCCATCTACCTGTCTAACTATTATATATATATTGAAAGAAAAATATCTCAGAGTCCTTTAGAACACATACTATTCAGAAGTTTCAGGCTCCCAACATGTATATTCTCATATTCCTAATTCAGAACTCTTACCTCTTCAATATGGCCTTTCTTAAAATAAGAGTTTAAATCCAATGTGACTGGTTTATAAGTTTGAGCTGAGGAATTAGTGTTGATACAGGGTTCACATGCCTTATTACTAGGAATTCAAGTCATTCACTTGAATGTTCTATGAGAGGGACATTCAAATGTGAGCACATAGAGACTCACTTATGTGTAGCATACATTTTCTGCAAAGGTTATCATAGCCCTGGTGTTAATGAGACCAATAGTATACACTGGTCATTTCATCTCTGCCTCATTGCTAGAAATATGATGCTTTCTTCCATTTCTATGGCATAATGCATGGCATGGACTCTAATTGTGACACAGTCCTCTAGAACTTCCCTGATGGCTCAGACAGTAAAGAATCTGCCTGCAATGCAGGAAACCTGGATTCAACCCCTGGGTTGGGAAGATCTCCTGGAATAAGAAATAGCAACCCACTTTCGTGAGCTTGCCTGCACAATCACATGGACAGAGGAGCTGGGTAGTCCATGTGGTCACAAAAGGTGAGACATGACTGTGAGACTGACTTAACTGTTTAAAATCTGACAAAGGAAAATTAGTTTGTAATTATCCTTAGTTGAGTGAAAACTGCTCAGTCAACCAGGAGATGTCACTAATGAATAATAACTCCATCTACTGTGTTGCAAACATTTATTCAAATTTATGGGAATGATTCAGCCAAATACTTTCTGTAAAGGATTTATAATATTGTCCCCATACTAGGAAACATATATTTCACTTTTCTTTTAAATCACATCTTTCTTGCCTTTACAGCAATTTCTATGTGCCTAATATTTTAAAATGTAATAATTATTTTAGAGACAATTTCAACAAGTACTAATTTGCACTTCTGAGCTCTTAAAGTAATGAAAAATACACTTCTAACTAGAGAAGGAATATTTTAGGAAGTATATTTAGTCACTTCAAAATGTATTCTCAGTTACTGTATAGGTCACTGTTTCAAAGCTTTTCATATGAAATTGTATTCCACTTGATTTCAAACCTCTTTCAAAATTATTGGCTTCTATATTCACAGAAACTAAAGTCTTTCCAGGTAGTCTAAAAATAACAAAAAAGAGACATGATAGAATAAATACAATAATACTACAGCCCTTTGATTTAATTTTATTTTATTAAGACATTATTGTGTTAGAGCAGTTTAAGGTTCACAGCAAAATTGAAGGGACATCCAGAGATTTCCATGTACCCTTTGCCCTCACATATGCATGGTCTCTCTCATTATCACCATCCCCAACATAAATGGTGTATTTAGTACAATTTACAAACCTAGACTGACACATCATAATTAACCCAAAGTCCATAGTTTACATATGGTTCACTCTTGGAATTGTACATTATATGGGCTTAGAGAAATGTATTATGATATTTATCATTAGGTATCATGCAGAATATTTTGGGGCCTCCCTGGTGTCTCAGTGGTAAAGACTCCACCTATAATGCACAAAACCCAGGTTCAACTCCTGGGTCAGGAAGATCCCCTGGAGAAGGAAACGGCAACCCACTTTAGCATTTGTGCCTGGAGAATCCCATGGATAGAGAAACATGGCGGGCTACAGTCCATAGGATCACAAAGAGTCTGACACGACTAAAGCAACTTAGCACACATATGCAGTACTTTTACTGCCCTTAAAATCCTGTGTTCTGTTCACTTTCCCATTCCCTTTGTCAATTCCTGGCAAACATTTAACTTTTTCTAGTTTTCATAGTTTTGTCTTTTTCAGAATGTCGTGGAGTTGAAATCATACAGTAGATAGCCTTTTTAGATTGCCTTATTATGACTCAGCTGGTAGAGAATCCACCAGTAATGCAGGAGATTTGGGTTCTGTCTCTGGGTTGGGAAGATCACCTGGAGAAGGGAAAGGCTACCCACTGCAGTATTCTGGCCTGGAGAATTCCATGGACTGTAGTCCATGGGGTTTCAAAGAGTCTATGACTGAGATACTTTCACTGATGATGATACACATATATTCAAGGTTTCTTCATATCTTTCCAGGGCTTTAAAACTCATTTTTTTGTGCTGAGTAATAATCCATTGTCAGGATGTACCACAGTTTATTTATTCACTTATCCACTGAAGGACATCTTGGTTGCCTCCAAGTTTTGGTAATTATGAATAAAACTGCTAACAATACCAATGTGTAGGCTTTTGTGTGGATATGTTTTCCTCTCTTTGAAGTAAATACCCAAGACCATGATTTTGGATTGCATAATAAAAATATATTTAGTTTTGTAAGAAGAGCTTCCCTGGTAGCTCAGCTGGTAAAGAATCCATCTACAATGCAGGAGACCCCAGTTTGATTCCTGGATTGGGAAGATCCACTGGAGAAGGGACAGGAAACCCACTTCAGTATTCTCACATCCATACTAATGTGAGAGTTGAACCATAAAGAAGGCTGACAGCCAACGAATTGATGCTTTTGCACTGTGGTGCTGGGGATGACTTTGATAGTTCGTTGAGCAAGGAGATCAAACTAGTCAATCCTAAAGCAAATCAACCATGAATATTTATAGAAAGGACTGATGCTGAAGCTGATGCTCCAATACTTTTGCCATCTGATGTGAAGAGCTGACTCATTGGAAAAGACCCTGATGCTAGGAAAGACTGCGGGCAGGAAGAGAAGTGTGTGACAGAGGAAGAGATGGTTGGATGGCCTAAGGGACACAATGGATATAAGTTTGAGCACACTCTGGGAGACAATGAAGGACAGGGAAGCCTGGCATGCTGCCATCCATGGGGTCACAGAGTCTGACATGACTGAGGGACTGAACAACAATAAAAACAACAGTCTATATATATATATATATATATATATAAATATTGGCAGGTCTATGTCTTGTTTCTGTTCTTTTCTATTGATTTACTCATCTGTCCTTTCGCCAGTATTTCACTGTCTTGATTACTTGAAATGTATAGTAACTCTTGAAGTCATTTAGTCTCAGTTCTCCAGTTTTGTTCTTCTCCTTGCATCAGTGTTGATTATTGTGGTTCTTGGACAATTCTTTGTAACATTTAGACCCGTTTTGTTGATAGCCACCAAATAAGTTGTTGGGGCTTTTTAAAGGGATTGCCTTGAATCTCTAGATCAAGTTTTGAGAAGAATTGAAATCTTGACAATATTGTTTTTCTAACCATAACTATGGAATCTCTCCATACATTTAGTTCTTTGATTTTGTTCATCAGAGTTCTTTAATTTTCCTCATTTAGATCATGTATTGATACATGTTTGATTGGTTTGTTCCTAAGTATTTCATTTTTTGTATGTTTATGTAAATGCTATTACATAGTTAATTTCAAATTCCACTTGATCATTGATAGTATATGGAAAAGCAACTGACTTTTGTGTATTAAACTTGTATTACGCAACCTTTCTATAATCACTTATTTAGAAGTTTTTTGTTCAGTTATTTTGGATTTTCTGTGAGTACTCAAGTCATTTACAAACAAAGACAATTTTATTTCTTCCTTCTAAATCCCCTTACATTTATATTTCCTTTTCTTTTTTATTGCATTACCTAAAGCTTTCAGTAGATTTTTTAAATTGGAGGATAATTGCTTTACAATGTTGTGTTGGTTTCTACCACCTAAAAATGTGAATCATTTGTATGCACTCAGTAGATTTTTAAAAGGAGTGGGAACATCCTTGATTTATACCTGAGCTCAGTAGGAAAGTTTCCAGTTTCTCATAATTAAGTGTGATGATAGAATGATTTGACTGTGCTTTTTAAGAACCATGCCAACCTAAAGACAAATTCAAGTATTATATTGCCTTTTTTTTTTTTTTAAGAATCTAAATCTATCAGTAAGAATCCCATAAGAATACAATGTATTAAAAGATCTCTGTTAAAGTATGCTTCTCTCCCAAGGTCATGTTCTCCTCCCAGGAAAGCTCATATTCAACAATGGATTCTCTTGAGATATAAGGACATGTTTTTCTTATTCTGAGTGGAGAAATCACTAAAGGGTCACCATCATCAAACTCTCACAAAATCTGTTGGGACCACTTTTACAATTACCTTGGAACTTAACTTCTGCTGCTGCTTATTTCCATTTGCTTCCTTCTCTCTCTTTACACATATTTTCATGCAAATATCACCAGCCAATTAAGCTCCTGTACAATAATCTCCACCTTCTAGTCTTTCTCACAGGTAAGTCAACCTGAAATATAATCCATAACTCTGCAATTTACTGCACATATGGTGGGAAGGCAATAGGTTCTGAAGATCATTTGCTTAAAAATCCAGTTACGCACGCACTAGCCTGTTTTGGTAAACTCTGATTCTTTAAACTAGAGGCTACCTTGAATGGACCTAAAATAACATATTTCATTAGGGCTTGGGGAATTATGAACATGAGCAGAACTATATAACACTAGATTATATTTTGATGTCAATCAATTTGGAGATATTCACAAGAATAATTTTAAATTAAGGTAAATATTTACCTATAGATATATTCATTAAAGAATCACTTTGATAAAGAGAAAATTTAAAACAATTAAAATATTCAAAAGTAAACTACAGTTGCATGTGTCCAATGAAATTATATCTGAAGATTTTAAGGGCATGAGTAAATACTCACGGCATAATACTGCAAAGTCACTTCAGTCTTGTCTGACTCTGGGACCTCATGAGCACACTGGGATCCTCTGTCCATGGGAGTATACAGGCAAGAATCCTTTAGTGGGTTGCCATTTTTCCTACAGAGGATCTTCCCAACCCAGGGATCGAACCGACATCTCAAGTCTACTGCTTTGGCAGGCAGGTTCTTTACCACTAATGCCACCTGGGAAGCCCTCATGGCATAATAGTAAACAGGTACATATGGATATGGCATAGTTGACGCTTATGAATATGTACTATTTAGAGAAGGAGGAAATAATTCCCAAAATATCACAGGAAAATGGATGAAACATCACAGAAAAAGTCAATGAGAGATAACATTGGATTGACAAAATGATTCTTGAACACCTGACAAAGTGGTTTGTCTTTATTCTAAGAATAGGGTACTAGGTTAGGTTAGAGTGTTCTTGCAAAATATCCTTTTCACCATTTATTATCAGGATTAAAATATGCTTCTTAATGCTTAATCACATATAAGAATAATCTATGGAACTTTTATAAATTGTATGTCTGGCTTTGCTCAAAAATTTCACTTCAGGATTAAAAGATATTAATGCATTGAATGATTAGAGATTTATAAATAGTAGTGGAAAAGTAGCAAATGGGATGTATATGAAGAAAGAATTAGCAGAAAGAGGTATAAAAACCCATTATTATATGTATCCTTATCATTGTAAATGTAAGAATAAACAATTATCTTAATTGGGGTGATAGCAATTAAAATAATGAGGAAAGATAAATGAAAACATTTTGTTAACAAAGAGTCTCTATGATTTGGTAATTATACAAAGGGGAGCCTAGAAATTGAAAAGCTGTGGTAATTCACCACACACACAAAAAAAGTTAAGTGGGGCATGAGAGTTTGTGTGTGTGTGTGTGTGTGTGTGTGTGCGCACACGTGCAGAGGGGGAGAGAGAGAGATTAAGATGAAAAGTTTGCAGGGGATTTCAAGATATAAATATCTCGATGTAGGCATATAAAGAGGAGTAGAACATTTATAGAAGTAGATATTGGTGTAAATATAGAAGTAAATCAAAATAATAATACAGCCACAGAAATGGATGAAAATCTGGGATAGAACAGAAGTTACCATTGTTTCTTCAGTGAAATTTCATTTTAAAAAGAGAATCAGAGAATGAAATAAGCACGTTTATCTCCAGGAAAAAACAAAACAACTGAGGGTTAATGTAAATAGGCAAGCTGCTACCACTGATTTTGGTTTATAAGACCCTGTTCTTTCTCAAAGCTCTACAATTATAAACTTTAAAAATAACATAGTTCTATTCATACTATTTCATTCATGTATCCATTCAAATATTTATGACTAAATTATATCAGATCAGGCACAGCAATATGGCCTGCATATACAGGGAAGAGACTATAGTATGCACCCTTGAGAAGATCATAGCATAAAATTGATAAAACAGAAAAGCAAAATTCAATGAACCCAATGTTAAGGAAAGCTTTGCAGAGCCTGTTCCATTACAAGAGCAACTTTTCAGATGGGTCACTGGGTGACAGGTTTTCATAACAAGAAAACACATACACAAAAGAATTAATTTTCCACCAGAGTTTTCTTAAATGAAGGAAGAAAAGAAGTGAAATTATACTTCTCACCAATTATTCACTCATTTAATTTCTTGTCTTTGCATACCATATTGGTTTCAGCAATATTCCAATAACTGAATACAAATATAGACTGGATAAGTCTACATTGTGAAAAGTTGTAGCTACTTGTAATGTTCAGTTCAGTTCAGTTCAGTCACTCATCCGTGTCCAACTCTTTGCGACCCCATGAATGGGAGCACGCCAGGCCTCTCTGTCCATAACCAACTCCTGGAGTTCACTCAGACTCACATCCATCGAGTCAGTGATGCCATCCAGCCATCTCATCCTCTGTCGTCCCCTTCTCCTCCTGCCCCCAATCCCTCCCAGCATCAGGGTCTTTTCCCATGAGTCAATTCTTTGCATGAGGTGGCCAAAGGATTGGAGCTTCAGCCTCAGCATCAGTCCTTCCAATGAACACCCAGGACTGATCTCCTTTAGGATGGACTGGTTGGATCTCCTCCCAGTCCAAGGGACTCTCAAGAGTCTTCTCCCACACCACAGTTCAAAAGCATCAATTCTTCAGTGCTCAGCTTTCTTTATAGTCGAACTCTTACATCCATACATGACCACTGGAAAAACCATAGCCTTGACTAGATGGACCTTTGTTGGCATAGTAATGTCTGTGGTTTTTAATATGCTATCTAGGTTGGTCATAACTTTCCTTCCAAGGAGTAAGCATCTTTTAATTTCATGGCTGCAATCACCATCTGCAGTGATTTTGGAGCCCAGGAAAATAATGTCTGACACTGTTTCCCCATCTATTTCCCATGAAGTCATGGGACTAGATGCCATGATCTTAGTTTTCTGAATGTTGAGCTTTAAGCCAACCTTTTCACTCTCCACTTTCATTTTCATCAAGAGGCTTTTTAGTTCCTCTTCACTTTCTGCCATATGGGTGCTGTCATCTGCATATCTGAGGTTATTGATATTTCTCTTGGCAGTCTTGATTCCAGCTTGTGCTTCTTCCAGTCCAGTGTTTCTCATGATGTACTCTGCATAGAAGTTAAATAAGCAGGGTGACAATATACAGCCTTGACATATTCCTTTTCCTATTTTTAACCAATCTGTTGTTCCATGTCCAGTTCTAACTGTTGCTTCCTGACCTGCATACAGATTTCTCAAAAGGCAGGTCAAGTGGTCTGGTATTTCCATCTCTTTCAGAATTTTCCACAGTTTATTGTGATCCACACAGTCAAAGGCTTTGGCATAGTCAATAAAACAAAAATAGATGTTCTTCTGGAACTCTCTTGCTTTTCCCGATGATCCAGCGGATGTTGGCAATTTCATCTCTAGTTCCTCTGCCTTTTTTTAAACCAGCTTGAATATCTGGAAGTTCACGGTTCATGTATTGCTGAAGCCTGGCTTGGAGAATTTTGAGCATTACTTTACTAGCATGTGAGATGAGTGCAATTGCATGGTAGTGTGATTATTCCTTGGCATTGCCTTTCTTTGGGAGTGGAATGAAGACTCCATATAAACTTGGAGACTTTAATGCTCTGTTTAAATTCTAAAGATTAACTCAAATGTTATATTGAGTTTTTAATAATTGATTAAGTAATTAACAAACAAATTAACTGTGGAATAAACAGTGATTGTAACAACTTTTTTGAATACACTATCCAGTTCCTATGATGTACATGTTTGTGATTACCATTATCACTATCATGCTTATGCCCAATATAATAACTACTTAATAGAAACAGAGTTATAAAACATCTGAATAGCCATGCAACAATTTTTGGCTGGTTTGAGGTCCAATAATCTCAGAGAAAGTTGGCATTAGTCGTCGACGTGAACTCCAGGTATTTTGACACTAAGATTCACACCATTTTAGCTAGTGAAACCTTAAGCCAAGAACCATAGAAACCAGACTCCTGATCCTTGAAAATTTTCATATAATTTGCTATGTAGCAGAGAAATGCATAAACATTTTGGTATTTTGAATTGAGGTGTTAGTACAACAACAACAAAAACAATTTAAAATTTACATGTAGCAACTTCTTGAAATCAAGAAGTTGGTGAAGAGTTTGAAATCTGGATTTGGAAGATCCTACCCGGGAGGGTCAGAAGGAAGTGAGGAACACGTTACTGAAAACTAGACAAGGGAAAACTTGTGCTATACAGTGATAGAAGTCTAATAAAACTGTGCCCTGCAGCTTCCCAGTTGGTGCTAGATATAAAGAATTTGCCTGCCAATCCAGGAGATGGAAGATATTGCTAGTTTATGGTGAATGTTGTCAGATTCCTGATCTCTGAAGAAGAAGATTTAGCTTCAGGATCAGGGACCAGGCTTGATCACTCAAGAGCTTTTGTGTAGCAGACTTTTATTAAAGTACAAAAGGGGAGAAGAAAGCTTCTGACATAGACATCAGGTGGGGGATGAAGCCTGTCCCTACTCATTAGTCTTATCAAGCCTTATATACTTTTACCAGACCCACTCCCACAAAATACATCTTAAACTACCCCATTAGAACTAAAAATAGAAAGGTTTTACCAGGCTCACTCCCACAACATACTTCTTAAGATAACAAGATTAGTCAGAATGTTCTTGTTAAAGAGAAATGTGTCCTTGAGCAAGATACATTGGTATATTGACTAAGACAAAGCAACCTAAAAAAAGAATGTTGTCCTTTGCTCCTCCTTGAGAGCCCCAGACAACCTTTCTCCTCCTCAAGGGTCCCAAACTCCTAATCAACCTACCTAAGAATTAACTTTCTCAAGATGTAGGTTCAATCCCTGGGTTGGGAAGATCCCCTGGAGGAGGGCATGACAACCCACTCTAGTACTCTTGCCTGGAGAATCCCATCCAGAGGAATCTGGCATAGGGTTGCAAAGAGTCTGACAGTACTGAAGCAATGCAAGGAGATCCAACCAGTCCATTCTGAAGGAGATCAGCCCTGGGATTTCTTTGGAAGGAATGATGCTAAAGCTGAAACTCCAGTACTTTGGCCACCTCATGCAAAGGGTTGACTCATTGGAAAAGACTGATGCTGGGTGGGATTGGGGGCAGGAGGAGAAGGGGATGACAGAGGATGAGATGGCTGGATGGCATCACTGACTCGATGGACGTGTGTCTCAGTGAACTCTGGGAGTTGGTGATGGACAGGGAGGCCTGGCGTGCTGCGATTCATGGAGTCGCAAAGAGTTGGACACGACTGAGCAACTGAACTGAACTGATGCATGTCCTGCAGCTATGTGGGAATTAGAATTTATAAATGATGGACTTGGACTTCTAGCTAAATGCCAGAAGTGCTGCCTAGATTCTTTTTGCAGATTATAGTAAAATGCAAAAGGAGAGAGATAAATATAGGGAAGAATTGCTAAACAAAAAAGTAGAATTGGATGATTTTAAAGTTACTGGCATATCCAATGGCAAAAGATGTTAGAAGTTATAAAAGGAAAAAGTGGATTTAGTCACACTAGGTGACTTTCAAGAGGTTAAAGATTTGCCTACAGATCACTGACTCAATGGACATGAATTTGAGCAAACTTCAGGAGATGGTGAAGGACAGGGAAGCATGGTGTGCTGCAGTTCATGGGGCTGCAAAGAGTTGGACACGACTGAGGGACTGAACAAAAATGACAACACAGATTTTTCTCAACTAGAAACCCAAGGGGGTAGAGCCAAGATCACAAAGATTTCTTCTAGGTTTTTTACTCAATGAAAAAGAACCCATTTCAGAATGGTTATAGACTGATTACTCATGCTTACTTTCCATTTTTATAAATCACAATGATTTTTAACTGTTTTTCTGTGCCTAATCTGCCATTGTTAGTCAGGAATGTTGTGAGCTGATAACTTCTCCCTTTGGATTTCCTAGACCACACATGGAGAAGAATTTGCCCCAGAAGCTTTACTTCATAGATTACATCCAAGCCTATTATCCACACCTGGACCTGATTTAGATTTTGAATTCTGAATTGTAATAGACTAAAACCTTAAAAACCCTGGGAGAGGGTGAATATAATTTGCATTTCAGACAGTCTTAAATAATTGAGGGTCAGAGGGTGGCAGTTTCCCACCTACAGGAGCATTGACTCTGTGTAATCATCTCCACTTTAGTGTGGTCAGAGTTAAGAATGTGATAGCATGGTCAGTCCATGATTAGATTATGTTATATAAAACTCCACACAGCAGGCTGATTTTTCTGCCTCTCTTGCAGTAATAAAGTTGCCATATTTGATTAGGACTTGAAAACTACCTCCAGAATCTGAGAGGGACACCTGCCTACAGCCAGCAAGAAGATAAGGATTTCATTTCTAGAATTGCATGGAACCAAATTTTTCCAACAAAGCATGAACTCAGATTCTCCTGAGCCTCAGATGGGCTTAAGTCCCTGTCAACTCATTGTTCATCCCAGTGAGAGTCATACAACCCAGGCCTGGATCCCTGATTCACAGAAACTATGAAATAACAAATAGACGTTTGAACCTAAATTTGTGATAATTTGCTCATGGCAACAGAAAACTTATGAAACGACCCTCAATGTAACACTAAGAATCAGTGAATTTTAAATTCAACTTTATGATTTAAAAAGTTAAATGTAAATGCATTTATTTTAGCCACTCCATAAGATGTTTTCCTTCAGTATTATATTTTTGTGAATGTTAATAATTATCAGTAGAACATTAATTTTTTCAGTTATTTTAAGATGTGTTTATATGTTCAAAATATGAAAAAAAATAGAAAAAAATGAACTGAGCAGATGAAATGCTTTTATAATCTATATACATTGATCATTATAATTCATCACTTTCCAGCTTGGAAATGTAGAAATTGACTCTATTTCATAGAAAAATAATTATATACTGTGAGGTTTGGCTTTATACTTTTAATATAATGATAAAATAGACATTTTGACGGAATCACAATGGAAAGGCATCAACAGTAAACTGCTCTACATAATATAATTAAAAGTGCAATGAATAAATAATTCTTTGCTCCTTGATACAAAGTGCTGCTCGTTCATTAGTGGAAGGGTCATTTGTAAACCAATTTTTGTTATTACACTAAAACAACATTGTTGTTAAATCGTGATAAAGGGGGAACCGTAAATTGGGAAAGAATTTTAATAGTATTATCTTCATTAGCTAATGATATGTGCTAATTACTTTTTTAAATGATAATGATTTAGTAGCCTTGGCATAAATGGCTCACAGAGCAGTAACTAGGAAAGTCCCCTTCAATGTGTTTTTACAATGTTGAAAGAGACATAATGACTGAGAGTGATAATTATACTATCTATAATATTATTCATTAAAAATGCCTATCTGTATTATGCCTGATTTTATGTTGTTTTTCATATGATATATTTGCCCTAGCAGGAGATGTGTTGTTTCAAAATTATTTTAACAGTAATTCAATGCTATATTTACTGTTTCACTATGTTGGCAGTGTTATTGATGGTAAAAAAAAAAAAAAATCATAAATAAAATTGCCTGTTTCTTAGCATAAATCAAGGAAGTGTTTCTCTAATGTACTGCTGCTGCTGCTGCTGCTAAGTCACTTCAGTCTTGTCCGACTCTGTGCGACCCCAGAGATGGCAGCCCACCAGGCTCCCCTGTCCCTGGGATTCTCCAGGCAAGAAAACTGGAGTGAGTTGCTATTTCCTTCTCCAATGCATGAAAGTGAAAAGTGAAAGTGAAGTCGCTCAGTCGTGTCCAACTCCTAGCGACCCCATGGACTGCAGCCTACCAGGCTCCTCCGTCCATGGGATTTTCCAGGCAAGAGTACTGGAGTGGGGTACCATTGCCTTCTCTGCCTAAATTACTAAGAATTATTATAATCTTCAAGTCTTCAACACTGTACACTTGCAAGAAAAAAAGACTGAGAAATTACTGAACAAGCAGTTTACAGAGGTGAAAAAAACTACTGCATAAAAATATAATACATGATAATTCTCATTAGTAAATAGCTCAACTCGACACTCAATACAAAAACCAGTGATATCAAAAGTTAGAAAAAATGTAGATAATGGTCTAATTATGTGTTACTAATGGATGGGAAAATTTCTACTTATACCTTGAGGGGAAAAATTATTTTTAATATTAAAAAATTTACTCTTAACATTTACTAAGAGTGACTTATATAAGTCTGCTAAGACAGGCAAAATCAACCTTATATCTGTAACACAGAATATATTAACAACAGAAAGATAGAATGTGGCAGCCATACAATGTCATACTAGAGCATGTAATAATTGATTGAAATGCAGCTACTTACATCAACTTTAATGATCTCAGGGGAAAAAGTCAGTAAAGAAAATATACACTGATTTACTTGTACAAATTTTAGAAACAAAAATCATGGATTTCATATGCAATTTTGTAAACTTCTAGAGAAAACAAAGGAATTACTGACATAATGTTCAGCTAACTGATTATTCAAGGGAAGAGGGAGGGTAATGAGATCAGAGAGGCCACTGGAAATTCAGCTGGTCAGTAGACAAAAGAATTGTCATTTTACTATTGTCTTTCAATCCCATATGCTTGTTAAAAGTATTAATTTGTAGATATTAAATATATTTTTTAAAAGTCAAAAAAGAAAGTGAATGAATTATCTGTCTCATTATGGATATATATATGTGGTGCATGAATAATATCTTAAAATGGTAGGTATCATACACTGGTGGTTCTCTTGGTATGGGTGGAAGAGGCCATAGAAATAACAACAAGGTACAACCATGGAGCGCAGTGGTCCACTGTTCATCACCAGAATCTCATGTTCTTTCCTTATCAGAGAACATGATACTTATTCTATTTGGAAGAAAAGCACATCCAGAAGCTTTTCTTTTCTTCTTTCTTTTAAAAACAGATCTTCTATAATTTACAAATGTAAAATTCCATCCACTACTAAACAGGAATGAACTAATGTTTGCAAATGGGGTCACTCAAAGTGGATGGCATAAGTACATAAAATCAGTCCACAATGTTCCCGAGAGACGTTTCCTCCAGTTCTCAAAACCTATTATAATTCCAAAATATTTCAGTCAAACTGACTCTCTCTTTTCAGTGAGAGATAAGGTAACTGAGATACTGAATTATAAAGCTTAGAAAAATAGGAAAACTTTTATGCCATTATATGGAAAAATACATTAGTAGTATCCACAAAAGTCACTTTTTCATCCAATTTTCTGTTCTTGTGTGTCTAAGAGAAGGGCATGGAAAGGCAATATGAGTATAAGCCACTAAATTTCTATTCTTATATCACTCCTCTTAAGCAAGTCACATTATTATTATTATTATTTGATTATTCAGTGAGAGTCAGTTCAGTTCAGTCATTCAGTCATGTCCCACCCTTTGCGACCTATGAATTGCAGCATACCAGGCCTCCCTGTCCTTCACCAGCTCCTGGAGTTCACCCAAACTCATGTGCATCAAGTCAGTGATGCCATCCAGCCATCTCATCCTCTGTCGGCCCTTTCTCCTTCTTCCCCCAATCTCTCCCAGCATCAGCGTCTTTTCCAATGAGTCACCTCTTCGCATGAGGTGGCCAAAGTAGAGTTTCAGCTATAGCATCAGTCCTTCCAATGAACACCCAGGACTGATCTCCTTTAGAATGGACTGGTTGGATCTCCTTGCAGTCCAAGGGACTCTCAAGAGTCTTCTCCAACACCACAGTTCAAAAGCATCAATTCTTTGGCACTCAACTTTCTTCACAGTCCAATTCTCACATCCATACATGACCACTGGAAAAACCATAGCCTTGACTAGATGGACTTTTGTTGGCGAAGTAATGTCTGCTTTTGAATATGCTATCTAGGTTGGTCATAACTTTCCTTCCAAGGAGTAAGCATCTTTTAATTTCATGGCTGCAGTCACCATCTACAGTGATTTTGGAGTAAAAAAAAAAGTCTGATACTGTTTCAACTGTTTTCCCATCTACTTCCCATGAAGTGATGGGACCAGATGCCATGATCTTCGTTTTCTGAATGCTGAGCTTTAAGCCAACTTTTTCACTCTCCTCTTTCACTGTCATCAAGAGGCTCTTTAGTTCTTCACTTTCTGCCATAAGGGTGGTGTCATCTGCATGTCTGAGGTTATTGATATTTCTTCCAGCAATCTTGATTCCAGCTTGTGCTTCCTCCAGCCCAGCATTTGTCATGAGGTACTCTGCATATAAGTTAAATAAGCAGGGTGACAATATATAGCCTTGACATACTCCTTTTCCTATTTGGAACCAGTCTGTTGTTCCATGTCCAGTTCTAACTGTTGCTTCCTGACCTGCATACAGGTTTCTCAAGAGGCAGGTCAGGTGGACTGGTATTCCCATGTCTTTCAGAATTTTCCACAGTTTATTATGATCCACACAGTCAATAGCTTTGGCCTAGTCAATAAAGCAGAAAAGATGTTTTTCTGGAACTCTCTTGCATTATTGATGATCCAGCGGATGTTGGCAATTTGATCTCTGGTTCCTCTGCCTTTTCTAAATCCAGCTTGAACATCTGGAAGTTCATGGTTCATGTATTGCTGAAGCCTGGCTTGGAGAATTTTAAGCATTACTTTACTAGCATGTGAGATGAGTGCAATTGTGCAGTCATTTGAGCATTCTTTGGCATCGCCTTTCTTTGTGATTGGAATGAAAACTGACCTTTTCCAGTCCTGTGGTCACTGCTGAGTTTTCCAAATTTGCTGGCATATTGAGTGCAGCACTTTCACAGCATCGTCTTTCAGTATTTAAAATAGCTCAACTGGAATTCCATCACCTCCACTACCTTTGTTTGTAGTGATGCTTTCTAAGGCCTCCTTGACTTCACATTCCAGGATGTTTGGCTCTAGGTGAGTGATCATACCATCATGATTATCTGGGTTGTGAACATCTTTTTTGTACAGTTCTTCCATGTATACTTGCCACCTCTTCTTAATATCTTCTGCTTCTGTTTAGGCCCATACCATTTCTATTCTTTATTGAGCCCATCTTTGCATGAAATATTTCCTTGGTATCTCTAATTTTCTTGAAGAGATCTCTAGTCTTTCCCATTCTGTTGTTTTCCTCTATTTCTTTGCATTGGTCACTGAGGAAGTCTTTCTTATCTCTTCTTGCTATTCTTTGGAACTCTGTATTCAGATACTTATATCTTTCCTTTTCTCCTTTGCTTTTTGCTTCTCTTCTTTTCACAGCTATTTGTAAGGTCTTCCCAGACAGCCCTTTTGCTTTTTTGCAGTTCTTTTCCATGGGGATGGTCTTGATCCCTGTCTCCTGTACAATGTCATGAACCTCCATCCATAGTACATCAGGCACTCTATCTATCAGATCTAGTCCCTTAAATCTATTTCTCACTTCTGCTGTATAATCATAAGGGATTTGATTTAGGTCATACTTGAATGGTCTAGTGGTTTTCCCCCTTTCTTCAATTTAAGTGTGAATTTGGCAATAAGGAGTTCATGATCTGAGCCACAGTCAGCTCCCGGTCTTGTTTTTGCTGACTTGTATAGAGCTTCTCCATCTTTTACTGCAAAGAATATAATCAATCTGATTTTGGTGTTGACCATCTGGTGATGTCCATGTGTAGAGTCTTCTTTGTATTGTTGGAAGAGGGTGTTTGCTATGACCAGTACGGGCGCAGGAGGGCTGAGAGGAGTTTCTCCACATTCAAGGTCAGGAGAGGTGCCATGAGGAGATACCCCTCGTCCAAGTTAAGGAGCAACGTCTGTGCTTTGCTGGAGTGGCCGTGAAGAGATACCCCACATCCAATGTAAGAGAAACTCAAGTAAGACGGTAAGTGTTGTGAGAGGGCATCAGAGGGCAGACACACTGAAACCATACTCACAGAAAACTAGTCAATCTAATCACACTAGGACCACAGCCTTGTTTAACTCAATGAAACTAAGCCATGCCGTGTGGGGCCACCCAAGACGGAAGGGTCATGGTGGAGAGGTCTGACAGACTGTGGTCCACTGGAGAAGGGAATGGCAAACCACTTCAGTATTCTTGCCTTAAGAACCCCATGAACAGTATGAAAAGGCAAAATGATAGGATACTGAAAGAGGAACTCCCCAGGTCAGTAGGTGCCCAATATGCTACTGGAGATCAGTGGAGAAATAACTCCAGAAAGAATGAAGGGATGGAGCCAAAGAAAAACAATACCCAGTTGTGGATGCGACTGGTGATAGAAGCAAGGTCCGATGCTGTAAAGAGCAATATTGTATAGGAACCTGGAATGTTATGTCCATGAATCAAGGCAAATTGGAAGTGGTCAAACAGGAGATGCCAAGAGTGAACATCAACATTCTAGGAATCAGCGAACTAAAATGGACTGGAATGGGTGAATTTAATTCAGATGACCATTATATCTACTACTGTGGGCAGGAATCCCTTAGAAGAAATGGGGTGGCCATCATGGTAAAGAAAAGAGTTCGAAATGCAGTACTTGGATGCAGTCTCAAAAATGACAGAATGATCTGTTCGCTTCCAAGGCAAACCATTCAATATCACAGTAATCCAAGTCTATGCCCCAACCAGTAACGCTGAAGAAGCTGAAGTTGAACAGTTCTATGAAGACCTACAAGACCTTTTAGAACTAACACCCAAAAAAGATGTTCCTTTCATTACAGGGGACTGGAATGCAAAAGTAGGAAGTCAAGAAACGCCTAGAGTAACAGGCAAGTTTGGCCTTCGAGTATGGATTGAAGCAGGGCAAAGGCTAACAGAGTTTTGCCAAAAGAACGTACTGGTCATAGCAAACAACCTCAATGAGAGTAGAACCTTCTAAATGAAAACTATATTTCTGTTGTTTAGTCGCCAAGTTGTGTCTAACTATTTGCAACCCCATCGACTGAAAACAGGGAAAAAAACAACCTCAAAGAAAAGTCATGTATTTGTTTTCTTGTTTGATTAACTAAGATAAATGACCTTTACAATCAAAAATTTTAATTGTCTAGAAAACTCTTCAAAAAAAAAAATTATTTTTAAAGAGCTACCCCTTATTCCCTCAGTCATTCTCTTATTCTTTGTTATTTTGTAAATGCACCCATTGAATTTGACATTTAACCTCTGTTTTTCTAAAATGTAACTAATATTTTTTTCTAAATATTTTTCATGCTTCACCTGAGATCAAAAAACTATCCTTCAGCTTGGCTATATGCTGGAGAAGGGGACTTTTTAATTGTCATCAGATATGAGCTCTTTCATCATTTACTACTTCCTGTGAGAAAAATCATGGTTTTCTTAATTTTTATTACCTAACTATAAAAATACAAATATATAACTGTAGGTAGAATTAATTGTATATTAAGCCTACTATTCAGAAGTAAATCATAAAAACATATTTCTAAATATTTTTTGTTTTTTTTTTAATATAAATTTATTTATTTTAATTGGAGGTTAGTTACTTTATAATATTGCATTGGTTTTGTCATACATCAACATGAATCTGCCCCAGGTATACACATGTTCCCCATCCTGAACCCCCTCCCTCCTCCCTCCCTGTACCATCCCTCTGCGTCGTCTCAGTGCATCAGCACCAAGCATCAAGTATCATGCACCGAACCTGGACAGGCGATTTGTTTCATATATGATATTATACATGTTTCAATGCCGTTTTCCCAAATCACCCCACCCTCGCCCTCTCCCACAGAGTCCAAAAGACTGTTCTATACATCTGTGTCTCTTTTGCTGTCTCGCATACAGGGTTATCATTTAAAAAGTAATTAATACCAATGAAAAAAACTCAAAAAGAAATCAATTAAATAATGCTTTATAACATTATTATTATTTTAGTTAATACAATGTGATAGTCTTTCTGGACATGTTTAAAAGACTTAATGCTAATTACAGACATGATAATCCTCAGGTTCAAATGCTATAATCAAACCATTGATATTCAATGAAATAACTGAAATTTGACAATGAGAATGCTAATAATTATGACCTATTCACTAGCTTGTATATTAAATCCTCTAGAAGTCTTTAATCAAAAAAGCTTTTAAAATTATCTCAAGGAATAAAATTTCAAAATACTACTGTAATTATTCCATATCACTTCAGAAAATAATCTTTTTGTGAATGATTGCCCTTAAAGTGAAATACAAATAGGAGTTAAATGTGAAAAAAAAATAATTTAATGGTGAATCTCTCAATGTAATATCAAAATTTTCAGTTCCTTTATTTTGGTAATTCTAGAATTAACTAGATGGGCCTCTCTCAGATCACATAAACCTAGCAATTGGTAATATACTTATTTTAATCATTATACACCACATCAAATAAAGAGACAAAAAATGACAGCCAATGCTACTATAGAGAGATCTTGTTAGCTATCTAAAATTTTCAGAATAATTGAATTCATGATTTGGTAATTATTCTAAAAAAAACACAGAATAGCATTTTTTATATTTTTAAATTTCAAAATATTTGACATTATAAATGGGAGACTTTACAGTAATACCCATGAAGCTTCTTTATCAGACAGGGAGATATTTGTATGCTCTGCAGGCATGGAAGCTGAGATATTCATCAGGCAGAGCTTAAATTCTCCATTTCACTAGTTGACAAATCTATTGGGATGTCTAGTTCTCCCAAGAATGATTTGCTGGTGATAAGAATAAAGATATGAAGAAAAGAAGATTGATATCAGGATATATTTAGAGAGTGTTAAAAGAGAAGCCTGTGTAACCTGAAGATAGGATCTATCTAAACAAGCGCAGTTCAATCTAAGACAAATGTTACACCACCTGAAATTTACCTAAGCAAAGACAGCATCTGTTATTTCTGTTGGATGGTATTTAACATGCAACTTTGAAAGTAAACTTATTTTGTATTGACTTTTTAAGGTTTATGCCATTTTCCCCCCTAGCCATGTTCCCTATTACAGCTGATATTTATGAAAACAGGAAACATTTTCTTTTTAAGTTTGTTTTTGGTGATGTGTAGAAAAGAGAGTTCTTCATTAATAGCACTACATTTCTAAAAGTCAAGAGAAATAAGTCCAAGAAAAAGATAAGAAACTCTTTTTCTCTCTGACTGCTGATCACATGTTTCCCTGTGTGAGAAGAAAAATCAAGCACCCTAGAAAAGCTCTCTCTTTAAGAATAGATATGCAGTTTTGTGCTGTGCTTAGTCTCTCAGTCATGTCTGACTCTCTGCAATCCCATGGACTGTAGTGTGCTAGGCTCCTCTGTCAATGGGGATTCTCCAGGCAAGAATACTGGAGTGGGTTGCCATGCTCTCTTCCAGAAGATCTTCCCAATCCAGAGATAGAACCCAGGTCTCCTGCAGTGCAGGCAGATTCTTTACCACCTGAGCCACCAGGGAAGCCCTTGCAGTTTTGTAATTACCCCAAATATGCTATTTCTTTTTGACAAAAGAAAGATGAGGAATAAAAATACCAGTTTATTTGAGAATGCCTAGGGAAATAAGGTATAGAATGGTCATAATAGATTACAGGAAGTAAAGAATATGAAGTTAATCTGTGGCTGGAGTGGGTATCAAAATTAAAAAAAAAATCATCCAACATATGGAAAATTGAGCTTTTTTTCTAAAATGCTTATGCCTTAGAATTACTAAAAATAAAACAAAAAATATTGAAATAAATTATATTATTTTCTCTTTGTACAATGATCAGATAACATGAGTGACTGCCAAAGTACATAGATTCCTTCTTGAACACCACTGATACTGGAAACAAAAGCAGATAGAATGTTTCATGCAGGAGAATAACAATATAATATTTGCAGTATAAAAATTTCCCTGGTAACAAATTGAGATTGAAGGAATAGAAATGAAGACAGGAAAATTAGTTGGACTATGGCCATAACATAGGAACAATATATTTATATGTGATTTAAGTCTCTTTCTTTCTATCTTTCTTTTTTGTTTCCTTTGCCGCATGGAAAGTGGAACTTCCCCTATCAGGGATTGAATCCATGCCCCCTGCCTTCAAAGCACAGATTCTTAACTGCTGGCCCACTGGGGCAGTCCTATATATGGTTTCAGTGAACATCAGTTCAGTTCAGTTGTTCAGTCGTGTTCGACTCTTTGCAACCCCATGAATCGAGCATGCCAGGCCTCCCTGTCCATCACCAACTCCCAGAGTTCACTCAGACTCACATTCATCAAGTCAGTGATGCCATCCAGCCATAACATAGTGGAATGAAAAAGGAGAAGATATGTGTAAGCCATATTTAGAGGTATAATATAAAAGAATAAATAGATTCATAGAAGGAGGTATAAGCTATAAGACTTGTTCCTGTCCTTCAGATTTTTATCTTACACAGGGAACTTTAGTAATAAGAATTATGGCAGAAAATGAGACATTCAACTGGGAGTAGGAAGGAAGTCATGATATATATATATATATATATATATATATATATATATATATATATATATATATCTCATATATATGGGCTCATATATATATATGAGATACCAGTCTGCAGTGTTCCATGTAGTCAAAGCTATGGTTTTTACAGTAGTCGTGTATGGATGTGAGAGTTGGACTATACAGAAGACTGAATGCTGAAAATTGATGCTTTCAAACTGTGGTGCTATAGAAGACTCTTGAGAGTCCCTTGGACAGCAATGAGATCAAGTCAGTCAATCCTAAAGGAAATCAGCCCTTAACTATTCATTGGAAGAACTGATAATGAAGCTGAAGCTCCAATACTTTGGCCACCTGATGCGAAGAGCCAACTCATTGGAAAAGATCCTGATGCTGGGAAAGATTGAAGGCAGGTGCAGAAGGGGGAGGTAGAGGATGAGATGGTTGGATGGCATCACTGACTCACTGGACATGAGTTTGAGCAAACTCTGGGAGACAGTGAAGGATAGGGAAGTCTGGTATACTACAAGTCCATGGAATCACAAAGAATTGGACACGACTGAGTGACTGAACAACCACCACCACAACAAAGGCCATTCTGATGACTTCTTAGATGGAAGTGAGGACCATGTTATTGGACCAGGGAGAAAAAGGCATCCTTATAAAGTGGTAAAGCTGAATTGTATTCTTGGCTGTATTGTATTCACTTCCTAGTGTTCTGAGGAAGATTAATCTTGTGAGTGATGAAATTGGATACTTTGCTGAGGTTATGGCTTGGCTGCTCTTGAAAACTTACAGTGAAATTTGGGAAAGGAGCAATGACGATTGTTAAGATGAGCAGAACTTTACAGTTTGCACATATAGCCTATCCATTCTGCCAAAAATGAGAAAGCATGTGAAGGAGAGAACACTAAGTGTGTGACCACGTGATCATTTGATAAAGAAATTGGTTTGGATGTGAAGTCTGCATTTAATCATCCACTTCATCAAGAAAACAGTAAGTCTGAACTGAAGGGGAAAGAGACAGGCAGGAAGATGTTAGATCTGAGATTTTGCAGGATGGAACCATGGAGATGTTTGGCTGTGAACATGGGCTCTTCTACAAGAAAAGGGAAGAAAGACCTAAAGGTGAAACAGAGTTCATCAGGACTTCATCCTCTGCACAGCAAAACAAAACAAAATCAACAAAATGAAAACCTATGGAATGTGAGACGCTACCTGCAAATCATATATCTAAAAAGAATTAATATCCAAAATATAAAAAGAACTCATACAACTCAATAGAATAAACAGACAAAAACCCAAACACACCTGATTAAAAAATAGGCAGAGGAAATGAATAGATACTAAAGAAAAAACGAACAAGAAAAATGGCCAACACATAGGTGAAGAGGTGCTCACCCTCAGGCAATGCAAATAAAATGCAAATCACAGTTAGAATGTTAGAATGAGTGTCATTAAACAGGAAAGAAAAGATAAGTGTCGGGGAAGATGTGAGAAAGGGGGAAGAAGGGATCTGTGTGGCTCCCTTTTAAATTTGTGCAGTCTCTATAGAAAGCAGTATGGAGGTTTCTCAAAAAATTAAAATACAACTTCTAAATCCAGCCTTTTCATAGGCTGGATGAAGCACAAGCTGGAATCAAGATTGCTGGGAGAAATATAAATAACCTCAGATATGCAGATGACACTACCCTTACGGCAGAAAGTGAAGAAGAACTAAAGAGCCTCTTGATGAAAGTGAAAGAGGAGAGTGAAAAAGTTGACTTAAACTTCAACAGTCAGAAAACTAAGATTATGGCATCCAGTCCCATCACTTCATGGGAAATAGATGGGGAAACAGTGGAAACAGTGGCTGATTATTTTTCTGCAGATGGTGATTGCAGCCATGAAATTAAAAGATGCTTATTCCTTGGAAGGAAAGTTATGACCAACGTAGATAGCATACTAAAAAGCAGAGACATTACTTTGTCCACAAAGGTCCATCTAGTCAAGGCTATGGTTTTTCCAGTAGTCATGTATGGATGTGAGAGTTGGACTATAAAGAAAGCTGAGCACCAAAAATTTGATGCTTTTGAACTGTGGTGTTAGAGAAGACTCTTGAGAGTCCCTTGGACTGCAAGGAGATCCAACCAGTCCATCCTAAAGGAGATCAGTCCTGGGTGTTCAATGGAAGGACTGAGGTTGAAGCTGAAACTCCAATACTTTGGCCACCTGATGTGAAGAGCTGACTCATTTGAAAAGACCCTGATGCTGGGAAAGATTGGGGGCAGGAGGAGAAGGGACGACAGAGGATGAGATGGCTGGATGTTATCACCGACTCAATGGACATGAGTTTGGGTGAACTGTGGGAGTTGATGATGGACAGGGAGGCCTGAAGTGCTGCAGTTCATGGGTTTGCAAAGAGTCGGACATGACTGAGCGACTGAACTGAACTGAACTGATCTGAACTATATCCAGCAATTTCACTGTTGGGTATATATCCAAAGGAAATGAAAGCAGGATGTGGAAGAAACAGCTGCATCCCAAGTTCAGTGCAGCATTACTCACAATAGCCAAGAGATGGAAACAACCTAAATGTCCATCAAGGCACGAATGGATAAAGAAGTTTTACATCTATACAGTATGGAAGAGTATATGACCATGAGAAGGAAGGAAATCCTGCCATTAGTGACAACATGGTTAAAGTTTGAGGACACTATGCTAAATGAAGTAAGTCAGAAAGAGAAAGGAAAACACTGTAGAATTTTATGTAGAATTTTGAAAAGCTGAACCCACAGAAACAGAGAGTAGAAAAGTGGTTACAAGGAGGTAAGAGTAGGATGAAATGGGGAGATGCTGTTCCAAGTTACAAGCTTTCAGTTGTAAGATAAATTCTGAGGATCTAATATACAGCATGGTCATTATAGTTAATAACATGTTATTATGTACTTTAAAGTTGCCAAGAGAATACATTCAATGTTCCCAGCACACAAACAACATTGGTAATTGTATGACCTGATACAAGTGTTAGTGAAACTTGTGGTGGACATCATCTTGCACATTTTAATATACAAATATATCAAATCAACATGTTATATACCCTAACTTAATGTTATATATCAATTATATCTCAATAATGGAGAAGGAAATGGCAACCGATTCCAGTATTCTTGCCTGGAAAATCCCATGGATGGAGGAGCCTGGTGGGCTACAGTCCATGGAGTTGCAAAGGTTGGATACGACTGAACGACTAACACATACATACACATATTTCAATAAAGGAGGAGGAGACATCACCTGGATTTCAACAGGCCAAACAACTCATTATCTAGGGCCTTGGGGACCTCACCTTTGCCCAGTAGAGCTGTGGAGGTTTGGCAACCTCCACATGGATTTCTAAGCATAGAGGGACTGGGAGCTCTAGTCATGCAACCCAGGCATGTGAGCTGCTGGTAATAGGGCTGACCAAGGCCAGTTCAGTGGAGAGAGGTTCTGCTAGACACAGTTGTCTACACCTTGACCCCACTCCAGACCAGTAGATCAACTGGTGTGTGATTCTACCCCAGAAAAGCTGCAGACATGAACTCCAAACTTTGACATTGTCCCTTTCTTCTTTCCCATGTCTCCCTTTTGGAATGGGGGTTTTATGCCCTTCACTCCATTGTATTCTGTAGGTTTTGTTTGAAAGTCAATAAAACTTGTTTGCTTTCACAGTTTTGCTGCTGGAAAGCAATTTGCCCTCCTTGAATCACCTTACTGATTTCTAATTTAGATGATATTTAGATGACTTTGGACCTAAACTAGAGTTTAATGTTAGATGGGGCTTTGAGAGCTATTGGGCTGGAACAAATGTATTTTGCATAAGAGAAAACATGAATATGAGGGACAGAATGATGTGATTTGAATGTCTGTGTCCCTCCCAAATTCCTATGTTGAAAACCTAATCCTCAAGGTGATGGTGTTAGGAGGTGGAGACTTTGAAAAGTCATCATGTCAGGGGCAGAGCCCAGAATGAGATTAGTGTCTTATTAAAAGAGACCCCAGGGGGATTCTTTGCCCTTCCTGCCCTCTGAGGAGATAAGGAGAAGTCTGTGACCTGGAAGAGAAAAATGCAACCTTGATGGAGCCCTGATCTTGGATTTCCTGCTTTTAGAACTATGAGAAATGTGATTTGTATTGCTTATTAGTTACCCAGTTTGTGATATTTGTTATACAGAAGCCTAAAAGGACTAAGACAATGACACCTTTTCTTTGTTTGCTTGTTTCCAATAGGAAGGTGGTGATTAGTGGGAAGGCTTTAACATAGTATCTAGAGACTATAATGATTTTTTCCTTTCCTTTATATTTTCTAGATGAGAGAAAAGTATTTCAATGTATGGAGAGGGAATTGGGAGGGAGGTTCAAAAGGGGGGGATATATGTATCCCTATGGCCAATTCATGTTGATGCATGACAGAAACAATCACAGTATTGTAAATTAATTATCCATCAATTAAAATTTAAAAAAAAGAGTCAGTGTACAACAGTGGAATGACAATTCAGAAGAAAGATAAAATCAATAAGGCAGCAATGTCCTTTTGCTGGGAATAGAATCAAATTGAAGAGTATGATAATAATACAAGCACATAATATTCCTTTATAGAAAAGATAAAACTGAAGCTAAAATGTGAAGTAATAATTCTAATTAAGGCAACATTCTAGCAAATAACCCTAGGTTGATCTGATTTCAAAGTCCACTCATTTTTTCCATGGCATCTTTCTATCTCAGCATGTTATGTATATCACTTAAAACGCAAATGGGTATATAGGAAGTAAACAACAATCAAAGTAAGTAAAATAATTTTGTCGATGTAAAAGCTTCAAGGATTTCCAAGAAATTATAAATGGCTGCTATTATGCTCTGCCATAAACATGTTTGTTCATAGTACCTGATATCAATTTTTTTTTCAATGTGATAGTTAAATTCTATGAAAATAAAATACAGTAAATGTACCTGGACAAACATTAAGAATACAACTAATACATATATTTATTTGGATTCAAGCAATTTACTACATATTGATAACCACTTCGGACTGTGCAAAGTACATTTTATTGAGGAAAGCAACAATTGGGATAGAAAGTAATCAGTGCCTCTATTGCTATATTGGCAACTGTTCTCTACTCATAGGCAAGACTTGTTAATTATAAGCTATTAAGATAGATACCACCACTTGATGTCTCATTTATGAATAAATGAAGATACTACCGTTTACTTATGAGCCCCTTGTATTACAAGATACTTTCTATAAAGATGAATGCAATTTGACCTTCCAGATTCAGAGCCATGTGGTTCTTGTTATTTTATTATACTTGTTTTATGACATCATTCTGATGTTAAAATAGCACAAAGGGTTTGCATAATCTACGATTAAGGTAACATGGGGAGATGAAGTGGATGTGATTTAAGAAGCCATATGATTAATAGGAAACATAGTATATTAAAGATCAGATTACTGAGTGAATGTACCAGGTGTTACTATTATACTTTCAATTAATGGATGCAATGAGATAATGAAGAACCACCACTGACTAGTCACTGATATTTCAAGTTTGATGTGACATTTAGCTTTTTACATATAATTTCTGAATTATCAAATCTTGACCAAAAATTAAAATGTTAAAATATTACAGTATAAGTCAAACAAAATTCTTATTTCATATTTGTTACATATACCTTTGTTTGCATTTGTTGGCTTACCCATTTGTGGTGTCTGGTGTTAATCATGAGTGCTGTAAGTAAATTGGTGACTACCATGATAGGCACCCAAACATGAAAATATTGCTTACATCAAAGCTATGCCAGGATGTGACAAACATACCTTGGAGATATTGTGGGTTCCCTTCCAGACTATCACAATAAAACAAAGGTGATAATAAAGCAAGTCATACATATAATTTTGTTTCCCAGTTCATATGAAAGTTATGCTTACACTATACTGTTGTCTATTAAGCATGTAATGAATTTATGACTTAAAAAAAACAAAACAAAACAATGTGCACAGGTTAACTAAAAAATATTGCCAAAAAATGCTAACTATCATCTGAGCTGTCAGCAAGTCCTGGTAATAACATCAAAGATCCCTGATTGCAAATTATATAGCCAATATAATAACAATGAAAATCTCTGAAATAGTGTGAGAATTATCAAAATGTAACAGAAATACAAAGTGAACAAATGCTATTGAAAAATAGCACTGATGGATTTGCTCAGGACAGGATTGCCACAAGCCTTCACTTTATATAAAAAAAAAAAAAAAAAAAGGAGTATCTGCAAAGTATAATAAAGCAAAGTACAATAAAATGAGGTGCCTGTACATATAAACTAGATTAAGTTAAGCATCTGCAGAGGTCAGCTATTATTGATTGAACTGTGTCTTCCAAAAAGATACATTGAAGTCATAAGTCCCAGTGCCTGTGAATGTAATTTTATTTGAAAATAGGATCTATGCATATGTAAACAAGTTAACAGGACATTGTTGGGTTGGACAATAATCCAGTATTATTGGTGTCTTTAAAAGAAGAGGGGGACACAGACAGAGACATGCATGGTCAACACCACACGCCAGTGGAGTCACAGGTTTTCAGAGATACACCTATAAGCCAAGGAATACCAAGGATTGCTAGCAACACCAAAAGTTGAGAGGAAGAGCATGAAACTGATTCTTACCCAAACCTTTGAGAGAGAATGGTCTTCCTAACAACTTGACATCCTGACAATCCTAGCTTCCAAAACTGAGAAAATCAATTTTTTTTTTAAGTCACTTAGCTTATGGGATTTTATTATAGCAGAGCTAGGAAATTGGTACATCTGTCTCTGGATATAGGACACTCCATGTCCATTTGGTATAAAAGTAAGAAAGGTAAATATTAATAACCCAACATGGTAAAAGACTGAATGCCTTCTCGTTAAAATCACTAATAAGATGTGAATTCTGCATTTACTGCTTTTAATCAGCATTAAACTACAGGCACTGGCTAGTACAATAAGAAAAATAAACAAAGGCATCCATATTATTAGAAAGGAGTAAGTATTAAATAGAACTGTCCTTATTTGCAAATGACATGACTTTCTATGTATGAAAAAATAGAGTGCTACAGAAACTAATAAGCAAGTTTAGAAAGTCTACAGGACATAAGACCAACATACAAAAATATTTTATATCTGTATACATACAAGCTGCCAAAATTAAAATTTTAAATTTTAAAAACATAATACTATTAACCATAAGCATCATAAACAAAATACTTAGGGAAAATATGACACAGAAAGAAAAGATACAAGAGAAATTACAATTCCAAACATATGAAGATATATACTATGTTTATGTGTAAGAAGATTCATTATTTGCATGATATCAACTTTCTCAAATTGATCCACAGATTTAACTCTGATTAAATCTCCAGTAGGATTTTTTTTTTTTTTATAAATTAACAGAATTATTCTAAAATGTATATGGAAATGCAAAGGACTAAAAGTGGTGAACAACTTAAAAAAATACTTGGAATATGAACATTCTCTGTTTCAAATGTTATTATAAAGCTACAGTAATCAAAACAATATGGTATTAGGTGGAAAAGCCAAATAGCTCTCCAAAATGGGGTAGACTCCAGAATAGACCCATATATATAAGGAGAATGGATTTTCAACAAAGGTAAAAGGCTATTCTGTGGAAAAAAACTAGTCTTTTCAACAATTTGTGCTGAAATATTTGAATATTCATATTAAAACATAGAATATTGATCCATCCTTGTACCATAGTAGGGCTTCCCTGATAGCTTAGTTGGTAAAGAATTTTCCTGCAATGCAGGAGACCCTGCTTTGATTCCTGGGTTAGGAAAACCTGCTGCTACCCACTCCAGTATTCTTGGGTTTCCCTTGTGGCTCAGCTGGTAAAGAATCTGCCTGCAATGCAGGTATACCTGGGTTCAATACCTGGGTTGGGAATATCTCCTGGAGAATGGAAAGGCTACCCACTCCAGTATTCTGGCCTGGAGAATTCCATGGACTCATGGGGTCACAATGAGTCAGACATGACTGAGTAACTTTCACTTTCACTTTTCATTTGCACTATATTAAAAAATCAACTCGAAATGCACTACACATCTAAAGGTAAAAGCTAGGAGTATAACATTTCTAGTACAAAACTTAGTAGAAAACTTCTCTGACCTTGGGTAACATATGAATGTATACAGGTATCTTAGATCCCGAACTAAAAGAAAAAGCCCTAAAAGAATAAATCAATAATTTGGGCTTCATGACATTAAAAACTTCTCAGGACTTCCCTGGTGGTCGAGTGGTTAAGATTCTGCGCTTCCATTGCAGGGGGCATGGGTTCTATCCTTGGTTAGGTAACTAAGATGCCACATGCCATATAGCACAGCCAAAAACTAAAGGTGTTTCTAAATATAAAATCTTCCTTTCCAAAGATCTTCTTAAGATAATAGAATAATAAGCCATAGATTTGGAGAAAATATTTGAATTTGAAAAACCTACAAAATGGACTTGTACTCAAATACATTAAGACTCATATAAATAAGGAAGAAAAAAAAAAAAAAACAATATATAGCCTTACAAAAATTGCCACAAGATAGACCTATTGTAATAGTAGATATACAGATAGCATAAAACACACTCAAATATAAGCAGTATCAAACAACTTTAAGGAAAAGCAAATTAACATCATGATTAATTATAACCCCATACTATCAGAATGACTAAAATTAAAAAGTCATATCCTGGCATGTATTTGGTGAGGATGTGGAGAAACAAGATATCTCATATATTGCTGCTGAGAAGTAAAATGGTAAAAACATTCTGGAAAACATTTTTATTGTTCCTTAAGCAGTCAGTGAACATACTTCTACAATGTGATTCAGATATTCCAGGCATTCTAGGCATTAATCCAAGATAAATGAAAGCATATGTCTACTTAGAGACTTGTAAACAAATGCTTATAGAAATTTATCTGTAATAGCCAAAAATCAGAAGAAGAAAAAAAAAAAACACATCAAATAAACAAATGTTCCCAAACAGATAACTGAATACACAAACTGTATTATATCTATCCGTACAATAGAACGGGCTTCCCAGGTGGCGCTAGTGGTAAAGAACTTGCCTGCCAATACTGGAGACATAAGAGTTGCAGATTCGATCCCTGGGTCAGGAAGATCCCCTGGAGAAGGAAATGGCAACCCACTCCAGTATCCTTGCCCGAAGAATCCACATGGATGGAGGAGCCTGGCAGGCTACAGTCCATGGGGTCACAAAGAGTCGGACACAACTGAAGCGACTTAGCACATCCGTACAATAGAATACAGTTTAGCACTCAAACAAACAGCATGGATGAATCACAGAATAATTATGCTAAGTGAAATACACTGGATCCCCACCTCCACCTAACAAACAAACCTTTGTTACATTCAATTTATATAAAATATTAAAAGTCATGAAATGTATAGTAACAGAAATCTGGCCAGTGTTTGCCTGGATCAGAATGGAGTTATAACAAAGAGGCTTATAGACATCTTTTCATATTCATTATCTGTATTGTGATAATGATTTCATGGATGTGTACAAGTGTCTAGAAATTATCAAATTGTAAACTAAGTATTCGTAGCTTGTAGTATGTTGAGTACATTTCAATAAAACTATTATTAACAAACAAGAAAAAACATGCTTTTGCTAGATCAGTAAATGGATATTTTAATAAATGCAAAAGCTAAATATGAACTTCAGTACAAGGACACTATTCTGGCATTTGGGGATGTTATCACATGTCCTGGGGGAAAAAATGTCTGGAAATTCTTCATTAAACAATGATGACAACAGTAAAACTATGTTAATGCTATCTAAAGAAAACTGGGTTTACTAATAAGTAATCTACCAGGTAGTAGAGGACAGGGAAGCCTGACGTGCTGTAGTCCATGGGGTCTGAAAGAGTCAGACACGGCACTACTTCAACAACAGTCCACAGTATGGGGGCTAAACAAAAGAAAAACTTTAAAGATGTTTTTTAGGTCAGCATTTCCACAGTCCTCCTGAGGAGAAATGATGCTCGGACCTGGGAATATATATTCTATTTGACAGTGATCGGAGACAAGTACTCTTTATGGCATTTTCCACTAAGATTAATTCAATTACTTCTCTTGCTTTGAGTCCATTAAGAGTCATTAAGATTATAACTTGGGTTTATTATAATGGACTTTATGAGACCGACAACATGCTCGTTAATCAACATGTATATCATGGTCCTTTCATGATATTTTTTTCCCACTAAAATCAGAAGGGCGAAATTTGAGTTAGATGAACATCCTTCTTGTCAGTGATGTCAGTCATTCCTGTAAGACCAACTGAGGTATGATCTATACAAAAACCTAAATTTTGACCTGATGAACAATACTCAGTATCAGACTACAAACAGACTTGACCTCATGGACTAATGACTATCTCTGAGACTCTGCTGATTTCACCAGGGATTTCTCTTTTATAACTAACATTTTTAACTAACATCTTTATGACTTCAATTATCAGAGTCTAATTGTTATATGATCTCATTGTGCAATGTAAGGACTAGAAGTCAAACTGCATTTGAGGTCTGTGCCACAGCTATACTGTGCAAAGTTAATTCTCAAGTGTAGCACATGGATTTTAATGCTGTACCTCAGTTCATCTTTATGGGCTACTTCAAAACCTCTTTCAAGGAAAAAACAAGCATAAATATTGGTCTATTTTATTTTTTAAGAGAGCCAATTCATCATAGAAGTTATTTTTTTAGACAGCAGTATTTCTGCATTTTGCCTAGTTATATTATAGTCATCTTTCCTCAAAAAAGAGCCCTGTCTGCATTAATTTGGATTTTTCCTAGTAGCACAGCACAAATATTAATAAAATAGTTTGTAGACTCTACCGTAATCAATGTGTACCATCTTAATGATAACCTAGAACTTCAATTATATGCTTTGTCTTTAGAACTGAATTCTCTAAAGACTAAATTTGGTTATTAAAATGAAAAAACAATGTATCTTGTCATTCAGTTCTCCAGTTGAATCAGCACACCTAACAGTATTGTTTTAAAATAATATTCTATGAAATTATATCAGTGTATTTAATAACTTCCTCTTGCATATTTGTGTTTACTATTTTGACATATACTTACTTTTCATTACCCAGGACATACCACACATTGTATTAAATGTTAGCAGTAAAGACATTACTTACTACCTTTGTACTGAGGGAGCTCAAAGTCCAAAGAAAGAACCAGGCATGTAAGCAAGAAATTATATGCAAAATCTATAGCCCTGTAACCAAAATATAAATATCATATTTGGGGTGGTTGCTCTAAAATATCATTGTTCACTTTGTCTCTATTGTCAGTAAAACAAATATTTTCTAAATTAAAATCTTAATATTAATGAAAACAATTTTAATATTTAATTAGGTAGCAGTAGTAACAGTTTTTGATAAACTATATGTATTGTGTAGTTGCCATTTATAATAGAGGCTAAATACCAATAACAATGTTTATATTTACGTTAAAGGAGAAATAATAGTTTTCACTGTGAGAAAAAGTACAACGCATTAGTAATTTAAATTACCATAATGTATATTTCATTTGCAAAAAGAATGAGGAGTAAATGAGAAAAATTGCTACATGAAAATAAACCTTGCTATTTGGGTGTATTTCTTTGTGTAAGAACAATTCATGCTTTTTCTTCATGATTGTTTGTTGAGAAAATAGTTCAAATCTTGCTGTGCATTAACCTTTTTATAATATTCCCTGTATTAATGTAATTGTCCAGATCTATAGCACTTTCATCTAAACAGTGACAGCTTTGGGAGTTTGGTGTATTGAAGTGACTCAGCAGACCAGGTTGCACAACATTTCTTTATTTCTTGCCTTCATCTCTGGTGACCAAGTTCATGGTGAGGCTCACTGAAATTTAAGGGGATGTTGTATATTCCCCAAACATACATAACAGGGTCTGTGCAGTGAGGACGCTGATTGGATAAGACAAAAATCATTCACCTGCATCACAGCATCTCTCAAAAGTTACAAACTGCATTAATTCTTCCATAGCTCCTACAGCCTAGACAGTAGTTATTTTTTAGATTTTTAAAATTAAATGAGCAAAATGCCATTCTGTTATTTCATTGCTAATATAGGCCATGTTTTCACACAAAGATCCTTTTGAGAAAATTTCCTAAGGTTTATTGTGCATGAACTGTGGTTCTGTGCCTAAGTGGATTGATATTGTATTAGGCAAAATAATGCAACTAGAGGTGTAATTTTTTTTAATTTGTAGAAAATTTCACCAACTTGACTCTGAAATAATACTTTAAAAGAAGTTTATCTTAGTTTTTCTGTAATCTCTTATAACCAGATCAGAATTGATCACAGTCTCTGAGTCACACACTTTAGAATGTTAGACATATAGAAAGATCCAAAGAATATTTATTCAAATCTAATTTCAAGGAGAAAATTGTGCCTCATTCTTCAGAGGTGCCTCTGATTCTCATATTTGATTACTTTTCTGTTTATCATAAGTTTTGATAATAGTCTAAAACTTTTCTGCTTTTATTAGAGAACTAAATAGTTTCTCTATTTAAGTATTGCAAATATCCTAAACATATACAAATATCAAACATTCACAGCCTCAGAATTTTGCTGATGTTTACAATGTTTAGATAATTGGCTTTTCAGCTCAAATAGCATGCCATGTACACACACACATACTCACATACAGACACATACACACGTTTTGAATTATTATGAGCAGTTCATCCCTGAAACAATATTCTCTAAATCTGATTGGAAATAATAGCTGCTTTGATAGCTTGAGTAAATTTTTCTTAACACTATAGAACAAGGAGCATTCACATGAAACAAATCAGCATTATGACTTCTCTACATCACATTTAAAATGTAATATCATATATCATGCATTTCTCATGCCACAAAATAATAGAAGAAAAATGACATTGATGAAACTGACCTGAACAACATTTGTTTTCAGAAATGAATCCTTGTGTGAGCAGTTGAAGCCCTGGTTGCAGTTTGTGCATTTGATGTATAAAGCGTTGCATAAGCAAGAAAGCATTTCACAAGGTCAGAACTGAAACACATCTGAACCTGCTGTTAACATTCAGCAAAATATACTGCAGATATTCTGGAATCATTTTTTTTTCCTGCCACTGTGGATCAGATGCCATGCAACCTACATAGAAAATGATGGCATAAATTCCATTTCTATAAGAATAGACTTTGCAATATAAAAAGAATGGACTGCTACCAATTCATATGCAGATCTCACTGCATTGCATCCTCTCAGTTGACTGAAATCTTTAACTCTAGCAGAAATCATTTATAAAAAGGTAAGCATGTCTGTGAAAGTGAATGCACAAGTTAAAAATATGGTGAAGAAGATCTGGTGTCAAACTGTTTTATAAAAGACAAGTATTTCCCTTCTAAATTAAGGGGAAAAAAAAAAACAAACATGACCCAGTGATAGAAATTAATGAGCACTAGGCCATTTTTTTTCCCCTCCTGATTAGATCTTTTGTTATTCTTCTGCTAAATGTAGCATAACCCCACTCTAATTTCATGGCACATAATTAGTATATTGTAACATCAAAATAATTTGGCGTTCAAGAAAAAGAGACCTAAGCAAATAAAAACAAGCAGTAGTAATAGGGGAAACATTTAATTTTATATTGATAAATCCTTTGTTGTGATAGTGAATTTTACACACACACACACACACACACACACACACTCCTGCATATATGCAGATAACATATTTCCTTATATTAAAAAATGAATAATATGCCCTCTCTCTCTTGACATATTATTCATTTTTTAAGTGTAAATGGATATGCTATCTGCATATATGCAGGTGTGTGTGTGTGTATGTATAAAACTTACTGTCACAATAAAGGCTTTATCAAGATAAAATTAAATGTTTCCTCTATTACTCCAATTAAATACATTAACAAATGAGTAATATGGATTGTATTTCAGGGACATAAAAATTAAAAGAAAAAACTTCATATTTTAAAATAACTGTAATTTTAAAACAACTATAATTTATTTTTACAAAATACATTTCAAAAGAAAAAATTTACACATTTCTTAATTTTAATTTTCCAGAAATTAAGCAACTTTTATCACATTTAATTAGATTTTTAAAAATCATGATGTCACTTTTAGCAATATCATATGAATTATATTGTCATTATACATCTATCATGTCAAATTTTCTCCATATTCTATTTGATCAGTGGCATCAGATCATGTCCTCAATTAACTGACTTCTTTCCTATTCATAAAACCCATTTGTGCCTAATCTCTCTTCTGCACTAAAGCTATCTTTTAGAATTCAGTATCTGTATAGTAACTCATTTAAGAGTCACAAAAATCCTTATTTCCATCTTACAAATGATGATTATGAGGTAAGCTCATTAGGAGAGGTTAACTTGCTTCCTCAGTGATGTACAGTGAGCAGGAACTATTGAGCTAAACTTGAGTTAGAGGAACCTGGCTCTAAAAGCTCTGTCCTTCACAACTGTAAATATTATCACTAAAGATGTCAGTATTAGCATGACCTGCGCCCACTTTGATCTACATAAATGACCATAAGCACCCATTATGTCTGATGAACGCCCCCTAATTTGTAGGTGACAATCTACAAACTTGTACCAAATTTGTGTGTTGTGTGCTAGTTGCTCGGTTGTGTCTTGACTCTTTGTGACCCCATGGACTCTAGCCCACTAGGCTCCTCTGTCCATGGGATTCTCCAGGCAAGAATACTGGAGTGGGTTGCCGTTCTCTTCTCCTGGGGATCTTCCTGATTCAGGTTTGAACCGGGGTCTCTCACATTGGACACAGTACCAAATTTAGGACCATAGGATCTATGGATAGGACCTATGGTCCTAATCATAGGACCATAGTCAACATCTTTGTCTCTATGAATCTTAGCATTCTCACTTGTGAAATGGGCATAAAACCATCTAATCTGTTAAACCTTCTAGTTTGTACTGACATCAAATGAGACCTAGAGGCAAATATACTTTTATATATACTTTAAAATTTTCTCAAATGTACTAGTAGTAGTAGAACCAAAGAAAACTCTGCAGACTAGATACACATTAACCTACAGATTCAATCAAGACTCCAATATAAGCAGGGAAAAGGCAGTGTACTTAAATGGAAAAGGAAAAGGGAAGCCTGTAGAAAGGCATACGTAGAGTGCTGTGTCTATTTTCATATTCTCATCACCTAACCCTGTTAGTATTATCACCACTTTACCCACAAGACAATTGGAAGAAACAAATCCAATTTTGAAAATATAAAGGTGATAAACAGTAACAATTTCACAAAGGGACTTCAGATGTCTTGCCTGACTGTTCTCCAAAGGAAGTGAAGTGAAGTCGCTCAGTCGTGTCCGACTCTTTGCGACCCCATGGACTGGGACATACTAGGCTTCTCAGTCGATGGGATTTTCTAGGCAAGGGTACTGGAGTGGGTTGCCATTTCCTTCTCCAGGGGATCTTCCTGACCCAGCGATCGAACCCGGGTCTCCGGCATTGTAGGCAGCAAAGGCAGGGGAAAATAACTTTTTTCTCTCCTCTCAACTATCAGCATATTCTACATCAGTGGTTTTCAGAAACATTCTGTTGAAGCAGAAATACCTCTGAGCATGTGATGATGTCGTGAAACCTATCTTGACCTCCTGAATCTAAACCTTTGGGTATGAGTACAGATAACTACATTAACAAACTCTTTAGGTCCGTGGTCCCCAATCCTTTTTGGCACCAGGGACTGGTTTCACGGAAGACAATTTTCCCATGGAGGGATTGGGGAAGAATGGTTTTCAGATGATTCAAGTACATTTATTGTGCACTTTATTTCTATTACCATTATTATATCAGCTCCACCTCAGATCATTAGGCATTAGATCCTAGAGGTTGGGCATCCTTTTCTGCTGCTGCTGCTGCTAAGTTGCTTCAGTCATGTCCGACTCTGTGAGACCCCAGAGACGGCAGCCCACCAGGCTCCCCCGTCCCTGGGATTCTCTAGGCAAGAACACTGGGGTGGGTTGCCATTTCTAGGAGATTCCTATACACACAAATGTTTGAAAATGATTGCTCAGACCCAAAACCAAAGAAACCATGCTTTTCATGTCTCAGAATAAGCAGTGCATCAGCAGTGATTATGTGGTTCTACAGCTGGATGTGTGTGTGAAGATCCAAAGTGGGTGAGAGCAGAGATGGCCACATTGATTCAACAAGTATTCAGAGGCTTGGTCTAGACTTGCACCTGAACTAAGGGCTGAGGTCGCAAAAGTGAATGAAGTATTAGCCTTACTTTTGCATGTGAAAGTGAAAGGCACTCAGTCATGTCCAACCCTTTGTGACCCCATGGACTACACAGTCCATGGAATTCTCTAGGCCAGAATACTGGAGTGGGTAGCCTTTCCCCTTCTCCAGGGGATCTTCCCAACCCAGGGTTCGAATCCAGGTCTCCCACATTGCAGGTGGATTCTTTACCAGGTGAGCCACAAGGGAATCCCTACCTTTACACAACTCAAGTAATTTACTGTAAATCATGCCAGTTTCCAAATCAAGATAACTCATCACACCTGGAGGGATTACAATAAATCCCAAGAAGGTGATATGTGGGCATCCTTTGACAAGCATGTCAGCTTTAGGAGATAATCTACTGAACAATGTTTGACAGGAAAGGCAACTCAAGCAGAGGTAACATGTTCAATGCCATGGCACCATGACGAAGTTTACCTAATTTGGAAGACTACCAGTAATAGCCAAAACTATCTATAACCAAAACTGAAAAAGCATATGCAAGAGTTGAGAGAGAGGAACTGAAAGCTTGGACTCAGTTCAGAAGACCACTATGTGGTTTGTCATCCTATGAAACTGGATTTGATTCAATGAAGCTTATGAGTGACACTGAGAAATTTCAAGAAGGGTGGCAATGTTTTGAGATTCTGGTTTCAGGAGCAGAATGTGGGATGAATTAGAGAGCAAGACTTGAATGCAGAGGATCCATTTAAGACAATATTGAAACAGACAAGGGGGATGAAAACACAATCTTAAACTATGAGAGTAGTGGTAAGAATTTAAAATATATGGTTTCCAGAGACATTTAATCATGCCACAAATATACTGGATTATCATTTCAGTTCACTCTTTGTATCCAGCTCTTTGTGACACCATGGGCTGTAGCTTTCCAGGCTCCTCTGTCCACAGAATTCTCCAGGGCAGAATACTGGAGTGGGTAGTCATTCCTTTCTCCAGCGGATCTTCCCAACCCAGGGATCGAACCCAGGTCTCCCATATTGCAGACTCTTTTTCATCTGAGACACCAGGATGCCCAAAATTTATAATAGAGAGAAGATATATTCTTGAGAAGAAATGTATTTAGTTTGGAGCATGCCAAGTTTCACACTGCTTGGGAATTAGTAAATTCAGGAATTTTTATTTCAGAGGAAAATTCTGGGTAAGAAATATTAATTTGAGAGCCATAGCAAATATTGGGCTGGCCAAAAGTTTTTTCCAGCTTCTTCCATAAGATCTTATGGAAAAAGTCAAAAAAACTTTTGGGCCAACCCAGAAGATAATAGCTGATCACATAGGAATTGATGAGAATTCTCAAAAATTGAGAGAAATCAGCCATCAGAAAAAAAGCTGAGACAGACAAGGGAAAGAGAAAATGAAGGAAGAGCATGAAAACACATGAGGAATTGTCAAAACCAATACAGTATTGTAAAGTAATTACCCTCTAATTAAAGTAAATAAATTTAAATTAATTAAAAAAAAAGAGTAGTGATGGGTAATTAAATATAGAAAGAGCATGTAAAGTTTTTTAAAAGATACAAACCAAAAACTGTCTTCCCTTTGACAACAGATCACTGAAGAATCAGCCAAAATTTTAGTTCATAGAAAGCTGAATAAATATTTCAAAAGGTTGAGGAATAAAAGGAAAATGTGCGGCTATATAGAAAGGCATAATTTAGAAAGTGCATTTGACTTGTATTTGATTTGTTTTATACTTATTTCTTGTGTGGGAATGGCTTTTAATGTCTAGTGTTTAAAATGTGGAAGGTTTTTAAACAGGTTTGTTGCACGCTAAAAAGAGCTAGCAGAAAGAAAAAAAAAAGTGTTTAGTTTCCAGAAAGAGAAAATAATTAAAGATATAAGGCAAGCCATCAAAGCATCACGTTTTGATTTTTCATGACAAGTAGGTCCCCAAAGCAAAACAGTCCAAAGCAATTTGTCAAGGTACTCATAGATCCCAAGCTGCTTTTATTTTATTTATTTTACCATAGGGCAAATTCTTATGTTCCGAATATCTCCTCTGGCCCTACTGGCTTTTCTAGTCATATTGCTTACTCTGATTCCCCTCAATGATTTGACCTCCACTCTCCAGTAATTTCTTTCATAGCCTCCTCTCTGTCATTGTCAGGTCATCATAACCAATTTTCAGAATGTTTCAATTCAGTAACTCTCCGAAGACTTCAAATACTCTCTTCAGCTAAAGTAGACCGAGTCCAGTACTGAACTTTCTGCAAAGGTCAAAACTAGGATACCAATAGTGATGTAGAAATTATATTAGAAGGTGAATGGAGACACAAGTGTTTGGCAGAAAATGAGAGGATTCTTGTTTGCTTGGGTTTACATCAATTACTTGTGAAAATGAGGGATAAGAATGAACATGGATAGTCTAAGAGGCAGTGATTTCCCACTTATCAGTTTCCAAGTCTGTGAAACCATGTTGAGGGTAAATATAATTGGAATTGAGAAGTGGAAGATGTGGAAAGAGAAATAAAGGAAAGACATAGCTCCACTCAAAGATGGAGAGAATGATCACCAAGTACATATGCTGCCTTACTAATGTTATGGTGGGAGTAGCTCCAATTTTATTTGCCATTGATTTGAAAGGCCTTCACATTGTGTTTGTAGATGTTGAAGAAGCCAATGGCAGTTATATTAGCTTCCAAAGGCTGCCACGACAGAGAGCCACAAACTGGGTGGCTTCCAACAATCATTTTATTGTCTCAGAGTTCTTTAGTCCCTAAATCTGAGATCAAAGTGTCAGAGGGCCATGCTTTCTCAGAAGGCTCTGGGGAAGAATATACTGCATGCCTTTCTCTCAGTCCCTGGTGTTGCTGGCAACTCTTGGAATCGTTGCCTTGTAAAAGCATCACTCTACCTCCATTATCACAAGACACTTTCTCTGTATTCCCTTCAAATCATCTTCCTCTCTGTATGTCTGTCGTATTGGATGAAGGCCCACTCTTTAATAATTCTGTCTACAAAGACCCCATTTTCAAATAACGTTCATGGGTACCAGGGGTTAAGACTTCAACATATCTTCTCAGGGTATACCACTCAATCTTTGGCAGCTGAAATGACTGAGCCAGAGCTGTGCAGGGTGCTGGCAGGGAGGCTGTGGACAAAGGCTGAAAACAAAGATAATGGCTGCAGAATATCCAAAGACACCCATTGATGGGGGTAATAAGAAAGGGATGTGTGCTGAGGGAAGAAAAAGGACACTAATAGGATGTTCATACATAAGAGAAAAAAAGATTTCACAACAGAGAACGAGAGGTGCTTCCTTTAAACCTCAGAATAATTATGCTTCCTCTGGGGTATTGGTAAGTTTCAGTTTCCATGGCAAAAACATAATTTTCATATATTACTCAATAAGGGGTTCAGTTCAGTTCAGTCGCTCAGTAATGTCTGACTCTTTGCGACCCCATGAATCGCAGCACGCCAGGCCTCCCTGTCCATCACCAACTCCCGGAGTTCACTCAGACTCACGTCCATCGAATCAGTGATGCCATCCAGCCATCTCATCCTCTGTCATCCCCTTCTCCTCCTGCCCCCAATCCCTCCCAGCATCAGAGTCTTTTCCAATGAGTCAACTCTTCACATGAGGTGGCCAAAGTCCTGGAGTTTCAGCTTTAGCATCAGTCCTTCCAAAAAAATCCCAGGGCTGATCTCCTTCAGAATGGACTGCTTGGATCTCCTTGCAGTCCAAGGGACTCTCAAGAGTCTTCTCCAACACCACAGTTCAAAAGCATCAATTTTTTGGTGCTCAGCTTTCTTCACAGTCCAACTCTCACATCCATACATGACCACTAGAAAAACCGTAGCCTTGACTAGACGGACGGTAGATAGTAATAAATAAAATTTAAAATACAAATGTCTGATTAATCTATTTTAGAAAGAATTTGAGATATGTGAGTAAATGAATAAAATGGTAGTAAATAATTGCTTTTTATCATGACTAAAAGCTTTTGAATAATTAATTGATATGTCACTTCTTTTGATGGATTTTATATTATGCACATATGATATAAAATCTGAAGCTAATATATAAAACCACAGGACTATCAAAATTTAAAATAATTGTAAACAGGATAGAAATGACTCTGGGTTGCTTTATGGTGTCTTAAGATTACAAGAAACTGGAAAATTCTTAAAGAGATGGAAATGCCTCGTGAGAAATCTGCATGCAGGTGAAGAAGCAACAGTTAGAACCCTGACATGGGACAATGGAATGGTTCCAAATAGGGAAAGGAGTACTTCACGGATGCATATTGTAACCCTTATATGCAACTTGGTGCAGAGTACACCACGTGAAATGCCGAACTGGATGAAGCACAAGCTGGAATCCTGATTGCCAGGAGAAATATCAATAACCTCAGATATGCAGATGACACCACCCTTATGGCAGAAAGTGAAGAGGAACTAAAGAGCGTCTTGATGAAAGTGAAAGAGGAGAGTGAAAAAGTTGGCTTAAAACTCACCATTCAGAAAACTAAGATCATGGCATCTGGCCCCATCACTTCATGGCAAATAGATGGGAAACAATGGAAACAGTGACAGACTTTATTTTCTTGGGCTCCAAAATCAATGCAGATAGTGACTGCAGCCATGAAAATAAAAGATGCTTGCTCCTTGGAAGAAAAGCTTTGACAAACCTATACAGTGTGTTAAAAAGCAGAGACTACTTTGCCAAAAAGATCCATCTAGTCAAAGCTATGGTTTTTCCAGTAGTCATATATGGGGGTGAGAGTTGGCCCATAAAGAGAGCTGAGCACCGAAGAATTGATGCTTTTGAACTGTAGTGTTGGAGAAGACTCTTGAGAGTCCCTTGGACTGCAAGGAGATCAAACCAGTCAATCCTAAAGGAAATTAGTCCTAAATATTCATTGGAAGGACTGATGCTGAGGCTGAAACTGCAATACTTTGGCCACCTGATACAAAGAACTGACTCATTAGAAAAGATCCTCATATTGGGAAAGACCGAAGGTAAGAGGATAAGGGGACGACAGAGGATGAGATGGTTGGACGGCATCACTGACTCAATGGATATGAGTTTGAGCATACTCCAGGAGTTGGTGATGGACAGGGAAGACTGGCATGCTGCAGTCCATGGGGTCACAAATAGACACAACTGAGTAATGGAACTAAACTGAACTGAACTGGAGATAGACTCAACTTCATTAATGTACATAGTTATATAATGGACACTTTTGAATTTTCTCTGTCTACTTTCCTCTAATTAACAGGCATCTAGTAGGCCCTCAATAAACACTTCTTTAGTGAATGTGCATTAATTGTTAAATAATAGTATAGACAGTTTATACACATTTTGAGTCTCAGCAAATATCCATTGCTTTAGAGTCTAATATTTATCACCTGTCATATTTTGCACATGTAAGTTCTGGCTTGAGCAGTAGACAATTAAGAAGCACTTTAAGACCAGTATTGATCCTCTTATTTACCCCTAATGGCTGTTTGTCTAATAAATATGCAATTTTATAATCAACCTCCCACAAAATTTATCAAGCATTTTTCCAGTTTCCGTGGCACAATATTAAGCCTCAAAGGTGAATTAATGTATCCTGTTAGCCCAAAACAGGAAAGCAATACAATCTATAAACTAAGCAATTTGTACTACAAAATACACACTGTTTGCTTTTCAGTGTGGTTTGTAGGTTTTGATTTGGTTTCCCCTCAAATGAGAGATAACAGGGGCTGCTAAGGGATAGCCTTTATGCCTTACAACTAAATGTAGTAGTAAACATTTATTTACGTGTAATAAAAATATAACAGTAACAAGGAGATTAGTGATCCCAGTAAAATATACATTATATTATTTAAAGTAGTAATGCTGTTCAAATTATGTTGCATCTAACTTCATTTTATTTTTCCTGCTTTTGTTTTCTGATTCTCTTAACCTTAACTTGATTTAAAATTGTCTCCTATAAGTATAATCTCCCAGGTGACTCAGTGGTTAAAGAATCCACCTGCCAATGCAGGAAACTGGTTTTGATTCCTGGGTTGAGAAGATCCTCTGGAGAAGGAAATGACAACCCATTCCAGTGTCTTGCCTATGAAATCCCATGAACAGAGGAGCCTGGTGAGCTACAGTTTTGAGTATCACAAAAAGTCAGACAAAACAGCACCTACGTGCACGCACTACATATATACTTATATTTTGTAAGCTTATCCACAGCCTTTTGAAGAGTATGGCTAAAAATTAAAGAAAAAAAGTCAAAGTACATTAGATAAAATATAGCTAATTCATTCCCTTTAACTCTCAATTGATAGATAATTACATAAATTTTTTAAAGAAAAGCCTTATAGGAAGTATCTACTAAGCATGGTAACAAAGGCCGTCACTTAACTCTAGCAATAAGCAATGTGTGACATATTCAAATTGAATTTTGAATTCCATGTGTATGTGGTTGGGGGGGATAATTTGGTTATTTTTTTGTCAGCAAAAAGATAATTCAAAAAAATTCAAAAAGAGAAAAGAGAAATCTAATATATTAGATTGTCCACTAATTAAAGCTGTCAAATTTCTCCACTGTGAGGATTATTAAGAAATGGCACATGCATACTTTCAAATGTACTTTGGGCATTACTTGTATAATTATCTTAGAACAATAAGAACATCATCAATAAAAAAACAAGATGTTTTATAATTTTATACTATTGTGTATCAGTTTGTTTATCGAATTCTAGTACCATAGATTTTTAGATCTCTGTGAGGGAGTTATAATATCAGTTTATATAATTGTGTTGGGAATAAACAGAAAAGATTTTGTTGGAAGGAAGCCAGAGGACCCATAACAGACAACTGAATAAATGGAAAATAATTTTAAAACAGTTTATTGGAAGATTACCAATTACATAAGGATTATAGGATAGAGTAAACTTTGGAAAATCTCCAAACATATATATATATACACACATACAATGAATTATACTTTACATTTATAATCAAATTTGACAGAACCGTATCAATCTGCTGAAAAATTCACAGTACTCCCACTAAAACATTGTATCAAAGATTATAATGCTACAAAATTACTATAAAATCAAATCTGCTTCTATGACCTAAATCTACTTCATTATAATATTCTATAAGTAAATTAATGTATAATATTTGTGATACATTATTCATTAAGGTTTTGTGACATCTTAAATTCACTTAAATTTTTGTATGCATTTTACATATACTGAACCCAGTATATGATTCCAGAAAACATGGCATTCTCTCTTAGTTTGAAAAAACAATAACCTCACTTTGCTATTTAGATCTCCACCATTTTGCTTAGAGTAAGATAAATGAATGAAGAAACTCTTCAGATTATCAGTCTCATAAATCTGTGAAAATACAGATTTTTATTATGCAAATAAGAATTTAATATTTGTTATAAACATGTGTTTTATATTTATGTCAAGAAGGCAATGGCAACCCACTCCAGCACTGTTGCCTGGAAAATCCCATGGATGGAGAAACCTGGTAGGCTACAGTCCTTGGGGTCGTGAAGAGTCGGTCACGACTGAGCGACTTCACTTTCACTTTCATGCATTGGAGAAGGAAATGGTAACCCACTCCAGTATTCTTGCCTGGAGAATCCCAGGGACAGAGGATCCTGGTGGGCTGCCGTCTACGGGGTTGCACAGAGTCGGACACGACTGAAGTGAGTTAGCAGCAGCAGCAGATATAAGATGGACAGATATATACATATACATATATATATATATGCATATATATATACACACACACACACACGCACACATACACACATACCCATTTGGATCTATTCTATCTACCTATTCTATTTATCTGTCTCTATGAGGAGGAATTTATTGCAGTTTTTTTTTTTTTTTAACAGAATAGGCTTATATATATTTAAAATATGTAATACATGTTTGGAGAAGAAAATGGCAACCCACTCCAGTTTCTTGCCTGGAGAATCCCATGGACAGAGGAGCCTGGTAGGCCATGGTCCATGGGTTCGCAGAGAGTCAGATATGACTGAAGGGACTAAGCATAGCAATACACTTTGGATAATAACTTATTTTAAAAGAAGTAAATGAAGAAAACAGGGTAAAGTAAAAAAGCAGTAGTGTGAATTTAAATACTTCAAAATGTTAATACACAAAATATATAATGACCTCTCTCATTTTGATAAAATGAAGTTTTAAGCATTTTTGCAAATTGTCATATATAATCATGACAACTTCCCTCCAGAGCTATGCTCACTCACCAAGCTGATGCACAGAAAGTCTGAGCCACCAGTTAAGTTCAAACTTATGATAGGTGGCAGAGGCTGCTTTGAAATTCAGCAAGGCTGACTCCAAAGCATGAACTCAGTTAGGACAGAGGACTTCCAACATTTTCCTAGAGGATGACCATGACTTGGGCTTTGGTTTTTATCACAAAAATAACAAAATCCATTTGATGTGTCACAGCATTCACAATCCAAAAACACGTCAGTTACACAGAAGAAACACCAAGAGCATAAAACCATTACCCTGTGAGTCTTCATAAATTGGATGCTGGATAATATAAGATAAAGATTCTCACTAGCATCGTCACAGTGAATGGAATTAGTGTCCAATCACTTTTTCTTACAACAGTTTTCAGTGTCAGCAATGACAGCACAATTCTAAGACAAGGATCACTTGGTTGTTGTTGTTTTTGTTGCTGGGTGGTGTGATTCAAATAAATACCTCTCTGGAGCACTTGCTGAAGTCATAAGTAATTTACAGGATCAACTATAGAATAAAACAGTTCCCTTCAGACTATCCTCTCAATTAAGGATTGGAAACCGATTGTGCAGCATTAAGGTTGAGATCAGTCTCCTTGATAATACCTATAATATTTTCATTCTGATAAGTAACTAGAAGTCACCTATCTTTCTAAATTACTGTAGTCTCTATCATTGTACAGTCATCTGAGCTAGCCAGCTTTAGAATTCTCGTATTTTCTTAGGAAAATGGAACAGAAGGGAACTTGCCTGGCTAGAAAACAAGCTTGACTCTGCAGAGAGGTATACTGTGGGCAAGCCAGGACCCTGCTTTAAGAAGTTTCTGGTTATGAGATAAAGAGGTGTGCTCATAACTCAGTCCCATAACGGGGAAAGAAAACAAAATCTTTCTCCCATAAGATCTCTCAGGTAGCTGAAAAAGAAACCTATAGACAATTCATAGAAAAGTATTGTTTTTTTAAACTCATACCATCTTCAATAACTAAAAGCCATATATTCAGTCATGCAACTGATCATACTACAAAGAATGACAAAAGAAAATCCAAGAGATTGACTGCTATCAAAAAGAGTTCTAGAGGAGTCTAGAAGATCGATGGTCTAAAGAAACTGAAAATCCTTAGTTTGGGTAGGCTGTCTACTCGACGCATGTTGCCTCATTCTGCATAATTAATTTATCAAGGATAACATGCGTGTGTGCTAAGTTACTTTAGTTGTGTCCAACTGTAATCCAATGGACCATAGTCCCCCGGGCTCCTCTGTTGATGGGATTCTCCAGGTAAGAATACTGGAGTGGTTTGCCATGCCCTCCTGCAGGGGATCTTCCCAATCCAGGGATTAAACTTTTATCTCTTTTATCTCCTGCATTGGCAGGTGCATTCTTTACCACTAGCACCACCTAAAGGCATTCAACTTCAAATTTAAAAGTCAGAACAGGAAGTACCTGCCCATGTTCTTGATCCTCAAATTAGCATTAAGGTCTAAGATCTGGGAAATTCTAAAATGAGAAAAAAAAAATCATTCAGTCAACATATGTTGAGTGTTTACTTCATGCCAGGCACTGTTCCAAAGATACAGACCAAGATATCTCATCTTATATTCTGGCAAGGAAGGCAAATAGTAATATTCAGTGATAAGTAAATTATGAAGTATGATATACATGGTGAATATACATGCACAAAAGAGAAACAGAACTTTTCAGTGAAGATGCAATGCGAGGTATGATGGATACTGACGGAACAGAGGAAGAAAGCATGTTGGATAAGGGGAGAGCATTTCGGGGAAGAGAACAACTTGCACAAGGATGTCTAGACAGAGACATCTTGGATTTCCAAAAAAAGTTAGTGTGACTGGAGCAGAGGAGCGATGTAGACAGAGAGCTGTAGGAAATGAAGTCAGAAACATAAGGAGTGAGAGGTGGGGGAAGGCGATGTAGAGATTGTGAAACATGCAAGGGATTTTTTTTTCTTTCTTTTAGTCTGAAATGGGAAAACTTTGGCTGTATTTGAATAGGGCTCCAAAATGGTCTGAATGAGATTTAAATGAAATATCATGATATCTATCAACATTCTGGGGGAGGGGGCGGACAATGGAAGAAGAATGAGGTCCATTAGGAGGGTAACACAGTACTGGGTCTAATCAAAAATACTAAGCCAAATGCCATAGACTGCTGGATACTTGTAAGAAAATTAAGCACTCATAAGAAAAGCACGCTCACACATGTGATTGTATGTACACATACACATGCACACACACACACAGAGTAGTTGCTCCAGGCAAAACCTCTTAGGGTAGAGAGATTGTAGTGACAGGATGATTTGCATGACAGTGATGTCCTGTTTCATGTAACTTGTAAAGGGAATTGACTGTTAACATACTGAAAGAGGGAAGAAAGAGAAAAGAGCATATGGAATCTTGCTTTAGTCAGATGGATGGCCCTCCTTCCCTTCATTTTGGCCTCTCCATCTTATACAAACCTGGGTCAGAATACTAATTATCTAAATAGTCAAGAAAGACATATGTCCTAGTCCCTGTGGTTTGTTGCTAACCAAAATAGAACCTGAGAATCATCAAAAAATTAAATTGGCGTTATGATATTCATATGCTCAGTTGTGCCTAAATCTTTGCGACCCCATGGACTGTAGCTCACCAGGCTCCTCTGTCCATGGGATTCCCAGGCAAGAATAATGCAATAGGTTGCCATTTCCTTCTACAGGAGATCTTCCTGAGCCAGGGATCTCCCGTGTCTCCTACATTGCAGGCATTTTTTTTTTTTTTTAAACCGCTGAGCCACTAGGAAAGTGTAAAGTATATATGTATAATTTATTATTGCAAAACACACATGAATTGGGGAGCATGTTAAATCTCTTGCTGATTACGTGAGACTCAGTGCAAGGAAGAAGCTCTGGAGACAGCTTCTTGGAGCCTTGGTTTCTGAAAGTCTATCCAGACAAATATTAATTCTGGCTTCAGTTTTTTCTGGTCCATAGGGATCAAGAAATAAAGGAAAACATTTAGGATATGCTTCAATGTAAGGAATTCTCTTCAAATCTGTAACTGTGACTATTTCTGTTAAGGTGATCAAATGCTTAGAATTATAAATTAATGATCATATTCAATGTTTTTTTTTTTTTCTTTTCATGCTTAACTAATCCTCTAGCAAAATAATTGTTGGTGATATCATTATTATTATGATTAGAAGTAGTAACAGAATTAGTAGTAGTGGTTGTACTAGTATTGCTAAGAATGTTCTATTGAAATTATTTGGCTTATAGAATCTCAAAGGCTAGGGACTTTTGATACACAGGCATCTTTTTAATTCTGTTTTCCTAACCTACCATCCTACCCCACACTCTTGGCTTTTGATACTCTGCTGATATGATTTGCCTCATCTAATTGCTATATATGTTAGAGACCATGCACTTTAACTCAACACTAAATTAATTTGTGACTTGACTGGTTTGAAATGTCAGGTAGCAGCATTATTCCAGTAAATCAAATATGATGTCTGTTGTGAGAAATATTTGATTGAAGAGGCAGTTAAACCATGTGTCTGTCGGATTGTCTATAAATAGAAGATTCTGTAGGGCCATACCTACAAGAACTAAGGGAATGTTTCTGACAGAGGGGGTAAAGAATAACAAACCTCTTCTGCATAATGTGTTTATTTTCCTGTGTATGTAAAGAATAAAGCTCAATATTAGATGTGTTTCTGTCTATATTTCAAAGGACTTAATTAGATATGTTATCATCAAAGTTGTTGAAAAACTCCAACATGAGAATTATTTGAGGATCAGCATAATTTAAAACTCAGGCTTTCTTTACTTTTATTTTCTATCCAAACAACAGTGCAAAGTTTATAAGAGAGATCAAGAATAGAGGTGGCAGAGGATCCCTGGAATCTCCCTTTGTTATTCATGGAAAAACATGAAGATTCATCCATGTTGCAAGGTCTAAGTAGCCTCAGTGTTGAGAGGAATCTGGAACTATGAACTTGCTGTGTTTAGAGTGTGATGGTTTAGGAGGAGCTATGCAAGGACCAAGTAGACAGTTTAAGAAAATAATATTTTTTTTTATGACACAGTTACTTCCAAGTTCTACTTACTGGCTTGAGACTATTTAAAATTTCAGACCACGAGGCAAGGCTGCAGGCACTAAACATGTAGATGTTTTGTTCCAGAAGTAGGAGCCCCTTGGCTTTGACCTCGGATTCTTTTCAGAATCCTCATCTGAGAACTGGGATAAGCTGCTCAAGAGCACAAGCAAAACACCATATTTCTAAACTGACATCAACTATGTTAACTGCTCTAAAAGGTCCAAGTCCAGTCAAGGCAAAGGAGACAGTTATTTAAAAGGACATAAAATATGACTTCCAATTCCATTTTAGTAATAAACTAAGATTATCATATTCCCATATATCTTGGGCTCCAAAGCCAATGTGGACAGTGACTGCAGCCATAAAAATAAAGATGTTTGCTTCTTGGAAGAATAGCTATGACAAGTCTAGATGGCATACTAAAAAACAGAGTCATCATTTTGCTGACAAAGGTCTGTCTACTCAAAGCTATGGTTTTTTTCAGTAGTCATGTAAGGATATGGGAGTTGGACCATAAAGAAGGCTGAGCACTGAAAAACTGATGATTTTGAAATGTGGTGCTGAAGACTCTTGAGAGTCCCTTGAACAGCAGGAACTCCAACCAGTCCATCCTAAAGGAAATCAGTCCTGAATATTCACTGAAGGACTGATGCTGAAGCTGAAGCTCCAGTACTTTGGCTACCTGATGTGAAGAGAAGACTCATTGGAAAAGACACTGATGCTGGCTAAGATTGAGGGCAGGAGAAGAAGGGAATGGCAAAGGATAAGATGGTTAGATGGCACTATTGACTCAATGGACATAAGTTTGACCAAACTCTGGGACATAGTGAAGGACAGGAAGGCCTAGGGTACTGCAGTCCATGGGGTCACAAAGAGTCGGACACGACTGAGACTGAACAACAGCAAAATAAATATATTCCAGATTTTATAAATAACAATTGTTAAACTGCATTGCAAATAGAACTTACAGTTGATCAGCCTGAATTATCTAGTTTATATATGAAAGTTTGACATTTATAGATCTTGCTCCTAATGGTCATCTTACTTCACTCCTTGACACTACTTTAAAAATCTAAGCATATTTTGACATTCTCCATCCCTTTGGGAATCAGTTGACTTTTTAAAAAGACCGTATGGAACAGTAGGGATACATAAAAGCAAAATTCAGAAAAAATATATTTTTTTAAAAAAAAGTTCAGAAGTTCAATCTCCAAGAGATACATTTTTTACATAACCACATACAAATATAGAACATAAAGTTTAATAATGTTTGTTAGAACATTAGAACAAATATAGAACATAAAGTTTAATAATCTTACATAGGTAAGATTTGTTAATTTAAGGAAGATTCCTTATTGTCGGTCTGTAATTTGCATGGTGCTGGGAATAAAAGGATGAGTGAAAAACAAGGTCATTATGATCACTGACCATGCAGCCTAGTTGCAGCATAGTCATCCAACTAAATAGATATTTACCAACTCTGACATGTTATGAGTAAGATACAGGATGTGTTAAGAATAAGGAACATGGAGCCCAATTCTAGGTTTGGGGGTCAGGGATGAATTCCTGAAAACCCACATTAAATTATATAATATAATGAATCCTAAGGGAGGAAGTGCTTGGCAATATAAAAGAATCAAAGAGAAGGAAGCCAGTGTGGCTGGAGGGCAAGTTCAAGGAGCATATGCATGACATGAAGTCTTTTATCCTAAGCATAATGGAAAATACATTGAGGAGATTCTGGTAGGGCTGTGAAATGAATGGATTTATGTTTTAAAATAATATTTGGGCTTGAGGGTTGAAAATAGATCTCAGGTCACAAAGTGTAGGAGACATGTTAGCCTGATAATACCTTGATCTCAGATAATTTATCAGTGAGACACATCCAATATATAATATGAATTTTGCAGATTTTCTCTCGCATCAAAGAAAACAAAACTCTAACAGGTGTTACAAATTCAAGTTAGACCAGCAATAGAAAAATAATCTAATTCACAAATATTAAAAAGAATAGCAGTAAGGCCGTAAAAGATTCAAGTTAACCACATGTATGTGAAAGTGAAGTCACTCAGTCGTGTCCAAATCTTTGCAGCCCCATAGACTGTAGCCTACCAGGCTTCTCCGTCCATTGGATTTTCCAGGCAAGGGTACTGGAGTGGGTTGCCATTTCCGCCACATGTATAGTGTTTCATTTATATGTGTTGCCTACTGATGAGAGTAAAATGGGGAAATGTAAGTCAGAAATAAAAATAAACAATATTTCTAATCCCTTGATATTTGTTTATTTTCTCATTAAGCAACAAATATCCCAAGCTATAATTAAGAGAGAGGATACTGTGTGATCATTATTCTAAAACTTTCTCAAATACTCACAAAATAATCTTCGCTGAGTATAGCAGTCTGCACTGATACAGTCTAACATTATCTTACCTGCATTTTTTTCACAATGATCAGTTTCAATTCTACATGAACCTTAAACATGCACATTTTTACATTTATATAAGTATTAATGAAAATTCACATGTAATTAATTTGGAAGTTAGAATAATTTTTGTATTGCCTTTAGGTAAACTGAGTGTTTTTTAGAAAAAAGTACACATTAGGATGAAAAGACTTTTTTTCCCCAAAGCAGTATACATTATATATGCCTAGAGTTGTTTATCTGCCTCTTTGAAGACTGCTGCTTTTGTTGACTGCATTTCAAACTATATTTCATAGCAAACTATTTACAGAGTTTAAATCTGCTAAATTTGTGTTGCTGGAAAGTCAAAGTGAAGATTTCATTTCTATTTCTCAAGTATGTTTGTAGGTGGAAATGAAAACGGGGAGGGAGACTGGTGCACTGATTTAATAAACTTTACAAACACCAAGAATAACTAACAAATGAGGAAGGAAAGTGCTTCAATAAACAAACATTATGAAGCAGTACAGAATTTGCAAAAAAAGTTAGTTTTTCCTATATTTCCAAATCTTAAAGGTCTGCAAGTTGGCAGTACTAAATGACTTTCATTTGAACAGTGAGAGCGCTAGTGTACCTCAGCCATAAGAATCCACAATCAACTGTTCACGGATACAGAAAATCCCTTGTTATACTTTTTCTATAATCTTGCATATTGTTGTATATAAAACTCAGTGATCACGGCAATCACACAGAGTCCTTAAATCACATGTGATGTTGCTTTCACACATAGAGACAACAAAATTAGGTATTTGCTTTATTGACATTAGATAGAGGGTTTAGTCTAATCTAAAATGTTAAGCTAAATGCCATCGACTGCTGGATACTCATAAGATTAAACCTACATGCACACATGCTTGCATATGCATGTGTATGTACATACACACACAACACACACACAATAATTGCTGCAGGAAAAACCTCTTAGGGTAGAGAGGTTGTAGTGACAGGTTGATTTACTTGCTGGTGATGTCCTAGCTCATGTAACTTGCAAGAGGAATTGGCTTGCTAACATGTTGAAAGAGGAAAGAAACAGAAAAGAATATATGGGGTCTTGTTTTAGGCAAACAGATGCGCCTCCTTCCCTTCATTTTGGCCTCTCCATCTTACGCAAGCCTAGGTCAGAATATTATTATCTAAATAGGCAGGAAAGACGTATGTCCTAGTTCCCGTGGTTTGTTCCCAACCAAAATAGAACCTGCAAATCATCCAAAAATTAAATTGAGGCCGTGATGTGTGTTTGCCCAGTTGTTCAGTCATGTCTGAATCTTTGCAACCTGATAGACAGTTGCCTACCAGGCTCCTCTATCCATGGGATTTCCCAGGCAAGAACACTGGAATATGTCATTTCCTACTCCAGGAGATCTTCCTGACCCAGAGATTGAACCCATATCTGTTGTGTCTCCTGCATTGGCAGGCAGATTCCTTACCACTAACACCACCTGGGAAATCCCTGTGTTATGGTATTGACAATAACCAAAAATAATAATTTTTAAAATATTAAGAAAAAGTACATAAAATAACAACTCACACCTGACTTGATAATTTAGTTGTGAAGATTCATCCTTGAAAGATTTTTTTTTTTTCCTTATTGGACTATAACTGAAGGCAATGAAGCTGCTCCCCAAACTGAAGAAGAAAAACATTAACTAAACTACGCATATGTGATATGTGACAAGACTTAAGCACAGCAGAAATGCCTCCAGTTATTTCTTGATAGAAATTTTACTGAAATAACATGTGGGAAAACATACACTGAAAAGCCATAGCTCAGTAGCAAGGTAACGAAGCAGGATCTTATGGATCTTTCCCAGAACAAGACACATCCCTCCATGTCCTCTGCCTGCCTTTTGTCTGCAGAAGAACTTTAAAGAATAAATTGAATCAGAGAAGTGAGAAGATGTAGGAAAAAGGGAAAATAGTCAAGCAAGACTAAGTAATGATAGTTCAGCTGTTAAACAAAGTCAAGGACTTTAATTCCTCCTCAAGGGCTATAGATAATATTCTGAGCCATATTCTTTGAAATATTTTAACAGACACTGAAACCCCACCAGGTGGAAGAAGTTAACTGTTTACTGACCACAAGCAACTAGACTCCAGGATAGTTATAACCAGAGTGTGATGATATTGACTCCCAGTTACCTCACCACCAACCACTCAGAAGAATGTCCAAGAGCTTATCACACACATAGTAATCTGCCTATGTCATTCTGTCTTTAAAGAAAAAAAAAAAAAAAACCTTGAATGTCTTCAGAAAGTTTGGGTGTTTTAAGCACTAGCTACTTAGACTCCTTGCTTGGCACCATGAGATAAATGCTGCAGTTCTGTTCACAATGATCTGATGTCAGTACATTGGCTTTACTGCACATACCCAAGCTCACTTTGGTAATAGCAATAGTGTTGAATTAGGTGTTTGGTGTTTGCTTTATTACTATTAATTCAGCTTGCATCCTCTTATATAACCATTGTAATTTCAGCAAATTACAAGTCCCATATTCTTGGTAACTTTTGCTGCAGTTTCAAAAAAAATGAAATTATTTTTAAAATTGCACTAAACTCTACTATTGCTATCTAATTATTTACCCTCTATTATACATAAAAGAAGGCAATGGCAACCCACTCCAGTACTCTTGCCTGCAAAATCCCATGGACAGAGGAGCCTGGTAGGCTGCAGTCCATGGGGTCTCCAAGAGCCGGACAGGACTAAGCGCCTTTGCTTTCACTTTTCACTTTCATGCATTGGGTGAGGAAATGGTAACCCACTCCAGTATTTTTGCCTGGAGAATCCCAGGAACAGAGGAGCCTGGTGGGTTGCCGTCTATGGGGTTGCACAGAGTCAGACACGACTGAAGTGATTTAGCACTAGCAGCATACATAAACATACATTATCTGTAGTTATTTCTTTTTATTCCTCTGTATCTTCTAACGCGATATCAGTCCAGTTCAGTCACTCAGTTATGTCCAACTCTTTGCAACCCTGTGGACTGCAGCACGCCCGGCTTCCCTATCCATTACCAACTCCTGAAGCTTGTTCACATTCATATCTATCGAGTTTGTGATGCCATCCAACCATCTCATTCTCTGTTGTCCACTTCTCCTCCTGCCTTCAATCTTTCCCAGCATCAGGGTCTTTTCGAATGAGTCAGTTCTTTGCATCAGGTGGCCAAAGCATTGGAGTTTCAGCTTCTGAAACAATCCTTCCAATGATCCTGAGAGCTCAGTTGGTAAGGAATCTGCCTGTGATGCAGGAGACCCTAGTTCAATTCCTGGGTCAGGAAAATCCGCTGGAGAAGGGATAGGCCACCCATGCCAGTATTCTTGGGCTTTCCTTGTGGTTCAGATGGTCAAGAACCTGCCAGCGATGCGGGAGACCTAGGTTTAATCCCTGGGTTGGGAAGGTAACCTGGAGAAGGGAAAGGCAACCCACTCCAGTAATCTGGCCAGTAGAATTTCATAAACTATACAGTCCATGGGGTCACAAAGAGTCAGACACAACAGAGTAACTTTACTTTTTAGGTTATCAGTCCTTCCAATGAATGGTCAGCACTGATTTCCTTTAGGATAGACTTGTTGGATCTCCTTGTAGTCCAAGGGACTCTGAAGAATCTTATTGAACACCATAGTTCAAAAGCATCAATTCTTCAGCACTCAGCTTTCTTTATAGTCCAACTCTAACATCCATACATGACTACTGGAAAAACCATAGCTATGAGTAGATGGACATTTGTCAGCAAAGTAATGTCTCTGCTTTTTCATATGCTGTCTAGGTTAGTCATAGCTTTTCTTCCAAGGAGCAAGTGTCTTTTAATTTCATAGCTACATTTACCATCTGCAGTGATTTTGGAGCCCAAGAAAATAAAGTCACTCACTTTGTCCATTGTTTCTCCATCTATTTGCCATGAAGTGATGGGACTGGATGCCATGATCTTAGTTTTCTGAATCTTGAGCTTTGAGCCAATTTTTTCACTCTCCCCTTTCACTTTCATCAAGAGGCCCTTTAGTTCTTCTTCACTTTCTGCCATAAGGGTCGTATCATCTGCATATTTGAGGTTATTGATATTTCTCCCAGCAGTCTTGATTCCAGCTTGTGCTTCATCCAGCCTGGCATTTCGCATGATATACTCTGTATATAAGTTAAATAAGTAGGGTGACAATAGACAACCTTGATGTACTCCTTTCCCAATTTGGAACCAGTCTGTTGTTCTATGTCCAGTTCTGTTGTTTATTGACCTGCATGCAGATAAGTTAAGTTGGTCTGGTATTCCCATCTCTTGAAGAATTTTCAACAGCTTGTTGTGATCCACACTGTCAAAGGCTTTGCAATAGTCAATAAAGCAGATGTAAATGTTTTCCTGGAATTCTCTTGCTTTTTTTGATGATCCAAGGGATATTGGCTATTTGATCTCTGGTTCCTCTGCCTTTTCTAAATCCAACTTGAACTTCTGGAAGTTCACGGTTTATGTACTGTTGAAGCCTGGCTTGGAAAATTTTGAGCATTACTTTGCTATGGGCTGAGACGAGTGCAATTGTGTGGTGGTTTGAACATTCTTTGGCATTGCCTTTCTTTGGGATTGGAGTGAAAACTGACCTTTTCCAGTCTTGTGGCCACTGCAGAGTTTTTCAAATTTGCTGGCATATTGATTGCAGCACTTTCACAGCATCATCTTTTAGCATTTGAAATAGCTCAACTGGAATTTCATCACCTCCACTAGCTTTGTTTGTAGTGATGTTTCCTAAGGCCCACTTGACTTCACATTGCAGGATGTCTGGCTGTAGGTGAGTGATCACACCATCGTGGTTATTTGAGTCATGAAGATTTTTTCTGTATAGTTCTTCTGTGCATTGTTGCTATCACTTCTTTATACCTTCTGCTTCTGTTAGGTCCATACCACTTCTGTCCTTTATTATGCCCATCTTTGCATGAAATGTTCCCTTGGTATTTCTAATTTTCTTGAAGAGATCTCCATTCTTTCCCATTCTATTGTTTTCCTCTATTTCTTTGCACTGATCACTGAAGACGGTTTTCTTATCTCTCCTTGCTATTCTTTGGAACTCTGAATTCAAATGGTTATATCTTTCCTTTCCTTCTTTGCATTTAGCTTCTCTTCTTTTCACAGCTATTTGTAAGGCCTCCTCAAACAGCCATTTTGCTTTTTTGCATTTTTTTTGGGGGGGGGTGGTCTTGATCACTGCCTCCTTTACAATGTCATGAACCTCCACCCATAGTTCTTCAGGCACTCCATCTATCAGATCTAATACCTTGAAGCTCTTTGTCACTTCCACTGTATAGTTGTAAGGGATTTGATTTAGGTCATACCTGAATGGTCTGGTGGTTTTCCCTACTTTCTTCAATTTATGTCTGAATTTGACAATAAGAATTTCATGATCTAAACCACAGTCAGCTGCTGGTCTTGTTTTGCTTACTGAGCTTCTCCATCTTTGGCTGCAAAGAATATAAACAATCTGATTTTGGTATTGACCATCTTGTGATGTCCATGTTTAGAGTCTTCTCTTGTGTTGTTGGAAGAGGGTGTTTGCTATGACCTGTGGGTTCTCTTGGCTAAACTCTGTTATCCTTTGCCCTTCTTTGTTTTGTACTCCAAGGCCAAGTTTGCCTGTTACTCCATGTATCTCTTGACTTCCTATTTTTGCATTCCAGTCTCCTATAATGAATAGGACATCTTTTTTTGGTGTTAGGTCTAGAAGGTCTTGTAGGTTTATTAACCTTTAACTAACTTTGCTAACACGATATAGTAAAGGAATATGGGCTCTGAAACCGAGGAATCTGGGCATGAATTGTGATGCTGTCTCTTAATTGCTCTGCAATCTGAAGACGGTTTCTAATTTTTCAATGAACTGAATAAAGAAATGCATGATAGAATGGATAAAATGCATGATAAACATTGAATGTACTATTACAAAGTTTAACTCAGTTTCTCTCTTCTCTTCTGCTAATTATGTTTAGGGTCTTCTTTTCTAAAAATGAATCAGGTCCAAAATCTCAACCTTTTCTTATTGTCCACTCCATTCAATCATTTAAAACTTATGCCCTTTCATATTTAAACACTACAAGCACACAAACTGTAGTTGTGTGTAGTTTGTGAAGCAACACAAACTTGTTGTTTCCATGTCCCATTCACTAGTATATAATTATTATTATATTATTACTGGTATATAATCCAGATTGTATTTATCTGCTTCATTTGGGGAAAAAAATGCCTAGCAACCAACAGTAGAATATATATCATTGATTAAAAGTAGGCCAGGATTCTGCAGTCAGAATGCCTGGTTCAAATTCTGTCTTTGGTATTTACTGGTTATGCAACTTTTCACTTGCTTATTTTTGTTTAACCTCATTCATTGTGCCTTTATCTGTCAGAGGAATTTTAAAATGAGATGAGTTAATATGCATTAATCTCTTAAAAGAGATTCTGGCCTAGAGTAAGTGCAGATTGCAAGTTAACTATAGTTATAATTGTACCAATTCCAATAATGTTGTCTCCTTTGTCCAACTTCACTTTCAGTATTTGAAACTACTTGCCACTTCTTGAAACTCTTCTTTTTATTTACAACACACTTGAATGCAGTACCTATTTTCTACCCTATTCTTTACCCTGTTCTGTTTGTTAAGTATTCTTCTTTCACATTCCCTCAGCACCAATTACTTACACTCTGTCCTCACCCTTTTGGTCACCTCTCTGGATTCTCATGTTCCTGCAATTTTCCATTCTATAGCTTCATCTATAAATTATATTCATGATAAGCAAATTTTCAATCCAGTCACTTTTTAATCTTCCAATTCATATATTAATAACAATATGAATCCATACTCCCTTAGTTCCTTTAGAAGAGTTGCTAAATTTATCAGACCTCGAACTCAATATTTTATATATCTCCGTCCCTAGAAAATTAGAAAATACTTTTGCTTCCTTCAAGGCCTCTCACTCATCTCACCATACACACCTAGGAAGTATTTCAAATTCTCTCTTTTCTGAACAAATGGCAGGCCCACCCTTCCCCATCCTTTGCATAAGGCCATGCATGTAGTGTCATCCCTTGAACTTTGAGGGGATATGACATGTTATATTTAATTGTCAGCATTCTCTTTCCTTCTGTTACAACAGCTGTCAACTTGCAAGGTGATGGCTGCTCTATTAGCTTGGGTAATAGTTGGACACAGGAATTAAAGCTCTCAGTTAACACACTGGACTAGTGATGAGCAAGATATACATATTTATTATCATCAGCCATTGAGATTTTGAGTCTGTCTGATTCTCCAGCATAACCTAGCTTATTACAATGACCCTAAGTTGACTTCCTTTCTTTCCTTTCTGATGATTAACTTCTGTAATTAAGTTGTCAAGATGCTACAATATTTTTTTCTTTTTAATTCATTTAACTTACAAATAAAAGAAAATAAAAGATAAAAAAAGTCACATAGATTGGCATTTGATTCTGCATTTTTACTGCTTATTTGATTCTTGGCATCTGGATGAAGAAATAACTATTCGTTCACTTGTTCACTTAGTAGCCATCCAGAACTTGCTGAATTTTAGCTCCAGCGTTAACTTTCCCAAGGCCATCACACATACACAACTCATATAACCATCGCTCAAAAATGTCCAGGTCTCCTTAAGTCTGCCATGTTGAAGCCAAAATCCCCTGTATATCTGTTAATCCTATAATAATTAATATCAAGCCACAATTTCTATTACAGTTTTAAAGATGACTTAGATGAACTGGAAACAAACAAACAAACATATTCTCATTTTTCAAATATTCTCATTCTGTTCCCCAAATCTGAGAGTGATTCACCATGTTTCTAAATTTGAGCTATCCTTCATATCATTTCAACTTTCTTCTTTTTAATAAATTCTTCTTTATTTCTTTAATGTAAAACTGTGATCTCACCAATTATAGATTCTTATTAATAGTAATAGTAAACAGTAATAATTTTGTATTGATAAATGATAAAGTCTTACTTAACTTCAATGTCATGATAAAAGCTTTCAACTTAAGTGCTTAACATGTAGGTTATACAAGTAATAATACATTGAGCAGATACAGAGAGTTTTGATTGAGTTTGAAAAAAAAATATTTTCTATTAACTTTGTTAATTCATATATATCTCATTTAACCCAGACATGCTGCCTTTTTTACCGAGCAAAAGAGTTTTATTGTACATGAGATGGTTCTCATCTGCAACCTCTACTTTTATTAACTCCACTATCCTTAAACACTAATGCCAGAAATACAAAAGGAATCCATTTCCTATAATTTGATTCATTCAGCTTTGATTAATCTCAAGTAAATTTTACATTAATTTCTTTTCTGGAATTAATACATTTTAGTTTATATTTTTCCTCAACTACAAATCTGGTGTCCCTCAGTCAGTCAGTCAGTGCAGTCGCTCAGTCGTGTTTGACTCTTTGCAACATGAATCAGAAGAGACTCTTAATACAATTCTTGTATCCCTAAATTGTCATAGAAATAGAGCCAATAAAGTGCATCCATAGATCTTGAACATAAAATTACTGAAGATTAAACTTGTACAGTGCTACTGACTTGAAATACAAGAAATTGCAGGGTTTCTGTCCTAGACTAGCTACTAAGAATATATATGGCTATAGGTTCTCTATGTCTTACTTTACCTAAATAATATAGGTCACACCTTATAAACTTCCTAGCAAAGTTCCTATTATAGATCCGAATCCTCTATTAACTCTAATTTTTGTTTCGTTTAAATGCAATTGCTTCATTCACTATATCTTTTCTTCTTCCTTCATGCAACTTGAAAGGAACAACTGATGAAGAAAATTTCAAAATATTCTGGTCACTTAACAACACTTTAATTGAAAGTGAATTAAAAGCTGGCTAGTTTGTGATATCTATGTATATGAACCTGTTATTGATAAACAGTCTGTGGCATTCTTCTTTGTAGGAATTACCAATATTGATCTCCTTATTTTCTGAGTACATACAAACTTGTTTCCTTAGAGCTTAGCTTATAGGATAGATAGGAACATTAGGAAATAATATGATAACCAATTTTTTTTAACATTCATAAACCATGATATGGTTCAGTTATGTCCAACTCTTTGCAACTCCATGGACTGCAGCCCATCAGGTTCCTCTGTCCATGGGGTTTCCCAGGCAAGAATAATGGAGTGGGTAGCCATTTCCTTCTGCAGGGGATCTTCCCAATGCAGGGATCAAATCCAGGGTCCTGCACTCCAGGAAGATTCTTTACTGTCTGAGCAAGTCTAAAGCCAGTCCAAAGCCAGTCCAGGGAAGCTGGACTGTTCTTATCAACAGTGTGAATTTGGCAAGACTCACAAACTCTCCAGGGATTCAGTTTTGTTTTCTATAGTTTTGTTATTTGTTTGTTTGGTCTTGCTGTTGGCATGTGGGATCTTACCCATGCCCCGTGAAAGAGAAGCTCAGAATCTGAAACATTAGACTTCCAGAGAAGTCCCAATTTTGTTTTCAATAAAATGAGGAGGTTGAATTAGACATATTCAAATTGAATAGAGTTCTGATATACTGGGAGAGTCCTTTTTCTTTTTGAAAATTATTAATGTCCTTAGTTTATGCTATGTTATTTTTATTTGATTGGAAATTTGTAAACTTCTACAAATGACATTATTGAGGTAGAGAAGTGATTAAAAAAGCTAAAAAATGGTGTTGTTAAGAAACAGCTGAAAATAGCAATATGAGTTTGTTTGCTTATTTTAATCACATGACAGCTTATGACATTGTGGTTGTAAATAAGTATTGTAATAACAGTATTTGGATTATTCCACACTGGCTAGTGTTAGCATCTTATAAAAAACTAAATTGTGTATTATTTAATACATAATTACTGTAATCTAGTGAAAAGTGTAGTGGCAATCTGAAGCAGTTCTTCCTCTGAATAGAAGCTGTCAAGTTTATTAAATTCGAACTAATTGGAAATTCTTTGGCTTTGTAATGAGATAAGGCACTAATTAGAGCCTTCCATTTAACTTAGAAATTTTGACCTTGGAGAAGAGAGGAGAGAAGAGAAAGAGATGATAGAAAAGAAACATGAGAGCAAACAGGGGCAAAGACAGAGACAGAGAACGAGAGAGAGAGAGGCACCAACAGCATTTCATTAATTTATAATTTTTTTTAGCATTTTATTTTGATTATTTATTAATGCTTTGCCTTGAAGAGAACATTTAAACAAATCTTCAGTTCAGTTCAGTTGCTCAGTAGTGTCCGACTCTGCGACCCCATGAATCACAGCACTCCAGGCCTCCCTGTCCATCACCAACTCCTGGAGTTCACTCAAACTCACGTCCATCAAGTCAGTGATGCCATCCAACAATCTCATCCTCTGTCGTCCTCTTCTCCTCCTGCCCCCAATCCCTCCCAGCCTCAGAGTCTTTTCCAATGAGTCAACTCTTCCCATGAGGTGGCCAAAGTACTGGCGTTTCAGCTTTAGCATCATTCCTTCCAAAGAAATTCCAGGGCTGATCTCCTTCAGAATGGACTGGTTGGATCTCCTTGCAGTCCAAGGGACTCTCAAGAGTCTTCTCCAACACCACAGTTCAAAATCTTAGAATGTTCTATATTTCCTGCTGTATATTTTGTACACTGATTTTTTTCCTATTAAATATTTTAATGAACCCTTTTATGAATGGTAAAGGGTTTTTATAAAAAAAAGAATATCCTACAGAAGATCTCAGAATGCAGTCACACATGTCATAAAGAATCACAGCAATGTTTAGGCAGCAAAATTAATCATATGTCAAACGAATTGCTAGTCCAAGTTCGATGCATGATACAGGATGTTTGGGGCTGGTGCACTGGGATGACCCAGAGGGATGGTATGGGGGGGAGGTGGGAGGGGAGTTCAGGATGGGGAACACGTGTACACCAGTGGCGGATTCATGTTGATGTATGGCAAAACCAATACAATATTGTAAAGTAATTAGCCTCCAACTAAAATAAATAAATTTATATTAAAAAAAAAAAGAAAAAACAGTATGTAATGCAATAAAGTATTTACCTAATATTTTTTCTGGTATATACTAACGCAAATCAGTTAAACATTTTTGTTTTTGCTTTTAGAATTTCATCCTCTTTTTCTGAGAACCAAGCAATAATACAGTAAATGTCCAGGCACATCTTTAAATTTCAGCAAAATCAGAATAGAATAAATTCTAAGTTAAGAGCATGTCCTTGCTTACAGCTGTGTAAAGAAGTATGTATTTAAATACAATTTCATATTCCTTGACTTGAAAATACAATTGAGATTCCAAAATAAAGATACCCCATTTGTATTTTTATATTGGAGGGTGAATCACTTCATTGTTTATTTCATAAAGACATGTTATCTTCCCATGTTGTGGCTTTTAAAAGGATACAATTTAAGAGCATACTTTCAGTATTTAAATGCCAAGTGTATTTTTACTGATATAACTATCTACAAGTGCAAAATGAACAATGAACTTAAGCTTAATATATGCTTTCAAGCATATTTGAAATGACTTCTTGGGTGAAAGCACATTTTATTTACAATGAAATTACTATATAGTCAGAGAGATCATGTGGCATATTCTGAATTGTGTAGTTGATAAGTGAAAAATTGCAAGTGAAAGTAGCTCAGTCATGTCCTACTCTTTGTGACCCGATGACTATACAGTCCGTGGAATTCTCCAGGACAGAATACTGGAGTGGGTAGCCTTTCCCTTCTCCAGGGGATCTTTCCAACCCATGAATCCCGCATTGCACATGGATTCTTTACTAGCTGAGCCACAGGGGAAGCCCAAGAATACTGGAGCAGATTTTCCTTACCCAGTAATTGAACCAGGATCTCCGGTATTGCAGGCAGATTCTTTACCAACTGAGCTCTATGGGTAGCTGATAATCACACAGTTATTCACAAGTTTAGACATCTTCCTATAAGGATGATGGGAATGGCAGCAAGTCTCCAATGTAGAATTTCTAAATGTTTTGAGGATTTCTAGCCCTATGCAACATTCTACTTAACAATAAAACAAAATTATGTCTACATTAAAATAGTTTTGGCAAATGCTACATTGTATATTCTCTGCTTGGACCTTAAAATGCAAAGTGGCTTATTAAAGGCCCTGAAAGAATTGTAGTCGTGGAAATTATTTAGTTTTTAACCTACAACTTTAACAACTTTATTGACCACGGAGGTGCTATTATTGTAGTTATTGTTTTGTCTATTAGCAACTGGTGGAACAGTCATGGACCACTGGGAAATTCAATCTAACTGAGTGAGAAAATGGAAATTTTCGGCTTACCAAGCACAAGAGGGTAAGAGGAGAAAGAGACCTTGTAGGGTCTTTATTTTTTATTATTGTTTTTCCTTCTTTATTATACTAGAATAAGAGTTTATTTACAATCTCCCCCAAAAAATCACTGCCACTTCTTCATTCAAGTATGAGTAAAAAACAAAGAAGCAAACAAATAACAACAACAACAACAAACATTGTTCACAGGTTCCAGGCAAGAATATAAAGCAGTGAAATTCATCTAAAATGCTCTTCCACCATCAGGCTTTCTGTCTATTTTCTCCTCTCCACATACAGCCTTGGGACCCTTGGAAAACTATTGTGTTTTAAGCCTCTTTGCTTGGAAGACCACTGTGCATTCTAGAGCCCTCTGTACCTGTTTAAGACTTGCTGTTTTTTCACCTCCTAATGATTCTGCTTCCCAGGTAGCTCAATGATAAAGAATCCGCCTGCCAATGCAGGAAACTCAGATTTGATTCCTCGGTCAGGAGGATCCCCTGCAAGAGGAAATGGCTACCCACTCCAGTATTCTTGCCTGGAGAATACCATGGACAGTGGAGCCTGGCGGGCTACAGTCCATGGGGTCATAAAGAGTTGGACATGCCTGAGCAACTGAGCATGCACAAGGTAAGATAATGATTCTGCTATGTTTTTCTAATTTTTAGCTAACTACTTCATTCTGTATTAAGACACACAGTACTCACTATACCATTATTCTGCTAGAGCTGCTTTTGTTTTTTAAAAGTCTTTATTAAATTTGTTATACTTATTTCTTTTTTTAATTAAACTTTTATATTACATTGGAGTATAGCCAATTAACAATATTGTGATAGTTTTGAGTGGACAGCAAAGGGACTCAGCCATACATATACCTGTATCCTGTGCTGTGCTAGTCTCCCAGTTATTCTGACTCTTGCAACCCCATGGACTGTATCCCATCAGGCTCCTCCATCCCTGGGGATTCTTCAGACAAGAATACTGGAGTGGGTTGCCATGCCCTCCTGGACGGGATTTTCCCGACCCAGGGATACATGTATCCATTCTTCCCCAAACTCCCCTCCTATCCAGGCTGCCACATAGTATTGAGCAGAACTCCATATGCTAGTAGGTCCTTGCTGGTTATCCATTTTAAATATAGCAGTGTGTACCTGTCTATCCTAAACTCCCTAACTATACCTTCCCTCTATCCTTCCTCCCTAGCAACCATAAATTCATTCTCTAATTCTGTGAGTCTGTTTCAGTTTTGTAAATAAGTTCCTGTGCATCCTGTCTTTTTAGATTCCTCATACAAGGGTTGTTATATGATGCTTCAACTTCTGTGTCTGATTTACTTCACTCAGTATTACAATCTCTAGGCTTTAATTATTTCTTTCTTATGAAAAGTAGTACTCTTTTTGTCATTTTGGAGATTGAACCGTGATGTTGGAGAAGCCTCTTGAGAGTCCCTTGAACTACAAGGAGATCAAACCAGTCCATCCTAAAGGAAATCAGGCCCGAATAGTCATTGGAAGGACTGATGTTGAAGCTGAAACTCCAATACTTTGGCCACCTGATGTGAAGAACTGACTCATTTAAAAAGACTTTGATGCTGGGCAAGATTGAAGGAAGGAGGAGAAGGGGACCACAGAGAATGAGATGGTTGGATGGCATCACTGACTCAATGGACATGAGTTTGAGTGAACTCTGGCAGTTGGTGATGGACAGGGAAGCCTGGCATGCTGCAGTCCATGGGGTTGCAGAATCAGACATGACTGAGTGACTGAACTGAATAGCAGTACAGGATCTATGATCAAGTTAAAATTCAAAGTACAATTATTTCCAAATATACCTGTGTCCTCCCCTGCCCATTTTTTGTTGATTCAGTGTCAAATCCATGTTTATTTCACCAGGCACTTTCCACACCCAGACTCAATATGAATGTTGGCTTCTCCATTAACTTTCCTGCATTCATTATTTCACTTCCAGGGGACATCTACATTTGTTAAAATTTTGTCTATTTTTGCGTTTCTCTGTGAATAAATGAAAGCTACTGTACTGTTTGCTTCAGACATATTTGCATTTTTAGGGACTTGACTTTCTAAAGATAGAATAACTTAATTTTAATGGTAAACTTTGTTATAGACATCAAAGAGGAATAGGCATAAAAATCTGAGGTCTGTGTGACTGCTTAGCATTTTTCAGATGCCCACACAAATTTAACTATACACATGACTTTCTGAAAAGTGGTCTACAAAATTGTATACTCACTTTTGTGATTAGAAACTTTATATAGTGCCGGACAAAATCATTATACAGAAGCAAAGTTAGAGACCAAGGATTGTGGGTACAGTGAATGTATGCATGGCTCTCTGGTTAGATTCTCTAATCACTTCTCTCATTCTACATTCTGATTATATGCTTTAATTAACCTATATAAGGACATGACAAACCTGGAATTTTAATATCTGTCTATATGATTGCTATATTCTAATTCTTACAACACTTACCAGTAGTTCCCTGCAATATATGGAGACAGCACCTCTTTGTTGCTGTGAACTGTGCTGTATTAACATTGCCTCCTTTTTCATTGTTATTCCATAGCATCATTGCACTGACTTTGCTCTTGCATGAAAATCTCAATGTGCTTGTTGGTCGTCGGTGTTGATGAAGAAAGACATATTTAAGAATCATAAAATCAACCATCAGACTGACTTTAAAATTCTTTAGTCTTCTTTTACCCACAGGCACTTCTTCTAGACTAGATATGAGCAACTGAGCTCATATCTAATAAAAATAAAAAATCCCCAAATAACATCACTTTTGCATTCTTACACAGAAAGTACTATGCAATACTTTTCTGAGATGAGTCAAAAAGAAACGACTCTGTAGAAATGTAACAGAGACAGACTACATAGTCAGAAATCTAAGCATGCAATGTAAAACTCTTTCCTTAATGGAATCTAATTCAACTTTTCAGAGTCTCCTGACTTCTTGATAGAGGAAAAGTTAATGTTGCTATCTTATGATATTCTAGTCACTCTCACTTTAAAATGGTTTCAATCAGGTAAATATTCAGTCAACTTCAGGCATCTTTATCTCACTCAATATTGACAGATATTCCCTGAGATTTCTCGGCTTCTCCAGGATCATTCCCTCCCTAACATGTTTGTTAGACGGCCAAGAGGCCGGCGAGCCTAATCCTGTCTCTCAGAGGGCGCTTACAGGGTCTCTGTTTCACATACCTCTCAGCTCTGATCCAGTGATGCTCACCTTTTCCTGCCTCTCTTCAGCAGTTTCCACCCCAGGCAGCGCTAGTGACCAGTTCTCTGCAGGGTCATGGAGGAGATCTCCTTGTCCCCTAATAAGATTCTCAGGTCAGTTTGAGGTGATGCATAAGCGGCCAGCTTACTCTCAACCCATGAAGCTCAGTGATTCTCACTACATCCCAGAAGTCCAGACTTGTATTTTCCTTTTTTCACATTGTTTCCTTTATCCCCTTGGCTGTCTCTTTCTCTGGAAATGTGAGGCATATTCTCTAGGATCTATAGCTCAGCCTACTCAGCAAGAGGGCTTTAATTATTTACGCTGAGAATCACATTCTAATGGTAAAGCAAGAGTTTCCCCAGAGCCTTCTCCAACACTGAGTGAGTAAAGGAGGTACAGCCTTCTGAAACACAGTTCTCTAAACTTCCTTCTTCAGGCTCAAAAGGTCTTTGATCTCTGGCCTGTTATCTACATTCTTTCCAACTCTTCATAAAATGAGTGTGTCTGACACTTGGGATTTGATGTCTTTGTCCTCAGCTGTAAGCTACCTGCCCCTTGTGTGTGTGTGTGTGTGTGTGTGTGTGTTTCTGTGTCTGTGTCTGTGTGTGTGCACATGCTCAGTTGTGTTCAACTCCTTGTGACACTATGAACTGTAGCCTGCCAGGCTCCTCTGTCCATGGGATTGTCTAGGCAAGAATACTGGAGTATGTTGCAATTTCCTTCTCCAGAGTACCTTCCCAGCCCAGGGATCAAACCTGCATCTCTTGAATGTTTCCTACATTGGCAGATGGATTCTTTTATCATTAGAACCACCTAGGTAACCCACTCAACCCTTTTTAGCTTGGGACAAATAACAAGAAAAGCCAAGCAAAAACTCTGGAAGAAAGAAAACCTCCCATTAGATCCTCAGATCAAAATTTCATCTCACTTGAATAAAATGGCCTTGATTGTTATATGAACGTGCAATCCTCTCTCCTGTGATGTGTGATTAGTAACATTTGCCGTGAGAAATATCAATAACCTCAGATATGCAGATGACACCATCCTTATGGAAGAAAATGAAGAGGAACTAAAAAGTCTCTTGATGAAAGTGAAAGAGGAGAGCGAAAAAGTTGGCTTAAAGCTCAACATTCAGAAAACTAAGATCATGGCATCTGGTCCCATCACTTCATGGGAAATAGATGGGAAAACAGAGAAAACAGTGTCAGACTTCATTTTTGGGGGCTCCAAAATCACTGCAGATGGTGATTGCAGCCATGAAATTAAAAGACGCTTACTCCTTGGAAGGAAAATTATGACCAAACTAGATAGCATATTCAAAAGCAGAGATATTACTTTGCCAACAAAAGTCCATCTAGTCAAGGCTATGGTTTTTCCTGTGGTCATGTATGGATGTGAGAGTTGGACTGTGAAGAAGGCTAAGCACTGAAGAATTGATGCTTTTGAACTGTGGTGTTGGAGAAGACTCTTGAGAGTCCCTTGGACTGCAAGGAGATTCAACCAGTCCATCCTAAAGGATACCAGTTCCGGGTATTCATTGGAAGGACTGATGCTGAGGCTGAAATTCCAATACTTTGGCCACCTGATGCAGACAGTTGACTAACTGGAAAAGACCCTGATGCTGGGAGGGATTGGGGGCAGGAGCAGAAGGGGACAACAGAGGATGAGATGGCTGGATGGCATCACTGACTCGATGGACCTGAGTTTGGGTGAACTCCGGGAGTTGGTGATGGACAGGGAGACCTGGCGTGCTGTGGTTCATGGGGTCACAAAGAGATGACACGACTGAGCGACTGAACTGAATGGAACTAAACTTCTCAAGTATCCTTTGTTTCAAGTCTATGCTGTTCCTCTCTGCTCCTCCCCATCTCCCTTTCTTTTCTTTTTCTCTCCTCTCCTCTCATTAATTTTTCTTTCCTTTCCATCTTTTGCTTTGGATGTTTTATTGAGAGAATCATACCTATGGGCTCCAGCACATCTTGAGGAAGCAAAGACAATATAGAAGATGACTGAACTCAAAACTGTTAATGGTGACTTATTAAAGAACAAATTATTATTGACTTATAATCAAGAAACACAATTCTTAACCTTCTTTCCCATTGCCTCAAAATGGCTAAAAAAAAAAAAAAAATCCTTGTTTCCACAAATTTACCCAAAGTCTATTCTTTCACACATCTGTTGTCAAGACTTACTTGAAGTATATTCCTCCAAATTTATTTTATTCCAGCCTAAAGGTGCTGTGAATAATGAGGAATTCTCTGTGGTTATAGGTTTTAACTGTGAAGAAGCAAGTTTCCACGGCAGAACACAATTTTATGCAGGAAAACAGGGTGTGGCTGGAATGTGAAGCCCACTTTCTTACTGCAAACATAGAAGAATTTGGGGATACGATGCTGTATTTTACACCACTAAATAGAAACCATTAATTTCAGCTGATTCACATGAACAGACTAAATGTCTACAAAACACTAAATTTTTCATAATGATATTAATTAGAGTTATAATTGTGGGTTGTTATAACTATTGGAATCCACAATAGAAGAGAAAAAACTAAAACTGAAGTTGCCAATGATCCCAGAAAATAGATATAAATACAATCTATACCATCATACATAATTTAACATGAAAAAAATCCATGCTTTGTTGAACAAATATGAGGGGAGACTTGGCTTTTACTTTGCGAAACACCCTTAAGTCTTTTTAAATCAATTAATCAGTTAACTTGTGGCTGTGCTGAGTCTTTGTTGCTCTGCGTGGGCTCTCTCCAGCTGTGGTGAGCGGGGATTACTCTGTAGTTGCACAGGCTTCTCACTGCCGTGGTTTCTTTTGTTGTAGAACATAGGCTCTAGAGAGCAGGTTTGTGTAGTTGTGGGCACAGGCTTACCTGTCCCACAGCATGTGGGATCTTTCTGGATCAGGGATCGAATCAGTGTCCCCTGCATTAGCAGGTGGGGTCTTAACCACTGAAACACCAGAGAAACACATCCTTAAGTGTTGAGGCTTTAATTTCTTCCTCCTCGGTAGATATATTAACACAGCATCACAGTCAGAATCCAATTGCCTCTATGAAGTGCTGCTGCTGCTGCTGCTGCTAAGTCGCTTTAGTCCTGTCTGACTCTGTGTGACCCCATAGACGGCAGCCCATTAGGCTCCTCTGTCCCTGGGATTCTCCAGGCAAGAACACTGGAGTGGGTTGCCATTTCCTTCTCCAATGCATGAAAGTAAAAAGTGAAAGTGAAGTCACTCAGTCGTGTCCGACTCTTAGCGACCCCATGGACTGCAGCCTACCAGGCTCCTCTGCCCATGGATTTTCCAGGCAAGAGTACTGGAGTGGGGTGCCATTGCCTTCTCGGTATGAAGTGCTAAGCCTGCACAAATATGCTCTAGTACCTTTCAACTCTTTTAAACAAGAAACTGTTGTAAAATTATTACAAGATTTTGTTATTATAAATTACTAATTAGAAATGCTGGAACTGAGACCAAGGCAGAAAATAACTCTTCAAAGAAGGCAATAAATTGACAAAAAGAAGTTTGACAGAGCAATTCTAACTGCTCTGTTTCGGTTTTCGTAGGGATACTTTGAAACCACAGTCTTTACAAAGAAGTGTTATGCTGACTACTGAAAGTAAATAGAAAAATCAAAACACTTAGCAAGACATTTGCTGATGACTGATTCATTTTGTAACACTGCCTGCCAAAACATGAAAGTAAACCTTTGTTTTAATTAATATAGAATCTAGGTGGAATATTCTTTGGTGCAAGAGGAGTCTAGTTTTAATGGAATAGGTCAAAAAGAAAAGTAAGCTGAAATGATATGACAGGTGATTTTTGTCATACAGTCTGGATTCCATCTCAGATGTGAACAAGTACTTAGAAGTAATTCATGTAGTGAATGAAAGGATCAGGCGCTTAAAAAACAAGCCAGTCATGGAGAAAATTAATGTATTTTAAGACGAGCTACAATCACTGAGATAACATATGTTAAATCCTTAAATTTCACTGGAATAGAACTTAGCTGTAAACCTGTGGTGCATTATACTAATATTAGATAGGCCCCTGGACTATAGACCTAAAACTCATGTGAAATGATGCTATTTGTGAGTGCAATTTTAAGACTGATTTTTTTTCTTTAGTCCTTAACTTGGGTGCTTCATTTATAATTCATGTGAATGGCATAGCATTTGGCTTTAACAGACAATATTATACATTTTTAAAAGCAATTCCATTCTGTTTCCTGAGAATATACTTGGCATTAAATGGTGTACAAGCTGTTTTTCTCCCAAGAAGTGTTTTGCTTGTTTCATGTGCTTGAAATTCAGTAGAGTACACAGATAGTAAGAGAATTTTTTCCAACTCAGTTTAAAGAAAATATCATAGCTAACTGAATGCATTCTCACACTTTAGCTTTTTAATATAAATTACATCCAATGAGAAATCCTTTTCTCAAAATCCAGCAGATAATGTAGCAATAGATTTAGCTCTTTTGCATTTGTGTATTTATCTCCATTTTTTTCTCTAAATTATATAATAAGCAACTGCTGTTCTAAACACTTTTTGCTATAATTATTTGCAAGCACTGGAAACTCTACACAAAATGTATAACACATATCTAAGAACTCATTTTTCTTTCATGAGATACACAATCCTAGAACTCAGTATCTTAATTTACTTGAACATTTATTATAGAGTGTTTTATGGGAATGCTTATATGGCTAAGCTTATGGAAAGTAAGTCAATTAAAGCCATTAGAGCAACATGCTAATGCAGTGGCCTACTTCAGGCATCGGCATCTTGCTGGGACTAACATTCTATAGCTAAAAGTCAGCATGCTGTAAAATGAACTTGCTACTCTCCAAATATGTTATATTAATTTAAAAGAAGAAATCAAATCCTCAAAGTTTAAGAGAGTGGATTGGTTCAAATGTGAGTTGAATCTGTGAATTTTACAACTTCAGGAAAAATGAAAGTCTATCGCTAAGTCATTTTTGACTCTTTTGGGACCCCATGGACTGTAGCCCACCAGGCTCCTCTGTCCATGGGATTTGTCAGGCAAGAATACTGGAGTGAACTGCCATTTCCTTCTCCAGGGGATCTTCCTTACCCAAGGATCAAACTGGCATCTCCTACGTTGCAGGTGGAGTCTTTACCACTGGGCCACCTGGGGAGCAAGCCCTTTGGTAAAGATATGTCATATTAAATAAATTTTAGAGCTATCAAAAACTAATAATATCAGCTATTTCTTCTAATCTCTGGATCATGTTTATTCTTACAAAAATAACTGTTTTAATAACTACTCACCTCCCCTCTCCCCCAAAAGACAGGAGCTAATAGCTAGAAATTATTCTTAAGAGCTTTAGTGAGGATTGCAAATGCACTGAGCCTTGAATAATGCACACCAGAAGGATAGTGAATTGCAGAGGTTTCTGTAGCAGGTACAGCATGACTTAACAAAGGCACACAAATTACAGATCACTATTGATCTGTTTCTTTTGAAGTCATATTGAATTTTAGGTAGTCCCAATATCTGCAACTTTCAACTTATGAAAGTTTCTGTTTGATCAAACTACTTGTGGCCAAAATATACAGAAAACTTAAAATGGAACAAGTGGTACTGAATTAAACAGATACTATTGGAAATATTCTGAAAAATAAACTATGGGGAAAAATGCTCACAAAGAATAAGCCTTGAATTTTTGTCTGCCTATATTTTGATATTTTCAGACAGGTACTTAGTGATGTCTCATAAAGCTAACATATACATATTTCATATAGCATATGTCACTGAAGTTAGAGGAGATTCTAGATATTGTAATGTCATTCTATCTACTAAGAGCATATCATTCCTCATAAATAGAAAACTTGCAACTAAAATCCAGGTACCAGTAATAAACATTAGCTTGCTGCTGCTAAGTTGCTTCAATTGTGTCCAACTCTGTGCAACCCCATAGACGGCCTCCCACCAAGCTCCCCCGTCCCTGGGATTCTCCAGGCAAGAATACTGGAGTGGGTTGCTGTTTCCTTCTCCAATGCACGAAACTAAAAAGTGAAAGTGAAGTCACTCAGTTTTGGCTGACTCTTAGCGACCCCATGGACTGTAGCCCACCAGGCTCCTCCATCCATGAGATTTTCCAGGCAAGAGTACTTGAGTGGGGTGCCATTGCCTTCTCCGAAACATTAGCTTAGTAACTCCAAATGAGAGTTTACTACCTCTATAAAAATAACATTATATATGGTTTAAATGGTTGTTTGTATTAATTATCAGAGTTTTGCAGCAGAGCTTTGTTGCAAAAGTAACCATCTTGGGTAGGGCAGTTATTAATAAATAATCAAAAGAAAATTTTTTGAGGATTCTCACTGTGTTTTAGTAGACTTGGACAATACATTTACAAATGAAAATTTAGTTTTTTTTTTTTTTTTTACAGGTTTCTTCATAGTTTGTCTCATGAGATAGTACTGACATATCATAAAGCTCATGTTCTAAGAAATACACTTTAGGAAGTTCAGGCCCAGTCACAGGAAAATTTGGGCTAAGGCTAGGATTTAAGAGTGGTGACACAGAAAAGATTAAGGATCAAATGTATTTTTTCTTTAAATTTGTCAAATCTGGGAAATCCAAGCATAGCCAAAATGAAAACCTGGATGTCTAGAATTTGAATAATCCTCTGGTTTGTCTTTTTTATGTAGATAAAAATTGAATATATGCTGATCTACCTTTGTTGCTATTTTCTTTTTTCTTTCTTCTTTCCTTTTTCCCTCTTTTCCTGTATCTTTCATTCTTTCTTCGCAAAATTTAATTGAAGATTGCATAGAAAAAATAAAAAGAGATTTCACTTCTTGTCAAAGTTCTGACAGTAATTTTATCTCTGAGTGACCTTTGTCAAGCCTTTTCACCTCTTCGCACCTATGGAAGGCATGAAATTGATTTTTTGAGAGGCCGATCATAAACCCCCAGAGAAGGCAATGGCACCCCACTCCAGTACTCTTTCCTGGAAAATCCCATGGATGGAGGAGCCTGGTAGGCTGTAGTCCATGGGGTCACTGAGAGTCGGACACGACTGGGTGACTTCACTTTCACTTTTCAGTTTCATGCATTGGAGAAGGAAATGGCAACCCACTCCAGTGTTCTTGCCTGAAGAATCCCAGGAATGGGGGAGCCTGGTGGGAGGCCGTCTATGGGGTCTCACAGAGTCGGACACAACTGAAGCGACTTAGCAGCAGCATCGGTAGCATCATAAACCCCTGCTGGCTCAGATGGTATAGAGTTCACCTGCAATGTAGGAGACCTGCGTTCGATCCCTGAGTTGGGAAGATCCTTGGGAGGAGGGCATGGAAACTCACTCCAGTTTTCTTGCCTAGAGAATCCCCATGGCCAGAGGAGCCTGGCATGCTATAGTCTGTGGGGTTGCAAAGAGTTGGACACAACTGAACAACCAAGCACAGCACAGCACATCACAGACTCAACATTCTGTAACACGTAACATGGATGTTTTTCTCCTTCACCTTGCAGCCTGGTTATTATGAAAAGCACTAACCTTGACACTGACATTTCATCAGAGGTGCTTAGTGGATAGGCAAGTAGGGTTGTGGATAAATAAGCAGGATTGTCCATGAATGATATCAGAAGCGCTTTCTTTGTCCATGTGATGGATGAGACCAGGGTTGGGGTGGGAGGTCAGGGTTGGGGTGGGAGGTCAGGGCTGGGGGTCTCCTTTCCCCCTGCTAGAGAAGGTATAGCTGAGTCTAGTTGTAAGACTCTGACTTCCCCAAGTCTTAAGGTCTAAGCACTGGATATTCTTAGTAGCACATTTAAAGATGTGATATCCTAGTTCAGGTTATTTGGTGTTCAAATGCATGTTGTTTTGTCTTGCTTCTTTCAAGCACTCTCTCAAGTTTGCCCCATAAGAATAAAAATGAGAGAAGTCACTGTGCTGGAGGACAAGCCTGCAGAGTGTCCAGCCTCATGATGTTTTCAGTCATCCTGTAGGTCAAGTACTTGAATGCACAGGGTCTAGAAGATAAGCGCCCTTGCCTCCTGGGAGCCCTTCTTTCCAGAAGTTCTAGTCTGTGATAATGAATTTTGCCTTGTTTCAGTTAAGCCCTTTAAGTGGCATTTTTATTATCTGAGCTTATGTCTAAATGTGCTTATTTGATTTCTATCCAACACATTTGATCACAATTATTCCTAGAACTATACAATTTTTAAGTTAGAATATTTAACTTGGACTCTTTCTGAAAGATTATATACTTCTTAAGATTTGGTCCTAACATTAATAAGATTTGAAATGACAGGACATTTGATATTTTTTACTTCCCCAATTAATGCAACATCTTTCCATATTTCTCTACCCTTAAATGCTCCAACTATATCATCTACTTCGTCTTTTCACCATCCTTAAATAGGTTTATTGACTTTTTTACTCCTTTCAGACTAAGTCTTTGGTGATAAGAATAGACATTTAAAATAACTCTTATAGTGAAAGGTCATTCCTGGCAAAAACTTAAGTCTTTGCTTCCCTTTGAACATGGGGCCTATTTTCTAAGAAAAACAAGCTACCACCAAATTTGATCATATCTCTACATACTGGGTAGCAGAATTGATCTCAAGATATAATTATAAGAATACTGTTGTATGGGTACTTATATGGGATCAAAATACTATATCTTTTCCATTTGTAAAGGTAATCATTGTCTTGTTGATATTACAAGCAATTTCATTTCTTCAACTGAGATGAGGCAAGTGAGATTAAAAAAATCAAACGCATTCAATATTTTAAGTTTTTATAGCCATTGACTGCACTGGTATGATTGCATTGGTCTTAAAAACTAGTATGTGTTACACTGTTATTCAACAGCATACACCTTGACCATAGAAATTTCCATCTCTACCTGGATTATCCTTTAGACAAGCAAGATCTTCTCTGGAGGAATCACTTTATAATTAAAGTTACAATTTTAAACTCACGGACATAAATAGTATAACAAAATTAAAAATGGGAGTTTCAATAGAGACTGATTGCTATCTATTGGTGATAGGAGTTGAGTATGTATTTAAGGAGACAGAATTACAATTGATCTCAAATGAAAGAAGGTATGGTCGAGTGAAAATGGGTTGAAAGGTAGGAGGGAGTTGCGTAATCCTGTCATAAGGAACAATTCAATTGATAGAATTGCAATTAGTGATAAGCAATAATGACAAATAAATTTTAAAGATGGAAGCTTAGGGTTAGATTTTGGAATACCTTGAATACCAGAAGGGGAAATGAATGGGGAAAATGAGCGGAAGTCTTCAAACATCTTTGGGCTGGAGAGTGACATCAAATCCACAGCATTTCAAAAGTATTAATCTGTCTTCCCAGGTGGCGTTAGTGGTAAAGAATCCACCTGCCAGTGCAGGAGACATAAGAGATGCGGGTTTAATCCCCAGGTCAGGAAGATCTCCTGGAGGAAGGCATGGCAACCCACTCTACTATTCTTGCCTGAAGAATCCCATGGACAGAATAGTCTGGTGCGCTACAGTCCATGAAGTCACAAAGAGTTAGACAGGACTGAAGTGACTTAGCACGTAAGCAGTCTGTCTTTAATGCTTGAGATGAACAAGATAGAGCAATGATGAGTAGCAGAGAGAGCATGGAGAGGTTGTTTTAATAGCTCAGACTAGAAGGATTGAAGAGCAATGTCAGTCAGTGAGTATAGGAAGGTGACATGGGATCCAGAAAAGTGACAAAGGTAGACGCAAAAGAAACTAACAACTAATTGTTGATGGGATAAAGGAAGGTAGTAATTGAGATTATAGAACTTGATCTAATAATTATATTAAACCTATCAATGAAAGAAACTCCACCAATTCCCCTGAACACACACATCTACCACCATCGTCACAGCCTCACACAAATCTCAATAAAGGGTGACCCCATTCTTCCATCTTTTCAGACCTTAAAGCCTTGCAGATGTTCTAGGCTCCTCTCTTTCTCTCTTGCCAGTGTTAAACTATCAGAATATACTGTCATCTCTTTCCTAAAAACACATCAAAAAATGGTGTCACTGCCATTTGGTCAACAGCATAATCCCTTCTCACTTGACCATGGGGTGATAGCTTCCTAACTGTTCTTGATTCCTTTCTGTTCCTCCTTGGCTTCTTGATCTTAACAATAGGCAGAGAGAACCTCACTCAGACTTTCCATGGCTTTGAATCATACCACAGAGAGGGTCAAAGTCCAGATCTTACAAAGCCCCCACATGGCACATGACTGAGTGACTTCATTTTCACTTTTCACTTTCATGCATTGGAGAAGGAAATGGCAACCCATTCCAGTGTTCTTGCCTGGAGAATCTCAGGGACAGGGGATCCTGGTGGGCTGCCGTCTATGGGGTCGCACAGAGTTGGACACGACTGACATGACTTACCAGCAGCGGCAGCAGGCACACACTGCTTCATGTTTCTGTATTTCTCTCTAGCTCGTTACAGTTCTGGTTTTACTGTTCAGATGAGACAAGTACCCTATTATCTCAGAACATTTGTACTTGCTGTTTCATTTGCCAGTTATAATTTACCCCCAGATATTCAGAATTATGACACTTATTTCAGACTTTCCTTAAGGTCATTTTCCCAGTGAGGACTTCTTGGTCATCTTATTAGAAATTGAAAACTTCCACAACTTCATTGCTCCCTAAGTCTCATAGCCACTCTATTTGTCTTTATTTCCCTATTATTCTCCAATATATGCATGTTAAAATTTATTTATTTAATTATTTTTCTGAGTTTTACCACCAGAGTGGATTTTATTGCTATGTTTTTAACACCTATAAGAGTCTCCAAAAATACAATAGGATATCAATAAATATTTGATCAGAAAACAAATGAGAAGTAAAGTGTATAATCAAGAAATTGAACAAAATACTGAAGAAAAACATTAAGGCAGACTTTCAAGACAAGATATCAATAGCATTCCCATTCGTATTTTATACCACGAAAGAATATTCTTTAATATTCTGCTTTCATTTACATTTAACAAATCCCAGTCTTAGAAATGAGAAAGCTGAGGTACACTGCTTACAAGATCTCTATTGAGGATGCATTATAGAAGGAAAAATCAAATAAAATATTAAAATAATAGTGAAGATAATGAATATACTTATGCATTGCAAACTATTTCTTTGAAAAAAAAAATGAATTGCTGTTAAACCACACATACACACACACACACAAAGAACTGCTTTTTCATCTATTCTAGATCTACTATTAAATGAGTGACTGAGCAAACTATGAAATCCTTTTCCAACATCTCCCTTTCCTCTCAAGTATGTTTGGATGTAAAATGAGATCACATAGCATGAAAGAACAATTTATTAACTAAAAAAAGATGTCTCAGATCAGATCAGATCAGTCGCTCAGTCGCGTCCGATTCTTTGCCACCTCATGAATCTCAGCACGCCAGGCCTCCCTGTCCATCACCAACTCCCGGAGTTCACTGAGACTCACGTCCATTGAGTCAGTGATGCCATCCAGATGTCTATTAATCACTTAATTCAAATGTTCTAAGACAAATATGTCAGCAAATCTTGGCCTTGGACACAATTACAATGTGAGACAAAATACTGACGCAAAAAGTAGGCTGACAGGAAGACATAAGAATAAAATCATCAAATCAATTAATGAAAGATCAGTGAAGTCTTAATGCCTGTGGGAAGCAAGGCAAAGCAATTTGTTTCCTTATCAGTTTCTGTTGGCTTTTAGGAGTGAGACCACTTGGCAGTACACACATGTGGGGAGATGATTTGTTCCTGTGACAAAGACAGGAAAAAAAATCTGATGTGAAATGATCCCAAGAAACAAACTGAACAGGTGATCAGAAGTAGTAAAAGCAGTTTGTACCAGACTCTGAAGACAGCTTTTAAAAAGTAAGAATATAAAATGAAAAACAAGACAATGCAAAGTGCATGGATTCATTAAAGGAAGAGACAGAAGAGATGAGACAAGTCTAGCCTCCAGACTCGAGCATTTTTTCAGGAACATTACATCTGACGTAGTTTCACAAGCCCCCTTTTCTCTGGCAGCAGACAGAATGACCAAGTTCTTTCTGGCCCTTCATCCTCAGAAAAAAACAAAAGAAAAACTCATCTTTTACACACACCCTAAAGCTTTTACTTCCTCTGATACAAGGTCTGAAGAGCATACATATTTTTCCTTAGATGCGCAGAATTATTTTTCAGAATGTTAGATTCTGTTTTGCAGATTTGTATTACTATTTTATAGGAAAACATTACTCAGTGAACTATCATGTAATTATCAAAAACAAAAAGCACTTAAATGTTGAACTTGACATTTATCTATGCTATGATTTCATACACTGTACCATAAATAAAGGAATAGAAGTAAGGTTTCTGTGGTGTCATAGGAGCAAAAAATAACTTCTCAAGGTCATTTGGCATTTCTTTTACTCCTATATTATCACTGAAATTTTAAACATGTACACAAATCAGGGCTACTTTGGAGATAGGTTCTTTGGGTTTGTGTGTGTGTGTGTTTACATACTATTTGGCTTTTTCCAAGACAAAAGGTCACATTTTATTGTAAGGTGCTTCAAATTCAAATACAATATATACATTCCTGATAAATACGTAGAACTCGCTGAATATTCTGGCATCTCTGACTTTTGCCTCTGATCTTTATAATGCACAGGTTTTTTTTTTTAATTAAGAACAATAGATAAAAAAATTGTTTCATCTTATTAATGAAAGGAAGTGTTTGATCCACCAGGCATTAGAGTTCAAATGCTCAGATAAAAGATAAAATGGTAGATTACTGAAGAGAAGCTCTTGGGATATGTACTCAGAATAAGAAAAGACATTAAAATATGTAATATCAGTATATCAAGCATCAGGAGTACACAAAGATTACAAGATATAATGATTTAGCTGCTTATCTATAAATGGAATGGATATTATTCTTTCATATGTAACACTTTATCGCAGAAGTCCAATTTTCAAAAGATATGTCTGAATACATCGTCTCAAAGCTAGGAAGAAATCATTGCTGTTGTTTAGTCATTAAGTCATGTCTGATTCTTTGTGACCCCATGGACTGTAGCCTGCCAGGCTCCTCTGTCTATGGGATTTCCCAAACAAGAATACTGGAGTGGGTTGCCATTTCCTTCTCCAAGGAATAAATTATATTGGATAATTATTAAAACAGAACAAACAGAGGAACATAGTTTCAACTCCATTTATGATCTCTTGAGAGGAAATGAGTTAGAGACAGTATAATAAATAGGTTGAAATCAGTATGTAAAATTATGTTTTCATATTTTCACATAGAGCACCATGCACCACAGTTTTCATGGTTTTAAAGAAAGTGTCACAGGTGACCAAAGCCTCTCAAGAAAGGCCAACATATACTTTCAGTACAGCTCATCCAGCCCTGCAGAAGAAATAGTGAAGTCCTGCTATAGAGAAAACTGGAGCTCTCATATATTTTATATTTGGATATACATTTTTCAAATTATAAGACAAAGATTCATTAACGGGTCTCTTTGCTTGCTGATATCCTCCAATGTTGATTCATATATTAGAAAACAATTTCTTTTTTAGTTAAAATATTCATCCCATTACAGTACCTCTTACTGGCCACACATTAAAGCCAACAGCCAGCTTCTCGTGTTGGTATACATGATGAAAAACAAAGAAAACACTAGAACAAAATAAGAGTCAGTGATTTTTTTATATATACATTTTGTGATATGTTTTATTTAATTCAATCCAGAGAAAGCAAAGTCCCAGAGATTTTTATCTGTAACAATATTGTTTCCAGACAAAACATCAATTTCCCTATGTAAAATATATAGTCTATATTCTGATCATCAAGGCTAGCATAATATTACCTACAATTTCAGTTCAAAGAGGCATTGTGAAGGTATGGCATTGTTGCATTTGTTTGCTTGCTTTTAGTCAGTAAGTCATGTCTGACTCTTTGCAATCCCATGGACGGTAGCCTGCCAGGCCCCTTGTCCATGGGACTTTCCCTGGCAAGAATACTGGAGTGTGTTGCCATTTTCTCCTCCAGGGGATTTTCCCAACCCAGGGATCAAATTTGCATCTCCTGCATTGGCAGGTGGATTCTCCTGCACCATCTGAATATCTCTATTTTGTTAAAGTATCAACCCTGGCTTGCCAATATATAATTCAATTGTGGATTAAATGTCTTGTGCAGATGTCATATCATGGGTATTCTCTGTGCTTGATGAGTTGGCACTGCCAAATTTCATGATTTTCATGGGCTTAGTTGTGTAGAGATCACTTTAAGAATCTTTGTGATTATTCTTGATTCATGGGAAATTCTGACAAGAATAAGATAGAAGGAAGTAGTTCAGAATTTTGATGAAAGAAAAAGGAGAAAGGGAAGAATGAATACTTTAAAACCTTTTAACTTGAGCCATATAGAATATTATTTGGCTTAGAGGTGCTCTTTCTTTTCACATTTTTACCTCCTCTATAATAAAAGAAAATAAAGAACAGGAAGGAAACTTAAACTATTCCAACGGACTTCTAAATCTTTTTATTTTGGAAAAGAAATAAAGAGTTTTCGGGCTCATTTGCATTGAATCCTTACTCAAATGTCAAGTTCTCAATGAGTCGTGCCCTGGCTGTTCTATCTAAAATGCAACTCACAGGGCAAACTTTTTTTGACCAGCTCTTTATTTTCTGACTTTTTTTTTTTTAATTGGGACATAAGTATTGTACAATGTGAGTCAGCCATGTATATACATATAACACCCCCCTCTCGAGCCGCCCTCCCACACCCCCATTCCATCCTCTAGGTCATCACAGAGCACCTAGCTGAGCTCCCTGTGTTATACAGCTGCTTCCCATTAGCTAGCTATTTTACACATGGAAGTATGGGCTTCCCTGACAGCTCAGTTAGTAAAGAATCGCCTGCAATGCAGGAGACCCTGGTTTGATTCCTGGGTTAAGAAGATCCCCTGGAGAAGGCATAGGCAACCACTCCAGTATTCTTGGGCTTCCCTTGTGGCTCAGCTGGTAAAGAATCTGCCTGCAGTGCGGCAAAGAGTCGGACACGACTGAGCAACTTTACTTCAACTTTCACTTTCCATATATTTGTCAATTCGACTTTCTCCATCCGTCCTCCCTTTTTTCCCCACCCCTCATGTTTACAAATCTATTCTCTATGCCTGTGCCTCCACTCCTGCCCTGCAAATAAGATCATCAGTACTATTTTTCTAGATTCCATATATATGCGTTAATATACAATATTTGTTTTTGTCTTTCTGACTTACTTCCCCCATACAGAGTTAAGGCTTTAGGTTCATCCACCTCACTTCAATTGATCAATTTTATTCCTTCTTATGGCTGAGTAACATTCCATTGTCTATGTGTACTGCAACTTATTTTTATTTTTTTATTATTATTATTTTTTTTTTACTTTACAATATTGTATTGGTTTTGCCATATATCAACATGCATCCGCCATGGGTGTACATGTGTTCCCCATTCTGAACCCCCTTCCCTCCTCCCTCCCCATACCATCCCTCTATTTTCTGACATTTATCCCCTTTAAACCTACTATGTGAATGCTTTAAATTATTATGTATATGTGCTGTTTTTGTGTTGTATATTTTCTGTCTCCTTTGACTAGAACATGAACCCTGTGAAGACAGAGATCTTGTTTTTTTTGTTAACTTATGTTTGAGTTGAGTTGAGTGTTTAGAACTATGCCTAGGTAACAACAACAACCCAGAAGGCAATGGCACCCCACTCCAGTACTCTTGCCTGGAAAATCCCATGGACGGGGGAGCCTGGTAGGCTGTAGTCCATGGGGTTGCTAAGAGTCGGACACGACTGAGCGACTTCCCTTTCACTTTTCACTTTCATTCATTGAAGAAGGAAATGGCAACCCACTCCAGTGTTCTTGCCTGGAGAATCTCAAGGACGGGGGAGCCTGGTGGGCTTCCATCTCTGGGGTCACACAGAGTCGGACACGACTGAAGCGACTTAGCAGCAGCAGCAGCAACAACAACAACAACATAGGTTGTTGTTACTGTTTACTCGCTAAGTTGTGTCTAACTCTTTGCAATTCCATGGGCTGTTGCCTGCCAGGCTTCTCGATCTATGGAATTTCTCAGGTAAGAACCCACTGAAGTGGGTTGCCATTTCCTTCTCCAGACGATCCTTCCAACCCAGGGATAGAATTCACATCTCCTGCACTGGCAGGTAGACGTTTATCACTGAGCAATGTATCCTAGCACGTAAGACATGTTCAAGGAACAAGTGCTTAAAGAGTTATTAAAAGCACATAAAATGCTTTCCCAGCAAATATTTTATTTTCAGTATTGGCCATACCTGCTGTTTATTTAAGTGTTAAAGTAATGTATCCCTTATGACAAGAAGTGAAGAGGAACTGAAGCGCCTCTGATGAAATTGAAAGAGGAGACTGAAAAAGCTGGCTTAAAATTCAACATTCAAAACACAAAGATCATGATATTCCGTCCCATAACCTACTTTCCCATGGCAAGTAGTTCGGGAAACAATAGAAACAGTGACAGTCTTTATTTTCTTAGGCTCCAAAATCACTGCAGATGGTGACTGCAGCTGTGAAATTAAAAGACACTTCCTCCTTGGAAGAAAAGCTATGACCAACCTAGAGAGCATATTAAAAAGTAGAGATGTCACTTTGCTGACAAAGGTCCATATAGTGAAATCTATGGTTTTTCCAGTAATTATGTACAGACGTGAGAATTGAACCATAAAGAAGGCTGAGCGCCAAAGAATTAATGCTTTCAAACTGTGGTGTTGGAGAAGACTCTCAGGAGTCCCTTGTACAGCAAGGAGATCAAAACCAGTCAATCCTAAAGGAAGTCAGTCCTTAATATTCATTGGAAGGACTGATGCTGTAGCTGAAGCTACAATACTTTGGCCATCTGATGCAATAAATGAACTCATTGGAAAAGACCCTGATGCTGGGAAAGATTGAAGGCAGGAGGAGAAGGAGATGACAGAGCATGAGACAGTTGGATGGCATCACCGACTTGAGGGACATGAGTTTGAGAAAGCTCTGGGAGTAAGTGATGGACAGAAAAGCCTAGCGTGCTGCAGTCCTTGGGGTCACTCTTTGCAACAGACATGACTGAACAACTGAACTGACAGACTGAAAGCGATGTTAGAAAGACAGATCCTTCACTTACAAGCTTTCTGAACTTTTCTTAATGCTGTCTGTATAACAGATCCAAAATCTGGCTTTCTGGAAAGGTAATTTCTGCTTGAAGTTCTCATAAAGATGGAAGCACAGACCATCTGAATAAGGCAGAAAATATGTTTGTTTGTTTTTTTCAACACACCTAATTATTTCTTCATATATTTTATTTTTAATTTTCAGTATTATACAATGTATGAAGTCTCTGTTGACTGGTTGATATCGCTATGCAATAGCGCACATATTTTTGACCAGCTGCTATATGAAAATGCAATTTTACAAATGATAGATAAAACTTAGTAGTGTGAGCATATAATGGTCATGATATGAAAGCCCCTTGTGAAAATGTAGGATTCATTGACTGTGTCCTATAATCAAGTTATATGTCTACTGGACAGCTATTAGTGAGATAAAATCTATAGTTTTTGTTGTCATTTCACTTATTTGGAATATAGTTGGTTTACAATGTTGTGCTACTTTCTGGTCTACAGTAAAGTGATTCAGTTATACATGTATACCTATATTTATACCTATTCTTTTTCAGATTCTTTCCCTTATATATTATTACAAAATATCACATATAGTTCACTGTACTATATAGTAGGTCCTTGTTGGTTACCCATTTTGTATACAGTAGTATGTATATGTTAATCCAAAATTCCTAATTTATTCATCTCCTCTCTTTCCCCATGGGTAACCAGAAGCTTTTTACTTTTTTTTCCTATGTCTTGGGTCTATTACTGTTTTGAATATAAATTAATTTGTATGATTTTGTAAGATTCCACATGTAAACAATATAATATATTTATCTTTGTATGACTTACTTGACCTAATATAATAATCTCCAGGTCCATTCATGGTGCTGCAAATCGTCTTATTTCATTCTTTTTGATAGGCTGAGTAACATTCCTGTGTGTGTCTGTGTGTGTACATGGACATGCATACTACATTTTCATTATCCATTTATCTGTTGATGGACACTTATGTTGCTTCCATGTCTTGGCCACTCTAAACAGTTATGTGATGAACAATGGAGAGCATGTATCTTTTTGAATTACATTTTTTGGTATCATTTTGCTATGACTTTTCAAAATTTTTATGCTGCCCTGGAAATTATGGAGTTCAGATGTTCCATTGAGGCAAACTTTCCTAAAGGGCTAAACTGTCAGTGAGAGAGGAAGCAATGACAGTTGCTCACCTTTTTCATAAAGACCAAGCACTTCAGCTTAAGGAAACTGAAAAGTGAAAGTGTAGTCACTCAGTCATGTCCAACTCTTTGTGACCCCATGGACTCTAGCTTGCCAGGCTCTCCTATCCATGGGATTTCCAAGGTAGAATACTAGAGTGTGTTGTCATTGCTTTCCCCAGGGGGTCTTTCTGACCCAGGGATCAAACCCGGGTCTCCTGCATTGCAAGCCGATTTGTTGTCATCTTAGCCACAAGAGAATTAGAGGGTGGCTCTAAATTAAGCATATAAACTAGCCACATCCTTATTCAGCAACATGGAAGAAGTGATTTTTGGATACTTATCACATGACTGCTGATATCTTCAAAAACAGACATGGAAAAATTTCCCCAGTTTTTACAATAATAGTATCATTTCCCCTGTAGCACAGATGGGCAAGTAGAAACTTAGAGAATGAGAATTTTGACAATATCCAGATAAGGAATACAACATTTATAGAGGATTTAGCTCCACATGGATGTAACTACAATACTCACGCCCTTTCCATAGTATCCTACTGTATTCACTTACCAAAAATATTCAATAAACATCCATATCTATCATTCATAGAAGTGGTTAAATACACAGAATTATTTTAATATTAACACTTTATGTATAGAATCTAATGTCCTCTGTTGATGCTAATGATGCTGTTTATTTTTTTATTGTTCAGACATCTTTATTGCTAAATATCTTCTTATATAATAAGCTGGAATTTATAAAATTGGATAACACAAAACAAAACATCTGTCATGTATACTAATAGAAAGAAACTTTTTAACAAAGATGCCACACTTTTTGTCCTAAATATATTACAAAGGGTAATGAAAAGATAGTTTTTTGTGTTGAATCATTTTTTGGTTCTAATTATTGAAATTAGAAATTATCTAATTACATACAAGTCATGAGATTTATTCTGCTCTTGTGGTGTCTACTAGAATACTTTCCTCTGTTCCTCACTCATGAGTAAGTTATAACAGTATCTGCATTGCTTCTCCATCCAGCAATTCAAGGTTGATTTTCCTCATTTCCTTTTGGCAGCTCTCCTCAAAGTGCCCAAGTGTGTGTATTCAAGATTCCAGTTTGCAAACAAGTGCTTGTCAGCAGAATGATGCGTTTCAGAGACTGCTTTTCAGGAAGACAGACATCTAACCTTATCATATTTTAGGTTATTAACAGGGTGCTAGTCATCATTTCTGTGCTTTAATTAAATACATTAATAAATCATGTAAACTCCAAATTCATAAAAGAGGCTATCATCCCCTAGAACAACTTCAATAAGGAAATAACAATAGATATTCCACATAAGTTTAAATCCTATTTGATTTGGCTTCCTAATTCATCCTCATCATACCTATTGCCTTTTATTAGAACGTTCTCTTCTGACTCTCCTGGAATTCAGGTGGTTGGTCAGAAATTCCTTCTGATGTTTTTCCTCAACCTTCAGGATCTTGGCAACAAAGTCTTTCTGGAATGGCTTATCATACAGCAATCAGCCATCACCACCTTAGCAAGGGTGATTCATTTCCATGACTATTTCCCAGCTCTTGAAAGCTGTAATTTGTCTTTTTTGGCACTGGATTAGCTGCACCTACAGAATTCCAGCATCCGTTCATTCTTTCTCCCACAGCAATGAAAAATAGAAACGAAAGTAGACAGGCTTCCTTATACTCTGGCCGCTTATAGAGTCCTCTGCCCACCATGATTAGCATTCTTGTGTTCTTAGAGTTCTTTAAAGTTCCTTGGTCAATTTGCTTTACTGCAAATTCTTTTTTTTTTTTTTTTAATGGAGACATGTGTTTAGCTTCCTGCATCCATCAGCTATAAGGTTAAATTCTTATTTAAAAGAAAGTATAACTACATTATTGGCATCAGAAGTTAAAGCAGCCTATCTACATTGAAAGAGAAAGTTTTTGAGAAAGTTTTAAACCCTTGATAAAGAACAAAACAATATAAATAATACATTAAAAATAAGCATTTAAAGGTAACATAAAAGTGGTTAGTGACACTTTGTTGTCTAATTACAGGAAAAGCATTTCTTTGAAATTTTGCATTAACTGATTTAAATTGAGGGGATTCTTATATGTCTCTGTTAAATTTATCCACACTTGTACATTACATAATACACACTGTGAGTACACTTTGATCATATATCATCATATATTTACTCTCTCACTTGACTCCTGAGCTTTCTAATTTATCCTTCAATGAAGAATTAACCAGGGGCTTCTCAGTGGTAAAGAACCTGCCTGCCAGTGCAGGAGACATAAGAAACACAAATTTGGTCCCTGGGTCCAGAAAATCCCCTGGAGGTAAAAATGGCAACCCGCTCCAGTATTCTGGCCTGGAGAATCCCATGGTGACCAGAGGAGTCTGGCAGGCTACCGTCCATGGGGTTGTGTAACTGAACAACTGAGAGCACGAAGGATCACACATCTGCCTAGAAACAGAGCAGTGGTATCCAGATTGGAAGGACAAACGTGGGGGTGGCGCAAGTATTCAATATTTTGGCTGACATGACACTACATCTATTGTCTATCAATCTCCTACATACATGACCGGCGGCCTCAGATGCTGCCTTCCAGTTAAGAGGCAGAATATGTTTGCATGGATGTGATAATTTTCACAGCTGCTGCTAGGCAATGACTGAATATGACAAATGTACTAACATAGGGACCGTATCTGGGAAATGGCATTCACTCCAGGACTTCCTGATACCTCTACTAGAATTTCTTTAAAACCATGCTTCACTTTCTTTCTTTCTTCTGTTATTTAAGGGGTGAGACCTTCATCATCATGAAAAGGCTTTCCCAGACCTCCGATTCCATTCCTTCTTCCCCAAGTAAATGTCCCGCACAGCACATTTGGACCGTCTAAACTAATGAAGGGTTTCCCTGGTGGCAAGAATCCACCTGCAATGCAGGAGACCCAAGTTTGATTCCTGGATCAGGGCAATCCCCTGGAGAAGGGAATCGAAACACACTCCAGTATTCTTGCCTGGAAAATCCCATGGATAGAGGAGTCTGATAGGCTATGTTCAATGGGGTCCCAAAGACTTGGGCACGACTGAGCAACTAACACAGTAGACTGATGAAAGTGACAGATTTTGTGGTTGCGTTAATGTGGCACTTCATTTAAGGCTGAGAAACTGTCATAAATCTGTGTCAGAAACCCACACCTAGCAACTCCAATGACTATCCTCCATGAAAACAACGACCAGTCCTTGACCATTTCATTTTTGTTCTCTTGCTTTTCCAAACCTGATGTATCTTTTTTGAAATGTTACACTCATCTGCCGGCAATATTTCACATGTGAATTTGGCATAGCCTGTGGCTGAATGAGAGGTTATTTTCTCTTTCATTTACAATACCTCACTTAAAAGGTATGATTTGACCATGCAAATCTTACACTTGTTTGCCTTGACATTTAATTATTTTGTAAGAACTCTTAGTCTGCACTGACATAAAAGACTGGAAAGTGTGTATTGCTCATTAACTTTGATTAGGATTACTTTAGCTATGTGAAGAGTAATTCTACTTCACAAGGCATTTTCTTGGTTGTTAAACAGTATTTTAAGATAAGGGAAAATTATTTTTATGTATCTGCAGCTAAATTTTTATGCATCCGGAGTTTTATCTATATATGTGTGGATATTCAGCAAGTTTATTATTTATGTAAAACTCATGGCCAATATTGGAGGAGGAAATGGCAATGCATTCCAGTATTCTTGCCTGGGAAATCCCATGATCAGAGGAGACTAGAAGGCTACAGTTCATGGGGTCACAAGAGTTAAATATGACTTAGTGACTAAATCACCCCAAACCATGGCCAATATATCTTTAATTATAAGGTCATAAACACATAACATTTTTATGGAAGCACAGATAAAAGGAAATGGTAGCCAAATGACATTTTCCATTTTTCACAGTCCAAAGAGCAAAATTTAAGTAATACTACAAGTTATTTTGAGTCATCTTCCCCATGTTTTCCTTCAATATACATTTGAGATTTATTTTGGAGCGAGTGTATTTAATTCCAGGTTTCCCTCATAGCTCAGTTAGTAAAGAATCTGCCTGTAATGCAGGAGACCCAGGTTCGAATCCTGGGTCAGGAAGATCCCCTGGAGAAGAAAATATCAACCCATTCCAGTATTCTTGCCTGGAGAATTCAATGGACAGAGGCAGTCCATGGGGTCACAAGGGTCGGACATGACTTAGCCACTAAAGAGAGAGAGAGTATTTAATTCCTTATTTCTTTTTAAAATAATTTTAATGATTTAGTTAGAAAATAATTATGTTGATAGCCATCTTAAATCAATAAGGACATATTTTGCAAATAAATATATTTGCTTTTTAGGATAGGAAATTACCTCCATATCTATTTTGCTAGTCAATGTATAATGCATATCTATACTATCTGTTGTTGGTTGCTCAGTCATGCCTGGCTCTTTGCAACCCCATGGACTTTAGCCCACCATGCTCCTCTGTCCGTTGGATTTCCTAGAAAAGATTACTGGAATGGGTTGACAACTCCTTCTCCAGGGGATCTTCCTGACCCAAGGATCAAATCCATGGTTCCTGCATTAGTAGGCAGATTCTTTATTGCTGAATCACCAGGGTCAGTATCTGTATTTTCTAATACTCCTATAACTGGCATGCTTTGCTTATTTAACAAAATCATAAAGATTTTTATAACAATGGCATCTTATGTTGAGGCACTCTAGTAAAACAATTTAGAGATTAGCATTTCACTTTCACATGGATTATAAAGCAGTTGGAAGCGTTACTTTTATAGCAATCTTGCCTTTTGAGAGTACATGCTGTTTTACACTGCTGCTGCTAAGTCACTTCAGTCCTGTCCAACTCTGTGCGACCCCATAGACTGCAGCCCACTAGGCTCCTCTGTCCCTGAGATTCTCCAGGCAAGAATACTGGAGTGGGTTGCCATTTCCGTCTCCAATGCATGAAAGTGAAAAGTGAAAGTGAAGTCGCTCAGTCGTGCCCGACTCTTAGCAACCCCATGGACTGCAGGCTACCAGGCTCCTCCATCCATGGGATTTTCCAGGCAAGAGGACTGGAGTGGGTTGCCATTGCTTTCTCCTAGAAACATCTAAAAGAGATCTTTCTCTTAGTATTTAATTTCTTTGTAAACTTTATTTAATTTCTTTGTAAAACTTAATTTTCTTGCTCTGTCAATTGCTAAATTATGTGATAAGAACACCAGTGTCTAAGTGTACTAACTACCTTTGTGAATCAGACTCAGTCTCAGCACTTTTTATTATATACCCAATAAACTTCAACTATGGATCCATACTAGCTCATTTTAGTAAACACCAGAAATTGTCCAACAGTTTTCTTGAAAGATTTCCTAGGTACATATTTTAAAAATATAATACAATGTTTTAAGGACCATAATACTGAGTCTCTCAACAAAATTTATTCTTATCACACATTTTCATCAACAGTCATCCATGGGTAAAATGACCCAGTGAATTATTAATTTTCACTATCATGTAAAGGTCAAATGTATGTAATTATTCACACATTATTCATATTAACTTTCAGCTTTGAGTGAATATTGTGAGACTATTAAGAAAATCAGTAAACATCCTTTTAAAAAATCAGACCTATATGTTATGTTACCATATCATTCATAAACAATAGTTCAATATAGTGCAGTCAACACAAAGTTTTGAATTAATGGCATTTAAGTTATTGTAATCATAATGAGCAATGAGATAAACAACAGAGTAAGACTGGGCAATTAAATGCATAAATCCAAAGCTACCTATTCTTCCTCCAGCTTAAAAAGATAATAGAGATTAGTGACTAAATTGCATCTCTAAAAATAAATTCAAGGTTAATTCTAGTTCTATGGGGATTAAAAGCAGGGCAACCTCTTCAAGCTGGCACAGTTTTTCTGAACATGGTTGAAGACTTATACCTGGGAATCCTGCCCTAAGTAAGCACATTTGATATGTGAACCTGGACTCTTGGCCTTGGCACTTTCTGCTCATCTGTTAAGTTGGCATCCTTCCTGCTTACAATTGGGTTGGAATTCTGTCTGAGAGCTTAGGTGCCAAATGGCAAGATTTTTAAATAAGACAGTGCATACAATGCCTCCTGCTCTGGGTAGAATATCCCTTATGGCTGAATCTAAGCAATAGCATAAAAGCCCTGGTTTTATCCTTCATCACAACCGTTAGGCATGTGTTCAAGATGACACATTTAGCAGATTAAATATGTTAACATCATATTTCTATCTGTCAGGCAAGACTGCCATTTTTAGAAATGACTGCATTGAAAGTTACATGACTAGTATTTCTATTGCCATTGTTATTATTTTATAGTTTATATATCTAAAGTTTCTATATAGACTGGCAAAACCTTTTTTTTTAATAAGGAAATATTGCAAGGATATCATTTTCCCTCCCACCCACAAGAATGTTAAATCTAAGATACACATTCAAAGACAGAATGCTTTTAAATTATAATATTTAATTGCAAATGAATTTATTTTAATGCATTAGCACACAGTAAAATACTAAGAAACTTTAAGATTGACATATAGATAGAATATGTATTGAAAAAACACCAAAAGTTAGTAATAATTGGAGAGAGTGGAAAAATTACCTAAATTTTTAGTTCTGCAATTCTCTTCAACAGTGTAAGTTAGATTTTAAAGTGTTCATTCATTTGTTCATTCTTTCATATAATGGATATGTCTAAGTCACTGACGTTACCATTTTCAAAAGAAGGACTTCAGTATAAAACTAAAGGACTCACTCCACAAGTGTTTTGTGCTAACATAACAGAAAACATTAATTTGTATGTCATCAGATTCAGAATTAAAAAAAAACAAGTATATTAATTACTAAATGGCAACTTACAAGAAAGAAGTCGTTTTAAATCAAAAGAAGATGGTTGCATTAAATGTGAGATGGTCAAATTTAATGTCCTCAACTAGACTGCAGGTATCCTTGCTTTTCAAGTTTGCTTTGTGCCACTTCACTTTTACAAAATGAAGACCTCATTAGTACCTGTTTCAGATAGCCAAAATAAATCAACAGGATTTCCACTTTTATGGAAAAAAAGGTGAAAATTGAAAAATCGATTCACTGTATTTTCAGATTGAGAAAATGTTCATAGAAACACTCTGCTTTCAAATAGCAGGTGAAACCTGTATTTCCATAACTATTTGGTAAGATACTAAGCTAACTGTTCATAGATTTAATATATGCTCTTATTGGAACCTTGAGAATTATAAGTAAGGATACTGAGGGTGTTTGTCTTAATTGTTGTTGCTCAGTTGCTAAGTTCTGTCCAACTCTTTATGACCCCATAAACTGCAGCATGCCAGGCTTCTCTGTCCTTCACTATCTCCTGGAGTTTGCTCAAACACATGTCCATTGCGTCAGTGGTGACACCAATCAACTCATCCTCTGTTGGTCCCTTTTCCTCCTGCCCTTAATTGTTCCCAGCATCAGGGTCTTTTCCAGCGAGTTGGCTCTGCATCAGGTAAGCGAAAGTTTATCTCTCTAGGTATATGAATTAATCTGGAAATTTTTTTCTTTCATGTACTGAGAATAGATAACTATATCACCTTGATCTATGTTAACTTCATAAAGCTTGTTGGAAAGGCAAATACATTGAAAACAATGACCTAACTGGGTATATTTTGGTTTTTAATACTGAATCTATATTGTCTCGCTCATTATCAAGTCTATCAGCATATTGTTTTCTTGCATCTAACCAAGCCTTGACAAATTATTTTAAAGTGCATTGTTGTAGATTATTTACCTTGTGAACAAACTAGTTTAAATGTGAAAAAATTAAAACACAGCTTCTACTATACGCTCAATGAATATTACTAGAATAAATAAACTAGAAGAAGAATAAACACTAGCAAATCACTTAGTACACAGAAATACAGCTTCAAGACAACTTTAATTGACTGCAAATCAATGATATGAGGGAAATAAATCACTGTTTAAATGCATGCCAAAGCCACGTGTGCATATTTGCTAATATAATAAATGAGAAAAATATACCCAGGTGTTCCTTTCACAAAGTAAATTTTCAAATAATGTCATGGAACATAATTGTTACACAAAAAAACATAAACATTTACATTAACATGAATGTTCTTGTTTGGTCTACAGACACAACTTACTTTTGAGAGCTATATATATAGCTCATAATATTCAATCTACTTACAGCAAAACAAACGCATAATCAAACAAACAGAACACATAGTTTAATGAAGCACAATTTCTCATGTTAATTGGGTTTGGAAACAATAAGAAAGAGCTTTTAGATGAGAAATAGTAAGAGGAAAGAGTAATCAAAGATAATATACATATAGCACCAGGGAAGCATCTGAACTAAATACTCAGCTACAAAATTATCCTCCTTTCCATTCCTCTTACTCAAGCTTATCCAAATAGCAAATTTTAATTGTTTCCTTTTCCTGTCCCTATGATAATATGTGGCATCAAACTGTATGAGAAAGTTACACACTGAAGATGAATCCTTTTTTTTTTTTCAACTTCAATTAAGAGGATGGATACACCATTGGCAAGGAGTAAAGAAGGGGTGTATATATTGGGAGAAAAGAGTGACTTTCTTCGCAGGCATATTGAATTTGAAGTGTCTGTGAGACAGTCAATAAAAAAAATGCCTGGTAAGAAATTAGAAATATAGATCTGAGGACAAAAATAGCTTTGAAGATACTTCCCCTGGTACCAGCCTCTGCCTTCTCCAGTGGTCCCCCTGCCTCCCAGCATCTGTACCTGACTTCTGGGTACAGACAGGTGCAAACTAGGTGTCTCTGCCTAAAAGGTCCTCCTTCCAAACTCGAGCTAATTTAAAACAGATCCTTCTTCAGCCTTGTCAGAAATAAGTTTCCCTTTCTCAATTTCTGAAGCACTGGTTACATTACCCTGTCCATCACTCTGTGTGGCCATCATTTGTAACACAATAGGGAGCAGGATTGAGTTACTGCTCTGTGGCAAGTATTGTATCAGGAACTTGAAAAATAATCTCTAGTAACATCCTCAATTAGGCATTCCCGTTTCTTTTTTGCAGGTAAGGACACTAAGATTCCGATAATATTATCTAACTTCACAAAGGTGATACAACTCATAGTTGATGGTACTGAGGGCAGGACTCAGTTTTCCCAATGCCTTTCAAGATTCTATTTTCTTGTTCTATTCTCCCCAAATAAAGAGGTTGGGTCCATTAGAGGCAGGGGATATTTATTTATTGATTTATCACAGGCATACCTCATTTCATTGTGTTTTGTTTTGTTTCATTTCACAGATTTTGCAGTTTTTACAAATTGAACTTCTGTGGCAAGCCTGTGTCCAGAAAGTTAATGGGCACCATTTTTCCAATAGGACTTATTTATTTCCTGTCTTTGTATCACATTTTGGTAATTTTTGCTGTATTTCAAACATTTTCTTTTCTTTTTTGTTGGTTTGTTATGGTGATCCATGATAGGTGATCTTTGATGTTATTGCTGTAATTGTTTTAGGGCAGCCATGAAAGATGTCAAATTTAATCCATTAATGGTGTGTTCTGGCAACTCTACAAACTGGCATCTTCCTCACTCTCTCCTTCTCCTCAGGCCCTCCTAACCCTTCAGACACAACAATATTGAAATGAGGCCAATTAATAACCCTGCAATGGCTTTCGAGTATTCAAGAAAGGAAGAATTGCATGGTTCTCACTGTAAATCAAAAGCTAGAAATAAGCTTAGTGAGGAAAGCATATAGAAAGACAAGCCAGGCCCAAAGCTAGGCCTCTTAATGCCAAGCAGTCAAGTTATGAATGCAAAGGAAAAATTCTTGGAGGAAATTAACAGTGTTACTCCAGGGAACACATAAATGATAAGAAAACTGAAAGTCAATTGAAAATCTTCAAGAAAGAATTCATTATTCTAGATGCCATTAATGACACTGTGATTCATGGAAAGAGGTCAGAACACCAACATTAACAGAACTTTTAAAGAACCATACCTATTGCTGAGATGGAAATAATTTTACTGGTCTGGATAGCAGATCAAATAAGCCACAACATTCCTTCCAGCCAATGCCTAACTCAGAGAAAGGCTTTAGCTCTCTAATTCTATGAAGGCTGACAGCGGAAACTGCAAAGGAAAAGTCTGAAACTGGCAGGGTTGGTTCATGAGGTTTAAGAAAAGAAGTCATTTTTTTTTTTTTTTAAAGAAAATGCAAGATGAAGCCACAAACGCTGATGTAGAAGCTGAACCTAAATTGTTAAGATTATCTAGCTAAGATAATTAATGAACATGGATGGTTACACTAAACAACAGATTTTATTTTTTTTATTTTGTTTTTTAACTTTATAATATTGTATTGGTTTTGCCATATATCAACATGAATCTGCCACAGGTATACACGTGTTCCCCATCCTGAACACTCCTCCCTCCTCCCTCCCTGTACCACCCCTCTGAGTCGTCCCAGTGCACCAGCCCCAAGCATCCAGTATCGTTCATCGAACCTGGACTGGTGACTCATTTCACGTATGATATTATTCATGTTTCAATGCCGTTCTCCCAAATCATCCCACCCTCTCCGTCTCCCACAGAGTCCACAAGACTGTTCTATACATCAGTATCTCTTTTGCTGTCTTGTATACAGGGTTATTGTTACCATCTTTCTAAATTCCATATATATGCATTTTTTTTTGTCCTATGTTGATCATCAGCTTTATTTAATCATTTAAGTCCAAGTTTTCTGTTACTTGTTTTTTTTTAAATTTATTTTTTAACTTTACAATATTGTATTTGTTCTGCCATACATCAAAATGAATCCACCACAGATATACATGTGTTCCCCATCCTGAACCCTCCTCCCTCCTCCCTCCCCATACCATCCCTCTGGGTCGTCCCAGTGCACCAGCCCCATGGAAGCAACCTAGATGTCCATTAGCAGTTGAATGGATAAATTCCATATATATGCATTTTTAAATGTAGACAAAACAGCATTCTATTGGAAGAAAATGTCATCTAGGACTTTAATAGCTAGAGAGGAGAAGTCAGTACTTGTTTTCTAAGCTTCCAAGAATAGGCTGACTCCCTTTTTTAGGTGTCATTGTTACTGGAGACTTTAAGTAGAAACCTGTTCTCATGTATCATTCATTCCAAAAACCCTAGGGCCTTTAAGAATTATGCTAAATCTACTCCACTTGTGTTCTATACATGAAACAACAATGCTTGAATGACAGCACATTGACCTATAATGTGGTTTACTGATTATTTTAAACCCACTGTTGCGACCTATTGCTCAGAAAAAAGGATCTCTTTCAAAGTATTACAGCCCATTGGCAGTGCGTTTGGGTGCTCAAGAGCTCTGATGGAGATGTGCAGTGAGATCGTTGCTTTCATACCTGCTGTGTGCTCAGTTGTGTCCAACTCTTTGTGACCTCATTGACTGTAGCCCACCAGGCTCCTCTGTCCATGGGGATTCTCAAGGCAAGAATACTGGAGTGGGTTGCCATGCCCTTCTCCAGGGACCTTCCCAACCCAGGGATCCAACACAGGTCTCCTGTATTGCAGGCAAATTCTTTACTGTCTGAGTCACCAAGCAAGCCCAAGAATACTGGAGTGGGTAGCCTATCCTTTCGCCAAGGGATCATTCCAACCCAGGAGTCAGACTGGGGTCTCCTGCATTGCAGGCAGATTCTTTACCAGCTGAGCTACCAGGGAAGCCCCCACATCTGCTGACTCATATCTATTCTGAAACCCATTGATCAAGGAGCAATTTTGACTTTCAAGACTTACTTTTTAAGAAATACATTTTGCAAGATTATAGCTGCCATAGAAATGGACTTCTTTGATGGATCTCAGAAGTCAATTGAAAACTTTCCAGAAAGAATTCATCACTCTAGATGCCATTAATATCACTTGTGAGTCATGTGGAGAAGTCAAAATATCAAAATTAACAGGGCTTTTAAAGATTGGATGCCTTTGAGGGATTCAAGACTTCAATGGAGAAATTCCAGATGTGCTGGAAATAGTAAGATAACTAGAATCAGAAGTGGAGCCTGAAGATGTGACTGAACTGCTGCGATCTCTGATAAAATCTAATGGATGAGGAGATGCTTCTCATGAATGAGCAAATAAAGTGGTTTCTAAAGATGTAATCTAGTACTGGGAAGATTCTACAACAGTCATTGAAATGACAGCAAAAGACATAAAATATTACATTAACTCAGTTGATAAAGCCGTGACAGTTAAGAGAACTGACCCCAACTTTAAAAGAAGTTCTACCATGGGTAAAATGTCATCAAACAGCATTGTATGCTCCAGAGAAATCTACTGTGAAAGGAAGAATCAATTAAGAGCATTTTTCTTCTAAAAAAAAATAGAATTGAAGGTCTGGACATCAGCACACATGCTTCAATTCTCAATCTAATGTCTCACAAATACTGAGTATTGGACAATGATTGTGAATAGACATTCTATATACGTATCTATAAAATATGCATACCCATCTTTATTTATATAGATCTTATTTCCATAGTGATTCATATTTCTCATAGTATATATTATATAACTATTAGCAATAGGAATTTGATAACAGTTTTAACAATATTAATGCACAAATAGAATGGCATTAGAGGGAAGCACTGTTATGTGAAATCTGAACATTAATGTTTGACAAAAATAAATTTATATATGTATTACAGCTTCCTTATTCACTCATCTGTCAATAGGTTGCTTCCATTTCCTGGCTATTGTGATACACTGTAGTGCTACAATGAACATTGGGGTGCATGTGCCTTTTTGAATTATGGTTTTCTCAGGGTATATGCCCAGGAGTCAGATTTCTGGGTCATATGGTAGTTCTATTTTTAGTTTTCTTATGGTATTTAGACAATGGTATAGGTAAACCTATCTTCAGGGCAGGGATAGAGACTCAGAGGTAGAGAACAGACATGTAGACATGTAAACATGAGGGATGGGACGAGGGGGGCCAGGATGTACAGGGAGATTGGGATTGACATATATACCCTGCTGCTGCTGCTAAGTCGCTTCAGTCGTGTCTGACTCTGTGCAACCCCATAGACGGCAGCCCAACAGGCTCCCCCGTCCCTGGGATTCTCCAGGCAAGAACACTGGAGTGGGTTGCCATTTCCTTCTCCAATGCATGAAAGTGAAAAGTGAAAGGGAAGTCACTCAGTTGTGTCTGACTCTTTGAGACCCCAGGGACTGCAGCCTACCAGGCTCTTCTGTCCATGGGATTTTCCAGGCAAGAGTACTGGAGTGGGGTGCCATTGCCTTCTCCATATATACACTACTATGTGAAAAATAGATACTGAGTGAGAAGCTGCTGTATAGAAAAGGGAGCTCAGTTAGTTGCTCTGTGGTGACCTGGAAAGGTGAGATGGGGCAGCAGTGGAAGGGAGGTCCAAAAGGGAGGAGATATATGTACACATAAAGCTGAATCAGATTTCCCAGGTGGCTCTAGTGGTAAAGAACCAACCTGCCAAAGCAGGAGACATCAGAGATGCTGGTTCAATCCCTGGGTCAGAAAGGTCCCCTGGAGGAGAACGTGACAACCCAGTCCAGTATTCTTGTCTGGAGAATCCCAGGGACATAGGGCCCTGGCAGGCTACAGTCCACAGTTTAGGTGCTCAGTTGTGTCTGACTCTTGTGACCCTATGGGGTGCAGCCCACTAGGCTCCTCTGTCCCTGGGATTCTCCAGACAAGAATACTGGAGTGGGTTGCCCTTTCCTTCTCCAATAGGGTTGCATAGAGTCAGATACAACAGAGCAACTTAGCATGCACACATAGCTGATTCACTTAATTATACTGAAGAAATTAAGGCAACATTGTTCTTTGTTTGTTTTGTATTTTATTTCAACATACCCAACAAAAAAATAACAATTCCAGAAGATAGTGAAGGGCAGGGTAGCCAGGTATGCAATAGTCCAAAGGGCCACAAGGAGTCAGCAGGACTTGGTGACTGAACAGCAACCAATAAAAAAGGAAGAAAAAATCAGTAGCTATTAAATGATAAAAGGATACCTTTGAATATTTTCTGCGGATGAACTAGCAAATATCTGAACTAACATAGTTAATTTTGGTTATTGCTTAGGGTAACAATACCTGATTTCCTATGGTAAGTTCTATGAAATCCAACATTACCAACATGCTTCTATATATTTAGATATGCCATTTTCCTAATTCTAAACAAAAAAACCCTACCAGATCATCGGTATATGCTTAGCTGTCAAAATTAGTGTCCCCATGATTCTCATTTACTTTATCATCAAATAAGTAAACATAAATGAAATTAGGACTTAGAAATTAGGTCAAAATTAATTCCTTTCCCCAGCTTATAAAATTTGCAAGCACTTCAGTATTGTTTTCTAAAACATCCAGACAACAAATCATGCAGATATCTTTGAATTCTGCCTTGATCCCTAGCAACAATTTTGGCAATCTTAAAGCTTTTAAAATTTCATTTTCTTTTATATTTCTCTCTATTTCTGAAAATATATTCTGTATTTCTTTCTTCTCATTTGTACTTGTGATTCCCTAATGCTAGGCATCATTTTGCTTCTCCTCTAGGTCATTTGTCTCAATAGGAATTGTGAGTTGCTCTTTGTTGACGGGGTTCTAAGTTGTTCAGACATTAAGTCATGTCTGAATCTTTGTGATCCCATAGATTGTAGCACATCAGGCTTCCCTTTCCTTCACGAACTCCTGGAGTTTGCTCAAACTCATGTCCATTGATTCAGTGATACCATCCAACCATCTCATCTTGTTATCTCCTTCTCCTCCTGCCTTCAATATTTCCCAGCATCAGGGTCTTTTATAATGAATCAGATCTTCCCATCAGGTGGCCAAAGTATTGGAGCTTCAGCTTCAGCATCAGTCCTTCCAGTGAATATTCAGGACTGATTTCCTTTAGAATTGACTGGTTTGATCTCCCTGCTATCCAAGGAACTCTCAAGAGTCTTCTCCAACACCATAGTTCAAAAGCATCAATTCTTTGGCATTCAGTCTTATTTATGGTCCAATTCTCACATCCATACATGACTACTGGAAAAACAATAGATTTGACTATACAGACATTTGTCAGCAAAGGGATAACTCTGATTTTTAATAATACTCTGTATACGTTTGTCATAGCTTTTCTTCCAAGGAGAAGGATCTTTTAATTTCATGGTTGCAGGCACCACAGTGATTTTGGAGCCCCCCAAAATAAAATCCGCCACTGTTTATGTTTCTCCCCATCTATTTGCCATGAAGTGATGGAACTGGATGCCATGACCTTAGTTTTTTGAATGTTGAGTTTTAAGCCAGCAAGTTACAAAGATGCCCTCTGAACAATTTTTCTCTATTTTCCTTTTTCTGTAATTTATTAGCCTTACATAAATTCACTGGGATACTCAATTCAAAATTCCAACCAAAGCAACTTCTTTGATCATGATGATCAGAGGAAATGTAAATAATATACACAACAACCTACTTGATTACTCCAACTGAAATGTTATAGTTCCCCCAAATTGGCCTCATCCAAAACTAAATGCATGATCTTCCAGACACATATCTCCTTTATTTCCAGTGCTCTCTATCTCACTTCATCAAAAAGGAAACCAAGAACAGTGGTTGATATATCTGTCTTGCTTACTTGCCACAAGCAAGCACTCAATCACCAAGTCTCGCTGATTCCAATTCCATAAGTATCTCTTGAATTTGTCCACTTGTTTCCTGTTCCATAGACATGTCCTTGTCTAAGTCATATTCACCATTATAACTGCATTCTAACTAGTCTTCTCATGGTCATCAGAGCTCCTAAAAAATTCACTGTCCATAAAACGTATTCACTCATGCCTTGACAAGCAGCACTAGAGAGTTTCAATCAACAGGGCATAATTTGAAATCAAACTTTGCTACCCACATGTTTTATAATCTTTAGCTAATGACTTACTGGGCTTCCTGGGTAACTAAGCTGGTAAAGAATCGGCCTGCAATGCAGGAGACTCCAGTTCAATTCCTGAGTCCGGAAATTCCCCTGGAGAAGGAATAGGATACCCACTTCAGTATTCTTGGGCTTTCCCGGTGTCTCAGACAGTAAAGAATCCACCTGCAATGTGGGAGACCTGGGTTTGATCGCTGAGTTGGGAAGATCCCCTGGAGGAGGGCATGGCAACCCACTGGAATATTCTTGACTGGAGAACTCCTATGGACAGAAAAGCAGGAGCTGGAGACTGGCCAGCTACAGTCCATCAGGTCACAAAGAGTTGGACACAACTGAACAACTAAACACATACACAGTGACTTTACATCTTTTCATCTCTAACAGTGGGATAATAATAATTACTCTTTCACAGGATTGTTTTGAAGAATGCTTCCCAATTCATACTAAGTGCTCAGTAAATATCAGCTAACACTTCTATTGCATCCATGTGTTTTAATTGAATGCCTACTGTGTAGAAGTATTGGACTAGTACCTGGAGCTGAACAAGCATTGCAGAATGGTTCTTTCATGCTCAAGAATGATTTGGGGCCCCTGGGAACTGCAGGACACTTACAGCCAGGCTGTAGATACTGATTCTCCTAGAAGGCCACCCTCATTATAATGTTTAGACTAGACAATGCATGCCCATAGGCTTTTCTTAAAAATTACTTTCTGTCATCCTGAGGTGTGTATGGTCTGTATCACCAGGGTGATGCTCGGCTCTTATAACCAGTTTTCAGAATTCTTGTGGTGTTAATGGTTATCCTGACAGCTCTCACAAGCCACACAGAATGGGTTGCTCACACAGGAGGTACCAAGCTGTCGTTTGAGTGAGAGAAGTATACTGGGTGATATTAGCATTTGTTTGTTCAAGATTGATCTTGTCTGGTCAGCCTCCCAGAAAAAGGACTTGGCTTATATTGAAGTCCTGGGCAAAACTGGCAGTGACCCTGGATTTAACACTATTAATCTTCACCGCATCAAAGCATTCCAGGTCCTGTAACACCAGAGAGAGGCTCAGCTTCTCCCCATTATGCACACTGACAAAGCAAATGTGGTCACTAACTTGTCAGTTCACATAACTTCACCCACAAGGACTGGTCCCTTCCTTCATGATACCAAAGGAAGTGTGGGTGTTAAACCCAACCACTAATACTGGGCTGCAAGTTAGAGACAGAGCCAAGCTTTCAATGTGCCATATTGCTTTTGTGTCACAACCCTGATCATACCAAGAAGAGCTCTATACTGTGCTGTGCTTAGTTGCTCACACGTGTCCGGCTCTTTGTAACCCCATGGACTATAGTCCAGGCTAGTCTGTCCACAGGGATTCTCCAGGCAAGAATACTGGAATGGGTTTCCATGCCCTCCTCCAGGGGGTCTTCCCAACCCAGGGATCAAACCCAGGTCTCCTGCATTGCAGACTGATTCTTTACTGTCTGAGCTACCAGGGAAGACCAAGAATACTGGAGTGGGTAGCCTAATCTTTCTCCAATAGATTTTCCTGACCCAGAATTGAGCCAGGGTCTCCTGCATAGTACGTGGATTCTTTACCAGTTGAGCTACCAGGGAAGTCCCCCAAAGAGCTCTACACTTCCCTAATCGTGCAGCATTAACAGGCCTACAACTCAAGAGCCAGCCACTACTTCAAACTCTGAAACAACTGTCCTAGATCTCTGAGCATTGCTCTGGAGTGAGCCATGGAGCCCACACACCTAGAGCAGTTGCCCTAAGCTCCTCTGTAAATGTCTCTCTAGCAGACATCAGGTGAGACCTGTTTCCTATTGCCCTTGCTTGCACAACAGGCAAAAAATGTACTTCAGATTCTGTTTTTCAGTAGCAAATTCACTCTGTACAGTTTATAGAATGATATTCACCCTCACACATTCCCTTTTTACATACAAGTAACTCCAGTACTCTTGAATATTTAAGTTGTTTATGTTTCTATGAAAAAAAATCTGTAAAAGAAATGCAAAGTAAAGCAAAATCAAGAAAATATTATTATTTTTTAACATCCTTAACTATAGTCTTGCTAAAAATTAGCAAGTTACTAGAAAGGTTATGTATACTCATGCATATTCTTATATCTTTAGGATCACTGATTTAGGATTAGTCTTTATGTGATTGTACTTCAATTACATCCTTGCTTTGCTTCCACAAAGACACAGACTATCCCCTTACATAGGAGAGTGTTCTCTACTCTAATGGCACATTAGAATCAATTGGTGAGCTTTAAAAAGCACAGATGACTACACCCTACTTTCAGAGATTCTGATTTAATTGGTCTGGGGTAGGACTAGGGCAATGGTACTTACTGTGTTGTTCCTTAGATGATTCTGTGGTGCAACAAGGGGTTGAGAACTGCTGACACAGTGTTTAGGACTTTGGGGATGTAACATGTGAACACACAATAAGAATTTCGTATTATAGAGAATACTGGAAGTTTCTGTAGCCTTATATATTATGGGTATGATATAGCCAGAAGAGGATGTGCAGAAACTTCACTATTATAACAAGAAAAATAATTTCATGCCCTCGAGACAAAACAGAATAGTGACTTACAGTGGAACCACATTTTAAATAATTGGCTGGAGGCAGGAAGGGATAAAATGGGACATTGGGATTCATATATAAACACTATATAAGAGAGATTACAAATAAGAACCTACTGTATAACACAGGGAACTCTACCCAATACTCTATAATTGCCACATGGGGAAAGAATCTTAAAAGAAAACAGTGAATATATGTATACGTATAACTACCTAACTTTGCTGTTTACTTGAAACTAACATAACATTATAAATCAATTATATGCCAATAAAATTTTTAAACAACTGGCTGGAGACTATATCATTAATTATGGCCACCTTAATTTCTGTGAAATATTATTCATGGAAAACCAGTTCTTAAGATCAAGGGATATCATTAGTACCCAAGGCAGAGAAAGTAAATATTTATCTAAATCTAAAAGCCAGAGGAAATTGACACAAGGCTATGCTGCTGCTGCTGCTAAGTCACTTCAGTCGTGTCTGACTCTGTGCGACCCCAGAGATGGCAGCCCACCAGGCTTCACCGTCCCTGGGATTCTCCAGGCAAGAACACTGGAGTAGGTTGCCATTTCCTTCTCCAATGCATGAAAGTGAAGAGTGAAAGTGAAGTCGCTCAGTCGTGCCCGATTCCCAGTGACCCCATGGACTGCAGCCCACCAGGATCCTCTGTCCATGGGAGTTTCCAGGCAAGAGTACTGGAGTGGGGTGCCATTGCCCTCTCCAGACACAAGGCTATACTACCCAACAAAAGCATAAGTAGACAGAAAAAGCTTTCTAGCCTGTTTTAGATAATATCATTGACAGGGAAATGTTTCAGATCTGAATTTTTTGAGGAGAGTGAATTTATTTTAATGTGACAGTTCTACTTTTAAATTGAAGTAAAAAATGCACCTCTTTATGCCATGATCATTTGGCTATGGAGAGGCAGTGCTAAAACTTGATAAATTTTAGCTTTCAGATCTGAGCATCTAACTTTGGCACAAAAAGCAGAATGTGAGCATGAAGTCCTGGCATTAGAGCAACAAAGCCACAATTCTAGTGCCAACAGCAAGTGCACATTTCAAGCCCTATCCTGGGAGCTGGCACATGATTTCAGAAATTCATTGCCCTCCATCTGTGTATTGTTCAGCTCCCTGGTCAAGCAAGAGGTAGAGCTTCAATGACACAAATGATGTCCTGTGTTCTCTTATAATTTATTACTCTGAATTTTCAGAACAAAGGTCATATTCAGTACAGACCTATAGGAGTTTGCTTTCTTTTACTTTCCCTTTTTCTCATTATACTTGGCTTTTTATTTTATCTTGGGACTCGGCTTTCACTAGAGTTGGAAATAAATCTTTTTTTTTTTTTTCCTACTTATTCTCAGCTTGCCCTTGACTGCTATGGAAACCAAAAAAGAGCTATAGAAATCCTGGAAAATTGATTTTTTCCCCCCCTTGGATGAGGCTGGAATAGCCACTGAAGGTCTTTTAAACCCTAATGTAGGCTTAAATGGTTGACAAAAGGGAAATGTAGCCTCTATTGTATTGAATCTAAATGATTTTGGCCATTATACACAAGGAAGAAACTGAAATTTGTCTCTCAATGTCAGTATAATTATCTTAGTATGATTGCAACCAGCAAAAAGAAAGAAAGAAAAATTAGAAAGACATGAGATGTTATCTCAATAGAAAAGAAAGGGACTAGTCACTTGACTTTTATGCTAAATTTGTGCTCACTTTTCAGAAAATTCCAGCTTTCAAAGTCAGGCACCAACTTCTTCATTTGCTTCACTTACTGTGAAATGTGATGTTAATAAGTCATCTTTTGTGATGGTTCATATCACAAATGTGTTCCTATTCCTTGTTGAACAGGAGTTGAGTGTGGAAGAATTATTGACAGACATGGGTAATCAAAGAAAACGTTTATTTCTCTTTTGAAAGTATCTTCCCTGGCTTTCCACTTTGCCTGTCTGTGCCACAAATGAGTTACCAAAAGCTTCTGGTACTGTCTGCTTATCTGGTTGTTAATAAATCTTGTGGTCATCTGATTTGTAAATCACTTGATGTGAGAAGCAAGAAATAAGCACATAGAGCAATTCATGAAAAAATAATTATTCTTTTTATTGCATTTTATTTCTAAGATACAGAGGATTCAGAGTTCCTCAGTAATTAATGCTTTTAAAAAATTCATGGATAAAAGTGTTACATCTAGGCAAATTAGTGAATCATCATCACCATTGTACTTCAAAAACATGATTTAATGGATTTGTGTCTATTAACACATTTATTCTTTTGTAAATTCTGTGTCATTGTTACTGTTATCATTTTAGAGCTTAGGGAATTGAAGTCTAGATAATTGACTCCACTTGTAGGTAGAACAGCTGGGATTTATGTCTAGCATTTTGGGATTATCATCCACAGTCTTACTTCTCTGAGTATGAAGTAGTGATGGTGAAATAATAGAAATCACTCATTCTCTGATGCAGAAAATACCTACATTACTAGAGAATATGCTAAGTGTTGAATGCAAAGTTTTGTAAAGTCACACATGAAGTTTTGTGCAGTAAACCATTGTTACACTAAATAGATAAGAATAACATAACTATATTCTGAGAAGATCACACTGTCAATTTTGTGGGGAAAATTTCATGAGGGCTGTGAGAGTAGAACTGGAAGACCACGTGATCAGTCTATGCAGCAGATCATGCTGGTGTAGATGAAGGTGGAGGAAGTGGTGATCAGAGGGGGTTTGTACTTTGGAGAGTGGAGGCAAGGAAACCTTCTGAGAAGTACAAAGGTGGTGGAAGGAGGACAAGCCTTGGTGAGGAAAACAGAATCAATAATAATGACTGGGGAAATTTCCTTGGTGGTCAGTGGCTTAGAACCTGCATTCCAAAGCAGAGGTCTTGAATTTGATCCCTGGCCTACATGATGCAGAAAACTAAGCCAGTTTGCCACAACTAGGGAAGCCTGAGTGCTGCAATGAAGATCTAGCACAGTCTAAATAATAATAATAATGACTGAGACCTTGCTTGAACAATTGTGAATAACTCCTGGTGTAAATGATGGTGGTAGATTATGGATTAGCAATTCTCTTTTGCACCAGATCGATATGTTGGAGACATCTTTCTAAGTAGAGATGTGAATTAGACATCTGTTAAGTGAACAAGGACACCTGGAAAAAGGTAACTCCTAGATACATATTTGCTGATCTCCAGGATATGGAAGAATGGCAGGCAAGCTCTGCATTTGGCAAGATGGAAAATGACAAATGTGTTTTAATAAGTGGTAGTGAAGAAGCCTGATCAGAGTGGCACAATTTATGACACAGATCAAATGCATGGAGGATATGACAGTTCTTTCTACAAATGTGCTTGTAATGGGGAACAAAGAAAAATATGACTAGGAAATGTGGTTGTTATAAGATGGATGCTCACAAGCCAATGAAAAGAAGATTCAGTAGATTGTGAGAAAGTCTTAGGAAACAGAAGACTCCGGAAAGAGAGGAAACTTGGAGAACAAGAGTGGTGATGGGATTAAGAGGACTAAGTTCACATATGGCATTTGACAGGAGAAAGGATTTCTCCTCCAGGGTAAGAAAAGAACAACAGGGCAAGAGGTGCTTATGTGTACTGAAGCCTTGGTGACAAAAATATGAGAGTGGCTTCTATTTCTTCAATAGCTAGTATTTAATATCCAACATTCAGTGAGCCCTGCCATATGCCAGGTGTGTTTTAAAGCACTTTGCATGGGACTTAAATGAGGCATTAAATGAGGAAAGTGATATTGATAATAGTGAGGAAACAGGCATGGAGAAGATAATTTTTGTGAGATCGCAGGACTGAATGCCAGCTGAAAGTGTCTAACTTTAGTCAATGCTCTTACTCATTAGGCTAAATAACCTCTTGAAATAAAGCTCTTAACCTCCTGAAACAAAGTGGGGAGAGCAAAGATTTGGATTTTGTAAGATATATTAAGAGATTTAAGAATAAATGAATTGTTTTTTTAAATGAAATGATCATGTGTATAAAAAATCTGACCTTCTTGAAAAGAGCAGTAATTTCAATCCAAAGCAGTTAACAATTAACTTTAGACATATGGGTTTGATCCCTGGTTCTGGAAGATCCCCTGGAGAAGGGAATGGCAATTTTTTCTTACCTCTAAACTCCATGGGGTTGCAAAGAGTTGGACAGTACTGAGCAACTGAGCAAACACACAACAATTAACTTAGCTGTGGGGAGATTACACACATATACAAATACACGTGTATACACATCTATTCTTTCCACATGGAGATACCATTTGCAAGCATAATAAAAAAAAAAAAAAAGAAGTAGATTCCCATCAATTTTATGATACATACCAAGAAACTATATAGGCTTTTCTTATACTTCTCTATATTTCTCAAATTTTAGTATTATCTGACAGTGTTTAGAAAAGAAACTCATTTTGATTTTGTTCATTTTTGTCCTTGTTGCCCCCTGGGGTAATTTGTCTGAAATTAAATCTGGACTCTATCACCTAGATATTTCCATATCTAAGAGAGTTTAGGCAAGATAATTTATATTTTAAGCTTCTTTCCTCAAAGTGGGAGAATAAGAGAACTTCATCACTGGACCACTGTGAGAATTAAACAGCAGATATTAAATACAGGTATAAATGCCTGTATTCTTGTTGATCATGTTGTTATAATTAGACTATTTTTCTTTCTGCATTCATTTTTATCATTCTTCAATCTATCTTTCTAAAATCAATCAAAGTGATATTTTAGAAATTCACGTGGACTGTATCTCTCCTGTACTCAAGATAATTTAGTGGTTACCTATTGCTGTCAAGATAGAATCTAAAATACATATTATTTGTCAGACCCTATGTATAGTCCAGGCTTAAGTCGCAGGCCCTAACTCTGTCCTCTCATTTAATGTGGCATCTTTCTTAACTCCTTAGATGTGCCATGCTCCTTTGCACCCTAAGGACTTTTCATGTGCTGTCCCACAGTTTGAATGGTCTATAAATCTCTGGACCCATCTGTCACTTATCACTATACAAAAACTTTTAATACTATTTTTGTATACTTTATATCTGGCTTGATTTTATCTTCTCAGATTAAACACCATTCACATAAACAACCATTCTTCTGCATGCAGAGTAGATTATATTTCACCTGGTCTATGAATTTTAAGATTATATAACTTGATTTTCAGCACTTTTCACATTTGTAGTCAAGGAACTAAATGTATACTTGATTGTCCAATCTCAGTCTCCCTAGGCAAAAAAAAAAATAAATAAAAAATTGCAGACTCCATCAGAACAAACATTGTCTTATGTGGCTGTTCTTTGCATGTAGTGTGGGTATTTGATAAATTTCTCATAAATGAATGAATGAATAATTATGGACACTCAGGGCTAGTCTACTCAATATCTGATTGAATGTTTCATTGGTAGTATTACTGAAGCTCTGTCTTATCTATTTAAAAGCATTTAAGTATCCCTAAATACAGTCAACCCTAAAGGAAATCAACCTTGAACATTCATTGGAATGATTGATGCTGAAGCTGAAGCTCCAATAGTTTGGCCACCTGATGCAAAAAGTCAACTCATTGGAAAAGACCCTGATGCTGGGAAAGATTAAAGGTGGGAGGAGAAAGGGACGACAGAGGATGAGATGGTTGGATGGCATCACCAATTCGATGGACATGAATTTGAGCAAACTCCTGGAGATACTGAAGGACAGGGATGCCTGGCATGGTGCAGTTCATGGAGTTGCAAAGAGTTAGACACAACTTAGTGGCTGAACAACAACAACAAACCTTAAATATACAGACCAAAAAAGCATTTTGAGCTCTAAGTAAAAGTTTTACAGAAATCTTTTTAAACAAGACAAGCTATACATGAATATCTAATTTCTGAACTCTAGTCCAGTCTAGTTCAGTCGCTCAGTCATCTCCAACTCTTTGTGACCCCATGAAGCACAGCATGCCAGGCTTCCCTGTCCATCACCAACTCCCGGAGTCCACCAAAACCCATGTCCATTGAGTTGGTGATGCCATCCAACCAGCTCATCCTCTGTCATCCCCTTCTCCTTCTACCCCCAATCCCTCCCAGCATCAGGGTCTTTTCCAGTGAGTCAGCTCTTCACATCAGGTGGCCAAAGTATTGGAGTTTCAGCTTCAACATCAGTCCTTCCAATGAACACCCAGGACTGATGTCCTTTAGGATGGACTGGTTGGATCTCCTTGAAGTCCAAGGGACTCTCAAGAGTCTTCTCCAATACCACAGTTCAAAAGCATCAATTTTTGGCACTCAGCTCTCTTTATAGTCCAACTCTCACATCCATATATGACCACTGGAAAAACTATAGCCTTGCCTAGATGGACCTTGTTGGCAAAGTAATTTCTCTTCTTTTTAAAAGTGCTGTTTAGGCCGGTCATAACCTTCCTTCCAAGGAGTAAGCATCTTTTAATTTCATAACTGCAATCACCATCTGCAGTGATTTTGGAGCCCCCAGAAATAAAGTCTGACACCGTTTCCACTGTTTCCCCATCTATTTCCCAGGAAGTATAGGACCAGATGCCATGATCTTCGTTTTCTGAATGTTGAGCTTTAAGCCAACTTTTTCACTCTGCTCTTTCACTTTCATCAAGAGGCTCTTTAGTTCTTCTTCACTTTCTGCCATAAGGGTTGTGTCATCTGCATATCTGAGGTTATTGATATTTCTCCTGGCAATCTTGATTCTACCTTGTGCTTCCTCCAGCCCAGAATTTCTCATGATGTACTCTGCACAGAAGTTAAATAATCAGGGTGACAATATACAGCCTTGACGTACTCCTTTTCCTATTTGGAGCCAGTCTGTTGTTCCATGTCTAGTTCTAACTGTTGCTTCCTGACCTGCATACAGGTTTCTCAAAAGGCAGGTCAAGTGGTCTGGTATGCCCATCAGTTTCAGAGTGTTCCACAGTTTATTGTGATCCACTCAGTAAAGGCTTTGGCCTAGTCAATAAAGCAGAAATAGATATTTTTATGGAACTCTATTGCTCTTTCCATGATCCAGCAGATGTTGGCAATTCAATATCTTGTTCTTCTGCCTTTTCTAAAACCAGCTTGAACATCTGGAAGTTTATGGTTTACATATTGTTGAAGCCTGGCTTGGAGAATTTTAAGCATTACTTTGCTAGTGTGTGAGATGAGTGCAATTGTGTGGTAGTTTGAGCATTCTTTGGTATTGCCTTTCTTTGGGGCTGGAACTCTAGTAGTTTAACCATATATGTCAAACAACATAACAAATACAGAACAGAACCTTTGGATGATATTAACCTAGTCTCTGCCTAGCATAGTCAGTGATCACACACTGTGTCCCATGTGGTGTGCTAAATGCCCTCATGCTCAAGGATGCTGGGGCCCAGAAAGGCACATTTTCTCTGTCACTCTACTGGTAAATAACAAGGAATGAATTAAAATCGAGATCTATCTGATTTACACACTATGCCCCATACATTGCCCCCCTGGCCGAATCACTGCCTCAACTCAGGCTCAACATGGTGCACTAAATATGCCAGCAAATTTGGAAAACTCAGCAGTGGCCACAGGACTGTAAAAGGTCAATTTTCATTTCAATTCCAAAGAAAGGAATGCCAAAGACTGTACAAACTACTGCACAATTGCACTCATCTCACACGCTAGCAAAAGAATGCTTGAAACAACAGTACATGAACTGAGAACTTCCAGATGTTCAAGCTGGATTTAGAAAAGGCAGAGGAACCAGAGATCAAACTGCCAGAAGCCACTGGATCATAGAAAAAGCAAGAGACTTACAGAGAATCAACTACTTCTGCTTCACAGATTATGCTAAAACCTTTGACTGTGTGGATCACACAAACTGTGGAGAATTCTTCAAGAGATGGGAATACCAGACCACCTTACCTGCCTCCTGAGAAACCTGTATGCAGGTTAAGAAGCAACAGATAGAACCGGACATGGAACAACAGACTGGTTCCAAATTGGGGAAGGCGTATGTCAAGGCTGTATATAACTTATATGCAAAGCACATCATGAGAAAAGCTGGGCTGGAAGAAGCACAATCTGGAATCAAAATTGCTGGGAGAAATATCAATAACCTCAGATATGCAGATAACACCACCCTTATGGCAGAAAGCAAAGAGGAACTAAAGAATCTCTTGATGAAAGTGAAAGAGGAGAGTGAGGAAACTGGCTTAAAACTCAACCTTCAAAAAACTAAGATCATGGCATCCAGTTCCAGCACTTCATGACAACTATATGGAGAAACAATGAAAACAGTGACAGACTTTATTTTCTTGAGATCCAAAATCACTGCAGATGTTGACTGGTGCCATGACATTAAAAGACGCTTGATCCTTGAAAGAAAAGCTATGACCAACCTAGACAGCATATTAAAAAGCAGAGACATTACTTTTCTGACAAAGATCCATCTAGTAAACCCTATTTTTTTTTTCAGTAGTCACGTGTGTGCCAGAGTTGGACCATAAAGAAAGGTGAGTGCTGAAGGACTGATGCTTTTGAACTGTGGTGTTGGAGAAGACTCTTGAGAGTCTCCTAGGGCTGCAAGGAGATCCAACCAGTCAACCCTAAAGGAAATCAGTCCTGAATAGTCACTGAAAGGACTTATGCTGATGCTGAAGCTCCAATACTTTGTCCACCTGATGTGAAGTACTGACTCATTGGAAAAGACACTGATGCTGGGAAAGATTGAAGGTGAAAGGAGAAGGAGATGACAGAGGATGAGATGGTTGGATGGCATCACCAACTCAATGGACATGAGTTTGAGCAAGCACTGGGAGTTGGTGATGGACAGGGAAGCCTGATATGCTGCAGTCCATGGGATTGCAAAAAGTTAGACACAACTAAGAGATTGAACTGAAAATAACATAAACCAGGCTTTTCAGAACCAAAAACCACTAATCAAGATGATGTTGAACTGAACAAATCAATCTCCATGGAAAGAGGGAACCAGATAAAATATTGCCTACCTTCTGAATATTCATTCATTAATAATATTAATAATAGTCACAACAATAATAACAATGCCATGCATGCATGCTAAGTAACTTCAGTCTTTCTGATTTTTGCAACCCTATGGCCCTTGGCCTGCCATGCTCTTCTGTCCATGGGATTCCCAGGCAAGAATACTGGAGTGGGTTGCCATGCTCTCCTCCAGGATATCTTCCAGACCCAGGATGGAAGCTGTGTCTCCTGGGACTCCTGCATTGGAGGCAGATTCTTTACCATTGACCCACTGGAGAAGCCCAGTAACAATGTCAATTAACATAAAAATGCATCCAAAGCAAAAAGTGATGACAACGTGTTAATCTGAGATAAGAATCAAACTCATTTTATACATAGATGCTTTTATTTCATTAAATGACCTAAAACGGAGTGAATTCAGTAAGCAACATTAACTCTGCCATACACTTCTTAAACTCAGAATAATTTAGAATTGCTTTTTTAGTATTAGCATGGAACACTAAACAGGAGCAATGTGACTAGTGTGACTGGGGAACTGAATTTTTTATTTTGCTTAATTAAATTAATTCAAATGTAAGTGACTACATGAGGCCAGTGGCTACCATATTGAACAATGAAGGTAAAATGTCTCATTAATTGTACATAGATAGCATTCACATCCCTACCCTCTTTGTTAACTTTTTTTGTATGGGGTATACCTAATTTGATTTACATTCAGTTTAACTAAAAATAAGGACAATAAAAATTAACTATCTTTCTGTGATTTCCTAAAGTAGTATACATATTGTGTCTTTTAAATGTTAGTTCACAACATTGTTGGTGTCATTGTGCTTAAAATGTCAACCATGTAGTAAAAGAAACAAAGTCTGACTCTTTCTAAAGTGGTCAGTTCCTTCTTTAGAGTAAAATGATTTTTCCCTACAAGAAAGAAGCAACTATCTCTCATGTTTCAACACTTTTCAATGTTTGTCTGCTAACAGAATTTTGACAGAATACAAAAAAAAAAAAAAAAAAAAAAAACCCTGCAGAATTAAATACTAAATATTTATCTCCATCACTCATGATAATTCATGTACATGGACCTACAAATTATTTCCTTTTGCTCAACTATTTGTCCAAAATAAAACATAAGTATAAATCTGATTTCAAGAAAAATTGTGAGGATATATTTCTTAGGTATTTTAATTTCAAGAGATCACTCATGGTTAATTCTTTAATTAGTATAGACAAATCTCCTTTATATGAATTATAAGTTGCCAAAGTTGACTGATTACTTTGATGCTTGAAATTTTGTTACTGACATCTGAAAATATGAGAATATTAAGTCAATGCCATCATCAAAACATTTGATAAACATAGGAAGATAATAGTTACTACATATTGAATAATCTTGGAAATGTATTTGACACTAAAGATTAGCTGAGGCATCAAGCAGTGAGTACAAAATAGGTCAAGTTTGAGTTGCTGCTGCTGCTGCTAAGTCACTTCAGTCGTGTCCAACTCTGTGTGACCCCATAGACGGCAGCCCACCAGGCTCCCCCGTCCCTGGGATTCTCCAGGCAAGAACACTGGAGTGGGTTGCCATTTCCTTCTCCAATGTATGAAAGTGAAAAGTGAAAGTGAAGTTGCTCAGTCGTGTCCGACTCTAGTGACCCCATGGACTGCAGCCTACCAGGCTCCTTGGTCCATGGGATTTTCTAGGCAAGAGTACTGGAGTGGGTTGCCATTGCCTTCTCCACCAGCTTGAGTTACCACAGCAAAAGTCACAGTGTAAATAATCCTGTATCATTTCCATATTTTCTAATATCAGTTCAGTTCAGTTCAGTCGTTCAGTCTTATCTGACTCTTTGCAACCCCATGGACTACAGCACGCCAGGCCTCCCTGTCCATCACCAACTCCTGGAGTTTACTCAAACTCATGTCCATTGAGTCGGTGATGCCATCCAACCATCTCATCCTCTGTCGTCTCCTTCTCCTCTCACCCTTAATCTTTCCCAGCATCAGTGTCTTTTCAAATGAGTCAGCTCTTTGCATCAGGTGGCCAAATATTGGAGTTATAAGTATTGGATTTATAAGTGTTGGAGCCCAAGTATTTTCTAATATAGAGGTAGATAAAACTAAAATTAAAATTGAAAAAGAAGGATTCAGACTTTGTAAATTTTTTCTGAATATTTCTAATGAAAAACATAGTTATTGATAAGAATGTGATGACTCAGAGGAATCACAAGTTACCATCTTCCAATATATTAACTTCTCAATTATGAATTTACTTCTTTAAACTTATTTTTAGGTTGGCACCCGCTATTCCTTATGCCTTAAGACACTGATATTGTGATAACTTTTGTCTGAGATCACAGATTTTTTTTTTGTCCTCCTGCAGAAATTCAAGGCACTTCTCAGTGAAACTGTTAACAGGTAAACATCCTTTCCTTGAGAGCACAGTCTCCAAGGAGAAGGGTGGAGGCAGTCCTGTGAGGTCCAAGCTCAGTTCTAGGTAGAGATGTTATGCTATTTAACATATATTACCTTCTTTATCTTTTGTCAAAGCAATCTCGTCAGTTTTACATTATATGAATTTTATAAATGATAAAAAATATTTACAATATTCAATTAACTTTTGCAAAGCTGTTAAAAATACTAGCAATTAAATCCAAATGTGTAATTCCAAAAACTCTTCAACATTAATTATACCAAAACCCATATGCTATAGAGTTTGATACCAAAGTCCCCACTGCAGTTGAACTGAACTCAAATCCTATAATAATCATGGAGAATTAGACTTTATCATGCATCTGGGGTAGGTACCACTCTACTCTCAGTACCTGGCTGTCTTATTGAGCCTGAGGCTGGCTGAGTAAAAATTCAACAATTAAGGGGTTAAGGTAGTACATGAACAATCAAAAGAAAAGTTGTCTCAACTTAATTATTTTACAGCGTCCAGAAATGTCAATCTTAGAATATTCTAGGAAAGACTATGAATACTCAACTTGGCTGAGCGTCAACCATATTCACTTACACAAATGGGTATGTTGGTACATGCCATATTCCACATTTTTGAACATTAGATAAAAACTGGTTATTTTTAAATACTGTTAACTCCAGGGGGATCCCTACTGATTTAGTTTAAACAACTCAGTGTTAACTTACTGATTAAAACTAGAGAATTGCAAAATATAAATCATCCCTCAAATGTAGAAGGAGAGAAACAGTGAGTTTTCTGATACTATATAGCTTTTTAAAAAATACTTATCATGTATGCTTTTCTCTTTAATACTGCTAGATCCCATAGCCATAGATATTCATTACTGTCTTACAGAAAATATGTTAGAGGTCCATATTGAGGCAATTTTAAGTAGAATCATCCCTAGAAGTATAAATGTCAACTTTAGTTTCTGCTGAGCAGCTGTTATATCATCAATATTAAAAATATGTATATGATCACCACAGAATATTATGAACACATCATAAAGGCTATACTATCATTCTCTTATTTAAGATAATGCTATACATATAGCACTTAGACACTAAAATACACACAAACCCCAACAATATACTTATGACAAATATGAGTAAATACATTCAGTTTTTATTTAATTCAATATATTAATGACATGATAAATGACATAAATAAAGATATATTTGGAGAACTTATTTTAAGGTATCCTTAAAATTATTTATATGTCTGCATGTAGGATCTAAAGAACTGATTCAGTATATAGCCACTGAAAATTAGAGAATAAAAATGTAAAATGTGAATTATTGATAGCATTTGCAAACGACAAATATGAAAAAATCAACACTAAATTATTTCTATTGACGAATTAGTATGAGAAAGGTAAAGAGAAAAAGAGGGAGGGAAACAGTGAGCCCTAGGTGATGACCCCAATCACTGAAGCAAAATTGGCCTCTTGGATGGATACTGAGAAAAACAGGGTAACATGATGGTGAAATTGCAATATGTTCCAATATCTGAATTCCATAAAGTATCTCAAGTGTTCTGTTGTTTCTTTCTTTGAAAGATGGACTGTGCCTTCTAATGATTGATGGCTAAAGACACAAAGTGAATATCTTTGCAAAATGAGGGAAGAAATAACACAAAGGAAATAGCTAAATCTAAAATGCAGCATCTCTTAAAAATATATTTGTCAATTTAATAGTATTTGGATGGATGGTTTGAATTGTGGTAGAAATTACTCTCTGAACTCATCTTTGCAACAGACATAAGTTCCAGGGTTTTGAATTAAGATGAATCTGGGTTCAAATTCATCTCTAAAAATCTAAAGTTATGAGAGTTTGAGCAGTTATTTAAACATTTTCAACTTCATTTTTCCTCCTTTATAATAAAAATGCACATCTCACTGGGTTGTTTAATAAATAATATACTTACTTAAAAACAATTCTTATGGTTGCTGTGAAGATTAAAAATACTTATGCAAATATTATTTGCTCATTTTCTGGTACACAGTAAAATCTTAATGCATGTCAATTCATGTTCTTAATTAAGAGTATTTACCACTTAATTTTATTTAATATTAGTAGTCTTTTTTTAGCCAGACAGAGCATGATAACAACCTTGGAGAAACTGTAATAGATTAATTATACATACACAATACATAGTCACTAATTAGTTGAGAGGTTAAGGCATTTTATATATATATATATATATATATCCTCTGTCTTTTGTCTGTATGATATCATTTCTAGTTTTCCTCCCAACTTCTGAGTGTGACACAAATCCATCAACTTTCTAAGACAACAGTAATAAATTATTTCTAACAAAACTCAAAATGAAATAAAAAGACATAGTATTTTAGCTCAAAAAGGCACAAGGATTATTCAGGTTGTCATGTAAATAATTGACTCTGCACAGCTATTCTACACTAGCCAAGATAAATTGTCTATATTTGCTTGCCCAATATACCTGTTAGGAGCTGCATCATATCCTTCCAAAATTCACATGTTGAAACTCTAATCATCACTAGTACCTAAGTGACTGCTTAGATATAGGGTAATTTTAAAGAGGTAATTTTGCAGTGAGGTCATGAGAATGGATACTAATCCAATCTGACTGGTGTCCTTATAAGAAGAGAAAATTTAGACACACAAAGAGACACCAGGGATACACATATAGAGAGGAAAGAGCATTTGAGCCTAGTGAGAGGATGATTATCTACAAGCCAAAGAAAGTGGCCTCAGGAGAAACCAAACCTATGGACACTTTGATTTTGTATTTCCACGCTACAGAAATATGAGAAAATAAATTTATCCTGTCTAAGCTACCCAGTCTATGGTGTTTTCTTATGACACAACCCATTCTAAGAGCACCAACAGATCAGAAGAATAAAAAGGTGGAACCTGGTGGGCCTGAATGAGGGACGTGTTGATAGAGAGCTGGGATTGGAGAGTCTAAGGATGGAAATGTCATTAAATCAACCAATTTAAATTGTCCTCCTCCTGCTGCATGGTGCCCACAATTCTCTTCTGTCTGTTATACCTTTCCCATGTTATCAATCGTCTTCCAACATACTATACATTTATTTTCAACTTGATTATCTACCCACTCTGAACAACAGGGAGGGTCTGGATTCTAGTTTTCTTTCTTGTCTAATTTCTTTTTCAATTATATGCATTCAGCCCCTAGAAAAGTGCCTGGCATTTAAGAGAAGATAAAAATAATGATAACAGTGAATAAATGAGTGAGTCCATAGAGAACAAACAACTACATGGATGCCTGTAAAAGTAAAAAAAAAAAAAAAATTGGAATGAGTTGGAGAATTTGGAAGAGACCCCTTCCATTCTGCTAAAGTAGAATTAATATTGACTATAACACAAAGTGAATTGTTCTGAAGTAAAAAAATTCTGCCAAATCTTTCTACTGATTAGTTAGCAGAAAGAAAATTTACCTTAACTCTTTCTGATGTTCAGGACTTATAGGGGAGTTTGTCTCAGAATAATTAAAAAGAGGATACAAAACATAGAAAATGAAATCAATATTATATCCACTGAAACTTTTTGCATGTTACTTTTGAAAACTTCTGAATATTGAAAATGTAAGCAATGCTAAAATGAAATACTTATTGTGCATGCTCACTCATTTCCAAAATGTAATGCAGTTAAGAACACAAAAAAATAGCAAACACAAAATCAAGAGAGCCTGACCAAAGTAATTAGCCCATTACTGGAGAGTACAGCACTGTTTGTAAGACATGTAAAATTTCAGAGATTGTCACTGAAGTGAGACGGTATGTTCAGTGTCATCAGAGAAGTGAGAGTTAAGGTATTTCTTTACACCAGCAAAGATGAAGAGGTACTGGGACAGCCAGGGTAGAACAGACATGGGTTATATAGAGCAAGTGGATTGAAGGACTTTTTTAATTGGAGAGGAGAGGTATAAAATGCTGGATAATAATTAGCCAGTTTATGAAGATACTGACTTTCACAGTAAAGAGTAGGAAAAATTGTAGACTTTCATTTAAGGAATGCCAATTATGGCAAACCATGAAAACAAGTTTCATATGATAGTACTGTGTGATCAACAGGAAGAGTTGGTATAGGAGAAAGAATGTGAGGATATAAATCATCCTCACTTGTGGGAGGAACAGAGCTTAAGGGGTGAGACCAATAACACCGAGTGAGAGGCAATAAGAGCAACATCAAAGTCCAGAAATTAAATATCATCAGGATCTAGAAATAAACAACTTCCAAAAGCACTGTGGTTTCAATCTGTCTTTTGCAAATCAAAGTCAAATCATGTGTGCATGACTTTATTGTGGACTGTATAATAACTAAAATCTGGACTGTCCTTTTCCCCAACTATAATCAACATACCATTTCTTTTCACTTCCTGTTCTACAAGTCATTCAGTTCCAACCCCAGGATTCTATACTGATCACTTAATCTGCCATTTAAACAGGGACACTTTTATGAATAATTATATTGGGCCAGCATTTATACCAATATAAAATTGGTCAGATCAGATCAGATCAGTCGCTCAGTTGTGTCCGACTTTGCGACCCCATGAATCGCAGCACGCCAGGCCTCCCTGTCGATCACCAACTCCCGGAATTTACTGAGACTCATGTCCAACGAGTCAGTGATGCCATCCAGCCATCTCATCCTCTGTCCTCCCCTTCTCCTCTTGCCCCCAATCCCTCCCAGCATCAGAGTCTTTTCCAATGAGTCAACTCTTCGCATGAGGTGGCCAAAGTACTGGAGTTTCAGCTTTAGCATCAATCCTTCCAAAGAAATCCCAGGGCTAATCTCCTTCAGAATGGACTGGTTGGATCTTCTTGCAGTCCAAGGGACTCTCAAGAGTCTTCTCCAACATCACTGTTCAAAAGCATCAATTCTTTGGCGCTCAACCTTCTTCACAGTCCAACTCTCACACCCATACATGACCACAGGAAAAACCATAGCCTTGACTAGATGAACCTTTGTTGGCAAAGTAATGTCTCTGCTTTTGAATATGCTATCTAGGTTAGTCATAACTTTCCTTCCAAGGAGTAAGCATCTTTTAATTTCATGGCTGCAGTCACCATCTGTAGTGATTTTGGAGCCCAGAAAAATAAAGTCTGACACTGTTTCCACTGTTTCCCCACCTATTTCCCATGAAGTGATGGGACCAGATGCCATGATCTTACTTTTCTGAATGTTGAGTTTTAAGCCAACATTTTCACTCTCCACTTTCACTTTCATCAAGAGGCTTTTTAGTTCCTCTTTAATTTCTGCCATAAGGGTGGTGTCATCTGCATATCTGAGGTTACTGATATTTCTCCCGGCAATCTTGATTCCAGCTTGTGTTTCTTCCAGTCCAGCATTTCTCATGATGTACTCTGCATATAAGTTAAATAAACAGGGTGACAATATACAGCCTTGACATACTCCTTTTCCTATTTGGAAACCAGTCTATTGTTCCATGTCCAGTTCTAACTGTTGCTTCCTGACCTACATACAAATTTCTCAAGAGGCAGATCAGGTGGTCTGGTATTTCCATCTCTTTCAGAATTTTCCACAGTTTATTGTGATCCACACAGTCAAAGGCTTTGGCATAGTCAATAAAGCAGAAATAGATGCTTTTCTGGAACTCTCTTGCTTTTTCCATGATCCAGCGGATGTTAGCAATTTGATCTCTGGTTCCTATGCCTTTTCTAAAACCAGCTTGAAAATTGGTAATAGCTTGCAAAGTAGGAGGTGTATTTGTGCAACATCTCATTCCAAACATGAGATATTAATTTTCCTTGCTCTAAAAATCCCTATTATATACACAGATATCACTGCAGACAGAGAAGGCAATGGCAACCCACTCCAGTTCTCTTGCCTGGAAAATCCCATAGATAGAGGGGGCTGGTGGGCTGCAGTCCATGGGGTCCCTAGGAGTCGGACACGACTGAGCGACTTCACTTTCACTTTTCACTTTCAAGCATTGGAGAAGGAAATGGCAACCCACTCCAGTGTTCTTTCCTGGAGAATCCCAGGGACAGGGGTGCCTGGTGGGCTGCCGTCTATGGGGTCGCATGGAGTCAGACACGACTGAAGCAACTTAGCAGCAGCAGCAGTAACCTCACCGCAGATGGTGATTGCAGCCATGAAATTAAAAGACACTTACACCTTGGAAGGAAAGTTATGAACAACCTAGATAGCATATTAAAAAGCAGAGATATTACTTTGCCAACAAATGTTCATCTAATCAAGGCTATGGGTTTTCCAGTGGTTATGTACAGATGTGAGAGTTGGACTATAAAGAATGCTGAACGCTGAAGAATTGATGCTTCTGAACTGTGGTGTTGGAGAAGACTCTTGAGAGTGCCTTGGACTGCAGGGAGATCCAACCAGTCCATCTTAAAGGAGATCAGTCCTAGGTGTTCATTGGAAGGACTGATGCTGTGGCTGAAACTCCAGTACTTTGGCCACCTCATGTGAAGAGTTGACTCATTGGAAAAGACCCTGATGCTGGGAGGGATTGGAGGCAGGAGGAGAAGGGGAGGACAGAGGATGAGATGGCTGGATGGCATCACTGACTCGATGGATGTGAGTCTGGGTGAATTCCAGGAGTTGATAATGGACAGGGAGGCCTAGCTTGGTGCAATTCATGGGGTTGCAAAGAGTCAGACACGACTGAGCGACTGAACTGAACTGAACTAATAGCTAATTTAATAAGATTTCCTTTTAATTAGCCATTCTCTCTATTGTAGCCAATGTATAAAGTGGGCTTGAGTTTCAATATTGATTTGTAATAGGAATTATTTCACACCTGTGATACTGGTATGTTTGGAAGTTCTGAATTAGCACTATTGAGTTCATTTAGAGGAAAAAATATTCAAACCCAAAATGTATCTGAACAGCAGCCATTTAAGCAAGTAATTTAAAAATTAAAGCTTAGCACATAATTTGTAACTGCCTATGTATTGTGGAAACACTCTGATTGTTCCTCAAAAATAAATTTTTCCAGGAATGTTTTCAGAGCTTTCAAAGGTGGACAGAATTCCTACTTCATTTGGAAATTGCTAAAGAAATACTCTGGAACTATTGAAATGTAGATTATCTATTCGTTTGTGTTTTGTTTTGTCTCAGTATACCAGATGTCTTTAGTATCTGCATGAATGGAGAACCTTTTTTAGTTGATCAACTGACATACAATGTTTTGCTTAATTTACTAATGTATTGAAATGCACTTTTGGATATATTTTTAATTTGCTGTTGTGCTGAAATGCTCCTTTGGATCTTTTTTTTCCCCCCATAGAGATCAGTGAAGAGTGTCAAGTCACTGAAAGTGGTTGGTAAGCCACATCATTACAGAACATAATTTGTAATAACAGAAATATACTTGCAAGCATAGTAAATGATATGAAAATGTTTACTGTGAAGAAAGTGTAAAAATTTTTAACAATTAGACAGAAATAAGAAGAATAATGTCATTATCAACAAGATTATTACAGAGATCAATAAATACATGACACTGTCAAAATCTGGCAAGACTGGTCCATGAGATAACAGACCAAACATTTAAATGAGATGTAAATGAAAATTTAAATACTATTATCTGGGGGAGAAATAATTTCATTTAAAATGTTGAACAATCTAGTGCTTTTGCTTTAATTTCAAAAATATATTTAAAGTTTTAAAAACTTATTATGAGGAAAACTGTCAAAGTTACATATATTTTTATATTACCTGTTTGACTATACTAAATGATGTGCTTTACTGTATGTAAATGTAATATTTATTCTTTTAAGGACTTTTTTTGGATTACATCTAATCAAGAAATCCCCAAAACACCACATGTCATGTACCATATTGTTTTGACATTCATAAAATAGCAAAATTCTACAGATCAGTCTGTTATGGGCAAATGTAACAGAGGGAACAAAGCTGAGATTCTTGTGAAAAAGCTACCAAACTATTCTTGGTTGTCTGAATAATCCTGAGCTAAGAGTTCTGAGCTTCGGTATCCAACTCTCTCTCCCCAAAGACTGAGGTCAAATATTTTTAAAACCTTCATAACAAGCACTGTGTCAGCATGAGGGTCCCAGAGTTTCTTTAGGCTAAACTGGCAGGCTTTTTAGAATCCTGATGCTAACTAGGATCTTGGGTTTTGCAGAATGAGCAACAAAATGATTTGTGTTTCTGCTTTCTCTGCTAATACAGATGAGGAAATTCTATGGCTCAACGGATTTTACCAACTTTTGGCTTGCTGTCAACCACCTGATCAAACTTGTGATAGCTAAAAGATCAAGAATGGGATATTTTACATAAGTGGAAAAAAGAATCCTTTTAATTTTATCCCTCTCACTTTCTCTCTGATGTCTGTGTCTATGTGTGTAACTGTTTGCCATAGTATAAAATAAAAGTATTATGGAAACTTTGTAAAATTATAATTGTAATTAAAGCTATGCAGCAGACACCAGAACTAGATGCGTATCCCTGTACATTCAATTTGTTCAATGGTATTTTTTCAGGGTGGAAGTTGAACTCTGCTTTTAATTTTAAAATAATGCATTCCTTTCATTAAAAAATATAGAAAAAATTAGAGAAAATTAAAATCTCACTTAATTCCATAGTTATTTTTATACATAATTTTAAAATAATTTTGCATGTAAATGTGTGTATCTGAATCTATTACATTCCTTTAATGAGAAGAGAACATCATTTGTGCCATTTTCCTGGATTTCTCTTGCTCCTCATTCATTCATCTCCAAGTTAGGAGATGTGACTTGATTTGACAGGTAAATTGGAATTTTAGAAATGCTGAAAGTGTAGCTTGATCTATACTTCACTCTTCCTTCTTGAAACTGGCCAATGGGATGTGAGTAGATTTTGATTCCTATCAGTCATGCTGTCAGTTTAGGGGTAAAAAAAATTGTTCCCAATTGAGAGATTTTGGATAGTCTCCTTGAAATTGGCAAGTCTCCCGAAACTGGAGACTCAATATTAGCAAATCAGCTTGGCTACAGAAATTAGTCGCATGCTGCAATTTCACTTTTATCAGAGATAAACAGAATACTTTCATCTCAGTTCTGCCTCACATGTATCTTGTAACTGATTTACAATCAGACGAGGAGTGAGAAGCAATGCTTTTAAGCTATGAAAGCTATTTGATGAAGTTACTCATAAATCCACACCCAACTCTCTTCACAGATGAGAAAACTGAGGAACCGTGAACTAAAATAATGTGTTCAAGGAATGAGTATGAGAAGCCTGTATATTGTCTCCATGTTTATCTGACTTATATGCAGAGTGCATTATGTGAAATGCCAGGTTGGATGAAGTTCAAACTAGAATCAATAGAGTCTGGAGAAATATAAACAACCCCAGATATTCAGTTGATACCATTCAAAACTCAGCATTTACAAAACTAAGATCATCTGGTCCCCTCACTTCATGGCAAATAAAAAGTGAAAGCAATGACATGTTGTATTTTCTTGGACTCCAAAATCACTGAGGATGGTGAATCCAGTCATAAAATTAAAAGACACTTGCTATTTGGAAGGAAAGCTGTGACAAACCTAGATAGCATTTTAAAACACAGAGTCGTCATTTTGCCAACAAATGTCTGTATAGTCAAAGCTATGGTTTGTCCAGTGATCATGTACAGATGTGAGAGTTAGACCATAAAGAAGGCTGAGCACTGAAGAATTGATGCTTTCAAATTTTGGTGCTGGAGAAGGCTCTTGAGAGTTCCTTGGACTCCAGGGAAATCCAAACCATTCAATGCTTTTTTTTTTTTTTAACATTTAATTTTATTTTATTTTTAAACTTTACATAATTGTATTAGTTTTGCCAAATATCAAAATGAATCCGCCACAGGTATACATGTGTTTCCCATCCTGAACCCTCCTCCCTCATTGAAACATGTAAAATATCATGTAACAAACCATTCAATTCTAAAGAAAATCAACTGTGAATACTTATTGGAAGGGCTGATGCTGAAGCTGAAGCTCCAATAATTTGGCCATATGATGCTAAAAGCCAAATCACTGGAAAAGTCCATGATGCTGGGAAAGATTGAGGGTAGGAGGAGAAGGGGTGTGACAGAGGATGAGATGGTTGGATAGCATCACCGACTCAACAGGTATGAGTTTGAGCAAACTCTGGGAGATAATGAAGGACAGGGAAGTCTGTCATACAGTAGTCCATGGGGTCGCAAAGAGTCAGACACAACTTAGCTACTGAACAACAACAACAAAAAGTATGCATAGATCATAAGTGAGAGAACTAAGATTCTATTTTTTTGGATATAACTTATTCCATATCATCAATCTCCTATGTATGATATCCAACTGGTTTTCAATCATTAGTTTTATAAAATAGTATTATATAATACGGGGCTTCCCTTATAGCTCAATTGGTAAAGAATCAGCCTGCAATGCAGGAGAGCTGGATTTTATCCCTTGGTTGGGAAGATCCCCTAGACAAAGAAATGGCAACCCACTCCAGTATTCTTGCCTGGAGAATCCCATGGACAGGTTCCCAGTCCATGGGATAGCAAGAGTCGGACATAACTTAGCAAATAAACCAGCACATTATATAATATGCAAGGTGAAGACATTTACATCTTCCTGATTTTCACTTTGAATTTTTTTATTTTTTTAATATAAATTTATTTATTTTAATTGGAGGTTAATTACTTTACAATATTGTATTGGTTTTGCCATACATCAACATAAATCCACCACAGGTATACATGTGTTCCCCATCCCGAACCCCCCTCCCTCCTTCGTCCCCCTACCATCCCTCTGGGTCATCCCAGTGCACCAGCCCCAAGCAAACAGTATCATGCATAGAACTTGGACTGGCGATTTGGTAATTTTAAACATTATTTAAACTACGACTTTACCAGCATTTGTTTTTTATTTATAGAGAAAATAAGAATTCTAATTTGCATATTTTACAGGACATCCTTACCACAGTGATTCTTCATAAAAAAAAAATTGTAATAAACTTACTCAAACATTACATACTGGTATATGAGATCAGCATCTCTTTAGTATCAGTGATGTGCTTACATTGAATTCTCCAATCAAGAAGTTGGCCAACTTTTTCTGTAAAGGATGAGAGTATAAAACATTTTGGCTGTGAGGCACTGTCTTAGTTTCAGCCATGGTCATAATGATTGGTTATGTGAGGACCAGGCACACTGGGAAGAGTTTATCAGCCCTACCAGGATCCTGTATATGATTCTGTCTCACGTACGATCAAGAGACGCTCAGATTACAAAATCTAAATTGTGATGTAGTAGTAAGAAACATAAGCTTTGAAACCAGAGTGTCTTCCTTCATGTCATGGTTTTATCTTGCATGTGTGTGTGCCTGTTATCGCTTCAGTCATGTCTGATTCTTTGCAACCCCAGGGCCAGTAACCTGCCAGGCTCCTCTGTCCATGAGATTCTTCAGGCAAGGTACTGGAGTGGGTTGTCACGCCCTCCTCCAGGGGATCTTCCAGACCCTGGAATCAAACTTGTGTTTCTTATTTCTCCTGCATTGGGAGGAAGGTTCTTTACCAATAGTGCCACCTGGGGAGCCCTAGATATGGAAATACTAAAAGTTTCTACATCAAAGAATTGTAGTGAGGATAAAAAAGCATAAACATACATGAAATAATTTGAAAAATTCAGACATATAAATGGGCTTTGTAAATGTGTGTGTGTGCATGTGTGTGTGTGTGTGTGTGTGCTCGTGCGTGCTCGTGCTCAGTTGCTTCAATCATGTCCAACTCTTTGCCATCCTATGCCTATGGACTGTAGCCTGCCAGGCTCCTCTGTCCAAGGGATTCTCTAGGCAAGAATACTGGAGTGGATTGCCACATACTCCTCGAGAGGATCCTTCCAACCCAGGGACTGACCCTGTGTCTCCTGCATCTCATGCATTGCAAGCAGATTCTTGACCACTGAGCAACCGGGTAAGCCCCTTACTCCACTTTTCATTCTTCAGTTCAGTTCAGTCACTCAGTTGTGTCCGACTCTTTATGACCCCATGAATCACAGCATGCTAGGCCTCCCTGTCCATCACCAACTCTGGAAGTTCACTCAAACTCATATCCATCGAGTCCGTGATGCCATCCAGCCATCTCATCCTCTGTCGTCCCCTTCTCCTCCTGCCACCAATCACTCACAGCATCAGGGTCTTTTCTAATGAGTCAACTCTTTGCATGAGATGGCCAAAGTATTGGAGTTACAGCCTCAGCATCATTCCTTCCGAAGAAATCCCAGGACTGATCTCCTTTAGGATGGACTGGTTGGATCTCCTTGCAGTCTTTCACTCTCAAAAGTCTTCTCCAACACCACAGTTCAAAAGCATCAATTCTTCGGTGCTCAGATTTCTTCACAGTCCAACTCTCACATCCATACATGACCATTGGAAAAACCATAACCTTGACTTGACGGACCTTTGTTGGCAAAGTAATGTGTCTGTTTTTCAATATGCTATCTAGGTTAGTCATAACTTTCCTTCCAAGGAGTAAGCATCTTTTAATTTCATGGCTGCAATCACCATCTGCAGTGATTTTGGATCCCAGAAAAATGAAGTCTAACACTGTTTCCACTGTTTCCCTATTTATTTCCCATCAAGTGATAGGACCAGATGACATGATCTTAGTTTTCTGAATGTTGAGCTTTCAGCCAACTTTTTCACTATCCTCTTTTACTTTCATCAAGAGGCTTTTTAATTCCCCTTCACTTTCTGCCATAAGGGTGGTGTCATCTGCATATCTGAGGTTATTGACATTTCTCCTGGCAATCTTGATTCCAGTTTGTGCTTTTTCTAGCCCAGCATTTCTCATGATGTACTCTGCATATAAGTTAAATAAGCAGGGTGACAATATGCAGCCTTGATGTACTCCTTTTCCTATTTGGAACCAGTATGTTGTTCCATGTCAAGTTCTAACTATTGCTTCCTGACGTGCAGATAGGTTTCTCAAGAGGCAGGTCTGGTGGTCTGGTATTCCCATCTCTTTCAGAATTTCCGACAGTTTATTGTGATCCACACAGTCAAAGGCTTTGGCACAGCCAATAAAGCAGAAATAGATGTTTTTTCTGGAACTCTCTTGCTTTTTCCATGATCCAGCGGATGTTGGCAATTTGATTTCTGGTTCCTCTGCCTTTTATAAAACCAGCTTGAACATCAGGAAGTTCATGGATCACCAATTGCTGAAGCCTGGCTTGGAGAATTTTTAATATTTCTTTACTAGTTTGTGAGATGAGTGCAATTGTGCAGTAGTTTGAGCATTGTTTAGCATTGCCTTTCTTTGGGATTGGAATGAAAACTGACCTTTCCCAGTCCTGTGGCCACTGCTGAGTTTTCCAAATTTGCTGGCATATTGAATGCAGCACTTTCACAGCATCATCTTTCAGGATTTGCAATAGCTCAACTGGAACTTTATCACCTCCACTAGCTTTGTTCATAGTGATGCTTTCTAAGGCCCACTTGACTTCACATTCCAGGATGTCTGGCTCTACGTCAGTGATAACACCATCGTGATTATCTGGGTCGTGAAGATCTTTTTTGTACAGTTCTTCTGTGTATTCTTGCCACCTCTTCTTAATATCTTCTGCTTCTGGTAGGTCCATACCATTTCTGTCCTTTATTGAGCCCATCTTTGCAAGAAATGTGCCCTTGGTATCTCTAATTTTCTTGAAGAGATCTCTAGTCTTTCCCATTCTGTTGTTTTCCTCTATTTTTTGCATTGATTGATGAGGAAGGCTTTCTTATCTCTTCTTGCTATTCTTTGGAACTCTGCATTCAGATACTTATATCTTTCCTTTTCTCCTTTGCTTTTTGCTTCTCTTCTTTTCATAGCTATTTGTAAGGCCTCTTCCGACAGGCATTTTGCTTTTTTGCATTTCTTTTCCATGGGGTCTTGATCCCTGTTTCCCCTACAATGTCACAAACCTCCGTCCATAGTTCATCAGATCTAGTCCTTTAAATCTATTTCTCACTTCCACTGTATAATCATAAGAGATTTGATAATATCAAGGATAATGACCTGTTGAATTTCTCCTATCAAAGTTCATAGATTTAATCCCTTTATATTAATTCACAGATCTTGGCATTACTTTAAATTTGGTTTATGCTATAGGACAACAAGCTCTTTCAAATCCATCATTGATAATAATTTCCCAGAAAATCCAGGAATTCTATTAACTTCCTTCCCCTTATTCACCCTAGGAATAAACTGGAATTTATAAACTTTCTATCACTGAGCCATGTTTTGTAGCTAATCTCCGTTGCAAGTGAAGTGGCTTCATTTATAATGACTATCTTCTCAAAGCTCTGCAATGATGCTGAACAACATCAATTTTCAGGGACAGAGAGTAACAAAATCGATTATTTATACCATAGTAATGAACAGTAAAACATCCCATATATTTAGGCTTCAAACAAACTGCCACTCTTATATAAAATCTAAACTAACTCTAATCAATCCATTTATTTTTCAAAATCACAGTGACAAAATTTATTGTAGAGTTATATAACGATTGTATTTGCCAAAACATTTTCTTAACTATAACTGTCTCCCTCTTTAATGCAGATCATAATAAATGTAGAATGCACTATTATTAACAACATTCAGAGGCACATATTGGATGTCATTAAGTCTTAAATTAGTTTCCTATGTTATTGTTGTTCAGTCACCCAGTCATGTCCAACTTTTTGCAACCACAATGACTACAGCATGCCAGGATGCCTTGTCCTTCACCATGTCCCAGAGTTTGCCCAAATTCATGTTCATGACATCAGTGATGCCATCCAGCCATCTCATCCTCTCATGGCCTCTCCACTTTCTGCCCTCAATCTTTTCCAGCATCAGGGACTTTTCCAATGAGTCATCTATCTGTTCATATCAGATGACCAAAAATACTGAAGCTTCAGCATCAGTCCTTCCAGTGAATATTCAGGGTTGATCTCCCTTAAGATTGACTGGTTTGATCTCCTTGCTGTCCAAGAGACTTTCAGGAGTCTTCTCTAGCACCACAGTTGGAAGGCATCAATTCTTTGGTATTTTGCCTTCTTTATGGTCCAGCTCTCAGAATGGTACGTGACCACTATGTAGACCATAGCCTTGACTATAACTATATGGACCTTTGTTGGCAGAGTGGTGCTTTTCAACACACTATCTAGGTTTGTCACAGTTTTCCTGCCAAAAAGCAATCATCTTTTGATTTCATGGCTGCAGTCACCATCCACAGTGATTTTGGAGCCCAAGTAAAGGAAATCTGTCAGTATTCTACCTTTTCCCCTTCCATTTGTCATGCAGTAATGGGGCTGTATGCCATGATCTGTTTTTCCTTTTTTTAATATTTAGTCTTAAGCCAGATCCTTCACTCTCCTCCTTCACCCTCATCAAGAGGCTCTTTAGTTCCTATTTGCTTTCTGCCATTAGAGTGGTATCATCCACATATCTGAGGTTACTGATGTTTCTCCCACCAATCATTTTTTTAAATTTATTTTTTAATTGAAGGATAATCGCTTTATAGAATATATGTATACCCATGGCTGATTCATGTTGAGATTTGACAGAAAACAACAAAATTTTGCCAAAATATTTTTACAGAAAAAAATAACCTCCTGCAAGTAGAAAAAACACCATGATATTCAGAAATCATGATTATATTCATTGTCTTCTTTTGTACACTTCCCTCAATATAACACAGTCATGGTAAGAGTTTATTTATTTATTAAATAAATAGTTGTTGATTGACAGATTAAGCAAGTTGGAAAAATAAAAAAGAATTAAAGAGGAAAAAAGAAAATATCCTTATGACTTTTCAGAACAGGTAACTAGCATTTTAACAATGTTAAACAGAAAGTATTTTATAAGAAAAGTAATATTAATTTTTACATTGAAATGATATTTTATGATTTCACAGTATAGTTTGTCTATGTCCCTTAACTACCAAAACCTTTCGTTTTCTATATTTTTTTATTTGTGTGGGTACTCAGTTTATATATGAAAGTGAAAGCCATTCAGTCATGTCCAACTCTTTCTGACTCCCATGGACTAACACTCCATGGAATTCTCCAGGCCAGAATACTGGAGTGGGTACCCTTTCCCTTCTACAGGGGATCTTCGCAACCCAGGGATCAAACTCAGGTCTCCCAATTGCAGGCACATTCGTTACCAGCTGAGCCACAAGGGAAGCCCAAGAATATGGGGATGGGTAGCCAATTCTTTCTCCAGTGGATCTTCCCGACCCAGGAATCAAACTGGGGTTTCCTACTTTGCAGGTGGATTATTTACCAACTGAACTATCAGGGATACAGTTCATGTATATTTATATTCTATATGTAAAATTTCCTCAAAACTGATTATTCTTGTGTATAAATAGACAATGAATATTACTTTCCTGTTTTTATAGATGAGGATGCTGAAATTCAAAGAAAGTAAGTAACATATCCAAGAAGAAAAGGTTTTTTAGGTGATGAAGGGAGGATTTGAACATAGAATTTTTTTCTAATGAACTTGCTTTCAACTGTTAACACTAATTTATTCTTAGAGAAAAATACAGTGATAGCTTAACTTATTTCAAAAGGAAAAAAAAAATGATGACACGTTTACCTATATGTGAGTAAAAACAAATCACTCTGAGTGTGACCCAGCGAATCTATTCAATTTTGGTGCAGAACTTAATTGCATTCTGATTACTTTTGATACCACATTTCATTTGCCACAAAAGTTCTTGCAATATTTTGGAAGAGATTTAATATAGCAGAAACATAAACCCACCATTTGAGGTATTATTCTCCAACAAATCACCTGTAGAGGTAAGACATTCAATATTTCTATCAAAAAAAGTCAAGAGTTATATTCATGTAGTCATGACATTGAACATCTTATGCACATATTCATAACAGATTTAATGGGCATATGAGATAATAAGGAGGTCTTAGAAATAACTGTGAAAAGAAGAGAAACAAAAAGCAAAGGAGAAAAGAAAAGATATACCCATTTGAATGCAGAGTTTCAAAGAATAGCAGGGAGAGATAAGAAAGCCTTCCTCAGTGATCATGCAAAGAAACAGAGGAAAACAATAGACTGGGAAAGACTAGAGATCTCTTCAAGAAAATTAGAGATACCAAGGGAACTACTGCTGCTGCTAACTCGCTTCAGTCGTGTCCAACTCTGTGCGACCCCATGGATTGCAACTTACCAGGCTCCTCCATCCATGGCATTTTCCAGGCAAGAGTACTAGAGTGGGTTGTCATTGCCTTCTCCACCAAGGGAACATTTCATGCAAAAATGGGCTCAATAAAGGAAAAAAATGGTATGGATCTAACAGAAGCAAAAGATATTAAGAAGAGGTGGCAAGAATACACAGAACTATACGAAAAAGTTCTTCACGATTCAGATACCCATGATGGTACGATCACTCAATAAAGCCAGACATCCTGGAATGTGAAGTCAAGTGGGCCTCAGGAAGCTATACTAGGAACAAAGCTAGTGGAGGTGATGGATTTCCAGTTGAGTTGTTTCAAATCCTAAAAGATGATGCTGTGAAAGCACTGCACAAAATATGCCAGCAAATTTGGATAACTCAGCAGTGGCCACAGGACTAAAAAATGTCAGTTTTCATTCCAAGCCTGAAGAAAAGCAATGCCAAAGAATGCTCAGATTACCACACAATTGCACTCATCTCACAACTAGGAAAGTAATGCTCAAAATTATCCAAGCCAGTTTTCCCAGCACCACTTGTTAAATAGACTGTCTTTAATCCATTGTATATTCTTGCATTCTTTTTCAAAGATAAGGTGTCCATATGTGTGTGGATTAATCTCCAGGCTTTCTATTTTGTTCCATTGATCTATATTTCTGTCTTTGTGCCAGTATCATACTGTCTTGATGACTGTGGCTTTGTAGTAGAGCCTGAAGTCAGGCAGGTTGATTCCTCCAGCTCCATTCTTTTCTCTCAAGATAGCTTTGGCTATTCGAGGTTTTTTGTATTTCCATACAAATTGTGAAATTATTTGTTCTAGCTCTGTGAAGAATATCGTTGGTAGCTTGATAGGGATTGCATTGAATCTATAAATTGCTTTGGGTAGTATACTCATTTTCACTATGTTGATTCTTCCAATCCATGAACATGGTATATTTCTCCATCTATTAGTGTCCTCTCTGATTTCTTTCACCAGTGTTTTATAGTTTTCTATATATAGGTCTTTAGTTTCTTTAGGTAGATATATTCCTAAGTATTTTATAATTTTCGTTGCAATTGTGAATGGAATTGTTTCCTTAATTTCTCTTTCTGTTTTCTCATTATTAGTATATAGGAATGCAAGGGATTTCTGTGTGTTGATTTTATATCCTGCAACTTTACTATAATCATTGATTAGTTCTAGTAATTTTCTGGTGGAGTCTTTAGGGTTTTCTATATAGAGGATCATGTCATCTGCAAACAGTGAGAGTTTTACTTCTTCTTTTCCAATTTGGATTCCTTTTATTTTTCTGCTCTGATTGCTGTGACCCAAACTTCCAAAACTATGTTGAATAGTAATGGTGAAAGTGGGCACCCTTGTCTTGTTCCTGACTTCAGAGGAAATGCTTTCAATGTTTCAATATTGAGGATAATGTTTGCTGTGGGTTTGTCATATATAGCTTTTATTATGTTGAGGTATGTTCCTTTTATTCCTGCTTTCTGGAGAGTTTTTATCATAAACGGATGTTGAATTTTGTCAAAGGCTTTCTCTGCATCTATTGAGATAACCATATGGTTTTTATTTTTCAATTTGTTAATGTGGTGTATTACACTGATTGATTTGCGGATATTGAAGAATCCTTGCATCCCTGGGATAAAGCCCACTTGGTCATGGTGTATGATCTTTTTAATGTGTTCTTGGATTCTGGGAAAACTTGTCAAACACTTGTAAAAGAATGAAATTAGACCACTTTCTAACACCATACACAAAAATAAACTCAAAATGGATTAAAAATCTAAACGTAAGACCAGAAACTATAAAACTCTTAGAGGAGAACATAGGGAAAACACTCTCTGACATACATCACAGCAGGCTCCTCTACGACCCACTTCCCAGAATATTGGAAATAAAAGCAAAAATAAACAAATGGGACCTAATTAAACTTAAAAGCTTCTGCACAACAAAGGAAACTATAAGCAAGATGAAAAGACAGCCTTCAGAATGGGAGAAAATAATAGCAAATGAAGCAACTGACAAACAACTAATATCAAAAATATACAACAATGCCTACAGCTCAATTCCAGAAAAATAAATGACCCAATCAAAAAATGGGCCAAAGAACTAAATAGACATTTCTCCAAAGAAGACATACAGATGGCTAACAAACACATGAGAAGATGCTCAACATCACTCATTATCAAAGAAATGCAAATCAAAACCACTATGAGGTAGCATTTCACACCAGTCAGAATGGCTGCGATCCGAAAGTCTACAAGCAATAAATTCTGGAGAGGGTGTGGAGAAAAGGGAACCCTCTTACACTGTTGGTGGGAATGCAAAGTAGTACAGCCACTATGGAGAATAGTGTGGAGATTCCTTAAAAAACTGGAAATAGAACTGCCTTATGATCCAGCAATCCCACTGCTGGGCATACACACTGAGGAAACCAGAAGGGAAAGAGACACGTGTACCCCAATGTTCATCACAGCACTGTTTATAATAGCCAGGACATGGAAGCAACCTAGATGTCCATCAGCAGATGAATGGATAAGAAAGCAGTGGTACATATACACAATGGAGTATTACTCAGCCATTAAAAAGAATACATTTGAGTCAGTTCTAATGAGGTGGATGAAACTGGAACCTATTGTACAGAGTGAAGTAAGCCAGAAAGAAAAACACCAATACAGTATACTAACGCATATATATGGAATTTAGAAAGATGGTAACGATAACCCTGTATGTGAGACAGCAAAAGAGACACAGATGTATAGAATAGTCTTTTGGACTCTGTGGGAGAGAGAGGGGGTGGGATGATTTGGGAGAATGGCATTGAAATATGTATAATATCATATATGAAATGAGTCACCAGTCCAGATTCGATGCACGATACTGGATGCTTGGGGCTGGTGCACTTGGATGACTCAGAGGGATGGTATGGGGAGGGGGAGGGAGGAGGGAGGAGCGTTCAGGATGGGGAACATATGTATGCCTGTGGTGGATTCATTTCGATATATGGCAGAACCAATACAATATTGTAAAGTTTAAAAATAAAATTAAAAAGAGATGGACTTTTAATCATAAAAAAAAAAAAATCCTCCAAGCCAGCTTCAACAGTACGTGAACCATGAACTGCATTTAGAATGCAGCATTTAAGCTGCATTTAGAAAAGGCAGAGGAACTGGATATCTAATTTCCATCATCCACTGGATCATCAAATTAACAAGATAATTCAAGAAAAATATATCTATTTCTGCTTTATTGACTACGCCTATGTCTGTGTGGATCACAACAAACTGGAAAATTCTGAAAGAGATTGGATTACCAGAACACCTGACTTGCCTCTTGAGAAATCTGTATGCAAGTCAGAAAGCAACACTTAGAACTGGACATGGAAAAGTAGACTGATTCCAAATAGGGAAAGGAGTATGTCAAGGCTGTATATTGTCACCATGCTTAATTAACTTATATGCAGAGTACATCCTGAGAAATGCTGGGCTGGAAGAAGCACAAGCTGGAATCAAGATTACCAGGAGAAACATCAATAACCTCAGATATGCAACCAGTCCATTCTAAAGGAGATCAGTCCTGGGTGTTCTTTGGAAGGACTGATGATAAAGCTGAAACTCCAACCCTTAGGCCACCTCATGCGAAGAGTTGACTCATTGGAAAAGACCCTGATGCTGGGAGGGATTGGGGCCAGGAGGAGAGGGGGATGACAGAGGATTAGATGGCTGGATGGCATCACCGACTCGATGGAAGTGAGTTTGAGTGAACTCCGGGAGTTGGTGATGGACAGGGAGGCCTGGCGTGCTGCGATTCATGGGGTCGCAAAGAGTCAGACACGACTGAGCGACTAAACTGAACTGAACTGAACTGCTATAAACCAGGTAAACTTAATTAATAATATATTTTATTTGAACAATTATACCCAAATCATTATCATGTTAGCATACAGTCAATAAAAATTGTTAATGAGATAATTTGCATTTTGTTTTTCATATGAAGGTATCAAAAAGCATGTACATTTAAAATTTATAACATTTTTCATTTAGAAAAATGTTATAAATTTTAAATGTACATTTAGAATGCTAAATTTTTAATAGACAGAAATATAAGATACTATTTATAAAAATGAGTGAAATAATGTGAATGAAATAATGTAATTTCTGCTACATAAAGGAACCTAGAAATTATCATACTATGTGAAGTAAGTTAGGAATATAAGGACAAATGCCATCTGATACCACTTATACTTGGAATCTAAAATATAACCTATCTGAACAAACCTATCAGACATAGAGAAGAGACTTGTGGTTGCCAAGGAGGGGTCATTGGGGGATGTTTGGATGGGGAGTTTGAGATTAGCAGAGCAAACTATTATATACAGGCTGGATGAACAACAAGGTCCTACCTACCACATAACACAGGGAATTATATTCAATTTCCTGTGATAAATCATAATGGAAAAAAACATGAAAATGAATGTGTGTGCATGTGTGTATCACTTTGCTATACACAAGAAACTAACACAATATTGGAAATTAACTATACTTCAATTTTTAAAAAAAGTAAAAATTAGTGGAAGAAAAAGGAGAATGTAGTCCTTGAAAAACAGTTGTGTTTAACAGAAAAAAAAGTATTACTTCAGTTTATATATGAAAATTTAAATTAATTTAAATGAAATAGAGTTAAAAACTCATTTTCTCTGTTTCAATAGCCATATTTTAAGTGTTCAATAGATACAAGTGGGTACCAGACTGTGTGCTATCACAGTGGAAAGTATAGTCCTAAACCAGGTAGGAGATCAGAAAATGTGAGCCTATTTCTTGAGTAATGTCTTGTTTTTAAATGAAATACAGCAATGAATTTAATATTTCTATATTTATGAAGTGTAAAGTCTTCTACAACATTTATCTCTAAAATGTGTTAATGTTTTCCAGAATGATAAATCCATAAAGATATATAATTACCATTTTTGAAGTAACTAGTTTGATTAGCTCTGAAAGAAATTAGTTTAAATTTCATTAATACAGTATCATTCAGAAATTCAGTCTGTAAAACAGTCACGTTCAGTGAACAAGAGAGCATAATTTTAATACTGCTATGTGACAGAAGCAGAGAACAGAACCAAGAGCCTTGCTCTGTATAACAAGAACATTAGTAGATTCTCAGAAGGGAAAAGCATGGCAGTAAGCATAAAAAGCAATTAAACAGGTCACACAAAACACTGGTCACAGAATTCTTATTAAACCAAAATAATACAGTCATCTGATATGAACTCTGCACTTGAAGGGAAAACAAATATAAAGATCAAGGAAAAAGAAAACTAAGAATAAAATAAACACATATTAACATATATTTGTTTGCCAATCTATTTTTGCTTTTCTGAATTCAATATACCTTATTGTCAAAGGACACAAAATTGATGATAAAATATGAAACTAAGGACACATGAAGATAAAAAGTACTTAGGAGAAAGAAGTTACAGATGGTATTACAAGACAAAAGGAATAAATTACTGGAGGAAGTAATGGAATGGTTGACATAAGCCCAAGTTTGAATGAATAAAAAATGTGAAAGAATATATACAGATATACCACTTTCAGGAAATCAAATTGCATGGGGTAACGAAAAACTCTGTGGTTCACAGCCTTCATACAGCCATTGAAAATTCACTCCATCTCTCTCTATCTTAATTTCACCTTCTGTAAAATGGGGTTAATTGTAGGTTAGAATATTAGGAATAGAAATAATATAGCACTAGTAATCCAGAGCCATTCAATAAAGAGTAGGTTTGTTCAATAATAAAAATTGATACCAATAATTGGGCTTTGACTACACATCCTTAATTATGCACTTATTGTGTTCTTATGTCCTGTCAAATAACTCATGAGACTGAAATTATATATGTAGGACATCTTAAATATCTCTGAGGGAAAGCAAAATTACTTATGTTGTAGAGGAGGGGTTCACACATAGGTCATCTAGAAACTCTTCTCTGAAATGTTTTAACTTAGTCAAAAATCATGCTCATGCATCAGGTGAAATCTTTGTATGGTTTAAAAATTAAACCTTTATAGCCATACGTTAGGCTACCCAGGTGGCTCAGTGGTAAAGAATTCACCTGCTAATGCATGACAGGCAGGAGACGAGGGCTTTATCTCTGTGTCAGGAAGATCCCCTGGAGAAGGAAATGGCAATCCCTTCCAGTATTCCTGCTGCAAAATTCCATGGACAGGGAGACTGGTGGGCTACAGTTCATGGGGTTGCAGAATTGGACACAACTAAGCTACTGAGCACACACACAGCCATAGCCCAAAATTAAGTTATCTTATAAAACTTGCATTGTAATAACTGGTTACAGTGGAAGGTTGTTGGTGACTATTTTTGAGAACATAAAAAAGTTCACTCATTAACATATTTGTGTAGGTCACTATAGGTAACCCATACCAGTGTGTTATTTATAAGGTCAATTCTATATTTCAGTTCAGTCACTCAGTTGTGTCCAAATCTTTGTGACCACATGGACTGCAGCATGCCAGGCTTCCAATACTGACTCCTGGAATTCAATATTGTCCAATACTGACTCCTGGAATTCAATAAAACTCATATCCACTGAGTCAATGATGCCATTCAAGCATCCCATCCTCTGTCGTCCCCTTCTCCTCCCGCTTTCAATCTTTCCCAACATCAGGGTCTTTTAATATGATTCAGGTCTTCCCATCAGGTGGCCAAAATATTGGAGTTTGATCTTCAGCATCAGTCCTTCCAGTGAATATTCAGGACTGATTACCTTTAGGATGGACTGGTTGGATCTTCTTGCAGTCCAAGGGACTCTCAAGAGTCTTCTCCAATACCACAGTTCAAAAGCATCAGTTCTTCAGTGCTCAGGTTTCTTTATAGTCCAACTCTCACATCCATACATGACCACTGGAAAAACCATAGCTTTGACCAGATGGACTTTTCCTGGCAAAGTAATCTCTCTGCCTTTTAAAATGCTGTTTAAGTTGGTCATAACTTTTCATTCAAGATGCAAGCATCTCTTAATTTCAAGGCTGCAGTCAAAATCTGCAGATTTTGGAGCACCAAAAAATTAAGTAAGACACTGTTTCCACTGTTTCCCCATCTATTTGCCATAAAGTGATGGGACCAGATGCCACGATCTTACTTTTCTGAATGTTGAGTTTTAAACCAATTTTTTCACTCTCCTGGTTCACCTTCATCAAGAGATTCTTTATTTTTTCACTTTCTGCCATAAGGGGTGTCATCTGCACATCTGAGGTGCATATTTATACTGCATATTGATATTTATCCCAGGAATCTTGAGGCTTTTTAGTTCCTCTTCAATTTCTGCCATAAGGGTGGCGTCATCTGCATATCTGTGGTTATTGATATTTCTCCCGGCAATCTTGATTCCAGCTTGTGCTTCTTCCAGTCCAGCGTTTCTCATGATGTACTCTGCATATAAGTTAAATAAGCAGGGTGACAATATACAGCCTTGACGTACTCCTTTCCCTACATGGAACCAGTCTGTTGTTCCATGTCCAGTCCTAACTTCTAACTGTTTCTTCCTGACCTGTGTACAGATTTCTCAAGAGGCAGGTCAAGTGGTCTGGTATTCCCATCACTTTCAGAATTTTCCACAATTTGTTGTGATCCACATAGTCAAAGGCTTTGGCACAGTCAATAAAGCAGAAGAAGGTATTTTTCTAGAACTCTCTTACTTTTTCAATGATCCAATGGATGTTGGCAATTTGATCTCTGGTTTCTCTGCCTTTTGTAAATCCAGCTTGAACATCTGGAAGTTCACAGGTAAAGTACTTTTGAAGCCTGGCTTGGAGATTTTTGAGTATTACTTTCCTAGCCTATGAGATGAGTGCAACAGTGTAGTAGTTAGAACATTCTTTGGCATTGCCTTTCTTTGCAATTGGAATGAAAACTGACCTTTTCCAGTCCTGTGGCCACTGCTGAGTTTTCCAAATTTGCTGGCATATTGAGTGCAGCACTTTCACAGCATCATCTTTCAGGATTTGAAATAGTTCAACTGGAATTCTTTAACCTCCACTAGCTTTGTTCATAATGATGCTTCCCAAGGCCCCCTAGACTTTGCCCTCCATGATGTCTGGCTCTTTTTTGTATAGATCTTCTGTGTATTCTTGCCACCTCTTCTTAATATCTTCTGCTTCTATTCAGTCCATACCATTTCTATCCTTTCTTGTGTTCATCTTTCTATGAAAATTTCCCTTGGTGTATCTAATTTTTTTGAAGAGATCTCTAGTCTTTCCCATTCTGTTGTTTTCCTATATTTCTTTGACTTGATTACTGAAGTAGGCTTTCTTATCTCTCTTTGCTATTCTTAGGAACTCTGCATTCAAATGGGTATATCTTTCCTTTTATCCTTTGCCTTTCACTTCTGTTCTTTTCACAGATATTTGTAAGGCCTCACAGACAACCATTTTGCCTTATTGCATTTCTTTTTGAAGGGATGGTCTGGATCCTTGCCTCCTGAACCATTTCAGCAATTTCTGTCCACAATTCTTCGAGCACTCTATCAGATCTAATACCTTGAATCTATTTTTCACTTCCACTGTATAATCATAAGGGATTTGATTTAGGTCATATGTTCATTCTAAAGGAGATCAGTCCTGGGTGTCCTTTGGAAGGAATGATGCTAAAGCTGAAACTCCAGTACTTTGGCCACCTCATGCAAAGAGTTGACTCGTTGGAAAAGACTCTGATACTGGGAGGGATTGGGGGTAGGAGGAGAAGGGGATGACAGAGGATGAGATGGCTGGATGGCATCACCAACTCAATGTATGTGAGTTTGGGTGAACTCCGGGAGTTGGTGATGGACAGGGAGGCCTGGCGTGCTGCAGTTCATGGGGTCACAAAGAGTCGAACACGACTGAGCAACTGAACTGAATTGAACTGAATGGTCTAGTGGTTTTCCCCATTTTCTTCAATTTAAGTCTGAACTTGGCAATAAGGAATTCATGATCTGAGCTACAGTCAGTTCCCAGTCTTGTTTTTGCTGACTCTATAGATCTTCTCCATCTTTGGCTGCAAAGACTATAATCAATCTGATTTTGGTATTGATCATCTGGTGATGTTCATGTGTAGAGTCTTCTCTTGTATTGTTGGAGGAGGGTATTTGGTATGACATGTGCATTCTCTTTGCATAACTCTATTAGCCTTTGTCCTGCTTCAATCTGTACTCCAAGCCAAATTTGCCTGTTACTTCAGGGTATTTCTTGACTTCCTACTTTTGCATTCCAGTCCCCTCTTATGAAAAGGACATTTATTTAGGGTGTTAGTTCTAGAAGACCTTGTCTTCTAGACCTAGGTCTTCATAGAACCGTTCAGGTTCAGCTTCTTCAGCATTCTGGTCGGGGCATAATTTGCATTACTGTGATATTGTATGGCTTACCTTGGAAAGGAACAGAGATCATTCTGTTGTTTTTGAGATTGCCTCCAAGTATTTCATTTTGGACTCTTTTGTTGACTATGATGGCTACTCCACTTCTTCTAAGGGATTATTGCCCACAATAGTAGGAAATAGACTCTTGGAGGGCATAAACAGAATACTGTGTGCACCAGAACCCAGGAGAAAGGAGCAGTGACCCCACAAGAGACTGAAGCAGATTTGCCCATGAATGTCCAAAAGTCTCCGGTGGAGGCGTGGGTTGGTGATGGCCTGCTGCAGGGTTTGGGGCACTGAGTGTAGCAGTGTCTTTGTGGGACTTTTTGAAAGAGTTCACCATTATCTTCATTACCTCCACCTAGTTTGGCCTCAGGTAAATAACAGGTAGGGAACACAGTTCCACCCATCAACAGAAAATTGGGTTAAAGATTTACTGATCATGGCCCCACCCATCAGAACAAGACCAAGTTTCCCCCTCAGTTAGTCTCTCCAATCAGGAAGCTTCCATAAGCCTCTTATCCTTCTGCATCAGAGGGTAGCAGACTGAAAACCAGAATCACAGAAAACTAACCAATCTGATCAAATGGACCACTGTCTTGGCTTACTCAGTGAAACCATGAGCCATGCCATATAGGGCCACCCAAGATGGATGGGTCATGGTGGAGAGTTCTGACAAAACATGGTCCACAGGAGAAAGGAATGGCAAACCACTTCAGTATTCTTGTGTTGAGAACTTCATGGACAGTATGAAAAGGCAAAAAGATAGGACACTAAAAGATGAACTCCCCAGGTCAGTAGGTGCCCAGTACACTACTGGAGATCAGTGGAGAAATAACTCCAGAAAGAATGAAGACACCAAGGCAAAGCAAAAACAACACCCAGTTGTGGATTTGACTGGTGATAGAAGTAAAGTCTGATACTATAAAAAGCAATATTGCATAGGAACCTGACATGTTAGGTCCGTGAATCAAGGCAAATTGGAAGTGGTCAAACAGGAGATGGCAAGAGTAAACATTGACATTTTAGGAATCAGCAAACTAAAATGGACTGGATGGGTGAATTTAACTCAGATGACTCAGATGACTATATATAGTAACATCAATTTTGTTAAAGAGATGTATTACGTTTGGTTATGTTTCTTGTAAATGTAAACAGCACATTTTTTCTATACAGATCATTCATAATGGAATTATTTGTATTCATAATAGAACTTTTGAATTGCAGTGGCTCATACTAGAAAACACAGCTGATAAAAATAGAGATTTTACCGAGGATAGTCAACAAGGCTAATTTTTATTTATTAGGTTTTAAAGACAGAAACTAATATAAAACTACAGTTACTCAACTTGTTTACTCTAAGTTTCTATCAATTTCCAACTTTTTGAATTTGGCATCAGTGATGTACTACATTTGAACAAGTAGTGGCAGAGTTAGAGCTACTGAAAAAAAGTAGATATAAAGTTTATTAGAGTAGAGAAAGCCAGAGAATGGAAGCTGATTATTTCACCATTTTACATGAGCATTTGAATTTCATTCATTTTTTCATTCAACTTAACTTAGCAATAATTTTTCAGACAAACCTGATAGTCACTGTGATGGATTTGCTGCATTGCACTGCAGACGGTGACTGCAGCAATGAAATTAAGAGGCTTGCTCCCTGGAAGAAAAGCTATGACAAATCTAAACAGCATATTTAAAAGCCCAGCCATCTCTCTGCTGACAAATGTCCATCTGGTCAAAGCTATGATTTTCCAGTAGTCATGTATGGTTGTGAAAGTTGGACCATAAGGAAAGCTGAGCACTGAATAATTGATGTTTTTGAACTGCGGTGTTAGAGTAAACTCTTGAGAGCCCCTTGGATGCAAGTAGATAAAACCAGTCAATCCTAAAGGAAATCAATCCTGAATATTCATTGGAAGGACTGATGCTGAAGCTGAAGCTCCAATACTCTGGCCACCTGATGCAAAATGACGACTCATTGGCAAAGACTCTGATGCTGGAAAAGATTGTAGGCAGGAAGAAAAAGGGGATGATAGAGTATGAGATACCTGGTTGGCATCCCAGACTCAATGGACATGAGTTTGAGCAAACTCTGGGAGATAGTGAAGGATGGTGAAGCCTGGCATGCTGCAGTCCATGGGGTCACAAAGAGTCAGACAGGACTGAAGCAACTGAGTACACACACACACATGCACATTGTAATTACAACATTCAGTACTGAATTATTGTTACATAATATTTCAAAAACAGCATCAAATTAATAAATAACTTATATTCATGGATTACCTAGTTCATGATATGAAACTGTATATCCTTTTATATATGAAATCAATGTTCCATTTATTAGTAAAGCAAGTAATTTAAACTTGTGAAGTCTGGACAAGGGCATAGCAAAGTAACAAATGCTTGGCAACTGTGAGCATTTTCTTCAGTTACTTAACATTCACTTAGAGTTTTCTGCCATGTGATTTACACCGCAGCAATTCCAATGAAATATGCCTTCTTTATCTATTCCTAAGGGAAAAGGTCATTTATTTGATTTTCTAAATCTCACCCAATATCTTCAAAATGGTTCCTGGGGGATTTCACAAATTAAAATTTTAGCATATGCATACTTCACAATGCCACACAATGACATAGCATAAGAAAAGAGGAATGGAGTCAAAATTTAATTTCAAAGAGATGAAGTACCCAAAATGTAGTAAAAATAATTAGAACAAGAAATGATGTAGAAAAACCATCATCTAGCTGGAACAGTTTTAATACTACCTCTCTTTGCATGTTTTATGTATTTGTATCACTGTTTTTATTTTCTGAAGCAATACTAATTGCTACTGATGATACACTAAATTTTGTTGAAAAGACTGATGAGATAAAATTTCAACATGCTCTAAATACAGACACACACACACACATACACACTCACACTTATACCCTGTGTATAGGGACCTGAAATTCAATTTACTTTTCATTGATAATTGGAGACTTTGTCTAATGAAACTGCTATTATGGACCTGCTTTTAAAACTCCCTGTCAACATAGATAATTGTTTTATATTTTATGGCTTGTGAAATAAAATACCTATTATTTACAAGGTTTCTCCCATCCATTCATGGTATTAACATGCTTATAATATAGTCTTATATTATTGAAGACATATAAAAAAGACAAATAATAAATTTGAAGGAGAGTAATTTTATAAATTAAAAAACACTTTATCAAAGAATAATGAAATATTAGTTTATATAATGAAGAAACAGTCAACTAACAAAATAAATAAGCCCTTAGAGAATCTAAAGAAATTAATGATCATAAATTCTAGAACAAGAATCACGGAGATTGGGTCACCCATTTACTGAAGCTGTCACAAATAACATTGAAATTTCTTTTTAAATGATCATTCTGTCAAATATTTTCCTGAAAACTGCTAAAAAAAATCAACAGGGAATAATAATTTAATAAATAAGTTAAAAAGTCAAGAAGAAACACTGAAAAAATACAACTGGTTACTAAAATCCAATAGGAACTATCAAGAATTGGATAAAGTTAAAAAGGAAGCACTACTATGGATTAAAGTGAAATTGCTCAGTCGTGTCCGACTCTTTGCGACCCCATGGACTGTAATCTATCAGGTTCCTCCGTCCATGGGATTTTCCAGGCAAGAGTGCAGGAGTGGATTGCCATTTCCTTCTCCAGGGGATCTTCCCAATCCAGGAATTGAACCCAGGTCTCCCACATTGCAGGCAGGTGCTTTACCATCTGAGCCACCAGGGAAGTAAGCTTCATACAAATACTGAACTGTCTTAGGAAGGGTTAATCCTGAATATCATGTCAGTATTTATGAGAAAGAGATGGACTTGATCTTCTTGAAGTGAACAGTGACATCTGTAAGAATATAAGTCATCGTCATTTTGATCAAAGATTTGCAAACAAAAGAGGAAATGATGAAAAAAAATTGCATGTATTGAAGTATTGAGAAGTCATTCACACTGATACATAGTTTACCTTAAATTTTACTAAACAAAGCTGCCTGTTTTATGGCCTTTCTGACATGCATCATTCATCTGCTTTGGTCATTGAGAAAGGGAACAATTTGAAAGTCAAGAAGTTATAACTATGGTTCACACATATGGTAATCAATCTGAGAGATCTGAATGGGAAAATATCAAATTTGAAAGGATTTAATCTATGTTATATGTATAAATAGAATAAAATTAAATATTCACAGAATTTGGTAGTATATTTAGTCACTAAATTATATACAAGGAAAAAGGCCCTTGCAAATGAAAATGCATTCTTAAAATGCACAGATAACGGCAGATCATATGGTGCATTAATATTCATCTGTCAAAATTAACATGAAAAAGTCTACTCATTTGAGTCTCCTTAGAAAGTAGTTTGATCACAAGGCTCACAGAATGAGAAAACTTAAAGACAATTTAGAGGTATGCCCTGATATATAAATACATAATTCCATAATTCTAGGGTAACGATGGGCTTCCCTAGTGGCTCAGATGGTAAAGAATCTGCCAGCAATGCAAGAGACCTGAGTTATATCCCTGGGTCAGGAAGATCCCCTGGAGAAGTGAATGGCTATCTACTCTAGTATTCTTGCCTGGAGAATTCCATGGATGGAGGAGACTGGCAGGCTACATCCATGGGGTCACAAAGAGTCAGACATGACTGAGTGACTAACACAGGGTTACAAAGAGATTTAGGTTACTCATTATAGAGGAGGAGGACACAAAATATACTAATATTTTTTCAATAATATAGACATTATAGGAAAAACAAAGTTATACCTGGGAAAAGCACTACAGAAGGGAAGAGTAACACTCAATTTTATTTGTTAGCTTCCAGGTAACACCTTAAATGAATTACTCAGAACTGTGTGGAAAATAAACTATTTGATTTTTAATATTCAAAGTATAAATTTATAAACATCTAGAGTAAAAGTAGAGAGTGGTATTGAAGAGTCATTGTTTATAGAGATTTTCCTTCCACGTTGTGACTTGCTGATAGTTTGTAAGGAATAATACATATTTCATAATTTAGCTGTTTTGTTTACCCAATGTATATACTATAAATATAATAGGAGGGATATAAACTTAAAATTTTCTTGCCAACAACACATTATTTCCCAGATATTTATTTCTCTAGAAGTATTTATTAACTCCTCTTTACTCATTATTAATAGAAAATCTTTGGAAGAATATAAGTTCAGTTCAGCAAATATAGGATATATGACCCACAGAACTATACATATATTTGTGCTATTAACACAGATATATGATTCCCAACAGTCCATTTCCATCATTTAAAACCTGAATTAGCTAGAATGTATTCCAGAACTAAATAAGGGATATGAGAACTCATTTTGGTCTTCAGGTCTGAAAACAGAGGGAAGTACTCTTTTAATAAACAAATTTAAGAACCTGCATCTTATTTGTTTTATGAAAAAAAATTTTTTTTGGTCAAAAAAAGATGAATACAGAACCAAGAGCAGTAAGAACCGCTTCATTTATGTCCCAAAGTCACATAGGATTCAGGGGCACTGTTGTGTCACCAGCCATGATATATTCCTACAGATGAGAGAGAAGAGGCCAATTGTACTCTAATGATCCAAGGACAATGCAGGGGTATGCAACTTAAAGACAGTTACCAAAGTGCTACCTCTCAAAGACAGTTACCAATGCTCTACCTCTCCTGGATAATAATAATTATAGACTAAAAGTAACCACAGATGTCTTTTAGTAGCTCTGAGGACATGCCAGACTCTCTTCTAAACAATTTTCATGTGTGAACTCATTCAATCTGATCAACAAATTTATGGGGAGGATTATCTTCTTAGGAGTATATTATAGAATGAGAGACACAGGGATTAAGAATTTTCCACAGATGATGTAGCTTCTGTCTGGGCTCAACCAAGAGTTTGAATTAGCCCCTGTGTTATGTCCTCTTTCCCTATGTAACTCCTTCTGGGGAGACTATTAAACATACACATGTGTGCATATCCACACAAACGTGGAGAGCTACATTTTCTGTTAGATGCATTGAGATGGCATTTCATTTTTTATAGAGAAATTCTGAGTAAAACATTTAGGTGAGTTTTTACTTAGTGTTATTATTATTTAGCCTATGGAAACACAATAAATATCTTCAGAACAAATGAAGAGATCAATGATATAATATATATTATTAATTATATATATAATAATATTTATAATTATATATAATATATAATTATTATTATGTATAATATATAATATATATAATATGTAATATTAATATAATTGTCTGTAGTATAATTAATAAGAACTAATTGGAAATGGCAACTCATTCTAGTACTCTTGCCTGGAGAATCCCATGGAGGGAGAAGCCTGGTAGGCTACAGTCCATGGGGTCGCAAAGAGTTGGACATGAATGAGTGACTTCACTTTCACTTTCAATTGTAAAATTACTTAAACTTAACTGTGTGTATGTGTATATACAAGTAAGTCAAGGCTGTATATTGTCACCTTGCTTATATAACTTATATTCAGGTTACATCATGCAAAATGCCAGACTGGATGAAGGACAAGGTGGAATCACGATTTTCTGGAGAAATATCTAACCTCAGATATGCAGCTGAAACCACCCTTATAGCAGAAAGCAAAGAGGAACTAAAGAGCCTCTTGATGAAAGTGAAAGAGGAGAGTGAAAAAGCTGGCTGAAAACTAAACATTCATAAAACAAAGATCATGGTAAACAGTCCCAGCACTTCATGACAACTAGACGGGGAAACAATGGAAACAATGGAAACAATGACAGACTATTTTCTTGGGCTCCAAAATCACTGCAGATGGTGACTGCAGCCATGAATGTAAAAGATGCTTGCTCTGTGGAAGAAAAGCTATGACCAACTTAGACAGGATATTAGAAAGCAGAGAAATTACTTTGCCCACAAAGACTATAATTTGCCATATAGTCTAGGCTATGGGTTTTCCAGTAATCATGTATGGATGTGAGAGTTAGACCATAAAGAAAGCTGAGCACCAAAGATTTGATGCTTTTGAACTGTGGTGTTGGAGAAGACTCTTGAGAGCCCCCTGAACTGCAAGGAGATCAAACCAGTCAATCCTAAGGGAAATCAATCCTGGATATTAATTAGAAGGACTTGATGCTAAAGCTGAAGCTCCAATACACTGGCCTCCTGATGTGAAGAGCTAACTCACTAGAAAAGGCCCTGATGCTGGCAAAGGTCAAAGGCAAAAGGAGAAGAGGGCAGCAGAAGATGAGATGGTCGGATGACATTGCTGACTCAATGGACATGAGTTTGAGCAAGCTCTAGGAGATGGTGAAGGACAGGGAAACCTGGCGTGCTGCAGTCCATGGGGTTTCAAAGAGTCAGACACAACTGAGTGACTGAACAATGACAAAAATCATACATATATCTACATGGCCTATCCACTTCCATGATTCTTATTTTAAATTCATAATTTTAACCATGTTCATTGTTTTTATTTATATATTGATTTTCAGAGAAGGAAATAGTAACTCACTCCAGTACTCTTGCCTGGAGAATTACAAGGACAGAGAACCGTGGGGGGCATGCTGCAGTCCATGGGGTTGCAGAGTCTGACACAACTAAGCAACTAACACACACACACATATTGATTTTTTTCAGAAAAAAATTGTAAAATTACCATTTTTAAAAGAGATAATTAAATAAGAATTTTTATGTTTAATATACAGCTTCAGTTCAGTTCAGTTCAGTAGCTCAGTCATGTCCGACTCTCTGCGACCCCATGAATTGCAGCACGCCAGGCCTCCCTGTCCATCACCAGCTCCCAGAGTTCACTCAAACTCACGTCCATCGAGTCGGTGATGCCATCCAGCCATCCCATCCTCTGTCGTCCCCTTCTCCTCCTGCCTCCACTCCCTCCCAGCATCAGAGTCTTTTCCAATGAGTCAACTCTTTGCATGAGGTGGCCAAAGTACTGGAGTTTCAGCTTTAGCATCATTCCTTCCACCTAAAAGCAGCAATTACTTGCTCTATTCAATTAGTTTTCTGTTATTTTGTAGCAACCAGTATAATACTGAATTTTAACCAAGACAGACTACCCCAACCTGGAAATACAATGGCAGTAATTTGTTTAATTAACCCCTAGAACAGTTGACAGTGGTAGTACAATCAGTGACTGTCTTGTGACTTCTCTGAAGATGTGTTTAGACAGGCCTGGTTGTCAATACACCAAACCTGCTGCCCACCAAACTCTCCCCATTATCAGTACCATCTGAAAACTGTTTTTTATACACTTTTGGCACATGCTTGTTTTAAAGGCTAAATCCAACTACTAACAATGACAAGAGTTTAGGATATTTCCTGTATGAAATATCTATAGTTAGTTCAAAAATAAACAATAACTCAACTAGGGGAAAAATCAATGTACTTCATCTTTATGCTGGTTTTTTTTTTTTTTTTTAATATATTTGATAGCTAGATGCTAAAGTAGTAAAAAGAAGACAGCTTACGCTTTTGCTTACTCCCTCAGGACCCTTTATTGTAAAAACAAAGACCATTTACTGGTAAATACTTGCAAAACAACTCAAAGATACGATTCTTCAATAAAATCCATTACTTGTTGTAATACATTTTCAGAAACATAAATAGAATCTTTTGTATTTTGTCCCATTCTTAGTCATAACGTAAAATCAAAATTACTTTAAATCTTTTTCCTTATGCCATTTAAACAGCCTACAAGAAACTCTTGAATCTTTTCATACCTTGTAAAAATCTTAGACAATTTCATTGTCTCCTTCCAATTTAAGTTATTTGGCATTTTATCTAACAGTAGTCACCTAAAAGTTGCCTTTCTTTCCCTATAAATTTTTTAAACCCTAATATTTACCTTATTGATATTTTCCTAGCAATTCATGTTTGTGCATATGTGAATGTTCTTAATGAGGCATGATTTCTCTTTCTTTATAGATGTTTTCACCAGTAAGTACCAGAAAATCCATCAAATCTACCTTCTAAAAGAGTGATTTTCCCCCCTACATAACAAAGAACCCAGGGCTAGCTTGCACTGTTTCATATTAATATATTATCAAGGAGTCAGACCCTTTTCAGTGATGTGCTGTAGCCACCTCAGGGTCTTCACTTTTGATTTATGCACTATCTGATGGGAACACTGTAGATAAAGCTTCATGCACCATAACCATCATGGAAGAGGAGTAGCTGAAAGGGTCTCTCACTTCCACTATCTGACAAGGGCTATTTTTCCAGAAGCCTCTGAGAGATTACTCATTGATCTGGATATGATCATATATCCACTTTTAAATGCAATGGGGGCAGAGAAAGCAATCCCTTGACTTTGTATTTTGTGGACTAAAGGTGAAAGGAAGCATTGAGGAAAAGGAGATTGAGATATGACTTCCAGATGTCAGCACTATCACCTACAGTAAGATCCTTCTCATAAGAATTGTTTTATTTAGGACTAAGTACTGAAAAAGACTTCCTAGAAGGCTCAGGGGTAAAGCATCTGCATCCCCCTGGAGAAGGAAATGCCCAATCCACTCCAGTATTCTTGCTTGGGAAATCCCATGGAGAAAGGAGCCTGGTGGGCTGCTGTCTAAAGGGTTGCAAAAGAGTGGGACTCAGCTAAGTGACCAAACAAGTGCTAAAATAAGCATGGACTACAGAGCACTCCTAGATAGTAAACACATTTTTGTAAAAGAATATCCTGAGATTTATATCTTTTACTAAACTATTTTAAAAGTATTTTTAAAATGTTAAATTTTGAAAAGGGACTAAGAAATATTTTTGGATATTCTAATTGAAAAAAATTTCATAATCTTATGTTACCACAAGAGATCCCCACAGATAAGTATATTGGTTCAAAATAAAAATAAGATGTCAATGTCAATGTCAATTTTATTAAATCAAACTGAAACTCAAATATGAAAATAATCTGAAATAATGAAATAAGGTGAATACAACAAAATACTATAGATGCATAAATAATTTATATGTTATATATTATCATACATAAACATATATATTCATAATTTATCAAACACACTGAAAGTATTGTATCAGCATTATTTCAAGTCATTTGTTTTATATCTAGCCCCATATAATTAAAAAAAGTATTTTATCTGTTTTGTATGATTAAAAATGATCACGCTGTCTTTTTGTGGACATGTTCAGCAAAAGACATTCTCGTAGTAGTGTATATCACTCAACTAGTTTTCCTACAAAGGAAAATCTAATTTTCAAATGTATATGGTATTAAAATATGAAAATAAATGTAATACACTATTTTTTTGGACAAGAAAAATTTGTTTCAAATTTATTTATAATATAAATTTCAATTATAGTGACACTGATTTGTTTAAATCCCCATAAGTAAATTTATGGCATAACTAAGGAGGAAATGAACATGGGTTAGTATGCCCAAATATTTGACACAAATGCCTCAATCTCTCTAGTAATAAAAATGTATGTAACATGTCTTGTGTCTGTTCAGTTCAGTACAGTCACTCAGTCGTGTCCGACTCTTTGTGACCTCATGAACCGCAGCACGCCAGGCCTCCCTGTCCATCACCAACTCCCAGAGTTCACCCAAACCCATGTCCATTGAGTCAGTCATGCCATCCAACCATTTCATCCTCTGTCATCTCCTTCTCCCCCTGCCCTCAATCTTTCCCAGCATCAGGGTCTTTTCCAATGAGTCAGCTCTTTGCATCAGGTGGCCAAAGTATTGGAGTTTCAGCTTCAACATCAGTCCTTCCAATGAACACCCAGGACTGATCTCCTTTAGGATGGATTGGTTGGATCTCCTTGCAGTCCAAGAGACTCTCAAGAGTCTTCTCCAACACCGTAATTCAAAAGCATCAATTTTTTGGCATTCAGCTTTTTTTGTAGTCCAACTGTCATATCCATACATGACTACTGGAAAAACCATAGCCTTGACTAGACGAACCTTTGTTGACAAAGTAATGTCTCTGCTTTTCATTATGCTGTCTAGGTTCATCATAACTTTCCTTCCAAGGAGTAAGCATCTTTTAATTTTATTACATGCTTTGTGTAGTATGTAATAAAATAAGTATTTCAAATAAAATATGCTTTTAAAAATATTTAAAATATGCTTTCAAAGTTCTTTTTATAGACTCTTTAATAATAGTCATCCTTACAGCCAGCTATAATTTTATACATATTTAAGTGACACATGGGCAAATGTATACAAATTAATAATGTAAGATAAATGTGAGTTCTTCTATAAAATAATTTTTAAGTTACACATAAACTTTATCTTTGCAAACAAATAATATGGAACTTTAGCTTAAGCCGGTGTTCAGCTGACATGAGAAAAAACATTGTGCCATTTCTTTATACTCACCCTGTGTGTGTTAGTTACTCAGTCGTGTCTTACTCTGTGACCCCATGGACTATAGCTCACCAGGTTCCTCTGTCCATGGGATTCTGCAGGCAAGGACACTGGAGTGGGTAGACATTCCCTTCTGCAGGAGATGTTCTGGACCCACGTATCAAACCCAGGTCTTCCACACTGGGGGAAAATTCTTTTTCATTTGAGCCACCAGGGAAGTACATACTCACTCTAAAATAAGTAAAAGATGAGAAATCTATACTCTATTTTAATGAAAATAGGAGATATTCAAAACTCTAATTACAACATATAATTCTTGAGTGCCCACAGTCAATAACATGTAAGATCTGAGAGAGATGGTGAAATAAAAAGAAATGTAACCAAATGGAGGAAAATCAACCTTAAGTTCCCTTAGAGGCAGATGTTGACAGAAGCTATCAGTATTTACCTAGAACCTTTAGGAAGCTGAAAAATCAGGCACCCTCTGCAGCAGAAATCAGGAGGCTGGTGGGAAGGGTATATATGCCTAAAACAAGGTGTTTGGCTTGAAAAATAACAGTATGAAATGATTAGCTGCTATCCTTCCCTTTTCCCGTCTCTGAAAGAGGTCAAAGATATCTGGAAGAATGAAAATTGAATGAGACAAACTTTAGACTTGGAAACATTAAGCACAGATAAAGGGAGCAGTGATATTCTAAATGAAAATGGAGACTGAATGGACATCTATATAATGAATAATAGAACACTAGCCCCTTTCTCCAGTTTGGCTCTGGAAGTCCTTTTAAGCAGACTTATGGCCATTGAAAGATCCTTTAATATAAAAACTAAAAACCTGTGAAGAGGCCACAGATAGTGAAAATTGAAGGTATCCAAGAAAAAGCCCAGCTGGCCACCTGGTTACCCTACAGGGCATGCTGAGTCACTTCAGTCATGTCTGACTCTGTGTGACCCCAGAGACAGCAGCCCACCAGGTTCCCCCGTCCCTGGGATTCGCCAGGCAAGAACACTGGAGTGGGTTGCCATTGCCTTCTCCAATGCATGAAAGTGAAAAGTGAAAGTGAAGTCACTCAGTCGTGTCCGACCCTCAGCGACCCCATGGACTGCAGCCTACCAGACTCCTCTGTCCATGGGATTTTCCAGGCAAGAGTACTGGAGTGGGGTGCCATGGCATATCATCAATTTAACATCCATACTTGAAAGTGAAAGTGAACCTTGCTTAGTTGTGTCAGACTCTGCAACCCGATGGACTAAACAGTCCATGGAATTCTCCAGGCCAGAATACTGGAGTGGGTAGCCTTTTCCTTCTTCAAGGGATCTTACCAAGCCAGGGATCAAACCCAGGTACCCCACATTGCAGGCAAATTCTTTACCAGTTGAACCACAAGGGGAGCCCAAGAATACTGGAGTGGATAGCCTATCCCTTCTCCAGCAGATCTTCCCAACCAATGAATCAAACCAGGGTCTTCTGTATTGCAGGCAGATTCTTTACCAGTTGAGCTATCAGAGAAGCCCTAAATATATTTATAGACCTATATAGTCCATGGAATTCTCCAAGTTAGAATACTGGAGTGGGTAGCCTTTCCTTTCTCCAGGGGATCTTCCCAACCTAGGGATCAAATCCAGGTCTCCTGCATTGCAGGTGGATTCTTTACCAACTGAGCCACTTCCTTACGCCTAATACTATCCATATACATCCTTGTACACACACATATATACAACATAGAGTTTATAATAATAATTTTATGATGTCTTGATGAAATCAAAATATTCATCACCAGACATTTTTGTAAAATTTTCATCATAAAAAGCAATAACCAAAGTAAACACGTATTACACTAAGAAACAATTACAACAATACTGAGAATAAAAGAATCAAAAATTATAAATACTGCACTCAAAGATATACGCAAAGCTATCACATCCATAAAATAAAAATTGTAAGGTATAGAAAATGCAGAACCAAAAGTTGTTCAAAATTTTAAAATAATAATAGAAATATAAAAATCAGCAAATATTTTGTAAGTTGACATTAAGATCTTCAGAAATTATATAAACAATTGAGTATTATAATCAGTTCAGTTTAGTTCAGTTGCTCAGTCCTGTCTGACTCTTTGTGATCCCATGCCACGCTTTCCTGTCCATCACCGACAGCCAGAGCTTGCTAAAACTCTTGTCCATAAAATCGGTGATGCCATCAAACCATCTCATCCTCTGTCATCCCCTTCTCCTCCTGCCCTAATCTTTCCAAACATCAGGGTCTTTTCAAATGAGTCAGCTCTTTGCATCAGGTGGCCAAAGTATTGGAGTTTCAGCTTCAGCATTAGTTTAGTTCAGTTCAGTTCAGTCGCTTAGTCATGTTTGACTCTTTGCAACCCCATGGACTGCAGCTTCCAGTAAATATTCAGGACTAACTTCCTTATGGATTGACTGGTTGGATCTCCTTGCAGTGATTCTCAAGCATCTTCTCCAACACCACAGTTCAAAAGCATTAATTCTTTGGCACTCAGCTTTCTTTATGGTCCAACTCTCAGTCCAAATACTGGAGTATCCATACATGACTACTTGAAAAACAATAGCTTTGACTAGATGGACCCTTGTCAGCAAAGTAATGTCTCTGCTTTTTAACATGCTATCTAGGTTAGTCATAGCTTTCTTCCAAGGAGCAAGCATCTTTTAATTTCATAGCTGCAGTCACCATCTACAGTGATTTTGGAGCCCAACAAAATAAAGTCCACCACTGTTTCCATTGTATCATAATAGGCAAGAATTTTTAAAGATCAACCCAGGAGGGATGAAAAGAGGACCTACTAATGAGAACTTCATTCATTAAAGAATAATATTCTGAGAGGCAATGCTGAGATCAGAGACATTAGTTCTCAACCAGAAAATCTGGACTAGGAAGTAATATGCTTTTCCACCAGCCACTATCATGTAACTATGAAAGAGCAGATATTTCAGAGCTAGCAAGGGTTTTCAAATAATGTCTTTGTTCTTTTTCTACGAGAAATATTGTAAATTCTGCTCCCTCAAAATTAGGAAGTATATCAAAATGGAGGAAAATATGAGTTTCAAATATAAGAAAGAAGCAGAGGAAATGCTCAACAAATAAGAACAGAGGACTAGAACATATAGTGGGCAGCTTCATCTGTCTGTCTGGCCTTGAATGGAAGAGGAAGTGAAAGCATGGGAAAAGTTGTTGTGTGAAATACAGACTTGTAAACTGGACAATCCGGTCCATCTGACAAATTCCACTGCCTAGAAAATTCAATTGACATGTCCCTTAGTAACTAGAGAATAAAGCAGGCTTAGCCTTAGGATTAAAAAAAAAAAAAAAAACAGATTAAGACCAAAATATAAATCAAATATTAACTCTAAGAAAAATAAAATGAAATTAGAATATCTACAAACAAAAATGATAGAGTATACTATAATTTCAACAGTAGAAAAAAACTTGTGTAATCATCTACGCTAAAATCTTGAATACTGATTTAACAAAAAATGTATAGGGAGTATACAGGAGCCAGAGATATACATATTAAGATAGTGAATATCTCTACTTTATGCAAGCAGTTGATAAGGAAAATTTATGTCAATAGACAGATCTAATAAATCAATATATAGAATAAATAGTTAAAAGAATTTTAAAATAGTTCCTTTTGGTGAGAAGCAATCTGAAGATGGAATATAAAACTTATTTTTTCTAATTCATAAGTCTTAGATGTTACATAGTACACAATATATTACTATAGTACATTGATAAAAGGAAAAAAAAAAAAGATGCAGTCCCTTATATTCAGCTTGAAATTTAGCTGTATTTACAAATATTTTGAATTATGCTATTTTATACTGTAAAGAAATGACGAGTTTATTTTTATATTTGTTTTTAAATAGTTTGATGAAACAGATGGTTTTAGGCTGCTATTTACAAGCATCCTACTCCAAATAACACATTTTGTTGTGGATAGACTTTATGCCAAATAAATGAAAACCTGAATTGGATACAAACATAATTATAATAATTCTTTTTTTTTGTATTGACTTTTGAAAAACATACCATGTGCTACCCAATAATTTTAATCAAGTATTAGACAATACATCATGGCGGTGATGAGCTTTGTTTGCTCTGGACTCAGACCATGGTTTCCGCTCTCTATGTGGCCTTGGTCAAGTTTCCATGGCCTCTTTGTGCTTCTCGTCTCCCATATTTAATAACACAAAACTAATAGACCAGAATCATAATGTTTGTGGGAATTAGATAATTCACAGTCATGAATAAGAACTGCACTTGGCAGTAGTAAAAGCTTTATAATTGTTATCCAAGTTACCATTATCAGGACAAGGTGTTTTATGAGTGTAGTGAAGAACAAAGAGAAAATCTGAAAAATCATTAGACATTTTACCCTTTTAACTTTCTTTTTATAGCTGTCCATTCCATCTTTATTTTATTCTCTCATTGATTCATCAGTTCAGTTCAGTTCAGTTGCTCAGTTGTGTCTGACTCTTTGCGACCCCATGAATCACAGCACGCCAGGCCTCCCCGTCCATCACCAACTCCCGGAGTTCACTCAGACTCACATCCATCGAGTCAGTGATGCCATCCAGCCATCTCATCCTCTGTCGTCCCCTTCTCCTCCTGCCCCCAATCCCTCCCAGCATCAGAGTCTTTTCCAATGAGTCAACTCTTCGCATGAGGTGGCCAAAGTACTGGAGTTTCAGCTTTAGCATCATTCCTTCCAAAGAAATCCCAGGGCTAATCTCCTTCAGAATGGACTGGTTGGATCTCCTTGCAGTCCAAGGGACTCTCAAGAGTCTTCTCCAACACCACAGTTCAAAAGCATCAATTCTTTGGCGCTCAGCTTTCTTCACAGTCCAACTCTCACATCCATACATGACCACAGAAAAAACCATAGCCTTGACTAGACGGACCTTTGTTGGCAAAGTAATGTCTCTGCTTTTCAATATGCTATCTAGGTTGGTCATAACTTTTCTTCCAAGGAGTAAGCGTCTTTTAATTTCATGGCTGCAGTCACCATCTGCAGTGATTTTGGAGCCCCCACAAAATAAAGTCTGACACTGTTTCCACTGTTTCCCCATCTATTTCCCATGAAGTGATGGGACCAGATGCCATGATCTTCGTTTTCTGAATGTTGAGTTTTAAGCCAATTTTTTCACTCTCCTCTTTCACCTTCATCAAGAGGCTTTTTAAGTATGTGTTAATCTTATTTTTATTAACAAAATCAAATAGCTTTAAAGAAAAACAAGAGTTTGCTTGCATTTTCAACTTTTTAATCAACTGCATCACAATGTACTAATGATCCATGTACATACACTCACACTTATGAATAAGATTCACAGTAACTTAAACATAAAACTAAAATCACCCCAACTGTAGGTCATGCCAAAGGATTAATTTCTGGAAATATACCAACTGTTGTCTATACAGCTCTCTAACTTCCAGAGTACATTATGCAAAATGCTGGGCTGGATGAATCACAAACTGGAATCAAGATTCCCAGGAAAAATAAAAAAATGAGATATGCAGATGATAACATTCATGGCAGAAAGTGAAGAGGAATTAAAGAGCCTCTTGTTGAGGGTGAAAGAGGAGAGTGAACAGTTGGCTTAAAACTCAGCATTCAAAAAACTAAGATTATGGCATATGCTCCCATCACTTTTTAGTAAACAGATAGGAAAACAGTGGAAGCAGTCACATATTTTATTTTCTTGGGCTTCAAAATCACTGTAGATTGTGGCTGCAGTCATGAAATTAAAAGGTGCTTGCTCTTTGGAAGTAAAGCTATCACAAACCTAGACAGCATGTTAAAAAGCACAGACATCACTTTACCAACAAATGTCCATACAGCCAAGCTATGGTTTTTCCAATAGTCATGTAGGAATGTGACAGTTGGACCAAAAAGAAGTCTGAAGCACTGAAGAATTGATGCTTTCAAACTGTGGTGCTGGAGAAGACTCTTGAGAACCCCTCAGACTGCAAGGAGATCAAATCAGTCAATCCTAAAGGAAATAAATCCTAAATATTTATTGGAAGGACTGATGCTAAAGCTGAAGCTCCAATACTTTGTCCATTTGATGTGAAGAGCTGACTCATTAGAAAAAACTCTGATGCTAGGAAAGACTGAAGGCAAAAGGCAGAGAATGAGATGGTTGGACAGCATCACTGACTCAGTGGACATGAATTTGGCCAAACTCTGGGAGACAGTGGAGGACAGGGAAGCCCAGTGTGCTACAGTCCAAGGGATTGTAAAGAGTTACACACAACTTAGCTATTGAACAACTTCTGATATCATCTTCATCATTTCTGTTTTACAGCAATATATAGAATCCTTATTGTAACATCTTCAAACAAAAACTAAAATAAATATCAATATATCTTTTAATGGTATGGATTCCCCAACTCTATAGAATGATAAGATGGAAACATCTTTTCAGAGCTTCTAATAGTATGGGTTCTTATGAAAAGTCACCTAAGTCTATGTTCTCATTGAGTTATTCCATTCTTTTAAGCCTCTTCTTTCTTATTCAGACAACAGAGATTATCATCATATATTCTACATCAACAAATTGGTAAAGCAATTAAATGAGATAGTGTTTAAAATTCTTAAATTACAGCTCAGAAAAGACAAATTAGTTATTAACTATAGATTAAACTATACCAAAACTACAGCAATGAAAACACTTGGTAGGTTTTTAACTATTCTCATGTAATATCCAAGCTTATATTTAATCAGGAAAAGAAGTTAAATGTCAGTACAAATGTTTACAAATACTAACCAGAAATTAAAATGAATTTGTTATGTTTATACTGAATTCAGCAGAATTACATCAGGATTTAAATAACTACACAGTAGAGAAAAATATCCTAGATAGTATCCAGATTCCTCATATTACATAATCTCTGTAGACAGCCAAGGCAAACAGAATAAAATTAGTATATCATCTTGCAAAACATATTTTACTTTAAGAGATATTAAGGAAATGCAGAGGAATGTATTGTTTTATGAAAGCATATACTAGGCTTGATTTAGGTCGAACCTGAATGGTTAGTGGTTTTCCCTACTTTCTTCAGTTTAAGTCTGAATTTGGCAATAAGGAGTGCATGATTTGAGCCACACTCAGCTCCCAGTCTTGATTTTGCTGACTGTATAGAGCTTCTCCATCTTTGGCTGCAAAGAATACAACCAGTCTGATTTTGGTATTGACCATTTGTGATGTCCATGTATAGAGTCTTCTCTTGTGTTGTTGGAAGAGTGTGTTTGATATGACCAGTGTGTTCTCTTGGCAAAACTCAATTAGACTTTGCTCTGCTTCATTCTGTACTCCAAGGCCAATTTGACTGTTACTCCAGGTGTTTCTTGACTTCCTACTTTTGCATTCCAGTCCCCCCTGATGAAAAGGACGTATTTTTTGGGTGTTAGTTCTAAAAGATCTTGTAGGTTTTCATAGAACTGTTCAACTTCAGCTTCTTAAGTATTACTGGTCGAGGAATAGACTTGGATTACTGTGATATTGAACGGTTTGCCTTGGAAACGAACAGAAATCATTTTGTCATTTTCGAGATTGCATCCAAGTACTGCATTTTTGGACTCTTTTGTTGACTATGATGGCTACTCCACTTCTTCTAATGGATTCTTGCCCACAGTAGTAGATATAATGGTCATCTGAGTTAAATTCACTCATTCCAGTCCCTTTTAGTTTGCTGATGCCTAAAATGTCGATGTTCCTTCTTGCCATCTCCTGTTTGACCACTTCCAATTTGCCTTGATTCATGGACCTAATATTCCAGGTTCCTATGCAATATTGCTCTTTGGAGCATCGGCCCTTGCTTCCATCACCAGTCATATCCACAACTTGGTATTGTTTTTGCTTTGGCTCCATCTCTTCATTCGTTCTGGAGTTATTTCTCCACTGATATCCCGTAGCATATTGGGCACCTACTGACCTGGGGAGTTCATCTTTCAGTGTCTTATCTTTGTGCCTTTTCATACTGTTCATGGGGTTCTCAAGGCAAGAATACTGAAGTGGTTTGCCATTCCCTTCTCCAGTGAACACATTTTGTCAGAACTCTCCACAATGACCCGTCCATCTTCGGTGGCCCTACACAGCATGGCTCATGGTTTTATTGAGTAAGACGAGGCTGTGATCCATGTGATTAGATTGGTTAGTTTTCTGTGGTTGCGGTTTCAGTCTGTCTGCCCTCTGATGCCCTCTCTCAGTGCCTACCGTATTACTGGGATTTCTCTGACCTTGGACATGGGGTTTCTCCTCTTGGCTGCTCGCCGCTCCAGCACCATGCAGCCACTGTTCACCACAATCCCTTACAATTATACAGTAGAAGTTAGAAATAGATTTAAGGGACTAGATCTGATAGACAGAATGCCTGATGAACTATGGACAGAGATTGGTGACATTGTACAGGAGACAGGGATCAATTCCATCCCTAAGAAAAAGAAACGCAAAAAGGGAAAAGGTTTTCTGAGGAGGCATTACAATAGTTGTGAAAAGAAGAGAAGTGAAAAGCAAAGAAGAAAAGGAAAGATATATCCATGTGAATACACAGTTCTAAAGAATAGTGACGTGAGATAAGAAAGCCTTCCTCATTGATCAGAGCAAAGAAATAGAAGAAAACAAGAGAATGGGAGGTGGGCCTAAGATGGCAGAGGAATAGGACGGGGAGACCACTTTCTTCCCCACAAATTCATCAAAAGAACATTTAAACGCTGAGTAAATTCCACAAAACAACTTCTGAATGCTGGCAGAGGACATCAGGCACCCAGAAAAGAAGCCCATTGTCTTTGAAAGGAGGTAGAAAAAAATATAAAAGACAAAAAGAGAAACAAAAGAGGTAAGGAAGGAGCTCCGTCCCAGGAAGGGAGTCTTAAAAAGAGAGAAGTTTACAAACACCAGGAAACACTCTCACTGCCAAGTCTGTGGTGAGCCTTGGAACCACAGAGGGCAACATAACTGGGAGGGAAAATAAATAAATAATTAAAACACACAGATTATGCGCCCAACGGTAACTCCCCCAGCAGAGAAGCAGCGCAGACGCCTGCATCTGCCACTACCAAGCGGGGGCTGGGCAGGGAGGTGAAGGCTGTATTGCTTAGAGTAAGGACCAGGCCTAAATGCCCTGAGGGCAATCTGAGGGAACTAACTTAGGCTAGCAAACCAGACTATGGGATAGCTACCACGTCAAAAGCCCTAACCTAAGACACCATCAGGCCTGCTCACAGAACAAAGGACCAAGCAGAGCTAGCAGATGGCTGCAGACCATCCCCCTCCGGTGACAGACAGCCAGAGCCAGAAGGGGGCAAACGCAGCCCCAGAGAGGCCTTATCTACCAAACTGCAAGCAGGCTTAGTTGCTAACTAAGACTTCTTGAGATTCTGGTCTGTCAATATCTACCTGAGAAAGTGCGCCAGTTGTACATCCAGAAAATCAAGTGGCAGGGATTGGGGAGGCGTAAGTCACAGTGACCATGCTCGCCAAACACCTGATCACTTGAGCTGCTCCGATCTGGGAAGGGCACAAAACGCAGGCCCAACCGAGTCTGTGCCTTTGAGTACTACCCCAGTGCTTGAACCTGAGCAGCTTAGACCTGGTAAGAGCATACAACCCAGGGCCCACCTCAGACAGTTCCCCACAGAGCAACCTAGAGCCTAAGCAGTGTGGGCCGGGAAAGCACTCACCATAAGCGGGGGCAAACCCAGTGTGGCCAAACACTGCGAGCACACACCACTGTTATTTGTTTGCATGGTCCGTCCCTCCCTACAGTATGACTGAACAAGAGAGCCTAAAAAAGTGTCCACCACTGCCCCCTTGTGTCAGGGCGGAAATTAGACACTGAAGGGACCAGCAAACAGAAGAAGCTAAAACAGAGGGAAACTGCCTTGGAAGTGACAGGTGTAATAGATTAAAACCCTATAGTCAGTACCGACTACATAGGAAGGGCCCTATAGATCTTGAGAAATATAAGCTGGATCAACGAACTATCCAAAGATGAATTGACCCCACACTGCCTACAACAACACCAGAGACAGTCCTAGATATATTTTTACTGTTTTTACTATCATTCTTTATTTTTTTTTAATTTTTTTTAATTTTAAGTCCTCTATTACTCCTTTAATTTTCATTTTTGTAACCTACTATTACTTGCAAAAAAAGAGACCCTATTTTTTAAACCAAATTTCATATATATATATATATATTTTTTTAATAATTTTTGTGACTTTTTTTTCTTTTCTTTAATACTGTATTTTTGAAATCCAAACTCTAAATTTTTAGTCCTTGCTTTTTGGTATTTGTTATCAATTTTGTACCATTAAGAACCCAATCTTCAGTATCCATTTTCACTTGGGAGCAAGATTACTGGCTTGACTGCTCTCTTCCCCTTTGGACTCTCCTTTTTCTCCATGAAGTCTCCTCTATTTCCTCCCTTCCCCTTCTTTTCTCTACCCAACTCTGTGAATCTCTTTGTGTGTTCCAGATGGTGGAAAACACTTTGAACTGATTACTGGCTGGATCTGTCTCTCTCCTTTTGATTCCCCCTTTATTCTCCTGGCCACCTCTGTCTCCTTCCTCCCTCTTCTCTTCTCTGTATAACTCCGTGGACATCTCTGAGTAGTCCAGACTATGGAGTGCACAAAAGGAAGTGATTACTGGCTAGCTTGCTCTCTCCTCTTTAGATTCCACCTCATCTTATTTGGGTTACCTCTATCTCCCTCCTCCCTCTTCTATTCTCCATGTAACTCTGTGAACCTCTCTGGGTGTCCCTCACTGTGGAGAAACTTTTCATCTTTAACCTAGATGTTTTATCAATGGTGCTGTATAGATGGAGAAGTCTTGAGGCTACTGTAAAAATAAGACTGAAAACCAGAAGCAGGAGGCTTAAGTCCAAATCCTAAGAACACCAGAGAACTCCTGACTCCAGGGAACATTAATCAACAGGAGCTCATCAAATACCTCCATACCTACACTGAAACCAAGCACCACCCAAGGGCCAACAAGTTCCAGAGTAAGACATACCATGCAAATTCTCCAGCAATACAGGAACACAGCCCTGACCTTCAATATACAGGCTGCCCAAAGTCACTCCAAACCCACTGATATATCATAACTCATTACTGGACACTTCATTGTATTCCAGAGTGAAGAAATCCAGCTCCACCCACCAGAACACCAACACAAGCTTCCCTAACCTGGAAACCTTGACAAGCCACCTGTACAATCCCACCCACAGTGAGGAAACTCCACAATAAAGAGAACTCCACAAACTGCCAGAATACAGAAAGGCCACCCAAAACACAGCAATATAAACAAGATGAAGAGACAGAGGAATACCCAGCAGGTAAAGAACAGGATAAATGCCCACCAAACCAAACAAAAGAGGAAGAGATAGGGAATCTACCTGATAAAGAATTCCAAATAATGATAGTGAAAATGATCCAAAATCTTGAAAACAAAATGGAATCACAGATAAATAGCCTAGAGACAAGGATTGAGAAGATGCAAGAAAGGTTTAACAAGGACTTAGAAGAAATTAAAAAAGAGTCAATATATAATGAATAATGCAATAAATGAAATCAAAATGCTTTGGAGGGAACAAATAGTAGAATAAGGGAGTCAGAAGATAGGATTAGTGAGGTAGAAGATAGAATGGCAGAACTAAATGAATCATAGACAAAAAAAGAAAAACAAATTAAAAGAATGAGGACAATCTAAGAGACCTCCAGGACAATGTTAAATCCCCAACATTCAAATCAGAGGAGTCCCAGAAGTAAACTTCCCTAAAATGGGGAAGGAAATAATCATCTAAGTCCAAGAAACCCAGAGAGTCTCAAACAGAATAAACCCAAGACAAAACACCCCAACACACATATTAATCAAATTAATAAAGATCAAACACAAAGAACAAATATTAAAAGCAGCAAGGGAAAAACAACAAATAACACACAAGGGGATTCCCATAAGGATAACAGCTATTCTTTCAATAGAAACCTTTCAGGCCAGGAGGGAATGGCAGGACATACTTAAAGTGATGAAGGGAAATAACCTACAGCCCAGATTACTGTACCCAGTAAGGATCTCATTCAAATATGAAGGAGAAATCAAAAGCTTTACAGACAAGCAAAAGCTGAGAGCATTCAGCACCACCAAACCAGCAATCCAACAAATGCTAAAGGATATTTTCTAGACAGGAAACACAAAAAGGGTGTATAAACTCAAACTCAAAACAATAAAGTAAATGGCAATGGGATCATACTTATCAATAATCACCTTAAACGTAAATGGGTTGATTGCCCCAACCAAAAGACAAAGACTGGCTGAATGGATACAAAAACAGGACCCCTATATATGTTGTCTACAAGAGACCCACCTCAAAACAAGGGACACATACAGACTGAAAGTGAAGGGCTGGAAAAAGATATTCCACACAAATAGAGACCAAAAGAAAGCAGGAGTAATAATACTAATATCAGATAAAATAGATTTTAAAACAAAGGCTGTGGAAAGAGACAAAGAAGGTCACTACATAATGATCAAAGGATCAATCCAAGAAGAAGATATAACAATTGTAAATGTATATGCACACAACACAGGAGCACCATGATATATAAGACAAATGATATCAAGTATGAAAGGGGAAATTAACAAAAACACAATAATAGTGGGAGATTTTAATACCCTAATCACACCTATGGATAGATCAACTAAACAGAAAATTAACAAGGAAACACAAACTTTAAATGATACAATAGACTGCTGCTGCTGCTAAGTCACTTCAGTCATGTCCAACTCTGTGTGACCCCAGAGATAGCAGCCCACCAGGCTCCCCCGTCCCTGGGATTCTCCAGGCAAGAACACTGGAGTGGGTTGCCATTTCCTTCTCCAGAGCAGGAAAGTGAAAAATGAAAGTGAAGTCGCTCAGTCCTGTCTGACTGTTCCTGATCCCATGGACTGCAGCCTACCAAGCTCCCCCGTCCATGGGATTTTCCAGGCAAGAGTACTGGAGTGGGGTGCCATTGCCTTCTCCGACAATAGAATAGTTAGACCTAATTGATATCTATAGGACATTTCACCCCAAAACAATGAATTTCATTTTTTTCCTCAAACACACATGGAACCTTCTCCAGGATAAATCATATACTGGGCCATAAATCTAGCCTTGGTAAATTAAAAAAAATAATAATAAATAAAATCATTCCTAGCATCTTTTCTGACCACAATGCAGTAAGATTAGATCTCAATTACAGGAGAAAAACTATTAAAAATTCCAACATATGGAGGCTGAATAACACGCTGCTGAATAACCAACAAATCACAGAAGAAATCAAAAAAAAAAAAAAATCAAAATGTGCATAGAAACTAATGAAAATGAAAACACAATAACCCAAAACCTGTGGGACACTGTAAAAGCAGTGCTAAGGGGAAGGTTCACAGCAATAGAGGCATACCTCAAGAAACAAGAAAAAAGTCAAATAAATAACCTAACTGTATACCTAAAGGAACTAGAAAAGGAAGAAAGGAAGAACACCAGGGTTAGTAAAAGAAAAGAAATCTTAAAAATTAGGGCAGAAATAAATGCAAAGGAAACAGACTACAGCAAAAATCAACAAAGCCAAAAGCTGGTTCTTTGAGAGGATCATCAAGAAAAAAAAGGAGAAAAATCAAATCAATAAAATTAGAAATGAAAGTGGAGAGATCACGACAGACAAGACAGAAATACAAAGGATCATAAGATACTACTAATAGCAATAATATGCCAATAAAATAGACAACTTGGAAGAAATGGAATTTTCTTAGAAAAGTACCACTTTCCAAACTGAACCAGGAAGAAATAAAAGATCTTAACAGAGCCATCACAAGCACAGAAATGGAAATTGTAATCAGAAATATTCCAGCAAACAAAAGCCCAGGTCCAGATGGCTTCACAACTGAATTCTACCAAAAGTTTAGAGAAGAACTAACATCTATCCTACTCAAACTCTTCCAGAAAATTGTAGAGGAAGGTGAATTTCCAAACTCATTCTATGAGGCCACCATCACCCTAATACCAAAACCTGATAAAGATGCCACAAAAAAAAGAAAACTACAGGCCAATATCACTGATGAATATAGATGGAAACATCCTTAACAAAACTCTAGCAATCAGAATCCAACAACACATTAAAATGATCATACACCATGACAAAGTGGGCTTTATCTCAGGGATGCAAGGATTCTTCAATATCCGCAAATCAATCAATATAATACACGACATTCAATTCAGTTCAGTTCAGTCACTCAATCGTGTCTGACACTTTGCAACCCCATGAATCGCAGCACACCAGGCCTCCCTGTCCATCACTATCTCCCAGAATTCACTCAAACTCATGTCCATCAAGTCGGTGAAGCCATCCAGCCATCTCATCCTCTGTTGTCCCCTCTTCCTCCTGCACCCAATCCCTCCCAGCATCAGAGTCTTTTCCAATGAGTCAACTCTTCGCATGAGGTGGCCAAAGTACTGGAGTTTCAGCTTTAGCATCATTCTTTCCAAAGAACACCCAGGGCTGATCTCCTTTAGAATGGACTGGTTGGATCTCCTTGCAGTCCAAGGGACTCTCAAGAGTCTTCTCCAACACCACAGTTCAAAAGCATCAATTCTTCAGCACTCAGCTTTCTTCACAGTCCAACTCTCACATCCATACATGACCACTGGAAAAACCATAGCCTTGACTAGACGGACATTTGTTGGCAAAGTAATGTCTCTGCTTTTCAATACGCTATCTAGGTTGGTCATAACTTTTCTTCCAAGGAGCAAGTGTCTTTTAATTTCAAGGCTGCAGATACCATTTGCAGTGATTTTGGAGCCCCCAAAAATAAAGTCCGACACTGTTTCCACTATTTCCCCATCTATTTCCCATGAAGTGATGGGACCAGATGCCGTGATCTTCGTTTTCTGAATTTTGAGTTTTAAGCCAACCTTTTCACTCTCCTCTTTCACTTTCATCAAGAGGCGTTTTATTTTATTTTTTTTTAATTTTAATTTTATTTTATTTTTAAACTTTACATAATTGTATTAGTTTTGCCAAATATCAAAATGAATCCATCACAGGTATTTTAGTTCCTCTTCACTTTCTGCCATAAGGGCTGTGTCATCTGCATATCTGAGGTTATTGACATTTCTCCCGGCAATCTGGATTCCACCTTGTGCTTCATCCAGCCCAGCGTTTCTCATGATGTATTCTGCATATAAGTTAAATAAGCACAGTGACAATATACAGCCTTGACATACTCCTTCTACTATTTGGAACCAGTCTGTTGTTCCAAGTCTAGTTCTAACTGTTGCTTCCTGACCTGCATATAGGTTTCCAAGAGGCAGGTCAGGTGGTCTGATATTCCCATCTCCTGAAGAATTTTCCACAGTTTATTGTGATACACACAGTCAAAGGCTTTGGCATAGTCAATAAGGCAGAAATAGATGTTTCTCTGGCACTCTCTTGCTTTTTCCATGATCCATCGGATGTTGGCAATTTGATCTCTGGTTCCTCCTCCTTTTCTAAAACCAGCTTGAACATCTGGAAGTTCATGGTTCATGTATTGCTGAAGCCTGGCTTGGAGAATTTTGAGTATTACTTCACTAGCATGTGAGATGAGTGCAATTGTGTGGTAGTTTGACCATTCTTTGACATTGTCTTTCTTTGGGATTGGAATGAAAATTGACCTTTTCCAGTCCTGTGGCCACTGCTGAGATTTCCAAATTTGTTGACATATTGAGTGCAGCACTTTCACAGCATCATCTTTCAGGATTTGAAATAGCTCAACTGGAATTCCATCACCTCCACTAGCTTTGTTCATAGTGATGCTCTCTAAGGCCCACTTGACTTCACATTCCAGGATATCTGGCTCTAGGTGAGTGATCATACCATCGTGATTATCTTGTTCATGAAGATCTTTTTTGTATAGTTTTTTTTTTTTTTTTTGTACAATTCTTCTGTGTATTCTTGCCACCTCTTCTTAATATCTTCTGCTTCTTTTACTTCCATACCATTTCTGTCCTTTATCGAGCCCATCTTTGCATGAAATGTTCCTTTGGTATCTGTAATTTTCTTGAAGAGATTTCTAGTCTTCCACATTGTGTTGTTTGCCTCTATTTCTTTGCATTGATCATTGAGGAAGGCTTTCTTATCTCTTCTTGTTATTCTTTGGAACTCTGCATTCAGATGTTTATATCTTTCCTTTTCTCCTTTGCTTTTCATTTCTCTTCTTTTCACAGCTATTTGTAAGGCCTCCCCGGACAGCTTTTTTGCTTTTTGCATTTCTTTTCCATGGGGATGGTCTTGATCCCTGTCTCCTGTACAATGCCATGCACCTCAGTCCATAGTTCATCAGGCACTCTATCTGTCAGATCTAGTCCCCTAAATCTATTTCTCACTTCCACTGTATAATCATAAGGGATTTTATTTAGGTCATACCTGAATGGTCTACTGGTTTTTCCTACTTTCTTCAATTTAAGTCTGAATATGGCAAAAAGGTGCTCATGATCTGAGCCACAGTCATCTCCCGGTCTTGTTAACAAATTGAAAAATAAAAGCCATATGATTATCTCAATAAATGCAGAGAAAGCCTTTGACAAAATTCAACACCCATTTATGATAAAAATTCTCCAGAAAGCAGGAGTAGAAGTAACATACCTCAACATAATAAAAGATATATATGACAAACCCACAGTAAACATTATCCTCAATGGTGAAAAATTGAAAGTATTTCCCCTAAAGTCAGGAACAAGACAAGCGTGCCCACTTTCACCACTACTATTCAATATAGTTTTGGCCATAGCAATCAGAGCAGAAAAGGAAATAAAAGGAGTCCAAATTAGAAAAGAAGAAGTAAAACTGTCACTGTTTGCAGATGACATAATCCTCTACATAGAAAACCCTAAAGACTCCACCAGAAAATTACTAAAGCTAATCAATGAATATAGTAAAGTTGCAGGATATAAAATCAACACACAGAATTCCCTTGCATTCCTATGCACCAATAATGAGAAAATAGAAATTAAGGAAACAATTCCATTCACCATTGCAACAAAAAGAATAAAATACTTAGGAATGTATCTACCTAAAGAAACTAAAGACCTATATATAGAAAACTATAAAACACTGATGAAAGAAATCAAAGAGGACACTAATAGATGGAGAAATATACCATGTTCATGGATCAGAAGAATCAGTATAGTAAAAATGAGTATACTATCCAAAGCAATCTATAGATTCAATGCAATCCCTATCAAACTACCAACAGTATTTTTCACAGAACTAGAACAAATAATTTCATAATTTGTATGGAAATACAAAAAACCTCGAATAGCCAAAGCAATCTTGAGAAAGAAGAATGGAGCTGGAGGAATCAACCTGCCTGTCTTCAGGCTCTACTACAAAGCCAGTCATCAAGACAGTATGGTACTTGCACAAAGACAGAAATATAGATCAATGGAACAAAATAGAAATCCCAGAGATAAATCCATGTACCTATGGACACCTTATCTTTCACAAAGGAAGCAAGAATATACAATGGAGAAAAGACAATCTCTTTAACAAGTGGTGCTGGGAAACTGGTCAACCACTTGTAAAATAATGAAACTAGAACACTTTCTAACACCATACACAAAATTAAACTCAAAATGGATTAAAGATCTAAAAGTAAGACCAGAAATTATAAATCTCCTAGAGGAGAATATAGGCAAAACACTCTCCAACATAAATCACAGCAGGATCCTCTATGATCCACCTCCAAGAATATTGGAAATAAAAGCAAAAATAAACAAATGGGACCTAATTAAAATTAAAGGCTTTTGCACAACAAAGGAAACTCTAATCAAGGTGAAAAGACAGCCTTCAGAATGGGAGAAAATAATAGCAAATGAAGCAACCGACAAACAACTAATCTCAAAAATATACAGCAACTCCTGCAGCTCAATTCCAGAAAAATAAACAGCCAAATCAAAAAATGGTCCAAAGAACTAAACAGACATTTCTCCAAAGAAAACATGCAGATGGCTAACAAACACATGAAAAGATGCTCAACATCACTCAATATCAGAGAAATGCAAATCAAAACCACAATGAGGTACCATTTCATGCCAGTCAGAAGGGCTGCTGTCCAAAAGCCTACAAGCAATAAATGCAGGACAGGGTGTGGAGAAAAAGGAACCCTCTTACACTGTTGATGGGAATGCAAACTAGTACAGCCACTATGGAGAACAGTGTGGAGATTCCTTAAAAACCTGGAAATAGAACTGCCATAAGACCGAGCAATCCCACTGCTGAGGATACAAACTGAGGAAACCAGAATTGAAAGAGACACGTGTACCCCAGTGTTCATTGCAGCACTGTTTATAATAGCCAGGACATGGAAGCAACCTAGATGTCCATCAGCAGATGAATGGATAAGCAAGCTGTGGTACATATACACAATGAAGTATTACTTAGCCATTATAAAGAATACATTTGAATCATTTCTAACGAGGTGGATGAAACTGGAGCCTATTATGCAGAGTGAAGTAAGCCAGAAGAAAAACACCAATATAGGATCAATTCAGTTCAGTTCAGTCACTCAGTCGTGTCTGACTCTTTGCACCCCCATAAATTGCAGCACGCCAGGCCTCCCTGTCCATCACCCAATACAGTATACTAACACATATATATGGAATTTAGAAAGATGGTAACAATAACCCTGTATGTGAGACAGCAAAAGAGACACAGATGTATAGAACAGTCTTTTGGACTCTGTGGGAGAGGGAGAGGGTGGGATGATTTGGGAGAATGGCATTGAAATATGTATAATATCATATATGAAATGAATCACCAGTCCAGGTTCAATGCAGGATACAGGATGCTCGGGGCTAGTGCACTGGGATGAACAAGAAGGATGGTATGAGGAGGGAGGTGGGAGTGGGTTTCAGGATGGGAACACGTATACACCCGTGGCAGCTTCATGTTGATGTATGGCAAAACCAATACAATATTGTAAAGTAATTAAAATAAATAAATTTATATTAAAAAAAAAACAAACAATAGAATGGGAAAGACTAGAGATCTCTTCAAGAAAATTAGAGATACCATGGGAACATTTCATGAAGAGATGTGCTCAATAAAGGACAGAAATGGTATGGAGCTAACAGAAGCAGAAGATATTAAGAAGAGGTGGCAAGAATTCACAGAAGAACTGCACACAAAAGATCTTCATGACCCAGATAATCACAATGGTGTGATCACTCCCCTAGAGCCAGATACCTAAAATGTGAAGTCAAGTGGGTCTTAGGAATCATCACTATGAACAAAGCTAACAGAGGTGATGGAATTGTAGTGGAACTATTTCAAATCCTAAAAGATGATACTGTGAAAGTGTTGCAGTCAATATGCTATCATATTTGGTAAACTCAGCAATGGCCACAGGACTGGAAAAGGTGAGTTTTCATTCCAATCCCAAAGAAAGGCAATGCCAAGAATGATAAAACTACTGCACAATTGTAATCATTTCATATACTAGTAAAGTAATGCTCAAAATTATCCAAGCAAGGCTTCAACAGTACTTGAATCATGAACTTCCACATGTTCAAGCTGGTTTTAGAAAAGGCAGAGGAACCAGAGATCAAATTGCCAACATCGACTGGATTTTAAAAAAAGAAAAGTTCAAGAAAAAACATCTATTTCTGCTTTATTGACTATGCCAAAGTCTTTGACTGTGTGGATCACAAAAAAACTGTGGAAAATTTTGAAAGAGATGGGAATACCAGACCACCTGACCTGATTCATGATAAATCTGTATGCAGGTCAGAAAGCAACAGTTAGAATTGGACATGGAACACAGACTGGTTCCAAATAGGAAAAGGAGTCCGTCAAGGCTGTATATAGTCACCCTGCTTATTTAACTTATATATAGAGTACATCATGAGAAACGCTGGGCTGGATGAAGTACAAGCTGGAATCAAGACTTCCAGCAGAAATATCAATAACCTCAGAAATGTGGATTACACCACCCTTATGGCAGAAAGTGAAGAAGAACTAAAGAGCCTCTTGATGAATGTGAAAGAGGAGAGTGAAAAATTTGGCTTAAAGCTCAACATTCAGAAAACTAATATCATGGCATCTGGTCCCATAACTTCATTGAAAATAGATGGGGAAAAAGTAGAAACAGTGGCAGACTTTATTTTGGGGGGCTCTAAAATCACTGCAGATTGTGACTGCAGCCATGATATTAAAAGACACTTGCTCCTTGGATGGAAAGTTATGGCCAACCTAGATAACATATTAAAGAGCAGAGACATTACTTTGTCAACAAAGGTCTGTCTAGTCAAGGCTATGGTTTTTCCTATAGTCATGTATGGATGTGAGAGTTGGACTATAAAGAAAGCTGAGCACCAAAAAATTGATGCTTATGAACTCTCATGTTGGAGAATACTTTTAAGAGTCCCTTGGACAGCAAGGAGATCCAACCAGTCCATCCTAAAGGAAATCAGACCTGGGTATTCATTGGAAGGACTGATGGTGAAGCTTAAATTCCAATACTTTGGCCACCTGATGTGAAGAGCTGACTCATTTGAAAAGACCCTGACGCTGGCAAAGATTGAAGGTGGGAGGAGAAGGGATGACAAAGGATGAGATGGTTGGATGTCATCAGTGACTCAGTGGACATTTTGTGTAAACTCCAGGAATTGGTGATGGACAGGGAGGCCTGGCATGCTCCAGTCCATGGGGTCACAAAGAGTCAGACACACCTCAGTGACTGAACTGAACTGAACTGAACTGATTTCTGGGCTTCCTCAATGCCTCCACTGGTTAAGAATCCACCTGTAATGTGGAAGACCTGGGTTCAATCCCTGGGTTCAGAGGATCCCCTGGAGAAGGGAAAGATTACCCAATCCAGCATTCTTGCCTGGAGAATTCCCTCAACTATGTAGTCCATGGGGTCGCAAAGAGTGGACACACCTGAGTGACTTTCACTTCACATATCATACATTATATTAAATGTAGAGTTGAAGAAAATTTCCAAATATGAATGATTGGTAAGACTTTCTATCTTCACCTGAGTCTTACTACAGTCAGTCTGTGATGACTGATACTTGGTAGTTTTTTTAAAGAATGGATATGAGTGGTTGGTAAAATTGGTTACACATTAGAAATAGAATGACATCATTTAATTTCCAGCTTTGCCAATTTTCTCCACAGGAGGATTTCTATTTTATTTTTTCTACTGTGTTCTATGCAGAAGTGAGAAAAATTGTGTCCTTTTCTTAAGTAAGCACATGCTGAGAATGGGACAAAATTTGAACCTAGTTCTTTTGGGTTGCTACTGCAAATGCAACTGATAATAGAAAAGAAACTGATTTCAAAAATTGAGTATAAAAATTAAATCATCAAAGTTGATCTATGGATCCTACCAAGAAGCCATAGAAGTGGCTTTGAGGGAAGATGCCAGATTATATGAGCCATCATCTATGTTTAGAAGGGATTCCCCATTCTTTAGTGGTAAAAATCCACCTGTCATCGCAGGAGATGCCAATGCCAGAGATGTAGGTTGGATCCCTGGGTTGGAAAGATCCCCTGGATGAGGAAATGGCAACCCATTCCAGTATTCTTGCCTGGAAAATCCCATGAACAGGGGAGGCTGACAGGCTACAGTCCAAGAGGGCTCAAAGAGTTGAACAAAACTGAGCAACTGAATGCAGGCACACACACACACATCCAGGCTTAGAGGATGTTTCAAATAAGTTTATGGGAGCCAGTTTCTAGAAACAACTTCAAGTAAATCATATAAAGAAAAGTCATCATCATAATAATCTTATATAATTTATTATACACTTATATTCTGATGCATATTACCATCCTGCCTTGTTTGGGCAAATTTATAAATATGATGCTAATAATATAACATAAAGCATTCTAAAAATTAATACTTATACTTAATTTTAGGCAGTGGTAACTGCCTAAATGATCCCATAAATAATGCACTAAGGGATTATTAAGGAACTAAAGATTAATTCTGACTAACTTCACATGAACAGTATTCAGAAAAGAAAATTATTATGAGGCTTGAAGTAGTCATGAATTTCAACATGGAATTGTGATGGGGAAAGATATCTTGAGCAAGAATAATGCTTTAATCAGAAAAAAAATACAGGTCATCTGTCAGGAAGAGTGAATAGCCTGCCAACTGAAAAATATTGCTGGCTATGTGATTCCACAAGAATGAAGTCACTGACCCTGTAGTCACTGACTTTCAACACCACCTGAAAGGAGTCTAGGGTGGAGATCAGGAATGAGGCTATCCATGTTCTGGAAAAAAACTGGCAGAATTGGCCTCCAGATAGATATTTTTAGGAGAAGATATGATGAACCCAGTTTCTTACAATATCTCATACCTAGAAAGCACTAAAATCACTAATAGAGATGTCTGTTCTTCATGACTAGCAGCAACCTTCTACTGAGATGTGGACTTGATTAGCTATACCCCTTTCACCGAAATCACATATATACTGATGCCCCATCTCTACGGAACAGTTACTCAGAGCTATGTGAAAGGCTGTTTCCTGGGCTATAGCCCTCAGTAAGCTCCAAATAAAAACAGCTCTCACACTGTGCTTTTTTTTTTTTCAGTTGACTAGTTCTATGTTAACTTGTATAACATCTAAATTATGTTGATAGGTAGTCTATGGAAACAAAACTAACATATCTCAAATGAGTTCTGCCATTTTTTTTTTTTTGGTAATAAAGCTAATAATTTCACATTTTAATTGTGGCACAAAAAAAATGTATCTTGGTGAAAAAGGGTAGTTTTAGTACATTTGTTCAGTCATCATGGGGATTGGATCAATCAATTCTAGGAATTTGTCAGTTGACATTATTCCTGACATGAATTTCTTTTTGTGGACAGAAAATACAGAGAAAATTTGGGAAAGATTATTACTAAAACACCTGGTTACCAGGAGCCTGAGATTTTTTTGATTCTGCATTTATTTTAATTTTCATACAATAATTCTTCAAGAAATCATCTTTAATATCATAGCATATCACTTGGCAAAACTATTTCTCAGTTCCATGCATTTTTCTCTTCCATTTTCTTTTGATCTTCTCAAAATGTGTGTTATGTAAAAATGTACTAGAATCAAAACTTCAAAAATTGTTCACTTTTCTTCTATATGATGTAATGTTCATCTTTGAACATCTACTGATACATAGTGACAAACATATATATTACTAAGGAACAATTTTCTTGTATAACATCTATCTTGCATCTATCTATTCCTTTATGAATATTAAACAGGTTTTCTAGTATTCTTTATATTTTTCTTTGTTTTAAACTTCCTCAAGAAAGGCCCATTTAACTTAAAAATCATGAAACTTTGATCACATTCCATCACAAATGGCCAGATAACACAAATTCTGTTAAAAGCTATGTAAGTTTTTATAACATTGTAAAATCCTTTTTTTTTTTTTGCTATCTCCATTTTAAGAAAATAACCAACATACAGCATTTCTTGTAAATTTGAATATTCTTATGAAATTATCTCCCTTTCCTCCATGTTTGCCCAAAGCAAAATGTCTTGTTCATCATTAGACTACAACATCATAATATGATTTAATATGGTTTTAATTAGTAATTCCAAGACCCAGAACTTTGCAAATTAGCTCTTTGTTAGGTCCATCCTGTTGTTTTTCTTTCATACTTATCGTCACTGTTCCATTATATTTGGGAAGTATATGAATAATTTTTGTTAATTTTTAAGAAATGCTTAGTAATGGATATAGAAGGAAATGACACAAATCTATTCCAATTTTCAACCAATCCTACTCTTTTAAGAATAAAAATATCTGTGTGCAATAGCACAATATTTAATATTTCTTTAGAGGTGCAAATTCATTCACTGAAAGTTGCCATTTTTCTAATTAGAAAACCATGAAATTGTTTTTTACCCAATTTTCTGTATCACATAAGCAAAATGGACCACAGATAAAATATATTATTCAATACTTCTTTTGCTGCCTTAGTTTTGCATTTTTCCTCAGATGTGGCAGAGAAAAAAATCAAGGAAGGTAATAAGAAAGAATTTCCTTGAAAACTGCAAGCATTAGTAATTTTCCCACCATCTAGATGGTAACAAGCAATCCTGCAAAGGGAGCTACACGGTTTTACTTAGTGGAAATAGAATCTTCTATCATTTCTCAAGGGAGAAGCTTATAAAATATTGATGTTCTGGAGGGGAGTGTAAAATAACACAAATACTCTTCCATGGCTTTGCTGATTGCTCTGCTTCCTTTCTCTGAAAGTGTTCTCATCCGATCTTTCTCCTCCAGGGAGACTTGATATTCTCCTTTGCAGTCTCTGACTCATTCCAGTTTTCATTCAAAATTCCTATAGAAGCCTTCCTTTCTGCAAGGCAGAAAAACTATGTTTTTGCTTTCCAGCACCTCTCCTACCCAGGGGCCTCAACTTAAGGAGAAGGTGATCAAACACATTGCTTGACTGGCTTAGTCACTAAGTTGTGTCCAATTCTTTCATCAAATGGACAATAGCCTGCCAGGCTCCTCTGTCCACGGGATTCTCTAGGCAAGAATACTAGAGTGGGTTGCCATTTCCTTCTCCATCAAGTACGTTACCACACTCTTTAAATTACTATTAAAAAAAATAAAAATTGGAGCAGAAAAAGAGGAAATACCAGTGGGTTATACATAGTATGAACCCACTGTGTATTCCTGTTTTCACAGGTTGTAAGACAAGGACTCATTTCCTGAATCATTCATTTGGTATCTTTAATTCCACAACAGAGATGTCTAATATAGATGTATATGCATGCTCAGCTGTGTCAAACTCTTTGGGACCCCATGGACTTTAGCCTGCCAGAGTCTTCTGTCCATGTGATTTCCTAGGCAAGAATACTGGAGCAGGTTGCCATTTTCTACTCCAAGGGACCTTTCTGACCCAGGGAATGAACTTGTGTCTCTTGCAACTCCTGCATTAAGCAGGTGGATTCTTTATCACTATCACCCACCACCTGGGAAACTCTAATATAAATGATGAACTAATAATTATCATCAGCTAGGTCTAAGCTGAATGACATTCAGTGTGCTGTTATGTTTGCCCTTTTCCTTCATTGGTTTTAAAATGTCTTTTGAATTTCATAACTACACGGTGAAAACAAAAGGACATGCAGTTTTTATGCTTTTATACCAGTGTGTTGTGCTGCAGAAAGACTGAGCTTCTTGAGACTGCATTTTGCATCAACTTTAACATAATGGGGTATTGTTGCCATAACTGTGATATTTATCCAAACAAAGAAAAGGAAATGGTATCATTAGGTAACCCTGATGAGTGTCATTACATAACAAATGTTTTACTCTAATTTTAAATGAAAGCTAATATGTGAAACGCCGTGCCCATACAAGTATCTATTGATTCAATGAAGTCATTTAGTAATACAGCTCATTCCAAAGGAAACCTTAATTTACTAATATTTTACATGATTTTTTCTTATAAAAAACTCAATATTTGTGCCATTTGTTTCTCACATGATTTTATTGAAGTCAATTACTTCAAGTATTCAGAATCCCTATGTGGAGGGGAAAAATTAACTAGGGAGACAGAAAGCTGCAAGACTTTTTTTAAAAGTCTGCGTGTTTTAGTAAACAAAGGCTACACAAATGTATGCAATATGTCAGCTGTAAAATCAAAAGATCACTGTTTTGAAAGCTTATGGTTTTGCTGAAAGCTAAACTAACATTACTTTTGTACTACGGGGAAAAAAGCAGAATTCATTCCCTTGTATGTTACAGAACACTCAGTTTATTAGGCACTTCTTTGGCAGCTGTATCATTAAACACACTATAGAAATTGACTCACACAGTTTTTATAGCATGAGGTGTGCAACACTGACATTAATAGATGGGTAAACAAACTGATGGGCCTTCCCAATGGCTCAGCAGGTAAAGAAGTCTGCCTGCAATGCAGGAGACATGAGTTTGATTCCTGGGTTGGAAAGATCCCCTGGAGGAGGAAATGGAAACCTACTCCAGTACTCTTGCCTGAAAAAATTCATGAACAGAGGAGCCTAGAGGCTACAGTCCAGAAGGTCACAAAGAGTTGAACACCACTGAGTGACAGAGCAACTGAGCACACAAACTGACATTCACAGGGCTTGAATAGATAAATCGTGATCATACAACTCTGGGGTCTTTGATTCTAGATTCTAACCACAGCTGCCATCTCTGAAAACTGGTTTCTAACCAAAAGTGCATCACATTAAGACCATGAGGCTGAGGACTTATTGCCAACCTGTCTTGACAAGTGTCACCCTTTATCTATTCTATGACCTTGTGCAGTTGATTACCACTGATACAGACACTGCTTTGCCAACAAAGGTCCATAGAGTCAAGGCAATGGTTTTTCCAGTAGTCATGTATGGATGTGAGAGTTGGACTATAAAGGAAGCTGAGAACCGAAGAACTGATGCTTTTGAACTGTACTGTTGGAGAAGACTCGTGAGAATCCATTGGACAGCAAGGAGATCCAACCAGTCCATCCTACAGGAGATCAGTCCTGAGTGTTCATTGGAAGGACTGATGTTGAAGCTGAAACTCCAATGCTTTGGCCACCTGATGTTAAGAGCTGACTCATTTGAGAAGACCCTGATGCTGGGAAAGATTGAGGGCAGGAGGAGAAGGGGATGATAGAGGATGAGATGGTTGGATGGCATCACGGACTCACTGAACATGAGTCTGAGTAAACTCCAGGAGTTGGTGATGGACAGGGAGGCCTGTGGTCATGAAGAGTCAGACACGACTGAGCAACTGAATGGAACTGAACTGATACACTGTGGGATTCTCAGATGTAAACATATCAGTCTGTCACCCTATGTAATTCAAATCACACACCTATGAAGAAAGCAAGACACTACTTAATTCTTAATGTAAGTGAAATGAAAAATACTTGTTTCATTTTGTTTTTATCATTCAGGGTGTTATAAACCAAAGCCAAATAGACAGGGAGCCAGAAGTGAATATAAAACTGACAAATAGAATCAACACCCAAAATATAAATGGAGAACCTCCAGAGAATAAACTCTACTAAGGCAGTGACATTGAGTAATTTTTTGTCTCTTTGTTTCTAACTATTTAATATAATTTTTTATATTTTCTATTTTATAACAATTCAGTGCTTTCATTGAAAAGAAGTATAGTAAGTCTCTATATTTATAAATAATATATGGAGAAACACTAAATGCTTTAATACTGTGTTTTTAAATGTGATAAATATATGTATCTATTTTTCTTGATATGTTCATAGTAATGAATGGAACTTGTTTTTAGGATTTCTTTGTATGTTTAGTATTTACTCATTTCTCTTTGTAGAGAAGGCAATGACACCCTACTCCAGTACTCTTGCCTGGAAAATCCCATGGACGGAGGAGCCTGGAAGGCTGCAGTCCATGGGGTTGCTGAGGGTCGGACACGACTGAGGGACTTCACTTTCACTTTCATACATTGGAAAAGGAAATGGCAACCCAGTCCAGTGTTCTTGCCTGGAGAATCCCAGGGATGGGGGAGCCTGGTGGGCTGCAATCTATGGGGTCGCACAGAGTTGGACACAACTGAAGTGACTTAGCAGCAGCAGCAGCATTTCTCTTTGAGAATGAAATTTACTTTCTAATAATTCTTATTGAATAATGTTTGGTACAATTTAGTGAGGAAAGGATACCTACATGATAGTATCCCACACAGCAAGGATTGTGCTAGAAACTTTCAATAATTTAATCTTATTTTCTAACTTATGAAGTAAGGAAATTTCTCCCATAAGAAAAACAGATGCTTCTACAGGCTAAATAAATTGGTCTCAAACTAATAGACATTAAATGATAGAGGCTAACTAGAAGATCATTCTTTCAGATCATTTGCCTGGAATAACAGGTAAATTTGGCCTTGGAGTACAGAATGAAGCAGGGCAAAGGCTAATAGAGTTCTGCCAAGAGAATGCACTGGTCATAGCAAACATCCTCTTCCAACAACACAAGAGAAGACTCTACACATGGATATCACTAGATGGTCAACAGCAAAATCAGATTGATTATATTCTTTACAGCCAAAGAGATAGAAGCTCTATACAGTCAGCAAAAACTAGACCAGGAGCTGATTGTGGCTCAGATCACGGACTCCTTATTGTCAAATTCAGACTTAAATTGAAGAAAGTAGGGAAAACCACTAGACCATTCAGGTATGACCTAAATCAAATCCCTTATGATAATACAGTGGAAGTGAAAAATGGATTTAAGGGACTAGATCTGATAGACAGAGTGTCTAATGAACTATGGTTAGAGAATAGTGACATTGTACATGAGACAGGAATCAAGACCATCCCCAAGAAAAATAAATGCAAAAGGCAAAATGGCTGTTTGAGGAGGTCTTACAAATAGCTGTGAAGAAAAGAGAAGTGAAAAGCAAAGGAGAAAAGGAAAGATATACCCATTTGAATGCAGAGTTCCAAAGAATAGCAAGAAGAGACAAGAAAGACAATAGGCAGGAAAGACTAGAGATCTCTTCAATATTTAGAGATACCAAGGGAATATTTCATGCAAAGATGGGCTCAATAAAGGACAGAAATGGTAGGGACCTAATAGAAGCAGAAGAAAAGAGGAGGTGGCAAGAATACACAGAAGAACTGTACAAAAGGGAGCTTCATGACCTGGATAAGAATGATGGTGTGATCCCTCACCTAGAGCCAGACATCCTGGAATGTGAAGTCAAGTGGGCTTTAGGAAGCATCACTACAAACAAAGCTAGTGGAGGTGATGGAATTGCAGTTGACCTATTTCAAATCCTGAAAGACAATGCTGTGAAAGTACTGCACTCAATATGCCAGCAAATTTGGAGAACTCAGCAGTGGCCACAGAACTGGAAAAGGCCAGTTTTCATTCCAATCCCAAAGAAAGCCAATGCCAAAGAATGTACAAACTACTACACAATTGCATTCATCTCACATGCTAGCAATGTAAACCTCAAAATTCTCCAAGCCAGGCTTCAGCAAATATGTGAACTGTGAACTTCCAGATGTTCAGTCTGGTTTTAGAAAAGGCAGAGGAACCACAGATCAAATTGCCAACATCCGCTGAATCATCAAAAAAGCAAGAGACTTCGAGCAAAAAAGCATCTATTTCTGCTTTATTGACTATGCCAAAGCCTTTGACTGTGTGCATCACAATAAACTGTGGAAATTTTTGAAAGAGATAGGAATACCAGACTACCTGATCTGCCTCTTGAGAAACCTGTATGCAGGTTAGGAAGCAGCAGTTAGAACTGGACATGGAACAACAGACTGGTTCCAAATAGGAAAAGGAGTACATTAAGGCTGTATATTGTCACCCTGCTTATTTAACTTATATGCAGAGTACATCATGAGAAATGCTGGGCTGGATGAAGCACAAGCTGTAATCAAGATTTCTGGGAGAAATAACAATAACCTCAGATGTGCAGATGACACCACCCTTATGGCAGAAAAATGAAGAACTAAAGAGCCTCTTGATGAAAGTGAAAGTGGAGAGTGAAAAAGTTGACTTAAAGCTCAACATTCAGAAAACTAAGATCATGGCATCTGGTCCCATTACTTCATGGCAAATAGATGGGGAAACAGTAGAAACATTGTCTGACTTTATTTTTCTGGGCTCCAAAATCACTGCAGATGGTGATTGCAGCCATGAAATTAAAAGATGCTTACTCCTTGGAAGGAAACTTATGACCAACCTGCTGCTAGGTCACTTCAGTCGTGTCCAACTCTGTGCAATCGCTGAGATGACAGCTCACCAGGCTCCCCTATCCCTGGGATTCTCCAGGCAAGAACACTGGAGTGGGTTGCCATTTCTTTCTCCAATGCATGAAAGTGAAAAGTAAAAGTGAAGTCGCTCAGTTTTGTCCTACTCTTAGTGACCTCATGAACTGCAGCCTACCAGGCTCCTCTGTCCTTGGGATTTTCCAGGCAAGAGTACTGGAGTGGGGTGCCATTGCCTTCTCCGATGACCAACCTAGACAGCATTTAAAAAGCAAAGACATTATGATGTAAACGTAGATCATCTAGTCAAGGCTCTGGTTTTTCCAGTGGTCATTGATGGATGTGAGAGTTGGACTATAAAGAAAGCTGAGCACTGAAGAATTTATGCTTTTGAACTGTGGTGTTGGAGAAGACTCTTGAGAGTCCCTTGGACTGCAAGGAGATCCAACCAGTCCATTCTGAAGGACATCAGCCCTGGGATTTCTTTGGAGGGAATGATGCTGAAGCTGAATCTCCAGTACTTTGGCCACCTCATGCAAAGAGTTGAATCATTTGAAAAGACCGTGATGCTGGGAAAGATTGAAGGCAGGTGGAGAAGGGGACGACAGAGGATGAGATGGTTGGATGGCATCACTGACTCAGTGGACATAAGTCTGAGTGAACTCCAGGAGTTGGTGATGGATAGGGAGGCCTGGCGTGCTGCAGTTCACAGGGTCACTAAGAGTCGGACATGACTGAGAGACTGAACTGAGTGAAGTAGAAGATTCCCTGGAGCCGAACTGGCAATCCACTCCAGTATTCTTGCCTGGAAAATTCCATGTAGAGAGGAGCCTATTGGCCTAAATTACATGGGGCTCCAAAGAGTTGACACACATCTATAAATTAAGTGGAATAACTCAAGAATTCATAACATCACCATTTTTTGGAATACATTCTGATAACATTGGGTATGCCTGAGTGTGTGGGTGCTTACTGAACTATACTGAAAAAAGAATCATGGATGTCTATAGAGGTAATTAGCTAAGGTATGAGTCCCTTAATTATTAACCCTTACTTTTCCTAAACTACGAATTGTTTCTCAGTGTTGATCTCATTCAGTGCTCAATACTAATTTGACATTGAGCCGAAGAAATAATTTCATAATCAGACAGCAAATTTAGGGTAGTTGATGATTGACTTGGGGTGGGAAAACAAGAAAAGCTGGTTAGTAAAGAATGAATTTATAATTAATATTTCCTGTACTGCAAGGAGATCCAACCAGTCCATTCTGAAGGAGATCAGCCCTGGGATTTCTTTGAAAGGAATGATGTTAAAGCTGAAACTCCAGTACTTTGGCCACCTCATGCGAAGAGTTGACTCATTGGAAAAGTCTCTGATGCTGGGGGGGATTGGGGGCAAGAGGAGAAGGGGACGACAGAGGATGAGATGGCTTGATGGCATCACTGACTCGATGGACGTGAGTCTGAGTGAACTCCAGGAGTTGGTGATGGACAGGGAGGCCTGGTGTGCTGAGATTCATGGGGTCCCAAAGAGTCGGACATGACTGAACGACTGATCTGAAGCCACTTTAGTAGTGTTCGACTCTCCCACCCTATGGACTGTAGCCCACCAGGCTCTTTTGTCCATAGGATTCTCCAGACAAGAATACTGGAGTTGTTATCCACCTCCAGGGGATCTTCCTAAACCAGGGATAGAACCTGTGTCTCTTACATCCCCTACATTGGCAGGTGGGTTCTTTACCATTAGCTCCACCTGGGAAGTAACACCTAATAAGTAAGTGCTATAGTATTAGTTTGCTAGGGCTACTATCACAAATATTACAGACTGTATGGCTTAACAGAAATGTACTTTTTCACAGTTCAGTTCAGTCACTCAGTCGTGTCTGACTCTTTGCGACCCCATGAATCACAGCACGCCAGGCCTCCTTGTCCATCACCAGCTCCCGGAGTTCACTGAGACTCACGTCCATTGAGTCAGTGATGCCATCCAGCCATCTCATCCTCTGTCGTCCCCTTCTCCTCCTGCCCCCAATCCCTCCCAGCATCAGAGTCTTTTCCAATGAGGCAACTCTTTGCATGAGGTGGCCAAAGTACTGGAGTTTCAGCTTTAGCATCACTCTTTCCAAAGAAATCCCAGGGCTGATGTCCTTCAGAATGGACTGGTTGGATCTCCTTGCAGTCCAAGGGACTCTCAAGAGTCTTCTCCAACACCACAGTTCAAAAGCATCAATTCTTCAGTGCTCAGCCTTCTTCACAGTCCAACTCTCACATCCATACATGACCACAGGAAAAACCATAGCCTTGACTAGACGAACCTTTGTTGGCAAAGTAATGTCTCTGCTTTTGAATATTCTATCTAGGTTGGTCATAACTTTCCTTCCAAGGAGTAAGCATCTTTTAATTTCATGGCTGCAGTCACCATCTGCAATGATTTTCGAGCCCCCAAAAATAAAGTCTGACACTGTTTCCACTGTTTCCCCATCTATTTCCCATGAAATGATGGGACCAGATGCCGTGATCTTTGTTTTCTGAACGTTGAGCTTTAAGCCAACTTTTTCACTCTCCACTTTCACTTTCATCAAGAGGCTTTTTAGTTCCTCTTCACTTTCTGCCATAAGGGTGGTGTCATCTGCATATCTGAGGTTATGGATATTTCCCCCAGCAATCTTGATTCCAGCTTGTGCTTCTTCCAGCCCAGCGTTTCTCATGATGTACTCTGCATATAAGTTAAATAAGCAGGGTGACAATATACAGCCTTGACATACTCCCTCTCCTATTTGGAACCAGTCTGTTGTTCCATATCCAGTTCTAACTGTTGCTTCCTGACCTGCATACAAATTTCTCAAGAGGCAGATCAGGTGGTCTGGTATTTCCATCCCTTTCAGAATTTCCCACAGTTTATTGTGATCCACACAGTCAAAGGCTTTGGCATAGTCAATAAAGCAGAAATAGATGTTTTTCTGCAACTCTCTTGCTTTTTCGATGATCCAGTGGATGTTGGCAATTTGATCTCTGGTTCCTCTGCCTTTTCGAAAACCAGCTTGAACATCTGGAAGTTCAGGGTTCACATATTGCTGAAGCCTGTCTTGGAGAATTTTGAGCATTACTTTACTAGCATGTGAGATGAGTGCAATTGTGCGGTAGTTTGATCATTCTTTGGCATTGCCTTTCTTTGGGATTGGGATGAAAACTGACCTTTTCCAGTCCTGTGGCCACTGCTGAGTTTTCCAGATTTGCTGGCATATTGAGTGCAGCACTTTCACAGCATCATATTTCAGGATTTGAAATAGCTCAACTGGAATTCCATCACCTCCACTAGCTTTATTCATAGTGATGCTTTCTAAGGCCCACTTGACTTCACATTCCAGGATGCCTGGCTCTACTGGTGGCTAAACCAGAGTCAAGGTGTTTTCAAGTTTCCTTCTGAGACCTCTCTCCTTGATTTGCTGATGGACCCCTCTTCCCTATGTCTTTCCCTGTTGTTTCCTCTGCGTTGTCTCTGTCCTTGTATTCTCTTCTTATGAGGACACTAGCCCTATTGGATGAAAAGTTAAAGTCTTATTTTTCCAGTTGGGAAAGTGGGAAAACTCTTAGTTGCTCAGTCACATCCAACTGTAGGCTCCTCTCTCCATGGACTTATCTAGACAAGAATATTGGAATCAGTATTTAGCCACTCCCTTCTCCAGGGGATCTTCCTAATGCAGGGATTAAACCCAGGTCTCCTGTACTGCAGTCAGAGGGGTTTTACCATCAGAACCACCAGGGAGGCCCAAATATATTGGATGAAAGCCCGGCCGATAAAACTCTGCCTTGAATAAATTGGGTGTTAAGGCTTCAACATATAATATATATACATATATATATGTATATATATATATATATATATATTTAGGGAGACACAATTGAGCCTATCACTGTTACTATCCTAAATCCCATGTTGAAAAAAAAGATGGAATGAAAAAAAAAATGTCTTCAAGAAATTCCCAGGCTAGAAGGAGTATAATTGTGTCTTCAACAAGTATCTTACTCTTAAAGCAGGTCATTCTATTGATATCAGAAATTTTTGTCTATAGCACAAAATAGTGCTGCTTTTGTTTCACTTAAACATCTTTAATGTGCTTCTAACATTTAGAGACCAATTTCACAACCCTCAGCATTATAATTAAGGTTCTCGTTCATTAGTCCATATTCTCTCAGCACAGTAACATCTTCTTCTCTGGGACCTTCTCAGGTTTTGAAACTTTTTCAATCACCAAACACCCAGTAATATGGCTCCAACACTAACCATGCTCTACTTCCCCCCTGCACTATGTTTTCTGCTTCTATTTACACACAAGTTTCCCTGCCTTGGAAATCTCTCCCCATTTCCATGGTAGAATAGGCTGTTAAGCGGATCTTCACAACTGTACAATTTCTTAAGACTGTATTTTCCAGATTTTCTGGCAATTATATTTAGACATGTCTGATCTAGTCAAAGAAATGAGAGTTTAGCCAATATAGACCGTTTCTCAGTCAAGACTTTTTAAGAAAATGGTTCGTCCTCTCTAGCACTTGGATTCAGACTGTATAGACCTAAGGCGTGGACATGGGTCTCTGAATTACCCAGGGAGAACTGTCATCTATTGACTTGAATAACACCACTATGGAATGATTAAGAAAACTACTTCCATAGTGTTTGAGACATTATATGTCTAGGTCTGTATGTTAGTTCATTCTAGCTTTCCCAAGCAATATACTGAATTCATATTTGGACTTCAAAAGCCAGTTCAAACATTATTATCTATGAAATTTTATTCCAAGTTTTCCCCTTCCAGACCACACCCTGTAGATCTAAAAAAAAGTAGCAAATATAAGACACTGTAATGGAAGCATGATTACAATTTAATGATGAATTAGATGGCCTGAGAGGATGAAGCATAGATGGTGTAGGAATGGAAAAGAAGGTTGGAACATGATTCTAAGTTCAAAGGATAAAGATGCTATTTGAGGTACAGAGCTGATAACTTCAGAGGGAACATGAAATCAGATACATCTAATCACTATTTATAAATATAGAAAGACTGGAAATAAATTTATATTCATGGATTATCCTCTAAAAATTGTTTGGAAAGTCTGTATGAGATAAAATATGAAAGGGTGAGATGTGGAGGAAAGGAAATATGACTGAGAATAGCATTTTAAAGATTCTGAACTTTAGAAAGATCAATTTAGAGCTCCCAAGGTAGCACTGTACTATTACAACAGAATAAATAGAAAGAGAATTTAAAAATGAGGAGTCATGTGAAAAGAGTGAAAACATGAGAAAATTTGTAAAAATTTATGGAAGATTAAACCACATCACTGTGCTACACGATCATTGGTATGAGAATGCTCTCTGAAGCAGGAGACTTCTTCATGGACTTCCCTTTTCCCAGAAACTTTAGGGGCCTTTAAGATTGTAATTTTTTGCTTAAACCAGTTGAAATGGATTCTTCTGCACACAATTAAAAGAATATTAGCAGTTAAAATTAAAATGCTATTTTTGCCTATTGTATTGATATTCAGGGTAGCTGAATGTTATCACCTGTTGACATATCAATGCCTGATTCAACTGCTTTGGGAGATTAAGGATTAAACCAATCTTGCTTTCCTTTGATCCACATGACTAAGAGCATTATATATATACATATACATATATGATGTGTGTATCATATGTATGATAAGCAACCTAGATGTCCATCAGCAGATGAATGGATAAGAAAGCTATGGTACATATACACAATGGAATATTACTCATCCATTAAAAAGAATACATTTGAATCAGTTCTAATGAGGTGGATGAAACTGGAGCCTATTATACAGAGTGAAGTAAGCCAGAAGGAAAAACATCAATACAGCATACTAACGCATATATATGGAATTTAGAAAGATGGTAACAATAACCCTGTGTACGAGACAGCAAAAGAGACACTGATGTATAGAACAGTCTTATGGACTCTGTGGGAAAGGGAGAGGGTGGGAAGATTTGGGAGAATGATATTGAAACATGTAAAATATCATGTGAGAAATGAGTTGCCAGTCCAGGTTCGATGCACGATAATGGATGCTTGGGGCTAGTGCACTGGGACGACCCAGAGGGATGGTATGGGGAGGGAGGAGGGAGGAGGGTTCAGGGTGGGGAACACATGTATACCTGTGGCGGATTCATTTTGATATTTGGCAAAACTAATACAATTATGTAAAGTTTAAAAATAAAATAAAATTTTAAAAAAATGTCATTAGTAAGTATATGCTACATGAGTAAAAGAGTTAAGGAGTGAAAACTTGCAAAATTCATGTCCATTTGGGACATTCTGCCAGAATTAACTTAATAAAGTATATGCATTCAATTCAATTCAGTTGCTCAGTCATGTCCAGCTCTTTGTGACCCCATGGACTGCAGCACGCCAGGCTTCCCTGCCCATCACTAAATCCTGAAGCTTGCTCAAACTCATGTCCATTGAGTCGGTGATGCCATCCAACCATCTCATCCTCTGTCATCCCCTTTTCCTCCTGCCTTCAATCTTTCCCAGGATCAGTGTCTTTTCCAATGAGGGTTCCCTAACCTAACCTCAGGCCTATAAATCACCAGTTACTCTATGTGAAATAGCAAGTTCAAGCACAACTCAGGGAGAATCTATATCTGATACTGTTAAAAAAGACTAACAAGTCAGAACCACTCTTGTAAACTGGCCAACCATATGCTTATTCCAGCTGGGAGAATCTTGATAGAACACTTGGGTATAACCACTTTTTGTGGGGAATCCTGATGCAGGATTATTAGAAGAAGACAGAATCAGCCTGCCATCCCACTCCCAAATAATGCAATTATACATCAAGAGAGGACAGAGAAGAAAAATAAGACACTCATGAAGAGTGGAAGGCCAGAGAAGAAAAATAAGACATTTTTGATGGTACTAAACTGTCACAAAATCTATAAATAACATTTTAAAAGTGGTAAAAGATTGGTCAAAGATAATAATACTTCAGCTACCTGATGTGAACAGTGGATTCATTGGAAAAGACCCTGACGCTGGGAAAGATTGAAGGCAAAAGGAGAAGAGCGTGGCAGAGGATGAGACACTTAGATAGCATCACCAACTCAAAGGATATGAATCTGAGCAAACTCCTGGAGATAGTGAAGGACAGGGAGCCTGATGGGCTGCAGTCCATGGGGTGGAAAAGAGTTGGACACAACTTAATGGCTGTGCAACAGCAAAAATAACCGAGTAGCATATTTATTTGGGTATCACTTATATAAGTGATAATTTTTGTGAACTATTTTTATAATTATTATTATCATTATTTTTGATACTACCTTTTGGTTAGATTTAGCCTACATACATCTACTTCTGCTTCACTGACTACTGTTAAAGCTTTTGACTGTGTGGATCACAATAAACTGTGGGTGTGGAAAATTCTTCAAGAGATGGGAATACCAGACCACCTGACCTGCCTCCTGAGAAATCTGTATGTAGGTCAAGAAGCAACAGTTAGAACCAGACATGGAACAATGGACTGATTCTAAACTGGACAAGGGGTATGTCAAGGCTGTATATTGTCACCCTGCTTATTTAATTTATATGCAGATTGCATCATGCAAAACGCTGGGCTGGATGAACCACAAACTGGAATCAAGATTGCCGGGAAATATGCAGACGACACTACCCTTAAGGCAGAAAGCGAAAAGGAACTAAAGAGTCTCTTGATGAAAGTGAAAGAGGAGAGTGAAAAAGCTGGCTTAAAACTCAACATTCAAAAAACTAATATCATGACATCCTGTCCCACCACTTCAAGGCAAACAGATGGGGAAACAATGGAAACAGTGAGAACATTTATATATTTATTGGCTCCAACATCATTGCAGTTGGTGACTGCAGCCATGAAATTAAAAGACACTTGCTCCTTAGAAAAAAAGCTATGACCAACCTAGACAGCATATTAAAAAACAGAGACATTACTTTACCAACAAAGGTTTGTCTAGTCAAAATTATGTTTTTTCCAGTAGTCATGTATGGATATGAAAGTTGGACCATAAAGAAAACTGAACACTGAAGAATTGATGCTTTTGAACTGTGGTGTTGGAGAAGACTCTTGATAGTTCCTTGGACTGCAAGGGGATCCAACCAGTCAATCCTAAAGGATATCAGTCCTGAATATTCATTGGAAGAACTAATGCTGAAGCTGAAGTTCCAATACTTTGGCCACCTGATGTGAAGAACTGACTAATTGGAAAAGACCCTAATGCTAGGAAAGACTCAAGGCAGAAGGAGCAGGGACGACAGAGGATGAGATGGTCGGATGGCATCACTGACTTGATGGACATGAGTCTGAGCAAGTTCTGGGAGTTGGTGATGGACAGGGAAGCCTGGCATGCTGAAGTCCGTGGGGTTGCAAAGATTTGGACAGAACTGAACAACTGAAATGACTGACTGAGCCTACATACTTCTATATTCTCAAAAATTTTATTTGAACTATTCTGTGTAGAAGCCTATGATCTACAAAGACAAAAAAAAAAAAAAATTTAATCTCATAACTCAAATATTTGATGAATTATATTTATGGTGCTTAAATAACCAATTCCCATCTTTGATGGACTATTATATACTATTTTATAAACATAAATAACTCTAGGGCAGAGAAACAGGAAGAAATAGATCCATTCCTCTCCACTTCCAGAAAATGTAGTTATATTTCAAACTACCAGAAACACTTGTTAATTGCTTCCATTGATTATCCCCTTCTGTGTGGGAATCCATCTCGCCTTCCCATCACCTCTGCATTGTAAAGTGAAGTATTATTTGATTCATGAATTCTTAAATTGAAACTGATACCAGACTTCCCACTATTATGCCCCTGTGTATATCCAACAGCTTACCACTTCTTAGCCTATCTTTTTTAACTTTCTTCCATTGTTTCAATTCAAAGCAGTGTGGCTATTATGGTCAAACATAACTAGTTGGTAAAACTGACATGACATGCTCTTGATAGTTTGTTAACTCTTATTGATCCTGAACACAGATGCCCAAAGTATAATAAACATATTTAATACAATATTAATTTATCATTTAAAATATATATGTGTGTGTATATATACATACATACACACACGACTCATTGAAAACACAAGGAAGAGCCTGTATTATTCTATCTTCTTTGAAGTATAAAATAGGTAGATCAAAAATTTAGATCAAAAATCATAGATTCCATGCTTCTATGTGTGTGTATATATACACACACACATGTATATTTTAAAAATATATATATATTTTTTGACACAGACTTGCTTGGATTTTTTTCTTATAACTTCTTTGTAGCTTTAACATGCAAACAGAATTTTTCCTTTTTTATAAGAATGTAATGCCAAAGATCTGAGTGACCATATAATGTTCAAAATATGTCACTAAGGTGGTTGTGCTCCTATAGAAATTTAAAATATTATTCCATAATAAATATTTAATTTTGAATTGAATTAATAATTTTTGAATTCTAACACAATTATGATTTAAATATAAATTATTTTAAAATAGAAAATAAGCCTAAAATACAGAGTAGGCAAAAAAAAAAAATAGACAAAGATAATTTTCTGTTGATACAAAATCTATCTTTACTCTATTGCTAATAAATTCCTACATAAACAAAGAGTATTGCTATTTATATGTATGCTACATCAAGACATTCTAGTAGAAAATCATGTTTGTATAATAAGTCAGGCTATTTGTATAATAAACAACTCAAGGTTAAAGAATAACTAAATGTGACAAAATGAAGACATTTTTATTTAATATAAAGATTATATTGAAATGGCAATCTACTCCAGTATTCTTGCCTGGAAATCCCATTGACAGAGGAGCCTGGTGGGCTATGGTTCATGAGATCACAAAGAATCAGACATGACTTGGTGACTAAACAACATATTGACTTGTATTAGATATAATTTCATAATCCCCTATTTTCCTGCTTACAGCCTTGAAGAATTAATTCTTATTTACTACATGAGACTTAATACAGTAATCTTTTTTTCTTTTAAAACATTTAACACGTAATATAGAAAAATAATAATAAAACCCCTTTTTACTATAAAAAAATTGTTTCATGTTCTAAAAGAGAAAGTTGCTAAATAAATAATTTATGGCTAGAGTAATATTTTTATATATGGGTAAGCTATCTTTGTACTTCAGAAAAGATGGAAGAGTAAAGTTTCTTCCTTGTGTTTCCTATGAGTAAAGCCTTGGTTACAATGGAAGCATACTGTCCATTTCAACAAGCTTAAACCAACTGTGAAACATAGCCATTTGCATTCAATGTTCTGTAAGTGAATAAGCTTAAAAGAAATGAATGTTTTGCCAAAAGCAATGTAATTTAAAGCTACTCTGAATTTTTTTTATGTACCTAAAATATAACTGTACTAATTTTTTTAAAATAAAGATGAGTGTTATTCATACTCCATGAAAAAGGATTAATAGTATAGAGCAAAAGATACTCTTACAGTAAAACATATTAATTACTCACAGACAAAACTGACATATACTTGAAAAATTCCTGTGCACATAATAAATACAGTCACACAATAAAATGTTCTCACTCTGCTGCATTGTCAGTCTGTTTAAAGATGATATACCATAAAACTTTTTAAAAGATGCAAAGGTGAAAGGGAAATATAAATCTCTCTTGAAATATAAGTAGATTTAAAAGGTATTTCTTGACATTATAAAATGAACATTTATCTGCAGTGACATTTAAATTTGCTGTTAATTCCATTGTCATAGTTTTGACACATTAACAAGTGTAAAAGCACTTGGTATATAGTCCTTGTGTGTGAATAAATAATTGCTTTTCTTTTTTACATGGATCAAGGAATAAATGTTTTCATATTTTCACAGAATGAAAAAAAGGCTATGCCTGAGTTATTTTGTATCTATGGAACATGAACCATTCTTTGAAATTAGAAACAATGAGTATCAAACTTAGGAAATAATTCCTTAAGTATAAAATTCATAATACACATCCACAAGAAACTTCTTTCAAGGTTGATACATAATAACCTTCTCTAGAGTGACTTCACTTTGACTTTTCACTTTCATGCATTGGAGAAGGAAATGGCAACCCATTCCAGTGTTCTTGCCTGGAGAATTCCAGGGACAGGGGAGCCTGGTGGGGTCTATGGGGCCGCACAGAGTTGGACACGACTGAAGCAACTTGGCAGCAGCAGCAGCAGCAGTAGGGCTAGTTAGTTTGTTGTTAAATTGGTATAAATTGCAGGGCCATTCATGAAGTCCTTGGTGCCTCAGAGGTTATAAACTTCTGCTTCCAATGCGGGAGACCTGGGTTCAATCCCTGGGTCAGGAAGATCCCCTGGAGAGGGAAATGGCAACCCACTCCAGTATTCTTGCCTGGAGAATCCCATGGACAGAGAGTCTGGTAGACCCCAGTCCATGGTAGACCCCAGTCCAAAGAGTTGGAGATGACTGAGAGACTTCACTTTTACTTTCCTTCATGAAGTTAACAAGGCTCTACCTTAAGCCCTCTTTTAGACTTGGTCAAGATAATAATGAATGAATTCATACTTATGTAAATTTATTACACACCAATGAGGAGGGCACGATAATAATGAATGAATTCATACTTATGTAAATTTATTACACACCAAGGAAAACAATTCAACAGAAGAGACTAGGAGTTTTGAAACAAGGTGGGTCAGTGTAATGTCAGTATAAGAACTGAAAAAAAAATTTTTTTAACAATTTTCTTGAATTCTGGTCAAAGACAGAGGTGAGTAGGAGGATGTTACATGTATATCTGATATTGCTCTAGATTGTAATACGACTACCTTTGCCTACTTAGACCCACATTATACCTCAGTCTATTTCTGTTTCTGCTACTAACACAGTTTTTCTAGAGCAACCTGCATTCCTTCAATAAGATATATAGAACCTGTACTATGTTAAGTGTTGTTTGTGCAGAAGTACTATATATATATATATATATATATATATATATATATAAAAATTAATTTGTAAATGATATATATTTCAGTTTCTTCTCTCATTTAAAAATATTCAATTTTCTAATATTAATCCATATGCTGTACTATGCTTCATTGCTAAGTCATATCCAACTCTTTGCAGCCCCATGGACTATAGTCCATCAGGCTCCTAACAGAATCCACAGAGATTCTCCAGGCAAGAACACTGGAGCAGGTTGTCATGCCCTCCTCTAAGGGATCTTCCCAATCCAGGCATCAAACCCAGGTCTCCCACATTGCAGGTGGGTTTTTTTTTTACTGTCTGAACCACCAGGAAAGCCAATATTAAAATGGTGATAAAACATCAAAACCCTTGGTTGTGTATATTTTTAACTTTTTTTCCCAGATAATGAATTACAACACTCAATCTTGTTTTCAGTATTTGTCTCCTAAACTTTAGCAACACATACATACATGATCAAAAATGGGACTTTGATAAGTTATTGATTCATTGATATAATCTATTAGTTCTATCACATCAAACAAAATATTTGTAATATTTGTTGGCAGTCAACAACTTCATATCAGCATATCTTATCTTCATGATAGGAAACCAGTCATATTGTATGTGTTTCGGCAAATTCCTTCAATAACCAGGTATTCTCCTGGTTATTGTAGGCTCCTGATTGTGAAATGATTTTGGAGACCCCCTGAACCAGGTCTTCTGACTTGCTTGCTCAGAATGAGGTGTACAACACAGACATACTCAAAACAAAATTTCATAATGTGCAATGCACTGTTGTTTTAACCTCACTTGTCATTTCTAGTTTATTAAAAGTTCATTCATACAAAGTCATTAAATTGATTAATACTCTAAATCATTTTAAAGCAATCTGAAAATACTGTAATAGATCAACTCCATTTTATGCCTGGTTTAATTTTGCATCAACAATTGTGACATGGTTAATATGGTGATGCTAATAAAACATCATCTGAGGTAAAATGTGTGAAAGTAAAAGTCACTCAGTCATGTCTGAGTCTTTGCGACCCCATGACCTATACATTCCATGGAATTCCCCATGCCAGAACACTGGAGTAGGTAGCCTTTCCCTTCTCCAGGGTAACTTCCCAACCCAGGGATCTAACCCAGGTCTCCCCATTGCAGGTGGATTCTTTACCAGCTGAGCCACAAGGGAAGCCCAAGAATACTGGAGTGGGTAGACTATCCCTTCTCCAGTGGTTCTTCCTGACCCAGGAAGCAAACCAGGGTCTCCTGCATTATACATTTTAAATAACGTGATTTTAATCTAATCTATGTACATATCTTGCTTACTCTACTCTGAATATTTGCAATGCTTAAGATTCAACATGCTATCTCTCAGTACAGTGCAGTCACTCAGTCATGTCCGACTCTTTGTGACTCCATGGACTGCAGCATGCCAGGCCTCCCTATCCATCACCAACTCCCAGAGTTTACCCAAACTTATGTCCATTGAGTCAGTGATGCCATCCAACTATCTCGTCCTCTGTCGTCCCCTTCTCCTCCCTCCTTCACTCTTTCCCAGCATCAGGGTCTTTTCCAATGAGTCAATTCTTTGCACCAGGTGGCCAAAGTATTGGAATTTCAGCTTCAACATCAGTCCTTCCAATGAACACCCAGGACTAATCTCCTTTAGGATGGACTGGTTGGATCTCCTTGCAGTCCAAGGGACTCTCAAGAGTCTTTTCCAACACCAAAGTTCAAAAGCATCAATTCTTCAGGGCACAGCTTTATTTATAGTCCAACTCTCACATCCATACGTGACTACTGGAAAAAACAGCCTTGACTAGATGGACCTTTGTTGGCAACGTAATGTCTCTGCTTTTTAATATGATTTCTAGGTTGGTCATAGCTTTCCTTCCAAGTAGTAACTGTCTTTTAATCTCTAGCATTGCATATAATTAAAAATATCATGGGAAATTATACTTGAAAATTAGCCTATGCTTTTTTTTTAATTCAATTTTAATTAAAAAAAAATTATACATGTGTTCCCCATCCTGAACCCTCCTCCCTCCTCCCTCCCCATACCATCCCTCTGGGTCGTCCCAGTGCACCAGCCCCAAGCATCCAGCATCGTGCATTGAACCTGGACTGGCATCTCGTTTCATACATGACATTTCACATGTTTCAATGCCATTCTCCCAAATCTTCCCACCCTCTCCCTCTCCCACAGAGTCCATAAGCCTGTTCTATACATCAGTGTCTTTTTTGCTGTCTCGTATACAGGGTTATCGTTACCATCTTTCTAAATTCCATATATATGCGTTAGTATACTTTATTGGTGTTTGTCCTTCTGGCTTACTTCACTCTGTATAATAGGCTCCAGTTTCATCCACCTCATTAGAACTGATTCAAATGTATTCTTTTTAATGGTTGAGTAATACTCCATTGTGTATATGTACCACTGCTTTCTTATCCATTCATCTGCTGATGGACATCTAGGTTGCTTCCATGTCCTGGCTATTATAAACAGTGCTGTGATGAACATTGGGGTACACGTGTCTCTTTCCCTTCTGGTTTCCTCAGTGTGTATGCCCAGCAGTGGGATTGCTGGATCATAAGGCAGTTTTATTTCCAGTTTTTTAAGGAATCTCCACACTGTCCTCCATAGTGGCTGTACTAGTTTGCATTCCCACCAACAGTGTAAGAGGGTTCCCTTTTCTCCACACCCTTTCCAGCATTTATTATTTGTAGATTTTTGGATCGCAGCCATTCTGACTGGTGTGAAATGGTATCTCATAGTGGTTTTGATTTGCATTTCTCTGATAATGAGTGATGTTGAGCATCTTTTCATGTGTTTGTTAGCCATCTGTATGTCTTCTTTGGAGAAATGTCTATTTAGATCTTTGGCCCATTTTTTGATTGGGTCATTTATTTTTCTAGAGTTGAGCTGTAGGAGTTGCTTGTATATTTTTGAGATTAGTTGTTTGTCAGTTGCTTCATTTGCTATTATTTTCTCCCATTCTGAAGGCTGTCTTTTCACCTTGCTAATAGTTTCCTTTGATGTACAGAAGCTTTTAAGTTTAATTAGGTCCCATTTGTTTAAGCCACCTGTACAAACCCACACACAGCGAGGAAAAGCCACAATAAAGAGAACTCCACAAACTGCCAGAATACAGAAAGGACACCCCAAACTCAGCAATTTAAACAAGATGAAGAGACAGAGGAATAGCCAGCAGATAAAGGAACAGGATAAATGCCCACCAAACCAAACAAAAGAGGAAGAGATAGGGAATCTACCTGATAAAGAATTCCGAATAATGATAGTGAAATTGATCCAAAATCTTGAAATTAAAATGGAATCACAGATAAATAGCTTGGAGACAAGGATTGAGAAGATGCAAGAAAGGTTTAACAAGGACCTAGAAGAAATAAAAAAGAGTCAATAGATAATGAATAATGCAATAAATGAAATTAAAAACACTCTGGAGGCAACAAATAGTAGAATAACAGAGGCAGAAGATAGGATTAGTGAATTAGAAGATAGAATGGTAGAAATAAATGAATCAGAGAGAATAAAAGAAAAACGAATTAAAAGAAATGAGGACAATCTCAGAGACCTCCAGGACAATATTAAACGCTACAACATTCGAATCATAGGGGTTCCAGAAGAAGAAGACAAAAAGAAAGACCATGAGAAAATACTTGAGGAGATAATAGTTGAAACCTCCCTAAACTGGGGAAGGAAATAATCACCCAAGTCCAAGAAACCCAGAGAATCCCAAACAGGATAAACCCAAGGCAAAACACCCCAAGACACATATTAATCAAATTAACAAAGATCAAACACAAAGAACAAATATTAAAAGCAGCAAGGGAAAAACAACAAATAACACACAAGGGAATTCCCATAAGGATAACAGCTGATCTTTCAATAGAAACTCTTCAAGCCAGGAGGGAATGGCAAGACATACTTAAAATGATGAAAGAAAATAACCTACAGCCCAGATTATTGTAGCCTATGCTTTTGAAATAATTCCAAAATTAGAACACTGTCTATTGAAAAGGAATCTACTGTAGGTACTGTCAAAGATATTTCATCTAAGCATAGCTCTTATACTGCCAAACATTCGTATAAGATTTCTCTATTTCATATTCATTTATTAATTATATACTACTAGAAAAGACAATGAATTACTAAATATATAATATGAAAACAAATCAGACATCCATATTTAAATTCTAGAACTTTATTATTCACTCATTATAAAGGACTGTACGATATTAATTCAACAAACCTGTTTAGATAATTGAATCAGAATTCAGTACTTAGTCAGAACCCAGCATTAGTTTCTAGGAGGTGGGGGTAAGACTAATGTAACATGATCTGAGCTTGAGAGTGTATGCTTTGCAGAAGGATATTGGAGTAAATGGCTAGAATCTGACCTAATAGTCCATTTGGAGTATGTACAGTGTACAACAACAAAGACAGGGACTATATACTAAAAGGTAAGCAGTAACGGTTAAGAGATAAACACATCTGGGGTCATGTCTCAAGAGACTGAAGTAGAATATTTACCTCTGAGGGACAATACACTTTTCAGAGGTTCTGCCTAAAATGGATGCAGTACCTCCTTCCTATGATGAAACATAAAAAAGGAAAGCAAAGTTGGATATAATGAAAATGTTTATCAGGCTGACTTCCTCCAGGACCATTTTCTAGTTTAGCGGAACTAAATAAATGAATCTTCAGGCTGGAGTCAACATCAGATTAGCTCAAACTTTCTGTACCTATGGCTCAGAACTATTAATTTACAATAATACTCTGATGTGTTCCATTTTACTGACCACCAAAATTTGGGAGACACATCTTATTTTATTAAAAATCAGGTATTTCTATTTACTAATTTTATGAGGGGTTGTTAAAAGTTCATTGAATAGACATCAGACTGGCTTCAATGAGTGTGCAGAGGAAATATAATTCCAGAGTCTCAGGGTTTTGGTAAATCATACAATGTATAAAATCTAAAAAGAAGTTATGGCCAGAAAAAGAGTATCTAGGCAAACAACACAAACATGCAAGGATACAGAGATCTGAAAGAGTTTGGAATATCTGAGGCATTTCCAGAGTTCCATTTTTCAAGGAATAAAGAGGGAAGCAGATTGTAAAGTTAGACAGTGCATAACACAAAATATTACCAATACCAAGCAAATGAGTCTGAAAAATGGGTATCTCCATAAACAGCAGTCCACAACTTTTTTGGCACAAGGAATTGGTTTCATGAAAGACAATTTTTCCATGGACTAGTGGTGGGGGATGGTTTCAGGATGATTCAAATTCATTACACTTATTGTGTACTTTATTTCTTTTATTATTTCATGAGCTATAGCTCAAATCATTAGGCATTAGATTCCAGAGTTTGGGAACTCCTGCCTTAAAAGACAAAAATAGGGGACTGATAAGGTTAGAGTTTCCTTTCTTTCTTTTAAACAAATTTGTTTCTCTGTGTAAAAAAAAAAGTATCATTTTCTTAATTTATGAAGTCAAAATAAATTTTTGCTAACTTTAAAAATAGGTACAGTTTCTATTACAGAAAATAGTTGATGAACTTAACACGGAAATAGAGACAAAGGCACAACTAATTGACTTCACGTTCATATTGACTTAAGAAGCACAAGACTCAAGCGTCACTATCATTGTGTATCTGGGTGCTATGTGCTTTCAAGTGTGTAAAATGGTACAGGAATCGTATGTGTTTGTTTATGTGTATGTGCATTTAATTCCAAAGATGGCCTTAGATATAAGCATATAAAGCAATCAAAAAATCATCTTATCTTGATTTGAAAGTTAACAATATAACTTTCATATGAAAAACAGCTAAATTGTTACACATTGATTCCAAATCAATGGGTATTGATTCTAAACTCATAACCTGTACAATAGAGTCAAGATAATTCTCTAACAGTGCTTAATTCTCTTAACTATTGTCAGTTTCAAAATTTCAAGGACTCTTTTTATCATTACTATTTTGATTTCAGGGAATCACAAGTTGCAAATCAGAAAACTAAAGAGAAAATACTTATTTAGATCAACAGCAAATAGAATTGCAAGTATCTAAATTGTCAAACAAATTATTATCAGTACTGTTCAATCAGGTGATGTTTTTCTAGGGCTTTCTAAGTACATAATATCAGTAAAAATGATAAAAAAAACAAATATATTAGATGCAATAAATAAAATTCTTGCATCCAGAGAGATAGAAACAGTCAATGCAAAATCTTAGCAGAGAAGAATGTTAGCTCCATGAATGCAGAAATTGTGTCTATTTTGTTAATTGCTATGTTGCCTACTAGAATAGTGACTGCATCATAGGGCTCTGTGGTACTTGCTGAGTGAAATATATTCAGTAACCCTGGTAACATGGTTGGTCCATCACTGCAAAACACTGTTACTGGCATCCTAGAAACCAATACCATGGATACACAGGAGAGGAATATAGCCATAAACTAGCATGCTATTTAGCCCCAATAATTTTTACTATAGAATTAAAAGTCTTAAACATTGAATCAAATGAAATATTTATATTAACATATTTTGAGACTAAATACATGCTTGTTGTTTTATTGTTATTTTAGTTGCCAAGTCATGTCTGACTCTTTTGCAATACCATGGATGTTGCCCAACATGCTGTTATGTCCATGGGATTTCCCAGGAAAGAATACTAGAGTGAACTTTTATTTCCTTCTCCAGGGAATCTTCCTGACCCAGGAATCAAATCCCCATTCCTGCCTGACATGCAGATTCTTTACAATTTCAGTTCAGTTCAGATCAGTCGCTCAGTGATGTCTGACTCTGCGACCCCATGGACTGCAGCACACCAGGCCTTCCTGTCCATCACCAATACCTGGAGTTTACTCAAACTCATGTCCATTGAGTCCATGATGCCATCCAACCATCTAATCTTCTGTTGTGCCCTTCTTCTCCCACCTTCAATCTTTCTCAGCATCAGAGTCTTTTCAATTGAGTCAATTCTTTGTATGAGGTGGCCAAAGTATTGGAATTTCAGCTTCAACATCAGTCCTTCCAATGAATACTCAGGACTGATTTCTGTTAGGTTGGACGGTTGGATCTCCTTTCAGTCCAAGGGACTCTCAAGTGTCTTCTCCAACACAACAGTTCAAAAGCATCAATTCTTCAGTGTGCAGCTTTCTTTATAGTCCAACTCTTTAGGACTTAGACACATAGAAAGCCCAAACACATAATCAAATAAAATGTAAATATTGATATATGTTGATTCTAAGTACAAGCAGATGGTATTAACAGGACATAACTCTTTAACAACCTGTCTAAGAATCATGGAAATTATACTCTCTTGGATGGAAGATACTGGAAATCTGCATCTCAAATAAATGTGCATTATTTTTTTAAACACCATCCTTGGAGAGAAGGAGGACAAAAAGAAGCAAATGTAGAAAAATATGGGAGTCAAATATAGGACTCTTTTTGGGCATAAGTTACTCTTGTATCCAGTGCCACATTAAATAGCATAATCTGATGGCAGATGGTCCTGGGAGGCTCAATTATGCTGAAAGGCAAGTTGTGTCATAAAAATAACAGTCACTATCTCTGAAAGTATCATTTTTTATAAACTATTGAACAAGAGAAAAACAAAACAAACACAACTAACCTAAGCAAAAAGCACTTACTGCCTACCTAGATTTAATTGATCTAGCAGTTATTGACTGTTGCTGAAAAGAAGCCCCCTAGGAACCACTTGCTGTCCTTCTAACAATGCAAGTCACAGGAGAAATAATAATGATGCCAAATAAAAGAGCCAGCAATTGATAAACTGACAGATTAGTGTGGACAAATATCCAGATTCAACAGATCAAATATTCAGACACTGCCAAAAAATAACTTAGGGGTTCCTTTTTTATCATCAAAATGAATGTTAATCCAAATATGTACCTACTTTTGGCAAATAAGAGTATCTAAGGAACTAAGGGGGAAAGGGACAGTTAAAAATATTTTAGATTCTTTTTTTTTTTTTTTTTTATCTGTTGTTTTATTAAAATTAGTAATACATTTATCATTCATGATACAATGTCTTAGCATTATTTGGCTATATAGTACATAGGAACAGAAAATGAAAAGTCAAATGGCAAAACCTTTGGATGCTGGAATCAAGATTGCTGGGAGAAATATCAGTAACCTCAGATATGCAGATGTGCAGAAAGCAGAACTAAGAGCCTCTTGATAAATGTGAAAGAGAAGAGAGCTAAGATCAAAAGGCTAAATTCAAAGCTAAGATCATGGCATCCAGTCCCATCACTTTATGGCCAATGGAAACAGTAAGAGACCTTCACAAAATATTGAAATTAAAAGATGCTTGCTCCTTGAAGAAAAGCTATGGACAGAGCAGAGACATTACTTTGAAGACAAAGATCCGTCTAGTCAAGGCCATTGTCTCTCCAGTGGTCATGTATGGATGTGAAAGTTGGACTGTGAAGAAAGCTGAGCACCAAAGAATTGATGCCTTTGAACTGTGATGCCGGAGAAGACTCTTGAGAGTCCCTTGGACTGCAAGGAGATCCAACCAGTCAATCCCAAAGGAAATCAGTCCTGAATATTCATTGGAAGGACTGATGCTGAGGCTGAAACTCCAATACTTTGGCCACCTGGTGCTAAGAACTGATTCATTTGAAAAGATCCTGATGCTGAGAAAGACTGAAGGCAGGAGGAGAAGGGGATGGCAGAGGATGAGATGGTTGGATGGCATCATTGACTCAATGGACATGAGTTTGAGTAGTTGGTAATGGACAAGGAGGCCTAAGTCCAAAAGAGTCGGACACGACTGAGTGACCGAACCGAACTGAAATCCTTGTGCTTTTGAATGAGAACTTGTGTATAATACTTTGAGACATTATGTGAATAACCTTTACAAGTGTAGAATTTTTATATAGCAGATTCTTGATTTAAGTGGAACAACCATCAAAAATGGTGGGACTATATCTTTTGCATCCCTACTTTACAGTTAACAAGGTACAATGGCCATTTGGGTTTACCAGGTGGTTCAGTGGTAAATATCCACCTGCCACTGCAGGAGACATGGGTTTGATCCCTGGTCCAGGCAGATTCCCTGGATAAGGAAATGGTAACCTACTCCAGTATCCTTGCCTGGAAATCCCATGTGCAAAGTAGACTGTTGAGCTACAGCCCATGGGGTCACAAAGAGTTGAACGTGGCGTAGCAACTGTAAAACAACAACAACAATGTAAACCATCAATGATGGTTAATCATGACTTACCCCTTGGCTACAGTTATATAAAGCCTCTATTTGACTTCACTGTAACATGTCCTAGACCACCGCAAGCATGTTTGCTTATTGTTTGTTTGTTTGTTTTAAGATTCCAGTGGTATTAAACTGAGAGTGAATGACAAACATCTATGGACTGTTTTCCTTGAGAGTGTGATTGGTGTCAGTATGTGTAGAGACACACATTAGGTGGCTCTTTAGAAATCACTAATGGCAGAAATTCAGAATAATTCATCTATAATGATGGGTCCCTTCTTTTAGCTCAATTCTTAAATATTACCTTTTCCATATCATTCTGTGCTTTTATAGTATTTGTCTGTTTCCCTCATATTTTAGTCAACTGTGTATTCATTTCTCTGTATCTAGTTGGTAGATATATTTCAAACAGATAATTCTACTCTTGAAGTCTTGAGGGGTTCTTAGAAAAGTTTCAAATCAGATAGACTCTCTATTTCTCTGTGTGTGTGTCTCTATTTCCATATCCCTCTCTCTGTTCCATAAATGTAAATGCTTGAATTTTATGTTGAATTGCAAGACGGTTGGCATTTTTGTCTCCATCTATCAAGCACTAAATGAACCTATTAACTTTCTAAAAAAATGAAAATTATATTTAATAATGGGAAGGATTTAATTCTTGGAGAAGGAAATGACAACCCACTCCAGTATTCTTGCCTAGAGAATTCCATGGATAGAGGAGTCTGGTGGGCTGCTGTCCATTGGGTCGCACAGAATCGGATACTACTGAATGACTTAGTATGCATGCATGCATTGGAGAAGGAAATGGCAACCCACTCCAGTATTCTTGCCTAGAGAATCCCAGGGACAGAGGAGTCTGGTGGGCTGCCGTCTATGGAGTCGCACAGAGTCAGACATGACTGAAGTGACTTAGCAGCAGCAGCGCAGTACCGACAGCGGCAGCAGCAGGATTTAATTCTAATCTTATTTCCTTCTCCAATTAATTTCTCTAGACAATTTCTTATTTGTAACATAACAGATTTGGGTTATAATTTATATACAACTCTTTCTAATTCTAATAATCTAATATTTTCCCTTTATTGTTAGGTCTTATAAATCAAAGAAAGAATTTCTAATTGTATCATAGTCATGTGAGGAGTTCCTATTCAGTATTACATTTGACCATGCCTAAAGAATATTCCTGCCAGTGCAGGAGAGGCAGGTTTGATCCCTGGGTCAGAACGAGCCCCTGGAGAAAGAAATGGCAACCCACTTCAGTATTCTTGCCTGAGAAATCCCATGGATAGAGGAGCCTAGTGGGCTATATTCTATGGGGTTGCAAAAGAGTTAAACACAACTTAGTGACTAAACAACAACAGCAAGAACTTGTTGTATGGGTAATAATGCTGAATTATGATCGATAATTCCTATTATAATGATAAATATATGTTAAGAATCTTCATGATTTACTTTAGCTGTTTAATTAAAAAAACAATAACTGTTCAGAAATAAAATTTTGAAAGGTGTGAAGAATCTTCATCAGAAAATCATATACTATTTGTATAAATAATTGAATGGCATGGCTTTTCTTGTGTGTACTATTCAATAGGGAACCTTAAATGAATTACTTAAATACAAATCCAACACCAAATACTTCAGTGATTTTCAGTATCCTTTATAATAATTTTTTTTATGTTTTCCTTTTATGTTCTTGAATAAAAATGAGACAGAAATTTCAAAAACTAATATCCTTATCTGTGATGGTCAAAAGATTTTAAAAAAGAGAGAGAGAGGGAGAGAAAAGAAATGTATTAAAAGTTTTGGAGCTTAAATATATCTTAAGTTAAACATTAAATATATTGCAAGAAACCTATATGTAGTAGGTTTAAGTTTTTGCATCAGTAATTAATCAGACCAAGAAAATACTAATCTATGTTGCCACAGTGTTTAAACACGGCACTTTGTATTGTTGTCACAAGGGTTTCTGAATTGTATAATATGCATGAAACAAATTTTCAGGATTCAGTTTGAGCTGGAGATTTAAGCAAAATCTGTACCTGGGAGCAATTCCATGATTAATTCCAATAAAAAGGAAATGGCATACATGATCCAAAGTTTAAGACAGGATGAAATTTTTGGGTACAAGGGTAAGATTTGGGGGAGAAAAAAAAAACAAGATACGAGTAGCCTTAAGAAAAGAATTCAAATAGCACTGAATTTCTGTTAAAGGGATCATATCTGAAATAGTCCCTTGCGGCTCAGCTGGTAAAGAGTCCACCTGCAATGCGGGAGACCTGGGTTCAATCCCTGGGTTGGGAAGATCCCTTGGAGACAGGAAAGGCTATCCACTCCAGTATTCTGGCCTGGAGAATTCCATGGACTGTATAGTCCCTGGGGTCGCAAACAGTCAGACATGACTGAGTGACTTTCACTTTCATCTGAAACAGTAAATAAACAAATCTCTCTCCACTCATGTTTCTTCAACGTAAAGAAAGTTGGCAGAAATTTTCAAGTCAATGATTAAGTCATTTCAAGTACTGTGCTGAAAGGCTTGAGCACAGATAAATAAATAAAGCAAGCGGAGTAAAATGGACTGTATTCTGCCAGGCTCCTCTGTCTGTGGAATTCTCCAGGCAAGAATACTGGAATGGGTAATTATTGCCTTCTCCAGAGGATCTTCCCAAACCAGGGATCAAACCTTTGTTTCCTACATTGCAGACAGTTTCTTCACCACCTGAGCCAACAGGGAAGCCCTAAGAATTGTATAGCAACTATCAAACTCAAGTCATATAAGACTACTGATCTAATTAAGCATAAATGAAGCATATTTTTATTTTTTATTAAATTATTTTCAAATTAGAAGTATACGTTTGAGAAAGCCTTAACTCGTTAAGAATAAAATAGGATTGTTTTTGAATAAAACACATTTATCTATTCTTCATTTATTAAAATTGGAAAACTCACTATGTAAATTAAGTAGTAGTCATTTTCATCTTTTTTTCTAGTAGACTGAGATGCTATAATTTACTTATCCTTACAATATGCCTAGCACTTACCAGGGATGTATAAATGTATTTGAATACATAAATCGATAAATAGAAGCTTATTCTCTAATCAGAGTATTTAAGAAACATTATTTTTGTTGATATTATTGCTTAGACATTCAGTTGTGTCCAACTCTTTTGTGTCTCCATGGACTGCAGCCCACCAGGCTCCTCTGTCCATGGGATTCTCCAAGCAAGAATACTGGAGTGGGTTGCCATTTATTTCTCCAGGGGATCTTCCCAACCAAGGGATTGAACCCAAGTCTCCTGCATTGCAATTGGATTCTTTACTGTTGAGTCATTACAGTTGGGTAAAATACCACCTTATTTTTCACATATTTGTATTTTCCAACAAGATTTCCACTTAGTTATACCTAGCTACACAATTCTTAAACTGTGATATTTAAAAACCATCTATATTTGGCAGTGAGTTAACATGGGATCCAGTGGAATTTTCTTCCTTACCATCAACATTTAAGTCTATAGTTGGTTCTCTGAATCAGATATAAACTTTTAAGCCTGTTTTGGTCATTGCTGTTCTGTAAGACTTTATTTGATGTGGGAAAAAAAAGAAAAGGATCCCAAAGTAGAGATGCAGCCAGTCTGGCAGTCAAGTAAAACTTGAATTTTTTTCATTTATTTGTTGACAAATACATCAGCAAAAAGATAGAGTTGGTTGTAAAATGATTCATTATTCATTTATATACAATGGTTATTTGCATCCAGAGACACAAATATTAAGCTATGCTGAACATCTATAGCTTTCTCTCCAAAGTAAATCAAATTGGTGTAATCTTCATGCTTTTAAACACTGCTTTTAATATAGTAACATTTCCTTCACCCAGATTAGTGCTTTCTGCTATTCCTGCCTTCTAAATAGTCTCAAATTAAAAGTAATGGAGAAAATGACTTCTGGCTTATACAAATTGCTGTTACAAACACTAAACATTAGAACATCATTTAGAGTTTATTTCTTTACTTAACAACTTTGATTATCTGGTTTCTTAAACACTACAGATTAGAAAAAGAAAATTAAAAGGAAGGAGACTATAACAAACCTGCAGTGCCACTTCCCTGGAACTAGCTCTGCAGGGAAACACTATATGTGAAAGATACAAGTGGACACTCAATAATATTTGGTCTTCATAATGATTTGGAGTGCAGAAGGAAAATTATCCTTCCATTTGTTAAAAATAGCCAGGGAGACTTTATTAAAGACTATTTTAATGGGGCTCATGACTATTGAAATAGGGAGAGAGACTGAACTCAACTACAAATCAAGGACAATAGATGACTGATTGATTGATAACCAATGAACAGAGTAAGAGGGTAGATGGAAAATCACTAAGAGAAACTTGATTAGTTATAGAGGATGGGGGCAGGGGAGTTTGATTGGCTATCATAGATGGGGGGATTCTCCAGAAAGTGGTTTAGTAGGATTCTTTGCCAGAACTGGACAAGATCAGGGGGCTAAAACAAGAGAAGTTCTTTTTTTGCTATATTTAGAATAATTTATCTATTCCTACCTGGACCCAGAGTTTGATACCATACTGGTACCAAGCATATTCCCAGGAAAGGAAACCTTATAAACGAGATTCATGAATTAGTTAGTTGTACCTTGCCTTGAACAATGTGCTGAGCTCCTTATCAATGCAAAATAAGAAATCAGTAAATTTTGCCATGCCATATACCATGATTTGTTAAATCGTCCCTTGTGATCAAGTGTCTAAAGAAACTGGAACCAAGCATTTGCTCTTGATGCACATGGGCTAGGATATCTCATTACTGTACTGAAAGCAGGTGGAAAACACTGACAAGTCCAAAGCTTTAAGCTCTTAGTTCCATTGACAGATAAAGAACAAGAGGTTTTGTACATGTCTCTAAAAGAATTTCTTATTTCACTGAAAATAAAATTCAATTGAAGGGGTTACAGAAATAAGGACAAGATTAAATAGACAAACTCCTAGGGCTGGACAATCCAAGAAAAGAAGTATTATAGCATGCCTAGAGGTCATCCTATTTCTTTATTTTTTATCACAAAATATCAGAATAAGCAGAAGTGAAAATATAATGATCCTATTGTACTTTGTAGAGAGGCAATGTTATCTTGGAGTTTATGCACAGAAATAGTATAAGACACAATGGAAATGGTTACAGTTGTTCAAGATAAGAAGAGATTCTTCTAGCAGCCTTAGAAAATGGGTAATATATCAATTTCACTTGACCTGAGAAAATAATTGAGAGAATTTGTGAAAGGAGCCAGTAGGCCTTTGAATACTGGGAAATGTGGGTAGGCCTACTACAGATTATGACCCTGGAAGTAGTTCCAATTTGATTTTCATTTGTTTAGACTCCGCACCAGAATTGATTCACTGATCCAAGAGGTGAGTCCAGTATTCATTGTACTTATTCTTTCTTCATTCAACAAAGTTATTGACACAGCTCTCCAACACTGTTGGTACTCCAGGTTCTTTTATTGTCTTTTGTTTTTATCAAGTCTAATCTCCCTGAAAAAACATGACTTAAAGAACAGAAAGTATTATATAATCCTAAAATGTTTTCTGTCTATTCATTCACATGTAAGTTATTTTTAAAGTAAACTTGTTTGAGTGTTCTTTAGAGCCTACTTTAAGCTTTATGTTTGAAATATTTTACTTTAAACTATCTATATAGCAAGTAAAATGCACCAAATATAAATTTGTACATACAAGTGTATTGTACTTTAAATGATTTCTAACCTTCTTCGACAATGAAAAATATGTTTTGTTTTATGCAAACATTTGAAAAGATAATTTTCTTTAATACTGTAAAATTTATTAGCTACAGCCAAGGAAATTATTTTGCTTAAAAAAAGAATAACTTGTGATTGAAACGAAGTTTTGCCTAGAGGCGTTATACATCTCAGATCATTAAAAAATGTTTACCCAAGCTTATTTCTGTTGGGATTCTGCCTGCCACTTATCAGATTCTGGTCATTTCCAGACATTTGCTCTTCTTCTTCCTCTCTGATGCTGGGATAAATACAATACTTACTTTCACAGATGCCTTAGCAGCTAGAAATGGCATTTGGTCCATTTCTAGAGAGTATGAGCAGAAATCTGCAGGGGATGGGAGGGAGACAGACACAAGTGAGAATTTATGAAAAGTTTTGCTTTTCTAATTAATCATAACAATAGAAAAAGAAAAGGTATAGCCAAAAAAGCCCTTCCATCTTGGCATGATTTACTGCCGTGCACTTAGATCTCATCTGGAATTGCAGCAGCTCTCTTGAACACAAGAATAACCAGTATGTAAGAAATGCCAAGGAGAGTTTCCTGCTATATGGAGCTAGGAGAATTCCTAACCTTTACCAAGATAAATTATGTATGATTTTCAGGTCACTACTTCATGGGTTTGAGTGGGCTGGAGGAAATTTATGATGCCATGAATTCTTTTGCCCATATATTAAAATCGTGAAATCTTGATAAAACATATCTGCTTTTGCTGACTTGACTTATCAATTCATTGCTAACTTATGTCTCATGCCCAGCTTACGTCTACTCCCTGCAATAAAATTCTAATTTCTATCATTAATAACATCTCATTTTCTAGAGTACCTGTTCCCCCTCTCCCCACAGCGGGGAGGGAAGCAAGTTGTTGAATATCAGTAGTATCATTTTCCTAAAAAGAGATTTCTTTTTTTAGATTTTGGAAAAGAATACTTGAGCAACTTAACTCAAAATCCAATAACTAAAATTTGTAACAGGCAATAAAATTATTTTGGACTTGTAAGATTTCAAATTGAGATAATAGACAAAAGTGTTTTAGGAAACTTTTCTTCATAGTCACCAAGTATTTATCAGCAAATGTTCTATACTTTGGTCATGATGATTTTGTCACTGTCATTTTTAGGTTTTAGTAAGAATGTGATCTAAAGAAAGGTTAAAAAGAGATGCTAAAACAACTTTCCAAATGATTTTTTTTCGTTTTTTTTTTTTTTAACTTTACAATATTGTATTGGTTTTGCCATATATCAACATGAATCCACCACAGGTATACACGTGTTCCCTATCCTGAACCCTCCTCCCTCCTCTCTCCCCGTACCATCCCTCTGGGTTGTCCCAGTGCACCAGCCCCAAGCATCCAGTATCGTGCATCAAATCTGGACTGGCGACTAGTTTCATATATCATACTATACATGTTGATATTTTTGAAATGCAGTTTTGACTGGCAATATTTGAACAAGTCATGCCCATTTAAAGATGGGAGTTTACAGCAGAGACACCATCAAAAGAGCAGTGTAGGCATTCCCTACCATTTTCCTCACAAAGAACAAGTTTTGACAATCATCCACTGGTAAGTGGGCTATGCTGGAAGTCCTGGGGATAAGCAGAAGAATTCCGGCACATCACCGGGGTAAATAGATCCAAAGTGGATGCACTGAAGACGGTAAGTGAAAGAGTTACAATTTACCTGTGTCACCTCTTCCCCAACGTGTTACTGCCCAGAACCAGAAGAGAGCATCTCAATCTGATTTTTCCCACTAGGGTAAATCTGGATGTGTAAGTGAGTACCCAGTTTCTCCAGCTATGCAGGATGCTGCCTGAGAGACCCACAGCCTTCTCTTTGGAATCACCAATGGTGTAACTGGTTGCGGGGTAGGGGTGGGGGGTGCATGAGTGGGAGAAGAGCAGCCAGGGCTCAGATTGGAACACATCAAAAGGAATGAATCCTATCATCATATCCTGGTCTCCAACAGGAAGCCTGCCCCTGAGCTGCTCGGGACACCTTGACTTAGATCCACCTCACTGGTCCACAGGCATCCCTGACACCACCCCTTGTGTGGAGGTCCCTGATAAGCAGGGAGAGGAAGCACTTAACAGATGGCTGATGAGCACATTCAGAAAGCCTGCACACTTTGCAGGGTTATGAGAACAACACAAACTTAAGCAGTTAGCACTTCCCTGGGGAAAGCGAACAAGATACTATCAGTATGTGACCTGGCTTTGCAGGCTTACAGTCTTAAAAATGAGTGGGAATGTATGCTAATTATTATAGAAATACAAATCAAAACTACAATGAGGTACCACATCACACCAGTCAGAATGGCCATCATTAAATAGTCAATAAATAGCAAATGCTGGAGAGGGTGTGGAGAAAAAGGAGCCCTCCTACAATGTTGGTGGGAATGTAAATTGGTATAGCTACTATGAAAGACAGTACAGAGGTTTCTTATAAACTAAAAATAGTGTTGTCATATGATCCAGCAATCCCACTGCTCGGTGTATATCTGGAGAAAGGTCTAATTTAAAAAGATACATGCATCCCTACTTTCATAGCAGCACTGTTTACAATAGCCAAGGCATAAAAACAACTTAAATGTCCATTGAAAGATGAACAGATAAAGAAGATATGCTACATATACACATGGAATACTCATCAGCCATAGAAAAGAATAAAATAATGCCACTTGCCAGAATGTGGATGGGCCTAGAGATTATCATACTAACTAAAGTCAGAAAGAAAAATACAAATACCATATAATATCACTTACACATGGAATCTAAAATATGAAACAAATGGATTTATCTATGAAAAGAAACAAACTCAGAAATATTGAGAGTAGACTTGTGGTTGCCAAGGGGTTGGGGATGGATGGATTGGGAGCTGGGGATTAGCAGGTGCAAACTATTATGCACAGAATTAATAAACAATAAGATCCTAATGCATAACACAGGGAACTATACTCAATATCCTATTATAAATCATAATGGAAAAGAATAAGAAAATGAATATATATGTATTACTGAACGACTTTGCTGTACAGAAGAATTCAACATAGCTTTGTAAAACAATTATACCTCACTAAACTATTTTTTTCAAGAATTAATAAGAAAGTCAATTTGCATGTCTACTATAGAAAACAGTATGGAGATTCCTCAAAATAGTAAAGATAGAACTACTGTATGACCAAAAACACTAACACTTCCAGGTATTTATCCAAAAGAAGTTAAAGCTCAAAAAGACATAAACCCCTATGCTCATTTGTGTAATAGTCAAGACATGGAAACAACCAAACTGTCCACTGATGGATATAGGGATAAAGAATATATGAAAAAAAATAATATATGATACACACACAATGAAATATTATTCAGCCATAAAAAGGAAATCCTACCATATAGGACAACATGGATGGGCCTTGAGTCATTATGCTAACTGTACAGAGATAAAGAATATGTGATATATACACAATGAAATATTATTCAGCCATAAAAAGGAAACCCTACCATATAGGACAACATGGATGGGCCTTGAGTCATTATGCCAACTGAAATGAATCAGAAAGAGACTGACAAATACTTCATGATTTTAATTGTATGTGAAATCTAAAAAAGATGTTGAACTCATAGAAACAGAGTACAATAGTAATTTCTAGGGACTTGAGGAGGATAAGGTAGGCAATTTGAAAGATACTAGTCAAAGTGTACTAAATTGCAGTTTTAAGAAGTTCTAGGGATCTGGTATATAGGATGGTAAATGTAATTAACAGTACTGTATTACATACTTAAAAGTTGCTAAACGAGTAGATCTTAAAATTTTCACCCCCCTACACATGATTAATTATGTGACATAATGGATGCATTAACTAACTTTCTTTTGGTAGTCATTTTGCAATATATGGGCTTCTCTGGTGGCTCAGCTGGTAAAGAATCGGCCTGCAATGTGGGAGACCTGGGTTTGATCCCTGGATTGGGAAGATCCCCTGGAGAAGGGAAAGGATATCCCCTTCAGTACTCTTACCTGGAGAATTCCATGGACTGTATAGTCCATGGGGTCGCACAGAGTCAGACACGACTGAAGTGACTTAGCAGAGCAGCAGAACAACACTCACTTTTACTTTCACTTGCAGTATATACATGTAGCAAACCACCATGTCGTACACTTTAAAGATATATATACTATACCTCAATAAAGCTGAAAACAATCAAATTTAAATTTACTATCTTTCAAAGTATATGAATTCAAGTTTAAATTTGCTCTTTAATTTCGATTCATTTCAAACAGAACATTTTCATTATAAGGTAAGCTAATATTACTGCAAATTGGGACAATGAAGCTTAACATTTTATAGCACTAGACTCCCCTGGTGGCTCAGGGGCTTCCCTGGTGGCTTAGATGGTAAAGAATATGTCTACTGATGCAGGAGACCCGGCTTTGATCCCTGGGTCAGGAAGATCTTCTGGAGAAAGGAATGGGTACCCACTCCAGTATTCTTTCCTGGAGAACATGGACAGAGGATTCTAGCAGGCTATAGTTCATGTGGTCACAAAAGAGTCAGACACTTATTTCTGCTCTGATCTTTATGATTTCTTTCCTTTTGCTAATTTTGAGGGCTTTTTGTTCTTATTTTTCCAGTTGTTTTAAGTGTAAAGTTAGGTTGTCTACTCGATGTTTTTGTTTCTTGAAGTAGGATTGTATTGCTATAAATTTACCTCTTAGAACTGCTTTGGCTACATCCCATAAATTTTGAGTTGCTATGTTTTCACTGTCATTTGTTTCTAGAATTTTTTTGCTTTCCCTTTTGATTTCTTCAGTAACCTGTTGGTTATTTAGAAATGTATTATTTAATCTCCATGTTTTTGTGCTTTTTACAGCTTTGTTTTTTCTTGTTGATATCTAGCCTCAGAACATTGTGGTTAGAAAAGATGCGTGACTATGATTTCAATTTGCTTCTTCTTACTGAGGTTTGATTTGTGACCCAAGATGTGGGCTATCATGGAGAATGTTCCATGTGCACTTGAGAAGAAGTTATATACTTCTTCATTTGGATGGAATGTCCTAAAGATATCAGTGAGATCCATTTCATTTAATGTATCATTTAAGACTTGTGTTCCCTTATTAATTTTCTGGTTTAATGATCTATCCATTGGTGTAAGTGGGGTGTTAAAGTCTCCTACTATTATTGTATTACTGTCAATTTCTCTTTTTTTTTTATTTTTTTTGTCAATTTCTCTTTTTATGTCTGTTGGGGAGGATCCTGCACTATTGGTGGGAAAGCAAACTGAAACAGCCACTATGGAAGATGGTATGGAGATTCCTTAAAAAGTTAGGAATAAAACCACCATATGACCCCCTTCTAGGCATATACACCGAGAAACTCAAAGTTGAAAAAGACACATGTATTCCATTGTTCATTGCAGCACTATTTACAATAGCTAGAATATGGAAGTAACCTAGATGTCCATTGACAGATGAATGAATAATGAAGTTGTGTTATCTATACACAGTGGAATATTACTCATCCATAAAAAGGAACACATTTGAGTCAGTTCTAATGAGGTGGATGAGCCTAGAGCCTATTATACAGAGTGAAGTAAGTCAGAGAAAGATAAATATCATATACTAACACATATATATGGAATTTAGAAAAATGGTACTGAATAATTTATTTGCAGGGCAGCAATGGAGAAACAGACATAGAGAGCAGACTTATGGACATGGGGAGAGGGGAGAAGAGGGTGAGATGTATGGAATGACTAACTTGGAAATTTACAGTACCATTTGTAAAATAGATAGCCAATGGGAATTTGCTGTATGTTTCAAGAAACTCAAGCAGAAGCTCTGTGTCAACCTAGATGGGTAGGATGGGGAGGGAGGTTCAAAACGGAGGGGATATATGTATACCTATGGCTGATTCATGTTGAGGTTTGACAAAAAATAGCAAAATTCTGTAAAACAATAATCCTTCAATTAAAAAATAAATTAGTTTAAAAATGTATTTGAAGTGTACTTATGGTCTGAAGAACCATACAAAAGCAAAATACACAAAATATACTTCTTAAAAAAGAAAACAGAATCACAACTGAGTGACTAACACTCACTTTTTCACACTCAAGAATAAATTATAGCTATGAAAATATATATCAGTAGAAAAATATAATTGTTTAGAATGCTACTATGCTCCCAGTTTATTTATATATGCAGACCCCCAAAAAACTCTATATATAAATATATCTGTCTATATAGAGAGGTTATTGATATTTCTCCTGACAATCTGGATTCCAGCTTGTGCTTCCTCCAGCCCAGCATTTTTCATGATTTACTCTGAACATAAGTTAAATAAGCAGGGTGACAATATACAGCCTTGATGTACTCCTTTTCCTATTTGGAACCAGTCTGTTGTTCCATGTCCAGTTCTAACGTTGCTTCCTGACCTGCATACAGGTTTCTCAAGAGGCAGATCAGGTGGTCTGGTATTCCCATCTATTTAAGAATTTCCCACAGTTTATTGCGATCCACACAGTCAAAGCCTTGATATAGTCAATAAAGCAGAAATAGATGTTTTTCTGGAACTCTCTTGCTTTTTCGATGATCCAGCAGATGTTGGCAATTTGATCTCTTGTTCCTCTGCCTTTTCTAATCAAGCTTGAACATCTGTAAGTTCATGGTTCACATATTGCTGAAGCCTGGCTTGGAGAATTTTGAGCATGACTTCACTAGCGTGTGAGACGAGTGCAATTGTGCAGTAGTTGGAGCATTCTTTGGCATTGCCTTTTTTTGGGATTGGAATAAAAAGTGACGTTTTCCAGTCCTGTGGCCACTGCTGAGTTTTCCAAATTTGCTGTCATATTGAGCACAGCACTTTCACAGCTTTGTCTTTCAGGATGTGAAATAGCTCAACTGGAATTCCATCACCTCCACTAACTTTGTTCATAGTGATGCTTCCATCACTATATCAGGAAGTGATGCTTCTTGGAATGTGACTTCACATTCCAGGATGTCTGGTTCTAGGTGAGTGATCACACCATCCTGATTATCTGGGTCATGAAGATCTTTTTTGTACAGTTCTGTGTATTCTTGCCACCTCTTCTTAAAATCTTCTGCTTCTGTTAGGTCCCTATCATTTCTGTCCTTTATTGAGCCCTTTATCTTTGCATGAAATGTTCCCTTGATATCCCCAATTCTTTTTTTAATTTTTTAACTTTACAATATTGTATTGGTTTTGCCATATATCAACATGAATCTGCCACAGGTATACGCGTGTTCCCCATCCTGAACCCTCCTCCCTCCTCCCTCCCCGTACCATCTTTCTGGGTTGCCCCAGTGCCCCAGCCCCAAGCATCCCTAATTTTCTTGAAGAGATCTCTAGTCTTTCTCATTCTATTGTTTTCCTCTATTTTTTTGCATTGATCACTGAGGAAGGCTTTCTTATGTCTCCTTGCTATTCTTTGGAACTCTGCATTCAAATGGGTATATCTTCCCTTTTCTCCTGCGCTTTTCACTTCCCTTTTTTCACAGCTATTTGTAATGCCTCCTCAGACAGACATTTTGCTTTTTTGTATTTCTTTTTCTTGGAGATGGTCTTGATTCCTGTCTCCTGTACAATGTCATGAACCTCCATCCACAGTTCATCAGACACTCTGTCTGTCAGATCTAGTTGCTTAAATCTATTTCACACTTCCAGTGTATAGTTATAAGGTATTTGATTTAGATCATACCTGAATGGTCTAGTGGTTTTCTCAACTTTCTTCAATTTCAGTCTGAATTTGGTAATAAGGAATTCATGATCCGAGCCACAGTCAGCTTCATAAAGAGCCTCTTGATGAAAGTGAAAGAGGAGAGTGAAAAAGTTGGCTTAAAGCTCAACATTCAGAAAACTAAGATCACAGAATCCGGTCCCATCACTTCATGGCAAATAGATGGGGAAACAGTGGAAACAGTGGCTGACTTTATTTTTATGGGTTCCAAAATCACTGCAGATGGTGATTGCAGCCATGAAATTAAAAGAAGCTTACTCTTTGGAAGGAAATTATGACCAACCTAGACACCATATTCAAAAGCAGAAACATTACTTTGTCAACAAAGGTCTGTCTAGTCAAGGTTATGGTTTTTCCAGTGGTCATGTATGGACGTGAGAGTTGGATTGTAAAGAAAGCTGAGCATTGAAGAATTGATGTTTTTGAACTGTGGTGTTGGAGAAGACTCTTAAGAGTCCCTTGGACTGCAAGGAGATCCAACCAGTCCATCCTAAATGAGATCAGTTCTGGGTGTTCACTGGAAGGACTGATTTTGAAGCTGAAACTCCAATACTTTGGCCACCTGATGCGAAGAGCTGACTCATTTGATAAGACCCTGATGCTGGGAAAGATTGAGGGCAGGAGGAGAAGGGGACGACAGAGGATGAGATGGTTGGATGGCATCACCGACTTGATGGACATGGGTTTGCATAGACTCTGGGAGTTGGTGATGGACAGGGAGGCCTGGCGTGCTGTGGTTCATGGGGTCACAAAGAGTCGGACACAACTGAGTGACTGAACTGAACTGAACTATATATACAAATATATATCAGCTCTATTTGATCAATCATATGCAGTTTGTAGTGCTTCCAAAGACAAAGACAATAAAAGTGGTAAGATTTTATTTTGTTGATAGATAGAAATCACCTGGAATCCCTGGAGAAAGATATTTCACAGAGTTTGAGACAGCAGGTATTTTTTACAATGTGTAAATGTGTGTGTGTGTGTGTGTGTATAGTCAAGATATAAATGCCTCAAAAATATGGATATTATCATGAGATCATTCTTGTTAAAATTTTCAGAATGTTAGACAGGGTTGTAATATCAATTTTCTGTATTATTTTGAAATATTCAATTCTTCAATAGAGAAAGGGCAACAAAAAGGTGGGATAAGACTCAAAACAAACAAACAAATAAACAAAACACTGCGGTTGTGTATACTTGTGCCTCTGTCTAAACATTAAGGCAAGTGTGAGTCACTAGTTGAATGTAGTTTGAATGTAAGCCTTCATTTTGCTTACATTCAAAAGGAATGTCTGACTCTTTTTGACCCCTAGGCTGTAGCCTACCAGGCTCCTCCATCCATGGAATTTTCCAAGCAAGATTACTGAAGTGGTTTGCCATTTCCTTCTGCAGGATTTCTTCCCAACCCAGGGATCAAACCCAGGTCTCCCACATTGCAGGCAGATGCTTTACCATCTGAGCCACCAGGGAAGCCTTTTCATTAAAAAACAATCAATGTGGAACGACGATGCTGTAGAAAGAAGCAGAATGCATTAACATCGCGTAGCTGTGTTGTCTTTCTACTCACAAAATCCGAGGTACCTCAACCTACCCCATCTCTTCTTCCCAACTTTGTTTGAAATTGATGGGATCCGAGCTTCGTAATTTGATCTGTGAACCTCTCTGTTCTGTGACCTAGGGGTGGCTTGCCTGGCGGTACCTTTAGAGACTGTAAGTCCATCAAAGTGATTCAAGATCTGCTTTAATTTTTCATCTTCATTTCCCATTTAAGAAATGTTGCAAAATTTCCATATAACAAGTAAGCTAGAAGGAGGTTATCTCATGTTTTGGTTAGTTTTAGTGCAGAAGAAAATTAAAGTGCACATTAGTCTTACTCATGATCAGCATTTCAATGAGAGACACTTTTTTTTAACTTTATTTTTTTCCACCCAATATAAAAAAGAAAGAAACAGTAAGTTGTGTGGTTAGGCATTCTGATCATGATCAGCTTGACTGTATTAAAATCCTAGCCCTGTTATCACAAGATTCTGTCCCCTTGGACAAATTAATAGTCTCTCTGAACCTCATTTTCTTCACTTAAAAACTAGAGACAATAATAGGTCTACTCTCATAGCAACTATAAAGATGTAATGAAAAAATATTTGTATATATATAGAAAACAGCCTGATACATGAAAGCATCCAGTAACTGTTGCTATCTAATGGAGAAAAATATTAATAGTTTTTAAATGTGGCAAATAATTCAGACAACTATCATGGAAAGTACTGTACCATCTTCTTCTGAATCAAAATAAATATGAGTAACAATAAATAAGATAAAATTTGTCAGGCACTTAACTAGGCCTATGTAAAATAAATGTGTCCTTTGGCTTCTAAAACTGCAGCTTTCACATGTGCTGAGTCCAAAGGCAATTTTACTTTTTATAAGAGCTTCTGTTTTTGAGTTGTCTTCAGTAGGGATGGCTGACAATAACAAGCCTATTTCAGGCTGCTGCCTCATCAATCGGTTTGGCTTTGTTTTACATTAGTTCAGTTCAGTCTCTCAGTCATGTCCAACTCTTTGTGACCCCACGGACTGTAGCACACCAGGCCTCCCTGTCCATCACCAACTCCCAGCGCTTGCTCAAAATCATGTCCATTGAGTCGGTGATGCCATCCAACAATCTCATCCTCTGTCGTCCCCTTCTCCTCCCACCTTCAATCTTTCCCAGCATGAGGTTCTTTTCCAATGAGTCAGTTCTTCGCATCAGGTAGCCAAAGTATTGGAGTTTCAGCTTCAACATCAATCCTTCCAATGAATATTCAGGACTGATTTCCTTTAGGATGGACTGGTTGGATCTCCTTACAGTCCAAAGGACTCTTAAGAGTCTCCTCCAACACCATGGTTCAAAAGCATCAATAGTTTATCTTTATTATTTACTATTGTCACTCCTATAAAGATAGAACTATGTTGTATTTAAAACTTTCATTTTTTTGGAGAGAAAATTTTCTCCCTGTGACTCAGTGATAAACAACCTGTTTGCAATTCAGGAGATGCAGGAAACACGGGTTTGATCCCTGGGTTGGGAAGATTCCCTGGAGAAGAAAATGGTAACCCACTTCAGTATTCTTGCCTGAGAAATCCCACTGACAGAGGTGTCTGGCAGGATACAGTCCATGGGGTGGAAAAGAGTCAGACATGGCTTAGCAACTAAACAACAGCAACAAAACAACAACAACAAAAATTACAAAAGTAATTAAATACTCTATAGATAATATACAGCATTCATATTTTTAAAGTTTGTTGTATAGAATATGGTTATGAAATGGATATCATATATTACTTAGGTATTGTAAAAAAATGTTTCAGAAATAAGATCAGGGTATACTATAGTTCAGTTGGTAAAGAAACTGTTTGCAATGCAGGAGACCCCCAGTAACATTAGTTTTTACAACTGACTTACATTAGTCTTTTCCAACCAACTCATTGGAAAAGGACCTGATGCTGGGGAAAATTGAAGGCAGGAGGAGAAGTAGATGTCAGAGGATGAGATTATTGGATGGTATCACCGACTCGATGGACATGAGTTTGATTCCTGGGTCAGGAAGAACTTCTGGAGAAGGGATAGGCTACCTACTCCAGTATTCTTGAGCTTTCCTTGTGGTTCAGCTGGTGAAAAATCCACCTGCATTGTGGAAGACCTGGGTTCAATCCCTGTGTTGGGAAGTTCTCTTGGAGAAGGGAAAGGCTACCCATTCTAGTATTCTGGCCTGGAGAATTCCATGGACTGTGTAGTCCACGAGGTCACAGAGTTGAACAGGACTGAGCAACTTTCACTTTCATATACTGTTTTATTACAAGCATCAGTTCAGTTCAGTTGCTCAGTCGTGTCTGACTCTTTGCGACCCCATGAATCGCAGCACGCCAGGCTTCCCTGTCCATCACCAACTCCTGGAGTTTACTCAAACTCATGTCCGTCGAGTTGGTGATGCCATCCATCCATCTAGTCCTCTGTTGTCCCCTTCTCCTCCTGACCCCAATCCCTCCCAGCATCAGAGTCTTTTCCAATGAGTCAACTCTTCGCATGAGGTGGCCAAAGTATTGGAGTTTCAGCTTTAGCATCAGTCCTTCCAATGAGCACCCAGGACTGATCCCCTTTAGGATGGATTGGTTGGATCTCCTTGCAGTCCAAGGGACTCGCAAGAGTCTTCTCCAACACCATAGTTCAAAAGCATCAATTCTTCAGTGCTCAGCTTTCTTCACAGTCCAACTCTCACATCCATACATGACCACTGGAAATACCATAGCCTTGACTAGATGGACCTTTGTTGGCAAAGTAATATCTCTGCTTTTTAATATGCTATCTAGGTTGGTCCAAGCATAGAAGAACACATATAAAGAGAGGAAGAGGGGATAAGAGAGGAAATAACACCCAAGGATTGTGTAGGACTTGAGACTTTACACTTCTTACCAACTAATAATCTATTTAGTGACTTTTCTATATGTTTTGGAAGAAAACATGAGGCTTCTGAACTGGAGACAGTGTACCTGATTGTAGGCAGCACAGGCCTTTGCCAGAGATTTCAGTTCCTATGTGGTCTTTTCCCCATGAGCCCATGGGAGTAATGTAGGGCCTTTGATATAGGATTGCTGCCTTCATCATTTTGAGCTGCTATAACAAAATCCCATATACTGGGTGGCTTACATAAGACATTTATGTTCTCACAGTTCTGCAGGCTGAAAAGTCCAAGATCAAGGTGCCTGCTGGTTTGATTCTTGGTGAATGCTCTCTTCCTGGCTTGTAGATAGCACCCTTCTCAGTATGTGCTCATATACTCTTCCCTGGAGCAAAGGGAAAAAATTCTGGTGTCTCTTCCACTTCTTACAAAGGCACTGGTTCTATCATGAGGTTCTACTCTCATGACCTCAGGTAACCTAAATAAATACCTCCAAAAGCTTCCATCTCAAATACCATCACATTGGAAAGGAGGACTTCAACATAGTGATATTGAAAAGACACACACATCCAGTTCATAAAATATGAACATTCAGTGGGTTGTGTTACTGAAGTAGAATTTGAGCTTAGGGATTCACTGATACTATAGCAAACAGAAGCAAGACTGTATATTGTCAAGGGGAAGCATTTCCATCACCCTTCAATCTTGCCTGCCATGAGCATGCCCTGGGAAAGGACCCAGATAGAGTAATCAGCATGATGCATTCTTGTTCTACCCACGAAGATGATGCAAAGACACTGATGCCCAATTGTAGACTGACTCTCAAAACACTAGCAAAAGCTTAGAGCTTAAAGAAAAATGTGAGCAGAACAAAAGTCCCAATACTCCCCTAATCGATCAGAAACAATGTCTGTCAGGCACGTAGGAAACTCAATAAATACTGGTTACTATAACTGAATAACTGAGGAAAGCCATTAGAATTTGAATTCTGAGAAGAACGAGGGGTTTACATAAGGCCATTTATACCCTGTAGGAGTTTGAACTTAGCTGAGAAATCACTGAAGTTTATAACAAGGAAGGAGCATGGTCAGATTTACATTTTGGGGCAATCACTTTGACCTCAATAGAGTGATGGATTTAAGGAGAGCAAGACAAAGACAGGGAGATGGATTAAGGAACTATTGCAATAGAAGAAAAAGATTGTGATAAAGGTATAATCTAGAGAATCACTGCATAGGAAAACACTGTGAGAGATTTGAAAACAATTTCAAGTACAATCAACAAGACTGAATGCTGGATATAGTGACAGGAGAGAGGTAAAGACTGAGAAGATGCCTGGGATCCTCACTTGAGAATGGGGCTATGTGCCATAAGAAGAAATCAGAATTTAGAAAGAGTTCAGTTCAGTTCAGTTCAGATCAGTCGCTCAGTCGTGTCTGACGCTTTGCGACCCCATGAATCGCAGTACGCCAGGCCTCCCTGTCCATCACCAACTCCCGGAGTTCACCCAGACTCATGTCCATTGAGTCAGTGATGCCATCCAACCATCTCATCCTCTGTCATCCCCTTCTCTTCCTGCCCCCAATCCCTCCCAGCATCAGAGTTTTTTCCAATGAGTCAACTCTTCCCATGAGGTGGCCAAAGTACTGGAGTTTCAGCTTTAGCATCATTCCTTCCAAAGAAATCCCAGGGCTGATCTCCTTCAGAATGCACTGGTTGGATCTCCTTGCAGTCCAAGGGACTCTCAAGAGTCTTCTCCAACACCACAGCTCAAAAACGTCAATTCTTTGGTAGCTTTTAAAATTAGATCCATTCAAAAGAATCGATTTGATAAATAATTTATATTTTAGTTTTCTGATAGATTTCAAATGTGTGTGATTTTATACATCCATTTATATATACATATATATATAGAATTAAACATTTAAATATTATCACTATAAAAGTCTCTTTACATAGGAATGCCATTTTTCTCCCTTAGAACATCCAAATACATAGCTAAAATTGAATTCTCTGTTCTGAACAGATTATTTTCTCACCTGTTTCATACCCCACAGGAATTAATTCTATGCTCATATAGGTAAAGCAACTGTGCATCTTCATGACTTACCCTTTAAAACGTTTGCATTTGTATGTGTGTGATTATGTGCCTGGTAAACTTGGTTTTGATGAATTACTTTTCAGAGTATATTTCTTAAGTTGCCAACTTTCTTGCTTTGCTGTGCTTAGTGGCTCAGTCATGTCTGACTCTTTGTGACCCCATGCATTGTAGCCCTCCAGGCTCCTCAGTCCATGGGGTTTCTCCAGGAAAGAATACCAGAGAGGTTTGCCAAGCCCTCCTCCAGGGGAATCTTCCCAACTCAGGGATCAAACCCAGGTCTCCTGCATTGCTGGCAGATTCTTTACTGTCTGAGCCATCAGGAAAGCCTACATTTGGATAAAAAGACAGACTGAATTTTGTCAATAACTATAATTCTCCAGGCAAGAATCCAGGAGTGGGCTGCCATTTCCTTTTCCAGGGGATCTTTCTGACCCAGGGCTGGAACCTGGGTCTCCTGCATTGCAGGCAGATTATTTACCATCGAACCACTAGAGAAATCCCTAGATAAAATGTCATTGATTTGAACTCGGAAGCTCAGTAGCTTTCTTGACCAAAACTTGGTAAATTTTTAGGATGAAAGACATCATTGAAATGAGAGAAGAAGAAAAAAATAAAATAGATAATCCTGCACACTGCAAGAAAAGTTCCTGTGTGGTACAACTAAGACTCAGTGTAGCCAAACAGAACCACTTAGGCTCACTATGTAATGGTTTTAGACAATAGCTTATATTTTGCAGTGCAAAACACAAAGAACAAGTGTTTGCATTTGATTGAACTATGGACCTCCCAGTTGGAGCCAGTGGTAATGAATCTGCCTGCCAATGCAGGAGACACAGGAGATGTGGTTAAGTTTAATCCCTGGGTGCAGAAGATCCACTGGAGAAGGAAATGGCAACCTACTTCAGTATTCTTGCCTGGAAAATCCCATAGACAGAAGAGACTGGTGGTCTATGGTCCAAAGAGTCACAAGAGTCAGACACGACTGAGCAACTAAACCACCACCATGGAAACCTGAAATTACCTTCAGTCATAGAGTTTCTTATCTGCATTAGCAAGACTTCCCCATGCAACATGACCTTACTCTGCCTGGTAATTCTTATTCAGGTTGAGGATAAAAGACATTTTAAGACAAATTACTTCTTAAAAATGCTGCTTTCTAGGAAGAAATCTCTTTAAATGTATTTAGTTTTCTTTTTTATGAACATAATAGGCATTTGTTGTAAGGTATCTGAAGAATACACAATAACTCTAAGAAAAGCATAAAAATCACATACTAAGTCATATGCATCTGCCAATAACATTTGCTTAACATTCTACATTATATGCATAAAAATATTTGCAAAGACCGAATTTCTGATTTTTCTTCCCAGAACTCCTGGATTAAACTTAGTCCTATTTTCCCCCTGAGCTAAACACCCACTCACCACAAAAAGGAAAAGGAAGAGAGATGCACACTGCATACACATTCTATATATATATAAAGCACAATCACACAGTACAAAATCCAAAAGCATGTCTGTTAACCGAGGGTGGGGACAGGAGTTGGCAGTTCCTTGAAAACATTGTTAGGAATATCTTTTCTTCTAAGGAGAGTCAGTGTATATAAAAACAAAGATATGTACTTATCTCAGTGCCTCTCTAACATGGCTGTATGTTACAATCTTCAGAGTAGATTATATATATAATAGCTTGGGTCCCATCCTCAAAAATTCCAATTTAATTTATTTTGGTAGTAACTGGGATGTTGTGATTTAAAAGCTCTCTAGGTAATGCTTTTGTATAAAGTTGAGAAACATCTGTCTATACTATATTGTAACTTGACTCTTTTAATAAAAAAAAAAAAGGATATTTGAGATTTTTCCACATTTCCAATTTAAAAAAACAACACTTTATTGAGGATTCAGTGCCATACAAAAAGCTGTATATATTTAACACATACAGTGTAATGAGTTTGGAGATAAGTATACACCCCTGAAATCATCACCACCAATGCTATAAAACACATCCATGACCTTCAAAAGTTTCTTCTCATCTTTATGTGTTTATTTATTGTTGGTGATGGGGAAGGCAATGGCACCCCACTCCAATACTCTTGCCTGGAAAGTCCCATGGACGGAGGAGCCTGGTAGGCTGCAGTTCATGGGGTCGCAAAGAGTTGGACATGACTGAGCAACTTCCCTTTCACTTTTCACTTTCATGCATTGGAGAAGGAAATGGCAACCCACTCCTGTGTTCTTGCCTGGAGAATCCCAGGGATGGGGAGCCTGGTGGGCTGCCATCTATGCGGTTGCACAGAGTTGGACATGACTGAAGTGACTTAGCAAAAAATTGTTGGTGATAAGAACACTTGACATAAGTTCCACCCTCTTAGCAGACTACTAAGTACACAATTTAGTCTCATTAACTACATAGGCACTCTGATGTATACAGCATCTCTAGGAACTATTCACCTTGCATAACTGACACCTCATAGGCTCTGATCCCTGGGAATCACCTCTCTACTTTCTGTTTCTGTAAGTTTGATTATTTTTAGAGTCCTCAAGTAAGTACGATCATATAGTATTAATATTTTTGCTTCCCTGTGTTAGTATAATGTCCTCAGGTTTATCCATATTGTCTCTAATAGCAGAATCTTCTTTTTTAAGGTTAAATATTATTCACTGTATATTAGTACCTCATTTTCTTTACGTCTCTATCCTTCAATGGGCATTTAGGTTGCTTTTATGTCTTAGGTACGTGGTATGCTACAGAGAACATGTGAAAGCAGGTTACATGCTTGAGATCATGATTTTAATTCTTTGGATATATTCCCAGATGTTCGATTGCTGATCATATGATTCTGTCTTTAATATTTTAGGAACCTCTGTATTATTTTCCATACTGGCTTCACACCCTTGTTGATGGTCTTTATCTTCATTTTTTTGTTTTAAAATAGCCAACCATTTTTCAAAAAATAATATACAATTCTTCATTTTCTGGATGTACCATAATTGGTTCAACCTGTATCCTAGACTAGGGTATTTCATTTTAAAAATATTTTTAAAATTTTCATAGTGTTGTTTTCGAAGATATTATGCTTAGAATTGGACAAGGAAATGGCTACCCACTCCCGTATTCTTGCCTGAAGAATTCCATGGACAGAGAAGCCTGTCTGGCTATAGTTTGTGGGGTCACAATGAGTCAGGCACCACTGAGTGACTAACACACACGCTTGAGAAAAACACATATTCTATTATGGCTGACTTTGGCACTCAGTAGATGTCATTCTACTTGACTTAGTAAGTAGAGTCTTTCAAGTCTATTTTCTTTTTTATATTCTCCTTAGATTTCCCATCAATTATTGGCAGAGGTGTCTTAACTATTATAATTGAATTGTCTGTTTCAATTTCAATTGTTATCATTTTTGCTTTATGTATTTTGAGCCTTTGTTATTAGGTGAATGCATGTTTGATTGCTATGACTTCTTTTCATATTTATCCCTTTATCATTGTAAAATGACCCTTTGCTCCTTGTAATGACTTTAGTCTTAAAAACTATTTTGTCTAAAATTAGTCTATTCATCTCATATTGTCTATTTTATCTAATATTAATATAGCCACTTTAGCTTTCTTCTGGTTCCTGCTTGTATAGCATTTTCCATCTTTTAACTTTCAAACTGTGTCTTTGAATCTAAAATATGATTCTTGTAGACATCTTAAAACCAAAAAAAAAATTTGATTGAAATTAAAACCAACTTAATTTCAGTAGTAGATAAAACTACTTTGATATAACTCTGTCTCTTCTTTTTGTTACTATTGTCATACAAATTACATCTCTGGACATTGAACACCCTAACCCTAACCCTAATTATATATATATATATATATATATATATATAACCTTAAATATTTTTATATTTATTATGCAGTTTAATTTACATAGGTTAAGAATAGTTAAAATTAGAATGCATTTATATTATACTTTATATTTACATATAGTTAGTTACCTTTGCCAGTGCTCTTCATTTCATTTGTATTTGAATTACTGTCTAAAGTATATTAATTTCAGCCTGAAATAACCTCCTTGAGTTTTTTTATTTAGTTGTTTTTGTTGCTGCTACTGTTGTTTTAATAGGGAAGTACTGACTTCCTAGAAATGTTTTTCCTAAATCAGTTTTATGATGAGAGTTTTAGTTTGCAAATATTTTCTCAAATTTTATTAGATATATGGCATCACTGACTCAATGCACGTGAGTCTCAGTGAACTCTGGGAGTTGGTGATGGACAGGGAAGCCTGGCGTGCTGCGATTCATGGGGTCGCAAAGAGTCGGACACGACTGAGCAACTGATCTGATCTGATCTGATCTGAAATATATCCTCATTATATATGTATATTTATATTTGGTATTCAAATTAATTAGTCTTTCTTTTTTACTATCAAATTCTTAAATGCTAGAGAGGAAATTTAGAGAATCTCTCTCTCCAGCCTCATCATTTTTTTTTCCCCCTTCTACATTGTACCCTTTAACTTACTTCCATGCGGTTGACTGGTCATGCCTTCTTTTGTCTCCTGGTCATTTTAGTACTGTATCTTCTGACTATAGTCCTTTTCCTACCACATCCTAACCTTGGTAAATTCCTCTTTATGTTTCAGACTTTAAGTTAGTTACATGATCCAGAAACCCTTACCTAGGCCTTCCAAGTATGAACTACCTGCTTATCCTGTACTTTTCCTACACATCACACCTGTTTACTTCTTGGTGACCTTTATGAATAATTAAGAATAAGGAGGACCATGTCTGTTCAGATTACTATTAGATTCAATGTATGACACACAATAGCTTATAACCAATATATAAAATTCTGCATTTGAAATAAGTTTGATTTATGTAATTGATTATATTCATACATGAAAAAAGTTATACATAATATTTATTACAGGTAATTAGATTAAATTGGCTTACCTGTTGTTAGTACAAATAATTTATATTATACTGAAAAGGTGAATTGATTGAAAACCTAACAAAGCTTAAGTTCAGGTTCCCATGTTGCCCTAATTTATTACAAGGTCATGCATTTGAATTTTAAATTGTTTTTAATTAAACATGCTTCTAGAGTTGCCAGATTTAGCAAAGGAAAACACAAAATACTCAGTAGCATTTGAATTTCACATAAGTGAATGTGAAAGTCAGTCATGTCCAACTCTTGTGACCCCATGGATGGTAACCTGCCAGGCTCCTCTGTCCATGGGATTCTCCACGCAAGAATACTGGAGTGGGTTGCCATTCCCTTCTCCAGGGGATCTTCCCAACTCTGAGATTAAATCTAGGTCTCTCGCATTGCAGGCAGATTTTTTATCATCTGAGTCACAAGGGAAGCCCAAGAAAACTGGAGTGGGTAGCCTCTCACCTCTCCAGGGGATCTTCCTGATCCAGGGATCAAACTGTGTCTCCTGCATTGCAGGCAGATGCTTTACCAGCTGAGCTACCAGGGAAGTGTGAATTTCACATAAGCAGCAGATAATTTTGAGTACAAGTATAATCCACACACTACTGGGACATACTTATGATGAAAAAAAGTTGTTATCTGAAATTCAAATGTACCAAGACTTCCGTTATTATATCTGGCATCCTACAATGCAACAACACTCCCACACCAACACCAAATTACATAAGCTGTAGGCCATACAAACCCCAGGTGTGCCCCTCTTCTATTACTAGGATATAAATTTTAATTATCAAACAGCCAAACTTAGAGCTGAGCTTTAATATCTCCATTGAACTTTAATCAGCTATCTTTTGAAAATTTAAATGGAGAGTGTACTTAATCTAATTTTCATATTACCTTATACAATTAAATTATATTTGTTTCCCTGTAACTCTTTGCAACTCCATGGACTATAGACAAACAGGCTCCTCTGTCCATGGAATTCTCCAGGCAAGATTAATTACTGGGGTTGCCATTTCCTACTCCAGGGGCATCTCCTGCATCAGTAAGTGGATTCTTTACCAGTATGCCACATGGGAAGCCCCATTATATAGGTTAAGCATTAATGAAAAGATCTACCATCATCAAAATTGCCAGACTGTCAGTGAAAATCACTTAAATGAGTATTTCCAGTTAGTCACTTTGCATTGAACACTAGCTGTGCTACATGAACTGAGCAAGACTTTCAGATGCAAGATAAAACACACTCCTGATCATTTTAAATGCCTGAAAATATCCTACAGTAACATCACACCATAGATATATGAACTTGCAATTGTAATAGTATAAAGTTACTCTCATTGTTGTTGTTCAGTCAGTAAGCCATGTCCGACTATTTGTGATCCCATGGACTGCAGCACTCCAGGCTTCCCTATCCTTCACCATCTCCCAGAGTTTGTTCAAACTCATGTCCATTCTGTTGATGATGCCATCCAACAATCTCATCATCTGTCACCCGCTTCTCCCCACACCCTCAATCTTTCTCACCATCAAGGTCTTTTCCAATGAGTCTTCTCTTCACATCAGCTGGCCAAAGTATTGGAGCTTCAGCTTCAGCATCAGTCCTTCCAATGAATATTCAGGGTTGATTTCCTTCAGGATTGACTAGTTTGAGCTTCATGCAGTCCAAGGTTTCTCAAGTCTTCTTCAACACCACAATTCAAAAGCATCAGTTCTTCAGCACTCAGCCTTCCTCACGGCCTAATTTCACATATGTATACAACTACTGGAAAAATCATAGCTTTGACTATGCAGACCTTTGTCACTAAAGTGGTACCTCTGCTTTTTAATACACTATCTAGGTAAACCTAAACAGCATAAAGGAAAGTGAAGTCGCCCAGTCGTGTTCGACTCTTTGCGACCCCATGGATGTAGCCTACCAGGCTCCTCCATCCATGGGATTTTCCAAGAAATAGTACTGAAGTGGTTTGCCATTTCCTTCTCCAGAAAATCTTCCCAACCCAGGGATGGAACCCAGGTCTTCTGAGTTGCAGGCAGCCACTTCATCATCTGAGCCACCAGGGAAGCTAAATACCCTCATTAAGTTCCAGGAAAAGACTATCAGATTCCCATTCAATAGCCAAAGAAATTTGACTGCTTGGGGAATATATGCATACAAAATTATTGCCAAGTAACATACAAATATATGCAACATTTTTCTATATGTTTTATTTAAATAAAGACAATATAATTTTCCCCTATTTTTAGGCTTTCAGGCTTTCAAAAGTTCTCCTAAATGGTAAGCTTCAGAGAGGTATGAGACTGAAATTTTCCATACACATTGAAAAATATGGAAGGATTTTATTTATTTTAGATGTTTCAAGCAACCCAGCAGTATTGTGATATTTTCAAATTAACATGTCTATTCTATCTCCAAATGTCATAGAAAAGCTTTCTAAACTCTCAATATTCAGACTATTTATCCAGTAAGTGAAAAGCTTTAGCACTTATTAGGGCCTGACATATAATATCAAAAATAAATAAATCCCCAATTATGAAAATCTAATGATAGTCTCTATATAAGGTTAATTATCATAGGAATAGTTCTACCAAACTATTGAATAAATCTTGGTGATAGACTATGAAGAGTGACCTATTCATTTACTACAGGCATATTGCTAAGAATCCTGACATAGCAAGAATCAGATGGCTTACTCAAATTAGGATAACTTGAGAAAAGTTTATTAAAAAAACTGTTTACAAAGGTTTGGGAAGGGGTTCTGTAGTATCCAGAAACTAGTAATAAGCAAGCTTTTAGTATTTAACTCTAAAGGACAAGAGGAGATAGTTATGAGCCCAGAAAAGAGATGTGGAGATAGAACTGGCTACTGTCCCATCAGTTCTTGGCAAATAAAAGGGGGAAAAGTGAAAGTAGTAGATTTTCTTTTCTTGGGCTTCAAAATCACTGTAGGTAATGACTGCAGCTATGGAATTAAAAATACATGCTCCTTGGAAGGAAAGCTATGACAAAACTAGACAGTGTAGTAAAAAGCAGAGAGATCACTTTCCCGACAAAGATCCACATAGTCAAAGCTTTGGATTTTCCAGTAGTTATGTATAGATGTGAGAATTGGGCCCTAAAGTAGGCTGAGCACCAAAGAACTGATGCTTTGAATTGTGGTGTTGGAAAAGATTCTCAAGAGTCCCTTGGACAGCAAGGATATCAAACTAGTCAATTCCAAAGTAAATTAACCCTTACTATTCACTTGAAGGACTGATGCTGCAGCTCCAACATTTTGGTGACCTGATGCAAAGAGCCAGTTCATCGAAAGAAACACTGATGTTGGGAAAGATTGAGGGTAGGAGGAGAAGGGGTGTGCAAAGCATAAGATGGTTAAATAGCATCATTGACTAAATAGACATGAATTTGAGCAAACTCCAGGAGATAGTGAAGGACAGGGAAGTTGGTGTGCTGTAGTCCGCTGGGTCACAGAGTCGGTTGGACATGATTGCAAAACAACAACCTTTTGTCGTGGGACCCAGCCAACTTGTGTTGACCTTGATGGGCGTGAATCTAGGTAATAAATATGTGAACCACATTCTTTCCCATTCATTTGAACTTTTGGAGCTCCTTTTGTGTCAAACCCAATCTGAAACAAATTCCAGGGTTTCTATTCATCTTATCAATATAATATAGGCCCTAAAGGCAGAGAGGAGAGAAGTGCAGTAGAAGATCTGGAAGGACAAATGGAAAATGTACAAACTAGAAGTCATCAAGGAAAAGCAGCCATTCAAATGTTATCATTTTGCTTTACTTCATACTTCATTCAGGGAAACCAAAATTAGCTTCTCCTCTTTCTGATGCCAGAATCTGATATTTAGATAAGTTTGGATTAATTTGTCAAAAAAGAGTTGAGCAATATATGGAATGGCCTGATGTAAGATATTGATATAAGATACACATAAAATTCATGTTGGGGTGACTGTAGATCATCAAAAATATAATCACCCTCAGAGGAGGTGAATTTTAGGTATAATGAAGGCTTTAGGTGACTGCTATTTAGAGCAGAAATCCCAATCACATTAGGATATCATGGACCAAAGAGCAAGAAAGCAAGAAAGCAACAAAAATTATCTCAAATATAAGAACCAAATTAAAACTTATTAAAAAAATGCTTTTCATGGTTGACTGTGATGAACACTCTTCTACTAAAAGGGGTAGGCTTCTGTAAAATGCATATACTCTTTTGTTATAGGTTATCACAGTCTATATTGGCAAAATGTAAAGTCTCAGGGAAATAAAGTTGGCAGAAAATTTAAAATTCAGTAATTTCACTCATGGAAAAATGGTACGTGTAGAAGTTTAATAATGAATTTTATACCATTTCTCAAATTATTTAAGAGACATATACATATATATATATAAATTTAAAGAAACTCATTTTAAACACACACAAAATGGCATAAATAGCATATTATTGTACCATTATAATAGATGTATTTGCAGATAATGCCTCTGTAATACCAAAGTGAATGACTATTGAAGAATGCATCTGCTAAGTGGAGAAAGATTTAAAAGGAAATGCTGTAATTTTTATTGTGAACTAGAGGAGGGTTCTTCATGACAGAACTGAGTTTTCATGAATGCCAGGTTTGCATTTGCAAAATTGATATGTCTTGACATTTAGATGAGTTCTATAGCATTATGTACATGTTCTATCATTATGCAAACTAAATACACTTGTAATGTTTAAAACATTTAAAAGAATATTATTGTTGTAAGAGACTGAGAAAAAGTCTACTTTTCACTACAAGCAGATTTCAGACTTGGAAAATGAAACAATGACATCTGATTCAGAAGCTGAATCTCAAAGCAAAACAGATCAAAAAGTCAAACTATTGGAATAGTATTACATATTCTTATTTTGTAAAAGAATACCTCAAAGTTTTTACTTTCAGGGTAGAAGAATGGTAACAGGAAATTATAAAAAGAGGATAGATAAATTCATGTTGAGCCATGTAAAACTACTGACATCCAAACACTTTAACTTGTAAAAGGAGACAGATTAGCAAATTATATAAAATGATAGTGTTATACACTGAGCGCTTTCAATATCTCAAGCACTGTTCTCAGACCTTTACATGTTTCCACTAATTCAGTGCTCCCCATATCCCAAAGATTGGGACTTACAGTATCCTCATTTTACAAATGAAAAAGTGAACACAAAGAAATGAAATAACTCACCCAGGTTACACAGGTAGTTAATGACAAAGGCTGTACCTGAAGCCAGCTGTATGGATACAGAGCTATGCTTCTTTCTAAGCACTATGTCATTCTGCTTCAAATGATGGAGTATGGGCTGGATGTGGATTCATTTAAACACCACTTTGTTTATTGTGTAGGCTGCTTTGAAATGCTGCCCTTGCCCTTCTTTAAGCTTTTGAGGGGTCTCCAAGTCTAAGAAATATGATGGCAAGTCAGTACATCAGTCTCAGCAGTGCCCTCAGATGACTAATTCAGAGGCAGTGTGAATAGAAGATAATGACAGACCAAAGACTGGACATAGAAAGGTTGGTTAACAATTGTTAGGCACTGTAAGCTTTGCCTAGCACAGTGATGATAGGAAATAGGAAGGGAGTCTATAGAGGGACCATTGCAAAAGGAATATACAGCTTCTGATTGGATAGAATAGAGAAAGAAAGAAAGAAAAGAAATGCTCATCTTTTCACCCCACTTAACTGAGAAAATTGCCTTAAAGTTGCAATAAATAGAATATTTTAAAAAGACATGTTGGAAAGTATCTTAAAATTGAAGTAATAAGGCAAATGTTCTGTTTTCTATGCTAACCATAAGGCAGTTTGTTAATTTTAATTTTTTTAATGAAATTAAATAATGTAAGTATGTATTAAAAGCTTAATAATTAGTGGCTTCCATTGTTATTTTGAGTTTTATTATTTATGTATTCAAGTCCCTTTCAGAAGCTGAATATGAATATTTAAAATCTGAATAACTGCCATGAATATTAGTCTCTATTCAGCTAAATTTCTATTCCAAAGAAAATGTAATTTGGAAATAGTTTGATTTTTAGAAGAAATTCCTCTGCGATATTTGGGAGAAGAAAAATGTAAATACTAAAGCTTGTTCTCAAGATTGGTAATTAATATTATAATATAGTTCTTCCTAAATAATTAATATAAATATCATTCTCAATTTTGCATGACATTTAAAAAGTGAAATGAAATGTGATGACTTTACTTTCAGAATGTGCCTATATTCACATAATATGTATGTGTGTGTGTGTGCGCATGTGTACGCAAAATATCTAGGGACTCTGCATTGTCTCTATTATTGATTTGTTTCAGACATGGAGAAGGAAATGGCAACCCACTCCAGTATTCTTGCCTGAGCAATCCCATGGACAGAGGAGCCTGACAGACTATGGGTCCATAGGTCGCAGAGAATCAGACACAACTGAAGCAACTAAGCATATACATTTGAACACATACCCGCAATGATATCAAACAAAGCACATTATAAGAGGTACATCGTCACATTAATGTATATATTTCTCAAGGCCAGAAAGAATATCTTACATTTGAAGGTGATTAGTGAATGCTTCTAGAAAAAAAAAAATGCTAAAGATTTTCTTTTAGCGGGTATAACTTTTCATTAGAAAAGGCCCTGATGCTGGGAAAGATTGAGGGCAGCAGGAAAAGAGAGCAACAGAGGATAAGATGGCTGAATGGCATCACCAATGCAATGAATATGAACTTGGGCAAACTCGAGGAGGTGAGAGACACAGAGGTCTGGCATGCTGCAGTCCATGGGGTCACAAAGAGTTAGACATGACTGGGCGACTGAACAAAACAACAAATTTTGATTTGCTGTTCTTGTTTTTGTTACTTTCCACTTTCATTGTTATTTCCAGGAAATATAATTCTTTGAAATAGTAAATACTTATCATATCACACAAAAGAATCTACAGTCTCCTCTCTATTTTTTCTCTCCAGAGGAGGGGGATTTCTGGCAGAAGGAGGAGCAACAAGTCTGACTTTTGACAGCCTGGGATTCACTGGGCTACAAGTGAGTAGACAGGGCTTTCCATCACTTCACCATGGCATGGTGTTGTCTTCTTTTCCTGTATTTCATAGAAGGAGATATCCTTGCCCTGTTCTAAGCTTCCTGCCTTTATACAGTGTGCATTCATATGCGGATGGGTTCTGGGCATGATTTTCATAGGCAAGAGTGGAAGTTGTTCTGTCGCTAAGTCATGTCTGACTCTGTGACCTCACGGACTGCAGCATGCCAGGCTTCCCAGTCCATCATGAACTCCAGGAGCTTACTCAAACTCATGTCCATCGAGTCGGTAATGCCATCCAACAATCTCATTCTTTGTCGTCCCCTTCTCTTCCTGCCTTCAATCTTTCCCAGCATCTGTATCTTTTCCAATGAGTCAGTTTTTCACATCAGTTCAGTTCAGTTGCTTAGTCGTGTCCGACTCTTTGTGACCCCACGAACCGCAGCACACCAGGCCTCCCTGTCCATCACCAACTCCCAGAGTCCACCCAAACCTATGTCCATTGTGTTGGTGATACCATTCAACCATCTCATCCCCTATCATCCCTTTCTCCTCCCGCCCTCAATCTTTCCCATCATCAGGGGGGTCTTTTCAAATGAGTCAGCTCTCCACATCAGGTGGCCGAAGTACTGGAGTTTCAGCTTCAGCATCAGTCCTTCCAATGAATATTCAGGACTGATTTCCTTTAGGATTGACTGGTTGGATCTCCTTGCAGTCCAAGGGACTCTCGAGAGTCTTTTCCAACACCAGGGTTCAAAAGCATCAATTCTTCACTGCTCAGCTTTCATTAAATCCAACTCTCACATCCATACATGACTACTAGAAAAACCATAGCTTCGTCTGGACAGAACTTTGTCACCTAAGTAATATTTCTGCTTTTTTTTTTTTAATTTTATTTTATTTAACTTTACAATATTGTATTGGTTTTGCCATATATCAAAATGAATCTGCCACAGGTATACATGTGTTTCTCATCCTGAACCCTCCTCCCTCCTCCCTCCCCATACCATCCCTCTGGGTTGTCCCAGTGCACCAGCCCCAAGCATCCAGTATCGTGCATCGAACCTGGACTGGCAACTCGTTTCATATATGATATTATACATATTTCAATGCCATTCTCCCAAATCATCCCACCCTCTCCCTCTCCCACAGAGTCCAAAAAACTGTTCTACACATCAGTGACTATTTTGCTGTCTCGTATACAGGGTTATTGTTACCATCTTTTTAAATTCCATGTATGTGCATTAGTATACTGTATTGGTGCTTTTCTTTCTGGCTTACTTCACTCTATATAATCAGCTCCAGTTTCATCCACCTCATTAGAACTGATTCAAATGTATTCTTTTTAATGGCTGAGAAATACTCCATTGTGTATATGTACCACAGCTTTCTTATCCATTCATCTGCTGATGGACATCTGATATTTCTGCTTTTTAACAAACTGTCTAGGTTTATCAAAGCTTTTTTTCCAAGGAGCAAGTGTCTTCATAAGTGAGTGAAGTCGCTCAGTCGTGTCCTACTCTTTGCGATCCCATGGACTATACCTGGGATTTTCCAGGCAAGAGTACTGGAGTGGGTTGCTATTTCCTTCTCCAGGGGATCTTCCTGACCCAGGGATTGAACCCAGGTCTCCTGTATTTCAGGCAGACGCTTTACCTTCTGAGCCACCAGGGAAGCCCCTCCCAGTATAACCTCATTTCCAAATAAGGTCACCTTTGGAGGTGAAAGTGAAAGTGAAGTAGCTCAGTTGTGTCCGACTCTTTGCGACCCCAGTGGACTGTAGCCTACCAGGCTCCTCTGTCCATGGGATTCTCCAGGCAAGGATACTGGAGTGGGTTGCTATTTCCTTCTCCAGGGGATCTTTCTGACCCAGGGATCGAAACTGGGTCTCCAACATTGCAGGCAGACGCTTTACAGTCTGAGCCACCAGGCTACGTTAAAAAGAATATATTTGAATCAGTTCTAATGAGATGGATGAAACTGGAGCCTATTATACAGAGTGAAGTAAGCCAGAAAAAAAAACACTAATACATCATAGTAACACATATATGTGAAATTTAGAAAGATGTTAACAACAACCCTGTATGTGAGACAGCAAAAGAGACACAGATGAATAGAACAGGCTTTTGGACTCTGTGGGAGAGGGAGGGGGAGGATGATTTGAGAGAACAGCATTGAACACGTATATTATCATATGTGAAACAGATTGCCAGTCCACGTTCTATGCATGGGACAGGGTGCTCAGGGCTGGTTCACCGGGATGACCCTCAGGGATAGGATGGGGAAGGAGTGGGCAGGGGTGGTTCAGGATGAGGAACACATGTATACCCATGGCTGATTCATGTCAATGTATGGCAAAAACCACTACAATATTGTAAAGTAATTAGCCTACAATTAAAATAAATATTTTTTAAAAAATAATAATTTTATGGCTGCAGTCACCATCTGCAATGATGCTGGAGCCCCAAAAATAAAATCTGTCATTGTTTCCATTGTTTCCCCATCTATTTGCCATGAAGTGGTAGGACCGGATGCCATGATCTTTGTTTTATGAATGCTGAGTTTTAAGCCAGCTTTTTCACTCTCCTCTTTCACTTTCATCAAGAGGCTCTTCAGTTCCTCTTCACTTTCTCCCATAAGGCTGGCATCAGCTGCATATCTGAGGTTATTTATATCTCTCCCAGCAATCTTGATTCCAGCTTGCATTTCATCCAGCCCAGCATTTCACATGATGTACTCTGCATATAAGATAAATAAGCAGGGTGATAATATACAGCCTTGATGTACTCCTTTCTCAATTTGGAACCAGTCCCATGTCCATTTCTAACTGTTGCTTCTTGACCTACATACAGATTTCTCTGGAGGCAGGTAAGCTCATCTGGTATTCCCATCTCTTGAAGAATTTTCCACAGTTTGTTGTGATCGTCCCGCCACCTGAGATGCTGGGACTTGCACTATCTCCCAGAGTTTGCTCAAATTCATGTCCATTGAGTCAGAGATGCTATCTAATTGTCTCATCCTCAACTGTCCCCTTCTCTTCCTGCCTTCAATCTTTCCTAGCATCAGGGTCTTTTCCAAGGAGTCAGCTCTTCCTATCACGTGGCCAAAGTACTGGAGCTTCGGCTTAAGTATCATCAGTCCTTCCAATGAATATTCAGGATTGATTTCCTTTAGGACTGACTAGTTTGATCTCCTTGCAGTCCAGGGAACTTTTCAAGAGTCTTCTCCAGCACCGCAATTCAGAAGCATCAGTTCTTTGGCACTCAACCTTCTTGACAGTCCAAATCTCACACCCATCCATGACTAAGGAAAAAAACACCAGCTTTGACTCTATGGACTTTTGTTGGCAAAGTGGTGTCTCTACTTTTCAATACACTGTCTAGGTTTGTCATAGCTTTCTTTCCAAGGACCCAATGACTTTCAGTTTCATGGTTGCAGTCACCATCTGCAGTGATTTTGGAACTTGAGAAAATAAAATCTGTCAATGTTTCCACTTTTTCCACTTCTATTTGCCAGGAAGTGATGGGACCAGATGACTTGATCTTAGTCTTTTTTTTTTTTTTTTTGGCTTGTTTTTTGTTACTGTTGAGTTTTAAGCAAGCTTTTTCACTCTTGGTGTCAACATTCTGATGACTGAGGAAGTTGACCTAATGGTTCTGAAACAGAGAACTGCTGTATTCCATTTGGGGTGATTAATGAGTAAAATGTAGGAATAAAAGAGTTACTTTGGCCCTAGTTCTAAGACATTATTAAATTGAGGTTTAACTGAGAATTATCATAAGGTTTTGGGGTCACTGCCTATCAGTTATATATTTTGAAACATTATTTAAATATCTTTTGGGTGTATTCTCTTCTTCATTTATATCAGAAGGGAGAAGGAGACAACCTCAGTCTTCTCTCATCACCCAGGCTTGGTCCTTTAAAAATGAACCAAGGTGTTGTTCCATAAAATATCATTCTTGACTACAAAATCTACCAAGTGCAAAAAAATATATAATATGCAGAGAGTCAGGGCACCACAGGAACTTGGCACACATGCATCACAATGGCCAACTATTTAGTTGCATTTGACTTTGTAGCCATATGACATTCTTTGATTATATAAAAAAGAATATATTTTTATTATAGTCAGGTTTCTTTATAAATAAGAAGACCTGTGTTTGATATTTTAGACACCCATGATCAAAAGCTTCATTAGGGAAAAAAGAGATAGGATTGTGCTAGAGTATTAGGTATCGTATATAATTATCCATTCTATGTATAACTCTAGGCACAATCCTCTTAATTTCATTCTTGAGACCTAAATCTTGGCTTCTGCGACTCCAAGAAAAAAAACTTTTCTCCATCAACAGAATTCAACATTTGCAAATAAATTAACTCTGGCTTGTAGAGTATTTCCCAAGAGTGGATAAAATAATAACAATCAAAATAATAATCATAGTTGTGTAAATAATTACCACATACCTGTCACTGTTCAAGGATTTGTTTGCATTAATCAATCAACAAAATAATGTTACACAGTATATTCTATTAAAATCCTATTTATTTGCAACCTTGAGACTTTATCAGGTAAAAACTGAAACCAGCCCCTTTACACAGAAGGCAAGAGGAAACCCAAGAAAGAGGCAGACCTCTCAAGATTGGCACATGGCATGTTTAATAAGCAGGAGAGGCTTGTCTTGGACAACTGCAAGATGAGCTGATCTCTTCCCTTGCCCTCCAGAATCTGAAACTTTATAAAGAGAGAGACTTTAACTGTGCTAAGTTACTATATAGATGCTCTAAACTGCACCTTACTCTCTCAATGATTTGTCCTTGGAACAGATCCTAAGGTAGAAACAGAGAGAAAAGCATATATTCCAGGGACAGGGGCATGGGTGAGAATCCTGCAATGGCCCAGGCTCAGCTCACCAGTCAGCTGGTGGTCACATCCTCTCAATTACCTCCTCCAACAAATCCATGTTGCATAGATGAGGAAACTGAGAAAGAGGACAGAAAGTGATTTGTACAAGTAAAAGGATGTAACCAAGATTCGAACTAAGTGTTCTGGTTCTATGCTAATTGTTAAGACTATGGCTATGTTGTTTTTATCCTGAACTCTGCGGCTGCTGCTAAGTTGCTTCAGTCATGTCTGACTCTGTGCGACCCGATGGACTACAGCCTACCAGGCTTCTCCGTCGATGGGATTCTCCAGGCAAGAACACTGGAGTGGGTTGCCATTTCCTTCTCCAATACATGAAAGTGGAAAGTGCAAGTGAAAGTGAAGTCGTGTCTGATTCTTAGCAACCCCATGGACTGCAGCCTACCAGGCTCCTCCATTCATGGGATTTTCCGGGCAACAGTACTGGAGTGGGGTGCCATTGCCTTCTCCCTCCTGAACTCTGCTTGGAATTTAAGGATGTTCTCATCTGCCTTTCCAAAAAATCATCTTCCCATGGAGTAGCATGTTCCAGAGCAAAGCTATGAGCATAGAGACAGTGCTTCAAACAGCAGAGTTAACAACTCATTGGCTTAACATGTCTAAATATTTTCTGCAGTCGTGTTTTTTGTTTTGTTTTTTTTTTTCAAAAAACAAAACAACAAAAAAAAACCTGCTCATGATTGGATTGCATCCTGATTCGGTCTCATCCTTTTGTGACCATGACAGAGCAATGGCTATTCTTCAGGTCATAAGATTAAATGGCAGAAAATGCTGTAAAGAAAACATAAGCTAAAATAAACAAGCAAACAAAACACTCAAATAGACTTTAATTACTATCATGTAGTTGTAGTTGAGTGGGTAAGCCATGCCTAACTCTTTTTGACCCCATGGACTACATTATGCCAGGCTTTCCTGTCCTTCACTATTTCCAGAAGTTTGCTCAGATTCACATCCATTGAGTCAGTGATTCTATCCAACCATCTCATCTTCTGCCATTCCCTTTTATTCCTGCCCTCAGTCTTTCCCAGCATCAGGTTCTTTTCCAATGAGTAAACACTTCATATCAGGTGGCCAAAGTACTGGAGATTCAGGCTCAGTATCAGTCCTTCCTACATATCAGTTCAGTTCAGTTCAGTCGCTCAGTCGTGTTCCACTCTTTTCGACCCCATGAATTGCAGCGCGTCAGGCCTCCCTGTCCATCACCAACTCCTGGAGTTCACTCAAACTCAGGTCCATTGGGTCAGTGATGCCATCCAGCCATCTCATCCTCTGTTGTCCCCTTCTCCTCCTGTCCCCAATCCCTTCCAGCAACAGAGTGTTTTCCAATGAGTCAGTTCTTCACATGAGGTGACCAAAGTACTGGAGTTTTGGCTTTAGCATCATTCCTTCCAAAGAAATCCCAGGGCTGATCTCCTTCAGAATGGACTGGTTGGATCTCCTCACAGTCCAAGGGACTCTCAAGAGTCTTCTCCAACACCACAGTTCAAAAGCATCAATTCTTCAGTGCTCAGCTTTCTTCATAGTCCAACTCTCACATCCATACATGACCACTGGAAAAACCATAGCCTTGACTAGACGGACCTTTTTGGCAAAGTAATGTTTCTGCTTTTGAATATGCTATCTAGGTTGGTCATAACTTTCCTTCCAAGGAGTAAGCATCTTTTAATTTCATGGCTGCAATCACCATCTGCATTGATTTGGGAGCCCCCCAAAAATAAAGTCTGACACTGTTTCCACTGTTTCCCCATCTATTTCCCATGAAGTGATGGGACCAGATGCCATGATCTTCGTTTTCTGAATGTTGAGCTTTAAGCCAACTTTTTCACCTCCACTTTCACTTTCATCAAGAGGCTTTTTAGTTCCTCTTCACTTTCTGCCATAAGGGTGGTGTCATCTGCATATCTGAGGTTATTGATATTTCTCCTGGCAATCTTGATTCCAGCTTGTGCTTCTTCCAGCCCAGTGTTTCTCATGATGTACTCTGCATATAAGTTAAATAAGCAGGGTGACAATATACAACCTTGATGTACTCCTTTCCTATTTGGAACCAGTCTGTTGTTCCATGTCCAGTTCTAACTGTTGCTTCTTGACCTGCATACAGGTTTCTCATGAGGCAAGTCAGGTGGTCTGGTATTCCCATCTCTTTCAGAATTTCCCACAGTTTATTGTGATCCACACAGTCAAAGGCTTTGGCATAGTCAATAAAGCAGAAATAGATGTTTTTCTGGAACTCTCTTGCTTCTTCCATGATCCAGTGGATGTTGGCAATTTGATCTCTTGTTCCTCTGCCTTTTCAAAAACCAGCTTGAACATCTGGAAGTTCATGGTTCATGTATTGCTTAAGCCTTGCTTGGAGAATTTTGAGCATTATTTCACTAGCGTGTGAGATGAGTGCAAGTGGGCGGTAGTTTAAGCATTCTTTGGCAGTGCCTTACTTTGGGATTGGAATGAAAACTGACCTTTTCCAGTCCTGTGGCCACTGCTGAGTTTTCCAAATTTGCTGACATATTTAGTGAAGCACTTTCAGAGCATCATCTTTCAGGATTTGAAATAGCTCAACTGGAATTCCATCACCTCCACTAGCTTTGCTCGTAGTGATGCTTTCTAAGGCCCACTTGACTTCACATTTCTGGATGTCTGGTTCTAGGTGAGTGATCACACCATCGTGATTATCTTGCATATACATTATTATTCCTATGCATATTCCTATGCATTATTCCTATGCATATTCATTATTATTTCTTTTATGATTGATCAGTTTGACTGGACTGCAGTCTCCTTGTAGTCCAAGGGACTCTCTAGAGTCTTCTCCAGCATCACAGTTAGAAAGCATTAATTCTTCACCACTCAGCCTTCTTTATGGTCCAACTCTCACATCCATACCTGACTGCTGAAAAAAACATAGCTTTGACTATATGGACCTTTATCAGCAAACTGGTGTCTCTGCTTTTTAGTATGCTGTCTAGCTTTGCCTTAGCTTTCCTTCCAAGGAGCAAGTACTTTTTAATTTCATGGTTGCAGTCACCATCCACAGTGATTTTGGAGCCCAAGAAAATGAAGTCTGTTACTGCTTCAATGTTTCCCCCTTCTATTTGCCATGAAATGATGGGACTGGATGACATGATCTTAGTGTTTTTACTGTTGAATTTTAAGTCAGTTTTTTCACTCTCCTCTTTCACCCTCATCAAGAGACTTTTCAGCTTTACTTCACTTTCTGTCATTAGAGTGAAATCATCTGCATATTTGAGGTTGTTATTTCTCTCAGAAATCCTGATTCCAGCTTGGGATTCATCCAGCCCAGCATTTCACATGATATACTCTGCATATAAGTTAAATAAACAGGGTGACAATATACAGCTTTGTTGTATTCCTGTCCCAGTTCTGAACCAGTCAGTTGTTCCATGTCTGGTTCTAACTGCTGTTTTTGTCCTGCAAACACATTTCTCCAGAGACAGGTAAAGTGGTCTGGCATTCCCATCTCTTCAGGAGTTTTCTACAGTTTGTTGTGAATTAATTATTCTATTTCACAGGAATTATTTAAACCCAGTGATGATGTTTACACATACAAAAGGAGGAATCAATTATGGGAAGCCCGAATATAAAATGAAGAAGTGATGATCATTACATTTCAGAGATTTTGAAATAATTCAGAAGGAAACAGTAACAGCTGTGGACTATATAACTGCATAATCAACATCAAGAATGGCATTTACAAACATCACCAACAAACACAGAAAAAAACAAAAATTGCCTTATTTTCCTTTGCCTTTCTTGTACTGCAAATATGGATAATAATGTAAAAATGTATTCACGAATATTGTATCAGCATAGAGCACAGTTGTTAAAGGAAGAAATTTAACTGAAATTTTAAAAGTAAATGGCATTTAGAGTTATTAAAATTTTATGCTTGCACATATCTTAAATATGTATTATGAAATTTTAAAAAATCATATTACTGATTAGTGTGATTTATAGAAATACTTTTATAGACTCATGACTAAATGCAATATTATGAAGGGCTCTTTCATTAAATTTAATAGATATTTTAATTATGTTCTACTAACATACCTAATTTTAGATACTGTTATGTTTAAGCAATCTGAGTAAACATAATGTTGATATTCTGATCATAATTATTTTTCTCTGAGAAAATAAGTGTTTTAAAAAATTTTATTTTATATTGGAGTGTAGCCGATTAACAATGTTGTGATAGTTTCAGGTGCTCAGCAGAGCCACTCAGCCATACATATACATGTATCCACTGACCTGAATTATGTTTTAGCTCCAATATTGCATTAACATAAGTTGCAATGCAGTCTTTACAAGTCACTATAACATAATAAAATGCAGAATGCAATGCACTTGAGGAATTAAAGCCTGAAGCCATCATTTAAAATATCAATTGTTAATTAAGATGACAAACTGTGCATACTAGCAAATTTATTACTTTATTATGCACTTTTAATTTTAGATCCATGATTGTGGTTCCACATCTGCTAATAAAGATACAAGAAAGCTGTGGTTTCAATCACATTTGCAGGGTGTTCAATCACTGACCTTGAGATGTCTGATTTTCTGGTTTCTAATATGTGTCTGTATCGATCATCCAGAAGGGAAGGAGGCCTTCCCATTTTCTAACCATTCTTAGAAATCTATAAACATTTTAAAACATCTTCTAAATTAGGCACTAGTGGTTTTTCTGCAGTTTTCACTTTTAGTGACAAATGAACATCAAGAACAGGGAGATAATTTCCAAGTAATTACTTAAACTGATTTATTGGCCAAGACTTATAACACAGGAATACAAGGGGCAGTGTATGATTTCTATTGTTATATGAGATTGGGAAGTTCTTTATCAGAAAAATCAATAAAATCTTACACACTTGCATTGCTACTAGAATCTGAGTTCTCTGTTGTTATATAAATTATGTTTTAAATATCATAAAGTTACTTCTCATGATGCCTTTGAATTATGGTGCTGTAGAAGACTCTTGAGAGTCCCTTGGACTGCAAGGAGATCAAACAGGTCAGTCCTAAAGGAAATCAATCTGAATATTCATTGGAAGGACTGATGCTGAAGCTAAAGTTCCAATACTTTGGCCACCTGATATGAAGAGCTGACTTACTGAAAAAGACCCTGTTGCTGTGAAAGATTGAAGGCAAAATAAGAAGAGGGTAGCAGAGAATGAGCTGGTTAGATAGTACCATGGAGTCAATGGACATGAATCTGAGCAAACTTCTGGGAGATAGTGAAGGACACAAGAGACTGGCATGCTGCAGTCCAAGGGGTCACAAAGAGTTGGACAGAACTTAGTGACTGAACAACAACAAATGCTTATATCCAACATTTTTTACATGGTTTTAATTAAACATATGCAGGCTAAGGACTAAAATTTACATTACACTTCAGAATCCCTTTGCTCTTCCAATCACTAAAACTGTCTTTGTAATAAACTCTTAGCAGAGTTTCTGAGTCACAGCCACATTTTATTGTTTCTCTAGGCCTGGCTATGCACCGGCACAATGGTTGTTACAAGTTGTCTTTTCACTACAAGGGGCAATGCATCACCATTGACTCCAGTCTTAACAGAATTCTTTTCCTTGATTACATCCCAGGTGAGGCAGGGAGTTTGAGCTTTTTAGGGGAATGTGCATCTTTGTTGTGCTGTTTCATCCTGCTTGCTTTCATAGACAGATAGTGAGCCAGGCTTGTTATTTTACCCAACTTAAAATTATAATGGCAACTTGAGAAAGAGGAATGTGTTCTACTTTGCTCTCATAAAATAATCAGTAAGTATCTTAATAAATATTCTGAAATCATGATTGGGTAATAAAGGTAATGTTGCTTGTTGCAAGAGAAAGATAGGGATAACATGAAATGAATAATGTCAAAATTACAGAGAGCCTGGAAATGTTTTACGGACTCAAAAATATACAAAATTGAGCACTCTTCATCAAAATAAAGGAAAATATAATTCATTTACATAAAGATGAGTCAAGGATTAGGTAAATCAATGTGGCTATTGTGCATAAGATAGCAGTTGCTACCAACACTTTTCATCTCCAATTTAAATGCCTATCTTTTACTCAACATGTGAGTATCTATAATTGACTCTGATTCTTAAATGTCAAGAATGGTGTAAGTAGTTGCCCTTACTTAAAAAATATAACAGTATTCTAAAAAATCAAGTCACTTATATATACATTGTTGATAACATGTATGGAAGTTGGACTTTCCTGCTGGCTCAAACAGTAAAGAATATGCCTGCAATGTGGGAGACCTCAGTTTGAACCCTGAGTTGGGAAGATTCCCTAGAGGAGGGCATGGCAACCCACTCCAGTATTCTTGCTTGGAAAATCCCAATGGACAGAGGATCCTGGTGGGCTACAGTCCATGGGGCTGCAAAGAGTTCAACACAACTAAGTGACTAAGCACAGCACATCACAGCACATGGAAGTTGAACACATTATGCTGTGAGGAGAGTCAGATATAGGCAAGTACTGTATATATCACCTATATGTGGAATCCAGCAAAGCCAAACTCATAAAAAAGGAGAGTAAAATGGTGGCCACCAAGGCATGGGTGTTGGGGAATGGGATGGATATTGTTTGAGAATACAAATTTGCAACAAGTGCTAAATGCTACTACTGCTAAGTCACTTCAGTCATGTCCGACTCTGTGTGACCCCATAGATGGCAGCCCACCAGGCTCCCCCATCCCTGGGATTCTCCAGGCAAGAACACTGGAGTGGGTTGGCATTTCCTTCTCCAGTGCAGGAAAGTGAAAAGTGAAAGTGAAGTCGCTCAGTCATGTCCGACTCTTAGCGACCCCATGGACTGCAGCCTACCAGGCTCCTCCATCCATGGGATTTTCCAGGCAAGAGTACTGGAGTGGGGTGCCATTGCCTTCTCCAAGTGCTAAATAAGCCCTCTATAATGCACAGTACAGTGAATATAGACTACATTATTGTATTATAATCACCAAGTTTACCAAGAAACTAGACCATAATTATTCCAATCACTAAACAGAAAGGATAATTATGTATCCTGATAGGGGTGATAATTATTGCTACAATGGCAACCATATTATAATATTTAAATGTGTCAAATTAATATGTTAGATACCTTAAATTTATATACTGTTGTATGCCAAAATATTTCAATTAAAAACATAAATGAATAAAAATGGAAAGATGCCAATTTTCTTCTATCTGTTAGCATTTACATTTCATGTTCTGCTACCTTCAACTCTTTCAGACTAATTTCTATATGATAAGCATCTATCTATTTTAAATGTGTCTGAAAGGTGAAAGTGTAAGTCACTCAGTCATGTCCAACTCTTTGCAATCTCATGGACTATAGCCGGCCAGGCTTCTCTGTCCATAGAATTCTCAAGGCAACATTACTGAAGTTGGAGGCCCTTCTTTTCTCCAGGGAATCTTCCCAACCTAGCGATTGAACCTGCAGTGTAGGCAGATTCTTTACTGTCTAAGCTACCAGGAAAAACCCTTAAATGTCTGCTTTCTCTAAAGAGCTTTTTCTCTATTATTCAGAAACAACTGTTCAAGTTTTCTCCCCTGTAAAGGATTTTCTAAAAGCCTTCATGAAAATAATTTAGAATGCCTGTCCAACCGTGATTTTATAAGATAACTATTCTTCCATAGTGGCTGTACTAGTTTGCATTCCCACCAACAGTGTAAGAGGGTCCCTTTTTCTCCACACCCTGTCCGGCATTTATTGCTTGTAGACTTTTGGATCACAGACATTCTGACTGGTGTGAAATGGTACCTCATAGTGGTTTTGATTTGCATTTCTCTGATAATGAGTCATGTTGAGCATCTTTTCATGTGTTTGTTAGCCCTCTGTATGTCTTCTTTGGAGAAATGTCTGTTTAGTTCTTTGGCCCATTTTTTGATTGGGTCATTTATTTTTCTGGAGTTGAGCTGTAGGAGTTGCTTGTATATTTTTGAGATTAGTTCTTTGTCAGTTGCTTCATTTGCTATTATTTTCTCCCATTCTGAAGGCTGTCTTTTCACCTTGCTTATACTTTCCTTTGTTGTGCAGAAGCTTTTAAGTTTAATTAGGTCCCATTTGTTTATTTTTGCCTTTATTTCCAATATTCTGGTAGGTGGATCAGAGAGGATCCTGCTGTGATATATGTCGGAGAGTGTTTTTCCTATGGTCAGTGAGGAGATTCCTTAAAAAACTGGAAATAGAACTGCCTTATGACACAGCAACCCCACTGCTGGGCATACACACCGAGGAAACCAGAATTGAAAGAGACACGCGTATCCCAATGTTCATCGCAGCACTGTTTATAATAGCCAGGATATGGAAGCAACCTAGATGTCCATCAGCAGATGATTGGATAAAAAAGCTGTGGTACATGTACACAATGGAGTATTACTCAGCCATTAAAAACAATACATTTGAATCAGTTCTAATGAGGTGGATGAAACTGGAGCCTATCAGAAAGCTAGAAAGAAAAACACCAATACAATATACTAACGCATATATATGGAATTTAAAAAGATGGTAACAATAACCCTGTATACGAGACAGCAAAAGAGACACTGATGTATAGAAGAGTCTTTTGGACTCTGTGGGAGAGGGAGAGGGAGAGGGTGGGATGATTTGGGAGAATGGCATTGAAACATGTATAATATCATATATGAAATGAGTTGCCAGTCCAGGTTCGATGCACGATACTGGATGCTTGAGGCTGGTGCACTGGGACGACTCAGAGGGATGGTATGGGGAGGAAGGAGGGAGGAGGGTTTGAGATGGGGAACACATGTATACCTGTGGTGGATTCATTTTGATATATTGCAAAACCAATACAATATTGTAAAGTTAAAAAATAAAATAAAAATTTAAAAAAAGATAACTATTCTTAAAATTTAGACTGAAAAAATATGTCAAGTGGATTGAATTTATATCAACATAGCAAAATAGTTGTTTAAATAGTTGTGATAAGTAGCAATCACAGAAAAATTTACTAAAACTGGTAAATGATACAAGTCAGGATAATAAAATAAAAGGGATAAATTGAAAATACATTATCACTATGTGTTAAACATCACTATGTGTTAAACTTGTATTAAACACTATATTAAACTTGTATTAAACACTGGACTTTATTGACTATGCCAAAGCCTTTGACTGTGTGGATCACAATAAACTGTGGAAAATTCTGAAAGAGATGGGAATACCAGACTACCTGACCTGCCTCTTGAGAAATCTGTATGCAGGTCAGGAAGCAACAGTTAGAACTGGACATGGAACAACATACTGGTTCCAAATAGGAAAAGGAGTACCTCAAGGCTGTATACTGTCACCCTGCTTATTTAGCTTATATGCAGAGTACATCATGAGAAACGCTGGACTGGAAGAAGCACAAGCTGGAGTCAAGGTTGCTGGGAGGAATATCAATAACCTCAGATATGCAGATGACACCACCCTTATGGCAGAAAGTGAAGAGGAACTGAAGAGCCTCTTGATGAAAATGAAAGTGGAGAGTGAAAAAATTGGCTTAAAGCTCAACATTCAGAAAACGAACATCATGGCATCTGGTCCCATCACTTCATGGGAAATAGATGGGGAAATAGTGGAAACAGTGTCAGACTTTATTTTTCTGGGCTCCAAGATCACTGCAGATGGTGACTGCAGCCATGAAATTAAAAGATGCTTACTCCTTGGAAGGAAAGTTATGACCAACGTAGATAGCATATTTAAAAGCAGAGACATTACTTTGCCAACAAAGGTCCGTCTAGTCAAGGCTATGGTTTTTCCTGTGGTCATGTATGGATGTGAGAGTTGGACTGTGAAGAAAGCTGAGCGCCGAAGAATTGATGCTTTTGAACTGTGGTGTTGGAGAAGACTCTTGAGAGTCCCTTGGACTGCAAGGAGATCCAACCAGTCCATTCTGAAGGAGATCAGCTCTGAGATTTCTTTAGAAGGAATGATGCTAAAGCTCAAACTCCAGTACTTTGGCCACCTCATGTGAAGAGTTGACTCATTGGAAAAGACTCTGATACTGGGAGGGATTGGGAGCAGGAGTAGAAGGGGACGACAGAGGATGAGATGGCTGGATGGCATCACTGACTTGATGGACGTGAACTCTGGGCGTTGGTGATGGACAGGGAGGCCTGGCGTGCTGAGCTTCATGGGGTCGCAAAGAGTCGGACACGACTGAGTGACTGAACTGAACTGAAACACTGGACAAAGAATTCAAAATTCTTTGGAAATTGGTCATCCTAAGGCAGACTTTTTTTGTTTTTCAAATGACGTATATTCCTAGGTTAAAGGCAGTTGAGTCATACCATTTTTTATGCTCTTTACAACACAATATATACCAGTAATGGTAGCAACCACATGGCAGGAAGGAGGGAGTGATAATGATTTTTACCACCAAACAAGAAGGGACAGATAGTAATAGGCTGTAGAGTGGTAAGAAAGATTGAAGGGACCTTACATGATACCCAATCTGAATTGCACATTGTGAACAATCCAGAGTTATCACAGATCACAGGCACTGCTACTCTGCCATATTTTTCTGGGAAAACTCATTTGTTCTATTCATTTTTGTGTGTGTTGACACTTAAAACCGGTAACTTATTTTTACAACTGAGACTGAATAGAGGCTATCAAAAATAAAATATTGAAGTAAAACTTAGAAGACTCTTATCTTTGCCTCAGCCCTTCCCAATTTTCCTGAGATTGCCCTTATTAGGTATACTTTTGCAAAAGTCAAGTTTCATCACCACAGAAACCTTTCTTTCTTCAACCTTTTCACTGAAAGTACCCTTTACAGGTTTGCTCTAATGGATGCCTGGATCTCCCTCGAGGACACTACCAACTTCCCCTGCAGCACACTCCTAAGTGGAAGAGGATTTCAGTTAAGTTTTATTTTTGCTTTCTCTACATTTCTCTTATGACCGAGCCTGTAAGTCAAATGGAGTTTGTACTTGTTCTTCATTGTTTTTTCCAGGCTATTCTTGGCCTTATGCAGAGATTTGAATCCCGTGGTATTATGTATTATCCCTTAGAACCTTTCGTCATTCTAATATCTACTCATACCCTGTGTCCTCACTGCTTCTTATCATTTCTTTTTTTTTTTTTATTTAATTGGGTATAGTCACTTTACAGTCTTGAGAGAACCTTCTTGCAACGTTAGTGAGAATGTAAATTGATATTCCCACTAGGGAGAACAGTATGGAGGTTCCTTAAAAACTACAAATAGAGCTACCATGAAAAGTGAAAAATGAAAGTGTTAGTCTCTCATCCACGTCTGACTCTTTACAATCCCATGAACTGTAGCCTGCCAGGCTCCTCTGTCCATGGAATTCTCCAGGCAAGAATACTGGAGTGGATTCCCTTCTCCAGGGAGATCTTCCCAACCCAGGGATCGAACCTGGGTCTCCTGCATTGCAGGCAGATTCCTAATTGTCTGAGCCATATGACCCAGCAGTCCCACTACTGGGCATATAACCTGATAAAAACACAAATCAAAAAGACACATGCATCTCAATGTTGACTGCAGCAATATTTGCAATATCCAGGACATGGAAGTAGCTTAAATGTTTCACTGATTCTTGATGTCTCTAGTTCTCACCTTATTGTTACTTTGCCTATCAGAAGTTTTGACAATTTTAGTCCTTAGTGTGAACAACAAATCTGACCATACCATGGCTTCTTAGTTTCTTGAACTACTGTGAACTTGTCTTGCACACTCCCCGGGCCACTCAGCTCCATAGTCACGACCTGGTCTTGTCATTACCTGTAATAGCAACTCCCCCATAATTTCAATTTCACGCATCACACTCTGTCAGCTCGACTTCCTGACTTCTGGTTCATACTCACCGCCTCAAGCAATCCTACTCAATAAGCCATCATGCCACCGGGACCTATATTTATTGATCTCACATTATGCTCACTTTCCCTAATCAACCGTATATTTTTCTCTTCCATAAAAGCTAAGCTTAAATTCCATGGTTGGTTGTTTTAATGACTCCCCTGCATATACCCTCAACTACACCATTTTTCTTTTATTTTGTCACGCAACTTGGCTATACTCTAATTAAATAATTCTTTACTATTCTAGTCCTGAACTTGAACACTGACATAATGGGAGAAAAACACATAAGCACCCTGCCCAATCTTGTTTCACATTCTCTCTAAACCTTAGTGAAATTCAATTTTCTATTATTTTCTCTCCTACTCTTTTAACAGACTACTCTGTACCTTTCCTGTTCTCCTCAAACATGCATCATCTCTTTCCTCATACTCACATGAAACTGGTGAACTCGCTTCCTAAGTTGTTGAGGAATGAGGTCCAATCACTGTCTTCACACCTACATGCATATTAGCATCTACACCTGCATACTCTGCTTTCACCCCTATTAGTGTGTCAAAGGCCAACGCCTTCACTTGCTGGCAACGGCCCCTCTCCAGCGTCCTGATCTCTAAACAAATTCTCTTTGAAAGAAAAAGATTCTCTCCCTCTGAGTGGACTCAGCCCTTTGCTGAGATACAAGTGCTGACAGTAGGCCTCAGCTAGATGACAGCTTCCCTCACCTCCTGGACCCAGAACCTCTAGGTGCTACACAATTCTAAGTGAGAATCATTCACCCTCCTACTCAAGAACATCTCTCTGGCAATTCTGTACTCTCTATCTAATGCCATTAATTTCCTCTCTCTGCTAGATCACTCCTATCCTGCTGTTACCTATTCCATCCTGAAAATATAATATTTCTTTCCCCTCCTTCCAAAGTGAAAGTGAATTCGCTGTCATGTCCAACTCTTTGTGACCCCATGGACTGTAGCCTACCAGGCTCCTCAGTCCACGGAATTTTCCAGGCAAGAGTACTGGAGTGGGTTGCCATTTCCTTCTCCAGGGGATCTTCCCAACCCAGGGATTGAACCCAGGTGTCCCACACTGCAGGCAGACGCTTTACCATCTGAGCCACCAGGGAAGCCCCCTTCCAGATCCTTACCATTTCTACTTTCCCTATTGCAGCCAAAATTATTCTAAGAATACTTGATAATCATTCTAAATTCACTTTCCCCATTACTCTTAAATTCACTCTAAGTGGATTAGAGTGGGAGATCCCCATTCTCCTTTTCCACTCCACTAAAAGTATTTTTTTAGTGAGGTCATCAATGTTTTCTATTGTAAAAGATAAAGCTGGTTCTCAAAACTTATGTATTTTGGACAAGCTGACACCTCTCTTTTCCTATAAACACAGCTTCATAAATAGTACCCTCTGTTTACTTGACCCAGTCACTCTTCACTACTTCTCACTGCTATCATACCACACATGGTCAAAACAACCATACTATCCAATTTGAATTACAGCAGTAGCTTCTCAGCTGTCTCCCTGCTTCCATGCATGACAAACTTCAAGGATATTCACCACAAATAATGGGAATTATTTTAATAGACATCCATTAAGTTACTTTTCTTCTCTCAACCCTCACTTGTTTTCCATGTCACTCATAGTAAAAAAACAAAAGAAAACAACAACAACAACAAAAAACAAAGTCTTTATAATTTTTGCAAAGAATTTATAACTTCATTTCCTCTCTGATATCATTTTCTTTCTCTCCAGTGTGCTAACTCTGATCTCCTATCACAAGTCTATAATACTGTTTTCTCTAACTTCATTTCTTTGTTCTTAAGATCTTGCTAAAGTTGAAACCCTCATCTCCTGCAAGCCTTCACTGAAGCATCACATTTGCAGTGAGGCCTCTTCTGACCAAATTGTGTAGAACTGTATCTCTCTGCAAGAACTCCCACCTGTCTGCCTTTATTTGCTCCTCAACACTTACTACTTTTCCCCATATTACATTACATTTATGAACTCTCTTACTTTCTAGAATGTAATTTCACTGAAAGCAGGCAGGCTATTTTTTTCTGCCTTGTTCACTGCTTTACCTTCTCAAGTCCCTAGATTGCTTCTAGGCACATAGTAGACAATAAAAATGCATTAAATTGGATTGGAGTCTATGTAACAAACGCTATTCTGGCCCCTGCAACTATAAGGTGAACAAAACATCTTTAATATCTTCATAATTTTCCTGGTGTCTTCTAGTTCATACACTGCAAAGTTTTTTTTTTTATCTAAAAAAACTAAACATGTGTTTTCATATGATACAGCGATAACAGATATAATAATTAGCACAACCATCTTTAATAATAACTTTAGGGGGATAAGTTTTACAAATTAAATGATTAGTGTTCAGGCATAATTTTTAAAATTATTTATATTCTATGTACAATTCATGCTAATGAGATTCTGCCTTTGAGTTGTGTCCTAAAGTTTCTTTTTTGAAAAAAGAGACCAATATAAATTATGAAATTTGGATAATAACGATATGCCAGATGTAGGTACATTGACTGTAACATGTGTGTGACTCTGGGTAGGGCTTCTACAAAAAGGAAGGCTGTCCTTTTGTGGGAACAGGGAGTAATGAGAACTTTGTACTTTCCACTCAATTTTACTCTGAGCCCAAAATGGCTATAAAATATAAATTATATTAATTAAAAAAGGAGAGATATAAATGAATACAATTGTCGATTCTATTTGGAAATAACTATATTTGGTAGTAACATGTCATCTCTGATTGCTGCTGCTGCTGTTGCTAAGTCGCTTCAGTGTGTCTGACTCTGTGTGACCCCATAGATGGCAGCTCACCAGACTCCCCCATCCCTGGGATTCTCCAGGCAAGAACACTGGAGGGGGTTGCCATTTCCTTCTCCAATTCAGGAAAGTGAAAAGTGAAAGTGAAGTCGCTCAGTCGTGTCCAGCTCTTAGCGACCCCATGGACTGCAGCTTTCCAGGCTCCTCCATCCATGGGATTTTCCAGGCAAGAGTACTGGAATGGGGTGCCATTGCCTTCTCTGCCACTGCTGATTGGGAATCACTAATTCCAGTCTAGCTAATAGAGAGTGAGTGTCCTTGGCAATTAGGTAAGTTTAAACCTCACTTTTGACCAGTGTGTTATGCTTGAGTTAATTGTGATGACTGACTTATGTAACTGTTATTAAAACATGCTTGATATGTAATATTATTTGTACCATTTTAGTACATGATGTGCGATTTTTCTGATACACACATATACTTGCAATATACCTAACCAAGATTTTACATACTGCACTTCACTTTTTATTACCTGCACCCCACTTTAGAAATGAGTTTTTAAGTAATATACACACTATTTTTAAATAGGTAATATTATGTGGTAAGCATTTGTTGTATTATAAGACATAGTAATAAGCACATATAAACCCATTTAAGCCACACAATAATTCATACAAGAGTTATGCTTCTGCTGCTGCTGCTAAGTCACTTCAGTTGTGTCTGACTCTGTGCGATCCCATAGACGGCAGCCCACCAGGCTCCCCCATCCATGGGATTCTCCAGACAAGAACACTGTAGTGGGTTGCCATTTCCTTCTCCAATGCAGGAAAGTGAAAAGTGAAAGTGAAGTCGCTCAGTCATGTCCGACCCTCAGCGACCCCATGGACTGCAGCCTTCCAGGCTCCTCCATCCAAGGTACAAGAGTGATAAATAGGCATTAAGATTACAAGCTTAAAGAAAATAAGCATTAAAATTAAAATAGTAAGTAATTCTCTGAAACGTAGACCTTGTTGGAATGAATTGTAAGGATGAGTGTCAACCATAAGACTATCCGATGTTAAAGGATCTTTAGGTTCTTAATGTTTTGTTATACATAATACAACTCTACTTCAAGTTATTTATTAAAAAACAAACAAAAATACCAAAAAGAGAAAAATAACTCAAGCTCAGTAAGTCAAACTCTTGACATTTTAATGTATGTCTTTTTGATTTTACATTTGATTTTCTATAATTCATAATTTGGTAATACTTAATATATTACTTTGTGATAGAACTTTCATACTTAATCTGGCATTCTCAGGCATATCTGATTAAATATTTCTCTTCAGGCATTTTTTTCTCATTCCATTAGCTGAATGTGCTATAGCTTCACTAATTCCCTGCTTTTGACATTTTTCTCTATTTTACTATGATAAATAATCTTGTGACAGATTTTTCTTTCACTTGGATTTCTTAACATGTGCACAGAATAAATTTATACTATTTTTTTTTTTTTACTTTTCTATTTTATTTTTAACTTTACAATATTGTATTGGTTTTGCCATATATCAACATGAATCCGCCACAGGTATACATGTGTTCCCCATCCTGAACCCTCCTCCCTCCTCCCTCCCCTTACCATCCCTCTGGGTTGTCCCAGTGCACCAGCCCCAAGCATCCAGTATTAAAATAAGATGCATTTTATCCATTTCTGCATAAATTCCTAAAGTGTCATCTGAAATGTACCAATCACCAGTTTCAACAATTCATGATTTCTTATTTCCTATAATTTGTCCCAGACTAGATATTACTACTTTTTTGTTGTTGCAGTTGTGTTGCTTTGCACTTGATAATTTTAACAATAGCATGTCAATAAGAAAAAAAAAAAAAAAAAACTTTCTTGTTTCAGATCAATAATGAGGGGAAACATTGTGTATAAGATTATATATGCCACTTATAGTCTTTTCTGCTTTTTTTTTTTAATGTGCTATTCCTTTTTTGTTGTTATTTTATCTGCCTCAAACTTTGATGATTTATAAATGCTTTTAATAGTAAGAATATTATCTTTTGGCTTGCCACATCATTTGTGAACATTTTTATCCTCCAAATTTGTGAAAGCATCATTGTATGTGCATTGTCACACATCACTTTGTGCAATGAAGAATTTAATATTTATTTAGCCACATTTTGGGCATCTCATTTTTGTGCTTAGAAGACCTTCATGATACTAAAATAAGGAAATAATTATATTTCCTTCTAGCATTCTTATGATTTTTCCATTTATTTCTTTGTTCCAACTGGAATGTGTTTACCTTTGAAATATTAGATTAAAAGCTATTATTTTGTATCTAAGTAGGTATAAGTAATTCTTCCAGCTTCAATCATCAATAACTTTCCATAACTGTTGGAAGTTTTATCTCCACTAGAAATAACAATCACTTTTACTAAGCTGACATCTATTATTTTTTTTAAGATTTTTTAAAAATTTTGATGTGGATTGTTTTTAAAGTCTTCAATAAATTTGTTACATGATTGCTTCGTTTTTTTATGCTTTGGTGCTTTGACTACAAAGCATGTGGTATCTTACCTCTTCAATCAGGCATCGAAACCACACCCTCTGCATTAGAAGGCAAAGTCTTAATCACTGGAGCACCAGGGAAATCCCTTGATACCTTCCTCTTGCTTACTTATTTCTTAGAGATTTTATCCTCTTTGTCCTTCTAAGAGGGGACTGTACATGGTAGTCTGTTCTTATGCCTGGAGCTTGGGAATTGGCTTTTGGAAACTTGGTCAACTCATTTAAGGTTAGTCATTGAAACCATAAAACTGGAGAAATAATTTTCTGCATGAATAGGTTGACCTACAAAGAGAGAAATAAAAGAAAAAAATACTTAAAAGGAAGTAGTGATACATTTTATGCCTCGAGGAAAGGAAAGTAAATCAGGGAAAGCAGCTGCCATGGCTCCAGGGTGAGAGTAGGATGCAGTGTTGGCTGAGGGGTACCCTTTTGCCATTCCAATAAATTCTGCTTTTTTCAATTAATGTTATTGATTATTTTCTTCATCAAATGATCTCTGATGAAGCCTCAACCAATTATATTACAGCGTATTTTTTATTTGGATTGTCAATTATTGTGCTCTATTTGTTCCTTCATCAGGACTGCATTGATTTAAGTGGCATTAACTTCTCACTGAATTTGAATAGACAGCAGAAGTCATCATCATATTTTCCTATGAATCTGCATAAACATATATCTTTAGGTAACATAAGTACATATATATATATATTTTAGGGGAAATTCAGTATCATTTTATCTTTTCAGAAAATTAAAACAAAATCCATGAAAATCCTGATTATATTCTCATGTATAAAATAATTCAGTGAGACTGAAGATTTTTTCCAATATTTTATATTGCAAACAAAGATATATATTTCTATGTAAGTTTTTATATTTTCATTGTGTAAGAATCCATGTATGTGTCATGGAAGAGTCACAAAACATTTACTGAATTCCTATGATATTCCAGGCTTTCACCAGGATAGTGGATGGGTAGAGACAAGACTAAGTTTGACACACCCCTAGGCCACAGAGAGTTGATGTCTAGGAGGAGAACAGACATTAGATAATCACCAAGTGAGATGACATTGGAGAGGGAATAGAGAATAGGTGATTTCAGCTTTCATTGGTCAAGATAAGGGATTCAGTGTTTATAAAAAGAGTGATGAAAGTCATTGATGATGAGTTTTAGGCATAGAATTGACATGATCAAATTTATATAAGATATGTTCATGAATACTTACAATTTAGTACTTTATTTTTATTATAATTCCAACTGCTTTACATAGGAAAGCTATTGACTTTTGCAGTATTTGTGTACTGTTTATTTGTAGTAATTTTAAGTTCTAAAAGCTTTTAAATTTTCTAATTTTGATAGTCAAAGTAGATAATAATGTAAATTTATATAATAATAATACTTATAAGCACAATGAGAATAGACCTCTATAGAATGAGAATAGACCTCTATATTTCCTAAGATTGCCTCTAGTTTTCCCCTATTTTTAGTGGCTATCTTTTGCTTTTGCCTACTGCATATTAGATATATTAAAGTTTATAATGTTAGCAATACATATAACATTTGTTAAGTGAAATCTCTTTTGTTTGGCTTAATACAAAAATACTTTAGTTATTTGAAGACATTTAAACCACATTTTAAATAAGATTTTTCTATTTAAAATAAATACTCCTTTATTTAATAATCTATGGCTCAGATGGTAGAGCGTCTGCCTGCAATACAGGAGACCTGGGTTCGATCCCTGGCTCGAGAACATCCCCTGGAGAAGGCAATGGCAACCCACTCCAGTACTCTTGCCTGGAAAATCCCATGGATGGAGGAGCCTGGTAGGCTGCAGTCTACGGGGTCGCAAAGAGTTGGACACAACTGAGGGACTGAGCTGAACTGAACTGCATTATTCAGTGCTCAGTCAGGAAAAAAGAACATACAGAGGGTAGTTCAGAGAGAAATATATTTAATATATGGTATTAGAGGCTTATCTAGCCATTGAGTAAGTTGAAGTACTGAAAATCAGGTAGACCATTAAGAGGAAATTTAGACGTGTCTGGAGCCAATACAAGTCATCACAATGATTCCAGCTGCCTGTGAAACCAAATCACATGTCTCTCAGGAGAACACTTTAGAAGAATACCATGAGAAATGTCAACTAGTAGTAAGTAATCTCAGCTAGTTTCTGCTAACAGAATTCTTAATTTCCTTTGGGGAGAAATTCTTGACCCACTTTTATTCTGTGTAATTTGAGTAAAACTGAGATCTCAAATTCAGTTTCTATCTGTAAGAATGTTACCAGTGACTGATCACAGTGATGAGCTGAGAGTTCTCCATGTTACCAGGGCAGGTTGATTAGTCCCACTATATATATTTAACTACAATGAACTATTTTCACTGAGGACTTATTAATTTAACAGGTGATTCTTAGACTGATGTTGTCCATCATGGTCACCATATGGAAAAACTGGCTGAATAGAAGCCCAACATAAAGGAACACAGATAAAGTTGAGGAGTTGTACTTATAATAATTTTTTTAAAAAATGATTTAAGCAATATGTGGAGCTAAGTTTAGAACTGTATTTCTGTACTATATTATTCAGTTTTGTTTAAGCCATCTGACATGAATTTATGCATTTCTACTAAAAATACCAACTACTATACCTATTAAATATACTTTTATATATTTTTTAAAAAGACTTGACTTTTTATTATTATATTCTAGATTTCTGTATCCAGATTACACATTTAGAATATTTTGTGCTGCCATTTTAAAGTTCTATATGATGTTAAAATAATAATGTTACATCAATTATAAAGTTCTCTATAATTTGTCACATTTTAAAAGCTTCTACTGAGATTCTTTAATTAAATAACTTTATTAGCTTTAAATTAATAACTTAAAATACTATTGTAACCAGATATCTGTTTGCAGATAAATTCTCTTTTTTTAAATTATTTATTTTTACTTGGAAGATAATTGCTTTACAATTTTGTATTGGTTTCCACCATACATCAACATGAATCAGCCATAGGTATCCATATGTCACCTCCCTTTTGAACTTGAGAAAGTCTTTATCAATTTAAAATTACATTTGAAGGTTACCATTTTTTTTAGGCTTTCTATTTCTAAATGAATCGGTTTTTGAAATTCGTATCATTCTATTTACAGAGATTTTCATGTATATGAGCTTACCAACTGATTAACTTTCCTTGTGTTTGTTTCTGCTGCTTTTTAAATTTTATTCTAGAATTTATTTCAGGATTTTGGGACTGTAATAATAGAGTTTCCCTAGGGAACAAATGTCTCCTATTAGGAAAATCTTAGAATATATCATCTCATGGACAGATGTCAAATGGGAGACAGTTGCTAAGGTGTGATTCTGACACATGGCAAACAACCCACTGGAAGCCAACACGGATAGGTGGAAGGAAATGAGTATTTCTACCCCCTTGTTAGCACTATCTGGTCTATTTCATTCTTTCCTTTATTTCAATACTCAGGCACTTTGTAACTTGAGCTGCTAATTTCTCTCTTTTATTTTCTCTTTCCTGACATATCTCTTCTCATCCTGTTAGTACTACTAGACTGTTTTAAGGTTGACTGTTGGCTTGAGTTAATACAAACATTTTATTCTATGGACTTTCCATTCAAGATGACATATGTGAAATTGCTGTTGGTCATTCAAAGAATTAACTGTTTCTAACAAAGTGAGCAGGAGGCCAGTTATCTTTCCTCACTATGACACTAGGCACAAATTAAATAACAATAAGGAGAGGAATATAGAAGTGACATTGCGTGGAGCCAAAAGTAAAAGTCAATATATTGCTTAAACTATCACATAGGCACAAAGCCAAGATCAAATGGACTGGGTCCCAAAGAATATATATAAGTAAATATTCATTAAACATCAGGATGTATATATTTAGATTAATAGCAAGTACTTTTTAATGGACAGGGAAGCCTGGCGTGCTGCGATTCATGGGGTCGCAAAGAGTCGAACACGACTGAGCGACTGAACTGAACTGAACTGAACTTTTTAATTATTTCTCTTTAAGTAAAATATACTGTTCCTTGGTTTTTATGAATTTGAGGACTTAGAGAGTCCAACTTCTTCTACAAAAGGACATTCGATTTCAATTATTATTAACTGAAAAACATGATTTGTGTGTGTGTGTGTGTGTGTGAGTGTGGCTGGCTGTATGGCTTGCAGAAACTAGTTCCCCAGTCAGAGACTGAAAAACTGGGCCTTAGCCATTTTTAAATGATGCATAAAAATTAAATATATAAATTACGTACATGTGCGTATCTAGCATGTGCACTTAAATTTATATTTTCTTCTGTATATATATATATATTTATTTATTTATTTATATAAAAAATATATATATTTTATAAATAAAAGAAATTTCACCCAATTGATTACCTTCTATTTCAAATCAATTCAACCTCTCAAGTTTTTTTTTTAATTATTCCATTTCTAGCTATAGAAATAATATGATATGATACTGAATCTCTCCTACTTTTCAGGCTTATTGATGGAAAATTTTGCTTTGCTTCTTTTTGAAAGACAGTTCTGTATGTTTCCAGAGATTAATTTGAAGATAAGCTATAGACACAAGATGCTATTGTTAATACAAGAAATAAAGTAGTAATTTTCCGTAGCACACAGAGAAGGTGTATGAGTAAAATACGTTTCTATTTCAGGGTTTTGCAGGAAGTCAAATATTATTATATTTTAAGTGTTATTGGTAACACATATGAAAGTGTTTTAAGCAAAAGAAATGGCACAATAGGCTCCACTGGGCCATTCAGAATCCTCTGTCACTGAACCTACAGATCAAGAAGTGGGTTACTCTTTTGGCCTATTGATCCTGATTATCAAGAGGAAAATACATTGTTGTACTATAGTGAGTGCAGAGAAAAACATTCCTTGAACCCGTGTGATCACCTCAGTTATTACTATGTTAGTGGAAGACAGGACAGATCAGAAACAGACAAGAATAATGAGGACCCTGATCCTCAAGACTGAAGTTCTGGGTCATTTCCTCAAGTCAAAAATCCTGAAAAGGTTTAATGATCTCTAAGAAAAAAAGGAATAGGATATGAACAGTTTAATAAATAAGTTATAAAGACCAACTCTGGTCTTGTAAATAATAGCTGATATGAAGACTATGCAAAAGTATTAACACACATTTCACTTACTATATGTATGCATTATAAATAATAGTATATATTATACCTACACATTTATATTTATATTACATAAATTTTCCTCCATCTTGTTTGCCTTTACTTTATAAACATTTTGTGATAGTGACCATCGTTATGATTTAATGTTCAGGTTTACAGTTATTAAAGTCATACAGTGATCAAAGGGCTTCCCAGATAGGAGACTAGTAAAGAATCTACCAGCCAATGCAGAAGATGCAGGAGATGCAGGTTCAGTTCCTGGGATGAGAAGAACCCCTGGAGTAGAAGATGGCAACCTGCTTCAGTATTCTTGCCTTCAAAATTCCAATGGACAGAGACCTCGATGGGGTATAGTACATAGGGTGGAAAAGAGTTGGAAACAACTGAGTGACTGAGAACATACAGCACATGATGATAAAATGAGAATGAGAATGAATGTTAACAGAAATAGAAGAGCAACCAATGGATTTTATATATCTTCTTTTGGGCAAACAATTAGCATGTTTTTATTAACATGCAGGAGACTTCATTACATTAGATGGGAATGTGTTGTTTTCCTGATGTTTTTGTCACATTTAAATATATATCAGTATTCTGGCCTAGAGAATTCCAAAGGGGTTGCAAAGAGTCGGACACAATTGAGCGACTTTCACTTTCTTTTTAAAAGTGGTGTGTATTGATGTTTAATAGTAAACAGGTTGCTGTTGTTGCTATTCAGTTATTCAGTTGTGTTTGACTCTTTGCCACCCCAGGGACTGCAGCACACCAAGCTTCCCTGTCCATCACCATTTCCCAGAGCTTGCTCAAATTCATGTCCATCAAGTCAGTGATGCCATTCAACCATCTCATCCTCTGTCATCCCCTTCTCCTCCTGCCTTTAATCTTTCCCAGCATCAAGGTCTTTCTGAGTCAGTTCTTCACATCAGGTGGCCAAAGTATTGGAGCTTCAGCATCAGTCCTTCCAATGAATATTCAGGACTGATTTCCTTTAGGATGGACTGGTTGGATCTCCTTGCAATCCAAAGGATTCTCAAGAATCTTCTCCACCACCATAGTTCAAAAGCACCAATTCTTTGGTATTCAGCCTTCTTTATGGTCCAACTCTCATATCCATACATGACTACTGGAAAAACTGTAACTTTGACTAGAAGAAACTTTGTCAGCAAAGTAATGTCTCAGCTTTTTAATACAATGTCTAGGTTTGTCATAGCTTTTCTTCCAAGGAGCAAGTGTCTTTTATTTTCATGACTGCAGTCACCATCTGCAGTGATTTTGGAACCCAAGAAAATAAAGTCTGTCACTGTTTCTATTGTTTGCTATGAAGTAATGGGACTGGATGCCATGATCTTAGCTTTTTAATGTTGAGTTTTAAGCCAGCTCTTTCATTCTACTCTTTCACCTTCATTAAGAGGCTCTTTAGTTCTTTGTTTTCTGCCATAATAGTGATGCCATCTGCATATATGAGGTTATTGATATTTCTCCTGGCAATCTTGGTTGATTCCATCTTGTGCTTCATCCAGCCTGACATTTAACATGATGTACTTTGCATATAAGATAAATAAGCAGGGTGACAATATACAGCCTTGATGTTCTTTCCCAACTGGGAACCAGTCTGTTGTTCTGTGTCCAGTTCTAAGTGTTGCTTCTTGACCTGCATACAGGTTTCACAGGAGGCAGGTAAGGTGGTCAGGTATTCCCACAATGCTTCAAAGTGGTGCATATTAATGGTTAATAGTAAGGAGGTACAATTTATAGTTACCTATTAATTTAATTATAAAGTACAATTTTAATAGTAAAGAAGTATATCTGGTATAATGTGTGATGTACTAGATGTTGTCTATCAGGTTTTGGCAACCTTTTCAACCCCTTGTAGTTAACTGAATAGCTCAGAGTCTTGAAAGCTGATGAAAACCATATTGCCTAGATTCTGTTACTCAGAGTCTACGCAAGATGTGGTTTTGCTCCATGAGCTTCACTGACAGGAAATCTGCAGTGATGCCAAGAAGGCAGAGGATGCTGTTCTTGGAGTGATTGCAGTCAAGGACTGTGCTGTAACAGGTAGGACTGTTTGGGGGGCCAGAACCACATCTTCTGACTGTGCAATGATTTACAGTAGCAGACAGCAGATACAGAAGCACCACTGGCTGCAGTGAGAGCAGTTTTCCAAACATCTGGACTGTAATCGTGGTGGCAAGATCTGGTAAGCAAGTATCATATTTCCACAGCATGTCTGTTTTCTCCTCTAGCCCTCCAGGGATATTGTGCACCAAATTTCCTATCGGTCATCCATTCTTAAGTAAATGAAAAACCCAGAGTTTTCTGTTTTCACTGTGAATTATGATTCCTATAAACATTTTTCAACCATGTGTTACACATATATCAATGGCTTCAGAATTTATTTACAATTTGTCAGGGAGAAATACTGGCATTATAGGACTAGATCAATAACATTTGTTTTATGGTTGATAAGAAATGTAATTATTTTAGTAGACTGAGCATACAAATCTCTATTTTAATAGATATAAATGTAGATATATAAATATATATATATATACACACACACAATTAGTTCTATTTGGTCTATGTTCATAAAATATTAGATTTTAGCATTTGGAGTATATCTGAGATCACTACAGAGCCACAGGATATCAAAATGCTTATTTTATTTCAAAATGTGGAAATATAAATCCTTAGGTAAACTCAACAATGTTTCTATTATTTGTCTTAATTCTGTATTAGACAGTTATTAACATGAAATTATGAATTGTAGAGCCAAACATATACTGTACTATTTTATTAAATATTACACACTATTTAAATCTCATGGCAATATTTTTCAGATTTTTATAGAGATAGATTTATGCTATCTTTAGATTTTCATAGATTTCTTCAGCCTCAACTCAAGTTTCTAACGTCAAGTCTGTACAGTAGACACAGTAGCAGTCTACTCAAGCTTGTTCCGTGAGCTTGAAGTTGCCTTTAGCGATGGCATATCTCTTGTGGGCTGATTGGCTGTCCTGTCTATCATTTCCATGGATGCCATTTCATTTTTATGCCTTGCACTGCTATAAATGTCATTTATTTTGTTTCAGAGAAAAGATATTTCTATCTTTTTCAAATTTCAACACGTTAGTATAATTTCAAAATACATATCCTAGAGCTACAAAATATATTAATGGGATTCTAAATGTTTGATAGTCATTAAAAATACTTTTATCTGTATTTAAATACCTAGGTACAGCTTAAAACATTCAAGTCTGTAACAGTTTTTCAACTAGGTCTATACAGACACATATACAAGAGCACAATCATGTTAAAAAGGTTTTTGTTTGAGATGAATCACTTATCACATTTTCATGTTTCCTTTTAAGACTTTTTTTCTGATAAGGTGAGAGAGTCTTTCACTATGATCAGCATGGCGTGACATGCAGGGAATTTAGGACCTTTAAATCTTAAATCATCTTGAGAGCTTTCACATTTTAGAGCAAAGCATGGTATCAAAAACATTATGAGATACTTTCTGATAGCTTGAGAAGTGAAAGTGAAAGTCGCTCACTTGTGCCTAACTCTGTGACCCCAGGGACTGTACAGTCCGTGGAATTCTCAAGGCCAGAATACTGGACTGGGTAACCATTTCCTTATCCAGGGGATCTTCCCAACCCAGGGATCTGATACCTTGCCATCTATTAAAGCTAGTTTCTTTCCTAAAATACTCAAACAAACAACATGTATGGTAGATTTAGGCTTTAAAAGTTTGTTGTTGATGGGATATAGGTAATTGATGTGCTGTGTATTCATGCATGCATGTTTTAATGCACTTTATTCAATTTAAATTACTACTTGAAAGGGAAATAATAAAATTAGCTGCTCTTAGTTTCTAAATAAAAATAACATTTATGTCAATCTAAGACAGAGCTCAACATTCAGAAAACTAAGATCATGGCATCTGGTCCCATCACTTCATGGCAGATAGATGGGGAAACAGTGTCAGACTTTATTTTGGGGGGCTCCAAAATCACTGCAGATGGTGACTGCAGCCATGAAATTAAAAGACATTTACTCCTTGGAAGGAAAGTTATGACCAACCTAGATGGCATATTCAAAAGCAGAGACATTACTTTGCCAACAAAGGTCCGTCTAGTCAAGGCTATGGTTTTTCCTGTGGTCATGTATGGATGTGAGAGTTGGACTGTGAAGAAAGCTGAGCACCGAAGAATTGATGCTTTTGAACTGTGGTGTTGGAGAAGACTCTTGAGAGTCCCTTGGACTGCAAGGAGATCCAACCAGTCCATCCTAAAGGAGATCAGTCCTGGGTGTTCATTGCAGGGACTGATGTTGAAGCTGAAACTCCAATATTTTGGCCACCTCATGTGAGGAGTTGACTCATTGGAAAAGGCTCTGAAGCTGGGAGGCACTGGGGGCAGGAAGAGAAGGGGACGACAGAGGATGAGATGGCTGGATGGCATCACCAACTCGATGGACATGAGTTTGAGTGAACTCCGGGAGTTGTTGATGGACAGGGAAGCCTGGCGTGCTGAGGTTCATAGGGTCACAGTCAGATACGACTGAGCAACTGAACTGAACTGAACTGAAGACACCATGGAGAGAGGTAGATATTGCTTGAAAACATGCCTTGTCATAGAAATATTTATTAATAGGCAATATATGCCCAAATGATATAACAAATTAAGTGTGGTTTTGATTTCCACTTGTTAATTTTAGTGGCAAACTGCTTTCATATGTTCACATCTCAACATTAACTCTAGAATAAAAATGTGAATTACTAAATGCTGATTCTGTACATCCTAAGTTTAACTATGAGTATTCTGTACCTACTTTGGAAAATAAATACTTCTGAAAAATAATATTATATTTATTTTTCAAGATAATGAGATAGTAGATTTTAGTAAGTTGGCCATGATCATATGCAGAGTGGTAGGTACTGAATGTTTTGACAGTAGCAAAACTTCCAAATATGAATAAAGAGATGATTGCTACTTAAAATGTTTTAGATAGGAAATTGCAATATTCAAAATTCTTTTTATTTTTATTTTTGTAAAAATAGTTTCTTGTAGACTCAAAAGAGCTCAAATGTTTGGATTGCTGATATTCTCTGATCTATTTGTTATGTTGGTCTTCCCTGGTGGCTAAGTAGTAAAGAATTGATTGCCAATGCAGTAGATGGAGGTTCAATCCCTGGGTCAGGAAGATCCCTTAGAGAAGGAAGTGGCAACCCACTCCAGTATTCTTGCCTGGGAAATCCCATGGACAGAGATGCCGGGTGGGCTATAGTCCATGGGGTCACAAAGAATCAGAAACAACTTTAGCAAATAAACATTTATTATTTTACATGATTCATAAATAGTTTGCAGTACTAATTATATCATAGTTCAAGACAAAAAATGCTTTCCCAAATCCTTCTATAATTCTTATATTTTTACTTGTGGCTATGACCTGCGACGACCGGTGCGCTAAGTGCAGGCAGCTGCGGCGACTGGTGTGCTAAGCACGGCCAAGAGGAGCCACCCCACATCCGAGGTCAGGGGCAGCAGCCAAGAGTACCAGACTGGGACGGCACAGCAATTGCTGAGAGGAGCTACCCCGCGTCTGAGGTAAGGGGGAGCGGCCAAGAGGAAATACCCAGCGTCCCAGGTCAGGGGTGGCGATGAGAGGAGTTACCCCGCATCCGAGGTCAGGGACGGCGGCCGGGAAGAGCAACCCATGCCCGAGGCCAGGGGTGGTGGCCAGAAGGACCAACCAGGACCAACCCCACGTCCAAGGAGCCATGGCTGCACAGGCACAGGAGGGCCTAGAGAAGCTATCCCACGTTGAAGGTCAGGAAGGGCGGCAGTGAGGAGATACCACTTGTCCAAGGTAAGGAGCAATGGCTGCTCTTTGCTGGAGCAACCGTGAAGAGATAGCCCACAACCAAGGTAAGAGAAACCCAAGTGAGATGGTAGGTGTTGCAAGAGGGCATCACAGGGCAAACACACTGAAACTATACTCACAGAAAACCAGTCAATCTAATCACACTAGGACCACAGCCTTGTCTAACTCAAGGAAACTAAGCCATGCCCGTGGGGCAACCCAAGATGGGCGGGTCAGGGTGCAGAAATCTGACAGAATGTAGTCCACTGGAGAAGGGAATGGCAAACCAGTTCAGTATTCTTGTCTTGAGAACCCCATGAACAGTATGAAAAGGCAAAATGATAGGATACTGAAAGAGAAACTCCCCAGGTCAGTAGGCGCCCAATATGCTACTCGAGATCAGTGGAGAAATAACTCCAGAAAGAATGAAGGGATGGAGCCAAAGCAAAAAGAATACCCAGCTGTGGATGTGACTGGTGATAGAAGCAAGGTCCGATGCTGTAAAGAGCAATATTGCACAGGAACCTGGAACGTCAGGTCCATGAATCAAGGTAAATTGGAAGTGGTCAAACAAGAGATGGCAAGAGTGAATGTCGACATTCTAGGAATCAGTGAACTGAAATGGACTGGAATGGGTGAATTTAACTCATGACCATTATATCTACTACTGCGGGCAGGAATCCCTCAGAAGAAATGGAGTAGCCATCATGGTCTACAAAAGAGTCCAAAATGCAGTACTTGGATGCAATCTCAAAAACGACAGAATGATCTCTGTTCGTTTCCAAGGCAAACCATTCAATATCACAGTAATCCAAGTCTATGCCCCAACCAGTAATGCTGAAGAAGCTGAAGTTGAACAGTTCTATGAAGACCTACAAGACCTTTTAGAACTAACACTCATAAAGGATGTCCTTTTCATTATAGGGGACTGGAATGCAAAAGTAGGAAGTCAAGAAACACCTGGAGTAACAGGCAAATTTGGCCTTGGAGTACGGAATGAAGCAGGGCAAAGACTAATAGAGTTTTGCCAAGAAAATGCACTGGCCATAACAAACACCCTCTTCCAACAACACAAGAGAAGACTCTATACATGGACATCACCAGATGGTCAATGCCGATATCAGATTGATTATATTCTTTGCAGCCAAAGATGGAGAAGCTCTATACGGTCAGCAAAAACAAGACCAGGAGCTGACTGTGGCTCAGACCATGAACTCCTTAATGCCAAATTCAGAATGAAATTGAAGAAAGTAGTGAAAACCACTAGACCATTCAGGTATGACCTAAATCAAATCCCTTATGATTATACAGTGAAAGTGAGAAATAGATTTAAGGGCCTAGATCTGATAGATAGAGTGCCTGATGAACTATGGAATGAGGTTCGTGACATCATACAGGAGACAGAGATCAAGACCATCCCCATGGAAAATAAATGCAAAAAAGCAAAATGGCTGTCTGGGGAGGACTTACAAATAGCTGTGAAAAGAAGAGAAGCGAAAAGCAAAGGAGCAAAGGAAAGATATAAGCATCTGAATGCAGAGTTCTAAAGAATAGCAATCAATGCAAAGAAATAGAGGAAAACAACAGAATAGGAAAGACTAGAGATCTCTTCAAGAAAATCAGAGATACCAAAGGAACATTTCATGCAAAGATGGGTTCGATAAAGGACAGAAATGGTATGGACCTAACAGAAGCAGAAGATATTAAGAAGAGATGGCAAGAATACACAGAAGAACTGTACAAAAAAGATCTTCACGACCCATATAATAATGATGGTGTGATCACTGACCTAGAGCCAGACATCCTGGAATGTGAAGTCAAGTGGGCCTTAGAAAGCATCACTATGAACAAAGCTAGTGCAGGTGATGGAATTCCAGTTGAGCTATTCCAAATCCTGAAAGATGATGCTGTGAAAGTGCTGCACTCAATATGCCAGCAAATTTGGAAAACTCAGCAGTGGCCACAGGACTGGAAAAGGTCAGTTTTCATTCCAATCCCAAAGAAAGGCAATGCCAAAGAATGCTTAAACTACCGCACAATTGCACTCATCTCACACACTAGTAATGTTCAAAATTCTCCAAGCCAGGATTCAGCAATATGTGAACCGTGAACTTCCTGATGTTTAAGCTGGTTTTTGAAAAGGCAGAGGAACCAGAGATCAAATTGCCAACATGTGCTGGATCATGGAAAAAGCAAGAGAGTTCCAGAAAAACATCTATTTCTGCTTTATTGACTATGCCAAAGCCTTTGTGTGGATCACGATAAACTGTGGGAAATTCTGAAAGAGATGGGAATACCAGACCACCTGACCTGCCTCTTGAGAAATTTGTATGCAGGTCAGGAAGCAACAGTTAGAACTGGACATGGAAGAACAGACTGGTTCCAAATAGGAAAAGGAGTACATCAAGGCTGTATATTGTCACCCTGTTTATTTAACTTATATGCAGAATACATCATGAGAAACTCTGGACTGGAAGAAACACAAGATGTAATGAAGATTGCTGGGAGGAATATCAATAACCTCAGATATGCAGATGACAGCACCCTTATGGCAGAAAGTGAAGAGGAACTAAAGAGCCTCTTGATGAAAGTGAAAGTGGAGAGTGAAAAAGTTGGCTTAAAGCTCAACATTCAGAAAACAAAGATCATGGCATCTGGTCCCATCACTTCATGGGAAATAGATGGGGAAACAGTGTCAGACTTTATTTTGGGGGGGCTCCAAAATCACTGCAGATGGTGATTGCAGCCATGAAATTAAAAGATGTTTACTCCTTGGAAGGAAAGTTATGACCAACCTAGATGGCATATTCAAAAGCAGAGACATTACTTTGCCAACAAAGGTCCGTCTAGTCAAGGCTATGGTTTTTCCTGTGGTCATGTATGGATGTGAGAGTTGGACCGTGAAGAAAGCTGAGCACCGAAGAATTGATGCTTTTGAACTGTGGTGTTGGAGAAGACTCTTGAGAGTCCCTTGGACTGCAAGGAGATCCAACCAGTCCATTCTGAAGGAGATCAGCCCTGGGATTTCTTTGGAAGGAATGATGCTAAAGCTGAAACTCCAGTACTTTGGCCACCTCATGCGAAGAGTTGACTCATTGAAAAAGACTCTGATGCTGGGAGGGATTGGGGGCAGGAGGAGAAGGGGACGATGGAGGATGAGATGCCTGGATGGCATCACTGACTCAATGGACGTGAGTCTCAGTGAACTCTGGGAGTTGGTGTTGGACAGGGAGGCCTGGCATGCTGCGATTCATGGGGTCGCAAGTAGTCGGACACGACTGAGAGACTGATCTGATCTGATGCCTTAGATTAGTAAAAAATTACAATTTTTCTCAAAGTTAATTAAAGTTCTAAAGCTCGGGATGGAAATGTCATGCTAAGCTGGTTTTAAAACAGTGTGAAATTCTACAGCTGAAAACAAAGCACTCAGGACAAAATAAACCATGGTTACTGTGGAAATCAAAAATTTTACCTTTCGTTTAGACTTTCATTAATGTTTATTGGGTCTTTTTTTGTATGCTGACAGTCATGTTTCCTCTCCACAAATAGATTCAAGACTCTATAATATTCAAAGGTAATACTGGAATATTGTTTTCAGATGCAAACTACAAAGGTCTTTCTGTGTGCCTGAACTTCTCTGAGAGAACTATAAATAAGCAGGGTATAATGTTCTTACTAAAGACTGACAGATCAATATTTTTGATAGTAATAATTTGTACTCATAATATCCAAACACCCTCTCAAGCAATTTTTATGAAGAAAGGATTTTAAGTTAATGGCAAGCATTATGGTATATCACTTCTAGAAATCATAGCACATTCATGGTCTTCAGTGGTAATGGATTTTAACTATTTCCTTTTTCTTATAAGTGATAACCAGAGAGATTGCATATGTGACTTTTCAGAATGAGGGACTCATTCTCCTAATTTCAGAAACAGACTTATTTGTTTCCTTATTCAGTTTTAGTGTAAAGATTTGAGAATACTTTAGGTAAATAATTAAGTAATGAAAAAAAAAATGGAGATATGACAATAAAAATACCTTAAAGTCTGAGCAGATAAGAGTAAGGCTATCATGAACAAGCCATAGAGAAGTTTAAATATTAGTTCAAAAGGAAGGTAAGTAAGTACACAGATGCAGATTGAAAGTTACTTTGTAATTAACAGTCTAGAGTTTGAGGTCAAGTTCTAAGCCTGCAATTCAGCAGCTGCCTGAATCTGGGCAAATTGCTTTACTCTCTATGCTGTTCTTTTCCATATTCATAAACTCCACATTTCTAGCTGCATAGAATTCTTGTGAGAAACAAGAGCATACAAAAAAAGGCAAAGCTCAGTACCTTGTACATGGTAAGCACTCAGTACATTTCAACTCTTCTCATAATTACTTCCCACAGGCAGCACTAGTGGTAAAGAATCATCTGCCAGTGCAGGAGATGCAGGAGAACAGGTTTTGATGCCTGTGTTGGGAAGATCCCCTGAAGAAGGAAATGGCAACCCTCTCCAGTATTCTTGCCAAGAAAATCCCATGAATGGGGGAGCCTAGAGGGCTACAGTCCATGGGGTCCTTAAGAGTCAGACATGACTGAACACACACACATAAGAATATTTTGGAGACCATAAAAAGTTATGAGATACCCTTAACATTTTGAGGTATTTTCATGGGAATCAAGTAGTTCCCTTCACAAAATTATCAAAGGACATCAAAGTAATATCTATTTTATTTACATGGCACAGCTATTTATAAATTTAAATACATATGCAATTTTAATATAAATTGAAGGTATGTATAACATTTTAATTTTTTCAGTACTTCCTGCAGGTTTGGTTTCTACAGAGAATAGACATTGTAAAACTGGTAAAATTTTTCCTGTAATACTTAAGTATACTCTGTGCTTTATTATTAGTCTAAAAAGGTTTTGGTAAACTGAGTATCATTTAAATTTTTCACCATTTGACTATACTGATTTCCTGAGCTTCCAATGACGTTTTTGCCAAAGAACCAAGAAACTGATGTATGCACATTATAAATCTAGCAATTCTTTAACTCTCACACAGGAAAATGTTAGGTAAGGGAATTTATCTTTGTAACAACTAAAAATGAATTTTTACTTAAATTTTGAACTTTAGTTATCATAATATTCAATCTCCTTATTATTTGTAAACGTAGCTTCTCCTAAGTTAATCCTTTATCTTGCCAACAAAGGCCCGTATAGTCAAAGCTATGTTTTTGTTTTCTTTTTTTTTTTTCTTTCAGTAGTCATGTATGGATATGAGAGTTGGACCATAAAGAAGGCTGAGTGCAGAAGAATTGATGCTTTTGAACTGTGGTGTTAGAGAAGATTCTAGAGAGTCCCTTGGACTGCAAGGAGATCAAACCAGTCAATCCTAAAGGAAATCAATCCTGAATATTTATTGGAAGGACTGATGCTGAAGCTGAAACGCCAATAATTTGGCCACCTAATGTGAAGAGCCAGCTCATTAGATAAAACCCTGATGCTGGGAAAGATGGAAGGCAGGAGGAGAATGGGATGACAGAGGATAAGATGGTTGGATGGCATCACCAATTCAATGAACATGAGTTTGAGAAAGCTCCAGGAGACAGTAAAGGACAGGGAAGCCTGGAGTGCTACATTCCATGGGGTCACAAAGAGTTGGAGCTGACTGAGTGACTGAACAAAAGAAAGATTCTGAGAGAGATGCAATTTAAAAATTGAGCTTGCAGAATGCATAAAATAAAATAAAACTATGGGAAAATACAATAAAAACAAAGCATATTAGAAACAGCATTTCAGTATAATTAGCAAGGCATCCAAAAAGTTTAAAAAGCATGAGTAGAACTTGAGTAAGTAGCAAAATCTAAATATATAAATTAGAAAGGACAAAGAAATAAACTCAATATTAGAGAAAATGATAAATATGTCAAAGAAAGAAGATTTGAATGTGCATATATAATAATTATGATATCAAAGAAAAGATGACAGAAAAACATGAAGTGAAAAAATGAAAGACAGTTATTCTAAAACAGATATGAATCTGAAGACTACAAGACTATACCTTATACTAAGACAAATTAATGCAAAAGATTTAAGAATTTTCTTTATGATATTAGTTATCTTAAGAGATGCATAGCTTTTGGGAAGGGAAAGTAAATTAATTAAAAAATAAAAAAAGAGTAATTAAAAAATAAAAAAAGAATTTGAGTCCAGTGAAAAATAAAATATTTTAAGTATAACAAATAAGAACAAAGATTAAAAATAATAGAAAGACAGAAATGGAGATCGTTTGTCTTCAGGTTTATTTACAAGGCTAAACTAAGAGATATTGCTGCAATATTCACGTTTTTATTTTTTATTTATTCTTTATTGAGTTGTAACTGACATATAATCATATGTGTTTGGGAGGGGTTTTTGGCCATGCTGAACAACTTGCTGAATCTCAGTTCCCCAACTAGGAATTGAAACACAGGCCATGGCAGTAAAAGTCCCCAGTCCTAACCACTAGACCACCAGGAAACTCCCTTTATAATGTTATCTTATAAAGGGCATGACTCAGGACATTTGTATTGTACCATATAGTTTTCTTAAAACCCGAAAATATGAGTGGATAAAACAGTCAGCATAATTTTTTTTAGGAGAAAACCTAGTGGACTAAATTATGCTAACCAAAAGTAATGAACTCTAGAGTCCAGAATATTTAATTATTTAAAATAAATGATTAAAACTGTTATAAATAGTGCTCTCAAATATACAAGTAAGAAAAAATGTGCAAAGTATTGCTTCAGAGAAAAATTTTACAGTAAAAGGTGATGAATTATAAACATGCTCCTCACCTTTACACTTGTTTGGTATGGGAAAAAATAAACATCTCTTCAATTCATTAAAGTAATAAAGGCTAATTAGTACCTGATATGCTCAAGATGCTATTTACTGGGGATAAACTTGATATCATTCATCTTAGATAGCTTTCACTCTGTGTGGAGGCTTGGAGAGGAGATAAAAACAACGAACATAAAGAATAAGTAAATTTTATGCTATGTTAGAAAAGACAAGTTCTACAAAGTGAAATAAAGCAGAAAAGGCAGATGGTGGTGCATGGGTGCTATTAGAGATTATTCTGGGTGCCCTCACAGAGAACGTGCTGGTTGAGAAAAGACCGCAAGAAGAAAGAGAGTAAACCATGCATAAAGTTGAAGGAGAAGCAAATGTCAAAAGGAACAACCAAAACAAAAATAAGTGCTCATGTCTGAGTCCATGGCAAAAAGGTTCACGAGACTAAGGTGGAGAGAGCCAAGAGGGAATTAGTCTGAGAGCGCTCAGGCTATTTTTGAACCTTAAAAGGAAGCTAATGTGAGAGTCTCCACTTTCTCTGTTTTCTTGATGGGGGATCACCAAAACTGAGCAAATTTGAAATAGGAGTAGAAAACAAGAAAAGCTCTTTGTTTTTATTAACGCTCCCCCCACCATGAGGGTGGATATTTTAAGAAATAACACTTTGAAAATGAAAGAAAACACCTTCTCGAGGAAATATTTTCCTTTTTAAAAATTTTTTTATTATTATTATTTTTTTTACTTTACAATATTGTATTGGTTTTGCAATCTATTATTTAAACAAGAGCATTTATTTAAATGTGGGAAAATCTTCTTGCTGAACCCCATAGTTTGTAGATTTAAGAACACTAGCTTTATATCCCTATGACTTGATGCAATTGTCAAGAGAAGAAAAATATGTTTTGTATCAGCTATCATGACTCTCTTCCTGTTGCATATGTGTATGTTGAAATGTGCTTTTCTGCATCTAACCCTTTCCTTATATAAGAAAGATATAGTGTTAATTTCCTATCTGTCTGAAATTCTTCTCACATCTACTGTCATTCATCCTATTCTATTTTTCCCTGCTCTGGGGAAGATTTCAAGATTCAAAATTTCAAAATTAATCATAATTTCTAATATATGGACAGAAATGTTTATTTTAAAACTTTTCATGTTTTATCTTTGATAATTGGATGATTCTGGAGAGATTAGGGTGATATTAGATTTAAATAGGGCTTCCTAGGTGGCGCTAGTGGTAAGGAATTCGTCTGCCAATGCAGGAGATGCAAGAGACGTGGGTTCAGTCCCTAGCTCGGGAAGATCCCCTAGAATAGGAACTCGCAACCCACTCCAGTTCTTGCCTGGAAAATCCCATGGGCAGAGGGACTGGTGGGCAACACTCCATGGGGTTGCAAAGAGTCAGACATGACTGAGCAACTATTAGATTTAAATTAACTCTATGATGTTCACTAATTTTATCCCCAATGTTAATATAATATTAATACAATATTTTATTTAATAGAAGACTATGGTTTAACTTCTCATGATTTATATTTTTAAATGATTCCAGTTCTAAAGTAGGCTAAAATTAATTCCACAGTTTATCTCAAAAATATCAAATTGGGTTCAACTGACTAAATTTAAAATAATAGGCAACTTTTTAAAATGTTTAATACTGTGAGTGTTATAAATGCTATACTGAACTTGAATTTTTAGATGTTTAGTCAACTAAAACTTTGGACCAATTTTAAATCAAATTCATTATTAAATATTTTGTCACATTGATATTTTCAAAATAAAATGATAAAGACAACAGTCACTAATCATAGCTTTAAATTAAATTCCCTGATTTTAATTTTATGTATAAAATATCTACAGTTTATTTAAGAACTTACATATGTTTTTAAATGTCTGGTCCTGTGGTGATGGAAAAGACTCCTGAAAGTCCCTTGGACAGCAAGGAGATCAAACCAGTCAATCTTAAGGGAGATCAAAACTGAATAATTACTGGAAGAAATGATGCTGAAGTTGAAGCTCCAGTATTTTGGTCATCTGATGCAAACAGCCAACTCATTGGAAAAGTCCCTGATGCTGAGGAAGATTGAGGGCAGTAGGAGATGAGGACATCGTAGGATGCTATGGCTGGACGGCATCACTGATGCAAAGAATGCGAACTTGGGCAAAGTCCGGGAGATAGTGAGGGGTAGGGAGGCCTGGCACGCTGCATCCTGCGGGGTTCCAAACAGTTAGACACGACTGGGCAACTGAACAACAACCATCACCACCACCTGTGGACTTTGTACTGAGATGAGTTTCTGGGTTTAACTGCATACTCTAGGTTCCTGGGTTAGACGTGCATTTCAAACTTTTCTCTTTGCTTGCTTCAAGAAATAACACCTCCTTAAAGGTAAGTTTGTGAACAAATTAAACAATATATTTATAAAAACTAACAGTTTCCTCATCAGGACTTGATTTAGGGCCCTCATCTCACAATTCCCACGAATCCAGTTATAACACCATGACATGTACCCAATCTCAACCTGACCCTTGACTTAAAGGGTTCACCTGTGAATCCTCCAGACTCTAAAATTATAAAACCAAACTCCCTTAATGCCTCATTTGAAGTACTACTCAGACTCTGTCACAGTGTCTGACCTTCCTTACAGTGCATCTAAGAACCTTAGTTGTGCCTGATCAAAAGTTTTTATTGGGGGCTTCTGTCAATAGCCATCAAATGCAAAGACAATTTGTTAAATGAATGCATGATGGTGTCTTTTTTTAATATTTATTTATTATTATTATTTTTATTTTTTAACTTTACATTATTGTATTGGTTTTGCCATATATCAAAATGAATCCACCACAGGTATACATGTGTTCCCCATCCTGAACCCTCCTCCCGCCTCCCTCCCCATACCCTCCCTCTGGGTCATCCCAGTGCACCAGATCCAGTATCGTGCATCGAACCTGGGCTGGCGACTCATTTCATATATGATATTATACAAGTTTCAATACCATTCTCCCAAATCATCCCACCCTATCCCTCTCCCAGAGTCCAAAAGACTGTTCTATACATCAGTGTCTCTTTTGCTGTCTCGTATACAGGGTTATTGTTACCATCTTTCTAAATTCCAAGCATGTAATAAATGAATAATATAAGTTTTCTGTGTATTAACAAACTGCCATCTCAAAGTATAAAAATGTATATTTAGTATGAGCCATGCCTAATTCTAATAATACGTGAGCGTGCCTATTCCCCTTGTGCTCAGCAAAAGTAATATCATAAATTATTTCAACTGTCACTTCTGTGAGGATATGTAGATTTTCAAATTGTCACACAGTTATAGACAGATGTATATATTTGAGATTTACACTTGCCTTATGCCCATGTGTTATCATGTACTTTTCATAAGAAAATTTTTTTTAAATCCCTATAACTTTGCTATGCAGAAAATAAACACCTTAATATGAAAGGCTAGAAAATGCCTATAAATATTTTACATAGTGTTATATTCACTCTTCAACAATTACATTTCAGATGCTATTTTAAGTACATTAAAATGACTGCTTATTAAAACAGTTCATATATCATTATTCCTATTGAACTGCTTTGGAATCTTAGAAATGTGATAGCCTCCATTAAGTAGATTATGAGTTTTCAGAAAATAGAAATAGATTTTGATACTCACGTGCAAATAGCTGGCTTAAAACAGCCCATCTCTTCAATTTGCTCACTCTCCTAAGAAATACTGTGTTTCAAGGAAACAACTCTAAACTTCAGTATACCAAGATTCCTGGACTCTAACCGTAATTATAGGAGTGAATGGGCCAGGGGCACCTGGGGAATTGAGCACATATCTCGCCTCTAAATTACCTTGACCTCCTGGGAACACATATAATGGCCTGCAGCTGGTCTATAGAAGAAGCTTGTGATTCATTATCAAAGGAACTGCGAGTCTTAGATATGTTTTGAACATGTGCTGCCCCTTCAGAAGGCATGCTGTAAATGGATTTAAAGCATCATTAGGCAAATATTTTAGCACAGTTAGGAAAATTCACTACACAGCAACAACTGCCATGAGATTGAAAGCCTACTGCTGTGCAATGTCAAAAGACGGGCATGGGCATGGGTGAGCTTAAAGATGAAATGTGAACACACACTTCCTTCCAATGGCATCCAAAAGATAAGTGCCTAAAACATATACCCAGGTTATCATGATAGAGTCTTATTACATACAATTTAAATATTAATGCTGATGCTACAAAAGAATGTTTGATATTTAATCAGTTAGATCTAGGCTAAGAAATAGTTTATATTTTTAGCCTTTTTAACTTAAGAAGGACTCTACAGTCCAAATTTAATATCACTAAACTCAAATCAGCCATGGAATAATAATTCAACTGGAAGGACCCAATAATTCTAAAGGCTTTGGGCAACTTTGGTCATTCTTTCTCAAATGTGAGTATGGCATTAGAGAGGAAACTGAAATGTCAACTCTACCAATAAGTAGCTAAGTGACCTTGAGTCATCCCTCTAATATTCATTTCTTTGTATCTTAAATATATAATTAAACATGATCTCAAAGTACTCTCCAGTATTACAGACATGTGGAATTCTTAAATGTAAATAATCGTGAGTGCTGAAGGCAAATATTCACATGTATTTATATTGCTTCATAGATCAATGGAGAACTGTGGTACTGTACAAATGGTGCTCTGAAGCTTATGCTCTATATCACTAAATAATCAGCTATTTCTGTAACTTATTCTCAAGTACTACCAAAACCTAGAAACTTAAGAATTTATATGCATATATGAGAGTTGGACCATAGAGAAGGATAGTCCCTTGGACAGTAACAGATCAAACCAGTCAATCCTAAATATTCAGTCAGTCCTGAATATTCATTGGAAGGATTGATGCTGAAGCTGAAGCACCAATATTTGGTCATCTGATGCGAAGAACTGACTCACTGGAAAAGACCCTGATGTGGGAAAGATTGAAGGCAGGAGGAGAAAAGGGTGACAGAGGATGAGATGACCAGATGACACCACTTACTAAATGGGTACGAGTTTGAGCAAACTCCCGGAGTACTGAAGGACAGGGAAGCTTGTCATGCTGCAGTTCATGGGGTTGTAAAGAGTCAGACACTACTTGGTGACTGAACAACAACAACAACATAACTCTTTAGAGATTGAATAATAATGGACTAGTAGTACTTTTGTCTACTTACAAAGAAATAGAGACACAAGTTGAATATTTCTTGATTTAGGCCATTAGGAGGTTGAACATTCTTAAAGAAATACATCTCTATACACATGGATAAAATTCTTACTATTTTAAACAATAAAAAATGGTTTAAATCATAATGCTAAATGACAAATAATAGTTTGCCATTACTTAAAAAGTCATATAAACTTGTCAGAAAAATAAAAGAAATAGAGGGTATATCCTTTGAGAAAAGTTTTTGACACTGTTGTTCAGAAATGAACTTGTTATCCCAAATATTACTAAATGTAGTTTTAGAGTAGACCACTTGTCTTGCAAAAAACAGACTGTTTAAAGAATGAAGTTTTGCTTTCTGCATTTCACATCATCCTTCTTGTTACTATTCCAAGGATGACTAGTTTCACTGTCCATTGATTACTTTTTTCCTAAACCAAGAAGACGGATGCTTCAGGTGAATGTAGAGGATACACTCAAACTGTAAACACAAGTCAGGGAAAGTATATCACATTGGCAGGGGACAAAGTATATTAGCAGCAATTCAAATATGTCTCAATTTTTTGCTTGTTTGTCCACTAGTTAATGACTAAGGAAACCCTGTGCTACCGAAGAAGATAGAGCTGGAAACATTATCCATGTTTCTTCATTCTAATGGGCAGATTAATGAAGTGGGCAAAGAATAACCACTGGGGGATTGGTATAAATGTTTGCTTCCTGCAGACATCTTTAGAAAAAAAAAATAGATGAACTTGTTTTGTAAACATGTATTCATTCAAGTTGTTGTTCAGTCCCTATGTCATGTCTGACTTTTGGATCCCACAGACTATAGCCCACCAGGCTCCTCTCTCCATGGGATTTCCTAGGTAATAATATTATCCGGAGTGGGTTGCCATTTCCTTCTCCAGGGGATCTTCCCACCCCAAGGATCAAACCCTAATCTCCTGCATTGGCAGGTGGATTCCTGATCACTGATCCACCCAGGAAGCCTATTCATTTAAGTAATGGCTTAAAAAACAAATAATTGTGATGTGTTTGATTTTCAATGATATATATGGTGCTGAATTTGACCTTGGGACAGATGAGGTATGATAAGATGAGGATATACTTGGAACAATGTTGGGAAATGACCAAAGAAATCTGTGAAAGAACTTTCACAAACTACCTTAAAGAAATAAGAGAATCACTCAGGGTTAGTACATATATAAACTGGAATTGGGCAGTTTGATGGGTTGACATTTTGCCTTGACAAGTTAAGAACTTTAACTGATCTTAGAAATGTCAGAGAGGAGCTTAATAGGCACCTCAATGAAAACATTAACTACACAATTAAACTTAATGAGAATAAATTCTCTTTTTATAAGAGAAAGGTCAATGCTAGCCTGATCTTAGAAAAAAAAAGAAAAAGGAGTTCACACACACATGAAGAAAGCCAATTAGAGAAGTAAAGTTAGTGCTACAGAGAGAGAGGGGCTTTTTATCTGCTTTCTCAACTATTACTTTCATATTAATTCAAATTTGAGTCATGAGGAAGTACAGTATAATAATATTCATAATCTCATAATACAGGCCACAAAGAACTGCAAGCAACTTCAGGATTTTTTTTTTTTCTAATTTTATTTTATTTTTAAACTTTACATAATTGTATTAGTTTTGCCAAATATCAAAATGAATCCGCCACAGGTATACATGTGTTCCCCATCCTGAACCCTCCTCCCTCCTCCCGCCCCATACCATCCCTCTGGGTCGTCCCAGTGCACTAGCCCCAAGCATCAAGTATTGTGCATCGAACCTGGACTGGCAACTCGTTTCTTACATGATATTTTACATGTTTCAATGCCATTCTCCCAAATCTTCCCACCCTCTCCCTCTCCCACGGAGTCCATAAGACTGTTCTATACATCAGTGTCTCTTTTGCTGTCTCGTACACTGGGTTATTGTTACCATCTTTCTAAATTCCATATATATGCGTTAGTATACTGTATTTCTGTTTTTCCTTCTGGCTTACTTCACTCTGTATAATAGGCTCCAGTTTCATCCACCTCATTAGAACTGATTCAAATGTATTCTTTTTAATGGCTGAGTAATACTCCATTGTGTATATGTACCACAGCTTTCTTACTCAACTTCAGGATTTTAAACATGCAATAATCTTCTTTATTACTTTTTGTACATATTCCCCACCAATGGAATAATGAACTTTTTAAACTTTAAAATTATATATAAGTGAAAAATCAAGTCCCAAACTAAGTGACTAAGGTTCTAAGTGATTGAGGTTTATTTCAATGTTTACTCCATTATTCATGGACCGGCTCTGTGTGAGAGGGAGGGGGGAGATGATTTGGGAGAATGGCATTGAAACATGCATAATATCATGTAAGAAATGAATCGCCAGTCCAGGTTCGAGGCAGGATACAGGAAGCTTGGGGCTGGTGCACTGGGATGACCCAGAGGGATGGTATCGGGAGGGAGGTGTGAGGGGGGTTCAGGATGGGGAACATGTGTATACCTGTGGTGGATTCATGTTGATGTACGGCAAAACCAATACAATATTGTAAAGTAATTGGCCTTTAATTAAAATAAATAAATTTAAATTTAAAAAAAATAAAAAATAATAAAAGCTAACATTTATTGAGCTGCAACTATGTAATAACCTTCAAATCCTTACAGCAACATTATTGGATATGTGTAAGATTATTTCATTTCATATACAGGGCACATGCTTAGTCAAAACACTGGTTCACTCAGTAGCAAGAAAGAAACAAGAAAAACAGATTCAATGTATTTCCTGGAATTTTCACAAAATAACTCCAGCTTTTTATTTCTTGTTCATTTCTGTGTTTTTTTTTTTTTTTAAGACACCTAAAGACCTACCATATGAAACTCATGTAGGCATTATAATGTTTAAGTCACATTTCATAAGGTAAATGTGTGTTTGTGTATAATACAATATTGAATAACATAGTTAACAAAAATCTTTATAATAAATAAATGCAATTATGCAGATATTTTGAGTATTTACCTAAAGTAAGAGTTTTGAAAAGAACTATATGGAGGTATTTTTTCTCTCACAAGTAGATTACAATCTAGGAATATAGAAACTATATTATATAATACAAAACACAATACTAAAAAGGTTGATGTACTTATGAGAGTAATATTTTAGAGTTAAAGGAAGATGTATCAGAAGTAGAGATCAAACTTGTTTCAGGGAAGGCAATAAAGTTTAATGGAAAAGGTGAACAAATAAATTCAGTTAGAAAGATAGAGACTTTGGAGGTAGAAGAAATAGACAAGAAAGTGGATTTTAAAGGAGGGAACCAGTAAAAATATAAGTCTAGAATATGGGGAAGTGATATCATCTTACCTAAGGATAAGATCCATGCAGGTAAAGAGTAGTAGTATAAAGAGAAATATTAAGCAGAGAATGTAATGTGAAGATTCCAAACAGAAATGTGACATGATTAGATATGTTTTTGAAAGTGCTCTGCAGGACAGACCAAAGAAATACTAGAGTATTTTATATGAAGAATATTAATGAGGTAGTTAGAGATCACTATTTTGTCCAATTTAATATTTTATATTCATCAGACTAATAAGAAAAATATATTAGTAAAGGTAAGAAAGTAATCTCATTGATTTTGTGGCATTAATTTTCTGAGATAATATTATCATGTACTGAATTACAACTATTTCATTATTTTAAACTTTTATATACAAAATTACTAACACATTTTTATCCATCTGGTTTAGTGCCCATGTCTTACATGTTATATTCATGACTTACTTAAAGTTAATAATTTTCTTTCATATATTTTTCTGTGTGTTAGTATATATGTATATCATTGTGCATGTGTATGTGCTAAGTCACTTCAGTTGTGTCCGACTCTGTGCGACCCTATAGATTGTATCTCGCTGGTCTCCTCTGTCCATGGGATTTTTTAAACAAGAATACTGGAGTGGGTTGCCATTTCCTCATCCAGGGGCTCTTCCTGACCCAGGGATTTAACCTGCATCTCTTGGGTTTCCTTCACTGGCAGGCAGTTTCTTTACACTAGCACCACCTGGCATTAAGATAACATATAAAGATACAGGAGGGAATAAGTCTGATCATAAGTCAAACACTGGTGAATTATGAAACAGATCTGACTTAGAGATACATTTTCTGCACATTATTGCAGAAATATTTCAAAATGCCCGATGAAACTAAGTAAGTTCAGCTTCTCTTTAAAAACAAAAGGTTAGCTGGTACACCATACCCTTACTTCTGAAACAAGGCAGTCAGTGAATTTGCAGATGGACTATTACACTCTTTCCATTCTGGGAATATACTCTTCAATCATGACGTAATACACAGGCTGATGCACTCATGTATGTCTCCTGCCTGACAGATGTCCCCTGATGGCCTATGAATTACCACCAATGTTTTAGAAAAGTAACCATCAGGACACGGCAACTGACTAGATAAGGAAAATAAAAAAGTGATAAAGGACTGGAAAAACTAGGATTTTAATTTATTTTGGCACAAACAGTGTCACCAAGTTTAAGAGCTTATTGAGGTACTGGGATTTTGCCCTAAATCCTACTTGCTGTGGACATACTCGTAATGTGATCCTCATGATCCCAGCTTTTTGGAGCTCATTTCCTTGTGGGTGGGTACCCTCACAGTAAGTGTGTGTAAGAACTCTGACTTGATTCTATAGAGCTATAGGATATAAAATCTATCTATCTATCTATCTATCTATATATGGTGAGATATATTTGATTGTGTTGGGTGCATGCGTGCATTCTCAATTGCTCAGTTGTGTCCAATTCTGTGACCCCACAGAATGTAGCTCACCTGGCTCTTCTGTCTAGGGGATTCTCAAGGCAAGAATACTGGAGTGGGGTGACATTGCCTCTCCAAGGGATCTTCCTGACCCAGGGATCAAACTCTCATCTTCTGCATTGGCAGGCAGACTTTAACACTGAGCCACCTGGGAAGCCCTAAATGTGATCATGTGTCCACAATTGTGTGGTTATGTGAGACCTTAGTACCCACTTGCCTTCCTGGTCTGAAGATGCAAACAGCTCTGTTGGGGAGCCCCTCCTGACCATGAACTGCAGGTGGCCTCTACAAGCTAAAGGCAGCCTGTAAGTGACAAGGAACTGAAGCCCGCAGTCCTACAACCACAAGAAATTGAATCCCTTTAACAATCCATCAGTGTGGTGCACATCTTCCAGATAAGAACCCAATTCAGACTAACACCCTGATGGTCACCTTATGAGACCCTAAAATAAAGGACCACATAAAGCACGCCCAAACTTTTGATCTAGAAAACTGTGAGCTATTATATATTGCTCTGTATTATATATTGCTAAGTTGGTGGCAATATTCTTACACAGCAATCAACAAAAAATACAACACTGATTTTTCTTTCTTACAAAAATCTCTCTCAGAGATGCCTTCCCATATCTCTAAAAATATTAGGGTTAATATTTCATTTTATTAGGGTAATTTTCACTTTAACCCTAAATTATTTCATATTAACCCTAGTTGATATTCCTAAAGAAACCAATGCTCCTTATTTCCAGAAATCTGCAAACATGTAGGGATCAGTTTATCATCATCTATAATTATTGATTTGAATCTCCTTATAATTGTTGGCCGGATCCCTACTTCTTCCATATACCAGGAATGATGGATTAAAAATGTCAGAAAATCTTTCCTACTTCTCCCAACAAAAGTTAAGTTTTGCTGTTTGGTGGCGGGGGTGGTGGTATTTGTTTGTTGTCTTCCAGTTGCCTGGAATCTGGCTGGGCCTGAGACTCCTCAAACTAATAGAATATAATTGAAGGTCAGGACAGACCCAGCTCTGAACACATGGCTAACTTTCAATTCCTCCCTTTGGCAATCCCTGTCTCTTGCTGTAAGGAAGCCCAGACAGCTTTGTGAAGTGTCTCTTCTAGAAAAAATGTGAATCCCAACAATAAGTTTAGCTAAGCTCCTAGCCATCAGCCAGCAAGAGTTTTGCCAGCCACGTGAAAAAGAAATCTTGAGAATGAATCTTCCAACCCAGTGTTGAGCGAGATGACAATGCATAGAGCAGAAATGAGCTCTCCAAATAGTTACAACCAAATTGAAAACCATAGACAAATATATTTTTGTTGAGTTAAACCTCTACGTCTCGTGGTAGTTGATTACACAACAATAGACAATCCAAGTGTAAGCAATGGTCGAGGTGGTGCTAGTGGTAAAGAACCCACCTGCCAAAGCAGGAGACATAAGATACATGAGTTCAATCCTTGAGTCGTGAAGATTCCCCGGAGGACAGCAACCCATTCCAGTAGTCTTGGCTGGAGAATCCCATTGACAGAAGAGTCTGGTGGGCTAAAGTTCATAGGGTCGAAAATAATTGGACATGACTGAAGTGACTTAGCAATGCACGTGGCACATGTATATTCTCAGTGCTTGAAAGTGTAATTGGCCTATAGAATCTCATATATTTTTTGCAGATATTAAAGTTATATTGAGTCTTTTAGTGAAGATTAAAAAAACAATTTAATATGAAGATATGAATTTTATTAAAAATACTTTGGAATGGAGGTGTATTTTTGGATACAGATTTTCACGAGAAAATATTTAGATTTGGAGATGCAGATTTCATCTGCAAAGAGGACAGAATTTAAACTGTGGGAAGCTTAGCTATCTGCAAAATAAAAGAAAATAGCAAAAGAAAGGAGGCTTAACAAGATAATTGGAATTAGTAGAAGAAGATAGATAATTTTATATCCTAGGTTTATCCTTATTTTTAAAAAACATGTTTTTATTACTGCACTTTCAGTCTCCAACTAAGAAAAGTATACAACCATATTTGGAAAGGAAAAATAGATTATTCATCTAGTACACTAATGTTATTTCTTTATAAAAGCATTTGAGCACACTGGTTTAATAATTCTCATCAACTATAATTTTAAATGATTAGTCACTCTAAACATTTTATTTCTCTTTTTACACAATACCTAGATATGTAAGTATTTTTGTTACTCAAATCTGACAATAGTATGGAATCTTATTATTTACTAGAAAACTCCCTCTTGCCATATGTCTTAACGTATCAGTGCTTTCAATTTATCAAAGAAGAAATCATTAATTGAAGTATTGTTAATATGATGAGTATCATTAGATTTAGTGAAATAGCAAGGAGATTGGAAAGAACAGAAGTTATCAAAAAATTTGGTAAAACTGCTCTGAAAATTATTTTATGTAGTCCACTTACATGTATTTCCAACTCTGTGAGGATAATAAAACTTTTCCAAACACTCAAAAATTCCAAAGGCTCAAAAATTCAACACATGATAGCTTGATATGTGGGGTCTTTCTCTAAATTTGGTATCTAAACCTTATGTAGTTGTATGAATACAATTATATTTTTGGGAGAAGTTTTGCTATCAAATTATATTAGTATAATATTTCATTAGATGTCCTCTGGTAATAAAAGGCAATATAAGGACATGCTGGTTTAACCTAGCATGTCTCAAATGTATTTTACTATATTTGACTTTACTTCATGGAAGAACACAACTAATATGTCACAAATTATAATGAAAATCAGTGCTGCACAAAGTTCTGTTTAATTCTCAGATAGGAAGGCAAAATTATAATGCCATTTTGGACAGAAGGAAGACCTAGGAAACATGTGAGAAAAAAAGGCATGTGAAGGTGATGACTAGTAATTGAAGATGTGGGAAGGAAATTTAGTATGAGATGTTTACTAAATTAGTACAGCATGGCCTGACTGATGGGGCTCCCCTTGGGGATTCTTGCCAAATATGCACAGAGTTCAGCCTTTCAACTTTGGGATAATTGGATAGCCCATAATCAAAATGAATCCAAATTAAATTTAAAGGGGAAGTAAAGCAGATTGTGGTGAATTCTAGGTATGACTCAGAATCTAGAAAATATAGGGAATGCTAATAAAAGCTACCAGATTAAGACATTTTCTTAAATCTGTAACACTGGAAAAACAGTTTAATGATACATACTTTCCTTTGTCAAACTATTAACAAGCTAAGAAAATTTGCGAGCTGACACATTTGAAAATGATGCTGGGAAAGCTGACAGGAGGAACGGAAGACGGATCTGAGATGGTGCAGGATGGCCTGACATAGGTGTGGCATAGGTTTACTCAAGCTTCATAAATATAGTCTATATATCTACTCAGGATTGTCATATAACACTGAATAGAAGTGATGATTGTTAACACTGAAGGCAATGGCAACCCACTCCAGTATTTCTGCCTGGAAAACCCCATGGACGGAGGAGCCTGGTAGGCTGCAGTCCATAGGGTCACTAAGAGTCGGACATAACTGAGCAACTTCACTTGCACTTTTCACTTTCATGCATTGGAGAAGGAAATGGCAACCCACTCCAGTGTTCTTGCCTGGAGAATCCCAGGGACGGGGGAGCCTGGTAGGCTGCCGTCTATGGGGTCGCACAGAGTTGGACACGACTGAAGCGACTTAGCAGCAGCAAAGCTACTTTACTTTGATTATTGCATACCAATCCTCTTTTTTTTTTAATTGAAGGATAAATGCTTTACAGAATTTTGTTGTTTTCTGTCAAACCTCAACATGAATCAGTCATAGGTATGCATATAAATACCCTCTCTTTTGAACCTCCCTCCCATTTCCCTCCCCATCCCACCCCTCTAGGTTGATACAGAGCCCCTGTTTGAGTTTCCTGAGCCATACAGCAAATTCCTGTTGGCTATCTATTTTATATATGGTAGTGTAAGTTTCCATGTCACTTTTTCCATACATCTCACTCTCTCCTCACCATCCTTTTTATAGTAACTTTTTTTACATGTATTATAGAAGTTATCAATTATTTGGGGGGAGTCCCTGGTGGCTCAGATGGTAAAGAATGCCGGTGACCCAGGTTCGACTCCTGGGTTGGGAAGATCTCCTGGGGAAGGCAATGGCAACCCACTCCAGTACTCTTGCCAGGGGAATCCATGAACAGAGGAGCCTGGGGGTTACAGTCCATGGGGTTGCAAAAGTTGGACAAGACTGAATGACTAACACTTATGTACTTATCAATTACAAGTCTTTTAAAATCTCTTTTATTTGATGCTTTACATTAAATTTCTTAAAATAATATAATTTTATGCTTAGAACAAGTTCAATTTGTCATTGCCTTATATTTTTCAATTGTTTTATTTTTTTAATGGTTTATGAAACCATTAATATTAGGCAATATTTTAATTCACCATACAAAATTCGAATCATGAGGCACTTGAACAGAAATAAATATTTTCACCATCAAACAATAATTTTATGTGAATAACTTGCTACAGCTACTCACAGCACATACCCTGGAACTATGCCACAACAATCAAAACCGAAGCATCTCTACTTACCCTGTTTAACACAAACATTTGTTAAGTGATAGTGAAACATGGTGATAATGGGAGAAAATGAAGACAAAGGATGAAGAGTGAAAACACCGTATCTGTGTGCCACGTGGATGATCCCTGATATACCTTAGGGAAGAAATACTACACCTTACCTGGAATGCTCAAAACCATCATAGGTCACTGAAAAAGTTTGAGCATTTAGTTGTCTTTTAATATTATAGCTAAGAAAATAGAACACTCCATGATTATATGTACTGAATAAAAAAAGAATTAATATCCTAGCTTTAACCTACCACCTCGTGTCACTTTGGAAACTATTACAACACCCAAAACTAATAAATTACATTTTGTATACATAAAGCAGCTTACAAAATTCATTATTTAATCGTGATAGCAACTTGCTTTTAGGAATTTAAAAAGGTGATAAGCAAAATTTAGCTAGTGCCTTTTTCAGGTGAACAGAACTGCTGGCCATCAAGGAGAAGTTATAGTTTGTCAGGGATATGGTGTGTGTGTGCTCAGTCGCTCAGTCATGTCGGACTCTGCCAATCCATGGACAGTACAACACCAGGCTCCTCTGTCCATGAAATCCTCCAGGAGAGACTCTTGGAACTGGTTGCCATTTCCTTCTCCTTCTGCCTTATATCTATTCTTATTTCGATGAATATTTTTGTATCCATAATCATGATTGAATTAAATACCCTGTGTTTTTTTATTGTGCATGTTAAAAATGGATAACTGATGCTATCTATAATTATGTATTCATGTGACATATTCCATGTCACTCTAAGTTATTTGAAAGTAAAACCCATGTTGTATTTCTAGCCACCTTTGTTTTTTCTCATTCCATCCTTGTTTAACTTGAAAACTATGGTGTTCTAAATGCTTAAAAAGTGACCTAAGACCTAATTTAGATGCTTCTCCTCTAAGGAATTTCAGTCTAGAATTTTTCTGCAAATATTTTGCAGTCACAAATGATCTCGCCTTATAAAAATCCAATAGCTGTTGAAACTTTTGCATTCTTTATGTTCTCTCTTGAATCAGGCACAGTAATGCCTTGTAGATTTTTCAAATATTTGATAGAGTTAAAAAATAAATATCATTAACAGCAAAAAAAAAACACAAATATTTATTACATTTAATAAGTAAGATTAGAACTAAAGTCTTCTCTCTTTAAATGCTAAGAAAATGGAGAGGACAAAATAAATCTTAAGAGCAACAGTTAATTTCATATTCATAAAGGAAGTTCCACTTTCTGTGGAAATCCTATTTTAAGAATCACCATAGCACATTTTTTCCTAAAACCTTTTATGCTGCCCTATGGGGAAAATTGTAGCTTGGAGTTTTTACCAGTGGCCAAATTTCTGCATCAAATCAATTGAAGGAATGATAAACAATGCATCATAAGCCCAGATATTCAAGTAACTGGTTTAACACATGCAGGCATGCTAAGTTGCTTCAGTTGTGTCCAAATCTGAAACCATATGGACTATAGCCCGTGAGGCTTTTCTGTCCATGGAATTCTCCAGGCAAGAAAACTGGAGTGAGTTGCTGTGCCCTCCTCCAGAGGTTCTTCACAGCCAAGGGATCACACCTGCAACTCTTAGGTTTACAGCATTAGCAGGCAGATCGGTAACCACTAGCGCCACCTGGGAAGGCCAGACTGGTTTAATATTACAATATAGATGCATGGTTCAAATCTTATGAATAGGCAGAAATGTCCACATTGATCAGTCTCAAGAGCACTAGACATGTGTGTGTGTGTGTGTGTGTGTGTGTGTGTGTGTATATAATGTATCCTCATAACTTTTCTATCCTAGTACTCATAGAGATATCATTTTATACATCTATTAGCTCACTGAACACCATGGCATCTGGTCCCATAATTTCATGGTTAATAGATGGGGAAACAATGGAAACAGTGGCAGACTTTACATTGGGGGACTCCAAAATCACTGCAGATGGTGACTGCAGCCATGAAATTAAAGACACTTGTTCCTTGGAAGAAAAGCTTTGACCAAACTAGACAGCATATTAAAAAAGAGACATTTCTTTGCTGACAAAGGTCCTTCTTGTCAAAGCTATGGTTTTTCCAGTAGTCATGTATGGATGTGAGAGTTGGACTATGAAGAAAGCTGAGCCCTGAAGAATTTATGCTTTTGAACTATACTTTTGAAGAAGACTCTTGAGAGTCCCTTGGACTTCAAGGAGATCAAACCAGTCAATCCTAAAGGAAATCAGTCCTGAATATTCATTGGAAGGACTGATGCTGAAGCTGAAGCTCCAATGCTTTGGCCACCTGATGAGAAGAAGTGACTCCTTGGAAAAGACCCTGATGCTGGAAAAGGTTGAAGGCAGGAGGAGAAGGGGATGACAGATGATAAGATGTTGGGATGGCATTACCGACTCGACGGACATGGGTTTCAGCAAGCTCCGGGAGTTGGTGATGGACAGGGAAGCCTGGAATGCTGCAGTCCACAGGGTTGCAAAGAGTCGGACACAACTGTGCAACTGAACTGAACTGATTAGCTCAAAACACAGATGTCCTCTTTTTTCCTTTAAGTTTTCAGAAGAATTTGGAGAGTTAATTTGGATGTTCTAAATCTCTTTTAAAAATTGTGCAGCAAATTGGCCTGATCATTTTAATTTTCTAAAAAAAATTCTATAACAAATAAATTTTTAAAAATCTATCTGGATTGTAATTAAAAAGCAGCAACATATATACACTACCATGTGTAAAATAGATAGCTAATGAGAAGTTGCTATATAACACAGGGAGCCCAGCTAAGAACTCTGTGGTAGCCTAGAGGGTGGATTGGTGGAGGGGAAGCAGGTTCAGGAGGGAGGCGATATGTGTACAGTTATGGTTGATTTGTGTTGTTGTATGCCAGAAACAAACACAATATTTGTAAAGCAATTTTCCTCCAGTTAAAAACTAAATTAAAAAAGAATATATTACACCCAGCCATTCAGTATACAATTATATATAGGAGGCATTTGTGATAATGATAATGATGATAAAACCTTCATACGACTTATACTGTTTCACCCTTCAACATGCATTTTCACAAATGCTAATGTAAAACACTTCAATACAATTAAGAAGGTAGAATGGTTATAATATTCAGTTCACAGGTTAAATTATTCTCCTTTGTGTTACAGGTCTAAACCTCTCCAATCTTAAAACAGATTTATTTCCCACATTATTTTCTAGTTAATTTCTTATATATCAGTTCCTTTTCAATTCCAAAATGTTTGACCAAGGTACTTCTTTCCAAAATCATATTTTGACAAGCTGACTCACATAAGCAAACTGAGAGAGGCAAAAAGCATGCCTAGAATCATGGAACAAGTGAGTCACAAAACCTTTGCACAAAGAAGGTACTAGAGTCTTAGATCAGGTTGCTAGTTTATATCCATTCATTGTTGCCATACCAATATCAAACAAAGTCATTATAATTTTTTCTTTAGTTCAAAATCTCAACCCTGGTCTTCAGTATGAAAACATTTAGAAATAAGGACTTTAGGCCTTTGTTTTGATGATAGTTTATTAGGATAATTTTGTTGGCAAATGACATAACTGTAAATTTACTGTGTGAGTGAATGTATTTGTGTGTGTGTTTGTAATCAACACAAGTTTATTATACTACCTCTTTAGCTCTTTATTATACAATCTCATTAGATTTATGTTTAGACAGTAAGATAATGCATTGCTCAATAAGCATGGAATTAATAAACATCAAGTAACTTGAAAGTGACAAGTGAAAAAGAATAAAACATTTTCATTATTTAAATTGTGTTTTCAGGTGTCTTCACTAAAAATCTCTAGCTATCCTGAACAATAAAGTTCTTCACTCATGATTTGGGATTAATTGGGTCCCGTCCTCCTACACTTGTTAATATTTCATGGAGATTTTCTCCTAAATAATCTTCTTAAAAATGACTACATGCTAAAGAAGTAATAATACTCATCATGAGGAGTGAAACATTAAAAACAACAACACTAAGGAAATGCCAACATAGAAGGGAAAAGAGACAGTGATGGAAAGGGAGGTAATCTTTGTGTCTAAGATACATATATATAGTGTGGCATATGTATGTGACCAAATATACTTTTTGAATGAATATTAATATAAACCAATGGTGAACAGAATAAATACTTACTTGAAAGGGGAATAAATGAATTAGCTAAATGTGCAATAGTATTCAGTATGAACCAGAATTTAAATGTTAACATTGGCAGAGCTTGACAAGGAATGGAGGGGGAAGAGAGTGAGAGTGATAAACTAAAAAAAAAAGGAAAAGGAAAAACAAGTCATGACCACTTCTTCCTACACGCCACTGGGAACAAGTGTTCAACTAGTTTACAGTCTCTTGCCGAGAGCATTCTTATTATGCCCTTTGGTCATCTTTCCAACTAAGTGCTTTGTTTTCCAAGATTTCATTTCCAATTCTCTATTAGATGCATCAAATTTAAATTCCAAGACAGCCATTTTTGTGTGTTACTACAATGTTCCATTACATTGAATAAAACCCAACAACTCCCATTTAGCAACTTTTTCAATCAAAACAAATCCAATTCCTTTCGTTAGAGCTATGTAGCTCATCAAACCCATCTAGGAAATGTTGACTTACTATGTATTATAGAATGTTCACCTTGGAACGTCTTTTCACATATAGTTTAGAGAACAATGACCAGCTAATTGACTCCAAAGTTTGCAATTTTCCCAAAGTACATGGGAATTCTTTCTTAGAAACGGATGATAATTTCATGTTGTCCTTTGATGCATGTTGGCTGACTTCTCACTTTCTCATGTATAAACGTTTACAATTCTATCATCAGTAGAGCCAAGAAATAGATGAAGCTAAGCTGCTTGACTAATTGACTGGCATTAACGTAATTAAACATATTAAGATCTAGATTGATAGCCACTGAGTGACTTTAACAACTAGCATGTTCATTTCAGTTAATCTGCCATTAGGCCTTTAACATAATGGGCTCAACAGAACACAAAGTTATTATTTCCCAAATTTTTGACATATGGGATATCATTATTAATATCACCATAAAATTACATAATTAACAGTGAATTATAATTTTAAGAGGTTTTCAATAATCATAATGGTAGCCTTGTTTTAATTTGAAATTCTTTCATTTTGTAGAACATTAATAAAACGTAGGATTAGCTATGGAGAAATTCACTGTTGGCAACTTTTCATTAGCACATTAATTCATTTCTTTATGACCTTCCATATGCACAGAAGTAAGACAGGCTTCATGAAACCCTGGAGTGTTGCGAAAGTAGCTGGGGAAAGGCTTTATAATCTTATAAGGAACACATAAGAGGCAGCTAAAAATCAAATGGAAAAATGCAGTGAGATAGTTTCCTGAAAACAACAGATACATTTCTGAAGGAATATAAACAAAATCATCAACAGGACAGAAAAGAGGTACTAGGAAAAATTATTTTAATAAAACTCACCTTGGGTTCACTTTTTTAATTAGGTGGTTGTCATTCACTGGATAATAAAAAGTGATGAACTACCAGGGATTTGTATGTAGTACCTGACAAAGTGGGCTTCCCTGGTGGCTCGGTGGTTAAGAATCCTGCAATGCAGGAGAAATGGGTTCAATCCCTGGGTCAAGAAGATCTGCTGGAGAAGGAAATGGCAACCCATTCCAGTATTCCTGCCTGGAAAATCGCATGGACGGAGCAGCCTGGTGGGCTACAGTCCATGGGGTCTCAAAGAGTCAGACATGACTTAGTGACTAAATAAAAATAACAACCTAAGAAGCCAACGTGGAGAAAATGTAGAAATTAGACAATGCTGAGAAGCCTCAAGAACTAATTACATATTATATTTTCTCTAACTTTGTTTCCCATTAGCTTACTATGAACTCAGGAACTGATATGGAATGTATAAGACTATGGCTTATATGAATAGAATACATGTAATAATTTATACCTACTGATATAGTTCTTACTTTCTTTTCAGTTACCCATAAGGACATCTTAACTCTGTAGAGGCAGGACACAGGATTTGCAACTTGGTTTACCCAAAAGGTGCTGAGGAATTATTTGCTTACCTTCAAATGATAAAAACTGTTTAAGTGTGATTAGTCTTTATCTACAAAGCTTATCGCTAGAGTGTAGTACAGCACAGAGTAGGAATTTAACCAAAATGCATGAAATTTAAAGCACATTTGGTATTCCTTGTGTAAGAAAGAATTCTGTATGTTTTTTGTGTGATCCTAGGAACAATGTCTAATCCTATTTATGTCTAATAATCCTGATTAGGATTAATGTTGGCCCTATTCAGTCATTGAATCATGTCTGACTCTGCAACCCCACGGACTGTAACACACCAGGCTCCCTGGGGTCCTCCGCTGTCTCCAGGAGTTGGCTCAAATTCATGTCCATTGAGTTGGTGATACTATCTAACCATCTCATCCTCTTCTGCCCCCTTCTCATTTTGCCTTCAATCTTGCCCAGCATCAGGATCTTTTCCAGTGAGTCAGCTCTTTGCATCAGGTGGTCAAAGTCCTGGACCTTCAGCTTCAAAACTAGGTCTCTTCGATGAATATTCAGGGTTGAGTTCCTTTAGGATTGACTGGTTTGATCTCCTTGCTGTCCAAGGGACTCTTAAGAGTCTTCTCCAGCACCACAATTCAAAATCATCATTTATAAATTAACTCATTGATAATTGCTGCATGCTTTTGAACAAGCATCAATTTTCTAGTATATATTTGACTTACAATAATTTACTATAAAGCTAAAAAGTTTTAAGTCATGAATATAGAGAGAAAACATAAAATTCTGAAAATAATTTATTTGTTTATATGTATTAATACTTTCTACAAAAGGTCATGATGATATCAGATGAAAAAGGGTACAGTGAATAATCAAACAAAAGATATCAACTAACAGTATTCCTAAAGGCAGATGTTATAATACACAAAACAAATTTACTATATGGACATTTCTAATGAGTAAATTATCATCCCAGGTAAAATAAATAAGCAGAATTTTAATTACAACATCACTTAATTCTTTGACCACTGATTGTTATTTTCAAGTGATTTGAAGTGCAAAGCAAGCAAATGATTTAAATCTAAGAATCTGGCTATTGTGAAATATATGTTGGTTTCATTAATTTAAAGAACTATGTATTCATGCTCAGGTTATATAAATATTTAAAGCATAATCCCTGCTTACAGTGTTCTTATAAGGTTCTTGCCTTTTTAAGGAAGGTATTAAGGTATAGAAATGTAAAGATGCCAGATTTATAAAAGTGGGAGCCAAAAGATTACAAACCTGTTGGCAAAACATCTAGGGAATCTGAGAGAAGATGATTTTTGGAATCAAGATCCTTATGGTGGAAAAAGTGGATAGAACTTAGTGTAAGTTACCAACACACATTCATTTCTTTTTAATTTTACCAAAATTGAACTTTTGGACAATGATACTAATCAATAAAAGCTTGAAAGAAAACTTCTTATATAGACAACTATGTTCAAGGTGGTTGACTCCTCCTGTGAAGGATTAAAATATGTTTTGGGATGAACTATGTGCCCTTCAATATCCCCACGTTGAAGAGCTGACCTCCAAGTACATCAATATGTGACCGTTTTTGAAGACAAGGCCTTTATAAGAGGTGACTCACGGGGAGCCCCAATCCAGTATGTGGCTTACCAGGTGGAACTAGTGGTGAGGATCCTGCCTGCCAATGCAGGAGACCTATGAGAAGTGGGCTCGATCCCTGGGTCAGGAAGATCCCCTGGAGGAGGAAATGGCAACCCACTCCACTGCTGTTGCCTGGAGAATCCCAAGAACAGAGGAGCCAGGAGGGATACAGCCCCTGAGGACACAAAGGGTCAGACATGACTGAGCAACTTAGCACAGTCAATCCACTATGACTAGTGTTCTTGTAAGAGGACATTTAGAAAGTCCCTGATAGTCTAGTGGTTAAGACTCTTGCAATGCACAGGTTATGGGCTCAATCCCTCATCTGGTTACAAAGATCCTAGATGCCACAGGGTGCCACCAAAATAAATGGGGGTGGGGGTGGAGGAGGACTTTTGGACAGATAAACAGAGACAGGGGAAACACACAGACAAGGATGACCATGTAAGGACATGAAAAAAAGACAGCCAACCACCTGCATGCCAAGGAGAGAGGCCTCAGTAGAAGGCAGATCTACCCACAACCTCATATTAAACTTCTATCCTCCAGAAATGTGAGAAAATAAATTTCTGTTTCTTAAGCCAGCCGGTCTGTGGTATTTTGTTACAGGAGCCCTGGAAAAGTGATAAAGGATGGAAGCCAGTTGACATCAACACAGCTAGGTCTTTTGTTCCTTTTAGTCTGTCCAGCAATTACTATTAAATATTTGCTGATACAATTTAAGTGATATAGATAAGAATGAGTGGTTAAACAATAGTTTATGTGCATTGTCTTTAATTATAGTTCACTACTCCTGGATATATTTCTCGAGCAACAATGCACTTACATATTTATGATAGTGAGGATAATATATGGATTCTCCAAGGGAACCAGATGGAGTTTCTTTTCATTTGAAAGCTGAATACTATTAATTTGAGGCAGCATAAGATGAATCTGAAATTATGCCCTTCCCTAAAGGCAAGAGAGCACCTTACCCGCTATTTCCAGAACCTTTCAGGATCAATAAATTTATCTTGGAAAAAAAAAAAATCTTCTCTGAACAGATGTTCTCAAATAAGTCTAAAATCTTTCATGAAGTGTTTTTCATTACAGATATGTTTCATGATTTTAAAGAATCTTATTTCTAATTTATGTGCACACACTTGTAACTCATACACAGCCATATCAATATTTCTGTTGAGTATGACTTCTAACTGAATAGTGATTAATATGCAAGCAATAAATCAAAGATCCTGTATTTTGCCTTCTTTGGGGTAACAATCTGCCTTGTTTTCACACTAGCCATGAAATCAGAAGATGCAGGAATTCAACTGAGAACAGTCTTAAAATTCCTCATTTTAATATATGGAAGTTCATTTCTCTCCACAATTACTGAATGCCCTGTAAGATAGAGTCATTGCATTTACAATCTCATTTCAATCAATTTCCAAGTCCTATATTGCTAAAGACTTAAATTTTTACTAATGTTAGAAAAAAGTTTGGTGAAAACAGTTCTGCTCAAGCAATCCTTTTACAAATGTCTTCTTATTCTTTGCCATTAGCTGAATTGAGATTTTGATCAGTCTCTCAATCTGGAATGAATGCTGGCTGAGAAATAAACATGTTCTCAAGCACTTTGCTTCTGGTAACAGGCTGACCCTGAACAAGTTTGAATTCAGCTGAATCCATGTTTAATCCTTTCAGTTCAGTTCTTTTCAAACGCTCAGTCATGTCCGACTCTTTGCAACCACATGAATTGCAGCAACACGCCAGGCCTCCCTGTGTATCACCAACTCCCGGAGTTTATCAAACTCATGTCCATCAAGTTGGTGATGCCATCCAGCCATCTCATCCTCTGTCATCCCCTTCTCCTCCTGCCCCCAATCCCGCCCAGCATCAGAGTTTTTCCAATGAGTCAGCTCTTCGCATGAGGTGGTCAAAGTACTGGAGTTTCAGTCTCAGCATCAGTCCTTCCAAAGAACACCCTGGTTGGATCTCCTTGAGTCCAAGGGACTCTCAAGAGTCTTCTCCAACACCACAGTTCAAAAGCATCAATTCTTCAGCACTCAGCTTTCTTCACAGTCCAACTCTCACATCCATACATGACCACTGGAAAAACCATAGCCTTGACTAGACGGACCTTTGTTGGCAAAGTAATGTCTCTGCTTTTGAATATGCCATCTAGATTGGTCATAACTTTCCTTCCAAGGAGGAAGCGTCTTTTAATTTCACGGCTGCAGTCACCATCTGCAGTGATTTTGGAGCCCAGAAAAATAAAGTCAGACAATGTTTCCACTGTTTCCTCACCTATTTCCCATGAAGTGATGGGACCGGATGCCATAATCTTAGTTTTCTGAATGTTGAGCTTTAAGCCAGCTTTTTCACTCTCCTCCTTCACTTTCATCAAGAGGTTTTTTAGTTCCTCTTCACTTTCTGCCATAAGGGTGGTTTCATCTGCATATCTGAGGTTATTGATATTTCTCCAGGCAGTCTTGATTCCAGCTTGTGCTTCTTCCAGCCCAGCATGTCTCATGATGTACTCTGCATATAAGTTAAATAAGTAGGGTGACATTGTATAACCTTGATGTACTCTTTTTTATATTTGGAACCAGTCTGTTGTTCCATGTCCAGTTCTAACTGTTGCTTCCTGACCTGCATATAGGTTTCTCAAGAGGCCAGTGAGGTGGTCTGGTATTCCCATCTCTTTCAGAATTTTCCACAGTTTATTGTGATCCACACAATCAAAAGCGTGGCATAGTCAATAAAACAGAAATATATGTTTTTCTGGAACTCTCTTCCTTTTTCCATGATCTAGCAGATGTTGGCAATTTGATCTCTGGTTCCTCTGCCTTTTCTAAAACCAGGTTGAACATCTGGAATTTCACAGTTCATGTATTGTTGAAGCCTAGCTTGGCGAATTGGAGAAGGCTGTGCCTGGAAAATCCCATGGACAGAGGAGCCTGGTAGGGTGCAGTCCATGGGGTCGCTAAGAGTCGGACACAACTGAGTGACTTCACTTTCACTTTTCACTTTCATGCATTGGAGAAGGAAATGGCAACCCATTCCAGTGTTCTTGCCTGGAGAATTCCAGGGACAGGGAAGCCTGGTGGGCTGCCATCTATGGGGTCGGACATGACTGAAGTGACTTAGCAGCAGCAGCTTGGAGAATTTTGAGCATTACTTTACTAGCATGTGAGGTGTGTGCAATTGTGCAGTAGTTTGAGCATTCTTTGGCATTGCCTTTCTTTGGGATTGAAATGAAAACTGACCTTTCCCAGTTCTGTGGCCACTGCTGAGTTTTCCAAATTTGGTGTCATACTGAGTGCAGCACTTTCTCAGCATCATCTTTTAGTCTGTGCAGCACTGGAGTGACAATTGTCTGAGAGAAGATACTCCACGTCCAAGCTCAGGAGTGGCAGCCATGAGGAGATACAGGCAAATACATAGCTCTTAGATACTTGACACATCTATACTTAAAAAAAAGGAAAAAGGTATGTTTGCATGTTCATGAGAGAGACAGAGGGAGGGAGGGAAGAAATGAGTGGGGGAAAGATAAAGAGAAATAATATACGTTTGTACAAACATGCTAACTTGGGGTAAATTTTTATGATTTTACTTAACAACTCAACTATGTATTAAAATTGTATAAATTATTGCTATATTCCACCTATATGAAAAGAGATTTACATTCCCACCAACAGTGTAAGAGGGTTCCCTTTTCTCCACACCCTCTCCAGCATTTATTGCTTGTAGACTTTTGAGTCTCAGCCATTCTGACTGGCGTGAAACGGTACCTCATAGTGGTTTTGATTTGCATTTCTCTGATAATGAGTGATATTGAGCATCTTTTCATGTGTTTGTTAGCCATCTGTATGTCTTCTTTGGAGAAATGTCTATTTAGTTCTTTGGCCCATTTTTTGATTGGGTCATTTATTTTTCTGGAGTTGAGCTGTAGGAGTTGCTTGTATATTTTTGAGATTAGTTGTTTGTCAGTTGCTTCATTTGCTATTATTTTCTACCATTCTGAAGGCTGTCTTTTCACCTTGCTTGCTTATAGTTTCCTTTGTTGTGCAGAAGCTTTTAAGTTTAATTAGGTCCCATTTGTTTATTTTTGCCTTTATTTCCAATATTCTGGGAGGTGGGTCATAGAGGATCCTGCTGTGATGTATGTTGGAGAGTGTTTTGCCTATGTTCTCCTCTAGGAGTTTTATAGTTTCTGGTCTTACGTTGAGATCTTTAATCCATTTTGAGTTTATTTTTGTGTATGGTGTTAGAAAGTGTTCTAGTTTCATTCTTTTACAGCCACTATGTAGAACAGTGTGGAGATTCCTTAAAAAACTGGATATAGAACTGCCTTATGATCCAGCAATCCCACTGCTGGGCATACACACTGAGGAAACCAGAATTGAAAGAGACACGTGTACCCCAGTGTTCATCGCAGCACTGTTTATAATAGCCAGGACATGGAAGCAACCTAGATGTCCATCAGCAGATGAATGGATAAGAAAGCTGTGGTACATATACACAATGGAGTATTACTCAGCCATTAAAAAGAATACATTTGAATCAGTTCTAATGAGGTGGATGAAACTGGAGCCTATTATACAGAGTGAAGTAAGCCAGAAAGAAAAACACCAATACAGTATACGCAATTTAGAAAGATGGTAAGAATAACCCTGTATACAAGACAGCAAAAGAGACACTGATGTATAGAACAGTCTTTTGGACTCTGTGGGAGAGGGAGAGGGTGGGACGATTTGGGAGAATGGCATTGAAACATGTAAAATATCATATATGAAACGAGTCACCAGTCCAGGTTCGATGCACGATACTGGATGCTTGGGGCTGGTGCACCGGGACGATCCAGAGGGGTGGTATGGGGAGGGAGGAGGGAGGAGGGTCCAGGATAGGGAACACACGTATACCTGTGGCGGATTCATTTTGACATATGGCAAAACCAATACAACATTGTAAAGTTAAAAAATAAAATAAAATTTAATTTAAAAAACAGAAAAAAAAAAGAAAAGAGATTTACTTGTCTGTAGAATGAATTGAGAAAATGATCATAAAAAATGTTGTTGTTGCTGTTCAGTTGCACAGTCATTTTCAACTTTTTGTGACTCCATGGACTGCAGCACTCCAGGCCTCCCTGTCCCTCATCATCTGTCACAGTTTGCACAAGTTCATGCTCATTTCATTGACGATACCATCCAGCCATCTCAGCCTCTGATGCCCTCTTCTCCTGCCCTCAATCTTTCCAGCATTAGGGACTTTTCCAGTGATTTGGCTGTTCGCATCAGGTGGCTAAAATATTGGAGCTTTAGCTTCAGCATCAGTCCTTTCAATGAGTATTCAGGGTTGATTTCCCTTTTCATACTTGTGCTGTCCAAGTGACTCTTAGGAGTCTTCTCCAGCACCACAGTTCCAAGGCATGAATTCTTTGGAGTTCTACCTACTTTACAGTCCATGTCTCACAATCTTACATGACCACTGTGAAGACCATAGCCTTGATTATATGAACCTTTGTAGATAGAGTAATGTCTCTGCTTTTCAACACACCATCCACATTTGTCATAGCTTTCCTGCCAAGAAGCAATTGTCTTCTGATTTCACGACTGCTGTCAGCGTCTGCAGTGATTTTGTGCCCAAGAAGAGAAAATCTGTCACTACTTCCACCTTTTCCCATTCTATTTGCCATGAAATAATGGGGCCAGATGCCATGATCTTAGTTTTTTTAAACATTTAGTTTTAAGTTCACTTTCACTCTCTTCCTTCACCCTCATCAACAGGCTCTTTAGTTCCTCTTCGCTTTCTGCCATTAGAGTGGTATCATACACATATCTCAGGTTGCCGACTTCTCTCCTGTCTATGCTGATTCCAGCTTTTAACTTATCTGGCCCAAAATATCTCATGATGTGCTCAGTGTATAGGTTACATAAACAGGATGACAGCAGACAGTCCTGTCATACTGCCTTCTCAATTCTTAACCAAGAATTGATCCACACAGGGTTCTAACTGTTGCTTCTTGACCCGTATACAGTTTTCTCAGGAGACAGGTAAGATGGTCTGGTATCCCCATCACTTTAACTCAGGCTCACATAGGAAATTCTTTAAAACATCACTAAAGCACCACTTCTCACTATAGTATGACAGTGATGCTTTACCAATTTGGTTCTTTAGACTTCAGAAAAAATACTTTGGTTAAGAATGTGATATACCTCATTCCAAATTTAATTCTCTGAAAACAAATAGATTATAGTCAGTTCTCTCAGATTTACATACATATTCATAAGTTGAACATTTTTTTTACTAAATGTACTAATAAATAAATATACTTTTTAAAATATCTTAAAATTCAAATCAATGACTGCTTACTCATTGATTTGGAAATCACAGAGGTCAGTTGTCTCTAATTTTAGAGACCATATTTATTTATATATTTATTTCCAATGAATTTACAATTACTCTTCATCAAGAAAATAGGCATATTATCATAATTAAAATATCAAGAGACAGTATATGCTTGTTGCGGATAATTGTTAATAATGAATATATTGAAACATTTCCATCTTAAAAATTATATATGTGTGTAAATTTAATATGTACTAAAATTTATATATGTATACCTCAAATCAATATATATATATATATAAACATGTATGTATATACATAATATGCAAATACATGTTTGTGTATACTAAGTTGTTTCAATCATATCTGATTCTTTATGAACTCATGGGCTGTAGCCCACCAGGTTCTTCTGTCCATGGGATTCTCCAGGCAAGAATATTGGAGTGGGTTGCCATGCACTCCTCCAGGGAGTCTTCCTGACCCAGGGATCAAACCCATGTCTCTTATGTCTCCTGAATTGAAGGCAAGTTCTTTACCACTACTGTCACCTGAGAAATCCAACAGGGACATAAACATATAACATACATATGTACGTATTTTGTCATGGTTCAGTCACTCAGTCATGTCCGACTCTTTGTGACAAGAGGCTTCCCTGTCTTTCATCATCTCCTGGAGTTTACTCAAACTCATGTCCATTGAGTCGGTAATGCCATTCAACCATCTCATCCTGTCTTCCCCTTCTCCTCCTGCCTCAATCTGTCCCAGCATCCTGGTCTTTTCTAATAAGTCAGCTCTTTGCCTCAGGTGGCCAAAGTATTTGAGATTCAGCGTCAGCATCAGTCCCTCCAGTGAATATTCAGGATTGATTTCCTTTAAGATTGGCTGGTTTGATCTCCTTGCAGTCCCAAGGACTGTCAGGAGACTTCTCCAACACCACAGTTCAAAAGTATCAATTCTTCAGTGCTCAGCTTTCTTTATGATACCACTCTAACATCTACACATAACTATTGAAAACACTATAGCTTTGACTATATGGACCTCTATCAGCAAAGTTATACTCTTAATACACTGTCTAGATTTGTCATTGCTTTTCTTCCAAGGAGCAAGCATCTTTTACTTTCATGACTAAGTCACCATCTACAGTGACTTTAGAGCCCAAGAAAATAAAGTCTGTCACAGTTTCCATGGTTTCCCCATCTATTCACCATGAAACAGTGGGAGCAGATACCATGATATTAGTTTTTTGAATGCTGAGTTTTATGCCAGCTTTTTCACTCTCCTTTTTCACTTTCATCAAAAGGCTCTTTAGTTCCTCTTTACCTTCTGCCAAAAGGGTGGTGTCATCTGCATGTCTGAGGTTATTGATATTTATCCAGGCAACTTGATTCTAGCTTGTGATTCCTTCATCCCAGCATGTCACATGATGTACACTGCATATAATTATAAGCAGGTTGACATTATACCACCTCGGCATACCCTTTTCCCAATTTAGAACCAGTCCATTGTTCCATGTCTGGTTCTAACTGTTGCTTCTTGACTTGTATACAGGTTTCTCAGGAGGAAGGCCAGTGGTATTTAATTACAGAACTTCCACAGGACTAGGGAAACAGACTTTTTGAGGGCACAACAAAACCTTGGGCACACCAGGACCCAGGAGAAAGGAGTAGTGACCCCACAAGAGACTGAGCCAAACTTGGCTTTTTCTGGGAGTCTCCTGAGAGGTGTGTGTCAACAGAGGCCTGCTGCAAGATCAGATGCACTGACAACAGTCCTGGGAGCCCTTGTGTGCTGGCATAAGGCCAATCTACAGGGAGGGAATACAATTACACCCATCAGCAGAAAAATGGATTAAAAATTTACTGAGTATGGCCTTGCCCACCAGAGCAAGACCCAGTTTTCCTTATAGCTAGTCCCTGCCATCAGGAGGCTTCCACAAGCCTCTTGTCTTTATCCCTCAGAGAGCAGACAGAATGAAAAGCACAATTACAGAAAACTAATCAAACTGATCACATTGACCACAGCCTTGTCTAACTCAATTAAACTATGAGCCATGCTGTGTAGAGCCACCCAAGACGGAAGGGTCATGGTGAAGAGTTCTGACAAAGCATCGTCCACTAGAGAAGGAAATGGCAAACCACTTCAGCATTCTTAACCTTGAAAATCTCATGAATAGTATGAAAAGACAAAAATATATGACGCTGAGAGATGAACTCCCCAGCTCAGCATGTGCCCAATATGCAAGTGGAGGTGTATGTATAGGTGTGTATATATACATATGGGACTGGTCCTTGTGAGATTTTTTTTTAAAGTATTATAATGTAGCTGATGAAACGGGTACTAAAACAAGGAGAAAATTCCATTTTTACTTTTTTTACTTGCCTTATTATATCTTTAAAATCCTTGCAATAATATTTAGAAGTTTCTATTAATTTTATAACATTTATATTAGCTTCATCAATCTCAACAAAGTCATCAGAAATCCACATATCATAGAATATACAGCTTTATACCACCCAAGATATTGCAGAGTAATTAGGGAGGTGGGGGGAGTTCTGCAAACCACTCTTTGTGGAATCCCATCCTTTTCTAGAATCCTGGTGTGCTAACCAGAAGGTGTGACCATGGGAACTAGAGAAGCAAGAAGGGCACCAATACTAATCTGAACAAATCCAGTACTAATTTCTCCAAATTTATAAGATAAAAACAATGTTCAGTAGAAGCATTAATATCTTTCTTTACCACCACAGATTTAGTTCATCCAAATGACAGAGATTAAATCCAATATTTTCTTTCTTTTTTACTTTTTTTATAGAGTAAGTGGTGAACTGAAGAATATTTTTCTTTTCTTTTAGGACAGATCAAAATAAGCCATTTCACTGACCTAGTTTTAAAATTAAAAGCAAAATATGAGGCTGGATAAGATATGTAAAACAAATAGAAAATTAAAAGGTGTTTGATTCATGAAGTAGCTAATAAATTGGCTAGGAGGATTAAGAGAGGAATTGAGTAACAGGGAGACGGGGAGCAGTGACTGAGTAACTTGGGCTGCATCCTCAAGTTTAAATTGTACTTTGAAATGTTGAGTAGTAGTCCTTTCTCTACTAAAAAGCATTTTTCTTTATTAAAAATAATTCAATTAGCATTTCTCAAATAAAGATTATACTTTCACCTAGATTAAAAAAAATCACCCTTGAAATAACTATTTAAAATTACTTCAGTGGCTATCAATTTTCATAGCTAGGCATCTGAATATCTTTATGCTTTCAAACTTTTACATATCAGTTTTATGTATTTGTTTTCTAGAAAGTTCATTAACAGCAATATGTGCTCTCATGTGTTAAATGCCAATGCTGAGGGAATGTGTGCTAGAAATCTTACATGTTTTGCAGTTAATATTAGCAAAGTCCCTCAGGTTAAATACACATTTGTCTATTGAACAAAGGAAGAAATGCAGAGAAGACTCTAACTTAAACATCACATTCCAAAAGACAGTTAAGTGACCAAGCCTGGAATGGCCTAAAGCTTTAGTCATTGTTCTTTTTATCATGTTTCCCTACTTTGTCATCTTTTCACACTACCTGAATATCATATAATTTTTCAAACTTTTCAAAGGTAAACTGTTATCTAGCAATTGAGCACAGGTGCTAATGAATGCATGCATAAATGATTTCTGCAGATGAAGACTGAAAGCTTCATTTGTAAACCTTGAAATCTCAAAACAGATTTTATGAAGAACAGAAGGACCATTGTGGTAATAAACACTAAATATCCATAATCCCCTGCCTGTACCTAATTTCAGCTATATAACATGCATTATGGGTTTTGTTTTGTGTGTGTGTATGTGTGTGTGTGTGTGTAAAGTGTATGTGTGTGTGCACTGATTACTCTAGAACTGGCCCTTGATTCCTTCCTCTGTAAAACTCCATTTCTCTCAAGAATGCTGACACAGTGCTAATGTTCTTGTTGTGGAAGTAGGAGGAAGTGACTGCCTGGTTATTTGAAACTTCTTTAGTTCAACATACGATCAGCTGAACATAATATAAATTTAATGATTTGATATTTTTGATTTTTGTAACTAGTTAGACTGATTTTAAAGATATGGCTTTTATTAATCTCTTCAGTGAGCCAGAATTTTATAAGATTATATTTTTGGATGTCACATGTTTTGCTAAGTTTTAACTTGTATATGTAGTATTATCTGTGAATGTGTGGAAAAATACAAATGAATTTGCTTTTCTTTTTATTCTTCTACAGCACAGAACTATCCTTCTTTGATTTAGATGGCTAGAGAGATGAGTGGTGACTTTGGCATTTTAGAGAAGCACTTCTAAGAATAATAATCTGGTAAAATTCATTTTTAGTTTCCTGAGAAACTTTCTTACTGTTATAACAGTGGCTGCACCAATTTATATTCTGACTGACATGACAGTGTATGAGGTTTCCCTTTTCTCCATATCCTCACCTACATTCATTATCCATGTTCTTTAAGATGACAGCCATTCTGCCTGGTGTGAGGTGATATTTCATTGTAGTTTTGATTTGCATTTCCCTGATGATTAAGGATGTTGAATATCTTTCCATGTTCCTAATGGCCATTCACATTTCCTCTTTGAAAAAATGATTATTCAGTTCTTTTTCCCATTTTTTAACAGTTACTTGATTTTATCAATGTTGAGTTGTATGGGTTATTTATAAATGTTGCCATATTAACAACTTATTAGTCATATAATCTGACTCAGCAATTCTACTACTGGGTATGCTGCTAAGTCGTTTCAGTCATGTCTGACTCTGTGCAACCCCATAGACGGAAGCCCACCAGGCTCCCCCATCCCTGGGATTCTCCAGGCAAGAACACTGGAGTGGGTTGCCATTTCCTTCTCCAATGCAGGAAAGTGAAAAGTGAAAGTGAAGTCACTCAGTCATGTCCAACTCTTAGCGACCCCATGGACTGCACCCTACCAGGCTCCACCATCCATGGGATTTTCCAGGCAAGAGTACTGGAGTGGGGTGCCATTGCCTTCTCCACTACTGGGTATACACCTCCCAAAACAAAAATACTAATTTGAAAAGAAACATGCACCCCAATGTTGATAGCAGCATTATTTACTATCACCAAGATATGGAAAGAACATAAGTGTCCATCAGGAGAAGAATGGATAAAGAAGATATGATACATAGTAAATCCCCTACATACAACCCTTTAAATTACATATTTTCAAAGGTGGAAATGTGTATGCCAACCCCTGAATGCCAGCTGTTATAATGCACTACTTCACCTTTTAAGATACTGTAGTATAATATCAAATGCATTTTATTTTTTGTTCCCTTTTTATGTACATATTATTTGTGTGAAGAGGATTACAAACCTATCATAGTACAGTACTATACAGCCAATTGTGTTTGTTGGGTACTTAGGCTAAGTTTGTTGTACTTATCGAACAAACTGGACTTAATGAAAATGCTTTCATAATGAAAATTATTCATAAGTAGGGGACTTACTATATATTTATACAATGGAATGGTAGTCAGCCATAAAAATAATGAAATTTTGCCATTTGCAGCAACATGGATGGGCTTATAAGGCATTACGCTAAGTGAAATAAATCAGACAAAGACAAATACTGCATGAGATCATTTATATGTGGAATCTAAAAAATATAACAGACTAGTAAGCATAACAAAAAAGAAGATTCACAGATATAGAGAACAAATTAGTGGGGAGAGGAAAGGGGGAGGGGGCAGTATACTGGTAGAAGCTTAAGAGGTATGAACTATTAGACTGCATAAGCTGTAAGGATATACTGCATAACACAGGAATATAGATAATGTGTCTGTGTGTTAATGGGTCAGTCATATCTGACTCTTTGCTACCACATGGATTGTAGCCTGTCAGGTTCCTCTGTTCATGGAAATCTCAATATTTTATTATAATTACAAATGGAATATGCTGTGCTGTGCTTGGTGGCTCAGTCATGTCCAACTCTTTATGACTCCATGGACTGTGGCCCATCAGCCTTCTCTGTCCATGGGAATTCTCTAGGAAAGAATACTGGAGTGGGCTGCCATTCCCTCCTCCAGGGGATATTCCTGACCCAGGGATTGAACCGGTGTCTCTTACACCTCCTGATTGCAGGCAGGTTCTTTACCATCTTAGCCAGCAGCGAAGCCCAAGAATACTGGTGTGGGTAGCCTATCCCTTCTCCAGGAGAACTGCCTGACCCAGGGGTTGAACTGGGGTCTCCTGCATTGCAGGCAGATTCTTTGCCAGCTGAGCTACCAGAGAAGGCCCATAAACTGAGTATAACTTTCAAGAATGTGAATCATTATATTGTACACTTGTAGCATATAATATTATACATCAACTATACTTCAATAAAAGTTTTATATTGTTTATAATAAGGAAACTTAAAAGCTGGTAAAATTCATCTTTGACATGAAAAGTAAGATTTGACAGCAAGATACTAGCTGTGAGAAACAAGTTCCATCGAGAGAGAAAGGATTTTCCAGGTTCCTGTGTCACTTGTTGGGCTATCAACAACCAAGTCTAGAGGTCTCAAGTCTGTATGTTTATGCATGAGAAACCCAGAGCTCTTGTTAATCAGCAGTGCCCTACTGTTTTAAGCAACAAGGAAGTTCTGGAAGTGAGGAGAAGGAGAAACAAAGAGGAAGAGAAGACAGTAAAGTCTTTAGAGCTCAGTGATTCTCTTCTAAGCCTTTGCCTCGGGAGAAGGCAACCATGTCCCTTAGATGATGAAAGGTGCTCTGAGAGTTGATATGATTCTGAAACCAATTTCCTGTTGGGAATTTGAAGGTAACAATATAAGAAGTAGCAAAACTAATGATGTGGCTGATTCAGTAGATTTTGCACTAGTAACTATTATTTTGGGTGTAGACATTTTCTTAGCTTCCATTCTTAGGTAATTTTAAATAACAAAAATAAGATAGTCAAATTTGTGGGATTCAGAACAAACAAAATAATGAGATTATGTTACGTATTGGAATTTCTGATGTCAATGAGACTTCGAAAAGGTTGACATGCCATTCAAAATTAGACTTGAGTGTGGAGTAAACGTCACTCAGTCATGGCTGACTCTTTGTGACCCCATGGACTATACATATAGTCCATGGAATTTTCCAGGCCAGAATACTGGAGTGGGTAGCCTTTCCCTTCTCCAGAGGATCTTCCAAACCCAGGGATTGAACCCAGGTCTCCCACGTTGCAGGCAGATTCTTTACCAGCTGAGCCACCAGGAAAGCCCAAGAATACTGGAGTGGGTAATGATGGAGTATAACCAGACCAGTACTCTGTGGTTTTAGGTCTTTAACTGTGTCATCAGAAAAGGAGTGGCATGCCTTTTTCGGAAAGGCTGCTAAATGAGCCATAAGCAGATAGGCCGGATGGTCATCAGAGCCAGACCTCTTATTGTGCAGTCACTAAGTTGAAGCATGCCAGGCTTTCTGTCCTCCACTATCTCCTGGAGCTGACTCACTGGATAAGACTCTGACACTGGGAAAGATTGAAGTCAACAGGAAAAGTAAGGGGTCAGGGGATAAGATGGTTACATAGCATCACCAACTCAATGGACATGAATTTGAGCAAACTTTGGGAAATAGTGGAGGGAAGGGGAGACTGGGGTGCTGCAGTCCATGGGGTCACAAAGAGTTAGACACAACTTCGTGACTGAAGAATGAACAACTTACAGAGATAATCAAATTAAAATGAGGTAATTAGGTTGGGTCCTGATCCAACATGAATGCTACTGCTACGTCGCTTCAGTCGTGTCCGACTCTGTGTGACCCCATAGACGGCAGCCCACCGGGCTCCCCTGTCCCTGGGATTCTCCAGGCAAGAACACTGGAGTGGGTTGCCATTTCCTTCTCCTAGTGTATTCCTAAAAAGTGAAAATTTGGAAGTAGAGTTGCAAACATGGGGAAATCCATGTGAAGAAGAAGGCAAGGATCATTACAATGTTTCTACAAGCCAGAGACTCTGAACACTGCCAACAAATCACTGAAAGCAATATCAGAGGTATGGGACAGATTTCCTCACAGCCTCAGAAAGGACCAGCTCTGCCAACTTTTGATCTTGAACTTCTATCCTCCAGAACTGTGAGACAACACATTTCTTTTTTTTTTTTTTTAGCACCGTGGTTTGTGGATAACGGAAGCACTAGCCAATGAATATACTCCTCAAAGGAGGAAAAAAAAATCTCACTATATCTGAAAACCAGGCTGCTTATACAGGGCAAGCAGTAGGCATGCAAAAAGAAATAAGAGATTTTTACTTATTTAAGGTTTTAATTTATGCTGAACGGTAATATTATTTAAATACATATGTAGCATAAAATTTCATGGTTTCAGATTTATAAATCAAATGGGTAGGAGGAACTTAAAAACATGCTACATTGAAACAAAGTCTAAATATATGTACAGGCTTCTCTGTCAGACTATAAATGAATCACAAATATTAATAATCAAATAATACCTATTTTTAAAATGAAATGAGTATGTTTATCTACACTCCAAAGTAGAGGTGCAAAACAGACATCATACAATTGAACTTATCAGTTTTCATAGAGGCAACACTTAAACCATTTTTGAGTAGAAAGAAAGTGATTTTTTTCCTTTGTATATTTTCTTTTTAATCTAGGTTTCTTCATAACTGAAAACTAAATTTTTCACTCATGGTGACTTTGAACATATCTGTCCTTAATTGAATTTTATACTCTTTGTACTTCATCCACCCACCTTTAGCACCATTACTATAAGAAATTTCCTCATCCACCATATAGAATATATTTTCACATTTATTAACAATGGATTACATCCGGTGCAACTAGCTAATCCAGGATAACCTCTCTATTTTAAGGTTAGGTTACTGTCATTTTCTTAATTAGCTAATTGTTTGTATATTTCACTATATAATAATTAAATGTCTGTTAAAAGTCCTCTCAATGACTCTATTATAGTTATCTCTGTCTGTCAGTGGCTCAGTTGTGTCTGACTCTGTGACACTGTCCGTGAGATTTTTCAGGCAAGAATACTGTAATGTGCTGCCATTTCCTTCTCCAGAGAATCTTCCCAGCCCAGAGACTGAACTTGTGTCTCCTGCACTGCAGTCCGATTTTTCACTTGCTGAGTCATAGGGGAAGCTTCCTCTATTTTAAGGTCTATAATCTAGGTTTCACTTGTAATGTCCCTCTGCCTTGTAACACAACCAACACAAAGGATTAGAGTGTGAAGATCACATTTCTCCAGGAGGGAGAGAGTCTGCCTACCACACAAAGTCCTCCTGAGGAGTTTCCCCAACGCCCCATGTAACCGAGGTCTCTCTTCTAAACTCTAGGGATTATAAACTATTCCCAGATCTGGGGAATATTTTTTCTACTTATTTCTAATGATTCTTTCTTTAATCTTTAGTCATCTCCTCTCAGAACAAACTGTATATTTTTGGAGGTCTGTGTGCAATGTCTAACTTCAGAAGGCTGCTCCATCATTTTTAGCCATCTTTACTTCTCCAAATTCTAGCCTCTGTCTCCTCAGCTCAGTCAGATGATTGGGGTGTACTTTGCTTTCAACTCCTTATTCGGTGTTCTGGAAAACACCTCATTTCATAATTTCCCTTTTCTCAGGGATCACAGTTCTGTGGTGCTTATTGTGTGATGTCTAAAATCATTTCATATATTTTGTCTACTCTTCTAGTTTTAATTTTTTACCACATGAGGACAAATTTTTGTAGCAGTTAATATTTATGAGCAAAAAATATATATTCTTCAAGATATGCTGATTAAAGACTTTCTTTCCCACAGCAATTTTACACTATATTTTTAATAATCTAAAAACCCAGTAGACTAACTGGGAAATGTAATTTCTATTAGTCTGACTTTTTTAATTGATTATAAAATCTAAAGAACTGGGGAGCAGTTTAGGTTTAGAGGGGAAAAAAAGATACTTAGGCAAAAACAGCTTCCAGTTTGAATGCCATTCTGCTATTTTCATAAAAATAAGTGATGATAATGTTAATGCTTAGTATGTTAAAGATCTGCAATATAAGTGAGAAAAATAAAAACACCTCACAGTTTTGAATAAAGCAAATATTTGCTCAAAAAATGGATTTGCACATTGATGTTTAGGCTTTAAACCATGTCATTTGGAAAGTCCTTTGTAACTGAAGCACTTTCAAGAAAATATATATATGTGTGTGTGTGTGTGTGTGTGTGTGTGTGTGTGTGTAATTTAACTTATATGCAGGGTACATCATGAGAAATGCTGGGCTGGAAGAAGAACAAACCTGAATCAAGATTGCCGGGAGAAATATCAATAGCCTCAGATATGCAGATATGCAGATGACACCACTCTTGTGGCAGAAAGTGAAGAGGAACTAAAAACCCTCTTGATGAAAGTTAAAGAAGACCGTAAAAAAGTTGGCTTAAAGCTCAACATTCAGAAAACGTGGTCCCATCACTTCATGGGAAATAGATGGGGAAACAGTGGAAACACTGGCTGAATTTATTTTTCTGGGCTCCAAAATCACTGCAGATGGTGACTGCAGCAGTAAAATTAAAAGACGCTTATTTCTTGGAAGGAAAGTTATGACCAACCTAAATAGCATATTCAAAAGCAGAGACATTATTTTGCCAACAAAGGTTCGTCTAGTCAAGCCTATGGTTTTTCCTGTGGTCATGTATGGATGTAAGAGTTGGACTGTGAAGAAAGCTGAGCACCAAAGAATTGATGCTTTTGAGCTGTGGTGTTGGAGAAGACTCTTTAGAGTCCCTTGGACTGCAAGGAGATCCAACCAGTCCATTCTAAAGGAGATCAGTCCTGGGTGTTCACTGGAAGGACTGATGCTAAAGCTGAAACTCCAGTACTTTGGCCACCTCATGTGAAGAGTTGACTCATTGGAAAAGACTCTGATGCTGGTAGGGATTGGGGGCAGGAAGAGAAGGGGACGACAGAGGATAAGATGGCTGCATGGCATCACCGACTCAATGGGATGTGAATCTGAGTGAACTCCGGGAGTTGGTGATGGACAGGGAGACCTGGCGTGCTGTGATTCATGGGGTCGCAAAGAGTCGGACATAACTGAGCGACTGAACTGAACTGATATATATGTGTGTGTGGTGAGCTTGAGGTTACCTACGACCTAATTCCTAGCACTCAGGTTTCTCTTATAGTGAAACATTTTCATTAATAAAATGATTTTTGTAATGCATGCTATTTCAGAAGAGCCATTATCCTTTCATAGGTTAAAAGAGTATATTTCAAAGAAAACAAACTTACCCTGTATCAAAATGGGCACAGGTAATTTTGTAGATGGTTTCTAGATTGACAGATATCATAATCTTGAAGAAGGACATAAATCAGCACTAATTTGTCCTTTTCTAAACACTGAACCATGGAGGGATTGTAACAGGTATTATGCATTATAAAAAGAATAAATATAATCATTAATTTCTTATATAGAAGGGATTTTGTCTGTATCTGGACGATTCACAAAGAGAGACTTCCTCACTCCTAACACAGTGTTTTTCAACCCTGCTTGTATTTTGGAACCACCTGCAAACCTTAAAGAATTACTTATACCTATTCGAATCCAAATAAATAATGTGAATAAACAAATAAGAACTTTCTACACAATACGAATATATACCCAAGGTCATAAACTACTACTTTAGTGGAAGAGAATTAGAGTTAAGCAAATAGGCAAGGAAATTAGCAACTAAAATTTGAAAAATCTCTATAAGTCTGATTTATCTACATACTGCTGCTGCTAAGTCACTCCAGTCGTGTCCGACTCTGTGCAACCCCATAGACGGCAGCCCACCAGGCTCCCCCATCCCTGGGATTCTCCAGGCAAGAACACTGGAGTGGGTTGCCATTTCCTTCTCCAATGCAGGAAAGTGAAAAGTGAAAGGGAAGTCGCTCAGTCATATCCGACTCTTAGTGACCCCATGGACTGCAGCCCACCAGGCTTCTCCATCCATGAGATTTTCCAGGCAAAGGTACTGGAGTGGGGTGCCATTGCCTTCTCAAACATATAGCTGAGGCCCCTTCATAAATTCTATTGCTTTGTTTAAAGAAGCAATTGTGGGTTTTTTTTTTTTTTTTTTGTAAATACCATGAATTCTATCTAAACTTATTTTCTCCAATAATTTTATAATTCAATAAAATAATATCAATCTGAATTCCTTTGAATGGCCATCTGTTTCTTATATGTGACTTCCTTTTCATTAAAAGACACAGTAAAGTTTAAACAGCTTTTAGAATCCTTACACTGTTCCTGGATTTACCATTACCAACTTTTCTTAAATATCCATTTCAATGAGAAAAGAAAGGAAAAATAAATCTAACCACCAGGGGGGGCGGGGGAAACAGAGGTTAAATTATATTTTTAACTCTAAAATATTTGCAAATTCCTAATTTTCTTTTATATCACTACAAACATAGCTAAAACTGTTGGCAATGAAACCATTCCCAGAAAGAACCCCATACTGCCAATTATCTGCTTTCCCTTATATTTCACTGTTGCCAGCAAAATCCTTCTATCCACTTACTCAATAGTTATAAACATATTGCTTATTTCCCCAAAGAGTTCAGAATTCAGCAAATAACAATGAGGTGAGAGCTAAAAGAAAACAGCAAGAAAAGTGTTTTGGCAAAAATAAACCTTCCTAATGTTTCTGAGAGCATAGACATGATTGGCACCTGGGAATTAGTACCAGTGCTGCAAAGGGCTTCTTATCAGTGGACAGGAAATGGTCATAAACAGAGTTCCAAGAGGAGCTTGGTAGAACTCAGCTAGCCTAGGACTCGACAAGTTACTCTCGTGTGTATGGTGCTTCAGAGAAGACTTTCTAGTGAGAGGAATTTGACAGGGCAGAATATCCACAGTGGTAAGAAAGACACATGGGTTGTTAGAATTTAACTGTTCAGGAAACTCTAGTGGCCCCACTTTCATTTGACTTCAAATGAATATGGCATTTTTAACTGTTAGGGCTAGAGAAGGTGTTGGTGTGGAGGGGCACAATGATGAAAAGCTTTCTTCTGCATAAAAAAGCCAGTTGGAGCTTTGGGTGTTCTAAATCTTCAAGTAACAGCCTCTGAATTGGTGAAACCTGTTAACCTTTGTTTTCTCAACAGTGCCCCTCCATGTGGGAGGGTGGGCTTGCTAACACCCTCTTGTCCTTTGCCACAGGTCTCTCTCAGAACCTGACGTCCACCAGCATTTAGCCCATCTCATGGATTCCTCTTTCTCATACATAATCTTATAGTAGATATAGTATTAAAACTTTTTATATATAATTTTGCTCAGTTCAGCTGCTCAGTTGTGTCTGACTCTTGGCGACCCCATGGACTGCAGCACACCAGGCCTCCCTGTCCATCACCAACTCCCAGAGTTTACTGAAACTCATGTCCATTGAGTAGGTGAGGTCATCCAACCATCTCATCCACTGTCATCATGTTCTCCTCCTGCCCTCAATCTTTCCCAGCATCAGGGCCTTATTCTTTCAAATGAGTCAGCTCTTTGCATCAAATGGCCAAATACTGGAGTTTCAGCTTCAGCATCAGTCCTTCCTATGAATATTCAGGATTGATAACCTTTAGGATGGACTGGTTGGATCTCCTTGTAGTCCAAGGGACTCTCAAGAGTCTTCTCCAACACCACAGTTCAAAAGCATCCATTCTTTGGCACTCAGCTTTCTTTATAGTACAAGACTCTCATTCATACATGATTACTGGAAAAACCACAGTTTTGACTAGACAGATCTTTGTTGGCAAAGTAATGTCTCCCCTGTCTAGCTTGGTCATAACTTTTCTTCAAAGGATCCAGAATCTTTTAATTTAAAGGCTGCAGTCACCATCTGCAGTGATTTTGGAGCCCAGGAAAATAAATTCAGCCACTCTTTCCATTGTTTCCACATCTATTTGCCATGAAGTCATGGGACAGATGCCATGATCTTAGTTTTCTGAATGTTGAGTTTTAAGCAAACTCTTTCACTCTCCTCTTTCCGTTTTATCAAGAGGCTCTTTAGTTCTTCGTTTTCTGCCATAAGGGCAGTGTTATCTGCATATCTGAGGTTATTGATATTTCTCCCAGAAATATTGATTCCAGCTTGTGCTTCATCCAGCCCAGCATTTCTCATGATGTACTCTGCATATAAGTTAAATAATCAGGGTCACAATATACAGCCTTGACGTACTCCTTTCCTTATTTGGAACCAGTCTGTTGCTCCATGTCCAGTTCTAATGGTTGCTTCCTGAACTTCATACATTTCTCAAGAGGCAGGTCAAATGGTCTGATATTCTCATCCCTTGAAGAATTTTCCAGAGTTTGTTGTGGTTCACACATTCAAAGGATTTGGCATAGTCATTAAAGCAGAGGTAGATATTTTTCTGGAACTCTCTTGCTTTTTTGATGATCCAATGGCTGTTGGCAATTTGATTTGTGGCTCCTCTGCCTTTTAGAAATATAGCTTGAACACCTGGAAGTTCATGGTTCATGTACTGTTGAAGTCTACCTAGGAGAAATTTGAACATTACTTTGCTAGCATGTGAGATGAGTGCAACTGTGTGGTAGTTTGAGCATTCTTTGGCATTTCCTTTCTTTGGGATTAGAATGAAAACTGACCTTTTCCAGTCCTCTGGCCACTGCTGAGTTTTCCAAATTTGCTGGCATATTGAGTGTAGCACCTTCACAGCATCATCTTTTAGGATTTGAAATAGCTCAACTGGAATTCCATCACCTCCACTAACTTTGTTCATAGTGATGCTTCCTAAGGCCCACTTAACTTTGCATTCCAGGATGTCTGGCTCTAGGTGAATGATCACACACCATTGTGGTTATCTGGGTCATGAAGATCTTTTTTGTATAGTTCTTCTGTGTATTCTTGCCACCTCTTCTTAATATCTTCTGCTTCTGTTAGGTCCATAGCATTTCTGTCATTTATTGAGCCCATCTTTGCATGAAATGTCCCCTTGGTATCTCTAATTTTCTTGAAGAAATCTCTAGTCTTTCCCATTCTATTGTTTTCCTCTATTTCTTTGCACTGATGACTGCGGAAGGCTTTCTTCTCTCTCTTTGCCACTGTTGGGAATTCAGCATTCAAATGGATGTATCTTTCCTTTTCTCGTTTGCTTTTTGCTTCTCTTCTTTTCAAAGCTATTTGTAAGGCCACCTCAGACAGCCATTTTGCCTTTTTGCATTTGTTTTTCTTGGGGATGGTCTTCATCCCTGCCTCCTGTACAATGTTACATACCTCACTCCATAGTTCTTCCGGCACTCTGTCTATCAGATCGAACACCTGGAGTCACTTCCACTGTATGATCATGAGGGATGTGATTTAGATCATATCTGAATGGTCTATAGAGTTTTTCTCTACTTTATTCAATTTAAGTCTGAATTTGGCAATAAGGAGTTCAATGATCTGAGCCACAGTAAGCTCCTGGTCTTGTTTTTGCTGACTGTATAGAGCTTCTCCATCTTTGGCTGCAAAGATAATCAACCTGATTTTGGTATTGACTCTCTGGTGATGTCCATGTGTAGAATCATCTCTTATGTTGTTGGAAGAGTGTGTTTGCTGACCAGTGCGTTCTCTTGGCAAAACTCTATTAGCCTTTGTCCTGCTTTACTGTGTACTCCAAGGCCAAATCTGCCTGTAACTCCAGGTATTTCTGGACTCCTTACTTTTGCATTCCAGTCACTTATAATGAAAAGGACATCTTTTTTGGGTGTTAGTTTTAGAATGTCTTGTAGGTCTTCATAGGTCTGTTCAACCCTAGCTTCTTCAGTATTACTGGTCGGGGCATAATTTTGCTCAAAAGTGCCTAATTTTTTCACACATGTAGTTTACGTTATAGCTGTAATTTTTTTTTTCTTTTTTTTTTTTTAATTTTATTTTATTTTTAAACTTTACATAATTGTATTAGTTTTGCCAAATATCAAAATGAATCCATCACAGGTATACATGTGCTCCCCATCCTGAACCCTCCTCCCTCCTCCCGCCCCATACCATCCCTCTGGGTCATCCCAGTGCACCAGCCCCAAGCATCCAGTATCGTGCATCGAACCTGGACTGGCATCTCGTTTCATACATGATATTTTACATGTTTCAATGCCATTCTCCCAAATTTTCCCACCCTCTCCCTCTCCCACAGAGTCCATAAGACTGTTCCATACATCAGTGTCTCTTTTGCTGTCTCGTACACAGGGTTATTGTTGTCATCTTTCTAAATTCCATATATATGCGTTAGTATACTGTATTGGTGTTTTTCCTTCTGGGTTACTTCACTCTGTATAATAGGCTCCAGTTTCATCCACCTCATTAGAACTGATTCAAATGTATTCTTTTTAATGGCTGAGTAATACTCCATTGTGTATATGTACCACTGCTTTCTTATCCATTCATCTGCTGATGGACATCTAGGTTGCTTCCATGTCCTGGCTATTATAAAAGGTGCTGTGATGAACATTGGGGTACATGTGTCTCTTTCCCTTCTGGTTTCCTCGGTGTGTATGCCCAGCAGTGGGATTGCTGGGTCATAAGGCAGTTCTATTTCCAGTTTTTTAAGGAATCTCCACACTGTTCTCCATAGTGGCTGTACTAGTTTGCATTCCCACCAACAGTGTAAGAGGGTTCCCTTTTCTCCACACCCTCTCCAGCATTTATTGCTTGTAGACTTTTGGATCGCAGCCATTCTGACTGGTGTGAAATGGTACCTCACAGTGGTCTTGATTTGCATTTCTCTGATAATGAGTGATGTTGAGCATCTTTTCATGTGTTTGTTAGCCATCTGTATGTCTTCTTTGGAGAAATGTCTATTTAGTTCTTTGGCCCATTTTTTGATTGGGTCATTTATTTTTCTGGAGTTGAGCTGTAGGAGTTGCTTGTATATTTTTGAGATTAGTTGTTTGTCAGTTGCTTCATTTGCTATTATTTTCTCCCATTATGAAGGCTGTCTTTTCACCTTGCTGATAGTTTCCTTTGATGTGCAGAAGCTTTTAAGGTTAATTAGGTCCCATTTGTTTATTTTTGCTTTTATTTCCAATATTCTGGGAGGTGGGTCATAGAGGATCCTGCTGTGATATATGTCAGGGAGTGTTTTGCCTATGTTCTCCTCTAGGAGTTTTATAGTTTCTGGTCTTATGTTTAGATCTTTAATCCATTTTGAGTTTATTTTTGTGTATGGTGTTAGAAAGTGTTCTAGTTTCATTCTTTTACAAGTGGTTGACCAGATTTCCCAGCACCACTTGTTAAAGAGATTGTCTTTAATCCATTGTCAGACTGAAAGTGAAGGGCTGGAAAAAGATTTTCCATGCAAATAGGGACCAAAAGAAAGCAGGAGTAGCAATACTCATATCAGATAAAATAGACTTTAAAACAAAGGCTGTGAAAAGAGACAAAGAAGGTCACTACATAATGATCAAAGGATCAATCCAAGAAGATATAACAATTATAAATACATATGCACCCAACACGGGAGCACCACAGTATGTAAGACAAATTCTAACAAGTATGAAAGGAGAAATTAACAATAACACAATAATAGTGGTAGACTTTAATACCCCACTCACACCTATGGATAGATCAACTAAACAGAAAATTAACAAGGAAACACAAACTTTAAATGATACAATAGACCAGTTAGACCTAATTGATATCTACAGGACATTTGATCCCCAAACAATGAATTTCAACTTTTTCTCAAGTGCACATGGAACCTTCTCCAGGATAGATCACATCCTGGGCCATAAAGCTAGCCTTGGTAAATTCAAAAAAATAGAAGTCATTCCAAGCATTTTTTCTGACCACAATGTAGTAAGATTAGATCTCAATTACAGGAGAAAAACTATTAAAAATTCCAACATATGGAGGCTGAACAACACGCTGCTGAATAACCAACAAATCACAGAAGAAATCAAAAAAGAAATCAAAATTTGTATAGAAACGAAAGAAAATGAAAACACAACAACCCAAAACCTATGGGACACGGTAAAAGCAGTCCTAAGGGGAAAATTCATAGCAATACAGGCACACCTCAAGAAACAAGAAAAAAGTCAAATAAATAACCTAACTCTACACCTAAAGCAACTAGAAAAGGAAGAAATGAAGAACCCCAGGGTTAGTAGAAGGAAAGAAATCTTAAAAATTAGAGCAGAAATAAATGCAAAAGAAACAAAAGAGACCATAGCAAAAATCGACAAAACCAAAAGCTGGTTCTTTGAAAGGATAAATAAAATTGACAAACCATTAGCCAGACTCATCAAGAAACAAAGGGAGAAAAATCAAATCAATAAAATTAGAAATGAAAATGGAGAGATCACAACAGACAACACAGAAATACAAAGGATCATAAGAGACTACTATCAACAATTATATGCCAATAAAATGGACAACGTGGAAGAAATGGACAAATTCTTAGAAAAGTACAACTTTCCAAAACTCGACCAGGAAGAAATAGAAAATCTTAACAGACCCATCACAAGCACGGAAATTGAAACTGTAATCAAAAATCTTCCAGCAAACAAAAGCCCCGGTCCAGACGGCTTCACAGCTGAATTCTACCAAAACTTTAGAGAAGAGCTAACACCTATCCTGCTCAAACTCTTCCAGAAAATTGCAGAGGAAGGTAAACTTCCAAACTCATTCTATGAGGCCACCATCACCCTAATACCAAAACCTGACAAAGATGCCACAAAAAAAGAAAACTACAGGCCAATATCACTGATGAACATAGATGCAAAAATCCTTAACAAAATTCTAGCAATCCGAATCCAACAACACATTAAAAAGATCATACACCATGACCAAGTGGGCTTTATCCCAGGGATGCAAGGATTCTTCAATATCCGCAAATCAATCAATGTAATACACCACATTAACAAATTGAAAAATAAAAACCATATGATTATCTCAATAGATGCAGAGAAAGCCTTTGACAAAATTCAACATCCATTTATGATAAAAACTCTCCAGAAAGCAGGAATAGAAGGAACATACCTCAACATAATAAAAGCTATATATGACAAACCCACAGCAAACATTATCCTCAATGGTGAAAAATTGAAAGCATTTCCTCTAAAGTCAGGAGCAAGACAAGGGTGCCCACTTTCACCATTACTATTCAACATAGTTTTGGAAGTTTTGGCCGCAGCAATCAGAGCAGAAAAAGAAATAAAAGGAATCCAAATTGGAAAAGAAGAAGTAAAACTCTCACTATTTGCAGATGACATGATCCGCTACATAGAAAACCCTAAAGACTCCACCAGAAAATTACTAGAACTAATCAATGACTATAGTAAAGTTGCAGGATATAGCTGCAAATTTTTAAAAGAGAACACGATGATGTGATGTTTCATTTTCCATCTCACCACCTAACACACTGCATTAGAACATTTAGTTTCCTGCAGATCATTTAGCTCATGACTCACCCACTAGCCTAGAGATATTGTACCCTTGACCTGTGCACACTACCACCCTTATGGCTTCAACACTCTATTTTCCCCCACAGATCCAGCCACGCACTGTCTCACTCATGGATATGAGTGCTACACGTATAACCAAGTACTGAATCTCTAATGAATGTCTAATAAATTAAAACTTATTTTGGGCATAAATGAATGGTGGAGAAAAAGGAAAAAGTTGCATGAAATTTACCATACTTGAAATTTGGCCAATTTACCCATTCCCTGAAATTTACTCTTCTTCTTGGTCAGAAAAGAGTGGGTAATTAAACATGGAATAACATTAAACAGTCTGGCCATTCTAATAACAATTATATTTCTCTCCAACAGAAGTTTAAAATAGAACTGAAAGAAATACTCATTACCTCACTTAATCACTAAAGAATTTCACAAGAGTCTAGTAATTATCTGGTACCCAATTCATTATCATATGTTAAAGTTTTCTTTAACATACCTAACATTTTGAATGCCTCTTTTAAGCTGTATTTTTATGATTTGTTTTGGAGTGTTTCTAAAGGCATGTGTGTGTAGGTATTTATGCATACACACATATTCTACTGGAAAGCTTATAGTAAATATTTAACTAAAATTGTAGTAATATCCATAAATAAATATGTAATCAAGCCCTTAAAGCAAATATGAACACTGAAAAATGTTCCATTATACAGTCAATGTTTGCTTTCTGTCTTTTTAATCAGCACATAGTAGCTCCATTTCTGAGATCAGGTAGTAGTATGAAATATTTTTCCCATGATTTACCCTATTCTAGGTTGAACTGCAAACTCTATGGAATGATCCTTTGGACTATATTTATAAAAGATCATAATATTTAGAAATAATTTGAATAGCTTAGAAATTATACAGGAAGTCAACTCCAAGTATTCCGATTCTGAAACATCTCGGTGTGACTTTTCACTTAAGCTATGAGCATTACTTCCCCTTTAGGATAAGAAGTAATGATTCCCATGCATCATTCAATCATCCTAAATCTTAGTTTCCATTTCTCTTTATTAATAGGCAATTGGGAATAAACTAATAGTTAAATAATATTTATATTATTTACTTCCAAAAATGTTTGATTTATATTCAGTTTAACAGACATGTATATAACAATGCAATGGAGATATTATTTTCATAAATGTTATTCATTCTCATAATAACGTTAGCACCCCTTCAAAAACTGAATCTTTTAATTTTGGAAAGGACTGAAATCTATTAGTTACTTAATTTTGAAATTATTAAATGCTACATATAGTGAAACTAATATTATTCTATATGGATTAGCAGTACTTTGACATTTTAAGATACTTGACATATGTGTTCCTATAAATTATTATTTTATAAAACACACTATAAAGGGGAACTGAAAGAAACAGAAAACTCACTGATGCAACAAGGATGGTTAAGCTCTTTGGGGGTAAAGGATACTAGAGCTGTAAGTCATGAAGAATCAAATGCCTTATAATTCGAGTACTAAACATCTAGAATTAAACTAGCACCAGAGCCAACAGGTAAAATGAAACCAGTGCCATATACTCTTTTCAATGTATGGGAAAACTTCTGAGAAAAAAACAATTTTTTTGAGGAATAAAAGCATATGAGAAAATTTGCTTAAAGTTCCTAGTTTTGTGAAATACTATTTACTCTTCTTGGTATCAAAATCTGGCAGCATTTGACTATAGCAACTTAAAGTTGTGCCACCCTAATCCCCATATTTCATACCTGTGAGAAATATGAAGTATTTAGTGAAAATCCATTTGGGGAATTTGGAAAAGTTTAGGAGCAGGCTTATTTTAAATTTTTATGTCCCAATGGAGCTTAGAGGATTTAATTTGAGGGCCATTCTATTTTGTAATAGGAAAAGCACCTACTCTTTTGAATGATAAACTCAAAGTTATGGCTTGACTTGCAACAGAGAGAAGTGCAGAGACACTGACAGACTTAGTACCATTTTCCTAAAATATAGAGTAAGTGGGAATGTAAGAAATAGGCAGAAATTCAAAATCTGCAATTCACAAAATAGAATGATTGAGAATGAGATGACGTGTGGGGGTGAGAGCTTGTTTCAAAACTACTCCTGATTAAATTAGATAGCCGATGGGAATTTGCTGTATGGCTCAGAAAACTCAAACAGGGACTCTGTACCAACATAGAGGGGTGGGGTGGGGAGGGAGATGGGAGGAAGTTTCAAAAGGGAGGGGATACGTGCATACCTATGGCTGATTCATGTTGAGGTTTGACAGAAAACAGCAAAATTCTGTAAAGCAATTAATTTTCAATAAAAAATAAATAAATTAGGGAAAAAAAAAAAAAAACTACTCCTGATTGATCAAAGCCACTTGTCTAGTATATTCTTCCTGTTGAATACAGTAGACAACTGGATGCCATAAAGGAAATGGTTCTTTCCTTAATTTTAATCTATTATACTTCACAATAGACCCTACCACATAACCTAATATATCCATGTTAATACAGTAATTATATAATCCCAATGGTTTTTTGCTGGGAGTATATGTGCCAGAATGAGGGAATATCAAGCTACTAAGTAGCCTGACCTTTTGGTCTTGTCTGGCTTTGTGGCTGAAAGCATATGTGGCTCGAGCTGCATCTCATGCAGAATAATGACAGAACGATCACTGGGGCATGAAACCACAACCTGTGGGGAGCTAATCACGACCATTAATCTCTGCCGCACTCCTCTAGGCTTTGAGGCTAGGAGCAGTGACAGAAAGAGATTTCATTTTGTTTACTGAATATAAATGAATCCCAAATCAGCTTCTTGGTAGAAATGGAGAAGAAAACAATATTACAGGTAACTAATTTGAAATTGCATATTGTGTGAAATTGCATATTGAGACTCACTTCTATTGGGCTATATTTGATCTTTTTACTGCAGTAGTCCCATCTGAGGACTCAGAGGATATGTATCTACATTGCTAAGTTCTTATCATCAAAGTTCTCAGGCACAGACATCTGAGAGTAATTTATGGAAAGTAAACTTTCCTGATATCCTCACTTGAAATAAATTATGTCATGAAACTAAAAAAAAAAAAAAAGATTTAGATTTTTTTTTTTTACTTTTACATTGCCTTTCTAGTATAATCTTAACCATGAGATTACTGCATATATCTATACAGAATTAATGTTAGCTTGCTGCTTCTAAATTCCATTGATAATATCTCTTGCCAACAATCCAGAAGAGCTGTGCAGACTGAAAACAGGAATCATAAGACCTTATAACAAAGTGTTTTTTAATAATAAAACAATGGGAGAATTTTTCTGATATTTGAAATCAATGCGAAATTGGTGGATAGGGCTGTTCAGTATTTGGGAAAGAACTAGAAGTACATTAAAAAGAAAAATTTAGCAAACATTTTGACTATATTGGTGTCTAAATTAAAGTTTTGTGTTAGGTACAATAACTTTATAAAAACTATGTAATATTTGTTACTCACTGCCACCATCATCATTCAAACACACACACACACACACACACACCCTCAGAGGAAAATAATAAACACAATAAAGAAGAAGCTTGTTGTAGAAAAAAGAACTGGATTTTGCTTAAAAATTTCCTGATTGGAGACCTGACTCTGTCCGTCAAAACTCACATAAACTCAGACAAGTAACAACCCACTGAAGCCGCAGTTTCCTCACCTCAAATGTGAAAGAACTGAACAAGGTATTTTAGTGGTTAAGCTGTCAAAACGTTATTCATTTAATAAAACTAATTGCCTAAATATTTAATTCCTGAATTTTAATTTCTGAATTAGCTATATTAATGATTATTCACATCTGCACATAATGTGAGCAAATCCATCTTATTTCACTAAAGCTTTAGTATTGTCCCACGTTGTTTTGAATATATCAGGTGATAGACATGTCACAGATGCTATCAATACTTCAATTGCAACCTGAGAAAGTACACAGACACGTGTCTTCTCAAAGTATGCACATTTAAGTCTCATTGTACCTATTGTTTTTCCTAACTTGCAATTAAGTCTATGAAACATACTCATTAAGTTCCAGGTAATGCCAAATTACAAGAAAAAGTCAACTTAAAAAAAAAAAAAAGGCTCTAATTGTGCAGGAAGCCTTCAAGATGGTGCAGAAGAAAGACAAGAAGCCTAAAAAGTCAACCTGGAAGTTTAATTTGGAGTTTACTCATCCAGTAGAAGATGGAGTTTTTGATTCTGGAAATGTTGAACAGTTTATGCTGGAGAAGGTTAAAGTGAATGGAAAGACTGGAAATCTTGGGAATGTCGTTCACACTGAACACTTCAAGAATAAAATCATAGTTGTTTCTGAGAAACAGTTCTCTAAAAGGTATTTGAAGTACTTTACCAAGAAATACCTTAAAAAGAACAGTCTTCATGATTGGCTTCCTGTGGTTGCATCTGACAAGGAGACTTATGAGCTTCGTTACTTCCAGATTAGACAAGATGAAGATGAATCTGAGTCTAAGGACTAGATGATGCCATCCTTTACAGGGCTTTGCTTGCTAATAAAACAAATTAACCATACTAAAGAAAGAAACATCTTGAAATGGACCTTTAGCTTATTAGTGGGAAAAAAAAAAAAAAAACATTACCCTGTATGTTAAATATTCATCTTCGTATTTAAGTGTATGCTGTTTATATGGTACTGGCCTTCCTTTAATACTTTCTTATATTTTTATTGCAGTATAGTTGATTTACAGTGTTGAATTAGTTTCAGGTGTATAGCAGAGTGAATGAGTTATACATATATCCACTTGTTCTTTTGTCATACAGAACACAGTATTGAGTCCAGTTCCCTGTGATATACAGCAGGTTTTTAGTTACATGTTTTATGTATGCTAAGTTGTTTCAGTCACGTCCAACTCTTTGGAAACCCATGGACTGTAGCCTGCCAGGCTCCTCTGTCCATGGGATTCTCCAGGCAAGAACACTGGAGTGGGTTGTCACTTCCCACTCCATCTGTTTTATGTATAGTAGTGTGTATATGCCAGTGTCAATCTTCCAATGTACCCCACTCCCTTGTATCCCCTGGTAATTGTTAAGTCTACATCCGACTTCTGTTTTATAAATAAGTTTTTCCCCTTCCCCCCTTTAAATACTTTTTGTATATGCAATATTTAAATAGCTTATAGTTAGTGGAATTTCTTTCAGGATGTATGTAATATACTAATTTTACAGATGTCTTCAAGTTAAAAGTATATAGTGAAAAAAGCACAATTTGGGGTGTAACAACTATACAATAAAATATTTAGATTTGAAAAAAAAGAAAAACATGCAGAATAAGCATGAAAATATCGGAATCATAATTACATGTCAATATAAATTAAGGGTCAATGTAATAAACATAATAAGCCCCCTCCTCATCGTCATAGCTAGTTATTACTGAATCCTTTGTACCAGGCATGGATTTAAGAGGTATGTGCGTGCTGTGCTAAGCTGCTTCAGTTATGTCCAACTCTTTGTGACCCCATGACTGTAGCCCGCCACATTTCTCCGTCCATGGGATTCTTCAGGCAAGAATACTGGAGTGGGTTGCCATGCTCTCCCTCAGGGGATCTTCCCAACCCAGGGATCAAACCCAAGCCTTTTATGTGTCTCCAATATTAGCAGGTGGGTTCTTTCCCACTAGTGTCATCTGGGAAGCCCTTTTAAGAGATATAAATCATACATGATAGCATGAAATTCTACATTAGTCCAACAACTTTTAATATGTTTATATCAATAAAATAACTACATTTTGAAACAATAATCTATCTTCATAACTTAAATGTTTGGGATTGGGGAAACATTGATTATTATATACATTTCACAAAAATTTAAGACAGGCTCATATGAGAGAAAATCAGATAAAACTACTAAGGAAAAAGTCTTAAGCCATGTATAAAAATTTTAAACAACTGCAAAAAAGAAAAAATATCTGTCAGGGTGTTATGGTTATGTGCAACCTGAGATCTGGGAGAACTGAAAAAGTGTTAGCCTCTCAGTCATGTCCAACTCTTTACGACCCCATGGACTCTAGTCTGCCAGGTTCCTCTGTCCATGGACTTCTCTAGGCAAGAATACTGGAGTAGGTTGCCATTCCCTTCTCCAGGGGGTCTTCCCCTCCTAGGGGTAAACCCGAATTCTCTTGCATTGCAGGCAGACATATCTAGGAGAACACTTAAATGCAGCACAGCCTCAGTTGTCAATGATAAACATTTAAAATCACCAGTAAGAATCAACTCCAGAGGTGCTTCTAGTAGAAACCAAACCATCAAATCATTCAGGAAAACTTCAGAGGCATATTCAGTCTGAGGGATAAGCTCAATATGAGAGCTGATGACCTTGATCAAATACATACCAATAAATAAATGCCAGTCTTTGAATGAAATCTATTTATAGCTTTGCCCTTTACACAATGAATTTGAAGTAACTTACAAAAAAATACAAAAAATGTTTTAATAATTAAACATCTATATAAAATGATAATTAAAATATAATTAGGGTCAAGCAAATATGATGCAGCTATACCAATGCAGACGACTGATAGGTCTTGCTCTTTGTATCTCGTGGTCAAGCAAATGAAACAAAATAAACAAAACAAAAAATAATATGGTTGTAATTGGGCATAAGTTATAGAGTGAATCAAGACATAAAATTTAAATTTTACACATTGCTTCAACATTCCAATCCTTTGATAAATATGATTTCTTCCTCTACACTTTGAGAAAGAATGAGTGGTACCCAGCTACACTTCTCTTGAGTCAAGATCTCAGAACACTAGGATGGTATGTAGAACATTAAATACAGATTTATACTCTGTGTAAATCTTTGTGTAAAACCACAGAAAAGATTGTTGTTCAGTTGCTAAGTCATGTCTGACTCTTTGGGATCCCTTATTCTTCACTATCTCCTGAAATTTGCTCAAATTCATGCTCATTGAGTTGGTAAGGCTATCTAACCACCTCAACCTCTGCCATCCCCTTCTCCCTTTGCCTTCAGTGCTTCCCAGAATCAGGGTCTTTTCCAATGAATTGGCTCTTTACATCAGGTTGTCAGAGTACTCGAGCTTCAGCTTCAGCATCAGTCCTTGCAATGAATATCCAGGGTTGATTTCCTTTAGGATTGACTGGGTTTTTTTTTTTTTGTTAAACTTTACATAATTGTATTAGTTTTGCCAAATATCAAAATGAATCCGCCACAGGTATACACGTGTTCCCCATCCTGAACCCTCCTCCCTCCCCATACCATCCCTCTGGGTCGTCCTAGTGCACCAGCCCCAAGCATCCAGCATCGTGCATCGAACCTGGACTGGCAACTCGTTTCCTACATGATATTTTACAATAGTGATTTGCTTGTATGGATTGCCATTTTCTATTATTTTTAAATTTGGGGGCATCATATATTTGTTTGCACCTCCACTGGAAACAAATAATCCTATCTTCTACAGACTACAATATTCTGGATTATATTTGTATAATACACATGCCTTGGAGTGAAAGACAAAATACATTTTGAACATATTTGACTTTGAATATTTAATGTACATTTTGAGTAAATTAAAAATTTGACTAACCAGTAATTTTGATGTTAAGAATAATTGTTCTAGAGTGTTTGTTAAATAAGAAACATGTGTTTCTTGAAATGAGACAAGATATCTTAATTGAACCCATACATTCAATTCAATTAAGCACCTCCTCTTTGGTGCTTAAGTTTTAAGAGTTTTAAGAGAAAATAAGTCAGGAGGAATACATGTTTCATCTCATGGTGACATCCTCCAAAAGATAAATAATCAGGGAATTGTTATATCTTCAAGGAGAATCATGTGAGAGCTAACTGTGGAATGATTGCTGCTGCTGCTGCGTCGCCTCAGTCGTGTCCGACTCTGTGCGGCCCCGTAGGGGGCAGCCCACTAGGCTCCTCTGTCCCTGGGATTCTCCAGGCAAGAATACTGGAGTGGGTTACCATTTCCTTCTCCAATGCATGAAAGTGAAAAGTGAAAGTGAAGTCGCTCAATCGTGCCCGATTCTTAGCAACCCCATGGACTGGAGCCTACCAGGCTCCTCCATCCATGGGATTTTCCAGGCAAGAGTACTGGAGTGGGGTGCCATTGACTTCTCCAGTGGAATGATTAAGTAGAAAATTAATATGTTAGTTTCAGGGTTTCAAAGTCAAAGATTTCAAAGATTTAATTAACATTTATTAGTTTTGTGTTCCTTATCAGGTATGGAATATCTAAAAACCCAGTTTTCATAGTACCTGCTGTACTGTTTTTTGTAATGAATTTAGCATTTCTGCTAAAGTAAGTGTCAATAACATCAGTTATTGTTATCATCATTAGTAGTAGTAGTAGCAGCAGTAGTAGTAATGTGCATGCATGCTCAGTCATGCCCGACTCTTTGTGATCCCATGAACTGTAGCCCACCAGGCTCCTCGGGCCATGGGATTTCTCAGGCAGGAATATTGGAGTGGGTTGCCATTTCCTTCTCCAGGGAATCTTCCCAACCCAGGGACCGAATCCACATCTCCTGTGTCTCCTGCCTTGGCAGATGGATTCTTTACCACTGTGCCACCTGGAGAGCCCCAGTGGTAGTAATAGTAGCAGTAAATAGTAAATGCTAAACAAACATCAATTATTATTGTTATTATTATCTGAGATGGGAAGAAAATGAGGCAAGCAATTATAAAGGATTCGCATTATGGTCTTGTGGTGAGAATTTTTTTATCACTGTTATAGTCTATATACTATGTCATTAAAATTATAGGTGCCTTTTTATGTAAATATTTAATCCAGCTGGATTTAAGCCTGTATATGGTATAAGGTAAGGATTTAACTTTTTTATTCCCCAGAGAAGACTATTTCCTATACCTTCTACTAAATGGTTCAAGTTTTCTTCATTGGTTTATGATGCCACCAATATTATATCACAATTTTATATTTACATGGTTCTAGTTCAGAATTCTTCAGTTTATTCCATTGGTTTATTTACACATTCTTATGCCAATTCCTTGGACTGCAAGGACATCAAACCAGTCAATCCTAAAGGAAATCAGTCCTGAATATTTAAGGACTGATGCTAAAGCTGAAACTCCACTACTCTGGCCACCTGATTTGAAGAATGGACTCATTGGAAAAGACCCTGATGCTGGGAAATATTGAAGGTGGGAGGAGAAGGGGACAACAGACAATGAGATGGTTGGATGGCATCACCAACACAATGAACATGAGTTTGAGTAGGCTCCAGGAGTTGGTGATGGACAGGGAAGCCTGGCGTGCTGCAGTCTATGGGGTCACAAAGAGACACGACTGAGTGACTGAACTGAACTGATGCCAATTCCACAACCATCTTCATAGTGTAAACTTGTAGTCTATCTTAATGTCTGTTAATAAACTATGCATTCTACAGTCTACTATAAATGAACTTCTTTGTTTGAATATCATACTTGTAACCCCTCATTTGGTGAAAAAAAAGTTATTTAGTGAAAGAAAGATAATTTAACATTTTTTTGTTTTGCTTTTCAAGAGCTCATTCACATAATGTAGGTTACTCTTTTGATAATGTAAGCAGTTGTACAAAATTCTTGTGTATAGCACAAGTCGTTACAGAAATTATATTACATAAACATATGTTAAGACAATTGGAGAAGGCAATGGCACCACACTCCAGTACTTTCGCCTAGAAAATCCCATGGACAGAGGGGCCTGGTAGGCTGCAGGCCATGGGGTCGCTGAGGGTCCGACAGGACTGAGCGACTTCACTTTCACTTTTCACTTTCATGCATTGGAGAAGGAAATGGCAACCCACTCCAATGTTCTTGCCTGGAGAATCCCAGGAACGGGGAAGCCTGGTGGGCTGCCATCTATGGGGTTGCACAGAATTGGACACGACTAAAGTGACTTAGCAGCAGCAACATAGCACAGTAGTAGATAAAACAACTGATTGAAACTTTTATTCTATATTTTGGTTATGGTTAAAAGTTTACATTTTATATATTTGCAATTTTTCTCATAACTCTAACTGTTTTCAGAGGGAACTACTCTTGAAATGTGAAAGCTAGTTTTTTTTTTTTTTTCTGTAAATATTCTAGGAACACAGAACATGCCTTTCTTTTCCTTCAAATGTCTATGTTTTTTTCAGTAAGTATGCATTAATACTTCACTCTCAAAGATCAAGATCAAACATGTGCAAGGCTTTTCAGTTCACAGGTAATTAGGCTTATTGCTGAATCTATTTCCTTCTCTGTCTTGCCAGATTTGATTTTGGCCAAACATATTACAAACTGAGAGATGCTAATTCAAAGAGACATTTACAAATTGAAGAAGTAATCACAGGCACACAGCACAGTTAGGAAAGATTGCATGTGGGTAGGTTAAAAAAGGAAGCCAGAACTCACAGGCAGAATATGCTGTGAGTAAAAAGAAAGAAAAAAAAAAAAAAGTATTATAGGACACAGGATAGAGATTTGGTAACTGTCTTTTCAACCGAGCATACTGAAAAGACAATTTGTTTTAAACTCTCTTTCTTCCTAAAAGTAGAATGCTCACTTGGCCAGTACTGAGAACTTGAAATCAATAAACCACTGGAAGAAAAGTATTAGTCCTTGGTAAGTAGGTTTTCTGACATTATCTCCCTGTGTTTGATGGTGGCAGGGCTTCTGGTATTCCCATAAATTCCTTCCACCAAAAAGCAGAGATGAGAAAATAAAGACAAATACAAAACCAAACAATTTTGTACAAGGGGAGGAAAAGTTCACCCTACTTCAGTATACATGATTTTATACTTTTTTACCTGATTACTAACAGAAATCAGGATTGCAAATGATTGGTACAGAGATAATAATGATGCATAAATTTCTGAGTCACATAGACTAGAATCTTAAACAAAAATTCCAAGGGAGTCAAAGAATCAACCTATGCAGAAAAGATCTCACTATCAACTATGAAACTGGTATAAAATTTCATAGCATTATTTATCTAACATTGAAACATTCTAGTTACCATGGATTGAAACATGAAAAGAGAATGTGAGCAATTTTTCCAGGTAAAATAAGATGGTGTCTGTTACAAAATGAAAGGTCTCTAAACTTATTCTTATATCAATAGGAAGACTGAATCAGTTCAATTCAGTCGCTCAGTTGTGTCCAACTTTTTGCAACCCCCTGTACCACAGCAGGCCAGGCCTCCTTGCCCATCACCAACTCCCAGAGTTATCCAAACTCATGACCATTGCATTGGTGATGCCATCCAATCATCTCATCCTCTGTCATCCCCTTATCCTCCCGCCTTCAATCTTTCCCAGCATTAGGGTCATTTCAAATGAGTCAGTTCTTCGCATCAGGTGACCAAAGTATTGGAGTTTCTGCTTAAACATCAGTCCTTCCAATGAATATTCAGGACTGATCTCCTTTAGGATGTACTGGTTGGATCTCCTTGCAGTCCAAGGGACTCTCAAGATTCTTCTCCAACACCACAGTTCAAAAGCATCAATTCTTTGGTGCTGAGCTTTATTTATAGTCCAACTCTCACATCCATATGTGACTACTGGAAAAACCATAGCTTTGACTAGATGGACCTTTGTCGGCAAAGTAATGTTTCTACTTTTTAATATGTTGTCTAGGTTGGTCATAACTTTCCTTCCAAGAAACAAGCATCTTTTAATTTCATGACTACAGTCACCATCTGCAGTGATTTTGGAGCCCCCCAAAATAAAGTCAGCCACTGTTTCCACCGTTTCCCCATCTATTTGCCATGAAGTGATGGGACCAGATGCCATAATCTTAGTTTTCTGAATGTTGAGCTTTTCAGTAAAATTTTAGTGTGTGATCTCATATTTACTCTGTTAGCTGGTATTTACTTTCTAGGACCCTGTTTTTATTAATGCTGATGTCTAAATCTTTCAGTATTAACAAATCAATAATAGAAAACTGGGAAAGAAAACTGATTTTGAATATGGACATAAAAGAATATGTAAGAAAAAGAAAGAAGAATGTTATGTATATTGGAATATGCTATGCTATGCTATGCTAAGTCACTTCAGTCATGTCCGACTCTGTGCGACCCTAGAGACGGCAGCCCACCAGGCTCCCCTGTCCCTGGGATTCTCCAGGCAAGAACACTGGAGTAGGTTGCCATTTCCTTCTCCAATGCATGAAAGTGAAAAGGGAAAGTGAAGTCGCTCAGTTGTGTCCGACTCCTAGTGACCCCATGAACTGCAGCCTACCAGGCTCCTCCATCCATGGGATTTTCCAGGCAAGAGTGCTGGAGTGGGGTGCCATTGCCTTCTCCGATATTGGAATATACTGATACTATAAAACATACATAAACTGTGTACTAATTAAAAAAAGGGAAAAGCCAATTTAATTCATACTTTATCATTGAAGGACAAAAAGTCTGTATGTTTACAAATATATAAGGAACATCAACTTTTATTTTTAATTAGGTCATCAACTAATTATTTACAACTTTACATTACCTTTGCTGCTGTTATTCAGTCACTAAATCTTGTCCGACTTTGTGACCCCATGGACTGCAACATGTCAGGCTTCTCTTCCTTCACTATCCCCTGGAGTTTCTCAATATAGCTAACTTTCAAAATGTCTATATTTTAAAAAATCTTTTATTTAACAATAAATATTAATAATTTCTTTTAGAGACAGATTACATTGGGTGTATTATAAAAGTGACATCTGAGTAGTCATTATTTCCCTTTCCAAAGTAATTTCATATATTGAAGATAAGCCTATCAATTATAAGGCTAGTATTTTTCTGTGTGTGTGTGATTTTACGTGTGTGCATTTATTAAATACATTTTATGATACACTTTAAGGAAAAAAATTCCACATGGATTGACAAATGTTATAGACAGATATACATGTATACCCAAATATTTTGTTTAATTGTTTTAAAGGATAATAAGAATCAAAGTCTATGACAGTAGGGTAAACTAGTTATTGGTTTATCAGTTTCTCATGACAGTGTGTATCTCATAGTTAGAAATTTTTCTTTCCAAATATACCAAGAAAAACATAACTAAAACTTCCTCAGTGAGGACAGAATCAAAGGAGGGAAAAACAAGTGAGTATCTCTGATCATGACTGGAGAACTCTGAATTGGCTTCAAAGAATCAGTTTAATACACAACTAGTCCTAAAATTAATTTGCTTGCTGAAATTGTGATATAGTCATTGGCTTATCCAGTCTTTAGACTATTTTTGACCACATTGTGTCTAGGCCTGGGCAAGACAGGCACCAGTAAGCCTATCTTGGTAAAGAAAACTCAAGCCCTGATCTTGAGAATCTTACATGTACTGAGGAAAAGAGACAAATGAGAAAATACAAGACATCAGATCCATGGTGGTACATAATAAACGCTGTGGGACACATAGAGAAACCATTCAGCTTTGGAGAGTTTAGGAAAACTTAGTAGAAAAGTAAAATTGAAACTAAGACTTACAGTCGAATGGAATGAAAATACATCTCATACTGTATGTAATGGTGGTGATAATTTGAGAAAGAGGGATATTCGTCAGGCAGAATAAACAATTTGTACAAAATACTTATAGTGATTCTCAAGTATTGACTTATAGATTGCTCCAAGTCCACACTGAATTTTGTGACAATTCACGATGAAGTAGAACACATAAAGGAAAGAAAATATTTCCTAAATTTAAATATATCTAGATGGGTTTTAAATATTTGAATCTACATAATAGTTTTAGTATTAAAGTGTTCCTTATTATATGAAATAATTGTGATATATATAGATATAAATATGTGCATATATGTATATATACTGTGTATGTTTACTAAATATATATTTTGAGATATATATGTACATATAGGATGTGTAAATACATATATATTTAGCCTCCTTGCTCAGTAAATGCACAGTTTGTAAGACTGGGTACCCATATGTCCTTTTGTTTTTATTTTCTTTCCATGAAATTACTCCAAACATCCACCAGCTGTTGCTTTAAGTGAACTGCACAGACATCAGTATATATAGAGAATATTCAGAGACACACTTGAGAAAGCTTTGAACCTACCCAAAGTAGGTTACAGAGGTAACCATGGGCCAAATAATAGAGAATCTTATATTTTAAATTGTTTGCACTTTTTCTTGACTCTATTGGAAAACATTACAGAATTTTAAATAAGAAAGTGAGAAGATTAAATGTGTCCTTTTGAAGTATTTTCTTAGCTGCCACATAAAGAACAAAGAGTTGTGGGGCAAGACTGAATGAGACATGAGACATATTAAAATGGCCTGTTACAGTAATACAAGAGACACTTGACATTGTTTTAGTCTAAGGCAGTATCAATGAAGACAGGGAGCTATACTGATCTAATAGGATCTGTGGGTACATAAAAATGCATAGAAGAGTCTGCTACGTATTCTTATATATTTATTATACTGCAGTATATTTATTACAAGTGTTGAATTCTTATTCAAAGGACAATAACAATCCATTTAGATATATATATATATATATATATATATATATATATATATATATATATATACTGGGAAAGATAAAATATCAATGACATCTTTTAGTGAATCCCCCATATAAAATTTTTCTCCTGCTTCCAAAATCTTTGAAATGATGTTTTTCTCCATTTAAAGTGCCCTTTGAAGCCTGTCAACTAATTCAAATACTTAAAAGACAGTGATCCTCTCATACAAAATGGTTTGTTTAATTTTGAGATTTATTACACTCATCATGTTTACAGATGAAACACCAGGCATTAAGTTCATGTAGAAAGACATGACTAATGTTACTTTGCAAGATAACTGTAAACAATTACTACAACACTAATAAAACCAACACTGGGCATAATGGAGAAACTTCTAAAACAAGCTAATGTTCTGCAGAAAACATCAGCCTAAAGAACTACATCCTACCAAGTATGCAAAGTGATTTAAAGTCACACAATTATTACTTTAAAACTTCTTGGTAGCTTGTATTACAATCACCAATTTTATAATACACATAGATGGAGATTAAAATAAAAAATGAAAGCTAATATTGTTAAACTAATAATGTTGCCAATAGGATTGTTTCTCTAGATCTGAATTTTAATTCTGATTTAATCAATACCTCTAACTAATAGTAACTATATTCGTCAAAGAAATATCTTTGAAGTACTTGCATTCCAAACACTGTGATAGAGGTTGAATGAATGGGTTGGTAATATCCCCTGGAGGAGGGAATGGCTATCCACTCCAGTATCCTTGTCTGGAGAATCCCATGGACAGAGGAACCTGGCAGGCTATAGTCCATGGGGTTGCAAAGAGTCGGACAAAACTGAGCGACTAACACACACAGAGATTGAATGAAGCTTTAAAAGAAGACTCTATCACCACAAAATGTAGAATTGAAAGCACTAATAAATATTAGAATCATTTGAGTAGTGTTTAGTAAATACACTGTTTACAAAGTCATGGGCAAGGTCGATCAGAATACAACTGAGGAGAGGGATCTGTTATTGGAACCCTGTCTGAGAGTATAAGAGAGGGACAGTACTCTGGAGAGGAAGCCGCCTTCAGAGGGGCAGGGCCCTTTGTCAACAAACACTTCCAGCCTAACGTGAACCTTACAAAAAAGAACGAGAAAAAACATAGGCATTTAATTGTCCTGTATCCACCTCTCTATTCTTGTACTGAGGTTTCAATACTGGCTGAACCCAAATGAAGAGCAGGAGATAAGGGGGCTTATTGATGATATTCATCCACATCACCATTCCATAGAAGAGAGCAGGGTAGAGAAAAATCTCAGTGAGCAAATGGACAATACCCAGAAGTTACATAATCTAGTAGGCAAGTGATCACAGTTCTTGGATGTGCCTGCTCTAATAGCAGTGAATAATACCACTTATTATTCTATAATAAGAATAATATTATTAAGAATATAAGAATATTATTATTCTTAATATTATTCTTAATAATATTATTAAGAATATAAGAATATTATTATTCTTATTATTCTGTTCTAGTGAAAGCAACTCACAACAAAACATGCCTATCATGAAATATTAAGGATGAAATGGAATTAGCCAGGCAAAGAGAGCAGTCTAATACACTAGACTCACATTTCTCATACTTTTGTATACAATCACAGACCCATTTTAAGAGGAAAAGAAACATACAAAAATCCACAGGCCCTAGAATTTGCTTAAGTTATTTATTTAAATGTAACTTGATATGTTCAACTGTAAAACTAAATATAAACATAGTTGTTTATTATACATACTGCAGTATAAACTTGCAACAAAATAAGTTAATTAATGACAATATAAAACAAAATTCAAATTAATACTGATATAATTGAAAAATAGAGTTTTGTGGAAACCAATTGCTTTTTGTAGAATATAAAGTAAATATAAAAATCAGAGATTTTTATAGAGAGCATACATATAGAACCAAAATTGAGTACTAGTTCAATTTTCTGGCCTCTTGAAACATTCAAGACACGGGGGAGTCCTCATTCACAGATTTTTGTTTTATGTATGTTTTTTTACCCTCACCTTACAAGAAAGCTTCTTTTCCATATCAAGGCGACCTTCCTTCTGGTAGTTTGGTGGTTGAGTCACTAAGTCATGTCCAACTCTTGCAACCCTGTGGACTGTAGCCCGCCAAGCTTCTCTGTCCATGGAATTTTCCAGGCAAGGATACTGGAGTGGATTGACATTTCCTTCTCCAGGGGATCTTCCCGACACAGGAATCAAACCCAGGAATCAAACCCAGGTCTCCTGCATTGCAGGCAGATTCTTTACCGACTGAGCTACAAAGGAAGACCTTCCTTCTACTTTATCCATACACATGAAAATCAGAGTACCATATCCTATGGCTACGGTGGAGAATACAAGCAAGTATAAACACTGTCTTAGGGTCATCGTAAGGAAGTATCATAGAATAAATGGATTGAAAATAGCAGAAATGTATTTCTCACAGTTCTGGAAGCTGGAAGTCTGAGTTCAGGGTAAAAGCAAACTTGAGTTTGTGGAGAGCCTTTTGCTTAATTGCAGAAGTTAACTTCTCTTTGCATTCCCCGACTCCCCTTTGGAAGAAAGAGAACCAACTAGCTACCTGACCTCTTCTTATAAGGCTACCTGATACGAAGAGCTAACTCACTGGAAAAGACCCTGATGCTGGTAAAGATTTAGAGCAAGAGAAGAAGTGGGTGACAGAGGATAAAAGGTTTGAATGGCATCATTGACTCAATGGATATGAGTTTGAGCCAACTCTGGGAGGTAGTGAAGGACAGGGAAGCGTGGCACGTTGCAGTCCATGGGGTCACAAAGAGTTGGACATGACTGAGTGACTGACCAGTAACAACAATCTCATTCCTGAGAGTTCATCCTCATGACCTAATTACCTTCCAAATGCCCCACCTCCTAATATCATCACATTGGTATTAAATTGGCCTTCCTAGGTGGTGCCAGCGATAAAGAATCCACCTGCAATGCAGGAGACCCAGGTTCGGTCCCTGGGTCAGAAGATCCCCTGGAGCAGTAAATGGCAACCCACTCCAGTATTCTTACCTGGAATATCCTATGGTCAGAGGAGCCTGATAGGCTACAGTCCATGGGGTCACAAAGACAGATTAGATTTTAACATAGGAATTTTGCAAGGACACAGACATTCCAGTCCATAACAAGCAATTTACATGTTAGTTCTGGCACTTAGATTGCCTTTCAGATGTTTCAAAATATACTCATATTAATCTTCTTTAAGCCATCATAAACATAAAAACAAAAGTATATATCTGTTCACAAGTATATCTCTGTCCTCCTATTAAGGAACTGTGCATTGCTCAATCTTACTGCAATCATGCAAATATTTTGCAGATTTTAGAAATTTGCCTTATGTTACACAGTGTTTCTAAAACTTAAAGTGAAACAAAATTCCTTGGAGAGCTTTCTAAAAATGTGATATTGCAATCCAACTTTAAATACTGGTTGGCTGGGGTTATACATTTTAATAGGCATCCCAGATGACTTTGATATAGGTGATTCACTGCTGAGATTTTAGATAACACTGATTAAAGATTCAAATTCTCATAAAATACCAGGAAAGCAATAACTAAGAGAATTTGATTAGGATTTACGGTCATGATTTTGTAAACTAGATTAACACAGAATCTTAGTGTAGTATTTATTTAAAACACAAGTCTTTATTAGGCAATACCAGGTTGCATGTACACCAGTTGGAAAAACTTTTAAGATGCATTCCTGCTTCCCACTGGGACTGACCAGCAGTTACTTCCTTCTGACCAGCAGTTTCTTCCTCTTCCTGCCAATTTTGTATTCTTCTACTTTTACTCATCCTTTAGTTTTATCTCAGAAATATCACTCACAGGGAAACTTCTCAAACTCCTCTGAAAAACGTTCTTTTAGCAACATGGACCTTCCCTTGTAAGTACTTATTCACATCTGTAGAGTAATACTTTATGGTGACCTCCAAATGTCCTAGATCTCTTCCCAGAGACCCAGTAGGAGTCTCCCTGTCATGTTGAAGTTATGTTTGGATGTGTGGCATGGTTAATCAGTGAAAGGTGAGCAAAAGTGACAGGTATCACTATTAGGTAGAAGCATTAGGAACCCATATGCAATTCTCTCTGCTCTCTCCTTCCCAACATGCTCAGATGGTGCCTGCTACTTCAGTATAAATTCCAGAGTCAGAATACTATGTGCAGCAGCCCTTGTTGACAAATTACAGTGTGTGGCATGAGTGAGAAATACTTGTCACCTTAACCCCCTAATATTTAGAGTAGTTTATCAGAGCAAAAAAAAACAAACAAACAAACTGACATGTCACAGGTGTCATTTTACATTTATATGGCTGATTATTCACCTACCCCATCTAATTATGATCCTAGGGAGGGATAAGATTTTTGTTTGGTTTTGCCGACATGTGCTTTCTTTTGCATTTCCAACAAACAAGGGCAGTCTCCTTGATAATCAGGGATAGTGTTAATTTTCAAGGCACATGACTTTTTACAATTTTTTTTTTATATCAGAGTATAGTTGAGTGACAATGTTGCATTAGTTTCAGGTGTACAGCAAAGTGATTCAATTATACATGTACATATATCTATTTTTTTCAAGTTATTTTCCCATTTAGGTTATTGCCAAATATTGAACAGAATTTATTGTATTACACAATAAGTTCTTGTTGGCTATTTATTTTAAATATAGCAGTATGTACATACATATGATATTTTTGATACCTGCTGCTGCTGCTAAGTCGCTTCAGTCGTGTCCAACTCTGTGCGACCCCATAGATGGCAGCCCACCAGGCTCCCCCATCCCTGGGATTCTCCAGGCAAGAACACTGGAGTGGGTTGCCATTTCCTTCTCCAATGCATGAAAGTGAAAAGTGAAAGTGAAGTCGCTCAGTCGTGTCCGACTGTTTGCAACCCCATGGACTGCAGCCCACCAGGCTTCTCGGTCCATGGGATTTTCCAGGCAAGAGTACTGGAGTGGGGTGCCATTGCCTAGCAAATACCTAGTAGATAGCAGGCACTTGATAGAATAAAGGTCCCCCAAAGATGTTCATGTCTGAATGCCTGGAATCTGTGACCATGTTACCTTGAGAGGCAAAAGGTTAAAAATATTAAAAGAAGGAGTTTATTCAATTATGGTGGGCTTAATTTAAATTCATGAGCTCTTAAATGTTCAAAAGGAAGACAGAAGGGTGAGAGATGTGACAGCAAAAGGAGGAGGCGAGATTCACTTTGTAAAGACCAGGCTTGCTGTTGCTGACTTTGGAAATGCAGCAAGAGGGCCCTGTGAAAAGGTACACAGGCAGTTTCTGAAAGGTGGTAACTGCCATAAGCTAACAGACAGAAAAGAAACCAGGGGCTCCAGTCCTACAACCATAGGAATTAAATTTCACCAAAAACCTGAAAGAGCAAGGAAACTGATTCTTTCCAGAGTCATCAGAAAGCAATGCTCCCTGCTGTCATTTGATTTTAATCTGATGACACACATGTTGGTTTTACAAGTTTATGCATTTGTGCGGTTTTAAGACCCAAAGTTTCGGGTAATCTGTTATAGCAGCAGTTGCAAGTTATATATGTCTCAACATACTCACTCTGAAAGACTAAATTACTGAATGAAAGAAACATCAATAATACATTTAAATCCGTTGCATAAAAAAAATTAACAAAAATATTATCTAAAATGTCTTTATTTTTAATATGCTACTGTTTTTCTTATTCTTTAAAGACAAATCTTTCATTATCATCCAATTAAGACTTGGAATAGAAGGAAGTTTGCTCAAGGATGGTTTTTGGTGTTTATTCTGCTCCTGATTTTTAAAGAAGTGTCAAATTCTGCTAACTAGGTTTTTATTCCTTCCAAGGGAAGGCCTTAAGTTCCTCCCAACCCAAATCTTCTAGTTCTGCCAAGAAGGAAATTGGTCTAATTACTCCAAGTTAAAGTTGTAATTGCCTTTCTACATTTTATGCCATGAGCCCCTGTCTTATTTCTACTCACTGTTAATGAAAACAGAAAGAAAAAGACACTTGGGCTGTTTGCCTCACCAGCTTTCTTTAATGCTGATTGTTGTCTGGAACCTGGAGTGCCTCTGCCTTGACTATCAGAGGAACAGATTCCCCATGTTTCTGCAGAATGTCACTCCTCACACTGATTATGTTGCAGTGGCCAAAGAAGATATTTTAAACTTCCAAACGTCTAATCATTTTAATTTACTAACTTTGCCTATTTTTTAAGGGGTGACATATGTGTAAGTCTATGAATTAGTGTAAAGGGGATTTCTTCAAGATATCTTAGAGTTTTCAAAGAACATCAGTAATACCAGAAATGTCTGTCAAAGATTTGCTTGCAAAATATGAAAAAAAAGAAAAACCCACACCTTATCACAAAACACACTGTAGCTACAACCCCCACAAACACACACAAAACATAAAAATATAAAAACAAACTTTAAAATATATGTTTATTTCTTTCTTCTCTGACTATAATTTTATATTTGGGACTGACAAATACTGGGGTGGGGCAGGGGAAGCCCTAATAATCTCAAATGTTGTCAGGGTTTGAAATGTCTCAAAAAATCAAATTATAAAGATACAGAATTAACTAAGAAAATACATCATATAATCAGCTTTCTGCATAACAATGTAATCAATGTGAAATATTATTTCCTCAAAAAGAAGACTCTAATATTTTCTTGGGATTTTTTTGTCCATCAATTTTTTTTTTTTTTGCAATTTTACTAAAAATAAATTTTATTGTCAATATGTTTTTTTTAAGAAATGAGCTACTGTATTTTTAGAGATTTATAATACAACGATTTTTATTCTGTGGAAAGACTGAAGTTAACATGGTTATTTTGAAAATATTCCTCAAAGTTAATCTAGGCATATTTTCTTTTCATTTAAAAGAAATCTCTGTATCATCTTAATCCTTATGATTATAGGCACCACATGGTCTTTCTTAACTACCTTCTTATTGTCAGGATAATTCTTAAGTAAACAAGTTTGACCAATGCACAACACATATCAATAGTTTGGTGTTTTTGCAATTGCCGTTAAATATCATTTGCACTCCTTTTGTCCTTGTTGATCAAAACAAGATGGCCCACAGTTTCTCAATTCCTTCTTTCCTTGCAGTAGTAAAGTCTCAGTGTTATGGCCATTGTAAAAATATCCCACATTACTGGACACAGTTCTAACACAATAAAATTCAGAGAAGAATTGATTTTCTTGGTTATAATAATGAATATAAATATAAAAGATATCCTACCTTCATTAAATGTGAAAAAATAATTTTGCCAAATTATTACTTGACTTACGGGTTGCCATTTCCTTCTCCAATGCATGAAAGTGAAAAGTGAAAGTGAAGTTGCTCAGTCGTGTCCGACTCTTTGCAACCCCATGGACTGCAGCCTACCAGGCTCCTCCATCCATGGGATTTTCCAGGCAAGAGTACTGGAGTGGGGTGCCATTGCCTTCTCCGACTTGACTTATTACTCAACATCAATTATTATTTTTTTACCTTGAATGTAATTGTGGTTTTACTTATTTGGAACTCAATCATCATTCCCAATGAGTACCTAACTTTCCTTTCACTTTCTTCTCTACGGAACCAGTCATTGACATTGCTCATTTGAAATACTGACAGTGCCTCCTTTCTTTTTGCTCATGCTAACAACCTTCTTATTTAATTCCTTGTTGAAACTCCTTAGTAATGCTGCCTGACACGCTATAGCAACTATTTCCAAACAAACAAACAAATAAAAACCTAGAAATAATTGCTAAAACTTATTGTTAGCCTTCAAGATAAAACAGACTCAATTCTTTCCTTCTCATGTTAAAAAGCCAATATTTAAAAAGCTTAACTTTCTAGTCTACCCTATTACACTAATATTCAATAGTTAGAAATAAATGCATGCAAAGAGTTGACTCATTGGAAAAGACCCTGATGCTGGGAGCGATTGGTAGCAGGAGGAGAAGGGGAAGACAGAGGATGAGATGGCTGGATGGCATCACCGACTCAATGGACATGAGTTTGAGTGAACTCCGGGGGTTGGTGATGGACAGGGAGGCCTGGCATGCTGTGATTCATGGGGTGGCAAAGAGTTGGACACGACTGAGTGACTGAACTGAACTGAATAAATAAAATTGCTACATTATATATCTACTTCCTCATCTCCCATTCAATTCTCAAGTCCCTAAAATCTGCTTTTGTCTTTATCTTGAGTGAGTTATATCCCTCAATGGAATAAACCTAACAGGCATGTTTTAGTTACATCATATTTTATATATCCATTACAATTAACATTTTAGGTCACTTTCTTTATGTTGCACATTGAATATTTAAAACACAGCAGAAGTTTCTTCCACTACACATGCTCTTCCAGAACCTTGCTATTTCCCATCAAGGGATGGAATCTAACCTCCACTTTAATCTGCAGGGGCCTGTAACCAATTAGAACCCTGTGGAAGTGACACTGTTTGACTTCTGATGTTAAGTCACAGAAGGCATTATAAGTGGCTTATTAAGCTGAAACACTTGCACTAGGACCCTCTGTCACAGTATAAATAACCCCACTGTTCTGAAACTGTACTGCAGTAAGCAAGTCCAAATTGCGCATATGAAGAGATCCCTTGGAGAAGCTTTGATACTAAATGAACAGAGAGAAATGTAGGGGTATCTTCCAGATGCTGTTGTTCCAGCTATCACATAACCGCAACTAAATCAGAGACCTTCAGCCCAAAGCATAAAGCCAAGTCTTCCCCAAATTCATGACACACACAATCTTAGGAAGTAGTGGAAGATGGGTGCTGTTTTAAGCACTCAAATAATTGGGATACGCCTTCAAAGTGTTTACTTTCTTGACTTCTAGGTACTGATTACTCTAAACATACTCTTATTTTTCTAATATTCTTTTTCAGGCTACATTACTTCATTCTTCTTAAATTCTGATTTTCCATCGTGGTGTTTTCTGTGGTTCTGACCTCAGCTAATGTCACCCTGTTCCATGGTTTCATTTATCAAATATAACTGATGGTTATTCTCAAATCTCTCCTGAGGTTTCAGACTAAATTCCTAAAGGTCTACTGAATGCACATTTATAAACACCTATATACATATATATATTATTCTATATACTACATACTATAATATATAGTATATTCATAATACTCCAGACCAAAATCATCATCTTCATTGCTCTTTGAATTGTCCCTCTTTTTTTGAATGTAATATCAAAATGATGTACATAGTATCATTTATCCAATTTCAAAAGGCAGAAAATAGTGAACCATCTTTTTAGTTCTATTCCCATTAACTCATCTTCCCATATTAAAATCAGCCACTGATTCCTTGTGTTTTTCTACATATTTTCCTTACCTTTAGTCATTGTCACTATCACTAATATAATGTTGTATCTCAGAGAAAAATCTGATCTCTCATATTTTTGAAAAAAATAAAAGCACTTTAAGAGCAATTAAACTTGCCTCATCCTACCCATACAAGCTGCAGGCTAAAATTCTTAGCCACCAATCAACACGTTTAGAAGATCTAAAAGATCTCACATTTAATTCAACACTCTCTATTTAGGCAACAGATGTGTTAGAGTGTCTATAGAAGACCCTGAGAGTCTTAGGGGTGAATAACTTTGAAAAGTTTAAATTCTAGGTACTCCATTCCCTGAAAAATGGTCATCCTTCTTTTTGCTGCTGCTGCTGCTGCTAAGTCACTTTTCAGTCGTGTCCGACTCCATGCGACCCCATAGACGGCAGCCCATCAGGTTCCCCCATCCCTGGGATTCTCCAGGCAAGAACACTGGAGTGGGTTGCCATTTCCTTCTCCAATGCATAAAAGTGAAAAGTGAAAGTGAAGTCGCTCAGTCATGTCCGACTCTTCGAAGCCCCATGGACTGCAGCCTACCAGGCTCCTCCGTCCATGGGATTTTCCAGGCAAGAGCACTGGAGTGGGGTGCCATCGCCTTCTCCACATCCCTCTTTTTACTGAAGGCTATAGCATAAAACACCTTTCCCAAACAGCTCCATTCCTATCTCTTGCTTTACCCTCATGCTTATCCCTATATGCTCCAGTATTACCTTTTATACAGGTTGTGCACTCAGTGCAACCTGAGTTGAGTGAAACTGAAGTCAGTTGTGCACTCAGTTCACCTGAGAAAAGTGAAAGTGAAGTCACTCAGTCGTGTCCAACTCTTGGCAGCCCCATAGACTGCAGTCTGTTAAGTTCCTCTGCCTATGGAATTTTCCAGGCAAGAATAGCAAGAATACTGGAGTGGGGTGTCATTTCCAGGGATCTTCCAGACCCAGGAATTAAACCCACGTCTCATGTGTCTCCTGCATTGTCATGCAGATTCTTTATCACTAGTGCCATCTAGAAACTCACTTTTTATATAACTCTAGCCTAAGATTCAGGGGAGAAGGCAATGGCACCCCACCCCAGTACTCTTGCCTGGAAAATCCAATGGATGGAGGAGCCTGGTGCGCTGCAGTCCATGGGGTCTCTAGGAGTCAGACACGACTAAGCGACTTCACTTTCACGCATTGGAAAAGGAAATGGCAACCCACTCCAGTGTTCTTGCCTGGAGAATCCCAGGGATGGGGGAGCCTGGTGGGCTGCCATCTGTGGGGTCGCACAGAGTCAGACACGACTGAAGCGACTTAGCAGCAGCAGCAACCTAAGATTCTGTACTTGTCCCCACATGTGCCTTTTCCTTTCATTAGACTAAGCTCCTCAAAAGCATCATTGAATATTTTCCCCACTCTTCCCACTGGGCCTTTAGCTGATTAATTTTGAGCCTAAAATTTAGAAGGAAAATAAGTGCTTTTTGAACAATAAATTGATCAATGAAGGATTAATACATGTTTGTATTCTATTTCAGATATTTTGCAAACAGAATTCTCCTCTAAAATAGATGGAGAATGTTTTTCTCTTAAATATGATTTAGGTAATTGGTGACATTTTCTAGTAAGTATTCTTGTTGGCAATATCAAGAAGAGATGTTACAAAATAATTCAAAGAGGAGTTGTCTTAAGTAATATACCTCAGAGTTGGGAAAATCAATTCTCAAAAGGAAACAAACAAATTTCTTTGAAGCTTTAGAATAGAAAAATACTCATTAGAATACCTAAATTAAAATATAAGAAAGATTAAAGAGGCTATTTCAGGAAATTACTAGCATGTACGTTCAGATTCCTGGTAGTGGTGGTGGTGGTTTAGTCGCTAAGTCGTGTCCAACTCTTGTGACCCCATGGACTGTGGCCTGCCAGGTTCCTCTGTCCATGGGATTCTCCAGGCAAGAATACTGGAGTGGGTTTCCATTTCCTTTTCCAGGGGATCATCCTGACCCAGGGATTGAACCCAGGTCTCCTGGATTGCAGGCAAACTCTTTACCAACTAAGCTATAAGCTAAGCCCTGGTAGGAGTAGGCACAAAATAAAAACTGGTTATTATCATGAGAAATACTTTACTGCTTTTCTTTGCTTCACATATAATGAGAAACATTTTATAGAGAATAAGTGAAAATCCAAAACAATGTCAGCCATACAATCACATCAAGAGGAACGGAGAGCAACATCAAGAGTAAAATAAAATAAGAACGAGAATTTCTTATCATCACACTTATACAAAAACACAGTGGAAGAGATATATTAGCAACATCAGGTAATATAAGTTTTCTTCAAATAACGTATGTGAATAAACCTGAGATTTCCTCCACTGCCAATAAATTCAATAAACTGGTTTGTGGCTGCAAAAAAAAAAAAAATCAATATTTTTCTTCATTAAGAAAAGTATCACATATTAAATTAGGGAGATGAAGCATCCTTTATCCTTCACTGATAAGATCAAATCTGAAGGTGTGTATTCAGTTCTGATCACCATATTTTAATGGCACTATGGGGGAAAAGGTTTGAAGGAAAGTGACTAGAATGGTAAAAGTTTATATGAAGATAGTTCAACTTAATGAGGAAACCACCTGAGAAAGCATTCAGTATGTTTTCCACGTGGCTCATGGCACAGAAAAGCTCTAAAGCCAAGAATGGGAATGATGGAGACACAGATGCTAAATCAATTTAGAACAGTTAGACAATAACAGTTTTCAATAACTTGAGTTGCCCAATCAAAAGCAAGAATGATCACTCAGTGAAAGATTTTACACATTTATCAATACAATTCAACACAGGCCAAAAAGAGAGGAAAGGACATACATATAGATATAGATATAGATATAGATATAGATATAGATATAGATAGATAGGTGTATATATATACAGATACATAGATATATGGGTACAAGTGCCTCCTAATGAGAGTATATCTTGTTTTGCAGAAAACTTTTTTGGCCTTCTGAAAGCCTTTTTGGGTTAGATTGAAGCTTGAGAAGGATTGAAGCAGTAAGAAGAGATGAATAGTCCAGACTACAAAGTGAAAAGAACTTAGCATTATTTTAAATAAGTCAGAAAGTAAGGAAGCAAGTAGAGAAATTAGAAAGAGAGAGAGATGAGAACAGCCTCAGAAAAGACCTGAACCAGGTGCTTCACATAGCAAAGAGGCAAGGGCAAAATCCTCAGTGGTTTGGTAGATGAAAACATTAGCAAGAGGACTGTCTGCTTAGCTGATAGGTTATAGTATCCCTGAGTTGTAGCCATTCCTTCTCCTGTCTCTCCTCAAGTCCAGGTTAAACACCTAATCTTTGGTTAAATACTTACATTGGGTTAAACACTACTGTCCACACAAAACAACATACCAAAACGTTACTACATTTTAATTTTATTTATGGACACTGGGAAGGAGATAGTTCTCAAAATGAGATAAATGTTAGATCCAGATTTATGCAATTCAGAGAAAAAAAGACGAAGACCAGAGAGGTGTTTTTTTTTTGTTTTTTGTGGTTTTTTTTTTTTTTTCCATAAACTAAGAAGACCTATAAGTGGACCGGATCTTTTTCCAAGATTTTGTATACCTCTCAGAGAAAACACTGGACCTCTCATTGCTTACAATTGTGGAAAGTGAGCTGATCTCAAATAAATACAAATTTGATAGGGAACAGGAACCCCCAGTCGACATCTGGTTTATATACAGTCCAGATGTCCTGTCTATTACAGCCTTTTTGGACCACATTAGTCCAAACTGATCCCTCTCCTCTCTTTATTCATGTAACATGCACCATGCACTAATTTGGGTGGCACTTTGCTGTCCTGAACACTCATTTAATTAAGGCTGTGTTGTTTGTATTTGCATATGCTTGTATCAAGCCTCAGGAAATATTTATAAACTGCCAAAGGACAGGGCTCATTTTAGAAAACATTTTGACTGTAACCAACAGCTACCTTTTGCCTTGTTCAAGTAGGCACTGTGGTCAATTGTTGAGTTGATGGATCTCTATATGAAGCCACAAATATTATTTATGGGCAGATTAGATTAATACCCATGAGGGACCCAAATTCTTTACCTTCTCATCTCAGAAGCCACTCACAATTGTGCCTATGTGCAAAAGTACTTGACAGTGTAAAACTTAAAAAAAAAAAAGGAGTGTATTAACATGTAAGATTTTCAGGCAGAAAAACTATGTCATTCTGGATATATTTTCTCTACTTATGTGAAAATGTTTAAGATTATTTGGTAAACACCTCCTTTTCCAATTTAATATAAAGATTGAGTCAGATCACACATTTAAGCAGTTAGCATGTTGTCACATACTCTGGACTCCAAATATAATAATGTGTCATTCAATGTGCTGTTACTAAATAATGTGTTGCTATTCAATAATGTGTCATTATTATTATTAAAATATTTATATAATAAGCTACTAATTTATATATTGATTACATTATCTATATACTAATTTATATATTTATGTATCTATTTTGAAATATCCTGTAGAATATAATGTAGCAATCTCTTTAAACAGCTAACAAGTATTACAATTTCAGAAATTACATGTAAATTTTATGAAAACTAGTGTATGAATAAATGCCATGTAATTATTTGCTCATAATGTAGTGATTAGAAGCACAGACTTCAATTCTAAGAGATAGTCATTCAAGTTTTAATTGGACCACCTATGAGCTTTATAGCCTTGAGGGCAGCATTTAACCTGTTTATCAATTGAGTTTCCATAAATGTGACTAAATCCATTACCTGCTTCGTAGCTTCTTATAACGTTTAAATGAGTCAGAATGTGTACAGCATGCGGCTCATGGCACTTAGTTGTTGCTGTACTGTCACTAAGTTGTGTCTGACTCTTTGAGAACCCATGGACTGCAACACAACAGGCTTCCCTGTTCTTCACTCTCTCAGGATTTGCTCAAATTCATGTCCTCTGAGTCAGTGATGCTATGTAAGTGAAGCTGTTGTGATTTTGTTGACTTAATCATTAATAATGCTGGTTTCTATAATAATTACAAACATAGCAGGTTTCAATCTAACAGGAAAATGTTAGTTCAGTTTAACAGGAAAATGTTAGTTCAATCTAACAGGAGAATGTTGCATAGAAATGTAAAGGAAATTAAGATAATATTGAATTTAAAATTAAATCTGATAATATAAAAATCCAGAAATTGCCAAATACTTCCAAGGTCAAGGTTACAGATTTTCTGCAGAGTTTGTTATCTAACCAGTAACATCCCTAATAAAAGAGGAAAGCATTTAAAAGTTGGCTGCATGCTTTCTCCAGAGGTAGTAAAATTAATTAGGGAGATGTGCAGGCTGCTGATTCATTTGATTATGTGTTTCTACCTAAAGTGCAAAATTTCCCTGCTAGGTCTGTTGCCTAAAGGAGTTTTGGTTGATTCATCACCTCTTTCACTCAGAGGGTTGATCATTGTAAATGACTTTATTGACCCGTGGCTTGGTTCAGCATCATATGCTCCAGTGAACCAAGCAATAAACAGCTGCTAAGTGCAGGTGAGAAGTCGTCATGGAAAATTCAAGGACTGAATCAGCATTCTCTCTGCCATCAGGCTCTTGAGCTGTCACAGATTTATGAATTTCTTGTTTGACAGGTATGATTTTTAGAGGTACTTGTCCTAGAAGAATATATTTTCCTATGGACTTTCATGACTTTTAGATAGTAATAGAGGGCACTATATTTTCAGAATCTGTATTCCAAATTCCTGGATCCACATTCATAATTATACTACATTTTAAATAGTATATGGGGTGTCTGTGGAAATCTCAAATGAAATACAATTTGAGAGAATATAATATTGAAGGGTTGAAATAGCATTATAAAAATTACCTTGTCTTTAAACATTGTTTAATGTTTAAATGTCTTTAAACATTGCAAAAAGAAAGAAAATAAATATCCATTAAAAAGAGAGATCAAAGGTAATTCAATGACTAAGGGATCCAGAGTAGGGATATCTCAGCAGCCACCAGCTCCTTCCTTTCACTAAGTAGCCTTGACAGATTCCCCTAGTTAGAAAAGGCCCAGTCTTCAGGACAACTCTTCTACTTAAAGCTGATTTATCTATCTCCTCCACTAGAGTAAGTTGGAGATGGATTCAGTTTTACTGTTGTCCAAGGTATATAGAGAATATTTTACAAGTAGGTGAATGGATAGAAAGTAAATTCTAAAAAAAAAAAAAATCAGTAGAATTGAAAAGTAAGTTACAGTTTGGGAGAAAATATTTACAAAAAAAAATTCTGATAAAGGATTGATATCTAAACTATACAGAGAAATATCAAAAACTCAATAATTAGAAAACAAACAACCTGATTAGAAAATGGGCCAAAGCCTCAGATAGACATCTCACCAAAGAAGACAGACAGATGCCAAAGAAGCGTATGAAAAGAAAGTCCACATGATGTGTCATGAGGGAATTGCAAATTAAAACAAGATACCCACTACATACGTACTAGAAAGGCCAAAATGCAAACACTGGAAACACCAAATGCTGGAGAGGATTTGGAGCAACACAAACTCTCATCCATTGATGGTAACAATACAGAATGGTATAGCCACTTTGGAAGAGAATTTGGAAGTTTCTTACAAAATGAAACCATTCTTAACCATAGAATCCAGCAAACGAGTTGGAAATTTATGTTTACATATAAATTGCACAGGGATGTTTATAGCAACTTTATTCATAACTATCAAACTTTGGGGGAAAAAATGGGGTCCTTCAAAAGGTGAATGGGTAAATAAATAGTGATATATTCAGAAAATGGAATCATTCAGCACAAAAGAATTGAGCTACCAAGTTTTGAAAAGATATGGAGGAATCTTCAGTGCAGACTGCTAAGTGAAAGAAGCCAATCTTAAAAGGTTACCTACTATTATGATTCCAACTTTGTGATGTTTTTGAAAAGGTAAAACTATAGAGACCATAAAAAAGATTAGCAGTTGCCATGAGTTCTGAGGGAGGGATGAATAGGTGGAGCAGAAAGGATTTAAATGGAAAAAATAGATATGGATAATTCCCTTAGTCTAAGCAATTCCAGTTGAATAAGATTATACACAAAACTCATTTACTCATTCTTACATTGTAATATCTTTATTATTCATCTTTTCAGATATCAAAAATCTTAAAACAAAATGACTCCTTGCCTTTCATAGTTGAACACATGATTCTATGATACTGTGTTAACACTTGTACCACAAGTCTTAAATCAAGTTGTCTATTTTACACAGAAGGGGATGCAATGATTTTTACAATGATACTCAAAGGTTTTGTGAAAAAAAATTAGATGTTAGTTAAAAACTTAAGACTCATATAAACTGGAGATCTATAATACAAAAGAAAACAGGTGACCTACTGTGAACATTCACAAATCCGAAGGGTAAAGGAATTTGGTGGAAACTGATTTTTCAATCATAAGAGTTAATACATGTTATAAACTCTTGAAAGGAGGAAGAGAAATTAGTATCAAAAGTTTTACAACTGCTAGGGGACAAGGAGCAGTATGAGTTTATTGCTATACATGAAGGAATATAGATATTATTTTTCAATAATCCCTGAGGAATCTTCCTAGAATCAGAGAAGGGCAATATTTGAGGAAACACCCTAGAGAAGGCTTAGGTACTTCAGTAAAATGTAAAACGTAAAAAGTAAAATGTAAAACAGGGTTATTAATTAACATTTTAATAATATGAAATATATAAAGGCATAGTTGCCAAAAATTAATTCAAGTCAGAATACTTTATATAAAAATATTAAAAGACATACTGGTACCATCTAATAAAAATAATACAATTAGATTTAAGTTGTAGAATAACTAAATTTGTTTAATACTTCTCAATCTTCAATATGCCTATGGATCACTTGTAGATTATTAAAATGTAGATACTAATTCAGCTGACTTTGCTGTATTTCTAACATTTTTAACAAGCTCCTGGTAAATGTCAATCCTACTGGTACACAAATCATACCTTGAGTAGAAAAAGGTTTTTATCATGATCAACTAATTATTCTACAATATATGGAAAACATAACTCTAAAAGTGGCAGGAAGGTATGACTTCACCATGAATTGATGATTAGCATAAGACTGTTTAGTGTAAGAACAAAAACACATGTGACTCTGCAACAACAACAAAAAACGTTTTTATTTTCTAATACCATTCAGCTGAAAAATAGGACTTAGGGTGGAGTAGGGCAAAGCACAACAGGATCAATAAAAATGTTTTTCATGTTAGGTTTCTGAAAGCATATATAAGATGCTATTCTCTAAACATATTGTTAGTCAGTCACTCAATTGTGTCCAACTCTTTTCAACCCCATGGATGGTAGCCCACCAGGCTCCTCTGACTGTGGGATTCTCTAGGCAAGAATATGCAAGAACACTAGAGTGGGTTGCCATTCCCTTCTCCAAGGAATCTTCCTGATCCAGGGATCAAGCCCAGGTCTTGTACATTGCAGGCAGATTCTTTACCCTCTGAGCCACCAGGGAAGCCACTAAACACATTAACAGTGTCCAAAAGTTCCAAGTTAAAATATTCTAGACACACTTTTCCTTGTTTGACCAGCATTTTAGAGCACTGTTTTTAACAAAACAGATATGTTCTTTTACATTTTTTGCTTATCTATAGCTAGGTTTTGAATGTTCCTTTAATTTTTTTCCATTTAATTATTGACAATCAGTTCAACTTTTTTTTTTAATAAATGACATAGAAAAAAGAAGCTATTTATATGCTAGTAAATAGTGTTTTAATTAGTGTTCACTGGGTTTGAAAATCTTTTGCTGCTGCAGTTCAGATACCCAGTCACAAGCTTAAATTGAACAGCTGGTTGTGACAGATCTAAAGTATGCTTAGCATGTTTAAAATACTCACTGGTATGTCGAGGAAGTTCTATTGCTTTAGGCAACTCATTTATTTATATTAGATCTAGTACAGCAATGGTCCCAACAGAGCCCCCTTGAACTTCTGTTATTAGCCAAAACAAAATGGAATGCCAACCTAACTCAGGTTGAAATCTGAAATAAAAAAGCTAGTAGAGAGGTCTGTATCCAATATATTTGTCCCATATTCTCCAATTGAAGAAATAATCCAAGCACATGTATTCTATTATTATTAACATTTAAGGTAATGACAGAACCTTTGGCCAAGTCAGATCATATTATCTCATTAATTGAAAACATTTAAAGACTTATTCACAAAGTTTATCTTCCTTCAAGTACTATATACAGTATACTTTGGTAATCAATTTGCCTATTTCTCTATGACCAATAGCCCCTGCATCCTCTTAAAGACCCTACATCCCAGCCAAGCTGGCTACCAGCACTTTTCCCAACCCTCCATAATCCCACAATATTTCCCTACCCTCAGTTCTTTCAGGAATTTTTTTCTCACCATTTTACAGACAACTGAAACATTACATTCTCTAGGATACCTTTTCAGAATGAGGGGAAAATAAAACAAAAACAGGTAACTGATTTCTTCTTTATTATCTCTCACATTTTGCAAAGCATCTTGCATTAAAAAATATTTTTGGCCATTGTTTCATGCTGTATTATGTTTGCCATTTTGGATTTGAAGAAATCCACCAAAACTTTTATTTGGCTCTCCCCCACATACTATTGTTATTTTAAGGTCAGAAATCTTGCCATGAATTATTTTTATGTCAAGTATACATTCAGAAATTAGGGAAAGGTTAACAGAGTGAGTTAACAGAACAACTGAGATCCCTATGATTCTAATTTAGTTCAAAACAGCATATACCATCTGACTGCCATGATCTCTGAATTTGGTGGATCACCCTGTATTTTGAAAATTAGCAACACTTCAGAGATAGAAAGCAACTTTTCAGGGATTGATATTTTCTTCTCTGCTTAGTATGGTTACTCTAGAAAGTGGCTGTAGGTTGGTTGGTTTGTTTGAAGATGGTTTGGAGGGAAATTTATAATGGAAAATTCATGCAGTGTGGTTGGTCTTCCCTCAAGGGAACCCACCAACCCTGTTAATCAAGCTGTTCCAGATATGTGAAGCAGCCTTGTTTGAGGACTCGAGTCAGAGGCCAGGCCGCTCCACTGTGAGTTTAAGTCATCTTTCTGGCCACAAACATAAAATGTGTTGTTATGACTGAATATATTGAGTACAATTTTAGGAACAGCATAATCATTTGGCCGATAGCAAGGATAGCAGAAGATAAAAATATCCTTATTAGTAATTAGTTCCTGCTGTTTTTTGGTCATATGACCATCTCAACCTTGTCAGTTATCTCCTTGATTTTTATGCCTCTGGAATCCCTCCATTTGATACACTGATATCAGGGCTGCTGCTGCTAAGTCGCTTCAGTCGTATCTGACTCTGTGCAACCCCATAGATGACAACCCAGCAGGCTCCCTCATCCCTGGGATTCTCCAGGCAAGATCACTGGAGTGGGTTGCCATTTCCTTCTCCAATGCATGAAAGTGAAAAGTGAAAGGGAAGTCACTCAGTCGTGTCCGACTATTAGCGACCCCATGGACTGCAGCCTACCAGGCTCCTCTGTCCATGGGATTTTCCAGGCAAGAGTACTGGAGTGGGGTGCCATTGCCTTCTCCGATATCAGGGCACTCATCTCAATAGTAAGAGATGAAAAATCAATGGTGACATCTCCAACCCTGTCTGAACTGTTGTGGCTAGTACCTGAAAGCTCTTCAAGTGGTCCTTGAAATGTCTGGTATCATTACCTCATATTGAGTTTCCACTGCCTTTTTGAAGAGAGTATCGTCTAAGTCCTTTTGATGGGAGTGATGTGGAAGAGAGAAGGCAGAGAGCTTGCATATAATAAACCCATCCTAACATTCCTCTAAGCTTTTGAACCCTTTCTTCTATTTTATGATAAGTAAGTTATGACATTTCAACCTCCATGAATTTAGGTCACTGCTAGTAAGCATTTCAATCAACCTACCAATTCACTGAGTGCTACTTCCAGATGTGTAATCAAATCTATTAAATGAGGAATCCCTATTAGGTTCACCCATACTGAGAAATTCAGGCTTCCCAGGTGACACTAGTAGTACAGAACCTTCCTGCCCATTCAGGAGACAAAAGAGACATGGGTTTAATCCCTGGTTGGGAAGATCCCCTGAAGGAAGGGAGGGCAACCCACTACAGTATTCTTGGCTGGGGAATTCCATGAACACAGGAGACTGCTGGGATACATTCTATGGGGTCGCAAAGAGTCAGACAAGACTGAAGCAACTTAGCACGAACACATGCCTATTGATAAATTCAGCACCATCCACCATTATATTTTGTCATTCTTTGTCTAAATTTCTTATAGCACTATATCTGACATATTTCTTGGCTTTTGCTGGTATCAGAAAAATCTTGAAATTATTTTTGTGGAGGCTTTTAAACTGTCAAGTTGGAGAAGACACTTGAGAGTCCCTTGGACTACAAGGATATCAAACCAATCAAGAATTCCCCAGGCAAGAATGCTGGAGTAAGTAGCCAAAATCCAGGGGATTTTCTCAACCCAGGGATTGAACTTGGGTCTCCTGCATTGTAGGCAGATTCTTTACTGTCTGAGCCACCAGATAAACCCTATTTATGGAAAAGACCATGTTAAATTCAAGAGAACAGTGAATTGGTCTTTTAAATCTCATGAAAAATTTTACTGTAATTTTGAGATTATCTTCATATATTATTCATGCAATATTTAAAAATTAGCCAAATGAAATGAATAAGCACCTGGATAGTAAAGATAACAATAAATACAAACTTTTTTTTTTTTTTAATATGCTATCTAGGTTGGTCATAGCTTTTCTGCCAATGAGCAACCATCTTTTAATTTCATGGCTGCAGTCACTATCTGCAGTGATTTTGGAGGCCAAAAAAAGTCTCTGACATGAAGTTATGTGACCAGATGCCATGATCTTAGTTTTCTGAATCTTGAGCTTTAAGCCAACTTTTTCACTATCCTCTTTCACTTTCAACAAGAAGCTCTTTAGTTCTTCACTTTCTTGCCATAAGGGTGGTGTCATCTGCATATCTGAGGTTACAGTGAATGACAAGGAAGCCTGAAGCACTGCAATACATGGGGTGGTAAAGAGCCAGGATTCTTGACAACACCACATTTCTAAATTTAAATGACTTAAGTAACACAGAAGATGTTTTTCTGGAATTCTCTTGCTTTTTTGATTATTTCTCCTGGCAATCTTGATTCCAGATTGTGCTTTATCCAGCCCAGCATTTCACATGATGCATATAAGTTAAATAAGCAGGGTGACAATATACAGCCTTGACGTACTCCTTTTCCTCTTTGGAACAAGTGTGTTGTTCCATGTCCAGTTCTTTTTTTTTTTAATATAAATTTATTTATTTTAATTGGAGGTTAATTACTTTACAATTTTCTAACTGTTGCTTCTTGACCTGCATAGAGATTTCTCAGGAGTCAGGTAAGGTGGTCTGGTATTCCCATCTCTTTAACAATTTTCCATTTTGTGGTGATCCACACAGTCAAAGGCTTTGGCATAGTCAATAAAGTAGAAGTATATGTTTTTCTGGAACTCTCTTGCTTTGCGGATGGTCCAACAGATGTTCGCAACAGATGTTGATCACTCCAAATGTTCAAACTGGATTTAGAAAAGGCAGAGGAACCAGAGGTCAAATTGCCAACATCTGTTGGATCATCAAAAAAGCAAGAGAGTTCCAGAAAAACATCTTCTGTGTTACTTACATCACTTAAATTCAGAAATGCGGTGTTGTCAAGAATCCTGACTCTTTACCACCCCATGTATTGCAGTGCTTCAGGCTTCCTTATCCTTCACTGTCTCCTGGAGTTTGCTCAAACTCATGTCCATTGAATCAGTGATGCCATCCAACCATCTCATCCTCTGTTGCCCCCTTCTTCTCCCATCTTCAATCTTTCCCAGCATCAGGGTCTTTGCCAATGAGTCATCACTTTGCATCAGGTGGCCAAAGTATTGGAGCTTCAACTTCAGCATCAGATGTTTAGGAGTGAATTTGTGGCCTAAACTCTAATTGTAACATGGAGAAATAGGCAAAAACCTAAGATATGCAGATGATACCACTCTAATGTCAGAAAGTGAAGAGTAACAAAAGGTCTTCTTCATAAAGGTGAAAGAATAGTGAAAAAGCTGGCTTAAAACTCCACGTTCAGAAAACTAACATCATGGCATCCAGTCCATCACCTCATGGCAAAAGAAGGGGAAAGAGTGGAAACAATAACAGATTTTCTTTTATTGGGCTCCAAAATCACTGTGGATGGTGACTGCAGCCATGAATTTAAAAGACACTTGCTCCTTGGAAGAAAAGCTATGACAAACCTAGACAGTATATTTAAAAGCAGAGACGTCACTTTGCAGACTAAAGTCCATATGTTCAAAGCTATGGGTTTTCCAGTAGTCATGTAGGGATGTGAGAGTTGGACCACAAAGAAGTCTGAGTGCTGAGAATTGATGCTTTCAAATTGTGGTGCTGGAGAAGACTCTTGAGAGTTCCTTGGACAGCAAGGAAATCAAACCAGTCAATCCTAAAGGAAATCAACCCTGAATATTCATTAAAAGGACTGATGCTGAAGCTGAAATTCCCATACTTTGGCCACTTGATGCAAAGAACTGACTCATTGGAGAAGACCCTAATGCTGGAAAAGACTGAAGACAGAAGGAGTAGGGGACGACAGAGGATGAGATGGTTGGATGGCATCACCAACTCGATGGACATGAGTTTGAGCAATCTCTGGGAGCTGGTGATAGACAACGAAGCCTGGAGTGCTGCAGTCCATGGGGTTGCAAATAGTTGAACACTACTGAGTGACTGAACTGAACTGATAAGTTAGCTCCTCCCAGCTCACTTTTTCTTGTATCCTTTGAGTGCTTGCTGAGTTCTAGAAGACCTCTGATTCTAATCATGCTGCTGCTGCTAAGTCACTTCAGTCGTGTATGACTCTGTGTGACCCCATAGACAGCAGCCCACCAGGCTCCCCCATCCCTGGGATTCTCCAGGCAAGAACACTGGAGTGGGTTGCCATTTCTTTCTCCAATGCATGAAAGTGAAAAGTGAAAGTGAAGTCGCTCAGTCGTGTCAGACCCTCAGCGACCCCATGGACTGCAGTCTACCAGGCTCCTCTATCCATGGGATTTTGCAGGCAGGAGTACTGGAGTGGGGTGCCATTGCCTTCTAATCATGGGTCAGGTATAAATAAGGTCTAAATAGGGGGTGATATACTCTTGAGGAAAGTGGACAGTTTTTGCATGGCAAGTCCATCAGGTGGATTTCTGTGGGATCTTCAAGCAAGAGAAATCTAGTCTTCTCAAACAGAAAAAGAAAGACTTTTTTTTTTTTCCTAAGGAATGAGGCTTAGAGAAACTCAGAGTATAATGTTTATCAGCCTAATCCAAACCCACTCAGATGGCTTTTGAAATTTTCTGATTTTCTTGCAATGCCATGATCTAATAATTTAAAGGCATGAGCTTTTGTTTATGGTTTGTTTGTCTGTAAGGTCTCATGTATTAAAACAATTATTCCAACTTATAGCTTTGTAATCAGCACCAAATAGTGAGGACAGTTATGACTTGGCTTCAAGATCTTTGCTTCCGAGGGCCCTTCATCATAAGTAAACATATTTGGTTATTTAGTTTATTTGTAAGTCACAGAATACTAGAGATTTCTAGTGTCCTTTTTACCTCTAGCAAATGGTTCACTATTATGCCATGGCCCAGGACATAATCAAATCAGTATCCTAGACCCAACATTAGTATCCTACACCATTTCTATTTTCAACTCTTCTGGTATCAGCTTCTTCAGACAGAAATGAGAAAGGAGAATAGAAATGATAACAGAAAGTTAACAGATACTCTGGAAGACTGAAAACACAGGAAGACAACAGTGAGCTAAGAAAGAGATAGTAAGTGCTGAAAGCAGCTACCACCCATAAGGCTGGGGAACAAGGGAGAATTTCTGGGTTCTTTTTCTATGATCTTTCAGGTTCAAGTAAATGCTTTTTAAAAGTGACAGGAAGAAACCTTTAATTTACACTCGGTCTTGAAGTATTTCTCCCACCTTTTTTTTTTTTTTTTAACAAAGAACTTTGAAATATTTGTTTTATAAGAACAGCTTATTACAGCTTAATACTTATTAAAGATATAAGAAACCTAAATCATGGAGGAGGGGACCCTGGGGTGAGGGGAAGGGGTCTGCCTGCCTGTCTGTAGTCCTCCACTGAGGGGGGCAATGAAGCCAGTTCTGTGAGAACTGGAATCAGCAGGATATGGGTGGTGGGGAGGTGAAGAGCAGTGTGAAGTAATACTGTCAAGAAGAGCAAACAAGAAAAAAAGGAAAGGAAGAGGGTTTCTTTCATCTTCCTGCCTTCCAACTCCCTCTAGTACTTCCTTGGGGAACATGATAGAAAGCAATCTAGAAAACGAAAAATGTTTCAACAGCCACCATCCACATTAGAGGGTGAGCAGGGTCACATCTGCAGTTAAAAATACAATAATTTCATTACTGACATGGTTTTACTCATAGTCTCCCAATGGGGAGCCCCTAACATATTTTTTATTCATCTCTCTAGCCATTCGAATAGTTAAGAATAAATTCTCATGCCTATTAGCTTCCCAGCAATGTTTCTTGAATGACTGAAGGAATGATAGCAAGAGAGCCATTTTAAATTCCCTTTTCAATAGGGTGTGGAGAAAAGGGAACCCTCTTACACTGTTGGTGGGAATGCAAACTAGTACAGCCACTATGGAGAACAGTGTGGCGATTCCTTAAAAAACTGGAAATAGAACTGCCTTATGATCCAGCAATCCCACTGCTGGGCATACACACTGAGGAAACCAGAAGGGAAAGAGACACATGTACCCCAATGTTCATCACAGCACTGTTTATAATAGCCAGGACATGGAAGCAACCTAGATGTCCATCAGCAGATGAATGGATAAGAAAGCTGTGGTACATATACACAATGGAGTATTACTCAGCCATTAAAAAGAAAACATTTGAATCAGTTCTAATGCGGTGGATGAAACTGGAGCCTATTATATAGAGTGAAGTAAGCCAGAAAGAAAAACACCAATACAGTATACTAACACATATATATGCAATTTAGAAAGATGGTAAGAATAACCCTGTATACGAGACAGCAAAAGAGACACTGATGTATAGATCAGTCTTATGGACTCTGTGGGAGAGGGAGAGGGCGGGGAGATTTGGGAGAATGGCATTGAAACATGTATAATATCATGTATGAAACGAGTCGCCAGTCCAGGTTCAATGCACGATACTGGATGCTTGGGGCTGGTGCACTGGGACGACCCAGAGGGAGGATATGGGGAGGGAGGAGGGAGGAGGGTTCAGGATGGGGAACACATGTATACCTGTGGCGGATTCATTTCGATATTTGGCAAAACTAATACAATATTGTAAAGTTTAAAAATAAAATTAAATTAAAAAAAAATAAATTCCCTTTTCAAGCAATGTGGATTCAGAAGCATTTAATGCATATCAACCCTGCTGTTGTTTTTATGCCTGTGATTATGTCAATCACTTTTCTAAGTTTTTTACCCATATGATTTTACTGAACCCTTGGATTATCTCTGCAAGGTAAATGCCATGATCTTCCTTCTTATAAATTGGGTGAAACTCAGGCTTACGAATATTCAAAACAAAAGCCAAAACAAAAAACAAAAAACACCTCTTCTCTAAATTTGGAGCATAAGAGAGGCAATATAACATAGTGGGTTTTTTTTAATTTATTTATTTTAATTAGAGGCTAATTACTTTACAATATTGTATCAGTTTTGCCATACATCAACATGAATCCGCCACGGGTGTACACATGTTCCCAATCCTGAACCCCTCTCCCACCTCCCTTCTCATACTCTCCCTCTGGGTCATCCCAGTATACCAGCCCCAAGCATCCTGTATCCTGCATCGAAACTGGACTGGCGATACATTTCTTATATGATATTATACATGTTTTAATGCCATTCTCTCAAATCATCCCCCACCCCCTCCCACAGAGTCCAAAAGACTGTTCTATACATCTGTGTCTCTTTTGCTGTCTCGCATACAGGGTTGTCGTTACCATCTTTCTAAATTCCATATACATGTGTTAGTATAAGCAGATTATACAGAGTGAAGTCAGCCAGAAAGAAAAACACCAATGCAGTATACTAACATAGTGTTTTAAAAATATATTCCAGAGATAGAAAGACCTGAATTTGAAATTCAGGCTCTCTGTTTCTCTTTTTTCTTCTATCAAACAAATTTCAAAATTGGGTTTCAGAAATTTAATTTAAAAAACCTCCAGCATTCTTTCTTGGCAAAAATGTTGTTGCTTTGAGTCAAAGTGTTCTGTCTTTAGCAGAAACAGTTTATCAAGGAATATTCATGGCAAAGAATTGGTCAGTTCTCTAGTTCCAAGCCAAGAAGTCATATTGATTTATGACGAAGCATTCAATAACTAGATGGCAAAATGATACCGAGTACTTGTACCAGCCAGCAAGTAAACTTTATGTACACCTGTGGTGGATTCATGTTGATGTATGGCAAAACCAATACAATATTGTAAAGTAATTAGCCTCCAGTTAAAATAAATAAATTTAAATTAAAAAAAAAATAAAGTAGAGAAACAAAAAGAATGCCAAAAAAAAGAGAAAAAGAAAATTAAAAGCACATTTAAATTATTAAATGAATGTCCAAAAAGGGTATTTCAGAATAAGTTAATTTACAAGAAGAAAATATGCCAAGACACATATCCACACACAGAAAAGAAGATAGTGACAGAAAGCAATGGAACTGTAAGTATTTCTTCCTATCTGTTCTTTTGCAGGACCTTTAAACATCTTCAGAGACCAGTGGTTTTATTTATGCTTCATATAGACCTTGATCTGTGCATTGTTTCAAGAGACTTTCCAAAATTTAATTAGCATGTTAGCAAAATAGTTCAGTTGCTTGGCTCTTCTTTCAGTACATTTTAAATTCAAATCAATGCCCCAAAAGGGAACATAAACAAATCTCCAGCTTGTATTCTGCCTTAAAGTGCTTTCTTTTACCAAATACCTTAAATTTTGTTTTCTGAGGGGTATCTAATAGTACACACTGTATAATGACATGTATATGTCTCTTACAGTTAGAAAATGCCATGGATAAATACAGGGTCATTATACAGTGTGTATGGATGTGAGAGTTGGACTGTGAAGAAGGCTGAGCACCGAAGAATTGATGCTTTTGAACTGTGGTGTTGGAGAAGACTCTTGAGAGTCCCTTGGACTGCAAGGAGATCCAACCAGTCCATTCTGAAGGAGATCAGCCCTGGGATTTCTTTGGAAGGAATGATGCTAAAGCTGAAACTCCAGTACTTTGGCCACCTCATGCGAAGAGTTGACTCATTTGAAAAGACTGATGCTGGGAGGGATTGGGGGCAGGAGGAGAAGGGGACGACAGAAGATGAGATGGCTGGATGGCATCACTGACGTGATGGACGTGAGTCTGAGTGAACTCCGGGAGTTGGCGATGGACAGGGAGGCCTGGCGTGCTGCAATTCATGGGGTCGCAAAGAGTCAGACACGACTGAGCAACTGAACTAAACTGAACTTTACCTTCATGTAGGGCTTCCCCAATGGCTCAGTGGGTAAAGAATCTGCCTGCAACACAGGAGACACAGGTTCAATACCTGGGTCATGAAGATCCCCTGCAGAAGGAAATGGCAACCCACTCCGGTATTCTGGCCTGGAAAATCTCATGGACAGAGAAGCCTGATGGGCTTCAGTCCATGGGGTCGCAAAGAGTTGGATACACCGAGCAACTAACACATACATACCTTCATGTAAGAACTTCCCTGGTAGCTCAGACGATAAACAATCTGGCTGCAGTGTAGGAGACCCTGTTTCAATCCCTGGGTCGGGAAGATCCCCTAGAGAAGAATGTGGCAACCCACTCCAGGATTCTTGCCTAAATAATTCCATGGATAGATCATGGGGTTGCAAAGAGTCAGACACAAATAAGCAACTAGAACTTTCACCTACCTTCATGTAAGGGTTAGCACATGAGAACTTTCCACCAAATGGAATGCCCCTCTTTTATTTACATCAAAAGAAAGGAGGAGAAAAGGCAAAGATATTGGAGACATGACAAAATTATTTGCAAAGTTTATTTATAAGAATTAACGTTTTGCTTTTTGTTGTGATGTTCAGTCGCCAAGTCGTGTCTGACCCTTTGCAACCCCACGGACTACAGCATGCCAGTCTTCCTTGTCTGCCACAATTTCCTGGAGTTTGCCCAAGTTCAAGTGCATTGAACTGGTGGTGTATTCCTTCAACTCACAGGCATTAATCAGTTCTATGAAACTGCACTTTAAGGAATGAAAAAAAAAATTACAAAAGATTATCTTTCACTCATACAGTTTGCATAGAATGATATAATAAAGACACAATTGATGTAATGATTATTAATGTGAGGTTTTATGTGATAAATAGTAGAGGCATTCTCAACAACAATTTGTACAAATATTGGTAATATTTGAATTGGTAAAGAATGAGAGAAAGACAAAATCAGTAAGACTATCAGAAGCAAAAATTGAAAGTTGAGAGAAAGTACTTTGGGGAAAGGGAAAAGGTAGCTTAGCTTGAGCTCAGAGTGATCACCAATGACATCAGAGATTGGTCAAGGCTGGATTATGAAAAATGTCAATCTGCCTGAGGATTTTTCTTTTTAACTTATAACTAATATAAAAGAAATTGCAACCCATTAAAATATGGCTAGAAAGTACAATAAGGAAAGGGAAAGAAGAGGATTGACACAATGAAATCAGAGTGGATGCTATTACAGTACATGGTGTTGCAAGAGTCATACACAACTTAGTGATTGAAAAAAAACAATTGTGTTTTATGAGTCTTTATGCACTTAATTCAATCACAGTGCTTGAAAAAATATAAAATTATGGTTATATCCGATTACTGACAAGAATTCCTTAATTGTTCTAATTTATACATTCATTGGGCTTCCCTGGTGGCTCAGTTGGTAAAGAATCTGCCTACAACGCAGGAGACCTAGGTTCAATCCCTGGGCTTGGGAATAACCCTGGAAAAGGGAAAAGCTACTCACTCCTGTATTCTGGCCTGGAGAATTCCACGGACTACATGGAGTTCATGGGGTCACAAAGAACTGGACATAACAGAAGGACTTTCACTTTCATACATTCATTATACCAGAGCCCTAAATTGTGACTAGCAAATGTGAGTTACAAATAATGGATGGCCCCCTCTCTGCCAAATACATACCCTGTCCAATTGATTATGGACTTTGAATTATGCTTTCTGCAGATCCATAATGTCCCTTAGACTTATTCTCAACATGGCACAAGTAGCTATCACCAACCCAAAATATATATCAAAAACAGCAATGAGAAATACTGTATACTTATGAGAATGACTAAAATACAAACCACTGACAACAAATTCTGGAAGGATATGGAGTAACAGGGACTATGCTGATTGACAATACAAATGAATTGAAAAGCTATATTCACACAAACAATGTGCATCTGACGTTTAAAGCAAGTTTATTCAGAAACACCGAAACTTGGAAGCGACCACGATGTCTCTCAGTAGATAAATGGGTAAACAAACTATGATTAACCTATACGATGGAATATTATTCAGCAGTAAAGTGAAATGAGACCAAGCTTTCAAAATACATAAAGGAACTTACCGCATGTTACTGAGTGAAATAAGGCAATCCGAAAAGAGCCCATATTGTATGATTACAATCATAAGACATTCTTGTAAACACAAAATTATGCAGACAGTAAAAAGATCAGAGGTTCAGAGAGAGGAAGGGGCAAAGGCATAAATAAACAGGTGAAACTCTGGAATTTTAGGGTGATGGAATTTTAATCAGGTATAGGTCATTTGTATATAAAACTATGCATTTGTCATAACCCATAGAATGTACAATACAAGGACTGAACACTAACATGAACTATGTGGTGGTGATTTAGTCACTAAGTCATTTCCAGCTTTGTGACCCCATGAACTGTAGCCTGACAGACTCCTCTGTTCCTGAGATTTCCCAGGCAAGAATCCTGGAGAGGGTTGCCGTTTTCTTCTCCAGGGGAATCTTCCTGACCCAGGAATTGAACCATGTCTTCTGCTTTGCAGGCGGATCCTTTACCACTGAGCCACAAGAGAAGGTAAACTACAGACTTTACATAATAATATTTTATTAGTAATGGCTCATTCATCACTACAACTGCATCTTGAAAATGCCAAATAGTAACAGCAGGAGAAACTAGCATGGCTAGGGGAGGAAGCTAGCAGTGTAGAGAGGAGATGGATGTAGACATGAGAAGCATATGTCACTTCCTCTCATTTTTCAGTAAACCTAAACCTAATCTAAAAATTTAATTATCCATTTAAAAAATGGATATATTGTAGATGTTTGAAACCCATTTGACATGTCTGCTCTAGAATGGGATATTTTCCCATTTTCTTTTTCCTTGCAATCATAGGTTAGATTTGACTACTTGATCTGAGTGGTATTTGTATATCTTTTAGACAAGTAGTAAAGTTCACTCTTATTTCTACCTACATATGATCCATTCTATGATAAATAGAATGCATAATAATAACTATTTTCTATTATTTTCAGTAGCCCTGTGGAAAAATCCTCATATATAATTTAGAGTAACTGGAATTGGATAAAAAACAACATTTAAGGATTCAGTTACATGATTCAAGACACAGTTTTAATGGAAATGAAACAATCCCCATTAGAAGAGACATCAGTTCAGTTCAGTTGCTCAGTTATGTCCAACTCTTTGCAACCCCGTGGGCTGCAGCATGCCAGGCCTCCTTGTTCATCACCAACTCCCAGAGTTTACCCAAACTCATGTCCATTGAGTCAGTGATGCCATCCAGCCATCTCATCCTCCATCATCCCCTTCTTCTCCCATCTTCAATCTTTCCCAGCATCAGGGTCTTTTCCAGTGAGTCAGCTCTTTGCATCAGGTGGCCAAAGTATTGAAGTTTCAGCTTCAACATCAGTCCTTCCAATGAACACTCAGGACTGATTTCTTTAGGATGGACTGGTTGGATCTCCTTGCAGTCAAAGGGACTCTCAGAGTCTTCTCCAATACCACAGTTCAAAAGCATCAATTCTTTGGTGCTCAGCATTCTTAATAGTCCAACTCTCACATCCATACATGACCACTAGAAAAACCATAGCCTTGACTAGATGGACCTCTGTTGGCAAAGTAATGTCTCTGCTTTTGAATATGCTATCTAGGTTGGTCATAACTTTCCTTCCAAGGAGCAAGTGTCTTTTAATTTCATGACCGCAGTCACCATCTGCAGTGATTTTGGAGCCTCCCAAAATAAAGTCTGCCACTGTTTCCACTGTTTGCCCATCTATTTGCCATGAAGTGATGGGATCGGATGCCATGATTTTAGTTTTTTGAGTGCTGAGTTTTAAGCCAGCTTTTTTACTCTCCTCTTTCACTTTCATCTAGAGGCTCTTTAGTTCTTCTTCACTTTCTGCCATAAGTGTGGTGTCATATGCATATCTGAGGTAATTGATATTTCTTCCAGCAATCTTGATTCCAGCTTGTATATGGATCAATCTAGTGAAAGTGAAGTCACTCAGTCGTGTCCGACTCTTTGCGACCCCATAGACTGTAGCCTACCAGGCTCCTCTGTCCATGGGATTTTCCAGGCAACAGTACTGGAGTGGCTTGCCATTTCCTTCTCCAGGGGATCTTCCCAACCCAGGGCTCGAACCCGGGTCTCCTGCATTGTAGACAGACGCTTTACCGTCTGAGCCAAATCTAAGGTCATACCTAAGCAAATTCTAATGTTACATATTTAGAGGTAATCATATTGGCCAGGTAAGTATGTGTGCAGTGGCGGGGATTTAAGTACAGTGAGGACAAATTATTAAAGAGGAAAATGGAAGCTATAGAACACAATTCAAGTCACATATTAAACGTGATTATATTTTTATTCTATTCAAACTGTATAAAAATTACACTGATATACTCACATATGTATTCTCAACCAATCATATACACACATAGTTTCACAAAAACAAATAAGCTCAGGAGTGATTTTAAAAGTGGAATTCAATTAATTGGTAGTAGCAACAACAGCAATAACTATAAGCACATGCATGCTTTCTAATTATTTACATCCTATATCTCAATCTATAAGATTAAATTCAATAGGAGTTATCTTGTTTCCTGAGAAAGTCTTATATTAGGCTATGATATTAGTAGTTTTCCATACCAGGCATTGATTTTTCTACTTTTCACACCTTTATAGAGATCTATCCTCATATTATGTGAGGTATAGAAAGTTACATTTCAGTAGTATTTTTACCATTTTACCATTAAACATGAATAATTAACATGCAATACACACACACACACACACACACACACACACACATATATATATATATATATATATATATATCTTAGTTCTGGGTAAAAGTTATTACATAAAAAAGCATCACATACTGCCACTAACTCTCATGTCTTTGTCTTGGTTTTTAACTCAGCCCTTTTCCCCTGTCCCCCGTGATGCTCTACTACCAATAGTACTACCTGCTCTCTCACTCAGTCGTGTCCTACTCTTTGTGGTCTCATGGACTGTAGCTCACCATGCTCCTCTGTCCATGGAATTTTCCAGGCAAGAAAACTGGAGTGGGTAGCCATTTCCTACTCCAGGGGATCTTCCTCACCTAGGGATCAAACCCATGTCTCTTGTGTCTCCTGCATTGGCAGATGGATTCTTTATCACTAGCACAACCTGGGATGCCCAGTTTTTGTTCAGTCACTAATAACAATGTCTGCAACCCTATGGATTACAGCACGCCAGGATTCCCTGTCCTTCACTACCTCCCGGAGTTTGCTCAAATTCGTGTGCGCTGAGTTGCTGATGCCACGCAATCATCTCATGCTCTGCTGCTCCCTTCTCCTCCTGCCTTCAATCTTTCCCAACATCAGGGTCTTTTCCTATGATGTCCTATTTTAACATAAAAGACAGCCTCTTTTTAGAAGAGGCAAATTAAATTTCTTAAAATATTTTTCATTATTGATTACATCAACTTATAGCATTAAGATTCCCACTCAAAGTTTATTACTCAATAAATCATATTAAGTACATATAATTTTGTGAGAAAAACTACATTAGACCATATGCCAGCCTATTTCAGATATACTTGGGATGATTACCACATAGCTATATATATTATACTGCTGCTGCTGCTGCTGCTAAGTCGCTTCAGTCGTGTCCGACTCTGTGTGACCCCAGAGATGGCAGCCCACCAGGCTCTCCCACCCTGGGATTCTCCAGGCAAGAACACTGGAGCGGGTTGCCATTTCCTTCTCCAATGCATAAAAGTGAAAAGTGAAAGTAAAGTCGCTCAGTCATGTCCGACTCTTCGCGACCCCATGGACTGCACCCTACCAGGCTCCTCCGTCCGTGGGATTTTCCAGGCAAGAGTACTGGAGTGGGGTGCCATCGTCTTCTCTGATATATATTATACTAGTTGTATTCAAAATTCACTTCTTTCAAGGTATGCAAATTTTCTGACAAAGGATAAAATCCTTACACATTTACTTTCAAAATACCAGTAAATGAAATGACTGTACCATGCCTATCTTCCCATTTTATTCAAGCAACTACTCTTCTACCCTGATAAGTCAATGAACCTTTAATAAAGGATTGGGATTCCATAATTCATTGTCAAGAATCCCTTCCCTCCTTGCACTTTCTGACATAAAATCTCAGAAAGTAGATTTCACCTTTTATTATTTCCTGGAGTTGTCATCATGTGATGAAATGTCTAGACCTACCAAATAGATTGTTTTTGCACAGAGACATCATTAAGTGTCGACTGATTCCCAAATAAAACAGCAGCCAGGATACATCTTTAGCCGCTCTGGAAATGTGAGGACTGTGTTTCCATTTATTAAGAAAGGCTGCAGTGTAATTCAATGTGTATGGCTTCCACAGGGCTTCCCTGGTGACTCAGTTGGTAAGGAATCTGTCTGCAATACAGAAGACCCAGGTTCAATCCCTGGCTGGGGAAGATCCCCCAGAGAAGGAAATGGAAACCCACTCCAGTATTCTTGCATGGAGAATTCCATGGACAGAGGAGATTGGTGGGCTATATAGTCCATGGGGTCGCAAATAGTCAAACGTGACTTAGTGACTAAACCATGGCTTCCATAAGTGATGCAGGAAATACCTTTATCCTGACAATAAGCCCTTGCATCACCCTCTGTGTACATGTATGAAAGCTTCATACAGAATGATGAAGAATTTGAAGAGGAGGCGCTAGTGGAAAATAATCCACCTGCCAATGCAGGAGACACAAGGGATGCAGGTTCAATCTCTGGGTCAGAAAGACCCCTGGGACTAGGAAATGGCACTCCACTCCAGTATTTTTGTCTTGAAAATTCCATGAGCAGTGGAGCCTGGAAGGCTACAGTCCATGGGGCTGCAAAGAGTTAGATATTACTGAGTGACTGAGCACACACACAAATTTAAAAATATAGCTCCTGAATGTATATAGATAGTGACACAATTCTATTATTTTCAACTCTTCCATGTCTGTTTTTGTAGAAAATAAGTAATATTCTCTTAGCTCCCTGCTGTTCTCTTCTGGAAGCAAATTGCATGTGAGCCCAGAGTCACTCATTCTGTCTACGTGGTTCACAGTTATTTGCAGACAATTGTAAAAGAAGTGTCCTCCGTTTAGTTTTTTTCCTTATATGAACATTTATGATGCTAGTTGCATAATATATAACCTTTGTATTTTCTTAAAATCAGTCATTTTAATATTTGAAGCCTCTGTTATTTTCAAAAATTAAACCTTTTGTATATAAGAATATTTGAAAGAGAAAACATAAAAAGCGTAAGATACATTCACTTTCTTGTGAAAACGAAGAATTTTTGTTGATCTGAAAACTTTTCTTTTTGTGGGGAATAGGAGAAACCTACTTCAAGCAGCACTCAACATTTTTAAAACAGGTAAATACTTTAAGAAAGCAGTAGAACCTCTCACAGTGAAACCACTGTGTATAACACAGGAAGAAAGAGCCCCCTAATGGTGCAGATACCTATAAAAATCAGAATAGGTGGTGCTTGCTCAGTTCTTATTGATTCACTAAGCCTGAAAGACATCTGATACTATGGAAATGAATGGAAAGTTGAATAAAATGTCAGATGGAGCCCTCCAAAGATGGTATAGAAAAGTGAAAATTCCTGAGCTGAATTGACTAAACTGCTGAATTTCAGATCTAGACTGGTTTATATACATGACTGCTAGGATACATGTCTTCATGCCTGCTGAGAGGCACTGATCTGACATGCAGGAGCCATATTAATTACATAGTTGGGAAGTGTGAAATATTATTTTTTAAAATAACACTTTTTTTCCCCCAATTATGATACAATTTCCTTTTAAGAAGATGGGGAAGCAAATCCCTCACAGGGTTAAGCACTGAAATTGTAAAATAACAAAACAAAAGAGAATCAAAGTAATACCGTAAGCTAAGAAGGATGCCTAAATATCAATTTAAAGAAGTATTTTAAAAATCTGTTAAAGGAGATATAAGCCTAATATGTGAAAAATTAAGGATGAAGATTTACAGCTGTCCATACTAAAGAATTAATTAAATTTTCTCATATAATCATACAACACAATTGAGAATTTCTTACTGTGTTTTCCCCAATAGAACCCATAAATAAGTGCTATAAGGAAAATATACTGCATAAGTACCTGACACTAATACTGTTGCAACAAAGTAATGAAATTTTAAATAATTTTGTGTATTAAATATAGAAACTATAAGAGTAATTCACTAAATCTTAAGTATATCCTTTGTTGAAATGTGTTATATTATTTGTAAAAATAATAAAATAAAAGGATTAAAACACTACTTTGTATTTGAACAAAAAGTTAGCATAATTAAACAAAATTGTAACTGATTTAACATAAATGCTATATGTGGATTTGATACAATAGTGCTAATATACACATAGTTTCTCAAATATGATACCCCAAAAGATGTTTTTTTTTTTAATGACTCAATTCAAAGTTTAAAAATTTAGTATTCTCCAATACATATTTCTATTCCTTTAGTCAAAATGCAGTTTAAAAAGTCTACATTAATGATACAATCATTCCCTTCTGATATGGCTATTATAAATAGAAATATCTAGGTAGATGTAATATTTACTTAAAAAATATGAAAATATTATTCACATTTGGAAAACAAAATAGATATCATAAAAAGTTATGCTTTTCAAGTATGTAGTTATGTTTAAACACAAGTGAGGGTGAAATATACACAAATACTGCCTTTCAGAGAATGTAACATGAAGAAGTTCAGCTACATTGTCTAACAGGTTTTTGGCCATCACCTTCTCATGTGAAACACTGTATAACATATTTAAAAGTTTTGTGGACTTATCACAGATGGAAGCTTGGTTGATTAGAGGAGTGACTGAGGAAACTGTACTTGAAACTGACAATCCAAACAGCTCTTAGAATACAATACCTCACTTCATTGATCCCAGACCAAATAAATTGCCATCAAAAAATCTCACAAACCATTTTAGTCCTAGCAAGGATGAAATAAATCCTTTATGTCTGATGTCACAATGCTGTCTCATTAACAGTTGACATTTGTGACCTATAAACCTGAGGTTAACCAACCATATCAGTACTGCATTGCCCCAACCCACCATTCCTATTCCATCCCATCACTTTCAGCAGAAACATGAAAAAAATCCCTGTTACCAGAAGATAATTTAATATGTGCAAAGTTCCCATATATTCACAGACACTTTACCAGCGCTTACCTTCTCTGACACCGAAATTAACTGAGAGAACTGTAGCTCTAGTACTAGCTGAACATCTCCACACTCATATTTCCCTGCCTGAGCTCAGTACTTTCTTAAGACCAAATTCTAGCTGTCAATAACTTAGCTATAATAAGATGGCAGTCTAATGCCAAATCATTTAAGATGCATCATATTTATGTTGAATTAAGACTGCAATCAAAAGACAGATTTAGGGGGGAAAATTCACCACTGACAATCACTGAAAAGCACACAGTAGCTTCTATGCATGAAATATAATAGTAGACATTTAATGCAGCAGTGGTCCTTTCCTGCTTGGCTATTATTTCTCAAAGTTGCTTAACAGCTAAGAGCCATATATGTGCACATATTTCAGGGCTGTCACCAAAAATGCTCTTTTTTAGTGTGAACTTTGCTTATTTCTCTTCTTCACACAGATGATCTACTCATAAACTTATAATCCAGTGGTTTTATAAAACAGAAAAAGAAACTTACATATCCCTGGAGATAAAATAGCAAATATACTCATATAAATATGCATTAACACATTCCTAAATCCACATGCCTGTATACTGTATTAAGTTTAATATATCACCGAAACTCAATTTTTAAAGCACGCAAAGCTCTGATGTATTTTACTGTGGATGTCTCAAGAAGAAATCCAGAGAGAAAAATTTAATTTTCTTACCAGGAGCCGGACACGGTTTCTATTCAACTCGGGAACAACGTGGGGCTGGAAAGGGAACTTGATTGGGGTTTTCTTTTCAAAATCCTCGTTAATGAAGCAGGAGTGGATGAACTATTCCAAGGTGAAGTCTGTTATTTCTTTCAGGGGCTCGGAGCTGACATCCTCTTGTGAAAGAAAAGATGCCTCAGTAAGTTGTTGACTGAGGGAGCTGCGGAGCAAGGCGCTGGGCACAGCAGTCACACAGGGATGCGCTGGAAGGCGCCTGCCTCCCTCCCACCCCGCACTCTGCGTCCCCCGCTCTCCTTTTCACCCTGAGGCTCACTTAGCTCCGAGTCTCCGCTCTCGCTGCTGCTGTATAATCAATCTAGCCTGTCTGAAGCTAATAGTCCTCTATTTAACCAGCCAATCAATAGGAAGGATTCCACTGCTAGTCCCAAGAGTCTGTTTCCAAGTGTGGTACAAACAGGAAGAGTTTTGCCAGCAGTTTAGCCAAATATTTTTTCATTATTTCATCTCCCGTTAGAGATAGGGCTAGAGAGAGCAGAGGCTCAGAGCAAGCTTCCTATGATTGCAGATTTCTGCATGTAAAAAAATGTACCTCTTCTTTTTCATCTGATACTAATTTATAATTACACACCTGCTATTCATCATCATTTAGGAATTACAACAGTTGCATATGTGATTAAAAAAAAGCTTTCTCATTCAAATATATGAGAAAAATACAAGAACAAAATTACACACAAGGACAGTTTTTGTTTTTTTTTCCCCCTGAAAACAACAGTGCCTTCAGAACCTATATGGCTTGGATCAATTAAAGAATACCCCATTATACTGATGGATGTTAAAAGTTATTCATTTAATTCTAGGAAAATAGCGAAGTGTAGTGTTTTTATCAAAAGGAAAGAGAAGCAGTGTTCGTAGATTTTATTGAACTAGAGCCTGAGTCAGACCTCAGTGTGTAAAATGTTTTTCAATTTTATAGCATAAATCTAGGAAAGCATCCCTCCGAATGTATCAAACAGAACATTTCACACCTGATTCATCCCTTCAAGGTTAAGAAGATTTTCTTCTTAAAGTGACACATTGACTGCTCATCTCCTGTAACTGACCGTAATAAAGAAGCACAAAGTGAGCCACTGAAGACCAGACTGGCTTTTTATTCCCCAGATACTTCTAAGGGGAATAAAACCATAAAAATAAAAGAACATTTGTGGTCAATTTGGTCTTGGTTTGTAAACTGGCCCCAGAACACAGAAGACAAGGAGAGACCTAGGAAAGAGGCAGCCACTTGGGCTGGGTGGGGGGCAGGTTTAATAAATACGAGACTCACCTGCCAGGCTTGCGTTGGTGGCCCCAGGATGCGTGGATCTCTGCATCTGCCTGCCAGACAATTAAGAATTTATACGGAGGCCTGAACTAGGTTCATGTACACCATCCACCTGGTCTCGGCAATGCATTTCTCTCTCAAGGTTGTGTCCATGAATGTGGCTTCCACTGTGGGAATGGCAGGCAGAATGTACGTTCCCAGGACGGGGAGGAGTGATGAACCTCTGTTTTTCTGGGGTCCAGCTCTCTGGTTCAGGCTGCAGTCACATCCTCTTGATGACCTCCTCCAACACTTAGCCAAACCCTAGAAATGCAGACTCTTTTCATTTCTAATTAGGAAGCGGTTGCTTATTTCAGTTTCACACTGCTTGGTCAACCAACCTTCTAGTTACTTTTTCTTGGTAATAATACATTATGGCTCTCATTAAACTAAATTGTATAGGAATACTTAACTACACCACAATTCTCAGCTGGAATTAAATTCCAGGCCATAGCCCTTGTAGCTACAACTTTCAACATTATGTAACATGAATAAAAGTTTGGAATATGTGCTAAGGTATCTTGTAAATGAAGACCAAAAAGACCATAAGAAAGGTAATGGACATGGAGTCACACTCAAAGTTCAAATTATAAAGTGTTGTAACACTTATTAGAGGCAAACTTCCTCTATATAATCAACTCAGTTCAGCAAATATTTATTGAGCAACTCTTTGTATCAGGCCTTGTACTCTCAGTAATACAAAAGTAATTAAGTAAAGGACAGAACAGGCTTCTTTGTATGCTTGGTGTTTTCAGAGCACTGTAGTAGGACAAGTCAATCTTTTAGGAGTGTACATCCTGGTGAGTAGATAAGGAATCCTCAGGAAAGCAACATACAAAGGGAGAGCATTCAGTTCTTGCCTTCTTTAGCATTAGTTCAAAGGGCAAGGTACTCAAAAGCAAGATCATTCCTCCTCTAGGAAAACAGAAAGAGTCTGTAAAAACCATGCCATTTGCAATGACCTTATTAAAGAGAAAAAAAAAAAAAAGATCTTACTGGCAGAGGGAAAGGAGCAACAGAGGGAAGAGAGAGAAGCAAAACTTTGGGGTCAAAGGAAGCAGGAGATGGGGGAGGGGTAGAGCCAAGTGGGAAGCTGGCCAGAGGATCTTGAATGCTAGCTGAGAATAAGCAACTGGATAATTGGGAGCCTTTCAATTTCTTTCTTTTTCTTTTTTTTTCTTTTTTTTTTTAACAGAAAGCCAATAACATTTCAAATGTGCTTTTGGGAACTATTGCCAAATTGACCTCTGTATGCCTGTGCTGGGTTAAATCTCAGAGTTTTGGGTTAAGTAGAAAGAAATAGCTTTCCTACTTTGACAGGCAGAGGGAGCCACAGTGGGATAATGCCCTCAAAACTGTGTCCCACCCCAGAGGGAGCAGTGAAATGTCTCATAGTGTTTCAGGAGCAGGGTGGGATGAGCTCATGAACATTCTTCTGATTGATTGGTGGTGAGGTAACTGAGAATCAGCATCATCAACATTGTGGCTCCAAGTGGTTCATGGTCTCTGTGCTTGTGGGCAGCGTGTGTGTGTGTGTGTGTGTGTGTGTGTGTGTGTCTCAGTTGGTCAGTGTGGGCAGCATACAGTTAACTTTTTCCACCTGGTGTGGCTTTCAATAACTGCAAAACAGCTCAGAGGACTTGACTCAGAATATTGCCTATAGCTCTTGAGGAAGAACTAAATGTCCTTGACTTTGTTTAATGACTAATGTATTTCTTTGTTTTGCTTGATTATTTTCCTTTCTTTCTGCAGTTTCTTAGTTATCTGATTAAATTTATTATGTGACTAAGATTTTTCTACAGATAAAAGGCAGGCAAAGAACAGAGGTGAGGGAACCTAATCTGGGAAGGACTCACAGACCTGTTAGGTTGCAGAACCTCAGTCTTACAGGAGGTTGCAGGATGCACTGGAATGAGACCTTGGTGAGAGTGAGGAATCACTAGGGACCATTGCCAGGGTCTCCTTCAGGAGTACTAAGGAGAGTACTTAGTACTCTCATGGTGGTTTGCTCATGGTGGAAATGGGCAGAATGAAGTAATACTGAGAAACATTGCTATGTGCAATTTCCTACAACAATATAAACTCCAATGAAAATAATTGAATTTTTCCAATACTCTTTCCTTCACATATTTTAGAATTGTACCTGACATATATTGGTACTCAATTCATAACAAATTCTGAGCTAATAATTCTGCAAATATTATCTCATCCAAAACTCTGTGGAATGGTTGTTTCTGTTCAGTCACTAAGTTATGTCCAAGTCTTTGTGACTCCATGCACTGCAACATGCCAGATCTCCCTGTCCCTCACTATCTCCTGGAGTTTGCCCAAGTTCATGTCCACTGAGTCAGTAATGCTATCCAAACATCTCATCCTCTGCTGCCCTCTTCTTCTTTTGTCTTCAATCTTTCCCAGCATCAGGGTTTTTTTCCAATGACTTGGCTCTTTGCATCAGGTGGCCAAAGTATTGAAGATATTATCTTATTTCATATCTAAAGAAAGTAATGGTTGAACAGGTTAAGTAGCATGCCCAATGAAATGCAATTAGTGTCTGCTGAATCTCGAAGACCATATCCTAAAGAGTGTTGAATTTTTAGAAAGCAGCTATATTATAAACTAAAATAGAGAATTCCCTGACTGTCCAGTGGTTAGGACTCTGAGCTTTTACTGTTAAAGGCCTGGATTCAATCCCTGGTCAGGGAACTAAGATCTTGTAAGCTGTGCTGTGCAGCCAAAAAAAGTAGAAAATTATTATCAGGATACTGATATCTGGGTCATATAATTGGTATAGATGAAGGAGACAAAAATAAATGAAATTCAAACAAGAGGATCAAAGGGAGGCATATTAAGGATAGAAAGCTGAAGTTTTCAAGTGGAATAACCACTGGACTCATGTACTGAGAATAAGAAGACTGTTGGGAGGCATTAGGAGGAGGGTTAATAGCAAGGTGTGAATGAAAGAGATAACTGCTGAGCCAAAGGAAAACAGGGACCTTATTAAGTAGAAGAGGCATAGCTGAGCTGCTCTGAGGACCCAGCAGAGCCAACAAGTCATGCATTTCCACTGGCACCAATCTGTAAGATTGCATGGATTTGCTGAGCTATGCTCAGCAGCTTAGATGTCTGAGAGACTGAAAGGATTATTAGAAAGCAAAACTTTGGTTTCTTTTAGGAGAAATTTGGCAAGAATTTGGAAAAAGTGGATAAGAAGCAGGGAGGGAGGAAGAAAACACCATAATATCTTGCGTAGTTTGAGTTGTCTCAGTAGTTGGTTGTAGAGTACATATCTGTACAAAATGTAGAGGGCTGGTTGAAAGAGACACCTTGAGAAAGCAAGAGAGAGATACTTAATTTGTAAAGGCCATGAAGAAAATGGGAATGTAGAGGCCAACAGCTTTCCTGAGAGACAATACTGTCAAAGTACAGTCAAAATACTGTCAAAAATTCTGCTGAATTTATTTATTTCAAAATTAATAATAAACACTTTATGGCTCTAAATAACCGATTAGAAGATGAGGATTTCAATAAAGATAGATAGGATTTTTTCTACCAGTTGACTGATTTAATGAAAAGATGAAAGTGAAAGTCACTCAGTTGTGTCTGACTCTTTGAAACCCCATGGACTATTGAGTCTGTGGAACTCTCCAGGCCAGAATACTGGAGTGGGTAGCCATTCCCTTCTCAGGAGATCTTCCCAACCTAGGCGTCAAATTCTATATGAGCTGAATCACCAGGGAAAACCAAGAATACTGGAGTGGGTAGCCATTCCCTTCTGAGCGGATCTTTTAGCCCAAAAATCAAACCAGGGTCTCCTGAACTGCAGGAAGATTCTTTACCAGCTGAGCTACCAGGGAAGCTCTAATACTTGTAAGTATATAAAATGTATATAATTATAGTTATTAATCTAAGTTCTGCAATAAAATTGTATGCATAACATAAAGAATCATGGAAATGGAAAACCTAACAGTATGAAAAGTTATATGTCAGAAGATACCAGAAGAAGAAAGAAGAAAAAGATAAATGAAAAATAAAAATGGAGAGAATATATGAGCTTAGTTTAAGGTTCCCATGATTTTAGAAATAGAAAATAGCATGCTAAAATGAGCATAAAAGATGGATATAAAGGTTGGAAGTGTTGGTCAGCACTAATTTTGCTTCTATGCTAAGAATTACTCAGAAGGAAAGAAAACCATGAGGTCAAGGTACATTTTATTTCTGATTTTGTACTTATTCCCTATAATCTTATAAAAACTTAAACAAAACCATGAAAATATCATCATGCATAAAAACAATCTGTATACAATGAAGTACTTTTGATGAATGATGTTTTAGAAAAAATAATAATAATAACACTAATAATAATAATGTTTTAGAAAGAAATTTCAGTGGCAACAAGATAAGGGGAAATTTTATAAAGGCACTAACTATGAGAATAGAGATGAGGGGAAAAGTTTGAGCAGTTTTTAGGTGATAAAACATTCAGGGCTTTATGAATTTTGAATATTGGATAAGAATCAAGACAATGAGTCTATTTTGATGTTAAGTGAGAAAAGGGGCAGAAATGTATATTTTTTGTTTTGAAAATGATGATGTTGGTATTTGTGGTGGATGTATAGGTGCAGAGTCCAGTAAGAGTTTAATAGTTGGGTTTTTGATACCTTGGAGAGTCATTTAAACAAAAGATGTAGATATAGATAATCATTTATCTTATTCTGGAGAATCAAGAAAGAACACTTAGAATAACAAGATAAAAAGGATCGAAGGCAGGAACATGGAGAAACCTGAAATTTGAAAAGCAAAGTATAGAGATAAGCCATTGAACAACACTGAGAAGAACTGACATCAGAAATCCAGAATTAGAGATTTGAAGAAACCACAGTGAAAAAAGTAGCAGGCATTCACTGCTGCTCTAAAAAGAACAATTTTAAGTTTATAATGTGGTGCATTTTGATCACTTACAATAATGGAGACAACTACTGAATGAAGCATATATAAATGCATCAACTTTTTGATTCTTTCTGTTTTTCAACCACTGGTTATTACCTCTCATGTGTTTACTAGTCTAGGAATAACTTTATATTGAGTAATTCTATATGCAAAACTAAATGCCGGATACAATAAAGAATGCAAAGGTGAAATGAATAATGTCTTAGAACTTATACTGCAAATATTATAATATGAAAATGAGGTAATCATTTCCCATATAAGAGATAAACAGAATTCTGTATACATAAATGAACTTTTTAAACAGTCTATTAGAATGTTGAAAGGATTCACAGTTTATCGGTTCAGTTCAGTGCAGTCACGCAGTCATGTCCAACTCCTTGCAGCTCCATGGAATACAGCAGCCAGGCCTCCCTGTCCATCACCAACTCCCAGAGTTTACTCAGTCTAATGTCCACTGAGTGGGTGATTCCATCCAACCATCTCATCCTCTGTCCCCTTCTCCTCCCTGCTTCAACCTTTCCCAGAATTAGGGTCTTTTCAAATGAGTCAGTTCTTCACATCAGGTGACCAAGTAATGGAGTTTCAGCTTCAATATCAGTCTTTCCAATGAATATTCAGGACTGATTTCTTTTAGGATGGACTGGTTGGATCTCCTTGCAGTCCAAGGGACTCTCAAGAGTCTTCTCCAACATCAGAGTTCATCAGAATTCTACAGAATTCAGCTTTCTTTATAGTTCAACTCTCACACCCATACATGACTGCTGGGAAAAAAAAAAAAAAAACATAGTTTTGACTAGATAGACTTTGTTGGCAAAGTAATGTCTCTGCTTTTAAATATGCTGTCTAGGTTGGTCATAACTTTTCTTCCAAGGAGTAAGTGTCTTTTAACTTCATGGCTGCAGTCAACATTTGCAGTGATTTTGGAGCCAAAAAAAAAAAAAAAGTCTGCTACTGTTTCTACTGTTTCCCTATCTATTTGCCATTCGTTTCCAAGGCAAACTATTCAATATCATGGTAATCCAAGTCTATACCCCAACCAGTAACGATGAAGAAGCTGAAGTTTAACGGTACTATAAAGAACTACAAGACCTTCTAGAACTAATACCCCAAAAGATGTCCTTTTCATTACAGGGGACTGGAATGCAAAAGTAGGAAGTCAAGAAACACCTGGAGAAATAGGCAAATTTGGCCTTGGAGTACAGAATGAAGAAGGGCAAAGGCTAATAGAGTTCTGCCAAGAGAATGCACTGGTCATAGTGTGTTATACCATAGTTCCCTTCCAATAACACAAGAGAAGACTCTATACAGGTACATCATTAGATGGTCAACACCTAAATCAGATTGATTATATTTTTTGCGGTCATAGATGGAGAAGCTCTTTACAGTCAGCAAAAATAAGACCAGGAACTGACTGGGGTTCAGATCATGAATTTGTTATTGCCAAATTCAGACTTAAATTGAAGAAAGGGGGGAAAACCACTAGACTATTCAGGTATGACCTAAATCAAATCCCTTCTGATTACACAGTGGAGGTGAGAAATAGGTTTAAGGAGCTAGATCTGATGGACAGAGTACCTGATGAACTGTGGACCGTGGTTCATGACATTGTACAGGAGACAGGAACCAAGACCATCCCCAAGAAAAAGAAATGCAAAAAAAGGCAAAATGGCTATCTGAGGAGGCCTTACAAATAGCTGTGAAAACAAGAGGAGCAAAAAGCATAGGAGAAAAACAGAGATATACTCATTTGAATGCAGAGTTCCAAACAATAGCAAGGAGAGATAGGAAACCCTTCCTCAGCAAGCAGTGCAAAGAAATACAGATAACAATAGAATGGGAAAAACTAGCGATCTCTTCAAGAAAATTAGAGATACCAAGGGAAGTTTTCATGCAAAGATGGGCTCAATAAAGGACAGAAATTGTATGGACCTAACAGAAGCAGAAGATATTAAGAAGAGATGGCAAGAATACACAGAAGAACTGTACAAAAAAGATCTTCACAACCCAGATAATCACGATGCTGTGATCACTCACACTCACCTAGAGCCAGACATCCTGGAATGTGAAGTAAAGTGGGCCTTCGGAAGCATCACAGATAAAGCTACTGGAGGTGATGGAACCCCTGTTGAGCTATTTCAAATCCTAAAAGATGATGCTGAGAAAGTGCTGCACTCAATGTCAACAAATTTGGAAAACTCAGGAGTGGTCACAAGACTGGAAAATGTCAGTTTTCATTCCAACCCCAAAGAAAAGAAACATCAAAGAATGCTAAAACTACCACACAATTGCACTCATCTCACACACTAGTAAAGTAATGCTCAAAATTCTCCAAGCCAGGCTTCAGCAATACATAAACTGTGAACTTCCAGATGTTCATTCTGGTTTTAGAAAAGGCAGAGGAACCAGAGATCAAATTGCCAACATCCACTTTATCACTGATAAAGCAAGAGAGTTCCAGAAAAACATCTATTTCTGCTTTATTGACTATGCCAAAGCCTTTGACTGTGTGTATCACAGTTAACTGGAAAATTCTGAAGGAGATGGGAATACCAGACCCCCTGACCTGACTCTTGAGAAATCTGTATGCAGGTCAGGAAGCAACAGTTAGAACTGGACATGGAACAACAGACTGGTTCCAAATCTGAAAAGGACTACATCAAAGCTGTATATTGTCACCCTGCTTATTTAACTTATATGCAGAGTACATCATGAGAAATGCTGGGGTGGAGGAACACAAGCTGTAATCAAGATTGCCAGGAGAAATATCAATAACCTCAGATATGCAGATGACACCACTCTTATGGCAGAAAGTGAAGAGGAGCTAAAGAGCCTCTTGATGAAAGTGAAAGAGGAGAGTGAAAAAGTTGGCTTAAAGCTCAACATTCAGAAGACTAAGATCATGGCATCTGGTCCCATCACTTATGGTAAATAGATGGGGAAACAGTGGAAACAGTGTCAGACTTTATTTTTTTGTGCACCAAAATCACTGCACATGGTGATTACAGCCATGAAATTAAAAAATGCTTACTCCTTGGAAGGTAAGTTATGACCAACCTAGACAGCATATTAAAAGCAGATCAGATCAGATCAGATCAGTCGCTCAGTCGTGTCTGACTCTTTGCAACCCCATGAATCGCAGCACGCCAGGCCTCCCTGTCCAACACCAACTCCTGGAGTTCACTGAGACTCACATCCATTGAGTCAGTGATGCCATCCAGCCATCTCATCCTCTGTCATCCTCTTCTCCTCCTGCCCCTAATCCCTCCCAGCATCAGAGTCTTTTCCAATGAGTCAACTCTTCGCATGAGGTGCCAAAGTACTGGAGTTTCAGCTTTAGCATCATTCCTTCCAAAGAAATCCCAGGGCTGATCTCCTTCAGAATGGACTGGACATTACTTTGTCCACAAAGATCCGTCTAGTCAAAGCTATGGTTTTTCCAGTTTTTATCTATGGATGTGAGAGTTGGAGTATAAAGGAAGCTGAACACCAAAGAACTGATGCTTTTGAACTCTGGTGTTGGAGAAGATTCTTGAGAGTCCCTTGGACTGCGAGGAGATCCAACCAGTCCATCCTAAAGGATCCCAGTCCTGGGTATTCATTGGAAGGACTGATGTTGAAGCTGAAACTCCAATACTTTGGCCACCTGATGAGAAGAGCTGACTCATTTGAAAAGACCCTGAGGCTGGGAAAGATTGAAGGCAGGAGGAGAAGGGGATGACAGAGGATCAGATGGTTGTATGACATCACCAACTCAATGGACATGGGTTTGGGTAGACTCTGGCAGTTTGTGATGGACAGGGAGCCCTGGTGTGCTGCGGTTCATGGGGTCACAAAAAGTCAGACATGACTGAGTGACTGAACTGAACTAACTGAACTGAACTGATGGGACCAGATACCATGATCTTAGTTTTCTGAATGTTGAGCTTTAAGCCAACTTTTTCACTCTCCTCTTTCACTTCCATCAAGAGTCTCTTTAGTTCTTCTTCACTTTCTGCCATAAGGGTGGTGTTATCTGCATATCTATGGTTATTAATATTTCTCCTGGCAATCTTGATTCCAGCTTGTGCTTTACCCAGCCCAGTGTTTCTCATGATGTACTCTGCATATAAGTTAAATAAGCAAGTTGACAATATACACCCTTGAGGTTCTCCTTTCCCAATTTGGAACCATTCTGTTGTTCCATGTCCAGTTCTAACTGTTGATTCTGACCTGCATACAGATTTCTTGAGAGGCAGGTCAGGTGATCTGGTATTCCCATCTCTTGAAGAATTTTCCAGGTTGTTGTGAACCAGTCAAAGGCTTTGGCAAAGTCAATAAAGCAGGTGTTTTTCTGGAACTCTCTTGCTGTTTTGATGATTCAGCTGGTGTTGGCAATTTGATCTCTGGTTCCTCTGCCTTTTCTAAAACCAGCTTGAACATCTGAAAGTTCATGGTTCATGTATTATTGAAGCGTGCCTTGGAGAACTTTGAGCATTACTTTGCTAGCATGTGAGGTGAATGCAATTGTGCAATAGTTTGAACATTCTTTGGCATTGCCTTTCTTTGGGATTGGAATGAAAATTGACCTTTCCTAGTCCTGTGGCCACTGCTGAGTTTTCCAAATTTGCTGGCATATTGAATGCAGCACTTTCTCAGCATCATCTTTTAGGATTTGAAATAGCCCAGCTGGAATTCCATCACCTCCATTAGCTTTGTTCATGATGCTTCCTAAGGCCCACTTCACTTTGCATTTCAGGATGTCTGGATCTAGGTGAGTGATTATTCCTATACCTATATACCTGATCACAGTCTATATTGAATCCAATTAACATTCATAATTAGAATTTACACCAAATTCAGAGAAATAGAAATTTAACCTATTGAATTCAAATTTTTCATAATATGTTTAAGCTTTAGAATTTTGACAAGTTCTTGTTTATTATGTACTACATACTAGTATATTTAAAAGGAATTCATCAAAGGTGTTTATAATGTGTTTACATACTATTCTTCAAACATTCTCAATATATCCATCTTATTTTTTAAATAAAAAAAGTATTTTTTATTTATTTTTTTATTTAATGATTCTCCTTTATCTTTAAAATGTGATTTGTGCATAAAAAATATTAACCTTTGAAGAAAGAGTTCCTTCACTGGATAACTTATCAGAAATGTCTAATGAAAGGGCAAGTTAATAAGCAAATGATTTTCTTTGGTTTTGACAAGCCATCATTTTCACTTTCATATTTGAATTTGTATTTTATTAACCTCTAATAGTATATATATATATTAACTGTTACCTATTTCTATATTTTGCTTTTTCTCATATGTATTTTTCATGCATGCTAAGCCACTTCAGTCATGTCTGACTCTTTGCAACCCTTTGGACTGTAGCCCACCATACTCTTCTGTCCATGAAGATTCTCCAGGCAAGAATATTGGAGTGGGTTGCCATGCCCTCCTCCAGGGGATCTTCTCAACCCAGGGATTGAACCAGTCTCTCTTATATCTCTTGCATTGGCAAGTGAGTTCTTTACCACTAGCGGTACCTGGGAATCCCATACGTATTTTAACTCTCTGAAAAAGCTATAAGTGATTTTTAAGCAAAAACTAAATTTTACTTTTTTTCTTCTAAATAACCACTGCAGTTTCAATAAATGATTATTGAATTCTTAAATAATTTAAATTATGAGATATGTAAGTATTATGAAGAATATAATTGCTTTAAGATATGAATACCTAATTATTACCTAGTTTTAGAACAGATCTTGCTTTAAAGGTGAGTTTTTCTGAGTATACCTTAAATGAGCTATGATTATCCAAGGAGAGATAGGTAAATAATGTTAAGTAAGAAATGAGTGGAATTTTGAAGCTGTGGTTACATGAGGAGAAGAGGAGACAAAACGTTTGGGTGGAGCAATAGTGCATCAGATATATACTGGAAGGAGGAACTGGGTTAAAGGAATTAATAATAGCAGAGATGGCTGAAGCAAAATTTAGTTTGCACTGCTTCCCTATAAGACAGCAAAATGCCAGAGGAAATGCTACAATCCAAATGTGTGGTATGCATAGTGATTGAGACTTTGATTCTTTTCTAGGTCGGCTGAAAGAAGGGGGAATTCTCAGGATACAAGTTGAAATAAAGATGAGATATTTAATTGAAACAGGAAGTAAAAATAAAGGAATTCTCAAAACACTGAGTAACCATTGAATTTTTCTGTGTTGTGGGATAGGAGATTCAAGCCAAATTCATGGGAAGCTCTAACCTTCCATGACAATAGCTAACATACAGGTTACCGTGGAAGTCAGATTCACTGTTGTTTTCACACTCCTTTTTCAGGTCTCCTTGTGTTAAAGTCTTGAAGGCTAAAATCTGCCTTTGTTAGGCTTGCTATCACATCAGTCCTTGGTGCGTGACTTTGTATCTGCCAATCAAATGTGTCTTCATGAGACTTGAAAGTGGAAATGAGCAAAGTCAGTGGTTATTGACTACAGCTATCTGCTAGCAAGCATGACAGTGTATGCATCTGTTTAGGCAGGGACACGGGGAAGCGTGGAGACAGCAGGAGCAGAATTCTTGGGTCTGTTGCCTATTGTTTTAGGTGATAAAGTGAAGTACAGTTGTGTTTCCATTAGAAGAATGTCTGCATTTGGTTGTTCATAAACATTTCTTGATTACCTTCCCTGAATATATAGTTTCTGAGTATGTAGAATCCCAGTCTAGTTTTCTCCTCTTCTGGTGAATCTGTGGCAAAACTAATATCTGTCAACTAAAAAATGCACAACATGAGGGTTGCACGTTAAGTTTTATTTGGGGCAAAGTGAGGAGGGCAGCACTGCAGACAACACCTCAGATAGCTCTGAGAAATTGCTCCAAAGAGGTGGGAGGAAGGAATCAATATATATGGTTTTAATGAAGGAAGAGTTGATGCAATCAAGCACTTATCTTCACAGAAGTTTTCTGCTACTCATGAGGAGCAAATGTCAGCATAAAGGCATTTACCATTTTTATAGATATGAGGAGATGCAAGAAGTGGGTGCATAGAATCAGTTCCTGAAAATTTATATCTGAAGAACTGTTCTGCCAGTTTTCCTAGAGAACAGAGTGCCTCATTCCTGATATCCAGCCTGAACTCCCTTCAGGGGATGTTGAAGTTCAGCTTCTACAGCGGCACAGGATACAAACCCCACCAAGGCAGTTGGCAAGTGCCAATTTGTAGTGGACATATCCTTAATAAATTCCTAACTGCTAGAATAGTTAGACTGGTTCTACTATGTGCAACTTAGACTCCTACAGGAATAAATATATGTGACAATATATCATCATAAACCAGAGATAGGAAGTAAGTATGGCATTTTGAATGCCATGAATCCTGGCATAATATTAAAATGCCACTTACCCAACATCTTCCCAACTTCCTGAGTCACTTCCCCCACAGAGTCAAAGTCAAAAACCATCTGACCCAAATGAATAAGAAAAACATCCAAAGCTTCTGAAATAGAATATGGAATTTGTAGCAAAGTGGGCTTCCCTGGTGGCTCAGATGGTAAAGAATCTGCCTGCAATGCAGGAGACCCTGGTTTGACCTCTGAGTTGGTAAGATCCCCTGGAGAAGGGAATGGCAACCTACTCTAGTATTCTTGCCTGGAGAATTTCATGGGCAGAGGAGCCTAGTGGGCTACAGTCCATGGGTCTCAAATAGTTGGACATGATTGAGCCACTAACACTTTCAGCTTTAATTTTTCAGAGATTTTCACTATATTAAAATTGAAAAGAAAGAAAAAAAAATTGTTTCCCATTCCCAGGGTTTTCTTTCTAATAAGAAGCAGTTGGGAAAGTAAGAGATAGTAGATGATTACAGAAGGCCTGTAAATTTTCCCAAAACATAATTGTTAACTTTTACTGATTACAGTTAAAGGAAAGGGGCGAGTGTTGGCCATACAAATCTCTTTGTTAGGAATTAATGTCTTGACCATTCTAGATTCGAATGGAGAGCTGAAAGGAAACAGGATCAGATAGGGACTCTCCTGCAAAACCAAAGAATATAAGGCAGGTGTTCCTTTTGTATAATGGCCTGAGCTCTGTTTAGAGCTTCTCTCTATGGAGCTGGAGTCTAGGCATCAGATGGATGTGAACTGACACTACAAGCAAAGGTACCTGCAGCTGGGGCTGCTTATGCTGCTAAGAAGCATAGTGCAGTTAGAGCAGATTATTCCAGAGAGGAGCATTCTGTTAAGGCTGCACTTAGTGCCAGCTTTAAATGCAGCTGAAGTGTCTGGTTATTGGTTTGCATGTGTTTTGCAGTGAGTTCTATGCATTGCTCATCTTCAGTTGTGTTGTTTCTCTCTCTGTGGTCTGCACTTTTACTGAATTATTTCAACACTGCTCTTCCTGTTCTGCCCTTTCTGATTCCCAGAAGAAAGAAATGCCTTGATGTTGAGATAGATTGATTTGCAGCATTGTACACAGGTAATAGAAACATCACAGACTTCAGTGAGACTGTTAAATATCTATGGGAGTGCTTATTGACTGTGTGTCATTATATTTAGAAAAAGAATATCATGTTGTTACTCTTATAGAATAGTGGATAATCGTTCACCAAAAGAACATGTTTACTCATTTTTTTTTTTTTAGCTTATTTTGCCTTCTGGAGAAGATTACAGTAATTCTGCAGTGAAAGGTTTTTCTATCACAGGAAGTATCCTGCATTGAAATAGGTAATAGTACTGCCTATCTAATCTAATAAATAGGTATGAAGTTTTATAGAATTTAGAACTGATATTTCCAATGCCATCATATTCATTTTGTAAAGAATCCCTTCAAATGTATTTTGAGAGTTTACTCTATATTCCCATTTTCTTTTAAATTATACAAAGAGTGGGGAAGATTCACAAGCCTTCAATATGTAAAAAGGGAAAAGTAAACTAGAAGTTTAAAGTGATTGTTGGGAGTTGAGAGTGAAAAGTTAGTGAGGAGAAAAATCAATACTATCACAGGAATGAGACAGTATCAGTGATATGAACAAAGCTGTCTATCAAGCTAGAAAGAAAATAAGAAATCCTGTGGATTTAGGGAAGAAATATTCTAAGATTACTAGGAAAGAGCCCAAGGAGAAAGATACACAGAGAGAACACTGAAGCAAGTTTCTTGTACCCTTATACCTAAGAAATAGTCCAAGATACTCTCATAAGATGTATGTTCCCTGTGAATTGCTATTATGTATGTATGTATGTATGAATATATATGGGCTTCTCTGGTGGCTCAGTGGTAAAGAATCTGCCTGCAATCCAGGGAGATGTGAGTTCGATCCCTAGGTCAGGAAGATCCCCTGGAGGAGGAAGGGAAATCGCATGAACTGAGGAGCCTGGTATCCTACAGTCCATGAGGTCACAAAGAGTTGGACACAGCTGAATGACTAAACCACCACAAAGTATGTAAATATTCACGCATATGTATATATGTATACATATTCCAGCATACATATATATGTATATGCATACCATATACACATAGAGAGAGAAATGGAGTGAATGATTCTAAGTTCATGTAAGGAGGATAAAAACAAGATGCAATTAGAAGGAGACATGTCATAGTCAATAGTTTTAAGCTACAGAGATTGCTGTTAAAAACCTATGAATGCTAAAAATAAAGAGCAACAGATATGTACAATACTTATATCATGTATATAAGTATCCAATACTTGTATCATGAAGATATTTTTAGGGGACAATAAATGTGATTATTCCAAAATAATTCTAGAAGAGGTCAAAGCTTTCTCTTATTTAGATATAAAGCCTATGGGTTAAGATTGTGCATTATAATGGATGCTTATCCTACCAGAGGCTCTAGCAAGACAGTCAAGAAATTTAACAACCTTAAAATAAATAAGGCAACAAATGAATTTGACCAAGTCCGAGGAATAAAATCAACGAACCAACCAACAAATAGACAAAACAAACCAAATAAACAAATGGTATTGGGATTACTAAAATGTTTATGGTACACAGAGACTTTGTCCATAAGTTAGAATTACTTAGGATTAAGAGCCATTTTTTTTTAACTAAAAGGAATAATGGAAATTGAGAGAGAGAGAAAATTTTTCACTAGAAATTTGAATCACTATTGTCAAAACATTTTGTTTGCATAACTGTTTGGAAAAGGGAGTGAGGAATTATGATTGAAGAATAAAATTATATTTGTAACTAAGGATATTTTTCATAGCAGTCTATTCATTTTTCATTTTTTTTTTACTTAAAGGATCTGTGATAATTAAGAACATATTTATACTTGCCTTTGAAATGTAGTAAGATTTTAACTCAATTTAGTTGACATTTAAAGTAAATAAAATATTAATCTTGAATTATTTATTAAATTTAAATGTTCTATATTTCAATAAAAGAAATCAATGTTTAAAAAACAGCTTCTCGCACAGATGTCTTTAAGTTTATTGTCAGAAATCTGAGCTTCTTAGGAGTAAGAGGCCAAAGTATTTAGGCTTCTTGCCATCGTGTTATGTCTGGCAGATTGTAATGACTCCATCGGTTTTATAATTAAGTAATTTTCATCCTACTGTGCTATTTCAGTTAAAAAGGTATCACCCCACAAAGTTCCCTTTCTATGAGTGATCGTCTCTACCAACCAAAGTTAATTTCTGATTTTATTATTACAGATTTCTTATTTGTGAGATTATCTTCAATTTTCTATAAAATTACCTGTAGGAGAAGCTGAGGAAACTACTGTGACCCAATCCTAAGCTATTGCTAAAAATGAGTAATTATCTTGTCTTAACCTATGAGTCCTTGCTCTATCCTTCTTGATAGAAAATGTTTCAGAAAATAGCAGAAGTCACTTACTTCCACTTTTCTCACTCCCACCTTTAAGAGCTGATACTGGGAACTCAGAGGAAAAAGAGGGAGACTGAGATGGTTTTGAGCTCTTTTTAATTGTTGAATCTGTGAGTGTGTGAGAGAGAATATAAATAATAGAGAATGAGAAACTGAGATTCACAAGATTATGAAAATAAAAGAGAATTACATTGCTAATTACATTACATTGCCAAAGAGAATTTATTTTTATAAAAATAAAAAAGACTGACATAAAATTTAAAATTAGAAAATTGTTATGGTGGCCTGTTTATAACATGCCAATAAATTAACTTTCATAAATAAAAGAGAGTAGAGAAGAGCCTATGTTCTCAAAAGGAGTGAGAAATATGTTAGTATCAGAGTTCTCCAGGAAAGCAGAAAATAAATAAATAAATGTGTGTGTGCGTGTGTGTGTGTGTATGTGTTTAAAGGAACTGGGAATGGCTCAAATGTTTCTGGGGGCTGGCAAGCCCAAAATCCGTAGAATCAACCAACAGGCTAAGAAGCAATCAAGGAATCTGTCGTTTCGAGAAAAAAAGTTTTCCTCTCCAGGAAAGCTTAGATTTACTCTTAATACCATTAGATGATTTCAAGTACCCAATCTAAATTATTGAGTATAATTCCTTTACCTTAAATAAACTGATTATAGTAATTAATCACATCCATGGAGCTGAAGCTCCAATACATTGGCCACCTGATGTGAAAAAGCCAACTCATTGGAAAAGACTGATGCTAGGAAAGATTGATGGTAAAAGGAGAAGGGGGGTGGCAGAGGATGAGATGGTTAGATAGTATCACTGACTCAATGGATATGAATTTAAGCAAACTCCAGGAGATAGTGAAGGACAGTAGAGACTGGCATACTGCAGTGTATGGCGTTACAAAGAGTAAAACATGACTTAGCAACTAAACAAAAACATGATGTAAGCTACCTTCACAGCAAAACTTATATTAGTGTTTAATTAAATGCCTAGGTACTATAGACTTGGGCTTTCCAGGTGGCTCGGTGGTAAAAAATCCACCTGCTAAGCAAATGATGAGGGTTCCATCCCCAGGTCAGGAAGATCCCCTGGAGAAGAAAATGGCAACCTACTTCAGTATTATTGCCTGGGAAAACCCATGGACAGAGGATTCTGGCAAGCTACAGGTGATCATGGGGTTGCAAAAGAGTTGAAACTGACTTAGCAACTGAACAACTATAGCCTCGCCAAGCTGACATGTAAACTGATCAACATGATATCCAAGGAGTCTCATATTTTAAGATCCTTCCAGCCTAGACTAGTATACGTATTATCTGAAATTTAATGACACAATACTGTGTGTTTAACATATTGCACGTTCCTGTATTGTACTAGAAATTGGTGGAAGAAAATGTTATTTTTATAGATTATAGTCTGATGATTTTGTCCTTTTATCAGCATAATATTCCTTTCTCTTTCTGTACATTGTCTGATATAAGTGAAAACACTCCAGCTATCCTTTGCCTGGCATTTGCACGAAGTGTCTAGTTTCACATTTTAATCTATGTCTTCAATATTTAAAATGGTTTCCTGTAGATAAGTCTATGGTTGGATCTCACATTTTATCCAATCTGGCAAATGTCTGCCTTTAAACTTATTGGAACTATTAGTATGTTTAACTCTGCCATCTCACATTTTTTTTCTATGTGTACCATCTGTAGTTTGATAATTTTTACCTTTTTTCTGTCTTTCTTGGATTAATGTAATATTTTTATAGCTCCTTTTTTCTTTATTATTGACTTAGCAGGGAAGGAGAACAGAATTCACCACCCCAAATACCCCCTTTGGATTAAGATTATCTCAAGATGGTTATTTTTAAGAAACAGCAGACACAAAACAAGCTTTGAAAACCTAGAAGTTACACTTTTGTAAGAGACATTAACCTATTCAAGGGAAGTCTCTGTAAAGGCATCTTCCACTATGTGTCAAGAAAAAAATAATAACTAAATCTCTAGAAACTCTCATTAATGGACAAGTTGTTGCTGTTGTTTAGTCCCTTAGGAATTTCTGACTCGTTTGTGACCCCACAAACTGCAGCCCACCAAGCTCCTCTGTCCGTGGGATTCTCCAGGAAAGAATACTGGAATGTGGGTTGTCATTTTCTTCTTCAGGGAATCTTCCTGACCCAGGGGTGGAACCTGCATCTCCTGCATTGGCAGGAGGATTCTTTACCCCTGAGTCACCAGGGAAGCAGGTAATGGAAAGGCAGAAGCTTAAATCTGCAAATCTGCACAACAGCAAAACCCTCCTTTACTGTGCTTTGCCTGAAATCTCCATAATTGGCTCCCAAACCCCCAACATCTTTTTTTGTCTTTCACTGAAGATTGTATCTAAGATGATAGCTTGGTCCATTTCAGAAATTTACTCAGTTTTCCTGGGTCTCCCTTGGAGAGGAGGTATGCATGCTATAATCTGTTTTTCTCCTTTTACTCTGTCTTTTATCACAGAGAGATCTAAGCCAAAAATCTAGAAAAGTAGAGAGAAATTCTTTTTTCTCCTCTACATTAGTTAAGTGGGGTTTATTTTGTTGTTGTATTTTTAGAGGTTTCCAGATTGAGTGAGTGTCACTGGTTCAAGAATCCATCAACAAAAAAATGGAGAGACCTTTCTTCTCTAGAGAAAGAACGGTCTTTATAATAAATGTTGCTAGGGCAATATTAGAAAAGCCATGTAAAAATGACACAACAAGGAACAATTAAGTTTTGATGTATTATAAATATTAAAGTTAAAATAACAGTGCTTTAACATAAGAACATGTGAGTGTTTTCATAATTTGAGGATAGGCAAAGAATTCTAAAAAATTGCAACAAAAGAGTATTAAAATTTTTTAAAGTTAAAACTTGGGCTTCATTAAATTATGAACTATTCATTAAGTGATAATATTGAGAAAATTAAAAGGAAAGTCACAGATTGAAAACCAAAGTCAAAACTCAATACGATACTAATATACTCTATCAGAATATCTACAATTAAAAGTCTGATAGTAATCGATATTAGCCAGAATATTGAACAAACAGAAATTGTTACATTTCTTGGGAATGTAAATTGGCACAGGCATTTTGGACAACATGTTGGCAGTGTCTTCTAAAGTCAAACATATTTATGGTCTGCTGCTGCTGCTAAGTCGCTTCAGTCGTGTCTGACTCTGTGCGACCCCAGAGATGGCAGCCCACGTGGCTCCCCCCTACTCCATCCCTAGGATTCTCCAGGCAAAAACACTGGAGTGGGTTGCCATTTCCTTCTCCAGTGGTCTAGGAACCAGAAATTCTTCAAACAAGATAGATGAGTGTTGATATCTACCAAAAGATACAGACAAAATTGTTCACAGCAGCATTGTGTTTAACAGCCAGAAACTGGGAACAATTCACAATGTCCATAAGCAAGTGAGTATATTATGGTAAAGTTGTACAGTATAATATGATATAGCAATAGAAAGACAAACTACAACAACTCATAACAACATAAATAAATCGCATAAATACAACATTGAAAAAATAGCAAAAGATTATAGGCACAACTAATCTATGGTGCTAGGAATCAGAATAGTGGTTATATTTAGAGTGATGTGGGCTCCAGAGCATCATGAAGGAGTTTACTACGGTATTTGAAATAATTTGTATTTTCTCCTGGATGATGAATAAACAGGGAGGGGTACCTATAAGTAAAATTCTGGCAAGTTATATAAGCTTTGTGCTGTGTCCTTTATTCTGTAAATTACATCTCAATTGGGAAAAAAAAATACAGCAAGCACACACCTACACAGTCCTCACATTTTCAAGAAAAATGTAAACTAAAATGCTGCTGCTGCTAAGTCACTTCAGTCGTGTCCGACTCTGTGCGATCCCATAGACGGCAGCCCATGAGGCTCCCCCGTCCCTGGGATTCTCCAGGCAAAAAAACACTGGAGTGGGTTGCCATTTCCTCCTCCAATGCATGAAAATGAAAAGTGAAAGTGAAGTCGCTCAGTCGTATCCAACTCTTTGTGCCCCCAAGGACTGTAGCCTACGGGGCTCCTTCATCCATGGGATTTTCCAGGCAATAGTACTAGAGTGAGTTGCCATTTCCTTCTCCATAAACTAAAATACCTATAAGCAAATACTTAGTTAAATAATTCTTATGGAATTTAAAGGAAATTAGAGCCATGACAAATATCACATATTTGAGATCAGCTATACCATTTGATGAAAATAAGCCAAAAGAATTTGGAAACAATATATTTTATTTAAACTCTGAATACATTTAGTTACAGCTACTTTATCCTAACTCTCCTTTTAAAAGTTCTGTAAAATAAAACTACATTAACTGATAAGGACAAGATATATAGGAGAGGATACAACAGAAAACAAGTGATAGCAACAAAGTTTAGAAACTGGAAAGAAGATAAATGAGTGTTCAGTGATTTGGCAGAGCAGAGTAAACTCATTTTGTGTTTATGTGTGTGTAAAATCATCAGGTCCTGCAAAGACTCAGGAATTTAAGGTACCACATATACCTGAAGCAAAATGCTCTGGTGTCTGACAACAGGTGATTCTGTTGAAAGTTTATCTATGCAGCAGCTAGACTTTGAAATCTCCAGTCCTAGTCTGAAATGTCAGATATCCTCACCTCTCTTGCAGAAATATGGAAAGCTGAAAGTTAGAGGAATTGGATCAGACATTGTGTGAAATCCAAGATAGCAGGCAAATTGAATGTGTTTTAGATATTGAGTTGAAAGCAAGAAGATTAATTAAAATTCTAAAACACTTTTCTCACTAAACCACCAATATCGGCAGCCAGGCTTATACAACTCAGGTGGGAGATAAGAAGTTTACTTTCTGGAGAAATTGAACATCTCTGTGATAGTTAGAATAGCCTCCCCCCAAATTCTCTGGCCCAAATCCCTAGAACCTGAGAACATGTTACCTTAAGTGCTAAAATGGATTTTGTGTATTAAATTATGGCAAAACCAATACAATATTGTAAAGTTAAAAAATAAAAAAGAAATATCTAAATAAAAGTCAAAGACTAAAACTAATGAATGCAAACCAAGAGAAATTCAGAAAATTTTTGAATAGATTGGAACAAAAGACCCACAAGTAATATCTCCATAGTTATTTGAGTTGGCATTTCATCTGGACAACAATACAGAGATACTAGAAAACACAAACATTCAGGTGAAAATAAAGTGGTTGGAATTTTAAAATATTGTAGATATTACAAATAGGGATATATCAGGTGATAAAAGATAAAAAAGATGTACAGGAATTTAAAAAAATAAAAGAATTCAAAAATGAAAGCATAGAAATTATCAGAGAAGATATAAAAACTAATTTTCAGAAGTGAGGAAAGGAATTTAGACTAAAAGAACTCACTACAAACATCACACAATCAGTAATAAATAATTTACAGAGCATTCTGAAATTTTAGACTTGTGGGGATGAACAAAAATTACAAAAACCCTCCACTGTTGGAAGACTAAAACAGGATCTTATGGTAGGCAAAATTCTAAGATTTTGTCCCATGATCTCCATTACATTCATGCTTGCATGCTTAATCGCTCAGTTGTGTCCTACTCTTTGTGACCCCATGGACTGTAGCCCACCAGGTTCCTCTGTCCATGGGATTCTCCAGGCAAGAATGCTGGAGTGGGTTGCCATTCCTTTCTCCACGGGATCTTTCCAACCCAGGGATCAAACCCACATCTCCTGCATTGCGGATGGATACTTTACTGTTTGAGCCACCAGGGAAGCACATATTCATGCTTAAGTTACATCATGGCAGAAGTACTAAATGTCAAGTCCCAAATCAATCTGTTGTAAGTTAATAATAAGAGATAGGCTTGCTCAACCAGTTGGAATTCATCCAAAAGGGAATGTGGGCCTTCCTAAGTTCAAAGATATTCTTTGTTGGTCTGGAAAATGCCATGAATTCTACAGCCATGAAGAAATGAATTCTACCACCAACTTCAACATGCATCCAAGTGTGCTCATCACCATTCAAGTGCAGCCAAATCAACCTGCTGATTGAATCCCTGTGAGGCTCTGAGCAGAGGACAAGTTAGGCCATGCCTGGACTCCTGACCCAAAATAATAAATATATTTTAAGTAAAGTATGTGGTAATACCTAGCTTAAACTAATTCAACCATGAATCAGAATAGTATTGGGTATCTTAACATGAACACTTGAAGTTACATTAAAATGGGGGGAAAAGATTTCAATTATTATGTTTATATAGGTGTTTCAAGATTTCATGGGTAACAACTGAGATCTCTATTAGGGAATAAAAAGTATAGAGGAATTTTAAGCAGTGGGATGATGTGAGGCTAAATTATATAGAATAATTTGCATAAGAACTCATAGCATACCATAGATAATTCTCCACTCTGTAGTCTAAATATTTAACAGAATGAGGACGCAGTGACGAAACTAGCCGACTAGCAGGTGTGATACTAGGACTGCCCTATTAGTGGGAGACCGACAGCATCAAGATAATTGGAAAACTGCTAGATTCAGTGAGAGACTGTGGCGCAGACAGTAAGGAATTTGCCTGCAGTGCAGGAGCTGCTACTGCTACTGCTAAGTCGCTTCAGTCATGTCTGACTCTGTGTGACCCCATAGACGGCAGCCCACCAGGCTCCCCTGTCCTTGGGATTCTCCAGGCAAGAACACTGGAGTGGGTTGCCATTTCCTTCTCTAATGGATGAAAGTGAAAAGTGAAAGTGAAGTCGCTCAGTCAGGTCCGACTCTTAGCGATCCCATGGACTGCAGCCTACCAGGCTCCTCCATCCATGGGATTTTTCCAGGCAAGAGTACTGGAGTGGGATGCCATTGCCTCCTGCCTTATGCAGGAGACCCGAGTTAAATCCCTGGCTGGGGAAGATCCCCTGGAAAAGGGAATGACAACCCATTCCAGTATTCCTGCCTGAAAAATCTCATGGACTGAGGAACCTGGCAGGCTACAGTTAGTGGGTAGCAAAGAGTCGGATACAACTGAGCGACTAACACTTTCACTTTCACTCATTAGATTCAGTGAGAGAAATACAAGCTTAAGAATGAGTGCTTCAACTCAAAATCAGGGCTTAGATATTGTTGATGGTAAGGCATGCTCCTGAGTGCTCAGTCTTACCAGACTCTTTTAGACCCCATGGACTGTAACCAGCCAGGCTCCACTGTCCATGGAATTCTGTAGGCAAGAATACTGGAGTGGATTGCCATTTCCTACTCCAGGGGATCTTCCCGACCCAGGAATCAAACATGCATCTCTTGCCTTTCTTGCATCGGTAGGCAGATTCTTCATCACTGTGACTCCTGGGAAGCCCATTGATGGTGATAGATCTTAGGAAAAGTCATACATGTCTCTAAGAATGAGTGCTGTGGAAAATTCTAGTGCTTGTAATTTTTTCAATCTCCTATTATTGTATGAATCTGGGAGGATTAAACTTTCTTGCTTTGACTGTTGACATTAAGGATTGCCCAGCTCTAGCCACTGGATTGTGAGCACGGGTGAACTGTATCAGATGTGGGCTGAAGCAATTTCTGGACATCTTGAGATCCTCCTGCTTTCTCTTCCCACTGTTCACTGGGGAAGCATGTGTTCCAAAATGTGAAGCTACAGGTGAGTAGGCCTCCACTAGCCTGGAAAATTGAGTTCTGACTTAAAAGACTTTGGACCTAAAATGTTACTGGAAACTTCAGAGCTTTTTATGAGGAAGACATTAACTTGTAGTGTGTTAAGTCATTGGAATTCTGGGCTTTTCATACTATAAGAATTCTATTTATGTTGATTGTATAATAAGGAATGCTAGCAGATTATAGAAAGCGTAAGACACTTTTTCTCAAGATGAGTGTAGAATAGATTTAAACATGAAATTGGTAAGGACATGGTGTAGTAAAATAAATAGGATAAGGTTCTGACTCCAGGATGGTGAAAGGATGATTAATTCAGGTCCTAAGTGTGACTTTCAAAGTCCAACAAGTACTTTATCCCAATGGGTCAGGGTGTGCTCCATTCATTACAAGAAAGCAATCACAGAAAGGGGATAAACTGAAGAGGACTGTACTAGGCAGGGTAATGACCTCTCCAAAGCATCTGTACGTGAAGCCCGCAGAATTTGTGACTATGACAGGTTCATGGGAAAGGGGGATAAAAGTTGCCAATGCAAGTAGCTTTCTAACTTGCTGATCTTAAAATAGAGATACTATTCTGGTTTTCTTACACAGGAACAATGTCATCACAAGATCCTTAATACTAAGAGAGAATCAGAGGAATAAGTAAGTAAAATGTGATGTGAGCTGAACTCCACTTGCCACTGTTTGGTTCAAAAAAGGAGAAAGGGGACCACAAGCCAAGAAATGCAGGGAGCCTCTGGAAGCTGAAAAAGACAAGGGAACAGATTCTACTCCAGAGAGGCAGCCTGGCTGACATCTTGATTTTAGTCCATTGATATCCACGTTGGGTTTTTAACCCACAAAAATGTAAAATTATACGTCAGTGAGTTTTTTTTTTTAAGCCATTAAATGTGTGGTGTTTGCTACGGCAGCAATAGGAAATGAGTTAAGGAAGTCATATAACATTTTTTGCAGGTTGACAGAGGAGATAGTGGTAGTAATACCACATGCCAATGGAGACAGGCCACCAGGATATGGACACCAAATCTCACTGTCAGCAAGAAAATAGATACCTCAGTCTGAGAGAACTCCTAAGTCTTAGAGAATCCACCTGCAATGCAGGAGACCCCAGTTCAATTCACTACAGTATTCCTGAGCTTCCCTTGTGGCTTAGCTGGTAAAGAATGCACCTGCAATGTGGGATACCTGGATTCGATTCCTGGGTTGGGAAGAGCCCCTGGAGAAGGGAAAGACTACCCACTCCAGTATTCTGGCCTGGAGAATTCCATGGACTGTATAGTCCACGGGGTCGCAAAGAGTCAGACTCGACTGAGTAAACTTCACTTTCACTAGGGAACTACATTTCACCAATAATCTGAATAAACCTGGAAGCTATTTCTTCCCCAAAGTCTCTAGAAGGGTGTATTGTTGTTATTGTTGTTATTTTTTAGTTGCTAAGTCTTGTCCAATTCTTTTTGACCCCATGGACTATAGCAGGCCAGGCTTCTCTGTCCTCTACTAGCTCCGAGTTTGCTCAAATTCATATCCATTGAGTCACTGATGATATCTAACCATCTTATCCTCTGCTGCCCCTTTCTCTTTTTGCCTTCAATCTTTCCCAGAATCAGGGCCCTTCCAATGATTCAACTCTTCTCATCAGGTGGCCAAAGTATTGGAGCTTCAGCTTCAGCATCAGTCCTTCCAATGAATATTCAGGGTTGATTTCTTTTAGGATTGACTAGTTTGATCTCCTTGCTGTCCAAGGGACTCTCAAGAGTCTTCTCCAATACCACAATTTGAAAATATCAATTTGGTGCTCAGCCTTCTTTACGAAGGATATGAAGCCCTGCCAACACGTTGCTTTCAGTCTTGTAAAACTTACAGTAGAGGTCCAACAGGCCCCACTAGGACTTCTGACCACAGAATGCAAAACTGTAAGAATGTAATATTTTACTTATGTTTTGTTTTAACTGTATTTTTAGGACTTCTGATGGGTTGGAGTCCCTGATACTGATTCTGCATATTAGTTCTTTTTTTCTTCGGGGAGGGGGGTGAGGAGTTTAATTTTCTCTTTTGCTTGAAAAAGTGTTCCTAAAAAAGTTACAGGAAAATAATTCCTTTCAGGATTTTTCCCAAGTTTTATTGTCTTTCATTCTTGGTTACTAATTTGGCTAGAAATGGAATTCTATCTAAACATTATTTTCTGTATGAGTTGTAAAAGTTTTGTCCAATCTTCTATCATCCAGCAATGCAGTGTTGTTGAAAATTCAGCTCCAATTGCATTATCACACCTCTATAGATAAAGTGTTTTTTCCCCCTCTCAGCTCTGTTCAGATTTTCCCGAGTGAAATGAAACACGAAAATGAGCCTTGATGTGGATTTAAAAAAAAATCATAGCTCTAAACACTTCTTGTGCCTCCTTATGCTATTGAATCATACTTTGTTTCCAGAAAATGCTGTTCTGTTATTTATGTATTTTCTCCACTCTGATCTTAATCTCTTTCTGGAATAAATATTATGCATATGGGATGCTGTAGATTGTTCCTCTAAACCTTTAAATTGCTAAATTTTAAATTTAAGTTGGCATTCTGTATAACGTCCTTGAAGTCATCTTCCAAACTTTTTATTAAAGTTCTTTGTAATGTCACATTTTTTACTTCAAAACTCTTTATTTTAATCTGATTCTCCTTCTTTAGTGAATTATTCTTCCTGTTTTATGAATGTAATTTATTTTTATTTATCTGAAAATCAATTGGTTTTGCTTTGGTGTGGCCACCTGATGCAAAGAACTGACTCATTGGAAAAGATCCTGATGCTGGGAAAGATTGAAGGCAGGAAGAGAAGGAAATGACAGAGGATGAGATGATTGGATGGCATCACCGACTTGGTGGACATGAGTTTGAGCAAGCTCTGTGAGTTGGTGCTGGACAGGGAAGCCTGGCATACTATAGTCCATAGGGTTGCAAAAAGTCAGACACAACTGACTGACTGAACTTAACTGTGCACATTTCTCCTGTTTCTTCCATGATCTCTCCATCCTTTTTTTCACGTTTGTAATTTGTGTCTTTTGGGTTTCACTTTTGCATGGGGTACTTTCCTGCTTTATCCTGTTCTTTGGTAATCTATTAATATTTTAAACTCTTGATAGTTGTCCACAGTATCTAGCTCCTGTTTTCTCTATGATACTCAGTTATTTCCTCTCCATTCTCCTCCAGCCACAGTGACTTCCTTGCTCCTTTTAAAAAATAGCAAGTACTTGCAGAGATTACAATGGGGCTATCAGTCTTCAAAGCAAGGAGTTCTGGGATAAAATAACAGGAAGAAACACACCCTCCACATGTGTAGTCTTTGAGACAAGCAAGCTCATCCCATCTATGCCCTTACACTCCAATTTCTCATTGAAAGTGAAACTAAAAGTGAAAGTCACTCAGTCGTGTCCCACTCTTCACAACTGCATGGACTATACAGTCCATGGAATTCTCCAGGCCAAAATACTGGAGTACTGAATACCAACTGAACCACAATGGGAGCCCAAGAATACTGGAGTGGGTAGCCTATCCCTGCTCCAGCAGATCTTCCCGACCTAGGAATTGAAGCAGGGTCTCCTTCATTGCAGGCAGATTCTTTACCAACTGAGCTATCAGGGAAGCCCCACGTTTCTCATTCCCCACCCATAAATAAACCAGTGGCATCATGATGCCCTTATCACAGAGCTTCCCTGCCTTGTCCTTCCAAGATCCTTCAATCCATTGGGCTGACAGCTGATCCAAGTCCCAGGTCTCTGTTCCTTAATCCCACCTCTCTCAGCGGTGACCCCAGACACCTACCTGGCTTGCAACCCCTGACTCTCCCTTTGCCCTTATCCTTCTGTCAGGGAGGCTTCTTTCAGTTGACAACTTTTAATAGTTAGTTAGTATATTCAGGCTGATTTCCTCTAGATGACCCTGGCACACAGTGTGGAGCCTGGAAAGACACTCAAGGTCATTGCCCCTCCACAAATATTCATTTTTGCCTCATCATGTGAAAGGTCGAACTTGCTATTAGAATGTTAATGATACAGTCCATTTTATCTCTGTTCTCTAAGACTTTATGATCTCAGAGTTATGGGTTTAGCAACTTAATAAAATAAGTATATTTAATATATGCATTGAAAAAAGCAGTAAGCAGGTATTCATCCTGTGTCCTTTGCACTTATTATTCTCTCTGCCTGGGGTTCTCTTCCCTGAGATACTCATGTGACCAATTCCCTCACCTCATTAAAATCATTGCTTGATTTTCGTCTCCTCAATGACACTCCCCTTGGGCATCTAATTAATGTTAGAACTAATTCTGCCTTCTTCAGTATTTCCAATACTTCTTATAATACAGCTCCACTTCATGTTTTTTTTTTTTCTTTCTTTATTCATAGCACTTATTTTTAGGTTATTTTTGTATTTGTATCTCTAACTTTTATTGCCAGTCTTCTCCATAAAGGATGTAAGTTCCTTAAGAGAAGTGATCTTCTCAGGCATAATTATTGACATACTTTGATCACCTAGAAGTTACTGGACCATGATGTGTATGGTTTTATGTATTAATTGAATGAATGGAGGAATGAATCCGTGATACTGTCTAATGGGAGAATTTTATGTATGGGTAGGGCTTGTCCCTTTGATGACGTCACGCAATACTGACTAGGGAAGCGGGTACTCAGGTGTCAGTAATGACATGAGAGAAGCTGGTGTTGGAATGTATATGTGTTTAAACCAATGGTTCCCTTTGGTTCCTTGATATCAACCATATTTTCCTCACTAACCTGCAGTCTCACAAATCCCTTTTTTCGGGTCTTTATCTAGGTGTCTGCACTTAGTGTTCTCAAAATAGATTCTCCATAAATATTCTGAGCATCTCACTCTTGTTTATGACCCGATTTGACTCTTCCACATTGTTAACTTCTCCAGGCATGGGTGACAACACTTATCCTTATCTTTTGCCTTGGCCTCTGCATGTTCTAAATGTGGAGCAGAGGTGTCTGCTAAGTTTTTTGCCATTGTCTGTTTTCTGACTTTTCATCTGTAGACATTCCTTCTTCTTTCCCCTTTTATCTATGAATCTATACCTGTACCCATATTTACCTTCATGAGGTAGCCAAAGGGAGAAGAAATAAATCTGGGAATTCCTCATGCCTGCCTAACTTTAACTTGGCTATTATTGTATTTTTTATTTTTTATCTCTAAGAAGTGTAGTATTTCTGAAAGCTAGTTATCATTATTATTATCCTATTTCTTATTTACAATACCTTACCTGTATGAAATTTAATAATACATCTTACCTATGGACACTCTTAACCCCCAACTTCATCAAAACTCTGTTGAATGACACGTCCAATTATTTGGTTTATTAAGCAGGATATGGTGCTTTATATAAACAATTGTTTTAAAAGAATTTTTCAAAAAAGTACTTGAAACTAAATGTGCCCAAGTAAAAGAACAAAAACATTTAGAACCAATGATATATTTTTAAATAAAATTATAAAATTAAGTGAGAGCTGATTATTTTACTCATTTTAATGTGTTGATGCATATTTTGGATTTTAACTAGATAAAAACTGAAATTTTAGTACAGGTTTTTTTGAAAAGAGTAGGAAACTAAAACTATGAAGATAAATAGTCTATGATTATGTCTGTAAACTAACCTCTGATTCTCTGAAGAAGTTAGTAAAGGTTGTTGTTTAGAGACATTATGTGAACTTGTTTCAAAAAAAAAAAAAAGGATAAAATGTTTCAAAATGACTTTGACAAGTTTTTTAAGTGATCTGAAATAAATAAGACACTATTTCCTTCTTCTCAGCACTGCTTCTAATCCTTTTGAAACTACTTGCTAAAGGCGCACATAAAAAAGGATACAACCACATCAGCCTATAATTATAATCACTCTTACTTTTCAATAATTCAGTATTTCAAGATGCTGGTTCCTCATTGTTGAGTGTTCTTTAGTTCATTACCACAAACCATGGTTTGTTTATGATGCTAATCCTTTCCTTTTAACAGCAATGATTTTAATTTTAGGAATAAACAATTTTGGTAGAATTTAACCAAAGTGGATCAAGTCAAAATTAAAAAGTTAGAAGTAGGATCTATTTCTTGATTGAATTAATGCATCTCTTGAATTTATTTGGTCATATAACTATTTTAAAGCCAGCCTATCTCTGCTTCAGTTCCGCTTGACTTACTATGATGATTTATGTGTATGCTAACACTAATTCATGTCCCAAAGTGACAGTTTGAGAGACTGCAGATGTTACCCAGTTGGTTGGTTATCAGGGAAGTTATTGAAATACATAAAGTTAGGTATTCAGTGGGTGGTACCAGTAGGTCAAATACAATTTATCACACCTGATAAAAAATATCCTTGGCAAGATCCAGTTACATTTGTAATATCCTCAAATTAATTACATGTTAAAGTAAAAAGACAAATTAATGGATGTATTTCTCTAATTTTGACCCTGGCTACCTACTAAGGTAGACTAGCATCTAAACTAGTCTGACTAGATGACTAGACTGTCATCTGATGTATTTACTGTGCTATCTTTTTCACTTTGGGCATATATTTTGCATTGTGGAAGTTTTTAATATATTTCTCAAATTTTTTCATTATTATTAAATATTTATCACCATTGACATGTGTGCAAGAGAATTCAGAATTGAGTACTAAAATGAAAAATTGTTTTATACAGTTTATAATTTCATTTCTATGGGGTAGTTTTACAGTTAAAATCTACTTTGAGTTGTGGCTACACGGTTAGTAATTCATAAGAGGTGATTATTCACACATCTTTTTGATGTCGTGTGTGCCTCCTCCAAAGAGAACACTGTATCAGGAGATGGTCCAGGCTTAACATTCAGTGGTTGAATATGTCAGAAATGGTTCCAACACTAGACATTCTCAGAATATATTCAAATCCTTTGTTCCTTCTTACAGTGATAATCTTAATTTCATTCAAAGGTAAATGCTAAACATTTCAGTGGTTACAGACGGTGAGAAAAAAACATTATTTTCTCAGGACCAGAGAGAACATTTTCTGCTTGTCGTTGACACACGTGATTGGGGGAGTATGGTAGGAAGAATTCTAAGATGGCCTGCAGGATTCTTGTCCCTAGTATACAGGTTTTACCTTTGAATATACACTAGACCAGTAAATATGAGAGTAGTTACTCCTGTGCTTATGTTAAGTTGCAGTATTAGCTGACTCTAGAGAGATTTTTCTGTTGGTTTTGTAGAAGGAAGCTGCCATGTTCTGGACCATATGACAAGGGACTGTGATTGGTTTCCAGATGCTTGAAGCATCCGCCAGCAGACAGAGCAAGAAAATGGGACCTTGATTCTATAGCTAGAGAGAATTGAATTCTGCCAACAACACTAAAATCTGGATGATGTTCCAAAGCTTTAGAAAGAAAGATTACCCAATTGGCCTCTCAATTTTAAAGTTGTAAAATCCAGAATAGAGGATTACCTAAAATGTACTAGAATCCTGCCCCAAGGTAACTGTGAAATAATGTGTGGACTTTTTATAGCTGTTCAGTGTGCTAACTCAATAATAGCAAACTAGTAAGAGTACTCTTGCCTAGAAAATCCCATGGATGGAGGAGTCTAGTAGGCTGCAGTCCATGGGGTCACTAGGAGTCGTGTCACTTTCCCTTTTCCCTTTCATGCATTGGAGAAGGAAATGGCAGCCCACTCCAGTGTTCTTGCCTGGAGAATCCCAGGGACGGAGGAGCCTGGTGGGCTGCCGTCTGTGGGGTTGCGAAGAGTTGGACACGACTGATGCGACTTAGCAGCAGCAGTAAGAGCAGAGAAAATAGTTTGACCTAGTAACTGGAGAACTGGTTAGGTTTCTGAGGAAGAATTCTTAATATTTTAATTTCACCAGTGCTAAGAGAGTCTGAATTTAGGCTGTCTTCATAGATTCAAAATGAAATATGTATAATTCTAGAAGAAAAGGTTGAAAAGGAGATTGTATTTTAAATTCAGTCATCATAAATGTGTGTTAACATGATATATATCACAGCCAAATTATTTTTGCACATTTTAATACAATTTGTAAAGGCTCATTGACCAAAATATTTTAACTGGATGCCACAATTAAAATAATTTACAGGCTCTGCTTGATTTAAGGCTACACTAATGCAAGGTCATTAATTCATGTAATTATGTCCAATGCCATTTTTTTACTGCAAAAGAGAATATATATACCACAAGACTCTATGAAGTTATTCTGTAAATTAGTATAAAGAACATTTCATCAATGAGAGGTTGATACTTTATATTACTTAAATAATTAATGAGGTAACAAAGAATTTGCCACTGAAATAAAGAGGTTGTAAATTTAAAATGTTTTTGCCTTTAGTTTTGTCCTCTGTATTTCCTTTTCTACATGGGATGCTAGAAGCAGGCAGATACTGACTTAAGATTTAAATGTGATAATGTTAAAATTACTACATGAATAAGAAAGGAAGGGAAATTTTTCTATTTGAGAAAGACTCCAAATTTGGATCTAAAACTGATATCCTACAAATTTTGAGGGGAAAAGTTTCATGTAATTGTCTTCACCTATCTAATATTAAAAATCTAAGATTGAAGGAAATTCAACATGAAAATGCTTTATTCTAACACAGAATTTCTTTCATAAATTACAAAAGGAATTTCACATTGCTCAAAAAGACTTCCAAGAAAGCAAGTTATATACACCTTTTGAGAAATACTTTTCTCATAATACGGAAGTTGCATGCAACAAACAAACAAACAAACATTTGTAACAGGGGTGTAAGTTATTAATATAATATAAGGGATACTTGTACACATAGTGTCCTGCTTAATAACTAAATATACTGACCCTAGGGGTTTCCCAGGTGGCCCTAGTGGTAAAGGACCCACCTGACAAGGCAAGGGATGTGAGATAGGCTGGTTCCATCCCTGGGTTGGGAAGACCACCTGGAAGAGGTCATGGCAATTCATTCTATTATTCTTGCCTAGAGAATCCCATGGATAGAGGAGCCTGGTATATTCCATTGGATCTCAAAGAGGTGGACATAAATGAAGCAACTCAGCACTCACCCATGCACACTGACCCTTGAAGACTCCTAACCATTCTCTTTACTACATACAGAATTTTATTTGTAAATATTTTTTTCTTTATAGATCTACTGTCCAAGGCTGTGTCCTTATCAGTACAATGCTTTAGTTTTACATGTAGGTAAACTTTATGTGAAAGGGATCAACTACATTTTATACAGGTATTTAAAAAAAAAAAAAGGTAGGAGAACAAAAGAAAGAGTATTAGGTGAAGCATCTAGAAAAAGTTATGATTGATTCCAGAGGCTTTTCATGATGTTGGTTTGCCTGTCAATGAGGTTAAACACTCAAAGCTCCACCTTTCTGCTTTGGATAGGGTTGTGCTAATCAGTCAGAGTTCACCTCTCTTTCTGTTTCATCTGCTTTTCATTTCTTTAAAATTGACCTACTGAGGGAAATGTTATTTCTTTATCAAAGGCCATAAAGCAAATTAGGTTACTACTCAGCCTGTTTGGGTGGTGCATTGCTATTCTGCTTTAAAGATAATTATGCATGGTTCAATCTTGAGTTGTAGTTTCAAGTTTATATTTTTAAAATGCAACCACATTTTCAAGTTCATTGAATAAGGGAAGGAGAAAGATCACCTCAATTTCGTCATCCATAGAATCTGTAAACATATTAAACATTTCTTTCATGTGTTCTATATATCTATGTGTATATCCTTGGCCAGATATTTAAGCTATACTGATAAAAAGTCATGCTTTGGTCCTCAGTTCAGTTCAGTTCAGTCGCTCAGTCGTGTCCGACTCTTTGCGACACCATGAATCGCAGCATGCCAGGCCTCCCTATCCATCACCAACTCCTGGAGTTCACTCAAACTCATGTCCATCGAGTTGGTGATGCCATCCAGCCATCTCATCCTCTGTTGTCCACTTCTCCTCCTGCTCCAAATTCCTCCCAGCATCAGGGTCTTTTCTAATGAGTCAACTCTTCGCATGAAGTGGCCAAAGTATTGGAGTTTCCGCCTCAGCATCAGTCCTTCCAATGAACACCTAGGACTGATTTCCTTTAGGATGGACTGGTTGGATCTTCTTGCAGTCCATGTGACTCTCAAGAGTCTTCTCCAATACCATAGTTCAAAGGCATCAGTTCTTCAGCACTCAGCTTTCTTCACAGTCCAACTCTTACATCCATACATGACCACTGGAAAACCATAGCCTTGACTAGATGGACCTTTGTTGGCAAAGTAATATCTCTGCTTTTCAATATGCTGTCTAGGTTGGTCATAACTTTCCTTCCAAGGATTAAGCATCTTTTAATTTCATGGCTGTAATCACTATCTGCAGTGATTTTGGTCCTCAAAAAGACCACAATAAAGAGCACAAGTCAATGAAGTATGGTTTGTGGGTCAAATCCATCTCATGACCTCTTATTGTGAATAATATGATATTAGAACACACCCATGCCCATTCAGTAACACATCATCCACGGCCATTTTTGTCCTCCAAGGATGAGCAGTTGTGACAGAGAACATTTGGCCTGGAAAGCCTAAAATATTTACTAACTGGCCTCTTACAGGAAATGATATCTGATCATGGATAGGGAGAAAAAGAATTACATAGATAGTTAAAATTCAATAGGTCTAATTTAAGTATTTGTATTTGTTGGTAGTCTGATAACCCTTGGACTGGATCCAACAAGGAGACCCAACAAGTCCATCCTAAAGGAGATCAGTCCTGGGTGTTCATTGGAAGGACTAATGCTGAAGCTGAAACTCCACTACTTTGGCCACCTGATGCAGAGAGCTGACTCATTGAAAAGACCCTGATGCTGGGAAAGATTAAAGGCAGGATGAAAAGGGGACGACAGAGGATAAGATGATTGGATGGCATCACCGACTCGATGGACATGGGTTTGGGTGGACTTCAGGAGTTGGTAATGGACAGGGAGGCCTGGCGTGCTGAGGTTCATGGGTCACAAAGAGTCGGACATGACTGAGCAACTGAACTGAACTGAATTGATTCTTCCATGTAACAATGATAATTTCTTAAATTGTCTCCAAATAAACTACCTGTATTTGACTTCCTGTCTTAGGGTTGATTTGGGGAAAACCTAAACAAAGACAGTTGGTGCTGGAGGTGGATTCCTAGCAAGCAAATTCTTGTGATTCCAATACTAGGCCCACTCTCTGGTCTGGCCATTAGTGGTAATAAATTAGAAAGTGAGCACTCTTAGCCTGTTAAGCATTTGAAGTACTGAGACACTCAAGTTTTGTGGATTTAGATGGAATAAAGGTAGAAAGGTTATACTGGATTTGCAAAATACTTGATAATGAGAATTATAAGTAATATATTACTACTTATTATAAGTAATAAAGACTGATAAAGTAATTGGAAAATCCTAACTGAAATCTAACTCCGAAAAGAAAATAATAATAATAATGTTGTAGCCATGCATTTTGGGAAACAAACTCACTCAGAAGGACAATGCAGATAGTGGAGTGCAGCTCATTATACTGGTGGGCCCAAAGCAGAGTCTTCTCTTAGCCAAGGACCCCGACCAGTTTTTTTTTTCTTTTTTTAAACCTTATATACCCTAAGTGTATGTGCCTAAACCCACCTCCCCAAATTCCCTGAAACTAGTCTAAACAAAGGAAAAGAAAGTTACAGTCAAAGTTAACCCGTGATTCATATGCTTTAAGCCTAGGTAGTTAACCGTGGACAATTATCGGCCTGTGGTTATACTCCAACAAGTATAATAGAATTTATGATTCTATTCAGTTACACAGATAATTAGAGTATTCTTTTAGGCAATGGAGAGTCTAGGTACAATTCCTGGGGCTCTTCCATCTGGGGGGGGGGTCCGTTTTTCCAGTTGGTATGTAGTTTCCATAGATACTGGACATATAGCGCAAAGTCCACAGTCCCGTCCAAGATGGAGTCCTGCTTTCAAGATGGAGCCTGTTCTGTCTGTTTCTTCCTTCAATAACAGGTTTGAGCAGGCCACTCTCAAGTCAGAGAATGCTTATATCCTGTTTAAAGAGAGTTCCCTGTAACAAATGAGCCACTTACAAAAGTGGTTTAATTTTCACCCCTGGGGAATATTTTATGCTAAAGTGTTCATTGTGATGGGAAAGAGGTGAGACCCTGAGACCTGAGGCTGGCACAACTGGGCAGACACTCTCAGAAACCTGAACTCACAGATATGCTCGATCCACACAGACACAGAAATGGTCCCTGCAACTTATTATAGAATAGAGGCCTTCCCTTTATCTGAAAAAGATGTACAAATATCATCTGAAATGGATACGTTATGCAACGATGTTTGTCTTCCTCAATATTTGCCTTTACTTGCCCAAATCACTAGACCAGTGGTTCTCAAACTGTTCTGAACAAAACATATAGATACCTGGACAGAGAGTTAAACATCTCAGTCCCCACCCCATGCCCCAGATTCCAATTTGCTAAATCAAAGTGAATTATAAATGTGCATTTTGTCAAGCTCACCTGTGATGATGCTTCAGTTCAAGGGTAATGCTGTATATTATACTATCCTATACCAATAACTTGGGTCAAGTCTCAACCTGGCTCCATAATTACTGTCCTTCTTGTAGTAAAAAAGTATAAAAATGAATAAACAGAAATCTCAATTAAATAGAGTCAGAATACAAGAAGTGGAAACTCTCACACTCTATAGTGATAGCAGAGTTAACAGCCGTAAAAAGAATTGTTCTGTTGCCTGGCAAAGTCCTCAATGAGAACCTCTACAACTTAGTCAGTGAAAAGCAGCTTTACTTCAAACTCTCAAATCTTTTAATGGACTCTCTATTTAGAGTAGCTTGCCTTCTCCTCTTCCTTTTCCCCTATATATGAGTCCTCTTTTCCTTATTACAACAGGACTTGCAAGTGACTCATCATGGTTGCAGACTCTGAATCGCAATTCTTTGCTATTCCTCAATCAACTCAAGTATCGCTGAAGAAATAATTGGCAGTCCATTTGTTTTAGGTCAACAAAAGAGAGTATTTACCAAAGGAATTGCAGAATATGGGTATAAACCTGTGGGCACTGGAAGAACATGTCTGCAAATGGATCATAAATGGCCTGGACCCAAGAAGTGCAGAGATTTTTAAACTGTTTGGAAAGTTTGTTGACATTGGGAAATTTCCCATGATTCGGGATTCTACTTGTTGTTAAGGAGCTGCTTCTGGGATGTTACTGAAGTTGACCACTTGTTTTTAACATTCCCCTCATATTTGTTTTTATCATTTTTTTGTGAAACATTTAGATACAATTGCTATACAAAAATCTGTACATAATTAATTATGCAGCACAACATATTTGGAGATTCATATATTTATATGAAAATATCACCATAATGTGTGTCATGTACAAATTCATTGCTTCCAAAAGTTTTTTGTCATCCTCTTTATTTATTTTTATTTTTATTATACTATTTATGTGTGTGATAACACATATGCAGGGAAAGTACTTGACAAAATTCAACACCTTTCATAATAAAAATGGAGAAGGCAATGGCAACCCAATGCTCTTGCCTGGAGAATCCCAGGGATGGGGGAGCCTGGTGGGCTGCCGTCTATGGGGTCGCACAGAGTCGGACACGACTAAAGCGACTTAGCAGCAGCAGCAGCATAATAAAAACTCTCAGAAAATTACACGAGACAGCAAAAGAGACACAGATGTATAGAACAGTCTTTTGGACTCTGTGGGAGAGGGAGAGCGGGGGATGATTTGGGAGAATGGCATTGAAACATGTATAATATCATATAAGACACAAATCGCCAGTCCAGGTTCGATGTGGGATACAGGATGCTTGGGGCTAGAACACTGGGATGACCCAGAGGGATGGTACGGAGAGTGAGGTGGGAGGGGGGTTCAGGATGGGGAACACGTGGACACCCGTGGCGGATTCATGTTGATGTATGGCAGGACCAATACAATATTGTAAAGTAATTAGCCTCCAACTAAAATAAATAAATTTAAATTAAAAAAAAATTAAGTGTGGAAGGAACTTGTACAATAAAGTCCTTATTTGAAAAGCCCATCATTATCATTCTACTCCATGGTGAAAAACTGGATTTTTTTTACTCTGCTGCTGTTGCTGCTGCTAAGTTGCTTCAGTCGTGTCCAACTGTGTGCGACCCCATAGACGGCAGCCCACCAGGCTCCCCTGTCCCTGGGATTCTCCAGGCAAGAACACTGAGATCTACAAAAAAGCAATAATGCTCACTTTTATCACTTCTATTCCACATTAAACATTATACTAAAATTCTGACCAGAGCAGTTAGTCAAAAGAAAGAAAGAAAAAAAAAAAGGAAGAAAAAAATCATCCGAATTGAAAAATAAAGAGTAAAATTATCTGTTCTCAGATCACATGATCTTTCATGTGAAAAATTTCCAAGACTCCACAAAACAAACAGAAAAATTGTTAGAGCTAGCACACAAATCCGTTACAGTTGAAGGATAGAAAATCAGCATAAAAAAGTCAGTTGTTTCTATACATAAGCAAGGAATTATTCAAAAAGGAAATTAAGAAAACAATTCTGTTTATAATAGCATCAAAAAGAATAAAACACTCAGAAATAAACGACAGGTTTTTTTTTTTCCTGCTGTAAGCCCCTGACCTACCTTTTCTGTGAGTATTTACTAGTTGAAGAGCATTTGCTAGTTGAAAATGCATTCCTTGACCCTTTGAGATGTAAATCTTTTCAAAAGCTTCTTGCCAGGTTCTACAATCCCAGACTAGAAATATCTTTTTCAAGGGCCTGGGAGCCACCCCTTAGACATGTAATCATGAAGGATGATAATATCCCTTTCTTTTTTATCGTTTTGAAGGTTTATTCTCAACAATTTTCAAATGTGCAACACAGTATTGTTAACTATATAGTCACCATATCGTACATTAGATCCCTATAACTTATAAAGTTTGTGTCTTTGGATAGAATGCCCCTTGTCTGCAGTCACTATGGGAGGGTAGAAATCTAATGTCTTTTAACGGGCATCTTACTCTAAGGCATAAAATTACCTGCACTGTTTCTATGAGAAAATTTAAAATTATCTGTGAGCATCTTTACCACCAGCAAAAAAGACTATAATGTCTGATGTTGCTCTTGTCATCCGAAGTAGGAAGTACATTATTTTTGTGTGTGTGTGTTCATTCGTTTTCTATTGCTGTTGTAGCAAATTACCATCAAGTTATTTGTTTAAAACAACATAAGCATATCAACTCACAGCTCTGTAGTTAGAAGTTCTAGTGGACTGACTGTTGCTGGTTACACAAGGTCAAGGTCAGGTCTTGGCTGGCCTGGACTGAAAGGGAAAATCTGCTTTCAAGATCATTCAGGTTGTTTGCAGAATTCTTGCAGCTTTTTCTGGCTGAGATCCTTGCTGGCTATTATCCAGGAGACTCTCAGTTCTTTACAACCATCTGCATTCCTGGGGGCTTTGCCCTCTCTGTCTTCAAACCTGAAGGGCGTTTTGTTTTTCTCATATTTTGAGTCTATCTAACTTCTCTTCCACCCAAGTTCTTTTGCTCCTGCTGAAGATACTTCTTTGCTTTTAAGAACCCTTGTTTTCAGTTTGGGCCTCAACATTTATTCAAGGTTAACCTTACTTTATGATCTGCTACCTAGACTAGACTGCAAAGTTTCTCTTCCCAACTAATATGATGTATTCAAGGTTCCTGGAACTAGGGAGCAGCCATCTCTCAAGGGCCCATTCTGCCATATTCATGGTTCCTGGCGCTAGGGAGCAGCCATCTCTCAGGGGCCATTCTGCCACAATGAGGATAAAATTTATCAAAACAGATGAATAAAATCTTTTCAAATGTGACTTCAGTGATGTCACGGTGATCTAAGAAATCCTGTCCTCATCATCCCTCATGTTATTTATGCAAAACACATTTCCTTTGGCAAGTATGACTTTCTAAACAATCTGATTTCATGACTCTAAAATGTTTGGTTAATGCAAAGGTAGCTTAGTGTTTTGAAAAAGTGTAGATGTATGGCAGACATACTTTTTAGGCAACGATCTTGAAATTCTGTTTTCTCCAACTAACTTTTTGATAGAAGGTAGAAGTCTCTGATAAGTACCTGGAATTGTGGTAATTCTGTATTGTATATTGATATATCTGTCAAATTTGCAAATTAAGTAAATGAAAATAGGCAAATTAAGCTTGAAATCTGAATTATTTTTGTCCTCTTTTGTCAACAGAATTATGTAGGTAGTTCTGCTCAAATATCAGGTGAACTGAAAACAATGTTTTCCATATTTAAATTGGTTGCATTATTTATGTACCTAAAGTGCTTGAAAATCAGCTAATATTTTCCTTGAAATGATAAAGATACTTCATTTTCATTCTTTCTAAATGTACTTTAGCTGCTGAGAAAATTTAGTATGCTGTGTGATATTTCTGGCCTTTTGGCAAATCAGACATTTCCTAAAAGTAATGATAATCCCTACCCAGCAGGTATTTCTAAGTGAATACAAACAAAATTAACTGTGTGCAAATGTTCATATAATTATGGCTTCACATGATGTGAGATAAGACACTCTGTTTCCCTTATTATCAGTAGGCAGATTACAGACTAATTTACTGATTTTAAAGACATAAATGACTAAGTTTTGAAGCACAAAACCCAACTCAATAAATGTTTGAACCATACTTTTACATGTTTTACAGGGAATCTTTATTTTTGTATTTTTATTTTCTTTCATGTACTAATAATAGGTCTTGAAATGTTTCCTCTATTTTTAAAATCTGTATTATCATCTATATTTTCCTAGTCTTCTAGTTATTTTAAACATAATAATAAACAGGGAATCCTTTGGTGGTCCAGTGTTTAGGACTCCAGGCTTTCATTGCCAAGAGCCCAGGTTCATTCCCTGGTCAGGGAACTAAAACCTCTCAAGTCATGTCGTGCAGCCAGGACAAAGCAATGATAATAATTTTTAAAACAAAATCAAGTATTTCTCATTAAAATATTGCACTGAATTAATACATGCTATATATATATATACACACACACATATATAATATATATTTTTCAGTATTTTCTGTTACTCGTTACTTGTAGAATAAACTTGAAAGTAAAGGCGGTTGTTAATATGATTTATTACTTCTATTTGAAAAGTGGCTGCAAAGAGTCGGACACGACTGAGCAAATGAGCACACACCCAAACTGCAAAGTCTTTCCAACACTTATCAGCTCCAAGAATAAATTAATGCTGACTATTAAGCTCCTGTAACTCCATGTCTCAAACACCACATGAGCTATAATCTATTACTCATAACTAGAGAATTCTACCATAGGGTGTTTATGAATCAAATGCTTGTATTTTATAAAATAAATGGTGGAAAAGTCCAGAAATGGTAATTCAAACATGTTAGAATCTCATTTCAGCCATTGACAAATGGCCTTAATTTTTCCTTTCCTCACTGCATATAATAAAAGTATCCTTCAGAGAACTGGGTCAAATGATGCCTCCCACATTGCTTTGGTGGGAGCAACTGCAATGGAACAACATTACTTGCAGATGTGATTTCATAGTTCTAATGTGTTCATTTCTCATTCATGTGTGCTTAGTCACATTTCCACCAAAATATAGACTTTTGGTTATCATTAAGAATATTAAGGACTAGAAGCTGGATATGTTTTATAATTATTTTTATTTATAAATAGTATTTATGTTAGTATTTATTCATTTAGTACTTATTTCTTATTTTAGATTTAGAAAAATAACCATGAAGCATGAGTAAGGCTAAAATTTTGAGTGAGAATTTTGTAAACAGACATTTTATTTAGGCATGTAGAAGCCGGCTCACTAGAGAAGACTAATGCTGGGAAAGAATGAAGGAAAAAGGAAAAGGGGGCTGCAATGGGGATGAGATGGTTAGAAAGAATCACCAACTCAATGGATATGTATTCAAGCAAACTCTGTGAGACTGCATAAGACAGGGGAGCCTGGTGTGCTGCAGTCCATCAGGTCACAAAGAGTTGGACAGGGCTTAGCAACTGAACAACACCAAGCAGAAGCCAACAATGGGCTTAAGTTAAAGATCTTATTTGGATTATCTGATTTGAATATGAAGAAGACACGCTGGTCAATGCTGTCATTTACTTGACTGCCTCTCCACAGTTCCCAGATTCACATCCACAAGTGTCACTTGGGTAAATTTGTGACATATGCCTCCATTAACAGTTTAAGAAGGGTGAGTGATTAAAGCTTTGGATTTAGCAAATCAGTACACTGAGTCATACTTTGCAGTAAATTGTGTATAATTAGCTAGTTGAAATACATCATATATGTATATATATATAATATACATTCATAACAACATAGTATACACATGCATATATTATTAACAAATAGTGTGGAACCATATTCCAATTCTTTTTCACTGACACATTCAGGTACCTCTTTGACCATATTAAAAAAAAATAAAAAAATAAACCTCCTATAAATTCTCCCTTTCATCATTTACCCATTATTCTCATTTGCACTCTTACCCTGGCTCAGAGATTATGCTGGTCCTGTGATTACTATGATTAATTAAATCTTTATCTCAAAGTTTTATTTTCTTAAGTTGTGCAGTTTTCACACCACCTACAATGTTTAGAATGTTCATTCTACAAAGCAAGAAAGATTCATGTCTATTTATCTTGATCTAACACTTTCTGTCTCTATGGTACTGAATAAACTCATATAAATGCAGGATTTTAAAGATATGAATCCACTCTTCTAAAGACTGCCTGCCAAAATGACATTTTCTTTAACTTTTTTTTTTTTTTTTTAAGGATGGATATAGGATACAAATCTCCCTGATTTCAAATGGAAAAAATAACTTTAGGTTAAATGATACCTGAAAGAGAGGTCCTTAAATTTATGGTTTCTAGACTCAAAATCCATTGAGATGTCTCTGGTGTTTCAATATATAGCAATTTCTGAGCCAAATAAAAGCATTAAGACAGATATCTATGGTATATTGGCAGTGGTGTTGGGGAGAGGGGAAGAAGATCTCACTTATTTTCCATTTAATTTCCCCCAGACCTCTAATTTAAGAAAGACTGTCAATGAAAGTGATCTCATCCTCAAATCAGTATTTGCTAACTAATGTATGTATATAGATCCCTTCAGTTCAGCTCAGCAAAACAAATTATAAGTGTGCCCAATTTGTCAGCTGGTGATGATTAGGAGAAAATATAGTGGAACTTAGCCATACCAGTTAGTCTTAGAAAATCTACTTACAGTGGGAGGTAGATATGTAGTCACATAAATATGGTGACATTATCATCACATTTTGGTGGTATTTGCAAAGTGTTACAGCAATGCATGAGGAAGTTTTATATTTCATCTTAGGAGCTGAGGATATATTAATGTTAGTTTTTGAACAATGACCACAACGTTTCTAGCTGGTTTGGCAAAGGCAATGCAGGAAATAGAAACTGTACTGTCAGAGAGCTTTACCAAAGCACAGATCTTTGTGAAAACTGTTGTGGTTTCAGACTCAGATCTGTTTGTACACCTGAACAAAGAGTTTTTAATGACAGGGATAGATCCTCTGGAGAAGGAAATGGCAACCCACTCCAGTATTCTTGCCTGGAAAATCCCATGGGTGGAGGAGTCTGGTAGTCTACAGTCCATGGGGTCTCAAAGAGTTGGACATGATTGATCGACTTTACTATATTAGGAATCTGGAATTGGAAGGTACATTATTTGGATTAGAATGATAAGGATAATGAACGCGTGAACTTGAGCAAAGTTGTGGACGAAAAAGTTAAGTATATGCATACATATGGTTCAGATGGCACAGAATCTGCCTACAATGCAGGAGACCGGGATTCAATCCCTGGGTTGGGCTACCCACTCCAGTATTCTTACCTGGAGAATTCTATGGACAGAGGAAGCTACAGTCTGTTTTATGGACAGGTGTACTATGGTCCATAGCATTGCAAAGAGTCGGACACAACTGAGCAACTAACACACACACACATATGCACAGACATATACACTTCTTTGTTATATAAGATTTCAAGATTCTTTTGATAATGGGCCACAACACACTGACGCTTGCATAGTTACAAAGCAGAAGTCTGTACTAAAAGCTCAGAAAGAGGAAAAGGCCACACAGAAAGTAGTGTCTGAGCACAGGGAAAGAGCAAACGGGGGCTATAGGCAACTGCTCACCTTTGAAGTCTACATCTTTTTTCTCCGCTATGTCCAAATTTCTGCATTTCACCTTACCCTTAGAACAGAGTACAAGCAACATTTCTGAAATTCTGGTATTAAGAAACTTAATACTGTATTTAGTTTACTTAAATTTATAGACATTGTACCCACTAAACCATATTCAGGTAACTTTATTTTTCATGGAAAATACATGTATATGTTTTACCCAAAGTTTAGAAAATTCACGCTGGCATGAAGAAGAAAATATAAATCACTGTAGAAATTATAATCCCCCAAATATATCCTATTCAAAAATTTCTCTGTATCTTTTGTTTTCTTCTATAATATAAAAATTTCTTTGTATTTAACATAATCCCATAACTCTACCCCAACTACCATAAGGTTTTATAACTTACTTTTATCATGTGATGATATAGCATGAATATCTTTTCATATCTACCCATGTTATATTTCTACATCATTTTAATAGGTACTTAATATATGAATGGGGCTTCCCTCATAGCTCACTTGGTAAAGAACCTGCAATCACTGCAGATGGTGACTACAGCCATGAAATAAAAAGACGCTTTCTTCTTGGAAGAAAAGCTATGACAAACTTAGCATACTTGAAAAAAATAAAAATAAATCAAAAGCAGAGACACTACTTTGCCGACAAAGGTCCATCTAGTCAAAGCTATGGTTTTTCCAGTAGTAATGTACGGATGTGAGAGTTGGACTAGAAAGAAAGCTAAGCACCAAAAAAATTGATGCTTTTGAATTGTGGTGTTGGAGAAGACTCTTGAGATTCCCTTGGATTGCCAGGAGGCCACATCAGTCAATCGTAAAAGAAATAAACCCTGAATATACATTGGAAGGACTGATACTGAAGCTGCAATTCCAGTATTTTGGCCACCTAATACAAAGAACTGACTCATTGGAAAAGACCTGATCCTGGGAAATATTGAAGGCAGGAGGAGAAGGGGATGACAGAAGATGAGATGGTTGGATGGCATCACCGACTCGATGGAGATGATTTTGAGCAATCTCCAGGTGTTGGTGATGGACAGGAAAGCCTGGCATGCTGCAGTCCATGGGGTCTCAAAAACTGGACACAACTGAGTGACTGAACTGAACTGATCAATTCTCCCTATCATCATTTACCCATTATTCTCATTTTTCTCATTTGCACTCTCAGATATTATGCTGATCCTGTAGATTATTATCAGATTAATTAAATCTTTATCCCAGTTTTTTCTTAAGTCATGCGGTTTTCACACCACCTACAATGTTTAGAATGTTCATTCTACAAAGCAAGAAAGATTCATGTCTATTTATCTTGATCTAACACTTTCTGTCTCTATGGTACTGAATAAACTCATAATAATGCAGGAATTTAAAGATATGATTCTCTTCAAATATGAACCCATTCTTCTAAAGACTGCCAAAATGACATTTTCTTTAGCTTTTTTTTTTCATATGGATATAGGATATAAATTTCCCTGATTTTAAATGGAAAAAAATAACTTTGGGTTAAGGGATACCTGAAAGAGGTCTTTAAATTTATGGTTTCTAGACTTAACACTTTCTAAGCCACATAAAAGTGCTAAGACAGATACCTCTAGTATATAGGCAGTGGTGTTGGGGAGAAGGGGAGAAGATCTCACTTAATTTCCATTTAATTTCCCCCAAACCTCTAATTTAAGAAAGACTGTCAATGAAAGTGATCTCATCCTCAAATCAGTATTTGCTAACTAATGTATGTACATAGATCCCTTCAGCTCAGTTCAGCAAAACAAATTATGAGTGTGCCTAATTTGTCAGATGGTGATAGTTTGGAGAAAATATAGTGGAACTTAGCCATACCAGTTAGTCTTAGAAAATCTACTTACAGAGGGAGGTCGACATGTAGTCACATAAATATGGCAACTATCATCACATTATGGTGGTATTTACAAAGTGTTGCAGTAATGCGTGAGGAAGCTTTACATTTTATCTTAGGAGCAGAGGACATATTAGTGTTCGTTTTTGAACAATGACCACAAAGTTTCTGGCTGGGTTGGCAAAGGCATTGCAGGAATTAGAAACTGTACTGTCAGAAAGCTTTACCAAGGCACAGATCTTTGTCAAAACTGGTGTGATTTCAGACTCAGAAATGTTTGTTCACCTTAACAAAGAGTTTTTAAGGACAGGCATATTAGGAATCTTGAATTGGAAGACACATTATTGGATTAGAATCATAAGGATAATGAATACTTGAACTAGAGTAGATGTGTATAGGAAAAAGTTAAGTATATGTATGTGTATACATTTATACAGGGACATACATACCTCTTTGTTTAACAAGATTTCAAGATTCTTTTGATGGTGGGACACAACACACTGATACTTGCATAGATGAAAAGCAGAAGTCTGTATTATTTACAGCTCAGAAGGAGAGAAGGCTGTCACTCAGGGCCACACAAGAAGTAATGGCTGGGCACAGGGAAAGAGCAAACTGGGGCTGTAGACGGCAGCTCACCTATGGCACACAGAATATTAGCCAGGTGTCTTGACTTCCTGGTGGGTTTCCTAATTTGAATAGGTTCATGGGCTCCATAACATAGGGGCTGTCCCCAGTTGTTTGGAACCTGACCCTGGGAAGATTAGAGTAAGTGCGTATAGTGGCCCAGAATGTTAGAACTGAATAAGAGAAGTGGTTAAACTGTGGAATTAAATTAATAGGCAGTTTGAGGAGGACCAGTCAGAATAGCATCTAAAATAAAAGTTAAATGCTAAAAAAAGTTAAATCCTAAAATGTAAAAGTTAAAATAAAAGTAGTATACTCCTTCAATGTTTACCACCTCATGTACATCTTTTTTTTTTTTTCTCCTCTATTTCCAGATTTCTGCAGTTAGCTTTTCACTTAGAACAGTGTGCAAGCAACATTTCTGAAATTCTGGTATTAAGAAACTTAAAACAGGACTTAGTTTATTTAAATTTACAGATACTATATCCATTAAATCATATTTAATAACTTTATTTTTCATAGGGCTTCCCTGAAAACTTAGTTGGGAAATAATCCTCCTGCAATGCAGGAGACCCCAGTCCGATTCCTGGAAGATCCACTGGAGAAGGAAATGGCAACCCACTCCAGTATTCTTGCCTGGAAAATTCCATGGACAGAAGAGCCTGGTGGGCTACTGTCCATAGGGTCACTAAGAGTCAGACATGGCTGAGTGACTAACACTTGCTTTTCAATTTACCATGTGATGATAAATCATGAAAATCTTTTCATATTTACCCATGTTATTTTTATACATCATTTTAATAGATGTTTAATATATGAATGGGTCATAATTTATAAAATCTTATTTTGTAAATTGCAAGAATTTTTGAATATATTTATTCACATAAATGCCTGAGTATACCTTAAAATAGTTTCTGCTTAAAAATGAACCATTGTTCTGGAATTGAGCTGTAGGAGTTGCTTGTATATTTTTGAGATTAGTTGTTTGTCCATTGTTTCATTTGCTATTATTTTCTCCCATTCTGAAGGCTGTCTTTTCACCTTGCTTATAGTTTCCTTTGTTGTGCAGAAGCTTTTAAGTTTAATTAGGCCCCATTTGTTTATTTTTGCTTTTATTTCCAATATTCTGGGGAGTGGGTCATAGAGGATCCTGCTGTGATGTATGTCGGAGAGTGTTTTGCCTATGTTCTCCTTTAGGAGTTTTGTAGTTTCTGGTGTTACATTTAGATCTTTAATCCATTTTGAGTTTATTTTTGTGTATGGTGTTAGAAAGTGTTCTAGTTTCATTCTTTTACAAGTGGTTGACCAGTTTTCCTAGCACCACTTGTTAAAGAGATTGTCTTTAATCCATTGTATATTCTTGCCTCCTTTGTCAAAGATAAGGTGTCCATATGTGCGTGGATTTATCTCTGGGCTTTCTATTTTGTTCCATTGATCTATATTTCTGTCTTTGTGACAGTACCATACTGTCTTGATGACTGTGGCTTTGTAGTAGAGCCTGAAGTCAGGCAGGTTGATTCCTCCAGTTCCACTCTTCTTTCTCAAGATAGCTTTGGCTATTCAAGGTTTTTAGTATTTCCATACAAATTGTGAAATTATTTGTTATAGCTCTGTGAAGAATACCATTGGTAGCTTGATAGGGATTGCATTGAATCTATAAATTGCTTTGGGTAGTATACTCATTTTCACTATATTGATTCTTCCAATCCATGAACATGGTATATTTCTCCATCTATTAGTGTCCTCTTTGATTTCTTTCACCAGTGTTTTATAGTTTTCTGTATATAGGTCTTTAGTTTCTTTAGGTAGATATATTCCTAAGTATTTTATTCTTTCCGTTGCAATGGTGAATGGAATTGTTTCCTTAATTTCTCTTTCTGTTTTCTCATTATTAGTGTATAGGAATGCAAGGGATTTCTGTGTGTTGATTTTATATCCTGCAACTTTCAAAATGGGCCAAAGAACTAAATAGACATTTCTCCAAAGAATCCATACAGATGGCTAACAAACACATGAAAACATGCTGAACATCACTCATTATCAGAGAAATGCAAATCAAAACCACTATGAGGTACCATTTCATGCCAGACAGAATGGCTGCGATCCAAATGTCTACAAGCAATAAATGCTGCAGAGGGTGTGCAGAAAAGGGAACCCTCTTACACTGTTGGTGGGAATGCAAACTAGTAAAGCCACTATGGAGAACAGTGTGGAGATTCCTTAAAAAACTGGAAACAGAACTGCCTTATTACCCAGCAATCCCACTGCTGGGCATACACACTGAGGAAACCAGAAGGGAAAGAGACACGTGTACACCAATGTTTATTGCAGCACTGTTTATAATAGCCAGGACATGGAAGCAACCTAGATGTCCATCAACAGATGAATGGATAAGAAAGCTGTGGTAGATATACACAATGGAGTATCACTCAGCCATTAAAAAGAATACATTTGAATCAGTTCTAACGAGGTGGATGAAACTGGAGCCTATTATACAGAGTGAAGTAAGCCAGAAAGAAAAACACCAATACAATATACTAATGCATATATATGGAATTTAGAAAGATGGTAACAATAACCCTGTATATGAGACAGCAAAAGAGGCACTGATGTATAGAACAGTCTTTTGGACTCTGTGGGAGAGGGAGAGGGTGGGATGATTTGGGAGAATGGCATTGAAATACGTATAATATCATATATGGAATGAGTCGCCAGTCCAGGTTTGATGCACGATACTGGATGCTTGGGGCTAGTGCACTGGGATGACCCAGAGGGATGGTATGGGGAGGGAGGAGGGAGGAGGGTTCAGGATGGGGAACACATGTATACCTGTGGCAGATTCATTTCGATATTTGGCAAAACCAATACAATATTGTAAAGTTTAAAAATAAAATAAAATTAAAACAAATAAAAATGAACTATTTATTTGAAGAATATGACCTATTTTAACATTTTTTGTATGTATTACCATATTTACAGGGCTTCCCCAGTGGTTTACTGGTAAAGAATTTGCCTGTAAAGTAGAAGACATAAGATAAAGTGAAGGTGAAAGTCACTTAGCCTTGTCTGACTCTTTGCAACCCCATGGACTATACAGTCCATAGAATTTTCCAGGCCAGAATGCTGGAGTGGGTAGCCTTTCCCTTCTCCAAGGGATCTTCCCAACCTAGGGAACAAACCCAAGGAACAAACCCAGGTCTCCTGCATTGCAGGTGGATTCTTTAACATCTGAGCCACAAGGGAAGCCCAAGAATACTGGAGTGGGTAGTGTATGCCTTCTCCAGCAGATCTTCCTGACCCAGGAATCAAACCAGGGTCTCCTTCATTGCAGGCCGATTCTTTACCAACTGAGCTATCAGGGAACACAGGTTAAATTCCTGGGTGGGGTAGATCCTCTGGAAGAGAACATGGCAACCCACTCTAGTATTCTTGCCTGGAGAATCCCATGGACAGAGATGCCTAGCAGGCTATAGTCTACAGTGTCACAAAGAGTCAGACATGACTACAGTGACTTAGCACACATGCATGCACCATATTTACATCCAGAATAGACACATTTGTTACAAGTTCTCCAATTTGAGAATATTTTTTTAATGTTTTCAACTGAACACATGCCAAATGTGACCTGATTTAGTTCTTTGGTTCATTGGCTACTAAATGGCACCCCACTCCAGTACTTTTGCCTGGAAAATCCCATGGATGGAGGGGCCTGGTAGGCTGTAGCCCACAGGGTCGCTAAGAGTCGGACACGACTGAGCGACTTCCCTTTCACTTTTCACTTTCATGCATCTGAGAAGGAAATGGCAACCCTCTCCAATGTTCTTGCCTGGAGAATCCCAGAGATGGGGGAGCCTGGTGGGCTGCCGTCTCTGGGGTCGCATAGAGTCGGACACCATTGAAGCGACTTAGCAGCAGTAGCAGCGACTTACTCCTTGGAAGAAAAGTTATGACCAAACTAGACAGCATATTGAAAAGCAGAGACATTACTTTGCCAACAAAGGTCCGTCTAGTCAAGGCTATGGTTTTTCCAGTGGTCATGTATGGATGTGAGAGTTGGACTGTAAAGAAAGCTGAGTGCCGAAGAATTGATGCTTTAAAACTGTGGTGTTGGAGAAGACTCTTGAGAGTCCCTTGGACTGCAAGGAGATCCAACCAGTCCCTTCTAAAGGAGATCAGTTCTTGGATTTCTTTGGAGGGAATGATGTTAAAGCTGAAACTCCAGTACTTTGGCCACCTCATGTGAAGAGTTGACTCATTGGAAAAGACTCTGATGCTGGGAGGGATTGGGGGCAGGAGGAGAAGGGGATGACAGAGGATGAGATGGCTGTATGGCATCACTGACTCGATGGATGTGAGTCTGAGTGAACTCCGGGAGTTGGTGATGGACAGGGAGGCCTGGCGTGCTGCGATTCATGGGGTTGCAAAGAGTCAGACACGACTGAGTGACTGAACTGATTGACTGACTGAACTAGGTTGAACTCTGTCTCATAATTTATTGCAGTTTTGTTTTCATTTCAGGCTATTTCTTTTCCTAATGATTAACTAATCCTTCTCAATATACCAATCAAGCAACTCATTGTACTGATTTGACATAGCTCTGTGTTTACTTGCTAATCACGTACTTGTAGTTGAATGTTTCTGAACTTAACACTTCATACTGACCTGGCTTTTTAACCATGATTTTCTATCTTACTGTTTCAAAAATTATAGCTTTTTAATAGATTTAGATATCTAGCTTTTAATCTAGGCTTTATCACCATTCTTTTTTTCATTTTGTACATTGCTGATTCCAAATAAGTATTAGCCTGGTCCTCTAGAAAGCAAAGCTTGAAATAAGGCAAATGTGATGACATTAGATTTCAGGGGTACAAACTCCCTATGAGGGTAGGGTTATAATTGTGATGAAAAGGGGGTGGTGAGAAACGGAAAGGTATGGCATGAGACAATACAATGTGTTTAACAAGAAGACTGAAAGAACCCACCAGATCTTTTGGCGGGCGTGTTTACTGAGCATTTGTGTCTCAACTGTATCTGTGGGATTTTCATTTATAAAAGTAACTGATTAATGACATAGAGGTCAAGGCCATTGAACAAGAAGCTATTACTTACATTTTATTTTCCCAAAAGAAGGGTACATGCCATACCATTCAAGTCTACATAGGAAAGAATCAAATTTGGATCAGGAGACAGAGGAGAAAGTGAAAGCACAGGACATAGCCGTAATTGTGGAAAAGGCATGACAGGATGGTGTAAACGTTTAGGACTGGCTGCTGCTGCTACCGCTAGGTCACTTCAGTCGTGTTCGACTCTGAGCAACCCCAGAGACAGCAGCCTACCAGGCTCCTCTGTTCATGGGATTTTCCAGGCAAGAGTACTGGAGTGGGTTGCCAGTTCTGTGGGCTCTAGCGTTTAGGGTCTGGCTTCTAGTTGACTTGTATGTGACCCCCAGTTAATTCAGGTAAACAGAAATATGGCTTGATGTATAAAAGATACAAAGATAAAAGTGGTATATGGGTTTCCCTGGTGGTTCAGATGGTAAAGAATCTGCCTGCAATGCAGGAGATATAGCCAGCTGTATATCCTCTATGTGTCAAAACATTATGTTGTTCTACATTTACAAAGTCATGTCCTACTCTTTGTGACAGTTTCAATCCCTGGGTCAGGAAGATTCCCTGGATAAGGAAATGGAAACCCACTTCAGTATTCTTACCTGGAGAAGCCAATGAACAGAGGAGCCTCATAGGCTACAGTCCATGGGGTTTCAGACTGGGACACAACAGAGCCACTTTCACTTTCAAAGATGGTGTATAAAGATATGAATTCAGAATCAGCTGGTTTGTATAAGGTGAACTCACTGAAAAGCTAGCATTGTAACAATTAATAAAGACAACAATTATAACAGAGTCAGAAGTCAGAATGCTCTTGTATCCTACAACAATAATAGAGCCTAACAGAAGAATGACTTTCTCCTTTTGCCTGACAAGAAGGTAGCCAGTGAGAGACTGTCACGACGCAGCCAATGAAAGTCATTACACTTCAAAGTGCAATCACACTAGGAGACTCTTTTTTTACTCTACCCAGCTTCCTTTTCCTCTCTGGGGGGAAAAAAAAAGTTATTTTTGCTTTGTTGTGCAGGGCTTGCATGTTGCTTGCCATAGTTGCAGATCTCCACTTGCATTTCTTTGCTAATTCTAAATAAGCCCAATTTTGCTTTAGGAATAACTGCCAGTCTGTTTTTCTAAGGTCTGCACTATCTCACAAAATTAGCTAAGCTGGAAAGAGCAAACTTTCCTTAGACAGCTATATGTCTCCTATGTGTCAAAACATTGTGCTATTGTTATACATTCACAAAGTCATGGCCAGCTCTTTGTGACTCTATGGACTGCAGCATTCCAGGCTCCTTTGTCCTTCAAAATCTCCTGGAGTTGACTGGGATTCATGTGTTTCCCTGGTGGCCCAGACTCATATGAATTGAGTCAATGATGCTACCTAACCATCTCATTCTCTGCTGCTCCCTTTTGCCTTCAGTCTTCCCCAGAATCAGGGTCTTTTCAAAAGAGTGAGCTTTTTGCATCAGATGGCCATACTACTGGAGCTTCAGCTTCAGGATCAATCCTGTGAATGAATATTCAGGGTTGGTTTACTTTGTAACTAACTGGTTTGATCATCTTGCTGTCCAAGGGACTCTCAAGAGTGTTTTCCAACACTACAATTCAAAAACATCAGTTTTTCAGCATTCAGCCATCTTTAGGCTGAATGAATTCTCACGTTCATGCATGACTACTGGAAAAAAGCATGGCTTTGACTGTAGGGACCTTTGTTGGCAAAGTCATGTCTCTGCTTTTTAATATGCAGTCTAGGTTTGTCATAGCATTCCTCCCAAGGAGCAAGCATCTTGCAATTTCATAGCTGCAGTCACCATTTGCAGTGGTTTTGGAGCCCAAGCAAAGAAAATTCGTCACTGCTTCCACTTTTCTCCCTTCTATTTGTATGAAGTGATGGGACTGGATGCCATGATCTTAGCTTTTGAATGTTGAATTTTTAGCCAGCTTTTTCACTCTCCTCTTTTACTCTCATCAAGGGGTCTTTAGTTCCTCTTCATTTTCTGCCTTTAGAGTGCTATCATCTGCATATCTGAGGTTATGGATATTCTGCTGGCAATCTTGATTCCAACTTGGGATTCATCCAGCCTGGCATTTTGCATGATGTACTCTGCATATAAGTTAAATAAGCAAGGTGACAATATACAGCCTTTTCATACCCCATTCCCTATTTTGAACCAGTCAATTGTTCCAAGTAAGGTCCGAACTCTTGCTTCTTGACTCACGTACAGGTTTCTCAAGAGGCAGGTAAGGTGGTCTGGTGTTCTTATCTCTTTAATAATTTTCACAGTTTGTTGTGATCCACACAGTCAAAGGCTTTAGCATAGTCAATGAAGCAGAAGTAGAGTTTTTTTTTCTGGAATTCCCTTGCTTTCTCTATGATCCATTGAATGTTGGCAGATTGACCTCTGGTTCCTCTGCCTTTTCTAAACCCAGCTTGTACATCTAGAAGTTCTAGGTTCACATATTTCTGAGGTCTACCTTGAAGGATTTTGAGCATTATATAAGTGTATATATATATATATATATATATATACATACACATATATAGTCAAATTATATTATATATTACATATATCTATAATGGTAAAACATTATAGAATATAAAATCACAATTAACACAATGTAGTCATTCTTTCTAGAGTCTGGAAAACAAAATTACACATCAAAGAAATCTTAGGGTACTTATCTTTCCAGTTTCTCTGTTATATGTTGAACTTTGCACTTCCAAAAATGTTGAAGTTCTAACCCTTCATTTCAGTTGCTCAGTCGTGTCTGACTCTTTGCAGCCCCATGCACTGCACCATGCCAGGCTTCCCTGTCCATCACCAACTCCCAGAGCTTGCTCAACATCATGTCCATCCAGTCGGCAATAACATCCAACCATCTCACCCACTGTCATCTCCTTCTCTTCCTGCCTTCAATCTTTCCCAGCATCAGGGTCTTTTACAATGAGTCAGTTCTTTGCATCAGGTGGCCAAAGTATTGGAGTTACAGCTTCAGCATCAGTTCTTCCATGAATATTCAGGGATGATTTCCTTTAGGATTCAATGGTTTGATTTCCTTGCTGTCCAAGGAACTCTCAAGAATCTTCTCCAGCACAACAATTTGAAAGCATCAGTTCTTCAGCACTCAGACTTCTTGGCAGTCCAATGCTCACATCCGTACATGACTACTGGAAAAATCATAGCTTTGACCATATGGACCTTTGTCTGCAAAGTGAGGTCTCTGCTTTTAAATACATTGTCTAGATTTATCATAGCTGTTCTTCCAAGAAGCAAGTGTCTTTTAATTTCATAGCTGCAGTCACCCTCCACAGTGATTTTGGAGCCCAAGAAAAGAAAATCTGTCACTGGTTCCACTTTTCCCCCTTCTTTTTCCATGAAGCGATGGGACTGGATACAATGATGTTAGTTTTCTGAATGCTGAGTTTTAAGCCAGCTTTTTCACTGTCCTCTTTCACCCTCATCAAGAGGCTTTCTTGTTATTCTTTCTGCTATTAGAGTGGTATCATTTGCATATCTTAGGTTTTTGCCTATTTCTCCATGTTACAATTTCAAATTAGGTCACAAATTCACTCCCAAACATCTCATGCTGAAGCTGAAGCTCCAATAGTTTGTGTAACAAATGCACAGTGCCAGCTCATTGGATTGACCCTGATCCTGGGAAAGATTGAGGACAGGAGGAGAATGGTGCAGCAGAGGATAAGAGGTTTGAAAAACATCACCGGCAACCCACTCCAGTGTTCTTGCCTAGAGAATCCTGTGGATGGAGGAGCCTGGTGGGCTGCTGTCCATAGGGTCACACAGAGTCGGAAATGACTGAAGCGACTTAGCATGCATGCATGCATTGGAGAAAGAAATAGCAACTCACTCCAGTATTCTTACCTAGAGAATCCCAGGGACAGAGGAGCCTGGTGGGCTGCCATCTATGGGATTGCACACAGTCGGACACTACTGAAGCAACTTAGCAGCAGCAGCAGCACTGACTCGATGGTCATGAGTTTGAGCAATCTCCAGGAGACAGTGAAGGACAAGGAAGTCTCACACACTGCAGTCCATGGAGTGGAAAAGAATCAGACAGGACTCTTGAGGACACTGCATATCTGAATTTAAATAGCTTAAGTAACACAGTTTGTTTGGTATGTAATTATGATCACCTGACTTACTCTTTCAAATGGGTAATTCCTCTGAATGAGAGAAATAAGCTGTTGAAAACTCAAAACAGCATACATGGAGAATTTCCAAGAAGATTATTTTTATGTAAATTTATGTGATTAAGATCATTCATATTTCTGTTTCTAGCTACGGCTCTCCTCTGCTTAGTTGACATCACTGAAGTTAGGATGATCAAATAAGCACATATATTCGATTAAAATAGATTCTTATATTTAGTGTCAATATTTCAGTTCCTGTCTAATATTGACAAACCCACAAACTAGAAAATCTTTAGTTATATAAAATACCATTAATAATCGAGAGTATATTATGTAACTCAAATGAAGATTATACATATTTCAAATTTGTATTTCCGTGTTGTATTACCAATGGTTCATGTTATTGAATCCATTTATGATATTTATGTTTGGCTCATCATTAACATAAAATTGAGCCTAAGGAAAATAACAAGAACAGTCAATCTAAATGTGAAAATACAGCTTAACCTTTCCTTTATAATTGAAGATCTGTCAAAACCAATTGTGTATCTAACAAACATCTATCTATACTTAAATAACTATTTTAATAAAATAAATCTAGGAATTTCCTACAATGGAGATATAGTATAAATTTAGACAGTGGAAACTATTAATTTAGGACCCATGGCCATCTTGAAAATAAAATTTAATGTGTATTATTATTTATCAGCTATTTAAAAACATTTACTTTTTGTGTGATGATAATTTCCTGGTAGCAGTAGGAGGTGGGGCTGGGACAAGAAAAAAATCTTATTTTTTCCTCTGTTTTACTCTTTCTTCCATTTGGATTTGTACCTGCCAAAAGAGAAAAGCAATTCATACTCCATTCATTGCCTTCTATTGTTTGGAGGAGTAATGTTGGCAAAATCTTAAGAGGGTAATGTTAACAAACTTTTCTCAAAGTACACAATAATCTCAATTTTTTGCTAGTAGTTTTTTGTCTCTTTGTTTTTAGTTTTTCCCTGCCTCTTCTCAAAGGGTTCATTCTGGAGAAATATAAGATTGCTATGATCCCACAGAAATTTCCAACACAGTACACTACAGGAAGAGTTCTTTCTTTATTCTATAAATGGTTTCGAGAGAAGTCTGGTCAAATACAAAAGTATAACAGATTTATTATCATACCACTGTATGTTTATATAGGCAAAATGAACCTCAGCTTATTGTTACCTTTTATATCCAGGGGCTTATTCAATGTTTTTGTCAGTTATTAAATATTGCATGAATAATACATGGAGATAATCTCAAAATGACAATAACAATTTTATGAGATTTAAAAGACCAATTTACCATCCTCTTCCATTTAGCATGCTCTTTCCATAAATGGGGCCTCTCTGGTGGCTCAGACAGTAATCTGTCTGAAATGCAGGAGACCCAGGTTCGATCCCTGGGTTGAGAAGATCCCCTGGAGAAGAGAAGAACTACTTGCTCCAGTATTCTTGCCTGAGGAATTCCATGGACAGAGGCGACATAAATAAAGCACTACCAACAGCTGGTACAGATCATTGGTTCTCAACTCGGGATGGTTCTTGCCCTGAGGTGCCTTTGTAGACATTTTTGAGACCCACAGTTGGAGGGCATGGAGGCTGCTACTTATTTCTTTTGTGCTGAAGCCAGAGATAATGTTCAACATCCAATAAGGCAAAGGACAGCCTCAAAACAAGGTGCTGGTTCCAACTCTGCCACTAGTCTTTCATTATTCCCCCCTGGATTAAATTTATACATATGGACATGCATGCTTTGTTTATGGCTATTTGTCCAGACTTAAGAAAGTATCAGGAATATAGTAGGTATATTATACATATATGTATTATGTCTGTGTAAATGCTTGCTCGGTCATTAAGATTAGAAGATTTAATACATTATTTGCCTATTAAAGCCACCTTAAAAATGTCTCTTTGGAAAAAAAGTTAGGAACATCTCAATTTTATAAAACACTTAGCTTTTTAGTAGTTCACTGTAGCATAAACTTCAAATAGGTGTTTTAATCTTTTTAAATAAAACTACCCAACTTTTCTATGATTGCTGGATTTCCGTTTGTCACTTCTAAGATTTGTCAAATCTTTGAGTCATGTTAGATTGCTTCTGAACTTTCAATCTTTCCAGTATTGTTTTAATCTATGATCAGCATTCCCGAACTTCACAGTACTCATCAATAACTCTCTCCACCTCAAGAACTTGTGAGGGAGATGACAGACATATCATGAAAATATCATATGTAGAGAACAAAGTTATGATACATGGTGAGTCAATGAATAAAAATGAAAAAGTAGAGAATTATTTTCAGATCTGATGGATGATCTGGTTATATCACATGTGCTTTCTAATAACAAACTAATAAAGCTTACTCTAAGAAATGTACAACTACAAAATTCTCTTTTTTTTATTCTAACAATTTTAGCTGCAATACTGTAACTAACTGTTATAATATTCAGTTGAAAGCTAACTTCCTTTTTCACACTGGAACCTTGTTTCTTTTCAATGTAGATAGTTATAATTATTTCTTTTCCTTCACATTAATAGTCTATTGCAATATTACTGAATTTGACAGATGAAAAATCATCTTTTTTAATTAATGGACTTTTCACACAAAAAATAAGGATTTTTGATTAAATATAATAATTTAATACATTTTTAGTTTGCTCTATACCAGAAATCTCTCATCGCCTGCATGTGTGAAAAGTAAAGGAAAAAAAAAAAAAGGAAAGGCAAAAAACAGAAGGAAAAACAAACAAGAAAGAAGAAAGACGAGAAAGAATAAAAGGGAGAGTCAATAGGGGAAATATATATATAGATATATAGATATATATAATTTAATGAGAAATAGGCTACAAGAAGGACTTTTTAAAAAAATATCAACACTGGTAATATTTTCAGATGGATAAGAGTGACATTATCTCTTGAAATGTGCATTTTTTTTTTCAATTCAAAGACTAGTAGCACTTCAGCACTTTTCACTATTGTCCAAAAAAAATGCTTAAATACAGCGGTTTCTTTCTTGCTGAATCACAGCTTTCCATGTGTGTCACTAAATCCATTTTATAGCAATTCGATGGCCTAGTAGTTTCTACTCCAGTGCTCTTGCCTGGAGAATCCCGGGGACGGCGGGGCCTGATGGGCTGCCGTCTATGGGGTCGCACAGAGTGGGACACGACTGACGTGACTTAGCAGCAGCAGCAGCGGTAGTTTCTCCTGGTGGTTACTGACCAGTAGGTGTGCAGTGGAGGTAGACCATGCATAAAGGTTTACCAGTCTGTCATGAAAGGAGAAAAATGAGGACAGAAACAATCCTTTTCTATAAAAATAGATATTTAATTTGAAAGCAATGACCTTTAACTGATTTTACAGATTAGCTATTCTATAATATTAAAATGCCCTGTAAATTGTTGATATGTTGTAGTTTTGCTGTCCTTACGGATTAAAGAAATATATTGCAAACCTAAATTGATGTTTTATAATTTTTTTGAAAAATTATGGTTTGTGATATTCAATAGTATGTCAGGTAAAGGTGTGCATTAGTAAAATATGCCAGGGACACTATATTGCACCCCTTTTTTGTCTCAGTTACATACCATTTGTGAATATTATTGCATTTGAATACTTTTATTCAGCTATTGCAGTTTTAAAGATATTACCTGATTTTTGTGCTTATTTTTAATATGAATGAAAACAAAAGGGAAATTGGAAACTGTTATAATTTTATTCTACTCATTAATGCATGTTCACAATATAATTAGTATTCTGAGCATTATTCATAAACTAGATGGCTGATATATTATGAACTCAGAGTTGTGTTGATGAGAAGAAAGGCAATTTTATAAATAATAGTACTCAGTAATATATACAGAAGGTAAAAATTTTCCAAAAGTATTCAAAAATATTACTTGGATTTCTCTAAGACATTTATTTCCTACATTACTGTTAATACTCTAATTACTTGCTTTACATTTCTATAGATTTTCTAATCTATATTTAAAATACCTCTACCTTCAGATTTCAAAAAGAACTAAAAATTGATATTCTCTTCTTTTATACACATGAACAGCCCACTCCAATATTGTGGCCTGGAGAATTCCGTGGAATACATAGTCCATAGGGTCGCAAAGAGTCGGACACAACTGAGCGACTTTCACTGTCACACACATGAACCAAAGACAGCTTTTGTGTATCACTTGCTAGATTGTTTATTTCTTTACTGCAGGCTAAGACTCATTTGCTCAAGAGCTGACTTGTGCAAAACTAAATTTTTTCATGTGCAATTATTTTCAAAGCAATCAAAAAAAAAAAGCAGATTTTTATCCATTTAGAGCTTGCCTAAATATCCCATTCATATCTCATGAAATCCCATCCAGTATCTGCAGGCTATTCATAGGTTAGAGCCTAATTTGGAGTGGCCTTTTTAAGCTCTCCGACCGAAAGACAACCTGACATTATGCTGAGCGCATCACCTATACTCATAAGCCCACTCTCAGGTCCCCTCTTTCCCAGAGTTCTCTTACTGTCTTTCCCTTCTGTGTGGTGGCCCCCTACTATCAGCCAAGCCTACCACTCATAATCTCCTGCTGTGAAGAATTTCTCGCACCATGAAAACCTGTCCAAATCTTTCCAGAAAAGCTTTATGTCTGATAATGCCTCTCCAGCTCATCTTTTTCCCTTGATCAACCCTCAAATTCCCTGAACTAAAACCTCCTACATTTTAATAACTGTGTGTGAGGAAAATGAAATCGCTTTGTAAAACATGAGGAAGTAAAACATAAAGAGTAAACACATGAGCTTTGCAACAAAGTAGACCTTTTATTAGATTTAAAAATCTCTTGGTCTTGTTTGACACAGATTTACAAAAAATGGGAGCGGGCAATAAAATAATGAGTTAATTGGAGCCTTGTGAAAGCTAAATGAATCTAAATTGTATAGTATATTTAATTATGTATAAAGATAATATGTATATATATTCATGTATTGGGCTTCTCTGTTAGCTCAGTTGGTAAAGTATCCACCTGCAATGCTGGAGACCCCGGTTCGATTCCTGGGTTGGGAAGATCCCCTGGAAAAGGGATAGGCTACCCACTGGAGTATTCTTGGGCTTCCCTTGTGGCTCAGCTGGTAAAGAAACCGCCTGCAATGCAGGAGACCTAGGTACGATGGCTGGGTTGGGAAGAACACCCGGAGAAGGGAAAGGCTATTCACTCCAGTATTCTGGCCTAGAGAATTCCATGGACTGTATAGCCCATGGGGTCGCAAAGAGTCGGACACAACTGAGCGACTTTCACTTTCATTCATGTATTGGGGTATGAAGACTGTGTGTGTTTATAATTACATATGGAGACAACAAACTTATGCGTATATTTATGTATGAAGATATATGGCACAATACTCATTCCCAAATGTGCGATTTAATTTGATTTCATCTCCACCCCAACTCTGAGTCTTACACATTCAACTTTTTATCTCACATTTCCATCCCAATCTAATAGTTCCCATCTAATTTCAAACTTGAAATATCCAAAATTGAACTCCTGGTTTCCATTCTTACTCAGACAGCTTTTTCTGTTACCTTTAAGGTTTCTGAAAATTATAATTTGCTTAAGCTAAAACATTAATGTTATTCTTGACCTCTCTCTCACAACATACTTTGAAACCATTAGTCAATCTTGCTAATATTATCTTCAAAAAATAATGAGAATTATCTTCTTCTAAATGTATAATATCCTTCTAACATCAGTTTTCACATGGTTTTAGTAGGTAAATTGTTTCCTACGGTTAAAGTAGTAAATTATCACATTTAGTAACTTTAAATAACACCTGTGTTACAGTTCTGGGGATCAGAAGTCTGAAGTGGATTCCACTTGACTGGAACCAAGATGTTGGCAGGGTCATGATTTCTTTGGAGGCCTGTAGGAGGGAAGTCTATTTCCTTGTCTTTTCTGTTTTTTATAGCCACCTGCATTCCGTGGTTCATGGCACCTTTTATCATCCTCAAAGAACATCGTTCCAACATGTTTTAATTGTCAATTATCCTCTTCTTGACTTGAATATCATGATGCCTCTTCATTACAAGGACCCTTGGGATTTTATTTGTCCCACCCAAATAATCTATAATCATTTTTATCTCAACATCTTTAACTTCATTACATCTGTAAAGCCTTTTTTGTCACATAGAGTAATATTCACAGGTTTCATGCATTAGGACATGAATATTTTGGGGGGTATTATTCAGCTCACAAAACATTAACTTTTGTAATAGCCCTCCAATATTCTTTCTGCTTCTCCCCCTGTACCCTGGGCTCTACATTGCAGTGAATGAAAGTGAAGCTTTTTAAAAATACTTTTGTATTTGGCTGTGTTGGGTCTTATATGAGGCATGCAGGAAATTTGTTGTGTCATGCCAGATCTTTTGTTGCAGCGTATAGACTCTCTAGTTGTGGCTTGTGGGCTCAGTTGCTGCAGCTCACTGATGTAGTTGTTCCCTGGTATGTGGACTCTTAGTTCCTTGGCAAAGGATTGAACCCTTCTCTCTTACATTGCAAGGCAGATTCTTAACCACTGGATCACTAGGGAAGTTCCAAAAGTGATGCTTATAACATACAAATGATGCTATTTTACTGTTTTCAAAACCCACCAATTGCTTCTCATCCAAAATAAGCTAAAGTTCTTACCATGGCTGAGGCCATGAACAGTGGCTCTTAATCATCTCCCAGTGGCCCCAGTCCCCAACATTCTATTTCTAACTCCACTCCAGTCACACTCTTGTCTTCTCCAAACTTGAGACACTTCCTGTTTTCTCTTCCAAAAATTCTTTTCCAGATTGATGCATGATTATTTCCCCCACTTCCTTCAGTTGAGTGTCTGCTCAATTGCTACTGTTATAAAGAAGACTTTGATTACTGCTCTAAATAAAATAGAAAGGCATTTGCACCTTCAGAACTCCTTTGATGACCTTCCCATCATTGACTGAACTCCATAGGACTTATTACCAGTTAAAATAAGTCTAATGTTATTTGTTGTTATTGTTTATTTTACATGTGTTTACTGTCAGCCTTTCCAAAATCTTCTATCATAGGAAAAACATTGCAGATATTGTCCACCTCTGTATTCCAAGCTCTTAGAACAGGCTGGACATGAGAAAGATATTTAATATATACTTCTGGAATGACTGAAATATCATTTATTCCATTCTTACTCTCTAGAGTTTAAATACTTGAATGTAATACCAGTGGCACAATTTATCTCAGACTCAATATAGCAAGTATACATGAATTATTGAGGTAATGACATATCACTCTAATAATATTTGATAACCAAATTTTGTGGCAATTGTTTTAGTTTCCTTGGGTTGTCCAAACAAAAGGCCACAATTTGGTGGCTTAAAACAGTGGAAATATATTATCTCAAGTTTCTGAAGGCTGTAAGCACACATTCAAGGAGCATCATGCTTCCTTTCACAGTTGCAGAGGGATAGGTTGTTGCCTTTTTCTAGCTTCTGAGAGTAGCTCTCATCCTCTGGTTTCTTTGTTTTGCTTACAATGACCCTTGCTTACAATGACCCAATACCAAATTAGATCACATTCTGAGGTTAGAAAAGTTAAGGCTATAACATCTTTTTCAGTTCAGTTCAGTCGCTCAGTCCTGCCTGACACTTTGGGACCCCATGGACTGCACCACACCAGGCTTCCCTGTCCATCACTAACTCCTGTAGTTTACTCAGACTCATGTCCATTGGGTCAGTGATGCCATCCAACCATATCATCTTAGGTCATTCCCTTCTCCTCCCACTTTCAATCTTTCCCAGCATCAGGGTCTTTCCCCATGAGTCAGCTCTTCGCATCAGGTGGCCAAAGTTTTGGAGTTTCAGCTTCAGCATCAGTCCTTCCAATGAATATTCAGGACTGATTTCCTTTAGGATGGACTGGTTGGATCTCCTTGCAGTCCAAGATACTCTCAAGAATCTTCTCCAACACCACAGTTCAAAAGCATTAGTTCTTTGGTGCTCAGCTTTCTTTATAGTTCAACTCTCATATCCACACATGACCACTGGAAAAAGCTTAGCTTTGACTAGACAGACATTTGTTAGGAAAATAATGTCTGAGCTTTTTAATATACTGTCTAGTTTGGTCATAGCTTTTCTTCCAAGGAGCAAGTGTCTTTTAATTTCAAGGCTGCAGTCACCATCAGCAGTGATTTTGGAGCCGCCCAAATAAAGTCTCACACTATTTCCATTGTTTCCTCATCTATTTGCCATGAAGTGATGGGACCAGATGCCATGATCTTAGTTTTCTGAATGTTAAGCTTTAAGCCAACTTTTTCACTCTCCTCTTTCACTTTAATCAAGCTCTTTAGTTCTTCTTTGCTTTCTGCCATAAGGGTGGTGTCATCTGCATATCTGAGGTTACTAATATTTCTCCTGGCAATCATGATTCCAGCTCGTGCTTCAACTAGCCTGGCATTTCATGCGATGCATTCTTTATATAAGTTAAATAAGCAGGGTGACAATATACAGCCTTGACATACCCCTTTCTGGATTTGGAACCAGTCTGTTGTTCCACGTAGAGTTCTAACTGTTGCTTCTTGATCTGAATACAGATTTCTCAGGAGGCAGGTCAGGTAGTCTGGTATTCACATTTCTTTAATCAAATCCCTTACAATTATACAGTGGAAGTGACAAATACATTCAAGGGATTAGATCTGATAGACAAAGTGCCTGAAGAACTATGGACAGAGGTTCCTATCATTGTACAGGAGGCAGTAATAAAGACCATCTCCAAGAAAAAGAAATACAAAAAGGCAAAATGGTTGTCTGAGGAGTCCTTACAAATAACTGAGAAAAGTGAAACACAAATGAGAAAAGGAAAGATATACCCATTTGAATGGAGAGTTCCTAAGAATAGCGTGGAGAGATAAGAAAGCCTTTCTCAGTGATCAGTGCAAAGAAATGGAGGAAAACAGTAGAAAGGGAAAGACTAGAGATCTCTTCATGAAAATTAGAGATACCAAGGGAGCATTTTATGCAAAGATGGGCACAATAAAGGACAGAAATAGTATGGACCTAACAGGAGCAGAGGATATTAAGAAAACATGGCAGGAATACAGAACTACACAAAAAATGTCTTCATGACCCAGATAATCACAATGATGTGATCACTCACCTAGAGCCAGACATCCTGGAATGTGAAATCAAGTGGGCCTTAGGAAGCATCACTATGAACAAAGCTAGTGGAAGTGATGGAATTCCAGTTCAACTATTTCAAATCCTAAAAGATGATGCTGTGAAAATGCTTCACTCAACAGGCCAGCAAATTTGGAAAACTCAGCAGTGGCCACAGGACTGGAAAAGGTCAGTTTTCATTCCATTCCCAAAGAAAGGCAATGCCAAAGAATGTTCAAACTACTGCACAATTGCACTCATCTCACATGCTAGCAAAGTAATGCTCAAAATTCTCCAAGCCAGGCTTCAACAGTATGTGAACCATGAACTTCTATATGTCAAGCTGTATTTAGAAAAGGCAGAGGAACCAGAGATCAAATTACCAACATCTGTTGGATCATCGAAAAAGTGAGAGAGTTCCAGAAAAGCATCTACTTCAGCTTTATTGACTATGCCAAAGTCTTTGTGTGGATCACATCAGCATATCTTTTGCAGGGACATAATTTAATGTATAACATTGATTCTCAAAGGTATGAGCCTTTATTTAATATATATTAATGCGTTATGTATTTTTATCTATTAGCAATTAAGCAATTTCTCTTTAGCTTTCATCCAAATTTAGAAAGAGATCCTGAATAGGGTTCCAGTCATTTAAATTATTACATATGTTAATATTATCATCAAGTTATCCATGATGAAATAAATTTCATACTCATGATTACCTTATTTATGTATGTATATTCACTTTTGCTAAAACCTGCCACATCTTTTAAATTTTTATGTTAATAGTAATTCCACGGAATAAAATACCTGTTTTAACAAATGAGGATGAGGCACTTAGAAATCATAGACTTGCAGGTGTATGATGTATTTTGATCATTTGGACTATGGTCCATAGGGTTTCAGGGCTGGACACCACTAAGGGGACGTAACATGCATGCGGAGAAGGCAATGGCACCCCACTCCAGTACTCGTGCCTGGAAAATCCCATGGATGGAGAAGCCTGGTAGGCTGCAGTGCATGGGGTCGCTAAGGGTCAGACACGACTGAGCGACTTCACTTTCACTTTTCACTTTCATGCATTGGAGAAGGAAATGGCAACCCACTCCAGTGTTCTTGCCTGGAGAATTTCAGGGACAGGGAGCCTGCTGGGCTGTCATCTATGGGGTCGCACAGAGTCAGACATGACTGAAGCAACTTCGCAGCAATAGCAGCAGCAACATGCATGCACTCATGATATATTTTTATAGATAAATTTCAATCATAGAGATGTTCTTGGGGAATATATTTATTATTTCACTGCATGCTAACTGTGATAACTTGGCTGAGGAGAAATATTATTAATAAAAATATTTTTTTCTTTATGTTTACATAAGCAAGAATCAACTGGGTTCTTTACCAAAGCTCTTGGTTTTGTTTGTGACAGATGTCACAACCACCAGTATATTTTGTTTTGTTTAATTTAATTTTATTTTTTAATTTTACAATATTGTATTGGTTTTGCCATATATCAACATGAATCCGCCACAAGTATACACGTGTTCCCCATCCTGAACCCTCCTCCCTCCCCATACCATCCCTCTGGGTCATCCCAGTGCACCAGCCCCAAGCATCAGTATATTTTAAAATCAGTTTCTTATTGCCTAATATTTGTGTATAGATTTTGTTGGAAAAAAAGTGGGAAAGTTCAGTCATGATCCTTGTGACTAAAATGATTGCAATTCAAACCACTAGTATAAAATATTATTATAAATAATAAAGCTAATTATTTTGTTCAACCTACAACAGATTTTTCATATGCCAAAATAAAGTTGTACACATCAGAAAAACTCAACAAAATATAACTTTGCAACAATAGTATGCTGCCTCTAGAATTATAGATTCATGAATCCTTTCTACTTCTCTACCTCCGAGACAGGTTGCCTCTTGTCCTTGTCATCTGTAGTAAAACCAGGCTCTTTATTCCTAAGCAGTTCTCGTGATTGACCTGTTGACCAAATGATCATAATATTATTAATTTCTTTGTGGGGTAGCAGGGGTCATGAGTCCTTAAAAATGTATGTGTTATAAAACTGTGCTTCATATTTATTCACTAATGAATTAGAAGAAGTTTTAGGAAGCTTATTTATTAGGTTTCCAAAGTTATAAAACGGAAAGTTTATAAATATTCTGTAAAATGGAATCTGCATCTTAAAATATCTGAATAGATTAGAATGAGGAGATGCATTTTAACAAGATAAAATAAGTTTACATTCAAGGTAGTAAATCTTGTTCTGGGAATTAAAATCCTAAAGGAGTAATTGTATATGGATTTGTGAGAAGATAAGATATGTTAGTGAACCAATCTTATGAATTGTATTACTGTTATATAAAATGATATACTTGCGATCAGTGTGTTCAAGTATATGCTGGAAAAGCATTTAGTGAGTGGTAAAACCTAGGAAATTTCAAGACCTTTTGCTCTAAACACACACCCTGCAGGTGTATTAGCCATCTAATTTTAGGACTATAATAGTTTGTTTAAGGCAGTAATAATAATATTATATTCTGTGATTATAACATTTAGTTAAGTTGAATGAATGATAACATTCATACATTCATACAGGAGAAAGAAAGATAATTGGAAATAAATGTAGTAAGTACCCACACTACATGTGAAGAAGTGTAGTGTTACTCGAAGATAGAATCAGAATAGTTAAAAATGTATGTATTGGAAACTTTAGTCAACCATAAAATATTAAGAGTTATTGCTATACAAAGGGAACAGACAAAATGGGATCATATAAAATGCTCACTTAATCTAATGAAGCTACAGAGGGAACAAAGACTTAATTCAATGAATTTAAAAATAATTATAGATATGACATATATTGAAGCAATCATATTAATGATTGCTTAAACATAAATGAGGAGAAAGTGATGGCACCCCACTCCAGTACTCATGCCTGGAAAATCCAATGGATGGCAGAGCCTGGTAGGCTGCAGTCCATGGGGTCGCTAAGAGTCGGACACGACTGAGCGACTTCACTTTCACTTTTCACTTTCATGCATTGGAGAAGGAAATGGCAACCCCCTCCAGTGTTCTTGCCCGGAGAATCCCAGGGACGGGAGAGCCTGGTGGGCTGCCGTCTATGGGGTCGCACAGAGTCAGACACGAGTGAAGTGACTTAGCAGCAGCAACAGCAAACATAAATGACCTAAATATATCATCAGTTAAAAGACAGAACTTAAAAGAGTAGAAAGGGAACAAGATAGGTTGTCTGAAGAGTCCCTCCTTTGAATATAACGACAAAGACAGTTAAAAGAATTGGAGAAGTATACCAGAGTAATACCAATCAAAAGAAAATTGGGGGGGGGGGCAGAAAATTGTAGTTGCTACATTAAGATTAAATATATTCTAGAATAAGAAAATAGTATTAGGGAAATCAAAGGATATTTCATAACAATAAAGGGATCAGTTCTCCAAGAAGCAATAACAATTGTTAATGTGTTTGCACCTAAATGAGGCTTCCCTGGTGGCTCAGATGGTAACAAATTTGCCTGCAATGTGGGAGACCTGGGTTCGATCCCGGGTTGGGAAGATCCCCTGGAGGAGGGTATGGCAACCCACTCTAGTATTCTTGCCTGGATAATCCCCATGGACAGAGGAGCCTGGCGGGCTGCCGTCCATGGGGACACAAAGAGTTGGACATGACTAAGCTAGTAAGCACACATACATCTAACTACAGAAGATCAAAATATATGAAGCAAAAATATATAGAACTACAAAAAGAAACAGACAAGTCCACTATTATAGATGGGCAATTCAACATATTTCTATATATTAGAATATATATGTTTCATACCTTTAAGCAGAAATGTACCATATATCGACTGGATCAAATTGACATTTATAGAATATTTCATCAAACAACAGCTAAATAATGTTCTTCTCAAGCAAACATGAAGCACTCACTAAGGCTACACTTTGGGGCCATAAAATGTGCCTTAGCAAATTTACAAGACTAGAAATAATGCAAAGTGTTTTCTCAGAAAGGAATTAAACAAGGGATTAGTAACATAAAGATAGTGGGAGAATATCCAAATAGTTAGTGACATAAAATATTCTTTTAAATAATACAGATGCAAAGGAGAAGTTTTAAAACATTAAAACAAAAATTTTCTAGCTAAAGTAAAGTAAAAATTTATTGCTACAAAATGTGTGGGATTCAGTGAAATAGGTATTCACAGGAAAATTTATAGTATTACAAAAAGTATTAGAAAAGAAAAAAGGTATTCAAGCAACAATCTCAGCTTCTGCTTTAGAAATTCAGAGAAAGAAGATCAATTTAAGCCTAAAGAAATTAGATGACTAAAAAAGTAAAAGAATAACATGAAAAGAATAATGGAGTAGTAAAGACTGCAACAGAAATAATAAAGTTAAAAATAGGAAAATAATAGAAAAATTAAGAAACAAAAATATTTCTCTTAAAAAAAGAATTTTTCTTTTATAAAACACCTTGAAACACCAATCAAGGATGAAAAAAGAGATTACACAAATTACCAATATCAGAAATAGAAGAGAAATCACCACTACCAATCATATGGACAATAGACAGGTAATGAAATAATATTATGAAATACTCTATGTCCAGAAATTTGATAATTTACATAAAATGCACTACTATTTGGAAAGATGTAAATTACCTAAACCTATATAAGGAGAAAGAAATACTTTGAATATCTTTACATCCTTTAAAACACATGAATCAAGAATTAATGATCTTTTTGAAAAATGAGTATTACTAGGCCCATATTATTTCACTGATAACTTCTACCAAACATTTACAAACGTTGTTCCACTTTTTCACAGATTCTTCCATAAAATATAGAATTACTTTTTAGTTCAGTCTATGAGGCCAGCACTACTTTAATATCCAAGCCAGAGAAAGACAAAACAAGAAAGGATAATTATACATATAGTCTATGAACATATACAAAAATCCTAAGCAAACTATAAGGAAATTATATTCAATAATGTATCAAAATAATTATACTCTACAGCCAGGTAGGATTTATTCCAGTTATATGGTTGGTTCAATATTGAAAGATCCAGTCAATGTAATACACCTTACCAACAAGCTGAATAAAATCATATGATCATATCAAATAATACAGAAAAATCATTTGACAAAATCTAATAATTATTCATGATAAAAACGCTCAGAAAATTTAGAAAAGTGTAAAGCTTCTTCAAGTTTATAAAGATAATCCACAAAAACCTAAAGCTAGCATTATACTTAATGTTGAAAGATTAGATACTTATAACATAACAAAATAAGGGCATCATTTCTCAGCAAGTATTCAATGTCCTACTGTAAGTCTTTGCTAGTGCAATAATAAAAGGAAAACATAAACATATACTGAATGGAAAGGAAGAAATGATGTTATTTTTATTGGCAGATGACGTAATTGTCATCGGAGAAAATTTTTAAAAATCTGCAAATAAACCCCTGATGTTAACAAGGGAATATAATAGGGTCGCAAGTGCATGGTCAATACTCAAATACCAACTGTTTTCCCATCTATCAACAATGAACAATAGAAACTTTAAAATTTTAAAAATTATTGACTATAATAATATCAAAGCAATTAATACTTTTATGCAAATGTGATGAAATATGTACAGAATTTCTAGAGGGAAAACTGCAAGAGATTGAAAAAGAAATAAAAGATCTAAATAAATGGGAAAATATTTTATGTCCATGGATAGGAAAAATCTGTATTATTAAGAACTGAATTCGTCCAGACTTGATCTGTAGATTCAACACAACCCCAGGAACTCAGTGAGCTCTTCTTTATTTAACAATTAGCTGGTTCTCAAATGCAGCGGAAAGGCAAAATATCTACAATACACTGCAGAATACTGCATAAAAATCATCGGCGAACTCACAGTATGCTATTGTGAGACTTACTATACTCCTATCATAATAAAAGCAGTATGGTACTGGTTACAGAATAGACCCATAGAGCAATAGAACTAAATAGAGGCAAGCTATGCATGGGTGCGTGCTCAGTTGTGCCAAACACTTAGTAACCCCGTGTACTGAACACCCCTAGGCTCCTCTGTCCATGGGATTTCCCAGGCAAGAATACTGGAGTGGGTATCCATTTGCTTCTACAGGGGATCTTTCTGATCCAGGGATTGAACCCACACCTCCTGCATTGGCAGGCAAACTCTTTACCACTTCATCACCAGGGAAGCCCCAGAGGCAAACTACAGATCCACACAGATATAGTCAACTGATTTTTTAAATAAAGATTCAAAGGCAATTAAATGGATAAAAGACAATTTTTTTCAACAAATTATGTTGGAAAATTTGAATGCACATTTGCAAATGTATGAAAATAGGCAGACCTTACAAAGCAAATTTAAAAATGAATCATAAATGTGAATATAAATATAAGCTTTACAGCAATACTGTAAAGCTTCTGAAAGTAAATCTGTCTGAATTTAGGTTTGTTAATTAATTTTAGATTTAACCTCAAAGCATGATTCATGAAAGAAAAAAACAAAGTAATAAGTTAGAATTTATTAAAATTAAAAAGTCTAATATATGAGAGACATTCAGTTCAGTTCAGATCAGTCTCTCAATCCAGCCTGAATCTTTGCAACCCCATGGAATGCAGCACACCAGGTTTCCCTGTCCATCACCAACTCCCAGAGCTTACTCAAACTCATGTCCATTGAGTCTTGATGCTATCTCATCCTCTGTTGTCCCCTTCTCCTCCTGCTTTCAGTCTTTCATAGCATCAGGGTCTTTTCAAATGAGTCAGTTCTTTGCATCAGGTGGCCAAAGTACTGGAGTTTCAGCTTCAGCATCAGCCCTTTCCAATGAATATTCAGGACTGATTTCCTTTAATATGGAGTGGTTGGATCTCCTTGCAGTCCAAGGGACTCTCAAGAGTCTTCTCCAACACAACAGTTCAAAAGCATCAATACTTTGGTGCTCAGGTTTCTTTATAGTCCAACTCTCACATCCATACATGACTACTGGAAAAACCATAGCTTTGACTAGATGGACTTTTGTTGACAAAGTAATGTCTCTGCTTTTTAATATGCTATCTAGGTTGCTCATAACTTTTCTTCCAAGGAGCAAGCATCTTTTAATATCATGGCTGAAGTCACTATCTGCAATGATTTTGGAGTAAAAACAAATGAAGTCTGTTGCTGTTTCCACTGTTTCCCCATCTATTTCCCATGAAATAATGGGACCAGATCCCATGATCTTAGTTTTCTGAATATTGCGTTTTAAGCCAAGTTTTTCACTCTCCTCTTTCACTTTCATCAAGAGGCTTTTTAGTTATTCTTTGCTTTCTGCCATGAGGGTGGTGTCATCTGCATATCTGAGGTTATTGATATTTCTCCCAGCAATCTTGATTCCAGCTTGTTCTTCATCCAGCCCAGCGTTTCTCATGATGTACTCTGCATAGAAGTTAAATAAGCAGGGTGACAATATACAGCCTTGATGCACACCTTTCCCGATTTGGAACCAGTCTGTTGTTCTATGTCCCATTCTAACTGTTGCTTCTTGACCTGCATACTGATTTATCAAGAGGTGGGTCAGGTGATCTGGTATTCCCATCTCTTTCAGAATTTTACCACAGTTTGTTGTAGTCCACACAGTGGACTAAAGGCTTTGGCATAGTCAATAAAGCAGAGGTAGATGCTTTTGTGGAACTCTCTTGCTTTTTCTATGATCCAACGGATGTTGAGAATTTGATCTCTGGTTCCTCTGCCTTTTCTAAATCCAGCTTGAACATTTGAGAGTTCATGGTTCATGCGGTGTTGAAGCCTGGCTTGGAGAATTTTGAGCATTACTTTACTAGCGTGTGAGATGAGTGCAATTGTGCGGTAGTTTGAGCATTTTTTGGCATTGCCTTTTTTGGGATAGGAATGAAAACTGATCTTTTCCAGTCCTGTGGCCACTGCTGAGTTTTCCAAATTTGCTGGCATATTGAGTGCAGCACTTTCACAACATCATCTTTTAGGATTTGAAATAGCTCAACTGGAATTCCATAACCTCCATTAGCTTTGTTCCTAATGATGCTTCCGAAGGCCCACTTGCCTTCACATTCCAGGATGTCTGGCTCTAGGTGAGTGATATTGTGGTTTTCTGTGTCATGAAGATCTCTTTTGTATAGTTCTTCTGTGTATTCTAGCCACCTCTTCTTAAGATCTTCTACTTCTGTTAGGTCCATACAATTTCTTTCCTTTATTGAGCTCAAGTTTGCATGAAAAATTCCCTTGGTATCTCCAATTATCTTGAAGAGATCTCTAATCTTTCCCATTCTGTTGTTTTCCTCTATTTCTTTGCATTGATTGCTGAGGAGGTCTTTCTTATCTCTCCTTGCCATTCGCTTTGGAACTCTGCAGTCAAATGGGTATATCTTTTCTCTTCTCCTTTACCTTTTGCTTCTCTTCTATTCAGAGCTACTTGTAAGGCCTCCTCAGACACCATTTTGCCTTTTTGTATTTCTTTTTCTTGGGGATGGTCTTGATCCCTGCCTCCTGTACAATGTCACGAACCTCTGTCAGTAGTTCTTCAGGCACTCTGCCTATCAGATATAATCCCTTGAATCTATTTGTCACTTCCACTGTATAATTGTAAGGGATTTCATTTAGGTCATACCTGAATGGTCTTGGTTTTCCCCAGTTTCTGCAATATAAGTCTGAATTTGACAATAAGGAGACATTAATGAAATAATGATGATAATGAAAGACATTAAGAGAATGAAAATCTTAGCCATAGACTGGAAGAAAGCATTTGCAAAACATACATCTGATAAATGATATATAACAAAGTATCCAAAGCAATCTTAAAATCCATCATTAAGAAAATAAACAACACAATTAAAATATCAGTAACCTATAATTCATCCATTTCAGCCATAATATGGAAAAATAATTATAAGCACCATCATATATATCATTTGCATATGCCTATGGGATATATTGAAAATTTTCAAAATTAAAACAAAAGAAAAATTAATAGTAGAGATAAATAGAACATAATAAAAATAAATTTGTAATTGAACCCAACACAGTTTTTACCTAGATGATTTTCTTTAGATATTTAAGTTCGTATTTGTTAAATACAATTTTAGAAAAACAGGTAGGCATATGAACTTGGTCTTTAAGGTTAGTTATTCACCTTTAGATTTGTGTTCTTGTTTCTGAAAAGACATTCATCTGGTAGCTCCAGAATTACAAGCCTAAATATTTAATAGTAACTTTTCAGTTCCAGGCTTATGCTTTGAAATGATGACATTTGTTAAATTCTGAGGCGGGTTATAATTTGCGTGATGTTTATCCCTCTAATACTCTATTTATAAAACTAGATTATGAATTCTGAATTGCTAATGTCATCTTTTGGACTCCATGAAGTCCTGATTAATTGACTGACCAGCCCATTTTAATGTCATGTTTCCTAGTGCCTATATTCAGTTAGTCAATTACCTAAGACCACACACTTTTAACACCATAGGCTAGTTTCTAGGCATTAAACAAACTGATTAAATAAGACTCACAGTTCAGTATATTCCCAGTAAATTTAAATATATTTTCTGTCTTACAGATCATGTGGTGAAATAAAAAGTAACTGGCAGTAAAACTGTCTGGTATTAAAACATTATATTGCACCCAAACCACTTGACATGTTTTGGATGCTTTAAATGAAATGATTTACAAGTATTTATACATTTCAAACTGTGTATATAATTGTATATTCTATATAATCACAGATACATTTCAATCACAGCATGAGCATACACACATTTCATGCATGCCTGAATATATGTAATAAATAACAAGGTCTAGCTGATGTCAGCTCTCAAATACTTCACTCAGTCAACCTGTTTGTTCTGACCTTACAGTCATGGTTCTACTTAAATTATCCATAAAGTCTGTTTTAACAGCCTCTTAACTGGTATCCTTGCTCCACTCATACTCTCTTAAATATATTCAATACTCGGATGCCTAGTGGGCTAAGAGATATATGCATTCCTACTGATTGTTTATAAAAAGAGATCCAAGTTTCTTAACATGATATATAATAGCTAACAGAAGTACAGCAGTCTTTCTAACCAGATTGCCTACATTAACTGAAAAAACAAACAAACAAAAAACCCAAAACCCTCTAAAGGAAATACTGTGCTGTGCATAATCGCTCAGTTGTGTCTGACTCTACAAATCCACCAGGCTCCTCTGTCCATGGGGATTTTCCAGGCAAGAATACTAGAGTGGGCTGCTATGCCCTTCCTCAGGGGATCTTTCCCAATCCCAGGGATCGAACTCAGACCTCCAGAATTGCAGTTGGATTCCTTACTGTTTGAGCCACTAGGGAAGCCCAAAGGAAATACCATTATTGTCCTATTAACAGATGAATAAATTGAGGCAAGTACAGCTTAAATTAAGAATCTGCCTATAATACAGGAGACCCGGGTTCGATCCCAGGGTTGGGAAGATCCCCTGGAGAAGAAAATGGCAACCAACCCCAGTATTCTTGTCTGGAAAATTCCATGGACAGAGGAGCCTGATGGGTACAGTTCATGGGGTCACAAAAAGTCAATTAACCGAGCAACTAACATTAATGCAATATAATGGGGTTAATCAGTGATATAGAGTGGATTCAAACACATTAATTTGGATATAAAGTCTGCACCTAATCATGATGCTGCATTTCCCAAAGGTCCTACAAGATCTTTCTCAATTTGACAATGCACTACATCTTGTTAAAGGCAAATAGCAAAAGATAATTAGACACAAGTCTGTAGTGTAAAAAAATCAGACTTGTTGACTCGCTGCAGCAATGGAGGGCACCAGAGAGAAAGAGGGAGTGCTTGCTGCTCAAAGAGAAGGAAGAGATAAACTTATTTCATAAGGTTTGGGATAGAGCTGATGGACTCTGAGGAAAGTCTTAAGGAAAATATGGATGTGTTTGAAATTAGTTACTGTTTAGAAAGCAGGATTAAGAGAAACATTAATTAGGAACTGTGTGCTGTCATGAGACAAAAGTGACCTAGAAATTTGTTTTCTCTGGTAATAAAAGAGGAAATAAAAGTGGTTTACATTGGAAGGACTGAGGCTGAAGCTCCGATACTTTGGACACTGATACTTTGGACTCCAATACTTTGATACAAAGAGCCAGTTCATTGGAAAAGACCCTTGATGCTGGGAAAGATTGAAGGCAAAAGGAGAAAGGGATGATAGAGGATGAGATAGTTGGATGGGATCACCGACTCGAAGGACATGAGTTTGAACAAACTCTGGGAGGTGGTGAAGGATAGGGAGGCATGGCGTGTTACAGCCCATAGGGTCACAAGTGTCAGACCTGACTGAGCAACTGAACAACAACAAAAGTGGTTTAAGAATTCATGTCCGAATCTTTGTGATCCCATGAACCGTAGCCCACGAGGCTCCTTTGTCTGTGGAATTTTCCAGGCAAGAATACTGGAGTTTGTTGCCATTTCCTACTCCAGAAATAAAACAGTAGTCTCTTAAAACGTGGCTGCTAGATATTTCACAAATGCTGGATGACTTTAGAAGAAGTAAGGTGTTCCCTGAACTTGCAGCAAACAGGTTTCTGATTCCACTCTTCAAACCTAATTTCTTAAATAGTTCCATGCTTCTTCTTTTTCGTTCTTTTTTTTTTTTTTAACACATCATACTCTTGTGTCAGAAATAATCCCCTCTATATTCTCTTTATTAATTGTTGTGTTAAATCACTTTAGTCATGTCTGACTCTTTGCGACCCTATGGACTATAGCCTGCCAGGCTCCTCTGACCATGGGATTCCACAGGCAAGAATAGTGGAGTGAATTGACATGCCCTTCTCCAGGGGATCTTCCCAATCCAGGGATCGAACACATGTTTTTTGTGTATCCTGCATTGGCAGGCGGATTGTTTACCACCAGCACCACCTGAGAAGCCCATTAATTTCTACTACTTAGTTTACATAAAATTCAATTATCGCTCCTTCTGCGAAAGAGTCTATGATCAGTTTTATAAAACTGAACACTTCTGTTTGTGTTTTATTTCTTATTCTTTTTTTTTTTACAGTGGTTTTATTTGTTTTTAAAATTAATTTATTTATTTTAATTGGGGGCTAATTTCTTTACAATATTATAGTGTTTTTTTTGCCATACATTGACAAGAATCAGCCATGGGTGTACATATGTCCCCCATCCTGAACCCCCCACCCACCTCCCTCCCCATTCCATCACTCAAAACTTTGTTTTATTTAATTGTCTATTCCTATGTGTTTCCTACTAGATTACTGTTATTGTTCAGTCACTAAATCGTCTCCGGCTCTTTGTGACCCTGTGGACTGTTTCTCTCTCCTTCACTGTCTCCTGGAGTTTGCCCAAATTCATGTCCATTGAGTTGGTGTGATGCTGTCTACCTAACTCATCCTCTGTCATCCCTTCTTTTGCCTTCAATCTTTCCTAACATCAGGATCTTTTCCAGTGAGGTGGAAATTCTCACCAGGTGGCCAAAGAGCCAATTTAAAGCTGGGACATCTTTCTTCTTCCTGTGGTATTTGCTTCACTTCAGAAAGGTGAATGATAATGCTAGCTGAAAGGAATTAATAAATTAATGAGAAATTTATTCTGGCACACACACAAAAAATGTTTTATGCCAACAGAGCATTCCTTTCTACTGTGATTGGTGGTTTCCATTGCTACCTTGAGAAAGTGCCGGTGGGTGAAAGTGTGCCGCTTACACAAGGCTGGCTAAAGTTTGCATAAAAAGAGCTATCCACAAGCTAATGATGGTGCAACCTCTATTGTTAATTGGCATTCTATTCCTATAAACTCATAGCTCTTCTATGTAATTTACAAATTGCTCTCTTTCCCTGAGGTTGGTACTTATCCTGTGTCAGCTTGCCCAGTAACAATTTCTTGGGTTCTGTACTTCCTTCAGTCCTTTACATATGGGAATAAATATGCAGCAAACCTTTCCTGATTAAGAAGACGTGGCTCTTATGTAGATACTAGAAAACTGTCCTCTGCTCTTGAAGAGACATGAGAAAACTGATCATCTGTAACTCAGAGACGATGTTCAGGAAACAGACTCCCAACTTTGCAGTTTTCAGGAGTTTTAAAGATAGACTTTATCAATATTTTTCAGGATTCTTTGCCATTTTGCTACTCTATTAATGCTACATTTAGTGACATGGGTTTCCTTAATTCACATGTTTAATTATTTTCAGTTTATATATAATTTTCAGTGTTGTCTTTGGTAATAAATTTCAAGTGACAGTATTCAGCTCCATGAAATATAAATGCATAATCATTGGATTTTTTATCTATTGAATGGATTAAATGTAGAATTTCATGACTATCGAATTTTAGATGAGAGAAATAAGAAATATATGCTTAGTGGGTATAAAAGATAATGGGACATGGTATTTAATTTAAAATATTTATAAACTTGCACTATTCAATGAGAATAAATATTTATAGGTTGATATCTCAAATGGAATATGTGAATAAAATCAAATAAAATCATGACTAAAGGGAATTCATTTTCTAAAGTGTGCATAACAAAGGGTCTTTTGTCAGAACATTAAAAATCATCAGTTATTTCAGTTCAGTTCAGTCACTCAGTCGTGTCCAACTCTTTGCGACCCCAAATAGTGTAACTCAAAAATGTCCAACTATTGAATATTCAAAATCAAAACATGGCCTATATTTTTATTGACTTGAAAGCTCTTATCAACATGTTTTCATTATTATGGGGGAAATCTTTCTCATTAAGTGGATCACATTACTATATGTTATTGAAAAATCATCAATAAGAAAAAAAACCTTTGTGATATTATTAATATTTATCAGGTTAAAATAGTAAGTATTTGCTCCTGATATTCTGATTGCCAGAATTTTCTTTGACTACAAGCAATGCATTATGCTCTTTAGTGCTTGTGTGTGTGTGTATGCGTGCCTGTGTATGTTCAGTCATATCCGACTCTTTGTGACCCCATGGACTGTAGCGAGCCAGGCTCCTCTGCCCATGGGATATCTCAAGGGAGAATGCTGTAGAGGGTTGCCAGTTCCTCCTCCAAGGGATATTCCTGATCCAGGGATTGAACCTCTGTTTCCTGAATCTCCTGCATCAGTTCAATTCAGTTCAGTTGCTAAGTTATGTCTGACTCTTTGCAACCCCAAAGACTGCAGCACTCCAGGCTTCCATGTTCATCACCAAACCCTGGAGTTTGCTCAAGCTCATGTCAATCAAGTCGGTGATGTTATCCAAACATCTTATCCTCTGTCATCCCCTTTTCCTCCTGCCTTCTGTCTTTCCCAGGATCAGGTTTTTCCCCATGAAACAGTTCTTCACATTAGGTGGCCAAAGTATCGGAGTTTCAGCTTCAGCATCAGTTCTTCCAATGAATATTCAGGACTGATTTCCTTCATGATTGACTGCTTTGATATCCTGCAATCTAAGGGACTCTCAAGAGTCTTCTCCAACACCCCAGTTCAAAAGCATCAGTTCTTCAACGCTCAGCTTTCTTTATAGTCCAACTCTCACATCCATACATGACTACTGGAAAAACCATAGCTTTGACTGGATGCACCTTTGTTGGCATAGTAATGTCTGAGCTTTTTAATATGCTATCTAGGTTAGTCATAGCTTTTCCTTCAAGGAGCAAGTGTCTTTTAATTTCATGGCTGTAATCACCATCTGCAGTGGTTATCAGTTCAGTTCAGTTCAGTTCAGTCGCTCAGTCGTGTCCAACTCTTTGAGACCCCATTAACCCCAGCACGCCAGGCCTCCCTGTCCTTCACCAACTCCCAGAGTTTGCTCAAACTCATGTCCATTGAGTCAGTCATGCCATCCAGCCATCTCATCCTCTGTCGTCCCCTTCTCCTCCTGCCCCCAGTCCCTCCCAGCAACAGGGTCTTTTCCAAAGAGTCAACTCTTCACATGAGGTGGCCAAAGTATTGGAGTTTCAACCTCAGCATCAGTCCTTCCAATGAATACCCAGGACTGATCTCCTTTAGAATGGACTGGTTGGATCTCCTTGCAGTCCAAGGGACTCTCAAGAGTCTTCTCCAACACAACAGTTCAAAAGCATCAATTCTTCAGCGATCAGCTTTCTTCACAGTCCAATTCTCCCATTCATACATGACCACTGGACAAACCATAGCCTTGACTAGACGGACCTTTGCTGGCAAAGTAATGTCTCTGCTTTTAAATATGCTATCTAGGTTGGTCATAACTTTTCTTCCAAGGAGTAAGCGTCTTTTAATTTCATGGCTGCAATCACCATCTGCAGTGATTTTGGAGCCCCCCAAAATAAAGTCTGACACTGTTTCCATTGTTTCCCCATCTATTTGCCATGAAGTGATGGGACCGGATGCCGTGATCTTAGTTTTCTGAATGTTGAGCTTTAAGCCAACTTTTTCACTCTCCTCTTTCACTTTCATCAAGAGGCTTTTTTAGTTCCTCTTCACTTTCTGCCATAAGGGTGGTGTCATCTGCATATCTGAGGTTATTGATATTTCTCCTTGATTCCAGCTTGTGCTTCTTCCAGCCCAGCATTTCTCATAATGTACTATGCATATAAGTTAAATAAGCAGGGTGACAATATATAGCCTTGAGGTACTCCTTTTCCTATTTGGAACCAGTCTGTTGTTCCATGTCCAGTTCTAACTGTTGCTTCTTGACCTGCATACAGATTTGTCAAGAGGTAGGTCAGGTGGTCTGGTATTCCTATCTCTTTCAGAATTTTCCATAGTTTATTGTGATCCACACAGTCAAAGGCTTTGGCATAGTCAATAAAGCAGAAATAGATGTTTGTCTGGAACTCTCTTGCTTATGCAATGATCCAGTGGATGCTGGCAATTTGATCTCTGGTTCCTCTGCCTTTTTGAAAACCATCTTGAATGTCTGGAAGTTCACGGTTCATGTACTGCTGAAACCTGGCTTGGAGAATTTTGAGAATTACTTTACTAGCATATGAGATGAGTGCAATTGTGTGGTAGTTTGAGCATTCCTTGGCATTGCCTTTCTTGGGGATTGGAATGAAAACTGACCTTTTCTAGTCCTGTGGCCATTGCTGAGTTTTCCAAAATTGCTGGCATATTGAGTGCAGCACTTTATCAGCATCATCTTTTAGGATTTGAAATAGCTCAACTGGAATTCCATCACCTCCACTAGCTATGTTCATAGGGATGCTTTCTAAACTTTCTTGACTTCACATTCCAGGATGTCTGGCTCTAGGTGAGTGATCACACCATCGTGATTATCTTGGTTGTGAAGCTCTTTTTTGTACAGTTCTTCTGTGTATTCTTGCTACCTCTTCTTAATATCTTCTGCTTCTGTTAGGTCCATACCATTTCTGTCCTTTATCAAGCCCATCTTTGCATGAAATGTTCCCTTGGTATCTTTAATTTTCTTGAAGAGATCTCTAGTCTTTCCCATTCTGTGGTTTCCCTATATTTCTTTGCATTGATCATTGAGGAAGGCTTTCTTATCTCTCCTTATTATTCTTTGGAATTCTGCATTCAGATGCTTATATCTCTCCTTTTCTTCATTGCTTTTCATTTCTCTTCGTACAATGTCACAAACCTCCATCCAAAGTTCATCAGGCACTCTATCTATCAGATCTAGTCCCTTAAATCTATTTCTCCCTTCCATTGTATAATCATAAGGGATTTGATTTAGGTCATACCTGAATGGTCTAGTGGTTTTCCCTACTTTCTTCAGTTTAAGTCTGAATTTGCCAATAAGCAGTGATTATGTGAAGTTGTTCATTCGTGTCTGACTCTTTGCGACCCCATGAACTGTAGCCTACCAGACTTCTCAGTCCATGGGATTTTCCAGGCAAGAGTACTGGAGTGGGTTGCCATTCCCTTCTCCAGGGGATCTTCCTGACCCAGGGATTGAACCTGCATCTCCCGCATTGTAGGCAGACACTTTACCCTCTGAGCCACCAGGGAAGCCCATGTCTGTCACTGTTTCCATTGCTTCCCCACCTATTTGCCATGAAGTGCAGGAACTATATGACATGATCGTCGTTTTTTGAATTTTGAGTTTTAAGCCAACTTTTTCATTTTCCTCTTTCATTTTCATCAGGGGGCTCTTTAGTTCTTCTACACTTTCTGCCATGTGGGTGGTGTCATCTGTGTACCTGAGGTTGTTGATATTTCTCCCTGCAATCTTGATTCCAGCTTGTGTTTCATCCAGCTCATTATTTCACATGATGTATTCTGCATAAAAGTTAAACAAGCAGACTTTTTTGCCTTGACGTGCTCCTTTCCCTATTTGGAAGCAGTCTGTTATTCCATATCCAGTTGTAACTGTTGCTTCTTGACCTGCATACAGATTTCTCAGGAGGAAGGTAAGGTAGTCTGGTATTCCCATCTCTATAATAATTTCCCACAGTTTGTTGTAATCCACACAGTCAAAAATGTTGGCATATTTATCTCCTGCATAGCAGGGTTCTTTACCACTGTGCCACCCTTGCTATCATTAGTGCTTACAGTAGGTCAATTCCTTGGATGCAGTTTCAAGGAGAGATCATTATCCCTTTTTCTTTAAGAAAATGTGGGGAGAATAAGAGGGATTGAAGTAATCATGAAATTTGTATAGAAACTTACCAGTAAGTAAGAACTTCTAATACTATGACCATTCTACTGGAGTTTTGCTTTCATATTTGATAGTTGGACCTTCACTTACTAATCTGCAATCTTTATAAATTATACAATATATTTGAACATCATTTTCCTACTATATAAACTAGGTATGACAATGACTCCCTTGCAGTGTCACTGCTGGTTTATGGAGATGGTAATTCAAGTGGCTTGCATTTATAAGGTACACATGAGGGATAGCGATGGAGATTTTTATATTTAGATTTGGAAAAATTGTTGCTGACAGGTTAATTTTATCTCAAAAGTACCCTGAAATTGAGGAGAGAGTTAACTGTCCCTTACTTAGTACCTTGCAGATACTTCTTTGTTTAAGATCTAATATAATATATTTTATGTATTCCTGTTGGTAATCAATAAGTACTTGGAGGGCAACAAATGCATTTTATTAAATATTTTACTCCCAGAATGTAGCAAGCTCTTGGAATTTTAAGTGTTAAATAGATGTTAAATTACACTGAAATACGTAAGATATCTGACAAAAAATTGTAAATGAAATTCTTAGAATATTCTATATGTCTAGAGAATAATCAATATAAAAATTAATATGTTTATTAAATGTGTTAGTTTATCATGTAGAATATAATTCTGTATACTCATAACCTTACATTTACATTTGAAGAAAATTTAAACAACTTAGTTTTCAAGTTTATTTTTCAAATATGTCACCTTGTCTCTGAGTACAAGCATTTTAGACAATTTTTTAAAAAATTTAACCTTATGATTATTTGTTGATACATGCTAAAACAATATCTACGTGATTATTTGTATTTTGTACAAATATCAATTCTTTATCCCCAAAACCTAATGAAGATAATGGATTAATTGTTTTTGTGGTCTTAAATGTTAATCTTTTATGAAGAAATGACAAACAAACTTACTTATACTTCCTCTGCATAAGTTAAATAACAATCTCCACTAAACCATCCATGGTTAATGATAATGGAAAGCAGTTTTATAAAGCACCTTGAAAGTAATTTTAACCAGCTTTTAAACAGCAATCAAAATGAAATTTCATTGTTATAATTTCATAAAAGATAGTAATATTTATGATTTTATATTGTGGTTGGTACACTAATCTCTTAGTCAGTAGTATTCTAACTTAGTGGAAAAAATAAAATCTTCATGATGCAAGAAACTTACTAAACACATAACCTGATGTTAATTTTTTAAATTGTAATAGAATTATATAGTAGTTAATATAAACCATGCAATACAACAAATTCTTACAATTTTACTTTAAAAAGTAAAACGTCTTCATTGAAATGAGAAAATTAGACTGTTTAAAAGGGTTGCTCACTGTTTCTCTTACATTGAGTTTTATCAAGAGAGATAGATGAGAAATAGCTCAATTATAGTTAACATTATATCATATTTTAATTATGTATATGACTTAAAAGTAGCAACTACTTTTTTATTTTCATGTACAAACTCATTTAATACCCACAGTGCTTGATATAAATATTTCTGACTTTTTTATAGCTGAGAAACCTGAGAGCCAGAAACAATGATAAATTGTCAAAGGATATGGGTTAGAATCGAGAATGCCGATATAATTTCATATTTTTAGTGAGAAATGTATAAAGTTCATTACTAAATTATGAGAGTATTAATTACTTAAATAAAATATTTGATTGGTTTTGTCATGGTATCTAAATTGAATTATATATATCCTGTGATAAAAATGACCTTTCTAGACATAGTATAAATGAAGATATAATAGCTAGATACAATTTTATATTGTCAAAATATCACTTAGACAAGAATTGTTTATATAATCCCAAAAACTATTCCATCCAATATATTTTCTATGAGTGTAATGCATTAAAATAATGCTTAGTAATGACCTGGAATATCAGAACACTAAAATGCTATTACTGCAATCAATAAAAAATTTATGTTAGCTAAAAATTCAGTCTCTAATACAATGTGTTCTGAACAGGAGTTATTTTGTATTGCAAAACAACCTGGAATTTGAAGCTAGCTGAATTCTATTTCTTGATAAATTCTGATTACTGAAACCTCTGTGAACTTCTATATCCTTATCTATAAGTGGCTGTATTAAGACATATAAAATAGAATTGTGGGAGGATTTAAAAGGCACAAGAAAAACACTTCTAGCAGTTCATGATGCATATCACATGATCAATAAATGCTACCCCTCATTTATAGCCTGAGTCTAGAAAGTAAAGGAAACAGATCTATTCATAGAGAAAGAAGCCTAAATTTTCACATGTAAAATGCAACTACTTAGCTTAATATTAAAGCTTTAATATCCTTAAACAAATCTTTGATAAACATGTTTGACTTCTCACCTCTAAGACCAAGATGGAACAAACAAGGCATGCATAATAGTTTATTATTTAAATACAATTGATTTATTACATTGTTAATAGTTATAAAATGGAAAAAACTAATAAATTAACTATAAGATAGAAAGCACTTAAAAGAGAATGTAAAGAAGTAAATCCATAGTTTATCTGTTCTCATTTCCATTGTTTTTTCCATAAGATAAATGCATATTATATCAAGACATCAATTATTCTGTGTGTGTGGAGAAGGGTTGAAGTATAAGTGGGGTATGCAGTTAAGTATTATAGGTAAAGAAAATCAAAACTTATCTTTCCTAAACTCAATAGTTGGAATTACTATTTTCTTACACTTATTGTCCCAAGATTCCTTCTTCCATGACACGATTTTGACCAATGAGAAAAATATTATCAAGAGTATTAGCCCTTAGTGGTTCAGGTCTACATTATACTGGACCTAAAGTAGCTTAAGATGACCCCTGGACCCTCAATTATGTCACTTTCATTTCACATCAGCTTGAACCCCTCTGCATTCAGGGGCTACTCCTTCAAACCGCATCCCAACACTTCAGGAAAGTAAGCGCTTCACACTACACAACAAAGGTATTGAAATTCGAACAAGGTCACACTTCTTCCCTGTTTTAGACTGTTGATTTCCATTCTCATATTCCCACGAACTGTCTATTGTATACGGAGTAAATGCTCAAAAATGTCGCTACTATTATAAATGTACAAGATATCCCTAAAATCTGCTTGATTTACCCAAATTGATAACAAGTGTTCAGAAAAACCAAAGTGGAATTTGGCATAATAAACATAGCAACATTTGCAATACTCATTTTGATGCTATACATTGGACTTGATGAGTTGAGGCTGCATAAACCAGCCTAGAAGATCTTTTTGTCCACTTTTTTCTTTTTTTTTCTTCTCTACCCTGATCTTGTTGCTGACCTTCACCCATGTTTTGAACATAAGCAAGTTCAAGATATGAAAAGATATGAAGCTTATCCGAGAAGACACAACACTTAATTAGAAAATGCTTGTATAAATACAGTGAGAAATAAGATTGGATGGAATAGAGGTAGAATGTTAAATATAATTTTAAATAACCAAAAATATAGTCTATGAGTTGACAATTTACAAATATTTTAGCTTCTTGAATGAAAGAGCAACCAGAGTAAAATATTTTTCTATATTTAGTGATTTAAAAAAAAGTAAACAGATATTTTGTGATTAGCAGGACAGGGTAAAAGAGGAAGTGGCTGAAGACAAGAAAATCAAATAAAGAATTATATTAATAACAGATATCAAGAAATTAATTTTTAGTAGAACTATTTCACTTAATCTAGGCAAGAAAATATAAAACCAAAATATAAATAGTAGCTACTAACCTGATAAAGGAGATAACTAGGCTAAATAGAATCAGCGAATACTGAGCCATTTCTCTTGGGAGAAATTCAAGGTTACTTTTCTTCAAGGTACTGGTCACAACATTTTTGTTAGCCAATCAGTACAGAATCTTGTTTTATGTGTGTTTCTGTTAAAAGAGATCTTGTTTAATACAGATCTTGTTAAAAGAGATCTTGTTTAACTGTATAGAGAACTATACAGTTCTTACAAATAATTAATTGGCTGTTATTTCTTTATAACAATAATTCAGTAGCCTTTTCTCCTAATATTTTCTTAATCCTGAGCAGCATAACCTAAACTTTATCTGGCTTTTAGCCTGATAACAGTGCTGTCCATCAAGCTTTTTAAATTGCTTATCACCACATCCATCCACAAAATTTTAACTTCTATCTTTTTCATAATTCATCACGCATTGTGAGACTTTAGCACTTTATGGAGCACCCTTATGCACAGATCTGCAAATTTCTTTTTATCCCCTTGATGGATAGTGTTATTGATTCATTAGCACTGAACTCACACCTGAGAGCATTGTAACTAATGACTGAAAAAGCTTATCTAAAACGTACATTTTCTCTATAAACCACATCACAGCCTTTTTGCCCTTAGAACAGTAGAGAATACTTCCACACTAGAGTTCCGGGGCGGAGAAGGCAATGGCACCCCACTCCAGTACTTTTGCCTGGAAAGTCGCATGGACAGAGGAGCCTGGTAGGCTGCAGCCCATGGGTTCGCTAGAGTTGGACACGACTGAGCGACTTCACTTTCAGTTTTCACTTTCATGCATTGGAGAAGGCAATGGCACCCCACTCCAGTACTTTTGCCTGGAGAATCCCAGGGACGGGGAAGCCTGGTGGGCTGCCATCTATGGGGTCGCACAGAGTCGGACACGACTAAAGCAAGTTAGCAGCAGCAGCCACAGAGTTCTGGGGTATTTTAAACAACAAAATCACTAATGAAAAGCACAAAAATTGAATAAATATGGCATTAAATAGGACATGAGAAGGACACATTTTACAATGGGAGAATTGAAACACAAGAGAGGGTCGTCCTGTTGAGAACTAGAACTTTGAGTGACTCAAACTTTTTGCCGCTCTGTGCATGTCCTCAAGTGACTATAATAAGCTCTCTGAATATTACTTTTCGGGTTAGAAATACATTCTAGATAGCAAATTCATGAACATGGAATTGACAATGAAGATTGCTTGTGTGTGGTCAGTCACTCAGTTGAGTCCAGCTCTTTGCAACCGTGTGGACTGTAGCCCTACCAGGCTCCTCTGTCTGTGGAATTTTCCAGGCAAGAATACTGGAGTGGGTTGCCATTTCCTCCTCCAGGGGATCTTCCCCACCCAGGGATTTAACCCATGTCTCCTGTGTCTCCTACATTGGCAGGCAGATTCTTAGCACTGCACCACCTGAGAAGCACTTATAATGAAGATTCACTACATGTATGTGTATATATATATATATATGAGACTGGCTTGTGAAACATAAATTGGCAATATTCTTATAACACAGGAACACCTGTTTAGGATTTAAGCTTTTGCATATTTTTAGGGAGAAATCTTCATTATCAGCACCAAGACATTATCAGTAGTGTCTTGAGGTGTTTACTTTCTTGAATTTTAGTCATTCGTAATGTTTTTGATTTATGAATGTCAATAGGATTAATTTCATCTTTACAGACCTAATTTGTTGCAGATTACTTGGCAAACTATTTCATTCCAGTGATGTATATGTACATATAAAGAGTGTTTTTACTATAATTTTCCAGTAATTAGGCTTTGAGACATTTGTGTATTGCAATTCACAAATGAATGACTCCATTTTTGTGTGTCTGGTCATCTTGTTATTTATCTACTGTTTGGATGGATGCTATTTTAAGAACTAGCAAGTTACTTATTGATGCAATTATATAAAACTGATGGATTTAATTGGTATTTCAAGATATAAAATTAAATGCACAGTCAATTGTATATTCTGTAAACTGAATAGTGTTGTAGGCAACCTACTTATTGCATTTTTCTTCTAGTTTATGATAACCTTCTATCAAATGAGACAAAAGAGGCGTAGAACTCATGCACTGTCTGTAGCTGATGAGACCACTACAATATTCCTGATGTAAGTCCAGCCAATAGAAATATGATTTCCTTAAATTTTAAACTAACCAGTATCTCTAAGGTAATACTGATTTGTCTTTATTGAGTGCTGGCATGGCTATATGTGGGTTTCCCTGGTGGCTCAGTGTTAAAGCATATGCTACAATGCAGCAAATAAAGGAGATACAGGTTCAATCTCTGGGACAGGAAGATCCCCTAGAGAAGGACATGGCAACCCATTCCAGTATTCTTGCTAGGAGAATCCCATTGCAGAGAAGCCTGGCAGGCTACAGTCCAGAGGGTCACAAAGAGTTGGACACAACTGAAGTGACTCAGTGTGCACACATGGTTATATGTGGTCAAGATAGGTGAAAACTCAGACAAAGTCATGCTATACTGAAAGAGAAACAGAAAAAGTATATAAAGAAGAAAATGTAATAAAGAATGAGAAAAGTTGAGAGTAGCTGCATCTTATTATTGAGCATATACTTATGTGGTAATTAGTATGGACTATGCACTATTCTAAATACTTAATACTGACAATGACCATATGCAGTGGTTCTGTGTTAAGGCCATTATACAGATAAGGAATGGAGAAGGAAATGGCAACCTACTCCAATATTCTTGCCTGGAGAATCTCATGGACAGTGACTGAAGGGCTACAGTCCATGGGGTCACAAGAGTCGGACATGACTTAGCAACTAAACCACCACTACCACCACAGATAAGGAAACAGAGCACTAAAGATTAGGTAATGTGCTAACATCATAGACTTAATAAGTGGTAGTATCAGAGTTCAAGTCCAAGGCAATCTGCAGGCAGAATCCATGTAATTTAATACTATATTAGGCTACTAGCTATTAGCTCTGTAGGTTCTATTTTTTGGTCCATTATTCTTCTATGCACTTTTGACCAAGAGCCTTCCAAACTCCAGAAAATGTTTATTCAATTCCTAAACGATTTCCTTAAAAACAAAAATCTTTATTTACTTAAAGTGTTTCCTCTCTACAACATGGGGAAAAGGAGGAAAGAGCAAAGCACACTGACCAGATTTTACAAGGTCTGAACATATAATACCATTGGATTGTGTTAGTGAATCCTCACTGTAGAAACACCTGGAAAATAATCAGAATGATTCATTAAAAATTATGTAATTTATACTTATTTGTTATATTTCATTGCTATTTCCTAAGTAAAATTAAGTCATTGAAAAAAATCTATGTGTGAATAACTTGACTATACCCTAAACCTAACATAATTTTCTTTCTAAATCTTGAAATCATGGAGATAGTCTTTATACTGTAGTTTCAAAGAAAGTGAATTACGGAATGCTTTTTAGGAGAAGGTAGAAAACAGTGTTCTTGCCTGGAGAATCCCAGAGACAGAGAAGCCTGGTGGGCTGCAGTCTATGGGGTTGCACAGAGTCAGACACGACTGAAGCGACTTAGCAGCAGCAGCAGCAGAAAACAGTATACTTCCACAAAGTATTAACTGGAAGTTTACATGATTTTCTTCTAGAACTTATTTCAAGAAATTGTTTCAAGAGCTTTCTGTATTTGTCTTAATTATATTTGCATTATGAAAATAGTGAATATGTAGCAAAATAAATGAATAGTTGCAATATAATACACTTAGGGAATCTCTACACTGTTTAATAAAGAATGTGAAACCCCAATATTAAAGTTTATTATTTCTAAAGGCGGAATTCAGTTCAGTTCAGTTGCTCAGTTCTGTCTGACTCTTTGTGATCCCAGGGACTCCAGTATGCCAAGCTCCCCTGTCCGTCACCAACTCCCTGAGCTTACTCATACTCATGTCCATCGTGTTGGTGGTGCCATCCAACCATCTCATTCTCTATCGTCCCTTTCTCCTACTACCTTCAATCTTTCCCAGCATCAGGGTCTTTTCCAATGAGTCAGTCCTTCACATCAGATGGCCAAAGTATTGGAGTTTCAGCTATAGCATCAGTCCTTCCAATGAATATTCAGGACTGATTTCCTTTAGGATGGACAGGTTGGATCTCCTTGCAGTCCAAGGGACTCTCAAGAGTCTTCTTCAATACCACAGTTCAAAAGCATCAATTTCTCAGCACTCAGCTTTCTTTATAGTCCAACTCTCACATCCATACATGGCTACTGGAAAAACCATAGATTTGACTAGATGGACCTTTGTTTCTCTACAAGTGGGAATCAAATACAAATTCCAATAATTTTAAATCTTCTAACTTTTCTCTCCTGATAAAGAGCTTAAATAGAAAATGTATCCTCTAATACATAAGATGTTCAATGAATTTTTGCATTAGTGAAAGATATCTAGTTCTTCTTGATTCTGCAGTCTGGTCAGATCAATAGAAATTAGCATATGTGCAGATCATTAAACCTCAAAAGTTACTTTCATCTAAACAATCCATGTACACACAACGTAACGTCTCTTAGCAACTGAAATCAGTTCTGAATACAAACTTAGAATTCAACTCTGTCACTGACATTTATAACTTAAATTCTTTGTCCAAACATGCAGGAATAGATAGCAACTCAGCTCCTTTTCTTTCCCTATCTCTTTAAACTCTATCTTCAAATATAGATTTACTCTTTTTTTTTTTTTTTTTTTTTTAGATTTACTCTTGGTGATTCTTCAAAATCAGCTGTAAAACTAATAAGATGGATCTTACAACACTGGTAAAGTTGTGACCTCATTTTTCTTCTTTTCATTCTTTTTGCCTCCTAACTACTGAAATTTCAAAATAATCCCATGAAATTTATGTACCCAAATTTTAACTTGGTTATTTCACTCAAAAACCATGTGTTTAGCTTCACTTTTTTCTCTGCTTCAACTGCTGCATCTCTTGGCATGCAGAAATGTTTCTTCAGGGGAATGTCTCTGTGACACATTCTCTCTCTCCCCTGATCATCTCAGTCCATTGTAAATCGTTGCCAGTGGCACAACTGAAGGAAGTGATTGCCTTCAGGTAGACAAAATCTCATCTGATGTATCTTAGGCAAGAACTGAATTGAAGAAAATGAGGAAAATTATTTTCTTCTGAACATCGCTGATATCGTTTTCATAAGGTCACATGAGAATCTATTGTATGACTTAATTGATATTTTTTTAAAAAATTGGAACAATTGAAAGCTTTTAAATAACATTTTATTTATCTTTTTTTTCTATTTAATTTGTAATTTCCTTCTCTGAGAACTACTTCTCCCTGAATATGTGTTCTATTTATTCTCACTGATGAATCATTCAGTTTCAGAGTGATTTGCCTAATTTGAAAGTTATTATTTCCCATTATATCAGCTCAAATGGCTGTTGGATTTTAGGTATGGGTTTTGGCATATGGGCCCTCTCTCTTGTAAGTTTCAATTTGCTCCATATTAGAATCAACATGGGAGATTTTTTTTTTAAATCCCAATTTCTAGGCTCTACCCCATACCAATTAAATCAGAATCTCCATAGCCTGGATGGAGAGTTGAAGGGGTATAGGAAAAGGTTTTTTTGTATTTCAATAAAATAGTTAAAATCTCAAGCTATTTATCTTGATCAAGCAGAAAGTTCACTTTATTATATATATATATATATATATATATATATATATATATATATATATATTTGCTTAAAGTCAGATGGAAGACAATTAAAAGATAGACTTGTATAGTCAAATGTATGAGTATAGTGAAATAGTTTCCAAGATAGTCAAAATTTCCTGACCTTAGTGGAAATATAGTTTTATACTTATTCTCTTGAAATTTTTCTAATGAATAAATTTCTATAATTTTTATCACTACCAAATGTTCTAGTTGAATAAGATATTTTCAACTGTCTCCTAATCCTGGTTATTATCCACTAATCTCTTCCTAAATTAGAAATCAGAACCAATTCACTATCCTTTAGATATTTTATTCTAACTCAATTACTGGCTTGTCTCATATTACACTGAAAGTCAGTTCCTATAATTCATTAACTAATATATTTGAGAAATGCTGCATTTTAAAATCTTCTCCTGGAGATTCACTTTTACACAGTAGCATGTGAAGGAGTTTGATGAGTGATTCTTTTCATTTTCTTAAATTGTAAAAATCATAAATTTATACATTGATGCATTTTTTTAGGATTTATGCAAATTTGCAAACATGTCAGTAATGGTTTTTTTTTTCTAATTTTATTTTATTTTTAAACTTTACATAATTGTATTAGTTTTGCCAAATATCAAAATGAATCCACCACAGGTATACATGTGTTCCCCATCCTGAACCCTCCTCCCTCCTCCCTCCCCATATGAAACATGTAAAATATCATGTAAGAAACGAGTTGCCAGTCCAGGTTCGATGCACGATACTGGATGCTTGGGGCTAGTGCACTGGGACGACCCATTGATGCATTTTTATATATACATATCCTCATGTAACCAATTCTGACCTGTGATACAGAGAATTTCCTGAACTCTAAAAAGCTCTTTTCGTCCTCCTGTCAGTTCATATTACTCTTCCCATCTTCAGTATAATTTTACCCACCATCTGGTTTTTATCATCTTAGATTAGTTTTGCTCAATTTTAATTCCATAAAATATAACCATACTGCTTTGCTTCTTTTACGTCTGACTCTTCATTAATATTATGTACAGGAGATTCATCCATACTATAGCAATGAATTTTCACTTGAGGCCTATGGTAGGTATTTGGGTTGGTTCAAATTACGGCTATTATGTAAAACTTGTCTATGAACATTGTTTCTATTTCGCTGGACATTTGCACTAGTTTCACATAAGTATATACCCTAGAGTATAATTGTTGCATCACAGACTAAAGATATGCTTACATTTGGTAAGTTTTGCATTGGATCTATAGATTAACCTGGAAAGAATAAAAATCTTACCAATATTGAGATTTCCTATGCATATAAATAGTGCATCACATTATTTGTGCTCTTGTGAGCTCAGTCGTATCCTACTCTTTGACTGTATTTGCTATACCCCAGCAGGCTCCTCTGTCCATGGGATTTTTCCAGGCAAGAATGCTGGAGTGGGTTGCTATTTCCTCCTCCAGGGGTCTTTACAACCCAGGAGTCGAATCCCTATCTCTTGCATCTCCTGCACTGGCAGGCAGATTCTTTACCACTGAGCCACCAGTGAAGTCTGGCATCACTCTATTTAGGTCTTTCTTTGCTTAAGTAAAGTCTTTAGACTTTAACTGCAAGTCTAGACTTCCAGACTTTAACTGGAAGTCTATAACTTTCAGTTCCTACAGGTCTTTCGTTAAATATTTATTGTAAGTATTTGGTATTTTTGACACTATAGAGTGCAATATTGTTTAACAACTTGGTTTTCAATTGTTTTTTGCTAATATATATAAATATGCTTGTATTTTTATGCTGATCTTGCATTTTGATTCCTTTCTATATTCACTTATAAGGACAAGTAGCAGAACAAAATGTGGCTAATGTAGCAAACTAGAGAACAAGCTCAGAAGTCTGACAGAAATATGTCAGATTTTAAAGACCTTAAATATATTATGGAAAAGGTAATATCTAAAGAAGGGAAATAGGCCTAATCTATGATAGATATACATTTTAGAATGTCTTCCAGAAGAGACTGAGAGAACTAAACAGAGGCTGTAATGAAAGAAAATATATGAAAATATTTCTAGGCAAAACTCAAATATTCTTAAAGACTATAAATGGGCTCAGCAGGAATGACAAAAAACAATACATTCTAAAGTAATTCTACTGTTATTTTATAATTGAAACAGCTTAAATTACTTAAATCTTTAATAGAGTTATAAAAAATGCAGTATGTACTATAATTAAATTTGCTTCATATTTTATATTTAACACAGATACCAAAAGTAAATGGATAAACATTTTCAAATCTCTAAGGAAAAAAAACTGAATCATAGCCTTCTATGATAATTAAAATTATACTTTTGGTATTATCAAAATATTATTTTAAAAATGCTACACAGAGAGATGCATCAGATAGTAAGAGTGGAGTTTCCTCTCTCTAAACAATCATATAAGTGGATTTTGAGTACAGGGAATAGGAGGTCAAGGAATGACCAAAACTATAGAGAAAGGAATTCTCAATGGCCAATATTCTGTCCACTCAAATTGGATAACCAGTGAACAGGAGATTTTGCACATATAAATACTTATTTCTGGTCAATAAATTCTCAGGGAATACTCATTTCTATTATTTTTTTAAAAAACAACAAATATCCACCTTCCAGCCACATGGAGGGACATGTAGGAAATGGCAACCCACTCCAGTATTCTTGTCTGGGAAAATCCCATGGACAGAGGAGACTGTCAGGTTACAGTCCATGGGGTGACAAAGAGTTGGACATGACTGAGCAGCCAAAACAATGGTGACAATCCTTGTGAAGCTTGTGGCATGTTAGAGTCTATGTCTAGTAAGGTCTATAACACAACCATGATAGGTCTTCTGAATCAGTAGTTGAGGGCTTAACCCAGTTTGAGTTTTATCAGGATTGACTTTCCTTGGATGAACTGGTCAAGTTAATCACCATATCACTTCCTTTCCTGGAGACTCTTTGTAGAGTGGCTGAATGCCATGCTCTGGAGACACTCCTCTGGACTATCTACTAGGGAAGCATGGTGAAAGGGGCAATCTCATACTTGTTCTTCAGAATAATATGATTGGGAAAAAATTCTCCATAAGTGCCTTGTATTCCTGCACATCTTGGGAAGAGTCATTGGTGGTCTTTGTTCTGGGATACATTTCAAAGGAAGTTTGTAGAACAGTCTTGAAAGATAAAGATAATGTTCTTTGTGTCAGAGGACAGGTTTGTTTCCTGATCAGAGTAACAAAGGTAATTTCTCCCTCCTGGGTAAAGTTTGGACTGAGTCTTTTTTAAGGGCATCAAACAGGTTGCAAATTATAATATCATCATTTCCATTCTAAAGCAGCAGGTGAGTTCCTTAAATATCATCACCCTGCAAATTACATAGCAAAACCTACAGACTTTATGAAAATATAGTGAGATAGCCAATGCTCAAAATTGTGATCAGTGTCACATTAACAACAAAATAGCCACATAATAAAAATAATAGCACAGATTTAGGCCTGTTACATGATTCATAAATAAGCATTACAGATCAATATGGCACTTTATCTTAATCACCAGTCCAAGTTTGATGCAGGAAACAGGGCATTCAAAGCCTGTGCACTGGGACAACCCTGAGGGATGGGATGGGGAAGGAGGTGGGAGGGGGCTTCAGGATGAGGGGGGACACATGTACACCCATGGCTGATTCATGTCAATGTATGGCAAGAAACACTAAACACCTTCTCCTACTGTGTGTGAGAGGAAGAGAATAAAAGTTGGATGGAAAATGAGTAAATGTAAAGAGAGAGAAAGAAAGTAAAAAGAACAGAGAACACAGTGGAGGGAAATATATGAGGCAGAGAGGAAAGGGGAACATTAAACAGAGGGGAGTGTGCTGAGCCAGGTTGGCTGCCAGAAGGGTTGAAACTTATGAGCTGTTGTAAATGGATGTAAGGTTTGTTCTCTGAAATCAGACCAGAAGTTGGAATACCAGATTGGGATGAGTACAACTCATCCTTGCTTCATGTATTCCTGTGTGCAGTTTTAATCTTTTGGATATTTTAGGATGGCTCCATTCAGTTGAATGTAGTTTTCTGTATTCACCTCTAGTCTCTCACAGATGAAACCACACATAAGCAGGCAGAATATCATGCTAAAACTGTTTCCTGATATGTCAATTGTTTGGAAAAACATTGGTTTTCAAGACAAGTGTTATAGAAAAACTGATTGGACTCATCAAAAAAAAAAAAAAAAAAAAAAAAACAGCTTAAGGTTCTCATCACAAGAAAAAAAAAATACACAACTTTTTATGGGGATAGATGGTAACTGGACTTATTGTAGGAATTATTTTGAATTGTATACAAACACAGAATCATTATGTTATATACTGGACACCAATATAACAGGTCAATTTTTCCTCAGTTAAAAAAAAAAAAAAAAGGATGGGTAAATAAATGTTGATATATCTGTACAAAATCACCACCATTGCTGGATACATGGGTATTCTGAATGACTACTAACTCTAGGAGCCATTTCTTAATGGGTTAAAGCCACAAGGGCCTCAGTTACTAAAACCAAGAGCACATTCCAAAATAATATTGTTCACAGGGATAGAAATGAAGAAGTTAGCCACATTTTACTTATTAGACAACACTCATTTCATGCTTTTATATTCAGCTATCATGATGAAAAATAAAGGATGTTAAGATGAATAAGTTGCACCATTTTGTTGAAAATTATATGCAAAATAAGCATTTCCCTAAATTAAAGTCATGTTTTCTTTGTTTAGATCTCACATTTTTTCCTTAAACATATATTTCATTAATCTAAAATAGTTTTTATAATTATTAGCATGCACAAGAAATGTTCTAATTTCTGCTGCTCCAACTTTTCAAACTAGAAAATCAAATAATCTCTGAGGCCACATGTGTTTCAGATTCAAAATAAAAGATAATATTGCTCATACCTTTAATTTGTTAATTTAAGTATTTTAATTTGCCAGTTGAAAGTCATCTAACATTTATAGAAGAAAATAAAATGAATCCAATGGAGTGGTCATAATAATTTTAACTATAACTACCTTCAACACCAGTTGTAACCCAAGGAATCAAGAGTCAACATCTCATTTCAACCAACTAGTAACAGCCCTTCTCTTTTATCATGGTGCTCAATTGTCCTCAAGTAGTCTGTGAAGTTAGCTACTGCTGCAGTCTGCTGAGATTATGAAAGTGTGAAGCCTGCTGTTTCAGTTAGCAATCGCTTTGGAGGGGGGAAAAAATACTGGCACTGGTTTCTGTGGTTGACATATTGTACATTTCACTTCAGTTTCAGTTTTTATTTGGATTTGCATGGGTTTCAAACCAGGTGAAAAATCATTTCATTATGGCCCAGCAGGAACACAAAATACTTTCATTGAAGCCCAGCTGGTTTGAAAAATGCAATGACAGAAAATCAGGTAGGTTTTACATGTTGGCAGCTTTGGAAATTGAAGCTTTACACATCCCTGATTACATTTAAATTAGGATTTATAGTAAAGACACCGGTTGTACCCAATTCTAATGATCATACTGTAATTCTGGAACTACTTTTTATAGCTAGCAGGACTGGTTTGCAATGTTTCTTTCTATTAGATACTTCCCAGGTGGCGCTAGTGGTAAAGAACCATCATGTCAATGCAGGAGGCATAAGAGACCTAGGTGTGATCCCTGGGTCCAGAAGATTCCTTGGAGGAGGGCATGACAACACGCTTCAGTATTCTTGCCTGGAGAATCCCATGGACAGGGGAACCTGGTAGGCTATGGTCATAGGATCACAAACAGAAATGATTGAGAGACTGAGCAAGCAGACAGGCATGCACTTCCCATTAGCCTCACCTGGGGGCTGTTTAGGAACAAGGGTAGAGCTCCGCAGTCATTTCTAAGTCTTGATCACAAAAGTGAGAGTATAATCTGTTTTTCGCACATCACTTAGTTATCCTTCAGTATATGTCAGAAGGTTTGATGTCTGCATCCTAAACTTATGAAATATTAATAAACATAAACTATTGATTATGTCACTTCTTTTACAAGTTTGTGATTAGTGGTCTTCTCTATATCTCCTTTTCTCTAAGACTTTTCAAATCATATAAAAATTAGGGTGATGAGATTACATTTTCAAGATAAATATACAATTAGTGTACACATCTATACACCATTAAATTTTCATTATAATTAAAGGACCAAATAAACTAAAGTTGATTTAATCTGAACTACCTCTCCTTTATTTTGGGAGTTAACTGTAAACACATATTAATTTCATGACTGTTCTAATAGGCATCATTGCTAGTTAGGTTTAGATTTCCCCAAAGCACTGCAAATTAAGATTAGGTGACAGAAACTAGAGCTATCACTTCTAATTCACTTATTCATTCATATAAGTTCATTAGGAAAACTAAACCAAGAATCTAAAATTCATTTCATAATGCATTCTACCACACAAATCATATAAAACAATTAAGAAAACAGCCTTAAATATTTAAAAAGAATCCAAATATGTAGCCTGTTATCTAACTACAATGAAGATCAGTCAGTCAATTTGCTTTTATCCCACTTATTGTCATAAGCTGCCTGTGGTGCTCTTTAGTCTTTGTCTATCTGTCTCACACTTTAATAATCTACAGATGCTTGAATTTTAACTATTGTATAGATTCTTCATCACAATTATTTACAGCATTTTGTTTTAAACTGGTCTCAGTTATGTCAAATTCAAGTCAACTTTTTTTGAGTAAATAGTCTCTGTAAAGTTCTCAACTGCTTTCTCATTTTTACTCTGAATCAAAATTTCTTGTATTGATAGTTTTGTCACTTCCTCCTTCACCATTAATTTAAGATATATGTACTGAGGGCCTACTGTGTGCCATGCATAGTTTTAAGTGTTGTTCAAACAGATGAATATGACAAATACCTGTTCTCAAGAACTTTACAGATGAATATAAAGAAGTTGTCTGATTACTAATATAGATTTGGATCATAGTAGAAAATATGGTCTGTTCTCTAGCATGTGAGAGAACAGTATAAAATTAGGCTTCCTATGGAAGGTCATCCTGGCCCTGAGCTGAAAAAGACTCAGCCATCTTCAGGGACAGCTTTCTTATCAGCAAAAACGAACTGGAACTGCCTTTTGTACTGAAATCTCTGAGTGGCCAGCCCCTTCCTAATTAACTCATTCAGGTCCTTGCTCTTTCCAAGAAAATGTCAGCACTTTAAAATTTGACATTTTAAAGGAACCGGAGCATTTTGACATCAAATCAAATATATGTTAATTAAAATTAGTTCGTGAAATGTCACAAAGATAAGTGTGGCAAAAGAATCTACTTTTTATCCCCCACAGTTGTAGCAAATTGTTTAATAAGGGAAAATAAATAAATAACTATGTGTAAGAGATCGATAGCTTTTCATTTCCTTAAAGAGAGGGACAGAGCTGCCTAATGCTGCTAGGATTTTTTAATTTACTGATTCAGTATAATTTTTTTTTTCTAATTTCTGAGTATAGTTTGCAATTATTTTTTCTATTCTTTTTTTTTTTTTTTACTTTTGCCTAGCAGAAACACAGTACATACTGAAACGAAAACATAGGCAAACAAAAAACTTTATTTAAAATTTATCCTGAATCTTGAAAGAAAAGGATTGGAAAATCATGTTAAAACAATGAGGGAATTTATCCTTATCACAAGCTCATATATTTTTATTTCACTTCAGGCATATGAAAATATTCTCAAAACCCGGCACCAGAACACAGATCAGTACTGAGGAATACTTGTCAAGATCATCAGTCAATCCCTAACATCTGCAGTAGATGGTGGAAATAGGAAGCTGAGGATTGTGGAAACTACTCTTCTATAGGGCTGTGGTGACTGCAGCATTGCTGTTCTGTGTAAGGAAGTTTCACTTTATGTTCTTTTTGCCAACAACAACAACAACAACAAAAACTGGCATGTGCCATCTGTCTCTACAAGGATCAAGTCACTAGTCACTGTAGCCACTGAGCTTCAGCACACCCTGAAAGGAGTTCAGGGTGAAGATCAGGAATGAGACATTCTGTTCTCTGGCAGAAGAAACTTTTAGACAGATACTTTCTGGACAAGATTTTATGAGCCTGATTCTTGAATCTCCCTATATCTAAAAAATCTGTAAAATCATTAACAGGGACATTGGCTCCTTGCGAGTAGTAGCAAGCTTCTGCCAAAATGTGTGCTTGACTGCCCTATACCCCTCTCCACTAAAATAATATATAACACTGATCTCCTCCCCTATCTCTTTGAGTTAGTATCTCAGAGCTATTGGAAATGCTGCCTCCAAGGTTATAATCTTCATTTTTTCCCAAATAAAACTTAACTCACAGCACTCATGTTGTGAATTTTTTTAAGTCGATACTTTCATATACACCTGCCACTATAAGTTTGGAACAGTGGAGTTTTCCATTTATGTTGTACTTCTTTGTATACAAGCAGTATTTTATAATATCTGGGCCATAAGCAGAGCAAATATTAAACCTGTCTAGCACCTATAGTAGGGGCGTCCCAGGTGGCTCAGTGGTAAAGAATTCAGCTACCAAGCAGGAGACACAGCTTCGATCTCTAGGTCAGGAAGATCCCCTGGAGAAGAAAATGGCAAACCACACCAATATTCTTTCCTGGGAAACCCCATAGACTGAGGAGCCTAGTAGACTACAGTCCATGGGGTTGCAAAGAGTAGGACATGACTGAATGACTCAACAACAGCAAAGCATCAATAGTAGTATAAAGTATCTGATGTTTACCAGGCTATGATTACTATTTATATTTTATATAAATATTATATATTTATAATATATAATAAATATATAATATATAATAAAATATATATTATAATATATAATATTATATAAATATTATATATTACTATTTATATTTTATATCTTGAATTAACCTAATGTTTCCCATTTTTTCTTACTAACTTGCTTTCACTAATTCACACTTCAGAATATTTCAGCGCAATTTTTGAAATTGCCTCAGCGTGTGATAGGAAAGTTTCTTACTGCTTCTTTGGGAAACTGTTGATAAGAAAAGAAAAAACAACAACAACAAAAAACCCAAAATGCTATTTCTCTTAATACAAAATTTGGTATGATAAATGATATAAATAAGCAAAAAGTAGTTAACATCAGTTATAACACTTAATTTACAGTAAGCACAACTGAGACCACATGGAAAAGATACAGGAGGTCACATTAGTAAGAAATGACAACCTTTTATCCTACCTAAATATATGTCTCATAATAAAATATAATGGGTTCATCAGTACTATTTTTATAGATTCCATATATATATATATACACATTTGTATATGATATTTGTTTTTTCTCTTTCTGACTTTACTCTTTATGACAGACAAGCTGTAGGTTCATCAGGAGATCAGAGGGAGGTTAAAGAGGGAGGGTACCTATGTTTACTTATGACTGATTCACATTGTAGTATGGCAGAAACCAACACAACACTGTAAAACAATTATCCTCAAATTAAAACAAAATTAAAAACATAATGTCCATAATAACATGAGCCATGCAGGTTGATGACAAAATACTATTTCAGTGATGTATCACTTGACCATTATACATCTTCCATATTAGAGATCCACGGATGCAAGACAATGAATTTGAAACAGATAGACAGGCCAAGTTCATGAAATCCTTAGACAATGTGTGGTCTTTCATAATGTAGAAAATAAGGTAGAGCTTCATAATGAATTGTGTAATGTAAAAAGCACATCTCAGAATGTAGCTTTGTTAAAAGATCATATCTATTCACGTTGGTTAAAACTGCTACCCATACATTTATTGAACAATGTAGCACACTCATTATAAAGTAAATAATCTCTCAATTAAAAAAAAAAAAAAAACCCTGAGAAAGATTCAGGATCAGTGTCCTCTAGTGCAGATGATAACTCTCTGACTATGGAACTCACCACCCTAAGCTCCCTTCTGCCAGTCTCTCTCCCATTACTGATACTTTTCCTTCTTTTCTTTCATGAACAATGACCCTCTTTCTACATCACTCTCTCCTCTAGGTCTAAAACTCTACCCAGCAGACTTTGGGAAGATAGCACCCTAGAGATGGATTGATACCATTGTTTTGTTGGCATACCTATGCATTATATTTACTATTATGATGATATTGAATATAAAGTGGCAGAGACACTTGACAATGTGATCTTCAGTCCAAAATCTCATCATCAGCTATCACTTCTCAAATGAAATTTTGCTTTGATTTATGCATCTATTCTTATGCATGAAATTTTCTTCAGAAACAAAACTATAGAGCAAAGTGTCATTATTGAATAACTGTGTTGTGCTTAGTTACATTCGACTCTTTGTGACACCATGGGCTATAGCCTTCCAGGCTCTTCTATCCATGGGGATTCTCCAGGCAATAATACTGGAGTGGGTTGCATGTCTTTCTCCAGAGAATCTTCACAACCCAGGGATCAAAAGCAGGTCTCCCCAGTGCAGGTGAATTCTTTACTCTCTGAGCCACCAGAGAAGCCCAAGAATACTGGAGTGGGTAACCTATCCCTTCTACAGAGGATTGTCCCCACCCAGGAATTGAACCAGGGTCTTCTGCCTTGCAGGTGGATTCTTGACCAGCTGAGCTACCTAAGAAGCTCACTGAATTACTAGCTCTGCTCAAAATCAAATAAATGGTAATATCTTGTATTCAGTGATATATTCAATTCAGAATAGGTAGGGTCTTCCCTGGTGGCTCAGTGGTAAAGCACCCAGTTATCAGTGCAGGATATCTAAGAGACATGGATTCAATCCCTGGGTTGGGAAAATCCCCTGGAGAAGGAAATGGCAATGCACTCTAGTATTCTTGCCTTGGAAATACCATGGACAGAGGAGCTTGGCAGGTTACAGTCCATGGGGTTACAAAAGCATTGGACATAGTGACTAAAAACAAACAAACAAACAAAAAAATGGACACAACCGGATATATTCAGTCTCCTGCAAAGAAAACACATCATGTTAATGACAAGTTTTAAAACTTGTGGGCACATTAAGAATCACAGTTAAAGACTTATAGAAAATTAAGGACTACTTCATGGCAAATAGATGGGGAAACAATGGAAACGGTGACTGACTTTATTTTGGGGGGCTCCAAGATCACTGCAGATGGTGACTGCAGCCATGAAATTAAAAGACGCTTACTCCTTGGAAGGAAAGTTATGACCAACCTAGACAGCATATTCAAAAACAGAGACATTACTTTGCCAACAAAAGTCCATCTAGTCAAGGTCATGGTTTTTCCAGTAGTCATGTATGGATGTGAAAGTTGGACTAAATAGAAAGCTGAGCTCCAAAGAATTGATGCTTTTGAACTGTGGTGTTGGAGAAGACTCTTGAGAGTCCCTTGGACTGCAAGGAGATCCAACCAGTCCATCCTAAAGGAGATCAGTCCTGGGTGTTCATTGGAAGGACTGAGGTTGAAGCTGAAATTCCAATACTTTGGCTACCTGATATGAAGAACTAACTCATTGGAAAAGACCCTGATGCTGGGAAATATTGAAGGCAGGAGGAGAAGGGAACGACAGAGGATGAGATGGTTGGATGGCATCACTGACTCAATGGACATGAGTTTGGGTAAACTCCAGGAGTTGGTGATGGACAAGGAGGCCTGGTGTACTGCAGTCCATGAGGTCACAAAGAGTCAGACACGACTGAGCAACTGAACTGAACTGAACTGTGAGTTTTTCATAGTATGAGTATGATCACTGGATGACTCCACTAAAGTTACCTAAGGGGCTTATTTATATAAGCAGGTCCCTGGGTCCCTGTCTAGACCTATACAATCCAAGTAACTGGAGGAGAGGTCTGGGATTTGTATACTGGAGTGGGTTGCCATGCCCTCATTCAGGGGATCTTCCCGACCAGAGATTCAACCTGCATCTCTTATGTTGCCTGCATTGGTAGGTTTGTTCTTCACCACTAGCCAGATGTGTATTATGCACACTAAATTGGAGTTTACATGAAGGCTATGGCTTCTTAAAAAATCCAGAATCCTTTAACTCTCAGCAGACTTAGCAGGTTCTGAAGTGGTGGCCACTGCACCATTGTCAGACCTTGCTGGTTCCTCATCTAGGTCTTCCTTGGCTACAAGCCACTCACAGGACTGAGTTGGCAATTTGAGTGTATACAACATCAGCTGCATCATAAATGTTGGCATGTTTCAGCAGAGGAGAAAAAATTCTTAAAGATTCCTACAGAAAAAAGTCTTTAAAAATTTTCAACAATTTCTTTGATGATATACGTGAAGTCACTCAGTTGTGTCTGACTCTTTGCAACTCCAAGGACTATACAGTCCATGGAATTCTCCAGGCCAGAATACTGGAGTGGGTAGCCTTTCCCTTCTCCAGGGGATCTTCCCAACCCAGGGTTTAAACCCAGGCATCCTGCATTGTAGGCAGATTCTTTACCAACTGAGCTATACAGAGATTCTATTCAATTTGTTTTCCTCGACATTTTCTGTTTCAGAAAGAATAACAGAAATTGTTCTCTTGAGGACATTTGTAGTCTGATCAAACTGGACTTAAAATCACTAATATACTGAATGCTTTAGGAACACTTGCTAAAATAATTATACAAATTTAGAAACTGTTAGGAATCTTTAAAGAAATATACATTACACTTAGGTTTCAACTCTTTGTTCAGCCAGATTAACTATGTATTTTCCACAATAGAGACATTTCCAAAACATGTCCACACCATGGAAAATACACAGGTAAATACAAGAATTCTACTTTAACTTATATTTTGATTTTAAAAGGAAAGATTGATTTATCTATGTTGTTTTGCTCTTACAGTGTTACCTAGACTTGTCTCTCTTTTATTAAATTCAAGATTTACTGTTGATGTTTATCAACAGTATTTTATCAATTTTCCAGGCCTGTCTGCTGCCCTTTGTTATTCCCTCACAGCTCATGTTATAGGTTTCATCTCCTCTATGGGTAGCACCTATGCAGTCATGGAGCAATTTAGGAAATTGCTCCTGGTTTTGATTCCTGGCCCTATTTCAATTCTGGAAATTTGACTATATTCCAGTTTATTTCCCATTTCCTCACACTGTTTTTCACCCTCTTTTAACTATTTATTTTTGTTTGTTTCCCATATAATGGTTTGCCAGTTTTCAAATTTTGTGAAGTTTCTTTGTGTGTGTTTGTGTGTGTGAAGTTTCATTTTCTAAAATTCACAATATTTCTAGTGCTCTTTTACTGTCATGGGTTATGCGTCAATTCCAGTTTTGCACAGCCCAACATCAGCTCCAATTCGAGAGCACTAATAGACTGTAATGAAGATTTACTTTAAAGGTAAAACAAAAGACAAGCACAAAAAGAATATTATAAACTTTGTGGCTTTTTCTTTTTTTAGGGAGAATAAGCTACTTTTCTTTTTGAGGCCTGATAAACATAAATATTTGTTAAAACAAATTACTTTCTCTAGCAGTAGATCAGCGTTAAACATGTTTTATTTTGTAATGCAAATTTGACAGTACTTTCCAACTTTTTGACAAAGCAGTCAGGCTATCAAGAAATTAGCACACATCTCTTCTCACTCTAGTTCAGATGAATAATTTGGCAATGAAATGAAGACATTTATTGCATTTTGCAGCCCAGTGAGCTCAATAACAACTGCTTGAAAAGACAAAAACAAATTCTTAAGAAAAAAGTGACTCCAGTTCTTCTATCGAAATACAGAAGTTATACATCAGGGTGTGTATCATCATTGGTGTGTAAGAATTAAAATTTCTACTAAGGATTTTCTATTTAGCTTGTTTACAAAAGAAATATAACTAAAAATATGTTGATATTTTTTAGTAAATATGTGAGATCTCAGTGCAATTACCTTATATGCTGTGTAGCTTTTATATATCACTAGTGTATCTTGATTGAAAAATGCACAAAAATATCATGAATAATATAACAAACATATATTCAATGTAAAATACATTCTTAAATATATTATGGACTTTTACAATGAAGCTAGTCAAATATTCATTACCTAACAAATACAGATTGAATGCATTCTGTGTAAGGTGTATTGCTTTTTACTGGTCAGTGTGTGACAGTATGTAGCTCAAAGTTCTGGTGGATAGAGAAAGATACATTTAAAGTTATGGTGCAGTGCAATATACAGTTTGATAGTGACAAGTCCAAGGTGACATGTAAGCATAGAAGACGTTTTTGTAAGTCTGCTAGGGGGTGGAGATTAGGAAATATCTATCTCTGACTAAGCAAAATTAAGCTGTGATTTAAAGGGTTAATGTGTTGAACGGCAGGCTTCCCTCATGGCTCACATGGTAAAGAATCTGATGGCATATAAATGACCCAATCAAAAAATGGGCAAAAGAACTAAACAGACATTTCTGCAAAGGAGACATACAGATGGCTAACAAACACATGAAAAAGATGCTCAACATCAACTCATTATCAGAGAAATGCAAATCAAAACCACAATGAGGTACCATCTCATGCCAGTCAGAACAGCTAATATCAAAAAGTCTACAAACCACAAATGCTGGAGAAGTTGTGGAGAAAAGGGAACCCTCTTACACTGTTGGAGGGAATGCAAACTAGTACAGCCACTATGGAGAACAGTGTGGACATTCCTTAACAAACTGAAAACAGATCTGCCATACGACCCAGCAATCCCACTTCTGGGCATACACACTGAAGAAACCAGAACTGAAAGAGACACATGTACCCCAATGTTCATCACAGCACTGTTACAATAGCTAGGACATGGAAGCAACCTGGATGTCCATCAGCAGATGAATGGATAAGAAAGTTATATACAATGGAATATTACTCAGCTATTAAAAAAGAACACATTTGAATCAGTCCTAGTGAGGTGGATGAAATTGGTGCCTATTATACAGAGTGAAGTAAGTCAGAAAGAAAAACACCAACACAGTATAATAAAGCATATATATATATATATATATATATATATATATATATGTAATTGAGAAAGATGGTAACAATGATCCTATATGAGAGACAGCAAAAGAGACACAGATATAAAGAACAGACTCTTGGATTCTGGGAGAAGGTGAGGGTGGGATGATTTGAGAGAATAGCATCAAAACATGCATATTACCGTATGTGAAACAGATCACCAGTCCAAATTTGATGCATGAAACAGGGCACTTGAAGCTGCTGCACTGGGACAACCCAGAGGGATGGGATGGGGAGGGAAGAGGGAGGGGGTTTTGGATTGGGGACACTTGTACACCTTTGGCTGATTCTGTCAATATATGGCAAAAACCACCACAATATTGTAAAGTAATTAGCCTCCAATTAAAATAAATAATTTCTTTTAAAAAAGAATCTGCCTGTAATGCAGGAGATCCTGAGTTCAGTCCCTGGGTGGGGAAGATCCCCTGAAGAAGGGAATGGCTACTCACTCCAGTATTATTGCCTGGAGAAGTTCATGGACAGAGGAGCCTGGCGGGCTACGGTCCATGGGCTTGCAAAGAGTCACAACTAACACACATCTTGTGTTTATGTTGTAAGGCAAAAATAAGAAGTTTTCAGAAAGATTCTATAGTTGATAAACTGTCAAGCACATGTAGATTCTGATGTAGTATAAGAAAAGTACTGTTTTGGAGCTGTAATATAGAGTGTTAAGGGACTTCCTGGTGGTAAGTAAAAGTGGAAAAGCCGTCTGGAACTAGATTCATAAAGTCTCTGTGATACACAAGGGAACTTTAATATAGGCCAAGAAACATTGTAAAATATACTAAAATGATAGTTGATCAAATATTTATTTTAGAAAGCAATTCTGGATGCAATGAGGAAGATTGTGCCAAAGGAATGCCACTAGAGGAACACGAGTGGTAAGATGCTTTTGTGATAGCACAAATGATTTTTAAGTATAAATTAAAAGACTGAGCGACTTAGCAGCAGCAGCAGCAGCAAAAGACTAGCACAAAGGGGCAGATTTGAAACGCATTTTAATACTTAGAATAATGTTACTTAGCATTCTGTATTTAAATGACACTGTAAATGAATGGAAAATAAAATAGATATATGAATAAACAAAAAAGAATAAAACATTTTAATTATTCAGAGAAGTTGAAAAAAGTTCTATATTCTAGAATAATGGGGAATAAAATTATGGGTGACTTGTTTCCTAAAAAATAGGATACCAATGGTTCTTTCCATCCTTGTAGATGCATACTCATCTTCTCATCAAGAGGTACAGTCTATCTCCCCTCACGCTGAATGTAGTTTAATCTTGTGGTTTGTATTGACTTCTATAAGAATTATATTTAAATATTCAAGGATTTATGTTTAAGAATTATACAAATTGAAGGTAATGAATATACAACTCAAATTATAAACAGATGAGTCATGACTTGGAATTTCATGTAAAGTAGGAACTCTCTTCACTCCTTGAGGTTAAATTTTGCATCACTGATTTTACTGTGTGGCAGCTTTAATTAAATAAATATCCACCTAGTGCTTAAATTCAATTGGCTTTTCTTTTCGGCAGAAACTTTAAAAAAAATTTTTTTCTCCAGTTATAATTAATGTTATCATACTCCTACGACTCTTGAGCATCACTTGTGCCTCTAGCAAGCACTTAGATATTAATCCCTTGAATTATAATTTCTTATTATTCTTTGTAACTATCTTATGTATACGATATGGTCCTTTAAGTCTAGATCATGGTTGTTACAGGTTTCGTGTATTTCTCTGCATAGAAAATTGAAGAAAGTATTCACAGTTAGGAAACTAGAGTCCTAGCTCCCTGAATTCAAAAGAAGATAATGTGCTCTTTAAAATAGATATATTAAATATGTATTATATAAATATGTACATTTGTCTCACATATAACTCTATTTTCAAAAAATAAATAAGGATAGAGTATTCCATAAAAAATAATCTCATATCACATAAATTAAGTCTGAAAACATAAATTTTAGAAAATGAGTGAGATGGGAAATTTGAAAACAGATAAAAATGTTTTCTGTTCTACTTCAAAATGAAGTATTTGTCTTAAGAAATATGTCAAATTAAAAAAAATACTATTGAAATGTTTATTAATTTAATTTATGTAATTTAATTATGTAATTTAACTTCCATTGTAATATAATTTTCTTGAGGTTGGTAAATCTGTTTTTTTTTTTTACATTTTATTTTTTTATTTTTTTACTTTACAATATTGTACGGTTTTGCCATACATCAACATGAATCCTCCACAGGTATACACGTGTTCCCCATCCTGAACCCCCCTCCCTCCTGCCTTCCTGTACCATCCCTATGGGTCATCTTAGTGCACCAGCCACAAGCATCCAGTATCATGCATCGAGCCTGGACTGTAATTGAAAATTGTAGTTAGTTACTAAAGGAAGAAGAGACCAAGGAGGTAAATGCTTTGGATGTATACTTAAGTTCTTAACTTCATTTAGGATGTTAAATTAATATCCATAGTCAATATGTGAACAAAATTAAGAATAGATCTTACTAAACTTACTGAAAACTGGAAAACTTTATGCTGTTAAGAAATGCTTTTATTGCACTTAATATCTTTTTACAAATTTATTGATAAACTGCACCCATTTAATCTGTACAGTATCATTAATTGTGATGAATGTTTAAACCCAATGAACCTCAAAAACAATGAAGATAAAGTTCCATCCACATCAGAATTGCTTGCCTTTTCCTCTGGAACTTCCTTGTTGCCTGTAGAAAATGGATTTAAGCTGATGTATTTGGGGTTTCAGCCTGCTCCAGATATTCCCTTCATCACTGTCAGCTCTAGGGATGACTAGCTTGCTTAGCCAACCTACATTACTATGCTAACGTTCCCTGATGGCTCAGTAGGTAAAGAATCCACCTGCAATGCAGGGGACAGGTGAGACTCAGGTTTGATTCCTGGGTCCTGAGTTGAGCAGATCCCCTAGAGGGAAAAATGGCAACCCACTCCATCATTCTTGCCTAGAGGATACCATGGACAGAGGAGACTGACTAGCTGCGGTCCATAGGGTCATACAGAGTCTCAGTACAAGCACTAAGCACACATCCTTCTAATAAATCCCTCTATTTATACCAATACATGCACAAGTATATAAAGATATACACTGTTAAATAGATATCAGCTTGTTAATTTGAAGTGAAACAATTAAAGATGAAAAATAATCTATAATGCACCCATAATATTAACTCAAAAAACTAAACCCTATTTGTTTCTGACTTCAACTAGAATTTGTGACATTCTTTAAGACGCACAATTGTTTGATATTCATATTTTGAAGCCAGAAGGTGAAAAGTAATTCTGTTACTGAAAGAAAAGCATCAGGAATGATTATGACATTTCCATGTAACAGTCTTTTCACATATATAAGGCAAATGAGTTTTGTTCTAACAATTTTTTCTGCTCTTTAATGTAAACTGGTTTGAAGTGAGTTGAATTTTGTCACAGTTTATATAGGGAATGTTTGATTATAAAGTGAGGTGTAAATGACATTAAGATTTCATAAGATTGTAAACAGAGCCTAGAAATTTAGAATATTAAGGTACAGCAGGACTGTCCTTCTGTTCTCAAGAAATATCCCCATTTATATACAATATAGCCTTCACTCTGTCAAGGAACAATGAGATACAGTTATTTGGAACTGAAAAATAGTATACATTGAGTTGATCTCCCTTTATTTTAGAGGTAGTTCATTCCATTCATTTTCACTCCTGAAGTAAAGTAGAGAAAGTGAACTAAGTTTTAGTATATAAATCTTCTATATTTTTGAATGTTTTACTATCTTATTTCTCTTAGGTTCAAGGAAGCTGCTTCAATGGTTAATGGATGGTTCTACCTCAAGTATTAAAGTCCCCTAAGAAAAGACAATGAAACAACTTATTTTATATCCAAAAGTTGACAAATGCTATACCTAAATTATGGAAGAGACACTTTTTTATTTAACTTAAAAGCATTTTAAAATGACATATCTTACATTTTTAGGATCCAAACTATATTCCACTTTAGGAAAATATTATACCTATGAAATTCAATAGGCTTGTTTTCAGATATTTTCTGAAATGTTATATCTAACAACTCAAGGGAAGTTGAACTGATAACTGCTTTCAAATATATTTTTCTCTGAAAACTAATCCACTTGGAAAAAAGTTATATTAGCTCTTAAATCTTGGAGTCTCATTTTTTCCTCTCAGGGATTTGATGGGGTAGATTTCTATGAAAATAGCAAATAGATGTTCTCAACAAGTCATTTTCTGCTTTGATTCTGTCATTAAGAAAATGTCATTGTGCCCTGGTAGCCAATGAGAAGAAACAAAATGGTAATAATTCCCTTCAGCACAGAATGTGGTTCAATACAGCTGTGTTTTAAAAGCCCATTTTAATCATAAGATTATGTCCATAAAATATATACCCAGATAATTTTACTTTAAATATACTGAGAATTTTTGTAGCACGTTCATTTTAGTCAAGATTCTCTTAAGCAGGATGTATGTGGTGATTTAACAAATGACTTATCTCGAAAAATAGGGCCAATTGAACAAACTGTTAATAATGGATTTTGACTTAGCTAATTTCCCAAGGGAATTTATACTCTGTATTCAGTATCATCCTAAAACTGTTCAAATGAAGATTGAAAATTTTGAGTTTAAAGTCCTTTCAAAGACTTTATACAATTGTTACCCTTATTATGACGTCTGCTCTGTAACTCTCATGTTTCCAGGCCTCACATATGCATTTTACACGATTTTAAGGCCATTCATTGGAAACATTATCATTAGCTATTAGTAGTCAGTGATTAATAATCAAATATTCACATTGGGTTTTGATGTAAGAGGACAGAGTCATAAAATAGATTTGAAAATCTACAGCTTCCATCACATCATAACTCTAACAAAGTTGCACCTTAAAATATCATTTATACTTACAAAAATAGGAATATGAATAATTACCTCTCTATGAAGCATCAATATCATGTCTCAACCTCACTAATATTTGTAATCAAGTCTTTATGACCAGAGACTTAAAAAGGGTTCTGTTTGATCTTCCAGCAAACAAAAGCCCAGGTCCAGACGGCTTCACAGCTGAATTCTACCAAAAATTTAGAGAAGAGCTAACACCTATCCTGCTCAAACTCTTCCAAAAATTGCAGAGGAAGGTAAATTTCCAAACTCATTCTATGAGGCCACCATCACCCTAATACCAAAACCTGACAAAGATCCCACAAAAAAAGAAAACTACAGGCCAATATCACTGATGAACATAGATGCAAAAATCCTTAACAAAATTCTAGCAATCAGAATCCAACAACACATTAAAAAGATCATACACCATGACCAAGTGGGCTTTATCCCAGGGATGCAAGGATTCTTCAATATCCACAAATCAATCAATGTAATACACCACATTAACAAATTGAAAAATAAAAACCATATGATTATCTCAATAGATGCAGAGAAAGCCTTTGACAAAATTCAACACCCATTTATGATAAAAATTCTCCAGAAAGCAGGAATAGAAGGAACATACCTCAACATAATCAAAGCTATATATGACAAACCCACAGCAAACATTATCCTCAATGGTGAAAAATTGAAAGCATTTCCTCTAAAGTCAGGAACAAGACAAGGGTGCCCATTTTCACCATTACTATTCAACATAGTTTTTGAAGTTTTGGCCACAGCAATCAGAGCAGAAAGAAATAAAAGGAATCCAAATTGGAAAAGAAGAAGTAAAACTCTCACTATTTGCAGATGACATGATCCTCTACATAGAAAACCCTAAAGACTCCACCAGAAAATTACTAGAAATAATCAATGACTATAGTAAAGTTGCAGGATATAAAATCAACACACAGAAATCCCTCGCATTCCTATACACTAATAATGAGAAAACAGAAAGAGAAATTAAGGAAACAATTCCATTCACCATTGCAACGGAGAGAATAAAATACTTAGGAATATATCTACCTAAAGAAACTAAAGACCTATATATAGAAAACTATAAAACACTGGTGAAAGAAATCAAAGAGGACACTAATAGATGGAGAAATATACCATGTTCATGGATTGGAAGAATCAATATAGTGAAAATAAGTATACTACCCAAAGCAATTTATAGATTCAATGCAATCCCTATCAAGCTACCAATGGTATTCTTCACAGAGCTAGAACAAATACTTTCACAATTTGTATGGAAATACAAAAAACCTCGAATAGCCAAAGCAATCTTCAGAAAGAAGAATGGAACTGGAGGAATCAACCTACCGGACTTCAGGCTCTACTACAAAGCCACAGTTATCAAGACAGTATGGTACTGGCACAAAGACAGAAATATAGATCAATGGAACAAAATAGAAAGCCCAGAGATAAATCCACGCACATATAGACACCTTATTTTTGACAAAGGAGGCAAGAATATACAATGGATTAAAGACAATCTCTTTAACAAGTGGTGCTGGGAAAACTGGTCAACCACTTGTAAAAGAATGAAACTAGAACACTTTCTAACACCATACACAAAAATAAACTCAAAATGGATTAAAGATCTCAATGTAAGACCAGAAACTATAAAACTCCTAGAGGAGAACATAGGCAAAACACTCTCCGACATACATCACAGCAGGATCCTCTATGACCCACCTCCCAGAATATTGGAAATAAAAACAAAATAAACAAATGGGACCTAATTAACCTTAAAAGCTTTTGCACATCAAAGGAAACTATTAGCAAGGTGAAAAGACAGCCTTCAGAATGGGAGAAAATAATAGCAAATGAAGCAACTGACAAACAACTAATCTCAAAAATATACAAGCAACTCCTACAGCTCAACTCCAGAAAAATAAATGACCCAATCAAAAAATGGGCCAAGGAACTAAATAGACATTTCTCCACAGAAGACATACAGATGGCTAACAAACACATGAAAAGATGCTCAACATCACTCATTATAAGAGAAATGCAAATCAAAACCACTATGAGGTACCATTTCACACCAGTCAGAATGTCTGCGATCCAAAAGTCTACAAGCAATAAATGCTAGAGAGGGTGTGGAGAAAAGGGAACTCTCTTACACTGTTGGTGGGAATGCAAACTAGTACAGCCACTATGGAGAACAGTGTGGAGATTCCTTAAAAAAACTGGAAATAGAACTGCCTTATTATCCAGCAATCCCACTGCTGGGCATACACACTGAGGAAACCAGAATTGAAAGAGACACGTGTACCCCAATATTCATCGCAGCACTGTTTATAATAGCCAGGACATGGAAGCAACCTAGATGCCCATCAGCAGATGAATGGATAAGAAAGCTGTGGTACATATACACAATGGAGTATTACTCAGCCATTAAAAAGAATACATTTGAATCAGTTCTAATGAGGTGGATGAAACTGGAGCCTATTATACAGAGTGAAGTAAGCCAGAAGGAAGAATACCAATACAGTATACTAACACATATATATGGAATTTAGAAAGATGGTAACAATAACCCAGTGTACGAGACAGCAAAAGAGACACTGATGTATAGAACAGTCTTATGGACTCTGTGGGAGAGGGAGAGGGTGGAAAGATTTGGGAGAATGGCATTGAAACATGTAAAATATCATGTAAGAAATGAGTTGCCAATCCAGGTTTGATGCACGATACTGGATGCTTGGGACTAGTGCACTGGGATGACCCAGAGGGATGGTATGGGGAGGGAGGAGGGAGGAGGGTTCAGGATGCGGAACACATGTATACCTGTGGTGGATTCATTTTGATATTTGACAAAACTAATACAATTATGTAAAGTTTAAAAATAAAATAAAATTAAAAAAATAATAAAAATAAATATCAAAACAAAAAAAAAATAAAATAAAAAATTATGGCTTATACCAATAATTTAAACTACTGAATACTTTTAAAAATGTTTGACACAACTGTTTTTTCACATCAGAACAGTCACAAAGCATTTCTTTCCTGTGCCTAGGAATGTGCATCCAGTCAGGACTCAATAGCATAGCCACATTTCAGATCTTGAAATGCTCAAATGAGGATTGCAATTCCTATGAGATTTTCAAGTACCGACCTCACATCTCTTACCACCGAAGACTAACTTTCATTTCTACCTCTTCTGTAGATACTTTTGTTATTTTCCATTTATTGATTCTGTCATATTATTTTTTAAAAACATTCCCAAGTATACTATTCTATTTTGGAGTGCATCCCTAACTGTTGTAGAGACTTTAGGTAGCCCTCAGTATCTATTCTTTCCATTATCTTAGTGATACAGTCCACAATATTTAGCTTGATAAATGTTCACTTAAGAATAAAGATTGGGAACTTCCATGGAAGTCTGGTGGTTAAGAATCTGCCTGCCAACACAGGGGACACGGGTTCAACCCCTGATCCCTGGTCTGGGAAAATCCCACATGCTGCAGGGAAACTGACACCCTGTGTCACAACTACTGAGCCCACATTCTAGAACCGATGAACCTCAAATTCCAATCTCATGCACCACAATTACCAAAATAGCAATTCACTCCAGTATTCTTGCCTAGAGAATTCCATAGACCGAGGAGTCTGATGCACTACAGTCTGTGAAGTCACAAAGAGTAGGACACAACTGACAAACTAACAAACACACATACACAGATTTGTCATGGGCTTCTTCAGTGGCCCAGTAGTAAAGAATCTGCTGCAGTGCAAGAGTTGCAGGAGACATAGGTTCAATCCCTGGGTTGGGATGATCTCCTGGAGGAGGTTTTGGCACCCACTCCAGTATTCTTGCATGGAAAGTACTTTAAAAAACAAACACACACTTTGTAAACAAAGATTCATATAGCCAAAGCCATGCTCTTTCCAGTAGTCATGTACATATGTGAGAGTTGGACCATAATGAAGGCTTAGTGTCGAAGAATTGATGCTTTTGAACCGTGGTGCTGGAGAAGACTCTTCATAGTCCCTTGGACTGCAAGGAGATCCATCCAGTCAACCCCAAACCAAATCAACCCTAAATACTCATTGGAGGGACTGATGCTAAAGCTGAAGCTCCAGTACATCGGCCACTTGGTGTGAAGAGCCAACTCATTGGAAAGACCATGATGCTGGAAAAGATTGAAGGCAAAAGGAGAAGGAAAAGACAGAGGATGAGATGGCTGGATGGCATCAAGGACTTAATGGACATGAACTTGGGGAAACACCCAGAGATGTTGAGGGGCAGGGAGGCCCAGTGTGCTGCATGCAATGGGGTCACAAAGAGTTGGAGATGATTTAGTGACTGAGCAACAACAAAAAGAACATCAAAATGATGTGTGTGATCTTCCAGTAATTTGATTTATAGGGAATCTGTTGTGTCCTTTTTCCCCTGATCATTTCATCTGGATGAGGATGTAATGTAGAAGCTTCTGCAAGCAGAAATCTTTGAACCATGAGGTGACAGTTATAACTTTGTTGTTATTCAGTTGCTCAGTCATGTCCGCGTCTTTGCGACCATATAAACTGCAGCATACCAGGCTTTCTTTTCCCTTACTATCTCCTAGAGTTTGCTCAAACTCATGTCCATTGAGTCAATGATGCCATCCAACCATCTCATCTTCTGCCACCTTTTCTTTTGTCTTCAAACTTTCCCAGATGCACGGTCTTTTCCAGTAAGTCTGCTCTTTGCATCATGGGGCCAAAGGATTGGAGCTTCAACTTCAGTATAATTCCTTCCAATGAATATTCAGGGTTGCTTTCCTTTTTGGATAGACTGGTTTAATTTTGCAGTCCAAGGGACTCTCAAGATTCTTCTCTAGCACCACAGTTCAAAAGCAACAATTCTTTGGTGCTCAGCCTTCTTAATGGTCCAACTCACATACATACAGAACTACTGGAAAAATGATAGCTTCGACTATAAGGATCTTTGTTGGTAAAGTGATGTCTCTGCTCTTTATATGCTGTCTAGGCTGGTCATAGCTATAAAACTGTTCAGTTCAGTTCAGTCACTCAGCCATGTCTGACTCTTTGTGACCCCATGGACTGCAGTACACCAGGCCTCCCTGTCCATCACCGACTTCTGCAGTTTACTCAAACTCGTGTCCATTGAGTCAGTGATGCCATCCTACCATCTCATCCTCTGCCATCCCCTTCTCCTCCTGCCTTCAATCTTTCCCAGCATCAGGGTCATTTCAAATGAGTCAATTCTTTGCATCAGGTGGCCAAAGTATTGGAGTTTCAGCTTTAGCATCACTCCTTCCAATGAACACCCAGGACTGATCTCCTTTAGGATGGAATGGTTGGATCTCCTTGCAGTCTAAGGGACTCTCAAGAGTCTTCTCCAACACCACATTTCAAAATCATCAATTCTTCAGCATTCAGCTTTCTTTAGAGTCCAACCTTCACATTCATACATGACTACTGGAAAAACCAAAGCTTTGACTAGATGGACCTTTGTTGGCAAAGTAAAGTCTCTGCTTTTTACATGCTGTCTAGGTTGGTCATAACTTTTCTTCCAGGGAGCAAGCATCTTTTAATTTCATGGCTGAAGGTACCATCTTCAGTGATTTTGGGGCCCCCCAAAAAATTAAGTCTGTCACCATTTCCACTGTGTCCCCATCTATTCACCATAAAGGATAAGAATGTGATGAAAAGAGATGGGGTCACTGATGTTAGAGGAATTGCTCTACAATTGCTGCGTGCTTTAACATCAAACTTTGCTGATGTGAGATGAATATAAACATCTATCCAGCTTTTAACCACTGTTCAGGTTTTATATTTGTCAGCTAAAATAGTATATTTTGGCCCTATTCAATTTTCACTGTCTTAAATATTAAGCAATCATGTAAAAGCATGATTTATGTGAAATTAATTCTGTCAAAACTTCATTTAATCCAGTTAGTGATTTATGCCTTGAGTTGACTTCAAAATTATCTTTTGTGTTAAAGTTTCAATCACATCTAAAAGAAATTGAAATTTAATAAAGTCAATATTGATTCAGTAGCATCAATTAATTTTATAATGTACAAATAAACAAGTTTTTTTGAGCTCTCTTCTGATATAGTCCCTTATTTGTGGGGAGTTAGAGATGGCCATCTACTACTACTTTCTTGCTATTGGAAAGAAAACAAAATTTTGAGTTATTTGAGTACACACCCGAATATCAAAGTCCTGTTAAACATGATAACAGCTGAAAGCATTTGACAGAAAATGAATTGCGAATAGGAAAGACTAGGGATCTTTTCAAGAAAATCAGAGATACAAAGGAACATTTCATGCAAAGATGAGCTCGATAAAGGACAGAAATGGTATGGACCTAACAGAAGCAGAAGATATTAAGAAGAGATGGCAAGAATACAAAGAACTGTACAAAGAAGATCTTCACGACCCAGATAGTCACGATGGTGTGATCACTGACCTAGAGCCAGACATCCTGGAATGTGAAGTCAAGTGGGCCTTAGAAAGTATCACTACAAACAAAGCTAGTGGAGGTGATGGAATTCCAGTTGAGCTATTCCAACTCCTGAAAGATGACGCTGTGAAAGTGCTGCACTCAATATGCCAACAAATTTGGAAAACTCAGCAGTGGCCACAGGACTGGAAAAGGTCAGTTTTCATTCCAATCCCAAAGAAAGACAATGAAAAAGAATGCTCAAACTACTGCACAATTGCACTCATCACACACGCTAGTAAAGAAATGCTCAAAATTCTCCAAGCCAGGCTTCAACAATATGTGAACCATGAACTTCCTGATGTTCAAGCTGGTTTTAGAAAAGGCAGAGGAACCAGAGATCAAATTGCCAACATCCGCTGGATCATGGAAAAAGCAAGAGAGTTCCAGGAAAACATCTATTTCTGCTTTATTGACTATGCCAAAGCCTTTGACTGTGTGGATCACAATAAACTGTGGAAAATTCTGAAAGAGATGGGAATACCAGAACACCTGATCTGCCTCTTGAGAAATTTGTAGGCAGGTCAGGAAGCAACAGTTAGAACTGGACATGGAACAACAGACTGGTTCCAAATAGGAAAAGGAGTACCTCAAGGCTGTATATTGTCACCCTGTTTATTTAACTTATACGCAGAGTACATCATGAGAAATGCTGGACTGGAAGAAACACAAGCTGGAATCAAGATTGCTTGGAGAAATATCAATAACCTCAGATATGCATATGACACAACCCTTATGGCAGAAAGTGAAGAGGAACTCAAAAGCCTCTTGATGAAAGTGAAAGTGGAGAGTGAAAAAATTGGCTTAAAGCTCAACATTCAGAAAACAAAGATCACGGCACCTGGTTCCACCACTTCATGGGAAATAGATGGGGAAACAGTGAAAACACTGTCAGACTATTTTTCTGGGCTCCAAAATCACTACAGATGGTGACTGCAGCCATGAAATTTAAAGACACTTACTCCTTGGAAGGAAAGTTATGACCAACCTAGATAGCGAAAGGTTGTTGTTGAATCACGCGAATACACCGGGATTCTTGGCCCCCGGAGGAGAAGAATTCAATCCGGGGCCAGAGACGAGGCTTGATCGCTCAGAGCTTTTGTGTAATAAAGTTTTATTAAAGTATAAAGGAGATAGAGAAAGCTTCTGACATAGGCATCAGAAGGGGGTAGAAAGAGTACCCGCTTGCTAGTGTTAACAATGAGGTTATATAATCCAAAGAATGTCTGGAGGTTGTAAAGACCTCCTCCGACCTACTCCCATAATTTACATTTTAAGATAACACTGTCCTCAGGCAAGATACATCCTTGTAAAGACCAGGTATACTCCCATAATTAACATTTTAAAATAACAGAAGGTTGAATCCAAAGACTGTCCTTAGGCAGGATACATTATTGGTATATAATCCTAAGGAATGTGGAGAAAGAAAAAAAGTTTGTCCTTTTTTCCTCCTTGAGAATTCCAGACCCCTCTCTCCTTGGGGACCCCTAGACTCCCTATCAACCTGCCTAGGAAATGACTCTCTCAATAGCATATTCAAAAGCAGAGACATTACTTTGAAAACAAAGGTTTGTCTAGTCAAGGCTACGGTTTTTCCTGTGGTCATGTATGGATGTGAGAGTTGGACTGTGAAGAAGGCTGAGTGCCGAAAAATTAATGCTTTTGAACTGTGGTGTTGGAGAAGACTCTTGAGAGTCCAGTGGACTGCAAGGAGATCCAACCAGTCCATTCTGAAGGAGATCAGCCTTGGGATTTCTTTGGAAGGAATGATGCTAAAGCTGAAACTCCAGTACTTTGGCAACCTCATGCGAAGAGTTGATTCATTGGAAAAGACTCTGATGCTGGGAGGGACTGAGGGCAGGAGGAGAAGGGGACGACAGAGGATGAGATGGCTGGATGGCATCACTGACTCGATGGACATGAGTCTGAGTGAACTCCGGGAATTGGTGATGGACAGGGAGGCCTGGTGTGCTGCGATTCATGGGGTTGCAAAGAATCACACGACTGAGTGACTGATCTGATCTGATCTGAAATTACTTTTTTCTGTAGAGCAAATTTTATGTATTTTAATTGTTTATATGTATAAAATAAAACTTGCTCATAATTTTAAAAAAAAGTCTATAAAATACAAAATGATTGTATCTACACATGTATTCTGAGAAACACATACACATATTTAATGACTTCCCAGGTGGCTCAGCAGTAAAAAAAAAAAAAAAAGCAGGAGACACAGGTTCTATCCCTGTGTTGGGAAGATCCCTTGTATTAGGAAACGGCACCCCAGCCCAGTATTGTTGTCTGGAAAATTTCATGGACAGAAGAGATTGGCAGGCTACAGTCCATGGGATCACAGAAGAGTCTTGCATGACTTGAGTGATGGAACATGTGTGCATACATTTAATATCATATATTATTCATTATAAAGTTGATGTGTTTCCTTTATTCACAAAATTTAGCTATATGCCATATGAACTAAAGATAAATTGTCAGATATATAAATGTATTTCTTATTTTAAAAATTTCAGGATAATTTTCATCTGGAAATTGGAAGTGGGAAAATTTTCAATAGCAAAACTTCTAATGGACAGCTGGGCCTATTTTCCTCTGGATCATAGTCTTGACTGAATGAGAATTGTCCTTTTAACAATTTGTTGGATATAAGAGAAATGTATGTCATTTATGCAGTTTTTTTAAATTGCTTATTTTATAAGATATTCACTTTGAAATTTGATTTAATTATGTTCCATAGATATAGAGAAAACAAAAAATAGAGAAAATTTTATGATCCTGAATCAAATACCTGCATCGTGTCAATAAATGAGTGAACTTAACTGAATTTCAATAATATAGAGTCTGTGTGCTGTGTGCTTCTTCGCTCAGCTGTGTCCGACTCTTTGTGTTTATATGGACTGTAGCCCACCAGGCTTCTCTGTCCATGTGGATTCTCCAGGCAAGAATATTGGAGTGGGTTGCTGTGTCCTACTCCAGGGGATCTTCCCAAGCCAGAGATCAAACCCAGGTCTCCCACATTGCAGGTGGATTCTTTACTGTCTGAGCCACCGGGAAGCCCAAGAATACTGAAGTGGGTAGCTTGTGCCTTCTCCAGAAATCTTTCCAACTCAGGAATCGAACCGGGGTCTCCTGCAGTGCAGGCGAATTCATTACCAGCTTAGCTACCAGGGAAATCCAACATATGGTAGGTTATAGCTAATATTTGGAGAAGGCAATGGCACCGCACTCCAGTACTCTTGCCTGGAAAATCCCATGGATGGAGGAGCCTGGTGGGCTGCAGTCCATGGGGTCACTAAGAGTCAGACACGACTGAGCGACTTCACTTTCACTTCTCACTTTCATGCCTTGGAGAAGGAAATGGCAACCCCCTCCAGTGTTCTTGCCTGGAGAATCCCAGGGACGGGGGAGCCTGGTGGGCTACCGTCTATGGGGTTGCACAGAGTTGGACACGACTGAAGCGACTTAGCAGCAGCAGCAGCATAGCTAATATTGAGGGCTTCCCTAGTGGCTCAATGGTAGCGAATCTGCCTGCCAATACAGGAGACACGGGTTTGATCTCTGGGTCTGGAAGATTCTCTGGAGAAGGAAATGTCTACCCACTCCAGTATTCTTGCCTGGGAAATCTTATGGGCAGAGGAGCCTGGTGGGCTACAGTCCATGAAGTCGCAAAAAAGCCAGATACAGCTTAGCTAGTAAACAACTTACATGTGATGTTATTTTAAACAAAAGACAATTTTGCAGAGTAATGTGCATGGTATGTTCCCATTTTTAGAAAACATTAGTTAACACTTTTAAGCACTTCACATATGAATCCACATTAAGATATTTGTACACATTATCCCATAAATTCTTATGTGAATTATGTGATAAAGTTTTTTATCATTCTCCATTGAATAAGTGAGAAAGTGGAGGCAAAGAGAAGTTGAGTAATTTGCCCAAAGTTGCAGTAATAATGAAGGGTGAAGCCACTTGAACATTAAAATTTTGAAAGATTTGGAAGGGATCTGGAAGTCACTGAAATATAGCACTTATTATATTCCCTAAGCCTCATGACTGCTTTTTTTCAAATAAATAATGTCATTAGTTTTATGCTTACCTGTTTTGTAACATTGGGTAATGTCTCAAGAGTTTCTGATGCACAAAATTTTAAAAAAATATGCAGACTTATTGTTAAATCAAACTATATATATATATATATATATATATATATATATACACACACACACACACATATGTGTATATTATTCACCCTTTTATAAGTAAAAGCTATCATTATAAATAATAGATCTAAATTTCTGAATCTTAAAAATATGCTTTCAGTTCAGTTCAGTTGCTCAGTTGTGTCCGACTCTCTGTGACCCCATGAATCACAGCACACCAGGCCTCCCTGTCCATCACCAATTCCCAGAGTCCATTCAAACTCACGTCCATCAAGTCGGTGATGCCAACCAGCCATCTCATCCTCTGTCATCCCCTTCTCCTCCTGCCCCCAATACCTCCCAGCATCAGAGTCTTTTCCAATGAGTCAACTCTTCGCATGAGGTGGCCAAAGTACTGGAGTTTCAGCTTTAGCATCATTCCTTCCAAAGAAATCCCATGGCTGATCTCCTTTAGAATGGACTGGTTGGATCTCCTTGCAGTCCAAGGGACTCTCAAGAGTCTTCTCCAACATCACAGTTCAGAAGGATCAATTCCTCGGTGCTCAGCCTTCTTCACAGTCCAACTCTCACATCCATACATGACTACTGGAAAAACCATAGCTTTGACTAGATGGACCTTTGTTGGCAAAGTAATGTCTCTGCTTTTGAATATGCTATCTAGCTTGGTCATAACTTTTCTTCCAAGGAGTAAGCATCTTTTAATCTCGTGGCACAATATTAAATACAAGAGTAAAATTCATGAAAGAAAAATGTTATAATTTAGAGAGTTCCAATGTGTGAATATTGACATCACATATTCATGTGGACTTATTTTCATCCTTTCCATTTAAGATGCAACAGTGTCTGCACTGTGGAATCCGGGGCAGCTCTCCTGTTTCTGAAGAAAGAAACATTTTTATTTGAAGCATAGTGGAAAGCTGAAGCATAGTGGAAAGCTGAACATTCAGAAATATCTGAGCACTGAAAATATCATTTTCATATGTCCAGTCTATAGAGGCAAAGTGAATTTAATTTTGTATCCATTCAAGCAAAATACTGAGTTAATACTAAATTAAGGTAAACAAGATACAAGTTTTAAAGAAAACTAAGAGATGCAAAGCAACCACTTTATTATATTTTATTGAAAGTTTTGTTTATTATCAAAACATTTGTTTGGGGAGTAGGTTATGGGGATTTTGTTTGGGATGTATTCTTGCTCCTCATTTAGAAAAGCTAAGGAAAATTTCCACCACTCTACCCAAAGTTGATTGTATCAACATATGTACTTTGATCCAAGAGGCCACTAATTTATTGGCTGGGCATTGAGTACTACAGCAAGAGAGTTCTGCATAGGAGGAATAACAATTTTTACTGAATGATCAGAGCCTTCATCACAAATACAGTGGAGGCAGAGACTTCACTGTATTAAGGGCTGTATCTTTTTGTTTTATAACATTGCCTGACAAAGAGTAGTGATTTGTTGAATAATAATGGGTTTTAGGTAATTTGGATGTAAAATATGAGAAGAGAGTGGTAGCAATTTGTAGCAGGGACAGAAGCTGAAAGGTGAATTAAGATGACACATTAAACTTGAAACATGAGACAGGAAGTGCTCTAGTTAAGTTGCAAAGTTGCAGGTTTGATTTAAAAGACGTTATGCATTAGGTATGGAGAAAGCAATGGCAACCCACTCCAGCGTTCTTGCCTGGAGAATCCCAGGGATGGCAGAGCCTGGTGGGCTGCCATCTATGGGGTCACACAGAGTCGGATACGACTGAAGTGACTTAGTAGCAGCAGCAGCAGCAGCAGCATGCATTAGGTAAGGGAAGGCTATGGAGAACAGAGAGAAGCTATACAGTGGTAACTGTTATTCCACAGAGACTGAGAACAGCCGGGACAGATAATGATGAGAAACTGACTTGAGAAAGAATGCTTATAATAAGTAAATGGACCACTTTTAAAAGATAAGTAATTCTATTGAGCAGAATAGCTTCTGATGAAAAGGAAATAATTTTAAAAATAGAGAAAATGTGGAGAAAACAAGAATCCTTATAGATACTGTCATAGAGCTACTGTTTTTTCCTTAATTGTGGTTTGATCTTCATTGGTTTTATCTATTTGCTGTTCTCACAACAGTAAAATCTTGAATACTTTGTGTGACATACACATGTTTCCAAACCTTACAACCCCAAATAACTTATCACAAATATAGTGTAATTTAAAAGAAATTGTTATCACAAGCCTCATTAAATTAGGAAATATCTGTAATGGAGTATGACTTGTTATTAATACTAAGCATAATGAGACAATTAAAGTAAATGGATTCTGTGAAAAATGCCATTGGTAATTTTATAGGTTGCATAGAATCTATAATTGCTTTAAGTAGTATCAGATCAGATAGATCAGTCACTCAGTCCTGTCTGACTCTTTGCAACCCCATGAATCGCAGCATGCCAGGCCTCCCTGTTCATCACCAACTCCCAGAGTTCACTCAGACTCACGTCCATCGAGTTGGTGATGCCATCCAGACATCTCATCCTCTGTCGTCCCCTTCTCCTCCTGCCCCCAGTCCCTCCCAGCATCAGAGTCTTTTCCAATGAGTCAACTCTTCACATGAGGTGGCCAAAGTACTAATGTTTCAGCTTTAGCATCATTCCTTCCAAAGAAATCCCAAGGCTGATCTCCTTCAGGATGGACTGGTTGGATCTCCTTGCAGTCCAAGGGACTCTCAAGAGTCTTCTCCAACACCACAGTTCAGAAGCATCAATTTTTCGGTGCTCAGCCTTCTTCACAGTCCAACTCTCACATCCACACATGACCACAGGAAAAACCATAGCCTTGACTAGAAGAACCTTTGTTTTCAAAGTAATGTCTCTGCTTTTGAATATGCTATCTAGGTTGGTTATAACTTTCCTTCCAAGGAGTAAGCATCTTTTAATTTCATGGCTGCAGTCACCATCTGCAGTGATTTTGGAGCCCAGAAAAATAAAGTCTGACACTCTTTCCACTGTTTCCCCATCTATTTCCCATGAAGTGATGGGACTGGATGCCGTGATCTTTGTTTTCTGAATGTTAAGCTTTAAGCCAACTTTTTCACTCTCCACTTTCACTTTCATCAAGAGGCTTTTGAGTTCCTCTTTACTTTCTGCCATAAGGGTGGTGTCATCTACATATCTGAGGTTATTGATATTTCTCCCGGCAATCTTGATTCCAGCTTGTGTTTCTTCCAGTCCAGCATTTCTCATGATGTACTCTGCGTATAAGTTAAATAAACAGGGTGACAATATACAGCCTTGAGGTACTCCTTTTCCTATTTGGAACCAGTCTGTTGTTCCATGTCCAGTTCTAACTGTTGCTTCCTGACCTGCCTACAAATTTCTCAAGAGGCAGATCAGGTGTTCTGGTATTCCCATCTCTTTCAGAATTTTCCACAGTTTATTGTGATCCACACAAAGACTTTGCCATAGTCAATAAAGCAGAAATAGATGTTTTTCTGGAACTCTCTTGCTTTTTCCATAATCCAGCAGATGTTGGCAATTTGATCTCTGGTTCCTCTGCCTTTCTAAAACCAGCTTGAACATCAGGAAGTTCACGGTTCACATAGTCATTTTCAAAATATGGAAAAGACTGTAAATAGCCAAAGAATCTTGAGAAAGAAAAGTAGGGCTGGAGGAACCATGTTCCCTGACATCAGACTTTACTACAAGTCACAGTAATCAAGGCAATATGGTACTTGCACAAAAAACACCAAACAAAAATAGGTCAATGGAATGGGCTTGAAAGCCTAGAGATGAACCCATGCACCTATGGTAATTTAATCTATGGCACAGGAGGAAAGGATATACAGTGGAGAAAAAGACAGTCTCTTCAATAAGTGGTTCTGGGGAAACTGGAGAGTTACATGTAAAAGTGTGAAATTAGAACACTCCCTAACATCATACAAACACACACACACAACTCAAAATAGATTAAAGACCTAAATATAAGGTGGGACATGATAAATCTCTTAGAGGAAAATATAGGCACAGCACTCTGAGATAAATTGCAGCAAGATCTTTTTTGATTCACCTCCTAGAGTAATGAAAATTAAAAAAATGAAAACAAATAAATGAGATATAATGAAACTTAAAAGCTTTTGCACAGCAAAGGAAATCATAAACAAAATGGAAAAGCTCTCAGAATGGGAGAAAATATTTGCAAATGGAGCAATTCACAAGGGATTAATCTCCAAAACATACAAACAGCTTCTATGGCTCAAAAAACAGAAAATAAAAAAGTGAGCAAAGGCCTAAATAGACATTTCTCCAAAGAAGACATACAGATGGCTAACAAACACATGAATAGATGCTCAATATCCAATATCACTAATTATTAAAGAGTTGCAAGTCAAAGATACAAAGAGGTATCACCTTACACCAGTCAGAATGCCCATCATCAAAAAATCTGCAAAGAAAAAATGCTGGAGGATGTAAAGAAAAGATAACCCTCCTACACTATTGATGGGAATGTAATGTACTATTGATACAGCCACTATAGAGAACAGCATAAAGGTAACCTCAAAAAACTAAAAATAGAACAACGATATGACACAGCAATCTCATTCCTGGGGCATATACCCAGATAAAACTATAAATCAAAAAAAAAAAAAAATACACGGTTGCAGCACCATTTAAAATAGCCAAGACATGCAAGCAACCTAAATGTCCAACAACAGAAAAATGGATAAATAAGATGTGACACATACACACAATGGAATATTACTCAGTCATAAAAAGGAGTGAAATAGTATCATTTGCAGAGATGTGGATAGATTTAAAACCTGTCATACAAAGTGAAGGAAATCAGAAAGAGAAAAAATGAATATCATATATATGTGGAGTCTAGAAGATGATACAGATTAACTTATTTGCAAAACAGAAATAGAGACCCAGATGTAGAGAACAAGCTTACAAATACCAAGTGGGAGAAGGGATGGGATGAATTGTGAGATCAAAATTTACATATACACTACCATATATAAAATAGATATCTGATGAGAACCTACTGTATAGCACAGGGAACTCTACTCAATGCTTTGTTAGGTGACTTAAATGGGAAGACAATCTAGAAAAGAGTGCATATATGTATACATATAATGGATACACTTTTCTGTACAGCAGAAATGAACACAGCACTGTAAAATAAATATACTCTAATAAAATTAATATAAAATCTATGGATATAACTGAACCATTATTTTGTTGAAAAAGTTTCTTAAATATTTGACTCTAGAAAATATTTGCAATGTGATTGATTGTCTAATATCTGAAAGAGTTGAAGTATTCTATTTTAAGACCTTCCCTGACTGAGGAAAGAATTCAAACAGACTATATTACTCCATCTATTGAAGAACAGGGAAGCTCAAAAATTTGATCCTCTATTGCATTGTTCTATAAATCAAGAACTAGAGCTTAAGTATAACTTTTTAATTTTTTTCAATTTCCTGGGGAACAGGCAACAGTCTCTCAGGGTCTGAAACGTCCTTTTTTCCAGTTCATCTCACCACATCATATAGAAATATGTTGCAATGACTTGCCAAGTTAGATGCTTGCTTAATGTCAGCAATTTTCTTTCTGAAACCAATTCTGCACTCAGCATCAGGAGAAAATATTGAAGAGAGACTTTGTGCCCTTTGTACTTGGAAGATTTACATTTCCTGGGATTAAAAAAAAAAAAAAGCAACCACATTTATCATCATGGGATCTTGAGAAGAAAGAAAAAACAAATGAAACAGAGATAGCATTTTATTATTTGAATATTTGAAAAAAAAAAAACTCTAAAACTGCTTCTTACTTTGCCAAATTTAAAAAAAAAAAAAATCTAGTATTTGAACAGGGGAATCAATGTGAAAAATTAAGATCTGCTACTCTAAACATTTCAGGAGAATTTATAACAGAAGAAATGCTACCTTTGTGTTCTTGTGTTCATGGCTGGAGGATAAGTTTCAACTAATTGGTTCTAAAATGTATCTAATTAACTTCAAAATAATATTGAATATATTTATATATATATATATATTTTATATATATTTTTAAGCAGACTTCAAACTTTGTTTCTTACATATTCAGTAAAAATTGTTAGAAGCCAAAAACTCCTGTGAGCTATACTATTTTAAATATCTGTAGTGAATAATTTAACATATTATTTTAAAAAGATTTTGTTCACTTAATTTATCATTTAAAAATAATTTTACAACAAATAACTTTATCTCATCTTAGAACTATTAATTGATCTCAGAATATCAGTGACAACAATTACAGTAAGTCTATGATGAATATTTTTTCTATACCATGTCCTGAGTTCAGTAGTTTACATATATTATCCAATTTCATGCTAATAATAAACTTGAATTGTTTTACTAATCATACCTTATATACTTGGGGAAGTGAGATGCAAAGAAATTAAGTAAATGCCCAATAGTTATAAAGATAAGAAACACAAAAGCATGTGTCAAACCCAGGTGTTTCACTCTAAAACACATGTCCTTTCCAAATTAATTAATAACTTTATAAAAGAGAAAAATCTATTAAATATTTTCACTGTACTTATAATTGTGATATAAACACTGAATTTCTGCTACTAATAATCTGGCAAGATCCATCTAAATCAAGTAATATTTACCTGAAGTCATTCCAAGATCTTTAGGGTTTCAAAGATGGCAAAAGTTTTTTGTTTTTTTTTTTTAAATAGTGGAATGCAAACACTGAGATTAAAAACCTGGGTTTAAAGCTCAACATTCAGAAACCGAAGATCATGGCATCTGGTCCCATCACTTCATGGGAAATAGATGGGGAAACAGTGGAAACAGTGTCAGACTTTATTTTTCTGGGCTCCAAAATCACTGCAGATGGTGACTGCAGCCATGAAATTAAAAGATGCTTACTCCTTGGAAGGAAAGTTATGACCAACCTAGACAGCATATTGAAAAGCAGAGACATTACTTTGAAAACAAAGGTTCTTCTAGTCAAGGCTATGGTTTTTCCAGTGGTCATGTGTGGATGTGAGAATTGGACTGTGAAGAAGGCTGAGCGCCGAGGAATTGATGCTTTTGAACTGTGGTGTTGGAGAAGACTCTTGAGAGTCCCTTGGACTGCAAGGAGATCCAACCAGTCTATTATGAAGGAAATCAGCCCTGGGATTTCTTTGGAAGGAATGATGCTGAAGCTGAAACTCCAGTACTTTGGCCACCTCATGTGAAGAGTTGACTCATTGGAAAAGACTCTGATGCTGGGAGGGATTGGGGGCAGGAGGAGAAGGGGACGACAGAGGATGAGATGGCTGGATGGCATCACTGATTCAATGGACGTGAGTCTCAGTGAACTCCTGGAGTTGGTGATGGACAGGGAGGCCTGGCATGCTGCGATTCATGGGGTCGCAAAGAGTCGGACACGACTGAGCGACTGAACTGAACTGAACTGAACTTAAATAAAGAATGATGCTAAAGCTGAAACTCCAGTACTTTGGCCACCTCATGCGAAGAGTTGACTCATTGGAAAAGACTCTGATGCTGGGAGGGATTGGGGGCAGGGGGAAATGGGGACGACAGAGGATCAGATGGCTGGATAGCATCACCGGCTGGATGGACGTGAGTCTGAGTGAACTCCGGAATTTGGTGATGGACAGGGAGGCCTGCCGTGCTGCGATTCATGGGGTCGCAAAGAGTCGGACACGACTGAGCGACTGAACTGAACTGACTGACTGAACTTAAATATGAATATAAGTAATTATAACTAGTGACGCTAACTTAAAAATATAACAGGGTTGCTTTGTCAGTGTGGCAAAAGCAGTGGTTTGTTTCCAGACAGTCTGAGGTTTTGTTTTCTTTCCTTGAGCAACCCGTTGTTTATTTGAGAATGAAAGTGAACGTCACTCAGCCGTGTCCGACTCTTTGTGACCCCATGGTCTGCAACACGCCAGGCGTCCCTGTCCATACAGTCTATGAAATTCTCCAGGCCAGGTTACTGGAGTGGTTAGCCATTTCCTTCTGCAGAGAATCTTCCCAATCCAGGGACCAAACCTAGGTCTTCCTCATTGCAGGCAGATTCTGTACTAGCTGATTAACCAGGAAAGATCAAGTATACTGGAGTTGGTAGTCTAGTCCTTTTCCAGCGGATCTTCCCAACCCAGAAATATATTTTACCTGCTGTTTCTCATTTAAAACTCCTTTCTACACTTTCAGAGTCTATCCTGGAAACATGGGGAGGGTTTTCTTTCCTACAATCTACTTATACTTTGTCATACTGGTTAATTTCTTAAACATGGCCAGTATTTTGTCTGCTTCACTTGGAAACTTTCTCTAAAACCTGAATTACTGCTCTCTTTGAACTCTGGATGAGACAGCATCATTTTCTCCAGGAGCTTAGGTGAAAGGATGGCATTTTATTCTAGGAAGAGCTACATTATTGTCAAGTTTAAGTGGAAAATATCTCCTATGACTCTTTCTATTTAATATCATTGAACATTTTTCTGGCAACAAATTCTCAGCTACTCCTTAATCACATCACTCTCAATGATATGCTGGCTACTCCTACAACATTCTAAAGTCCATCATTTTGCCTAAATTTTTTTAACCTCTTGTTAAGTTATACAAGGGCATTTTCATATCCTCAGTGTGCATGCATGCATGCTGAGTCACTTCAGTCATGTCCAACTCTTTGAAACCCTATGGGCTGTAGCCTGCCAGGCTCCTCTGTCCATAGGATTTTCCAGAAAAGAGTACTGGAGTGGGTTGCCATGCCCTCCTCAGGGGATCTTCCTGACCCAGGGATCAAACCTGTGTCTCCTGTGGCTCCTGCATTACAAGCAGATTCTTTACCTCTGAGTCACTGAGGAAGCCCCCTAACTCCAGCATCCTATTCCAACCTCCAAATAATTCCTCTTAATTGAATTATCTAATTAGTTCCTGTTTGTGTGTATATGACATTTTATACTTAAGCTTTATTTTCCTTCTAAAAGATAGAAATGTATTAAAAATCCCGACAACTGGGAGGCGGGGCTCAGGATAGGGGGACACGCGCATCTGTGGCTGATTCATGTCAATTCATGGCAAAAACATCACAATATTGTAAAGTAATTATTCTCCAATTAAAATAAATTAATTTAAAAACATTCCACCAGCACTGCTATGCTATGACATATATTATTTAATCTCATTTTCAACTTTTTACTCTAAAAGTAAAATCGTGTTTTTTAAACAAATTATCATAGATCAAAATATTCTATAAAAAATAAACAACAGAAATGTTAATTAAATAGAGTTAGGAGACTAGAATGAGGGGCTCTCATGCTCTGTGAAAATAGTGATTCCAACAGGAAGAAGAGATAGTTCCTTCTTCCAGGCAAAGGACTCAGCATATGAAAAATCACGGACTCTTTACTATTGCTCTCCTTTTATTGAAATTCTCTGCTAATCCTGAATAAGCCTTTTTTTTTTTTTTTTCCTCCTGGAGAAATACCTGGCAATCTATTTAAGTCAGCTATTCTCTATAGTGGTTGAATATGATCTCATTATTTAGGTTTGCTAAGTAAACATAAATTACAGAATCCCTACCTAACAATCTCTGCCATAATATATAACTGAAATTTGGAAAACTTTGTTTCTAGAATATGTAATAAAAATAAAATTGTTAAAACTCCCATAATAAATAATAATCATAGTTAAATACCAAAAAGTAGTATAATATAGCAGAAATATATTAGCGTATGTTTAGCAAAACATGTATAGCAAAAACATATTCTTCCTCTAGATTGTTACTTAATGAAGGACAATTAGCTCTAATTTTGGAGACATAATTTTTTTTTCTCTGTTTTTCTTTCCTTTCACTTATTTAACTATATTATTTCCCCGGTGATGGATCAAAAATCTGAAATTGCTAGCAAAATGTACTCAAAAATGAAAATGCACTCATGGTCATGTTTTCAAAGGTAAACATATTAAAGACAAATGAACTGTCAGTAAAATTCATACAGAAATTATTATATTTTTAATCTGCATACCTACACACATGATGGAGAAACCACTGATTAGAGACACTCTCAGCATTTGATTATGGATAATTGATTAAAAGGAGTTGCCAAAAGGCATGTTAAGAGGAAAAAAACAGGAGTTCCTTCTTGTTCTCTACTCTCCATGGCACAAGAATTTCAGCTACAAAGAAAAGACCAAGCAAATGAGAGCAATGCCAATTTTTCCCAAAGAAAACAAGTTCAAAACCAAGTGAATTCTTCAAAACAGAGCTAACACCCCAATCTCACATCTATAATTTGTTATTTTTAGTTATGAATCCCATAATATTAATTTACTAAGAGGTGACATTAGAATGGGTTACCCCGCACAAACAATTACAAGTTCTAAACTTCATAAATCATACAATCCAAAACAAATTTGTGGAATATTCTCTTCCCTCTTTACTGATACCAATATAAATACTTAAAATATGCAAACAGAAAATGCACATAAAAGCAATAAATATTTTAAAATACTCTACATTTAAAGCCCCTATGGAAATAGTTTTCTACAACATTCAGAAATTCAGAGCTGGAGCCAGAGAGTTTGTTTGATTGTGTGCTTAGTGTGCAAGATAAAAACCATTAATATAATATGCATATCTCAAAATACCTTAGGCTGTATAGTGTAGGGAGAACCAACCCAAAAGTAAGATGGTTTTCTGTAAGTGGTAAAAGAAACTAATGAAAATTAGATACATGGCTTAGAAGAAAATCCTGAAAACTCTCAAATGGTTTCTTAAAAAGAGTCATATTTTGGTCAGGAAATTCGTTGGTTATGACCTATATATTTATAATAACTACTAAAGCAAGTAATCCATATATCCATTAATATTTTCAATAATCATATCTCAAACTTTCTAATTATATATCATTTGCAGAACTCTTCATATATGTTTGATTCATAGATGGTTTTATAGAAATGTTCACTGAAACCAAGGGTCAAATGTGAATGATCAACCAAGTAAGAGTTCCTGTAGAAAGATAAAAACTTTGTCTCAGTAAACTGATTCCAGGTATCCCATGTGAAAAATAATAACATATCCAAACATATTAATCAATAACTATACTATAAGTACTCTTCATAAAACTCCCAATGTGCCCAATTCATAACAAGGAATTTTAAATTTGTTTTACTATTTAATATCTTTAACTCTAAAGGGGAAAGAGTAATTTTTCTCATATATATTTTGAGTTGAATAAATTATGCTCTGTTTTAATGGTTGAAAAATCATATGAAGTTTTGAATTTTCATTAGAAAGCTGATTTTTTTTTTTCCTAAGTAGTCTGATAGTTGCCTTAAAACTCAACATTCAGAAAAGTAAGATTATGACATCTGATCCCATCACTTCATGGCAAATAGTAGTGAACAATGGAAACAGTAACAGATTTTATTTTGGGGGGCTCCAAAATCACTGCAGATGGTGACTGCAGCCATGAAATTAAAATAAACTTACTCCTTGGAAGAAAAGTTATGACCAACCTAGACAACATATCAAAAAACAGACACTACTTTGTCAACAAAGGTCCGTCTAGTCAAGGCTATGGTTTTTCCAGTAGTCCTGTTATGGATGTGAGAGTTGGAATAGAAGGAAAGCTGAGCGCCTAAGAATTGATGGTTTTGAACTGTGGTGTTGGAGAAGACTCTTGAGAGTCCCTTGGACTGCAAGGAGATCCAACCAGTCCATCCTAAAGGAGATCAGTCCTGAATATTCATTGGAAGGACTGATACTGAAGCTGAAACTCCAATCCTTTGGCCACCTGATGCAAAGAACTGACTCATTTGAAAAGACCCTGATGCTGAGAAGGATTAAAGGCAGGAGGAGGAGGGGATGAAAAAGGATGAGATGGCTTGATGGCATCACTGACTCAATGGACATGAGTTTGAGTGAACTCTGGGAGTTGGTGATGGACAAGGAGGCCTGGCATGCTGCAGTCCATGGGGTCGCTAAGAGTTTGACAAGACTGAGTGACTGAACTGAACTGAAAAAGAATAAACAGGGATTTCCCTGGTGGTCCAGTGGTTAAGAATCTGCCTTGCAATGTAGGAGACATGGGTTAGATTCCTGGTTGGGGAGCCAAGATCCCACATGGCACAGAGTGACTAGAGACTCTGTGTGCTACGATGAAGATCTTACATGATGCAGCTAAGACCTGTCACAGACAAATGAATAAATAAATATTTTAAAAGAAAACAAATAAAAAGAATAAACAGCACTTCTTCCCCTGAAATTTCTTTTCTGTCTTTTCTCCACTTTTAAATATAAAGGAATTTTTTTTATTTCTTTCTTTGTACTTGAGATTTTTTTTTTCTCTCTCTATCCCTTTCTCATTCTCTTTCTCAACAATAGTTATTTTCAGTATATCATATGTCCAGAATTACTGAATTAAATTCTTACAATGATTTTAGTAGGTAAGTAGGTAGCACTATCTTGCTTTCTCCCCTCCCAACTGATGATGTGCCTAGAATTTAGACACCAGAGATAGTTTCCCAAAGTCGTTTATTTAATAAGTGATGGAGTTGAGACTTGAATCTGAGCTGACTGACTTTAGAGAGTAACCAAACTCTTAACTGCTCAAATGGCCCTGCTTCCTCTGATTCTTTAGGGAGTCTGGTAGTGGTGAGCAGTTGAGTATATACCCAGCTCTCTGATAGTCCATTTAGAGGCTAACTGTATATCCATTTCAGATACTGGGCAGACCAATTATAATTCTATATTTGGAGAGAAAAGTGAAAGTGAAGTTGCTCAGTCATGTCTGACTCTTTGCGCCCCCATGGACTGTAGCTCACCAGGCTCCTCCATCCATGGAATTTTCTAGGCAAGAGTACTGGAGTGGGTTGCCGTTTCCTTCTGCAGTGGATCTTCCCAACCCAGGGATCGAACCTGGGTCTCCCACATTGCGGGCAGACGATTTACCCTCTGAGCCACCAGGGAATCCCTATATGGAGATAATGTATTTGAAAACATTGTAGACTTTTAATAATTTAATGAAGCTTACCCAGGTATGCAATGTTGGGACAATTCCTTTGCAGAGAGATTTGAGAAATGTCATAAGAATTTTAAACAAAAAGCAAAAGTACAATTGGGGGGTAGGGTAGGAGTTCTGTTAGAAACTTATTCTGTTCTTTTCACCTGTCTACCCAATTAGTGAATTTCTAGGAACTTATAGTAGGCTTCGTTTTGGTCTAGGCCACTCTGGTCCCTTGCTTATTGTCGTCTGTCTTCTATCTTGGATTTCAACCCTACCAGTCCAACTGATCAACACAAGTCTGAGGGCAGGTGTTTCCTAACGAACTCTGAACTCTGATTCTGCTTCCTCCCCCTACCCCTTCTTCTTAATTCGTGTCAGCTTTTTAATCCAAAGATAGGGACTTTACCTCTTTATAACTACTTTGTCTACTTATATAGTTGTGTACTTTTACAGTTGTTACTTAATTTATTCTCATGTAAGTTACTTATAATTTCTCTTAGAAAATGCTAGAACTGTTTCTATGCTTATCTGTGTGTTTTATCTTTAACTGTTTTCTTGAAGCCTCTAACTTTTTAATATTTTAACTATATATAAGTATATTTTTGTATATCTGCATTCTATAGGCTGTTTACAAGAAAAAGTACAGAGACTAAACCTGATATTTCTACCTAACACAGCATATTACCTGGAAAGTCTTCGAATTTCCCAGTGATATATTTAAAGTCCAAGAATTAACTAATAAAGTAGAAAGAAAAGACATTCAAAATTGAATTTTAAAAATTTCATTACTGGACTTTAATTGGAAAAATTACAAGTTTAAATGAAGACTATAAATTATCCTTGGGTTCCTTACATCTTTCTCTTGCCAAATTGTGTTTGGAACATTTTTACAAAATTAATTGTACAACCTCTTTAATGAGTATTCTTGTTTGCAGCTTGTCATAATTGTTAGAGGTCATTATAATTCTGTCATGTTATTTCAATCACTTATTTGCATATAACAAATCTCTATGTTATTTGTATAATTTGGTGAAAATGAGGACATTAAAATGAGTATATTAAAATTAGTTTCTTGGGGAAAACATATTTTATTACTCTTGAATGAGTTGCACGCCTTTGTTCACCTTTCTAAATATTTTTATTATAAAATAATTGTTTTCATAATAGTCATTAATAAATATTAAATAAGATTATCAGTTGTTTTTGGCATTCAAATGCATGACTTCTTTCTTTAGTAGAAATGGTCAGATAGTAGACATGGATTTGATAACTGTAAACTGAAATACATAGCTTTTTGATGTTAAAACCAACAAAACAAAAATTGTGAAGAGATACAGAATGCACAAATTACTTGGTTAAGGTTATCAAGAATAGCATTAAAGTGCAATTAATGAAACTACTCTTTATATATTACTTATGTGCTACACTTATTCATTGTTCATGAATATACATATGTGTATGAGTGTGTGCATGTGTGTGTCTATATATTTTTTCTAAATCCCTCTCCTCTTATGTCTTCTATAATTTAGTTTTGAGAGTTGACCTTTCATAAAAACCTATGCATGTGAGTAAAACTTAGGATTATAATCATTCCATATTTTTTTTTATTAACACTTGAGTATCCCAAAGAATCTTCAAACAAAGTAAATTATTCCCTGATTGAGTCAGAATAATTTACATGAAAGTTTTATTTTTTTAATTTTTTTATTATTATTTTTTTTACAAATAATTATTTATTAGAGGATTATCTAGCTTACGTTTAATGTGCTAGCAAATAAAAGATATTCTGGGAAATTCAGATTTGATGTTATATAACTACTTGCATGTGTAGTAATTTAGCTGTCATCTCAAGATAAATAATTTTGAGAGAAATTAAATTGGATCCGGGAAAGTACATGATAATTATAATGTTTAAGGATGTAAATTTATGAATAAATGGTCACATAATAAGTAAAAACACTTCACGGGAAACATTTTTTTTCTTAAATTAGACAACAATTTCATGGGGGCAATGTTTGTATGTAAAAAATAAGATAAATAAATCACATTGTATTTCACAATGAATTTGACTGCGTGACAAACAGCAGGTTTCCTTAGATTGAGTTTGCTCTTAAATAGAACAGGCCCTATGCTTTCTTCCATCTGAACATATATAAGGAGATAGAGAGGGAAATGATGATAAGGTCCCCAGGAAAGTAAATCTGGAACAGTAATAGTGAATTAAAATGTAAATACAAAGAATTTTAAATGGTTAGGTGTGTGGGTATGTATTATTTTTGTACTTCTACAGTGATAAAGCTCCACAAAGTGGCAGCTGACAACCACACAGATTTATTATCTTACAGTTATGTAGGTTAGGAGCCTGATATGATCTCACTGGGCTAACACAGGTGTGGGTAAGAGCTGTGTTCCTCTCTGGAGGCTACAAAGGAGAGTTTACTGCTTTGACTTTTCCACCTTCTGGAGGCCACCTGCATGCCTTAGCTCTTGACCTCCTTCTTCCATAAAAGCCAAAAAGTTGCATTTCTCTGGAAATTCTTCCAGGGTCACAACTCTCTTTCTGACCACAGCCAAGAAAAGTTCTCTGCCTTTAAGGGTGTATATGGATGGCATCACCCATGCACTGGACATGAACTTGAGCAAACTTCAGGAGATGGTGAGGTACAGGGAGGCCAAGCATGCTACAATCCATGGGGTCACAAAGATTTGGACACGACTGGATGACTGGACGGCAGCAACAACAACGATTAGACTAGATACACCTGAATAATCCAGTATGATCTCTCCATCTCAAGATACTCAATGGCATTTGCAAAGTCTCTTTAGATATATAAAGTCCATGTATGGACATATATAGGGCTTCCCAGGTATTCAGTGGTTAAAAAATCCACCTGCCAATGCAGGAGATGCAAGAGATAAGGGTTTGATCCCTGGGTCGGGAAGATCCACTGGAGGAGGGAAATGGAAACCACTCCAGTATTCTTGCCTGGAAAATTCCATGGACAGAGGAGGCTGGTGGACTACAGACCACGGGGTTACAAAGAGTTGGCCATGACTCAGCATGCACACAAACAGAACACACACATAGTAACATATACACATAAGTTACTATTTACATAAATCCTAGAGATGACAACACAGACATCTGTGTGTGTGTGTGTGTGGGTCTTCCTTCTGACTATCACAATTCACAGATTCATAATGAAATCTTTCTCAATAATTATTTTATTTTTATTTCATTTTATTTGATGCTATATATCAAAACAAAAAGACAGAAGCAGGATGTTTAACTTCTTAATGATTTGATGATTAAATCAAAACTTACCACTTTCCTATGTTTAGCATATTTGGGGTAGAATTTTTTTAATCCTCTTATAAATAATTCTGAATTTCTCTATCTCTAACTTCCATTACAGACACAGTGAACCAGCTAGTGCTCTGCTGACTTGTTATTTTGAACTAACTTTTCTCTTGGGAAATTCTATCTATCAATAGACTTCTTAAAAGGATTTGTTTTAAGCCTTCCACAGATACTCTGATATTAAAATCATGTCTGGGTAAGCAGGTGCATTCTGTGTAGTTAAGATCAAATTCTGCTATAAATATGCCCAGCCGTGTAATCCAATTTACTATTCACTTTGGAGTTGATAGGAAGGTCAAAAGGTGCTTGGCAATATGTTTGGGATTAGGATTGTTTGTAGGTTATTTATTCTCCAGAAATAGTGTTATATTAAAGATAGAATGCATTATTTCTTACAAACTCCCCAAATCAAAATGGGACTGCTTTACATTATGATTTGTGCTGCCTTTTACTGTGTACATGCAGAATCAATTCTTTGCTATTATAGAGCCAATTATAGGACCAAACCATAATTTGTTTTTATTTCTTCTTTTTTACTCAATATCCTGACAATTATAGCTAAACTATGTTTTGTAATTGTAAAGACATGTTCTAATTGTAACTTTACAAGCAATTTCCATTATTCTCATGATATCTGTATTATATAGATTAAAAACAGTCATCAGTCGCTAAAAGGGTAACCAGGGAATATACAGTCATAAAAATGTGCCGGATGGCATGCAATTACTGAATTGTCATTTAAATTGATCAGCATGTTTTTATCCCCATGCCAGTGGTTCTCAACTCTCAGTCAGAGTAAACTGGCAAGATTTTTATAAATACAGATACCTGATTCATACCTTCCTATCTGGAGATTCTTCTCTCTCTCACACACACACAGACATACACACACACATTACCCAGATGATACAAACGTGCAGCTGAGGTTGACAGCGGCTGATCCTGGTGAGAATACATCAAAGGGATGGAGTGAGTTATCATTGTCCACAAAATGCCAATGGTTAACGGATTTGACTGAAAGCTAGTTCTTAGCGTTTTAGCAGATTTTGCCTCAAGTTTTAAGACAGACTTAACATTTTCAGAGGAGGACAAAGAGGGAACATTTAATTAATCCAATTAACTGCATAAGGGATGAATGAGTATTGCCCACTAGATTGTGCTTTTCATGGAAGGAGGAACTCCTAATTTAAAATCTTTAGAAATACTTTTAGTGATGGAATAAATGAATAAAATTACTTGTTTTCATTCATTCCAGGTTCAATAGGTTGTAACTAATCAGAAAGAGCGAAAAGCTTATTATGCTTTCTCTTTCCAAAAATATGCTTAAAAGTGATAAAATTAACAAATTCCAATTTCATATGATTACTTTTCTATAGTAATAAGAATAAAGAATTTCATAATACTTATTCATTATAGCAAAAACTCTGCAAGTTAATACAAAACTATTATCATCAGGATTATATATACCTTGCATTATTTATACAAAATGACTTTTCCATAATTTAATAAAAATAATTGATTTCATACTTAAGATATGCAATTGAACTTATAATAACATGAATCTATAAAGTGTGTATACTTCTTTGATATACTTCCTTATCAAAAATTTCATAAATAATATATATATATTACATCAAATAAAGATGAATTTGTTGATAGCATTCAAACCCTGAATTAAGAAAATTGAAATCTAATTATTTATAGTAAATTATGAGTTGGATTGAGTATATTTTACAAGTTCTCTGGACTTCAATTGCCTATATGGCTATGTTTGTTTGTGTGTGTGTGTGCATATGCACATCTGTGCTCAGTTGCTCAGATATGTCTGACTCTTTATGAACCCATGGCCTATAGCCCACAATCTCCTTTGTCCATGGGTTTTCCCAGTGAAAATACTGGTATGGGGTTGTCATTTCCTTCTCCAGGGGATCTTCCCGATCCACATGTCAAACCTGTGTCTCTTGAGTCTCCTGCCTTGGCAAGCGGATTCCTTACCACTGAGCAACTGGTTAGGTCTACAGGGAATTAAAAATCAGGAAACAAAACAAAAGGTTGATTAAAAAATAAAACAAGACTAAGTTTGTGATCCCTAAAGTCTTTTTGGAAAGGCCAGCTAGGAAACTCTGTGATAGACAGGCTTGGATTGCTGGGGCATTACGAAGGCTTGAATTGCTGGGACAGACAAAATATTTCAAAAGCATTTAGAAAAAAGGGGACAGAATGGAGAGCTGAGATATGTTTGCTTTAGTGTTTGTGAATTTAGTAAGGATATACTACCTAAAATTTGTTTCATTTCTTGGAAATCCCTAAGGGTAAAACAAATGACTCTCACATTTTCACATCTCTATATGGATGAGGTAACACTTTGGTGTGAGTTTAATGTTTATTTATTTTCCTATTAAAATATATCACAATGCTTCTATATCATACTCTGGTGAAGAAATTAAACACCTAGGACTCTAGTGAGTACTTGAAAGAGAGGCTTGTGTGTAAGGAAAGAGAAAGTGAATTGAAATCCATGCCTGGTTGTTGAGAGGTCACTCTGGTTACACTCACCTCTGAACTATGTGGGTTTTGAGAAACTTGGCAGGACGTGGTGAAAGGATTGTATAGTTTGTCACCTTCTCCTGAACAGCCACCACCACCAGTACCAATGCAAGGACAACACAAGGGCAACCATGCAGAGCTCACAACAGCCAGTTATTCAGGATGCATTTGTCTCTACCAAGCAGCTAGACCCTTTCCGGGAGTTTGACACATACACTGCCCCAGGGTCCCTATTAGCATTTTTAGTTAAGCCCAAAGTCCTTGCTTGACAAAATGGTGATCTGTTTAATATTATCAGATATTATGTATTTTTAAAGAAATACCATCATATAAAATACATTGTTAAACAATCCATAAATTACCCAGGAATTACTTACATAATTGAAAAGATTAGTAACTATTCTATGTCTCCAATGAAAGAACATTCCCTGTGACTATTGTCTCCAGGAAAAACTAGAAATCTACAGGAAAATTCCTGTTCCAAGAAATTCAAGATCATTCTGTAAAATTATCATTGCTACTTGCTAGATAAGTGGAACTGAGAGGCAGCATTAGCGTAATTTATTTTAGCAATCTCCCCCCAAAACACCAGCAGTCAATTTTTGATAAGTACTCTTTGGCTAAGTTCTATATTTTCTTGGAAGAGGGTGTTTGCTATGACCAGTGTGTTCTCTTGGCAAAACTCTATTAGCCTTTGCCCTGCTTCATTCCTTATTCCAAGGCCAAATCTGCCTGTTACCTCAGGTGTTTCTTGACTTTCTACTTTTGCATTCAAGTCCTCTATAATGAAAAGGACGTCTTTTTGGGGTGTTAATTCTAGAAGGTCTTGTAGGTCTTCATAGAACCGTTCAACTTCAGATTCTTCAGCGTTACTGGTTGGGGCATAGACTTGGATTACTGTGAATGGTTTGCCTTGGAAACAAACAGAGATCATTCTGTCATTTTTGAGATTGCATCCTGAGCGACTTCACTTTCCTTTTCACTTTCATGCATTGAAGAAGGAAATGGCAACCCACTCCAGTATTCTTGCCTGGAGAATCCCAGGGACAGAGGAGCCTAGTGGGCTGCCATCTATGGGGTCACACAGAGTCGGACATGACTAAAGCGATTTAGCAGCAGCAGCAGCAACTGCATTTTGGACTCTTTTGTTGACCATGATGGCTACTCCATTTCTTCAAAGGGATTCTTGCCCACAGTAGTAGATATAATGGTCATCTGAGTTAAATTCACCCATTTCAGTCCATTTGAGTTCACTGATTCCTAGAATGTCAACGTTCACTCTTGCCATCTCCTTTTTGACCATTTCCAATTTGCCTTGATTCATGGACCTGACATTCCAGGTTCCTATGCAATATTGCTCTTTACAGCATCAGACCTTGCTTCTATCTCCAGTCATATCCACAACTGGGTATTGTTTTTGCTTTGGATCCATCCCTTCATTCTTTCTGGAGTTATTTCTCCACTGATCTCCAGTAGCATATTTGGCACCTACCAACCTGGCGAGTTCTTCTTTCAGTATCCTATCATTTTGCCTTTTCATACTGTTCATGGGGTTCTCAAAGCAAGAATACTGAAGTGGTTTGCCGGTCCTTCCTCCAGTGGACCGAAGACTCTACACATGGACATCACCAGATGGTCAACACCGAAATCAGATTGATTATATTCTTTGCAGCCAAAGATGGAGAAGCTCTATACAGTCAGCAAAAACAAGACTGGGAGGTGACTGTGGCTCAGATCATGAACTCCTTATTGCCAAATTCAGACTTGAATTGAAGAAGGTAGGGAAAACCATAGACCATTCAGGTATGACCTAAATCAAATCCCTTATGATTATACAGTGGAAGTGAGAAATAGATTTAAGGGACTAGATCTGATAGATAGAGTGCCTGAGGAACTATGGACAGAGGTTCATGACATTGTACAGGAGACAGGGATCAAGACCATCCACATAGAAAGGAAATGCAAAAAAGCAAAATGGCTGTCTGGGGAGCCCTTACAAAGAGCTGTGAAAAGAAGATAAGTGAAAAGCAAAGGAGAAAAAGAAAGATATAAGTATCTGAATGCAGAGTTCCAAAGAATAGCAAGGAGAGATAAGAAAGCCTTCCTCAGTGATCAGTGCAAAGAAATAGAGGAAAGCAACAGAATGGGAAAGACTAGAGATCTCTTCAAGAAAATTATAGATACCAAGGGAACATTTCATGCAAAGATGGGCTCGATAGAGGACAGAAATGGTATGGACCTAACAGAAGCAGAAGATATTAAGAAGTGATGAAACGAGATGCCAGTCCAGGTTCAATGCATGATACTGGATGCTTGGGGCTAGTGCACTGGGACGACCCAGAGGGATAGTATGGGGAGGGAGGAGGGAGGAGGGTTCAGGATGGGGAGCACATGTATACCTGTGATGGATTCATTTTGATATTTGGCAAAACTAATACAATTATGTAAAGTTTAAAAATAAAATAAAATTTAAAAAAAAAAAAAGAAGAGATGGCAAGAATACACAGAAGAACTGTACAAAAAAGATCTTCACGACCAAGATAATTGCAATGGTGTGATCACTCATCTAGAGCCAGACCTCTTGGAATGTGAAGTCAAGTGGGCCTTAGGAAGCATTGCTATGAACAAAGCTAGGGATGGTGATGGAATTTCAGTTGAGCTATTTCAAATCCTGAAATTTGATACTGTGAAAATGCCAGTGTGAAAGATACTGAATATGCCAGCAAATTTGGAAAACTCAGCAATGGCCACACAACTGGAAAAGGTCAGTTTTCATTCCAATCCCAAAGAAAGGCAATGCCAAAGAATGCTCAAACTACCACACTATTGCACTTATCTCACACGCTAGTAAAGTAATGCTCAAAATTCTCCAAGACAGGCTTCAGCAATACGTGAATCGTGAACTTCCAGATGTTCCAGGTGGTTTTAGAAAAGGCAGAGGAACCAGAGATCAAATGGCCAACATCTGCTGGATCATGGAAAAAGGAAGAGAGTTCCAGACAAACATCTATTTCTGCTTTATTGACTATGCCAAAGCCTTTGACTGTGTGGATCACAATAAACGGTGGAAAATTCTGAAAGAGATGGGAATACCAGACCACCTGATCTGCCTCTTGAGAAACCTGTATGCAGGTCAGGAAGCAACAGTTAGAACTGGACATGGAACAGCAGACTGGTTCCAAATAGGGAAAGGAATATGTCAAGGCTGTATATTGTCACCCTGCTTATTTTACTTATATGAAGAGTACATCATGAGACACACTGGGCTGGAAGAAGTACAAGCTGGAATGAAGATTGCCAGGAGAAATATCAATAACCTCAAATATGCAGATGACACTAACCTTATGGCAGAAAGTGAAGAAGAATTAAAAAGCCTCTTGATTAAATTGAAAGAGGAGAGTGAAAAAGTTGCCTTAAAGCTCAAGATTCAGAAAACGAAGATCATGGCATCCGCTCCCATCACTTCATGGCAAATAGATGGGGAAACAGTGGAATAAGTGTCAGACTTAATTTTTTTCGGCTCCAGAATCACTGAAGATGGTGATTGCAGCCATGAAATTAAAAGACATTTACTCCTTGGAAGGAAAGTTATGACCAACCTAGATAGCATATTGAAAAGCAGAGACATTACTTTGCCAATAAAGGTCCGTCTAGTCAAGGCTATGGTTTTTCCAATGGTCATGTATGGATGTAAGAGTTGAACTGTGAAGAAAGCTGAGTGCCAAATAATTGATGCTTTTTAACTGTGGTGCTGGAAAAGACTCTTGAGAGTCCCTTGGACTGCAAGGAGATCCAACCAGTCCATTCTAAAAGAGATCAATCCTGGGTGTCCTTGCCTTATGATACAGCAATCCCACTGCTGGGCATACACACTGAGGAAACCAAAAGGGAAAGAGACACGTGTACCCCAATGTTCATCGCAGCACTGTTTATAATAGCCAGGACATGGAAGCAACCTAGATGTCCATCAGCAGATGAATGGATAAGAAAGCTATGGTACATTTACACAATGGAGTATTACTCAGCCATTAAAAAGAGTACATTTGAATCAGTTCTAATGAGGTGGATGAAACTGGAGCCTATTATACAGAGTGAAGTAAGCCAGAAGGAAAAACATAAATACAATATACTAATGCATATATATGGAATTTAGAAAGATGGTGACAATAACCTGGTGTACGAGACAGCAAAAGAGACACTGATGTATAGAACAGTCTTATGGACTCTGTGGGAGAGGGAGAGGGTGGGAAGATTTGGGAGAGTGACATTGAAACATGTAGAATATCATGTAAGAAATGAGTGCCAGTCCAGGTTCGATGCGCGATACTGGATGCTTGGGGCTGGTGCACTGGGATGACCCAGAGGGATGGTGTGGGGAGGGAGGAGGGAGGAGGGTTCAGGATGGGGAACACATGTATGCCTGTGGCTGATTCATTTTGATATTTGGCAAAACTAATACAATTATGTAAAGTTTAAAAATAAAATAAAATTTAAAAAAAAATCCTGGGTGTTCTTTGGAAGGACTGATGCTAAATCTGAAACTCCAGTACTTTGGCCACCTCATGCAAAAAGTTGACTCATTGGAAAATACTGTCATGCTGGGAGGGATTGAGGTTAGGAGGAGAAGGGGACAACAGAGGATGAGTTGGCTGGATAGCATCACCGACTCGATGGACATGAGTTTGAGTGAACTCCAGGAGTTGGTGATGGACATGGACGCCTGCTTGAAAATATAGTTGCTCAGTCATATCCGACTCTTTGTAACCCCAGACTGTGGACTACCAAGCTTCTCTTTCCATGGGATTTTCCAGGCAATAGTACTGGAGTGGATTGCCATTTCCTTCTCCAGGGGATCTTCCCAACCCAGGTCTTGAACCCTGGTCTCCCGCATTGCAGACAGATGTTTTACTATCTGAGCCACCAGAGAAGTCCCTAAAATAATCACTTCTCCTTAGAATTTCCTTTGTCTTCACAATGGCAACTTTTGACTCACACCAGATGAATAATTGGCAGAGTGGGGAGTGTAAAATTAAAGGTGTTCTAAGATCTCAAGATAACATAAAACTTAGAAATGTAAAATAACTACAGCATTGTACAAGTGTTATTTTCCCTTGGGTAGAAACTAATTTCTGGGCTAAACTCACTTCATGTTAGTTCACCTCTGCAATCTGTCTTCCTTCTGATGCACAATTATGGGCACTACTAGGTTCTGAGCACCATGCAGAATCTGGCTAAATGAAGAGGGTCCTTGTTAGGGCCCTCAGTCCTTCAGATGTTAACTCATTATTGATTTTTGCAGAAATTAACAACTGTGGATGGCACTCTTTATCTTGGCTGGTCAAAATTTAATTCTGTTATTTCACTAACACTTTGTGGGTTATACACTCAATGGTTACACCTGACACACTTGTGAAGTCTTCTCCAGCTTGGGAGTTTCATTTTCACTTCTTGTATCAGAATCAATCACTAAAGTTCATTGTTATTTTGTTGGTCTAGTATTCACATTGTCTGAATCAGAACTATATTTTGAAGAAATATCATCTTCTAAGACACAAGTATATATGGCGCTCAAACAATCAGAGTAAGTATCTACATAAAGTTCACCAAAAAGTTCTTCACTCAGAAGTGGCAAATATTATCTCCAATGGTCTGATATATTTCTCATCTGAATATCTCTCAATAATTAATCATTTTGAACGAGATGTGTTGGCCAAGTTAATAAATTTAGAATTAATATTTCTACATTCTTGAATAAAGGTATATTATCCTAATACTTTTTAAATCTTCCTTGCCTCTCTAAGAACTTGAAAGACCAAATGATTCACCCTCAGGATAATGGCAACGTATTCTTTAGAAAAACTCAAATGATTTCATAACTGGCTCAGACTTGAAGCACAATACTTTCCCAAACAATATTCATGAATCACTGATACATTCTACCTATCCCAGGAGGAGGATTTTACTTCTTCTTTTCCAGAGATGTTTTTGGTCTTTCTTCCATTTCATTAAGCTCTGTATCTCTAAGGGAAACTTTCATGAAATCTTCATCTCTCATCTGGGTCATAGCAATTGGTTCACAATTTCTTTGGGTATAGCTTCCAAGAAGACTGTGTGCCCTCAGTTTTTTGCTGTGGGTGTGCTATTATACTAAGAGTAAAATTAAGTGGCAGGGAGTCAGTACTGTTACACTACATCCAATAACGTATGCTGACATTTTGTTCTACAAGATTTATGTCCCAGCTTTGCTCTGTGGCATCCAGTTCAGCACTTGTATGCACTTATGTGACCTATTAATGTTTTTTACTACAAATAAAGGGGTACTTTTGATAAAAAATATTATTTTTATGAATGCAAGACAACCCAGATCAGCAAAACCTAATATATAAATTGACTATAATATCTTGCTAATCCCTTTTAATTTTTGGTGACTTTGGTCTTCCAGACAACATAGCAAAAAATAGTAATCGTAGCTAGTTTATTATGTTGTTTAACTTCATGGAAATGTTTGTATGGCTTCTCTTCTAAGGATGTGTAGATTTTAGTGGATGCCATTTACCAAGTTAAAATTATTTTTTTCTATTTCTTACAGTCTATGAATTTTTACGTCTTAATCTATATGAAATTTTATTAAAAGTTTTCTACATCAATTGAATTGATCTTTGTTTTTCTATTTTTAGTAGGTTGAAGTGGTAAAGTACATCATTTCCTGGGCTATCTAGGGAGATCTGAGAGTGATTTAAGAATGCTATTAATTTTGAGAGTAAAAGAAATATTTATATAATGTTGCATTATTTTATGAAATAATTTTAATGTACCTCAAGGAATGCAAGTGAAATACTTGAACTGACTTTTGATTTGTTTTAAAATTTTCTAGTATCTTCCCTTTGAATATATCCCAAGGTTCCAAAGTATATTGTACTTACATAGAAGAGTAAACCCATTAATACATGTATAAATAAAGTTAAATACATATAAAAAGAAATATTTTGTTCTACTTATTGAATAGAATAATAGTTTTGTAATTTGACAGGTCCAGATTTTGGCTTTGCTAGTAATTAGCTATGTAATATTAGGCAAATAGTTTAATTTTCTGAACCTCTTTTGCCACACCTATAGTTTAGAGACTTGTACCTATAACATGAATTTGTTGTGATATTTAAATACAATGATGTTTGTAGAGTGATTAACACCAGACTTTAAACACACAAGTGCTAAAATATTGTTATTTCTTTGAAAAATATGGATTGTGCATATTTTAAATAAAAGTACTCTGTGTGGTTTTGGCTAAGTCAATACATCGTGTCCACTTCTTGCGACGCCATAGACTTATGACCCGTCAAGTTTCTCTGTTTATGGGATTTCCCAGGCAAGAATACTGGAGTGGGTTGCCATTTCTATCTCCAGGGATAAGACAGAATTGACCTGGGGCCTTAAAAATTGAGTTGTGTAGATATTTTTCTCAGTTTTTGTAGTTTTACTTATTTATTTACTTAACATTTATAAAATTTGTATAATGGGAAAATTAAAATCATCCTTGCCAACATTGTAGATATCGCATGAGAAGTTAATTATGTCATGTCTGCAGCATTGCTTTGAACTCCAGGAAGCCAATTACATTTTAAAATATTAAAAAAACAAATATGCAGACATTTCTGGTTTAAATTTCTATCAAGCCAGAGGAAAAAGTTCCTATATAACTACTCATTCAGATTTTAAAGTATATGAGTCCATAATAATGGTATTAATTTTTCTTTAATTTAGAGAATAATTCTTTTATATAGCCTTGTATATCGTTATCTATACATAGGGTGACAAAGTCCTAGTATTATCATTCTTGCCATTTCACAACAGGCTTGTGATTCAGAATCTGTTAAAAATTATATATCAATTTGGTAGACTCTTCATGACAAAATACCACAGGCTAGGTGGCTTAAAAAAGAGAATATCTTCAACGTTACAGTCTGCAGTCCAGCTGCCTGATACCAAGGTGTTGGCAGGCTTGATTTCTCCCAGGCCTCTCTCCTGGATGTGCAGATGGCTTTCTTCTCACTTTGTCTTCCCATGTTTGCCTCTCATTGTGCATACAGGCCTGATGTCTCTCTGTGTCCTAATCTCTTTTAATAACAAGACCAGACATATTAGACTAAGACTTACTTTAATGACCTCATTTAATGTAAATACCTCTTTAAAAATTCTAAATTTGGCCACATTTTGAGGTACTGAGAATCAGGGATGCCACACATAAATTTGATGAGGATACAAAACAGCTCATAACACGTTGTTTGTTCTCTACCAGATAAAGATGAATTCAACTTGAAGTCTTCATTTATTGTATGGAAAGTCAGCAGAATGATACTGCATTTATACAAATGTAAAATAATTGACATTTCTGTATGTGGTTATTGGTATCCACCTATGCATATGCATATGTGAAAATGAGAGCTATAAAGCCTGAACACATATGCTTTGGTGTGCTTTTAAGAGCATTGCCTTTCAAAGAGTTAAAACACAGTTTCACTGTATTAATAAGGAGTTAGAAAGACTTCCGGTGGTCCACATATAATATAATGTTATTTAGGATTAATTATTTCAGGCTATGTTCAGTGCTATGCTATTTTCTCCCAGACATAGTGATTTGATAATTCCTAAAGATAGGAGAGAGGCTGAGACACAGAGAGAGAAAGAGAAAAAAGATATTTGTGCTGTCACCCAGTTTTAGAGTAATGTGGTGGTATAGCTGCTAATTCGTGTCTGATTCTTGCAACCCCATGGACTGTAGCCAGCCAGGTTCCTTTGTTCATGGGGTTTCCCAGGCAAGAACACTGAAACTGGTTGCCATTTCCTTATCCAGGGGATCTTCCCGACCCAAAGTTTGAACTCCTGTCACCTGCATTGCAGACAGATTCTTAATCGCTGAGTCACTAAGGAAGCCCCTTTAGAGTAATAATTAAGCTTTGAATTTGAGAGAAGATACACACTCCATCATTATTTTTTAAAGAGCTAACTGAGATACATTTGATACAAAAGAAAAACTGAACATATTAATACATGCAATTTTGATAAGTATGGAATTATGCATATCCTTGTGAAACCATTACCACAAGCATGGTAATATACAGGATCTTCATTCTAGATATGAGAACACAGACTGAAACTGAAGAGATGGATAAAGTTATCCCATGCAAACAGTAAGTAAGAGAGCAGGGGTAGCTATGTTTATATCAGATAAAACAGACTTTAAGCCCAAAGCTGTCACTAATGACAAAGAAAGACCTTATAGAATGATAAAAGGATTTTCCTCATTGTGATTTTTATTGAAGTATAGTTGATTTACAATGTTGTATTAGTTTAACCCTTCAATCTTTAAGTTTTGGGAATCAGGATACAGAAATTAAGAATCTGGTGAATGGAGAACTCAGAGTTCAGTTCAAACCAAAAATGAATTTGATGGAATGTAATTGAGCAGACCTTGAACATATTAAAACTTCCTAGGATCCTGATATTTGTATTGGACTCCTGGGCCCTGAGAATAATCACTTTGTTACCAAGGGAAGTAATTTTCTGTATTGCATTTTCCTTATTTCTTAAGCTTCCAGAAAAGTTTTGGCAAAAATTACAGTCAAGTATAGGCTAAGTTCTGATCAGTGATAGAAGTGACATGTCCAATTGTGGTAAAAATTTAGTATGGGAAAGGGCAACACAAGATCTATAAATCTATGGAAATGTGTGTTGACCCTCAATATGTTAAAACAGCAATCAAATAATACTTTCTGGCAGAGGAAACAAACACCAGATAGACATCAAGATCATGCAAATATCATTCAGAGATTCTCAGAAATGACTTGCAGAAAAGAATTTACTTCTAGAAAATGCTAATTGTTTTGTAGCATTGTAATTTGGATAATAGAGTTAATAGATACATACAGAAACATGAGATTTTCAGATATATCAATACCTGAGCAATAATTCCTGAACTACACCCCATGATAGCTCTTTTTAAAGTGTTTTTACTGAATTATTAAAACAGTAACATTTCTTTCTATATGTACTTTTAAAGTTTCCCTAAGAATATAAGACTTCCCCAGGGGTACAGATGGTAAAGAATCCACCTGCAATGTAGGAGATGTAGATTTGATCCCTGGGTTGGGAAGATCCCCTGGACAAAGGATGAGCTACCCATTCCAGTAATCTTGCCTGGAAAATTCCGTGGGCAGGGAAGTCTAACAGGCTACAACCTGTGAGACTGCAGAGTCAAACATGACAGAGTGACTAACAAGGAAGGTAGTGAAAGAAAAAAAAAAGGAAGAATCTAGCACTTAAAATTTCCTGCATGAAATCTAGTGGATGATTACATTTGCATATGTATATCTGTCAAATCTTTCTCTCTGTGTATCTCCCTTTGTCTCTTTCTGTCTTTGTCTCTAAGGCACTATCAACACAGAACACTTAATTTTATAAATGTATCTTGTTTTTAATCATCATGTGTGCCCTTAAAGTTAACACACCATTGGTTACTCAATTCAGCCCTTATCCAACTCCAAGGCTAGAATCTCCTCCCACCTTGAAAAATAATAAGAAAACAAAAGTGAAGAAACATTACTTGTAGTAAATTTCTAGTACTATTTAACATATGAGCGTCTCAGAAAAAGAACTAGTCCATGCTTTATTAAAAGTATATGTCTTCATTAAACATGAAATATTAAATGTTATCAGATCACATTCATACAAGCCATAATTAGATTACTTCAGTTACAATTATAGTCATTCACAGCTTAAATATCTGGGATTGATTTACTCAGATTTTTTTTTAGTTACCAGTTTTTAACTCTGAAAAATTAAAAAATACATATAAACAGATTAATTTAATACTAGCAGGATCCTGAACTTCACTGTTTTCCTTAAAATATAGTTTTGTGGGATAAATAGCCAATGAAAGTTTACAGATTTTGGAAGGATACAACATCATCAGTTCAGTTCAGTCAATCAGTTGTATCCAACTGTTAGCAACCCCATGGATTGCAGCATGTCAGGCTTCCCTGTCGATCGCCAACTCCGAGAGCTTGCTCACACTCATGTTGATTGAGTCGGTGATGCAATTCAACCATCTTATTCTTTGTTGTCCCCTTCTCCTCCTGCCTTCAATCTTTCCCAGAATCAGGGTCTTTTCCAATGAATCTGTTCTTTATATCAGGTGACCAAATTATTGGAGCTTCAGCTTCAGCATCACTCCTTGCAATGAATTTTCAGGACTGATTTCCTATAGGATTGATGGGTTTGATCTCCTTGTGATTCAAGGGACTCTCAGAAGTCTCCTCCAACACCACAGTTTAAAAGCATCAATTCTTCAGCAATCAGCTTTCTTTACAAACAACACTCAACATCCATACATGACTACTGGAAAAATCATGGCTTTGACTAAACAAACCTTTGTCAGAAAAGTAATGTCTCTGTATAGATTGGTCAGAGCTTTCCTTCCAAGGAGCAAGCACCTTTTAATTTCATGGCTGTGTGCAGGTTCTCAGCTGCTAGCCAAGTCTTTCTGATAATTTCATGGCTGTGTGCAGGTTCTCAGCTGCTAACCAAGTCTTTCGGATAATTTCAGGGCTGTGTGCAGGTTCTCAGCTGCTAACCAAGTCTTTCTGATAATTTCAGGGCTGTGTGCAGGTTCTCAGCTGCTAACCAAGTCTTTCTGATAATTTTATGGCTGTGTGCAGGTTCTCAGCTGCTAACCAAGTCGTTCTGAGATCCTGGATGGTTGACATCCCCCAGGAGCATCACAGCCTGAGATCAGCTCTGCAGGTGAGACATACAGCACACCTGAGACAGTGCTCTTGCAGTGCATGCAGGAAACAGAGTGGCCGGGCCTGGGGAGGTGATTAAGATGCACAGACCACCCGAGCCAGTGCGCTCACCAAGCAACTGGTCACCTGAGCTTCTCAGACCTGGGAAGGGAACAAAACTCATGCCCAATCCACGGAGACTGAGCTAGAAGTGTGAGTGTCTCTTGTGGAGGTATGGGTCAGCAATGGCCTGCTACAGGGGCTCTGGGTGCAGCAGACCTGGGTATGGGATAAGCCCTCTTGGAGAAGGTCGCCATTAACCCCACCATAGAACCACCAGAACTTACACAGGACTGGGGAAACAGACTCTTGGAGGACACAAAAAGAAACTTGTGTGCACCAGGATCCAGGAGAAAGGAGCAGTGACCCAATAAGAAACTGAACCAGACATGCCCATGAGTGTCCAGGAGTCTTTGACGGAGGCTTGGGTCAGTGGTAGCCTGCTAAAGGGTCAGAGGCACTGAGTGCAGCAGTGTTTGTGTGGGATCTTTTGAAAGAGGTTGTCGTTATCTTCATTACCTACACCATAGCTTGACCTCAGGTCAAGGGACAGGGAGGGAATGCAGCCTCATTCATTAACAAAATGAGAAAATTGGATTAAAGATTTACTGAACATGGCCCCACCCATCAGAACAAGATTCAGTTTTCCCCTTAGTCAGTCTCTCCCATCAGGAAGCTTCCATAAGCCTCTTATCCTTATCCATCAGAGTGTAGACAGAATGAAAATCACAATCACAGAAAATGAAGCAAACTGATCACATGGACCACAGCCTTGTCTAGCTCAATGAAACTTTGAACCATACAGTGAAAGGCCACTCAAAAAGGACAGGTCATGGTGGAGAGTTCTGACAAAACGTGGTCCACTGGAGAAGGGAATGACAAACCACTTCAGTATTCTTATCTTGAGAACCCCATGAACATTATGGAAAGGCAAAAAGGTATGACACTAAAAGATGAACTCCCCAGGTCAGTAGGTGCCCAATATACTACTAGAGAAGAGTAGAGAAATAACTCCAGAAAGAATGAAGAGACAGAGCCAAAGCAAAAACATCAGCCAGTTGTGAATGTGATGGGTCATGGGAGTAAAGTGTGATCCTGTAAAGAACAATATCGCATAGGAACCTAGAATATTAGGTCCATGAATCAAGGCAAATTGGAAGTTGCCAAATAGGCGATGGCAAGATGAACAAGGACATTTTACGAATCAGTGAACTAAAATGGACTGGAAAGGGTGAATTTAACTCAGATGACCATTATATCTACTACTGTGGATAAGAATCCCTTAGAAAAAGTGGAGTAGCCATCATAGTCAACAAAAGAGTCCAAAATGCAGTACTTGGATGCAATCTCAAAACGACAGAATGATCTCTGTTCATTTCCAAGGCAAAGCATCCAATATCAGAGTAATCCAAGTCTATGCCCCAACCAGTAATGCTGAAGAGGCTGAGTTGAATGGCCCTATGAACAACTACAAGACTTTCTAGAACTAACACTCAAACAGATGTCCTCTGCGTTATAGGGGACAGGAATGCAGAAGTAGGAAGTCAAGACATACCTGGAGTAACAGGCAAGTTTGGCCTTGGAGTACAAAATGAAGCAGGTCAAAGGCTAATAGAGTTTGCCAATAGAATATGCTGGTCATAGCAAACACCGTCTTCCAAAAGCAAAGAGAAGACTCTACACATGGACATCACCAAGTGGTCAATACCGAAATCAGATTAATTATATTCTTTACAGCCAATGATGAAGAAGCTCTATAGAATCAGTGAAAGCAAGACTGAGAGGTGACTGTGGCTCTGAACATGAACCCCTTATTGTCAAATTCGGACTTCAATTGAAGAAAGTAGGGAAAACCACCAGACCATTCAGGTATTACCTAAATCAAATCCCTTACAATTATACAGTGAAAGCGACAAACAGATTCAAGGGATTAGCTCTGAAGGACAAAGTGCCTGAAGATATATGGATGGAAGTTCATGACAGCATAGAGGAGGCAGTGATCAAGACCATTGCCAAGAAAAGAAATGCAAAAAGGCAAAATGGTTTTCTGAGGAGGCCTTGCAAATAGCTGAGAAAAGAAGAAAAGCTAAAGGAAAAGGAAAAAAGGAAACATATACCCATTTGAATGCAGAGATTCAAAGAATAGCAAGGAGATAAGAAAGACTTCCTCAGTGATCAATGCAAAAAAATTGAGGAAAATAATAGAATGGTAAATAATAGAAATCTTTTCAAGAAAATTAAAGATACCCAGGGAATATTTCATGCAAAGATGAGCACAAAAAACAAATGAAATTGTATGGACCTTACAGAAGCAGAAGATATTAAGAAGAGATGGCAAGAATACACAGAAGAACTATACAAAAAAGATCTTCATGACCCAGATTAACAATGATGGTGTGATCACTCACTTAGAGCCAGACATCAAGGAATGTGAAGTCAAGTGGGCCTTAGGAAGCATCACTATGAAAAAATCTAGTGGAGGTGATGGAATTCCAGTTGAACTAGTTCAAATCCTGAAAGATGATGCTGTGAAAGTGCTGCACTCAATATGCCAGTAAATTTGGAAAACTAGGCAGTGGCCACAAGACTGGAAAAGGTCAGTTTTCATTCCAATCTGAAAGAAAGGCAATGCCAAGGAATCCTCAAACTACTGCACAGTTGCACTCATCTCACATGCTAGCAAAGTAATGCTCAAAATTTTCCAAGCCAGGCTTCAACAGTATGTGAACCAAGAACTTTCAGATGTTCAAGCTGGATTTAGAAAAGGCAGAGGGACCAAAAATCAAATTTCAAACATCTGTTGGATCATCAAAAACCAAGACAGTTCCAGAGAAAAATCTATTTCTGCTTTACTGACTATGCCAAAACCTTTGACTGTGTGGATCACAATAAACTGTGGAAAATTCTTAGAGATGGAATGCCAGACCACCTGATCTGCCTCCTGATAAATCTGTGTGCAGGTCAAGAAGCAACAGTTAGAACTGGACATGGTGCAACACACTGGTTCCAAATCGGGAAAGGAGTTCATCAAGGCTGTATATTGTCACACTGCTAGTTTAACTTATATGTAGAACACATTATGTGGAATGCCGGGCTGGATGAAACACAAGCTGGAATCAAGAATTCAGGAAGAAATATCAATAACCTTCGATACACAGGTAACACCACCCATATGGTAGAAAGCAAAGAATAACTAAAGAGCCTCTTGATGAAAGTGAAAGAGGAGAGTGAAAAAGTTGTATTAAAACTTAACATTCAGAAAACTAAGATCATAACATCATGTCCCATCCCTTTCTAACCAATAGATGAGGAAATGATGGAAACAGTGAGAAAGTTTATTTTTTCGGTCTCCAAAATTACTGTAGATGTCATGAAATTAGAAGACACTTGCTCCTTGGAAGAAAAGCTATGACCAACCTAGACAACGTATTAAAAAGCAGAGACACTACTTTACCAACAAAGGTTCATTTAGTCAAAGCTATGGTTTTTCCAGTAGTCATGTATGGATGTGAGAGTTGGATTATATAGAAAGCTGAGAGCCAAAGAATTGATGTTTTTGAACTGTGGTGTTGGAGATGACTCTTGAGAATCCCTTATACTGCAGGGGTATCCAACCAGTCCATCCTAAAGAAAATCAGTCCTGAATATTCATTGGAAGGACTGATGCTGAAACTGAAACTTCAATACTTTGGCTACCTGATGTGCAGAACTGACTCATTTGAAAAGACCCCGATGCTGAGAATGAGGATAAGAAGTTGATGACAGAGGATGAGATGGTTGAATGGCATCACCGAGGAGATGAACATGAGTTTGAGTAACCTCCAGGAACTGGTGATGGACAAGGAAGCCTGGCGTGCTGCAGTCCATGTGGTTGCAAGATTTGGACACGACTGATTGACTAAACTGAACTGAACTCACTGAACAGCAGTCACTCTCTTCAGTGATTTTGAAATCTAAGAAAATAAAGTCTTTCACTGTTTCCATTTTTTTCCCAGATTTGCATAAAGTGATGGGACTGGATGTCACAATCTTCGTTTTCTGAAGGTGGAATTTTAAGTCAGCTTTTTCACTCTCCTCTTTCACTTTCATCAAGAGGCTTTTTAGTTCCTCTTCACTTTCTGCCATAATGGTGGTGTCGTCTGCATATCTGAGATTATTAATATTTCTCACAACAATCTTGATTCTGGCTTGTGATTCATCCAACCCAGAATTTTGCATTGTGTACTCTGGTACTCTGCATGCAAATTAAATAAACAGAGTGACAGTATACAGCCTTGACATACTCCTTTCCCAATTTTGAACCAGACCATTTTTCCATTTCCAGTTCTAATTGTTGCTTCTTCACCTGCATACAGATTCCTCTGGAGGAAGGTAAGATGGTCTGGTATTCCCATCTCTTTTATAATTTCCATAGTTTGCTGTGATTCAAACCAAATATTCGGTATAATCAATAAATAAGAAGTAGACATTTTTCTGGAACTCTCTTGTTTTTTCTATTATCCAATATATGTTGACAATTTCATCTCTGGTTCCTGTGCCTTTCCTGAATTCAATTTGAACATCTGGAATTTCTCAGTTCACATACTGTTGAAGCCTGGCTTGGAGAATTTTGACCATTACTTTGACCATTACGTTGTGAGATGAGTGCAATTGTGCAAAAGTTTGAACATTCTTTGGCATTGCCTTTCTTTGGAATTGGAATGAAAACTGACCTTTTCCAGTCCTGTGGCCACTGCTGAGTTTTCCAAATTTGCTGGCATATTGAATGCAGCACTTTCACAGCATCATCTTTCAGGATTTGAAAAAGCTCAACTGGAAGTCCATCACCTCCACAAGTTTTGTTCCTAGTGATGCTTCCTAATGCCCACTGACTTTTCGTTCCTTGATGTCTGGCTCTAGGTGAGTGATCACATCATCGTTGTTATCTGGGTCATGATCTTTTTTATATAGTTATTCTGTGTATTCTTGCCATCTTTTCTTAATATCTTCTGCTTCTGTTAGGTCTATACCATTTCTGTCCTTTATTTTGCCCATCTTTGCATGAAATGTTCCCTTGGTATCTCTAATTTTCTTGAAGAGATCTCTAGTCTTTCCTATTCTATTGTTTTTCTCTGTTTCTTTGCATTGATCACTGAGGAAGACTTTCTTATCTCTCCTTGGTATTCTTTGGAATCCTGCATTCAAATGGGTGCATCTTTCCTTTCTCATTTGCCTTTAGCTTCTCTTCTTTTCTCAGTTATTTAAAAGGCTTCCTCAGATGCCCATTTTGCCTTTTTGCATTTATTTTTCTTAGGTTGGTTTTGATCACTGCCTCCTGTACAATGTTATGAACCTCCATCCATAGTTCTTCAGGCATTCTGTCTATCAGATCTAATCCTTTGAATCCATTTGTCACTTCCACTCTATAATCATAAGAGATTTGATTTAGTTTATACCTGAATGGTCTAGAGGTTTTCCCTACTTTCTTCAACTGAAGTCTGAATTTGGCAATAAGGAGTTTATGTTCTGAGCCACAGCCAGATCCTTGTCTGGTTTTGCTGACTGTATAGAGCTTCTCCATCTTTGGCTGCAAAGAATATAATCAATTTCATTTCAGTATTGACCATCTGGTGATGTCCAAGCGTAGAGTATTATCTTGTATTTTTGGAAGAGGGTGTTTGCTATGACCAGTGCGTTCTCTTGGCAAAGTTCTATAAGTCTTTGCCCTGCTTCATTTTGTACTCCAAGGCCAAACTTGCCTATTACTCCAGGTATCTCTTGACTCTTGCATTCCAGTCCCCTATGATGGAAAGGACATCCTTTTTTTTTTTTTTTTCCTTTTGGTATTAATTCTAGCAGGTCTTGTAGGTCCCTGTAGAACTGTTCAATTTCAGCTTCTTCAGCATGACTGTTTGGGTCATAGACTTGAATTACTGTGATTTTGAATGGTTTGCCTTGGAAATGAACAGACATCATTCTGTCATTTTCCTCTGTATCAAAAGATAGTATAATAGTCAATAGAGAAATGAGGCCTATGACTTTTCCTTCACTATTACAAAGATTTTGCATTGCAATTATTATTCCAGTAAATCATTAAATAGGTGTTTCAAATTTTTCTTTTATGGTAGAAATGATTTGCACATTATTTTGATATCATGTGAACCTGACCTCAGAAGTGTAAATGTGACCTTGAGATGCCTTTTCACTTTTATTTAGTAAACAGAGACCAGAATCCTCAGATTCATGCACACATTCAACACTCTGCAATTCAAATGTGTTTGAAACTCTGTTAGGAAGTAATAAAATTTTAGCCACATTTCCCACAGCACTTTGGGGTACTGCTGCTTCACAAGATTTTCTCTAAAGTAAGGTTTCAAAATCAGCCACAAAAGCTCTTATTCTAGATCATACTGGCATTTGACCTTTGTAAACTTACACACATTAAAAAAAATTTAAAAAGGAGATGCTAAGAGAGACACTTATCTATTTCAAACTGCAGTTATACCCATAAACTACAGAAATATCGTGACCTATAAAGTTCAGAGTTGTGTTGATTCTTTCTAACAATTACCCACAGTTACTATGATTTTTATGCCATCACTAAAAAATGTCATTGCTGAGATAACTGCTCCAGTTTGAGATGGTGGAAGATTTAACAAGTAACTCATATATAAGATTGGAGGAAGAGGTTGATTTGATTACTGCCATTTTGAAGTGCTAATTGACCAAGTGATAAGATGTCTTATTCTCTCTGAATCTTTATCATTATTCAGACACTCTTAACAATGTTTTATCCTGATATAGTTCTTTGAACAAGATTTTTTTTCCTCTTCTTCTTTTAAATTGGCTCTGAGATGGCCAATGTCCAATCTAATTATGTGATAATAAGTGTTAATGACAGTATTATCAGATGGTAACTGGGCTTCATTAATGTGTCTCATTATGAGTCTCAGTCTCTTGTGGAAGGTTTGAAGGAAGGACCTTGGGTGTTCCAAATTATATATGAATATAACATTTATGGATCCATCGCCAGGGGAAAAGAAGGTATCAGAAACATACTTAAGCTTTTTCTACAGGCTTTTCTTTCCCAAACCTAAGCAGTCATCAGTTCCTTCATAAAATTCACCACAGACCTTTAACATAATGACCAAAATAAATAGGCTTTGATTAGATAAATACTGTGTAAGACCATCAGAGCTGCCAACGTTAATATACTTTGGTAGAGGTATACATGAGTTCATGTACAAAACAGTGCCAGCCTGTTTACCCATCAACAGGTTCAAACCAGTTGGGCAGAGGAAACAAAAATATTTCTAACTGGATTCACCTACACAAGTATTAATATTCAAAGGGTTATTATAAAGTTATGATATATTACAATTCTTAATGCATCCAAGTCAACTTCTTATAGCTTCTTTTTGAGATAATTGTGTGTGTATGTGTGTTTGTGTGAAGCATATATTAACAACTAACTTGCTGTAAGTAAAGAGAGTTGAGTAAAGTCACTTAGTCGTGTCTGACTCTTTGTGACCCAAAAGACTATACTGTTCATGGAATTCTACAGGCCATAATACTGAAGAGGGTAAAATGCTCCCTTCTCCAGGGGATCTTCTCAACCCACGGATTGAACCCAGATCTCCCACATTGCAGGCAGATCCTTTACCATCTTAGCCATGAGGGAAGCAGTGCAGTGAAAGTGAAAATTTTGCTCAGTCATGTCTGACTCATTGTAACCCCATGGACCATAGAGTCCATGGAAATCTCCAGGCCAGAATACTGGAGTGGGTAGCTGTTCCTTTCTCCAGGGGAATCTTCCTACAGATTGAACCCAGGTCTCCTGCATTGCAGGCAGATACTTACCAGCTGAGCCACCGGGAAAGCCCAAGAATATTGGAGTGCATAGCCTGTTCCTTCTCCAGCAGATTTTCCCAACTTGGGAATCGAACCGGGGTCTCCTGAATTACAGGTGGATTCTTTACCAGCTGAGGTACCAGGGAAGACTGCTGTAAGATTCAACTAAAACTTAAAAGTTTACTTATGACGAAAATTTTGTCTTATTAATATGACCTAGATTAAAAACATGTGGGTAAAACATGTCTGTCCCACACTTTTATAGTTTTGAGAAATAAAACTTTGCTGTGCCAACAGAACACTTTTTTTTTTTTTTTTCCTGAGGAACAATTAGCCCTGTTGAGTAGACAAATGTAACTGAATCACCAGAGATGCTACCAGGGCTGCACTGTAATAGGACGTTAAATGGAACATGTTGTTATATTTTAAAAGTAGACACTAGGTTAAGGTTTATATTTGCATTTGTTAGTATGTACGATTGCTTCCTTATATCTAATAAAATATTTAAATAAGGCTTGAGCTTTCTTAAGGCCCAGGAAAGAATAATAAAGACACATATGATATGTTTCAATATTTAAAAGTCATAAATAAAGTTAAACTATGACATAAACTATACTTTGTCTCCCACTTTGACAAATATACCTTCTTAATTAAAGCCAGATTTGAACTACAGTTCCTGGATACTCAAAATTCAACACCAGATTCTGGGGACATGAGTTGAGTTGGCCCAAAGACATTGTCTCATAGATACCTTTGAGGCAGGAGTCCACTGACCCATCTAAGCTCAGTCTACTACCATACATCCTACAAAAAACTTATTAGTCCCTATGGTCTCTAGTTTTCCACACTGTACATGTAACCTGTGTGACAGAGTTATTCACACATGCATTTCTTCCATGCTAGAAAGCAAGTAATATGGTTTAGTGATCAGAAGGAAGACAAATAAAGACAAATAGCAATAAGGAGGAAAAGAGAGAGCCCAAACTTCACATACTTGCAGAGACTATTCTAGAGGAGAAGCTAAGGAATAGATATTGATGTATGTGCTTGGAACAAGTGCATATAGAAAAAAAAAATTAATAAAAATGTCCTGAGGAAAATACTTGCAGGAAAACAGGACATTGTAGAATATAAGAAAATTGGATACCAGAAAGAAAAATATTGATTAAACCAATGTCATTTCCTTAGGCACTCTGATTAATATCAGTTCTTTAACCAAAGCAAAACTAGAGATTAATATCAGAAGTCCTGGTGTAACTTTTCTTATTTCATTGTATGTAGTAATGTAAGAAGCACAAGCTGGAATCAAGATTGCTGGGAGAAATATCAATAACCTCAGATATGCAGATGACATCACCCTTATGGCAGAAAGTGAAGAGGAACTAAAAAGCCTCTTGCTGAAAGTGAAAGAGGAGAGTGAAAAAGTTGGCTTAAAGCTCAACATTCAGAAAATGAAGATCATAGCATCTGGTCCCATCACTTCATGGGAAATAGATGGGGAAACAGTGGAAACATTGTCAGACTTTAATTTTTGGGGCTCCAAAATCACTGCAGATGGTGACTGCAGCCATGAAATTAAAAGACTCTTACTCCTTGGAAGGAAAGTTATAACCAACCTAGATAGCATATTGAAAAGCAGAGAGATTACTTTGCCAACAAAGGTCCATTTAGTCAAGGCTATGGTTTTTCCAGTGGTCATGTATGGATGTGAGAGTTGGACTGTGAAGAAAGCTGAGTGCCAAAGAATTGATGCTTTTAAACTGTGATGTTGGATAAGACTCTTTAGAGTCCCTTGGACTGCAAGGAGGTCCAACCAGTCCATTCTGAAGGAGATCAGCCCTGGGATTTCTTTGGAAGGAATGATGCTAAAGCTGAAACTCCAGTACCTCATGCGAAGAGTTACTCATTGGAAAAGACTCTGATGGTGGGAGGGATTGGGGGCAGGAGGAGAAGGGGACGACAGAGCATGAAATGGCTGGATGACATCACTGACTCAATGGATGTGAGTCTGAGTGAACTCAGGAGTTGGTGATGGACAGGAAGGCCTAGCGTGCTGCAATTCATGGGGTCGCAAAGAGTCGGACACAACTGAGCGACTGAACTGATGTAGTTATGTTGATCAGTTATATAGGTTTTGATTCAGAATACAGGTTCATTTGAATCTTGGTAGATACATTTTATCTATTTATAATTTCTGGGTTAAAGAAACAAAGCCTCTTCCATCTAGTGCAGTAATTGAATATTTGGACTAGATGATAATTACATGTCTATTGACATAACAATTCTCATCACAGTAACACAAGTTGCATAGCAGTTAATAAAGGTTTCAATGAATACTGTTTTGACTGAGTGTTTTCTGTTAACCAGCAACACACCATAGAGGTATTAATAGGGATTTCATATGGACAATTTATAGAAATGGAAATTTGCTATTTTTGTATCAAATTCACTTCTAAACATGGTATGTTTTATTTTTATTTTAAATTTATTTATTTTAATTGGAGGCAATTACTTCACAATAGTATGATGGGTTTTGCCATGCATCGGTATGTATTGGCCACAGGTATACATGTGTCCCCTCATCCTGAACCCCTCTTCCCACATCCCTCCACACTATATCCCTTAAACATGATATATTTTAGATAAACATTTACTCTCAATATGAGTAAAATATTTCTTCCAGGCAAGTAAGAGGACTTTATATCATTATTCTCATGCACCAAATAACATTTTTTTAATTTTTTTTCTTTTTTTACCAATGTATTCTTAATTTACAGTAAAATGTTTTTAATCAAGCTTAGACTATTTCCATGTATAGGCTTGAAGTTCTTTAAGAACCAATGTGTGTGTTAGTTAGTTGTATTCATTTGACTCTTTGCAACTCAGTGGACTGTAGCCCACCAGGCTCCCCTGTCCATGGCATTTCCCAGGAAAGACTACTGCAGTGGATTGCCATTCCCTTCCCCAGGGGATCTTCCTGACCCAGGTATTGAACCTGGGTCTCCTGCATTGCAGGTAGATGCTTTAACTTCTGAGCCACCAATAGTCACCTCATAATTCCATCCTCTTTTTGCATAAAAAGTTTACAATAAAAAGTAAATATATTGGGAGCTAGTCATGGGTCTCAAGAAAGTCACACAAATATCATTGCTTACTTTTCTCAAAAAAAGATATATTTTACTTATTGCAATATATGGAAAATACCATGCTTAGAACTCTCTTAGAAAGAACTACATTTAAATTTTATCTGCTTAATGTTTTATGTTATTATAAAGGCAAAAGCCATTTAAAATGTACATAAATATATAAAGAAATATAAAAAGATGTCATCACCGCCCATGACTTTTGGTCCAGGAATGGTTAGAAATGTGCAGATAGCACATTGTATTTATGCAGCCTACTGCAGGTAGTAGACAAAATCAGACTTCACCACCCTCCAAAGGGTGGTGTCCAAAATTTCTCACAGTAAAATAAAAAAAAGTCTCACCTCCTGAAAAAAGACTAAGTCAGTGTGTTAAAATTAATGTGATTTAGTACTTTGAATATAGAAAAAATATTTCAATTTTTATCTCTTGGTTTCCTAAATTCACAAATATATTTTATGAATTATTTTCAAAGAACAACAAAAAGTAGAAGCTTCCTGCACTTTTGGAAGGTACCAAATATAAACTATTGATAAATATATGGGAAGTAAATGGGATAGATTTGTGGGCACGGAGCACAGGGTTATATTCTTGAGATCTGACTGGAGCTGTGGTGGTTGTATGTACAATATTTAGTGACAGATATATTTAAATGGGCTTCCTTAGTGACTCAGATGGTAAAGTATCTGCCTGTAATGCAAAAGACTTGCGTTTGATCACTGGCTCAGAAAGATCCCCTGGGGAAGGGAATGGTTACCCACTCCAATATTCTTGCCTGGAGAATTCCATTGACAGAGGAGCCTGTCGGTCTATGGTCAGTCCATGGGGTTGCAAGTAGGACACGAGTGACTGATTAACACTAATCACTATACTTACTATTAATGGGTAAAGAACCCGCTTGCCAATGCAGGACATGTAAGAGATGCTGGTTTCATTGCTGGGTTGGGAGGAGATTCCTGAAGGAGGGCATGGAAACCTACTCCAGTAATTCTTGCCTAGATCCCATGGGCAGAGGAACTTGGAGGAGTGCAGTCCACGGGATCGCAAAGAGTAGGACGTGACTTAGCAGTGCATGCATGCATGCATACATACTTACTAATTCTTCTAGTCAACTATTATCACTCTCATTTTGTTGATGAAGATGGTGGAGTTGCATCTCCTGGGGGTTCAAAATGACTTACAGGGAGAGGAATTTTGTCATACTTGGCAGCTAGTCCCTCCCTCTCCCTATCCTTCACCTCTTGGAGCAAAAAAGAACAGCCCTTGAGACTGAAGTTATTGAGTCTGTCTCCTCCCCTTCTTTGCCTTGTGATGGAGAGTGGGAACCTAATGGGGCTTACAGATAGAGCAGATCCACATTTATAATTAACAGGCCTATGACAGTTTTGTGAAATCAGTCAAGAAATCAATCACCTTCATTGAAGAACTTCTCATGTATTTCCCAAAACAGATTACTTACATCAAATATTAAGTGAGTCCTTATTTTACCTTAAACACAAAGACTGCTTAAAATAACACGAAACTTTTGAGTTATTTTGAGTTGTTTTGAGTTTTGTTGTTTTGAGATGTGATGATGGATGAAAAGGGATCTAAAGAGTTCACCAGCTGTCCAGGGATTTGTCCATCTCTGTATAGAAGTCTTCAAAAATAAACTTATTAATTAAAGGATGGATGATCATAAGAATAACATTTCAAGGCCTATGTGGGAGTTGTTTTACCTGTTAGTAACTCTTTTTTAATGTGGGTAGCGCCTCTTTCTGACTTGACATTAAAGTTCCCATATTTCTGTAAAAGTGCTTTGACCTTTAGCAGTGTGGTATGATCAAAGGTATTATAAACTTATATGAGTTTAAAAAAAGCCACATGGGGTTTTCAGAGTTTTAGAACTATATATCTGTTTGCAAAAATAGCACCCTTATATTTTGAGCACAGATTTTGAAACAATTCATTGAGATACAAGCCTATCCTTTGAGGAAAATAATCAATGCACACACATATATACCCTAACACACCCCTGCACACACACACACACACACACATGACACAAACTCACACATCTGATTTTCTGAAACTTTTCTTCCAAAAATGAATATTTCAGGAATATAATTGATGGGAATAAAAAGACATGTTTACATTATATAAAAAACTAAAAAGTTGGGGTTTTATCAATTTGAAGATGCTCATTAATTTGACAAAGACAAAATATAATGACAGTTTTAAACTTATAATTTTAATTTTTAGCAATTAAAAAATACATTCTATGTCCTGAAAATTGGCAGTACAACAACATAATCACAGGAAACATGCCAAGAATATAATTAAGGGGTTGGAGATTTAAAACAGATTTCTTCTGAAAATAAAATGTTTCAGAGGAAAAAGAACCAGACTTTATTTCCATGGTCCTAATTGCCTAACTGAAATGCAATAAGTAAATAAATAAAGACCTTGCATATTTGCTAAAAGTCTCATTTCAGTTGCTCTGTCATGTCTGACTCTTTGTGACCCCATGGACTGCAGCACGCCAGGCTTCCTTGCCCATCACCAACACCCGGAACTTGCTCAAACTCATGTCCATTGACTTGGGGATGCCATCCAAACATCTCAACCTTTGTTGTCCCCTTCTCCTCCTGCCTTCAATCTTTCCAGCATCAGGATCTTTTCCAATGAGTCAGTCTTTCAAATCACGTGGCCAAAGTATTGGAGTTTCAGCTTCAGCATCAGTTCTTACAGTGAATATTCAGGACTGATTTTCCATAGAATGGACTGGTTTGATCTCCTTGCAGGCCAATGGACTCTCAAAAGTCTTCTCCAACACCATAGTTCAAAAACATCAATTCTTCGGCATTCAAGTTTCTTTATAGTCCAACTCTCACATCCATACATGGCTACTGGAAAAAACATAGCTTTGATTAGACAAACTATTGCTGGTAGAGTAATGCCTCTGCTTTTTAATATGCTGTCTACTTAGTCTTTAGCTTTTCTTCCAAGGAGCAAGCATCTTTTACTTTCATGGCTACAGTCACAATCTGAAGTAATTTTGGAGGCCCCAAGAATAAAATCTGTCACTGTTTCCATTGTTTCCTCATCTATTTGCCATGAAGTGATGGGACAAGATGTCATGATCTTAGTTTGCTGAATTGAGTTTTAAGGCAACTTTTTCAGTCTTTTCTTTCACTTTCATCAAGAGGGTCTTCAGTTCTTTTTCACTTTCTGCCATAAGGGCAGTGTCATCTGCATATCTGAGGTTATTGATATTTCTCCTGGCAATCTTGATTCCAGCTTGTGCTTCGTCCAGGCCGGAGTTTTGCATGATGTACTCTGTATATAATTTAAATAACAGGGTGACAATATACAGCTTTGACGTACTTCTTTCCCAATTTAGAACCAGTCTGTTGTTCCATGTCCAGTTCTAACTGTTGCTTCCTGACCTGCATACCTATTACACAGGAGGCAGGTAAGGTGGTTTAGTATTCCCATTTCTTTAAGAATTTTCCGCAATTTGTTGTGTTCCACATAGTCAAAGTCATTGGCATAGTCAATAAAGCAGAAATAGATGTTTTTCTGCAACTCTCTTGCTTTTTCGATGATGCAATGGATGGTGGCAATGTAATATCTGGTTCCTCTGCCTTTAGTAAATCCAGCCTGAACATCTGGAAGTTCATGATTCATGTAATGTTTAAGCCTGACTTGAAGAATTTTGAGAATTACTTTACTAGCATGTGAGATGAGTGCAATTGTGCAGTAGTTTGAGCATTCTTTGGCATTGCCTTTCTTTGGGATTGGAATAAAAACTGAACGTTTTCAGTCTTATGGCCACGGCTGAGTTTTCCAGATTTGCTGGCATATTGAATGCAGCACTTTCCCAGCATCATCTTATAGGACTTGAAATAGACAACTGGAATTATATCCCGTCCACTAACTTTGTTCATAATGATGCTTCCTCAGGCCTGTTTGACTTTGCATTTCAAGATGTCTGGCTCTAGGTGAGTGATCACACCATCATTGTTATCTGGGTCATGATGATCTTTTTGGTATAGTTCTGTATATTCTTGCCACCTCTTTTTAATATCTTCTGCTTCTGTTAGGTCCATACCATTTCTGTCCTTTATTGTCCCCACCTTTGCTTGAAATATTCCTTTAGTATCTCTAATTTTCTTGAAGTGATCTCTAGTCTTTCCCATTTTATTGTTTTCCTCTGTTTCTTTGCATTGATCACTGAGGAAGGCTTTCTTATCTCTCATTGCTATTCTTTAGAACTCTGCATTCAAATGGGTATATCTTTCCTTTTCTCCTTTGCCTTTAGCTTCTCTTCTTTTCTCTTCTATTTGTAAGGCCTCCTCAGACAACCACTTTTCCTGTTTTGTGTTTCTTTTTTGGGGGGAATGGTGTCGATCAATGCCTCCTTTACAATGTCACAAACCTCTGTCCATAGTTCTTCAGGCACTCTGTCTATCAGATCTAATCCCTTGAATCTGATTGTCACTTCCTTTGTATAATTGTAAGGGATTTGACTTCGGTCATACCTGACTGGTTTTCCCTATTTTCTTCAATTTAAGTCTCAGTTTTGCAATAGGGAGTTCATGATCTGAGCCACAGTCAGCTCTCAGTCTTGTGTTTGCTGAGTGTATAGAGCTTCTCCATCTTTGGCTGCAAAGAATATAATCAATCTGATTTCAGTATTGGCAATCTGGCTAAAAGTCTAATGTTCTGTATCTATACTATATTTATGTATATAGTTGTATGTATGCATAATATAAGGTCTTCCCTTGTGACTGAACAATAAAGAATCCACCTCCAAAGCAGGAAACCCAGATTTGATCCCTGTGTTGTGAAGATCCCCTGGAGGAGGGCATGGCACAATCTACTCCAGTATTCTTGCCTGGAGAATACCATGGACAGAAGACTTTGGTGGGCTACAGTACACAGGGTCCTATGAGCACCTTCAAAGAGTCGGATATGACTGAAGCAACTGTACATGCATGCATGCATTATATATATATATGAAGTGAAGTGAAGTTGCTCAGTCATGTCCGACTCTTTGCGACCCCATGGACTGTAGCCTACCAGGCTTCTCAGTCTATGGGATTTTCCAGGCAAAAGTACTGAAGTGGAGTGCCATTTCCTTCTCCAGGGTATCTTCCTGATGCCGGGATCGAACACAGGTCTCCCGCATTGTAGGCAGACGCTTTACCTCTGAGCCATATATATGTACATATGATTGCAGATTTAATAAATGTTGACATTCTTAATTTTAAAGAAATTAAAAATGTGAGTTATAGAAGCAGCCACTTTAATATTTTGCTTTGATGGTGAAACACGTTTTTGTAAGATTAAATTACATACACTAGCTAACTATATCATCAGGATAATCTTATGGTTACCACAAAAACAAAATAGAGATAACAATAATGAGGTGCTTTAATCCTTACAAAAATTCAAATATTTTCATCACACATAAAAACGACAAACATTTTCATTAATGCAAGCTAGTGGTAAAGAACCTGTATGCTAATGCAGGAGACACAAGAGACATGGGTTCGATCCCTGGGTGGGGAAGATGCCATGGAGTAGGAAATGGTAACCCACTCCAGTATTCTTTCCTGGGAATCCCATGGAGAGAGAAGCCTGGTGGGCTACAGTGCCTGGGGTCACAGAGTCAGATATGATTGAAACAACTTAGCACAGCACCCAAAATATGTAGTCTAATAAGGTACATAGTATAAGGTCATTCTTCACCTTGGGAAAGGAAAATGTATGGAAATGATGACAAATGGAATTGACTTTAGTCTTTCCTTTGTGTGTTGTAAAAAATTTGGCCTTTATCATGGAGAGATCTGGCCTTGCCCTCAGCTTCTCGGAGGTAATCTATATCATACTTGATGGGAGTTATATATAGTGGCTGAGCATGTCTTAATTCTCAGCAAGAATAACAACTAACACTGGATGAATGTATGTAACCATCTGAAATCATTCCCTACCTAGGGTTTTAATGCACCTTTTAAAAATAATACAGATTTCATTGTATTTCATAAATGCCATTTTAATACCCACTGTTACCAATTAAATAGCTTGCAAGTGCTCACTGAATATATGTCAGGAATTTCTACAAGTTAAAACTTTTGACATATTTGATATAATTGTATTAAAATGTCTTAATGACCTGGATAATCACAATGGTGTTGTCACTCTCCTAGAGCCAGACATCCTGGAGTGTGAAATCATGTGGACCTTAGGAAGCATTTCTACAAACAAAGCTAGTAAAGGTGATAGAATTCTAGCTGAGCTATTTCAAATCCTAAAAGATGATGCTGTCAAAGTGCTGCACTGAGTATACCATTACATTTGGAAAACTCAGCAGTGGCCAGGAGTGGAAAGGCTCAGTTTTTATTGCAATCCCAAAGAAGGACAATGCCAAAGAATGTTTAAACTTCCTCACAAGTGCACTCTTTTCACATGCTAGAAAGGTAATGCTCAAAATCCTTCAAGCTAGGCTTCAGCAGTACTTGAACTGAGAACTTCTAGATGTACAAATTGGATTTTAAAAAGGCCAAGGAACCTGAGATTGAATTGCCAACATCCACTGGATCATAGACAAAGCAAGAGAATTATAGAAAAACATCTACTTCTGCTTCACTGACTATAGTAAAGCCTTTACTATGTAGATCACAACATACTGTGGGAAGATTCTGAAAGAGGTGGGAATACCAGACCACCTTACCTGCCTCCTGAGAAATCTGTATGCAAGTCAAGAAGCAACAGTTATAACCAGGCATTGAACAATAGACTGCCTGGTTCAAAATTGGAAAAGGAGTACATCAAGTTTGTATCTTGCTCATTTAACTTCCATGCACAGTATATCATGCAAAAGCCAGGCTGGAGGAATCAAAGGCTGGAATCAAGATTTCTGGGAGAAATATGAATAGCCTCAGATATGCAGATGACACCTCCCTGATGGCAGAAAGTGAGGAGGAACTAAAGAGGTTTATGATGATAGTGAAAGAGGAGAGTGGAAAAGTTGGCTTAAAATAAACATTCAAAAAAGTGAGATCATGGCATCTGACCCCATCATTTCATGTCAAATGGATGGAGAAACAATGGAAACAGTGACAGAATTTATTTTCTTGGGCTCCAAAATCACTGCAGATAGTGATTGCAACCATTAAATTAAAAGATGCTTGCTCCTTGGAAGAAAAGTTGTGACAAACCTAGACAGCATATTAGAAAGCAGATACATTATTTTGCCAACAAAGGTCCATGTAGTCAAAGCTACAGTTTTTCCAGTAGTCATGTATGTATGTGAGGGTTGGACCTATAGAAGGCTGAGCACTTAAGAACTAATGCTTTTGAACTGTGGTGTTTGAGAAGACTCTTGAGAGTCCCTTAGACTGCAAGGAGATCAAACCAGTCAATCCTAAAGCAAATCAAACTTGAATATTCATTGAAAGGACTGATGATGAAACTGAAGCTCCAAATTTTTGACCACCTGATGCAAAGAACTGACTCATTGGAAGATGTCCTGATTCTGGGAAAGATTGAGGGCAGGAGGAGAAAGGGGCTCCAGAGGCTGAGATGGTTCAATGTCATCATCTACTCAATGGACATGAGTTTGAGCAAACTCCAGGAGATAGTAAAAGGCAGGGAAGCCTGGCATGTTGCAGTCCATGGGGCTGCAAAGAGTTAGAAACAGCTGACTGACTGAACAATAAAAACTAATTTTATCTGTGGAAAAAAAATAGAATCAGGAATGTTTGTAATATCCAGATTTTCTTCTGGCAACTAGCAAAAGATGATAGAGTAGAGAATACTGTCATCTTAGCAAAGTTTTATATTCTAGAGGGGTTATATTGCAGAATAATTCATATCTTTAATTGTAGAAATCAACTGTCTGCAGGTAAAAAATGCTGTGCCACTTTCTAGTGGGAAAAACTTCAAAATATTATTTAATTCCCATTCCCATGGGCATATGTTTTTGCCGTTATACCACATACATTTGCTCTGAAGCACACAAAAGCTCACATGCAATGCTCTTAGAAGAGTGCCTGATACATATTACACAATAAATAAATATGTCATATTTGAATAAATATATTGTTATATAATTAATGTTCAAAGTGAATATCTCATATGGAAAAGGAAAAACAGATAGAAAAAAGGAAAACAATAACTTTTCTTGAAATATATTTGATCCATGAACTATACCTGGTAGTTCAGCTAGTAAAGAATCCACCTGCAATGCAGGAGACCCTGATTCTCCTCCAGGGTTGGGAAGATCCTCTACCCACTTCAGTATTCTTGGGCTTCCTTGGTGGCTCAGCTGGTAAATAATCTGCCTGCAATGCGGGAGACCTGGGTTTGATCCCTGGGTTGGAAAGATCCCTTGGAGAATGATACAGCTACTCAATCCAGTATTCTGGACTGGACATTTCCATGGACTGTATGGTCCATGGGGTCCAAGGAGTCCAACAGAACCGAGGGAAACTTTCACTTTCACTTCATAGTTTCCCTCCTGGCTCAGCTGTTAAAGAATTCGCCTGCAATGTGGGAGACCTGGATTTGATCCCTGGGTTGGGAAGTTCCCCTGGAGAAGGGAATGTCTACCCACTCCAGTATTCTGGACAGGAGAAGTTCATGGTCTATATAGTCTATTTTGAAATTGCATCCAAGTACTGCATTTCAGACTCTTCTGTTGACTATGATGGCTACTCCATTTCTTCTAAGGGATTCCTGCCCACAGAAGTAGATATAATGGTCATCTGAGTTGAATTCACCCATTCCGGTCAATCTTAGTTCACTGATTCCTAGAATGTCAATGTTCACTCTTGCCATCTCCTGTTTGACGACTTCCAATTTGCCTTGATGCATGGACCTAACATTCCAGGTTCCTATGCAGTATTGCTCTTTACAGCATCAAACACTGGTTCTATCACCAGTCCCATCCACAACTGGGTATTGGTTTTGCTTTGGCTGCATCCCTTCATTCTTTCTAGAGTTATTTCTCCAATGATCACCAGTAGCATATTGGGCACCTACTGAGCTGGGGAGTTCATCTTTCAGTGTCCTATCTTTCTGCCTTTTCATGCTATTCATGGGGTTCTCAAGGCAAGAATACTGAAGTGGTTTGCCATTCCCTTCTCCAGTGGACAATATTTCTCTCAGATCTCTCCACCATGACTGGTCTGTTTAGGGTGGCCCCACATGGTGTGGCTTAGTTTCATTGAGCTAGACAAGGCTGTGGTCTATGTGATCAGACTGGCTAGTTGTCTGTGATTGTGGTTTCCATCTGTCTGCCCTCTGATGCCCTCTGTCAGTTCCTACCATCTTACTTGGGTTTCTCTTACCTTGGACGTGAGGTAGCTCCTCTCGGCCACTGCCCCTGACCTTGGACGTGGTGTAGTTCCTCTTGGTCGTGCTCCTACGCTGTCCATCTCAGCCGCCTCAATTACACAGGGACAACACCAGATGGTCAACACTGAAACCAGATTATTATATTCTTTGCAGCCAAAGATGGAGTAGCTGTATACAGTCAGCATAAACAAGACTGGGAGCTGACTGTGGCTCAGATCATGAACTCCTTATTGCCAAATTCAGACTTAAATTGAAGAAAGTAGGGAAAACGACTAGACCATCCAGGTATGGCCTAAATCAAATCCCTTATGATAATACAGTGGAAGTGAGAAATAGATTTAAAGGACTAGATATGACAGACAGAATGCCTGACGAACTATGGATGGAGGTTCATGACATTGTACAGGAGACAGAAATGAAGACCATCCCCAAGAAAAAGAAATGCAAAAAGCAAAATAGCTGTCTGAGGAGGCCTTACAAATAGCTGTGAAAAGAAGGGAAGCGAAAAGCAAAGGGGAAAAGGAAAGTTATACTCATTTGAATGCAGAGTTCCAAAGAATAGCAAGGAGAGATAAGAAAGCCTTCCTCAGTGATCAGTGCAAAGAAATACAGGGAAACAATAGAATGAGAAAGACTAGAGATCTCTTCAAGAAAATTAGAGATACCAGGGGAACATTTCATGCAAAGATGGGATCAATATAGGAAAAAACTGGTAGGGACCTAACAGAAGCAGAAGACATTAAGAAGAGGTGGCAAGAATACACAGAAGAACTCTACAAAAAAGATCTTTACGACCAAGATAATCACGATGGTGTGATGACTCACCTAGAGCCAGACATCCTGGAATGTGAAGTCAAGAAGTCCTTAGGAAGCATCATTATGAACAAAGCTTGTGGAGGTGATGGAATTCCAGTTGAGCTCTTTCAAATCCTGAAAAATAATGCTGTGAAAGTGCTTCACTCAATATGCCAGCAAATTTTGAAAACTCAGCAGTGGCCACAGGACTGGAAATGGTCAGTTTTCATTCCAATCCCAAAGAAAGGCAATGACAAAGAATTCTTCAACTACCACATGATTGCACTCATCTCACACGCTAGTAAAGTAATGCTCAAAATTTTCCAAGCCAGGCTTCAGCAATATGTGAACCGTAAAATTCCAGATGTTCAAGCTGGTTTTAGAAAAGGCAGAGGAACCAGAGATCAAATTGCCAACATCCGCTTGATTATCGAAAAAGCAAGAGAGTTCCAGAAAAACATCTATTCCTGTGTGATTGACTATGCAAAAGCCTTTGACTGTGTGGATCACAATAAACTGTGGAAAATTCTGAAAGAGATAGGAATACCAGACCACCTGACCTGCCTCTTGAGGAACCTGCATGCAGGTCAGGAAGCAACAGTTAGAACTGGACATGGAACAACAGACTGGTTCCAAACAGGAAAAGGAGTATGTCAAGGCTGTATGTTGTCACCCTGCTTATTTAACTTATATGCAGAGTACATCATGAGAAATGCTGGGCTGGAGGAAGCACAAGATGGAATCAAGTTTGCTGGGAGACATATCAATAATCTCAGATATGCAGATGACACCACCCTTATGGCAGAAAGTGAAGAGGAACTAAAAAGCCTCTTGATGAAAGTGAAAGTGGAGAGTGAAAAAGTTGGTTTAAAGCTCAATATTCAAAAGACTGTTCTATACATCAGTGTCTCTTTTGCTGTCTCGTACAGGGTTATAGAACAGTCTTTTGGACTCTGTGGGAGAGGGAGAGGGTGGGATGATTTGGGAAAATGGCATTGAAATAAGTATAATATCATATATGAAATAGTCGCCAGTCCAGGTTCAATGCACAATACTGGATGCTTGGGGCTGGTGCACTGGGACAACCCAGAGGGATGGTGTGGGGAGGGAGGAGGGAGGAGGGTTCAGGATGGGGAGCACATGTATACCTGTGATGGATTCATTTTGATATTTGGCAAAACTAATACAATTATGTAAAGTTTAAAAATAAAATAAAATTAAAAAAAAAAAGAAAAAAAAAGAAAGCTCAATATTCAGAAAACTAAGATCATGGCATCTGGTTCCATCACTTCATGGCAAATATATGAGGAAACAGTGGAAACAGTGGTTGACTTTATTTTTCTGGGCTCCAAAATCACTGCAGATGGTGATTGCAGCCATGAGATTAAAAGACGCTTACTCCTTGGAAGGAAAGTTAAGACCAATCTAGACGGCATATTAAAAAGCAGAGACATTACTTTGTCAACAAAGCTCTGTCGAGTCAAGGCTATGGTTTTTCCAGTGGTCATGTGTGGATGCGAGAGTTGGACCATAAATAAAGCTGAGCGCTGAAGAATTTGTACTTTTGAATTGTGGTGTTGGAGAAGACTCTTGAGAGTCCCTTGGACTGCAAGGAGATCCAACCAGTCCATCCTAAAGGAGATCAGTCCTGGCTGTTCATTGGTAGGACTGATGCTGAAGCTGAAACTCCAATACTTTGGCCACCTGATGCGAAGAGCTGACTCATTCGAAAAGACCCTGATGCTGGGAAAGATTGAGGGCAGGAAGAGAAGTGGATGACAGAGGATAAGATGGTTGGATGGCATCACCGATTCAATGGGAATGGGTTTGGGTGGACTCCAGGAGTTGATGATGGACAGCGAGGCCTGGCATGTTGCAGTTCATGGGGTCGCAAAGAGTTGGACACGAATGAGCAAGTGAACTGAACTGATATAGTCTGTTGCTGCTGCTGCTAAGTCGCTTCAGTCGTGTCTGACTCTGTGTGACCCCATAGACGGCAGCCCACTAGGCTCCTCTGTCCCTGGGATTCTCCAGGCAAGAATACTGGAGTGGGTTGCCCGTTCCTTCACCAATGCATAAAAGTGAAGAGTGAAAGTGAAGTTGTTCAGTCGTGCCCAACTGTTAGCGACCCCATGGACTGCAGCCTACCAGGCTTCTCTGTTCACGGGATTTTCCAGGCAAGACTACTGGAATGGGTTGCCATTGCCTTCTCCGCTGATATAGTCTACTGGGTGGCAAAGAGTCAGACACGACTAACTGACTTTCACTTTCACTGTACTAAGGTACAGACGTTAAAAAAAATCTTCTGAATGATTATATTACACATGAAGATGTACCACGTTGCTTTTACATTAAACAAAAGGCTTGCCTGCACATTTCTAGAGTTGATTTTCAAGCAATATTTTTTAATTGAACTGATTGCCAGTTATATTTGGGATCTTAATTATCACAAGATATTCCATTATATTCTACTTTTCTTTGCCTTCTTCTCTGCACAAATAAAAGAGAGAAACATGCTGCTGCTGCTGCTAAGTCTCTTCAGTCATGTCCAACCTTGTGCGACTCCACAGAAGGCAGACCACCAGGCTCCTCTCTCTACCAGATTCTCTAGACAAGAATATTGGAGCGGGTTTCTATTTCCTTCTCCTGAGAGAGCAATAGAACACAGTAAAAAGCATATAACTCACAAGGCAGAATTAATAGTTTGTGGAAATATTTTAAGCAAAATATTTTATAATATTATTGTAAATATTTAGCTGTCAGTGAAGACATGAGTTCATATTTCAGCGCCAATATATAATAACTGGATATTACTGGGCATGGAAATATATGTCTCAGTATCTATATCTGAATAGAAAAACACAACGTCTTTAAAGAGTTTAAATTGCATAATGAATATAAAGCAATTATTAAATTACTTGACATACCCAAATTGCCAAACTTTCTATAGTTGTTATTATCCTAACCACAAACATTATTTTGAAAACCAGATGAATCTTTTTAAGGAATACTAAATCTGACCAGTAGTCATCATCAATAGAAGTTTCTGTCATTGGAACTTTTTGTTTTTGACTATTAGTAATAATTCAGCCACTATCAATTTTTTTTTATCCATTTTAGGAAAGAGAAAAAAATGAAATTGGGTCATAGTAAATTCTTGGCTCCATTTGTTTATCCTTTTCTCTATGCATGTTCTTTGCCATGGAACTTTGCAGTTTCTTTAGTAGTTTGTAAGTTGCAAAATTGCTCTCTCTCGATTTGGGGGTCACCCCTGTTAAACTTGGTCTGACCAATAAAATGCTAGCACTTGATTCAAGTAGAGCCTTGAAATGTGCTTGTGAAGTTCACTGTGACCACTTCATCTTCTCTCATTGCCCTTAGAAAAGCATGCAGAACCTGAGTGGTCCCAGTTCATGGGAAGTGGAAAAGATACATAAAGCAGAGAATCACTTACCTAAACAGAGGTAGAAGAGTTACCTCAGCAGACCATTAAGTTTGTGAAAAATTAATGCCAATTGTGCTATGCCACTGGGATTTTTACTTTTTCTTATGCAGTTTGACTAATATAGGAGTTAATAATATTATTTACCATAACATACACATACACACATATACCTATATATATATATATATATATATATACATAAATATATATATACATATGAAAAATATACTTTAGGTGCATTTTTATTTTCTTTGTTCTACCTATGCAACTCTTTACAAGAGCAAATATGTTTGTTTGAAAAAAAGGAGGTAAAATTTTGAAATTAGAGCAGTAATCTTGTATTTATTCCTTTGTACAAGACATGTCAATATTAAAATATAAGATGACATGAAATTTTCAAATCCTGAACATGGCTATCGTAAGTACACACACACAAGCACAACACATACACAGCCATACTATAGTTATCTCGAAAGCCTGACTAAAGCATATATCAGAATTTATTAGAACACAGATAATCACTTAAGAACATATGGAAGGAGTTCTTGATTTTAATTAATTCTGCCTGAGTGTTTCAAAGATTTGTAGAATTATTGCCTTCAGTAATTTGGATAGATAGGGGGATTCAGTGAGATTTCCTGAGGCAAGAAGTAGAAACCACATGATCATTAATTCTTCTTTCTATATCCCATAACCTAAGGATATATGTGTGCATATATGTGTATTTGAGAAAAAAATATGTTATATTGATATATATGACATACCATTTTATACATCTAAATGTATTCAATGCTAACTTTATCACCTTTTTCTTATATTTTCTTTTCTAATGTTTTCATTTTGCTTTCCACTCTGAAAAAGTTAATTTACAAAAATTTCATAAGATTATAGACAACTGTAATTAAAACAAAATATCATCAACTAAAATTGACATTCTCTAGCATAAAATATTGATTCTGGAATATTATTCTGGAAATATTAGTGAAATTTAGAAGTATTTGAATTCCTGGATACTGTAGTTCTGAAACATACATGAGTGATGATGCAAATGTTTAAAGTTGATATGTTGTACCTATTAGCTGCCTACACTTTACTGTAAAAGGTCTGATATTTTTTGTAGGATACTCCCTTGAAGTGGTATAAAAATGGACTAATCTATTTCCTGATTTTAATTCAATTCTAATGTTTATGTTCAGGAAATTATGTACAAAAATAAAGCACTATGGTAGACAAAGTTATGTCCTTCTCAAAGGATTCCACCTATTAAAGCCTAAAATCTGTGAATGTGTACATTACATGGCATGATAGGATTAAAGTTGAAGATGAAATTGAGGTTGTAAACTAACTGGCCTTAAAATAGGGAGTTATCTTGGATAATCTTGTTGAGTACAATGGGATCATTAGAGGCTTCAAAATATGGAAGAGGTAATCCATACCAAAGTAATGCCAAGAGAGACACTTGACCAGTCATTGCTATCTCTCAAGATGGAACGGGAGCACAATTCATAAACACCAGGCAGTCTTTAGAAGCTGGAAAATCAAGAAAACGGATTCTCTCCTAGAAACTCTAAAAATGCATGCTGGTCTAAGGATACCTCAGTTTTATCCAAACAAGACACATTTTGGAAGTCTGACCTCAGGATCTGTAAGGAACACTTTTGTGTCACTTTAAGCAACACATTTTGTATTACTTTCTCATAGAAGCAATAGAAAATTAAAACAGCTACTGATAAAAAGGAGATTTCCCCAAGCATAGTATACAATAGGGAGTGGTCTTTGTAGGACTGGAGGAGCAGGCTTGGAAAAATTTCTTCAGCACAGTCTCCCTGATGTCTCATCTTCAAAGCAGTACGGCATCTGACAAAAAGGGAAAATCTTGCCAGATCACTGGGATAATTCCCTTCTGTAGAAAGATGTGGCAGATTTTAATATAAAAGATCAGTGACATTCTAGCATTTTAATGTAGATTAAGATTTTCCCCCAGGAGAGTAACAACTAGGAGGCTTTACACACTGATCAAGTCCCAAGAGCTTGAATTGTTGATTTTTTAAAAAGCACATTCTCAATTTAACAATTCTGCTGGCATTTTCTGTAGATCAAAAGCAGACATATTATTTCAATTTTAAAAAGGGGAACTTAATAGTGATAAAACTAGCATTTTTTGAGTTTTTTTAAAGTTGTTTTATGAGTCAGTGGATTTCACTGACTGTGTGTATGCACACGTTTGTACACATTTGTGTGGGGTCTGGGGGGTAGGCATTGGGGCAGGGGTGCAAGCAGGATGATTTTAATCAAAAGCTGTAAATGCCACCAAATGATAAGAGCAGTTCCCCAGTGACAGAGATTAAACAAATTATTTCAAGAATTGAGAGACTTGAAAGCATGCCATTTTCCACAGGAATGGTGCAAAGTTCCAGGAAGAAATTTAGGGAACCAAGAACCCCAGGGTAGTCCTTATTTTTGTCTAATCTCTAGAAGAAGATGGCTTTCCTGAGGACTTTCTTTCAATGACATAGCCCAGCTGCACATAGAATCAACACCAGCTACAATATTTTGTGAAGCCCAATTCAAAATAATAATGGAAGTCTCCTTATTCAAAAATCATTAAGGATTGCAAGATGGTGACAACAGAGCACTAATCCAAATGAGAGGCTCTTCGGAGGCTGGGACCCTGGGCAAGTACATAGGTGGTACACCCATGAAGTCATGCTGGAGTGGAATGGTGTGTAAGGAAGGCCTAGGCTGAGGCTGAGAAAGGACTTGATGAAGCTGCCTTTTACACCCCTGTTGTGTTTCTTTCTCCCTTGGGATCTGGGGGAAAATCCATGTGTTCCTGCACACTAGACTGCAGTCTGGAAGGGACTGGAAATGGACAGGTGCCTGTTTTGCTTTCCATTGGTGTGATAACTGTGTGAAGTGGTTTGAGCCCCAGCTAATTCTCTGGTATTGAGAGCCCAAGCCACATGCAGGAGTGGCTGAGTCCCACCAGCAGTGAACCTGTAGCACCTGAAGAACAGACTGTCCTTCTCAGTCCCTCCCAGCATCCACTCTCCAGCACATGGCAGACCTCAACAGTGAAGACAGCAGGCGGTGACCAGGGCCCAGCTGACCTTCTCTGAGTACCATAAAACAGTACCTAAGGCCCCAGAATACGGATATTTTAGTAAAAGAGTAAAACTTAAAAAATCTGTAATATTTACTTAATTCATAAATTCATTAGAATAATTTAATAACTCTCCACTTTCTAGCTTATAACAATGTAAACAAGTTCACTTTATGGTTTGTAAGTATCATGTTTAAAAAAATACAATTTTAATTTTCTTTTACCGAGTTTATTTCACTCATATTTCAGAATAGCAAAAATCTCAATTTCTCCAAGTATAAGTACAAACACAATTCTGGTTTTAAATTACCTTACCTTTTAGTAAGCTCTCAGCAAAATTCAAGAGGAAATGAAGAGCAAATATATGTGTATATGGGGGGGGATTCAGTATTTCACATTGCATATTTCACTATGCTATTATAAACATAAACATTTTAAAATATAAAATGGAATTATAATTATTCTAATAAATTTATGAATTAAGTAAATATTAAATATTACTTTTTACTATGTTATTAAAATAAAATATTAAAAATGGACCATGTTTGAAAAGAGAATAACTCATCAAGTATATTCTTCACATTTTCAAATCAGATCAGATCAGTCGTTCAGTCCTGTCCGACTCTTTGCGACCCCATGAATCACAGCACGCCAGGCCTCCCTGTCCATCACCAAGTCCCGGAGGTCACTCAGACTCACGTCCATCGAGTCAGTGATGCCATCCAGCCATCTCATCCTCTGTCGTCCCCTTCTCCTCTTGCCCCCAATCCCTCCCAGCATCAGAGTCTTTTCCAGTGAGTCAAATCTTCTCATGAGGTGGCCAAAGTACTGGAGTTTCAGCTTTAGCATCATTCCTTCCAAAGAAATCCCAGGGCTGATCTCCTTCAGAATGGACTGGTTGGATCTCCTTTCAGTCCCAGGGACTCTCAAGAGTCTTCTCCAACACCACAGTTCAAAAGCATCAATTCTTCGGCGCTCAGCCTTCTTCACAGTCCAATTCTCACATCCATACATGACCACTGGAAAAACCATAGCCTTGACTAGATGGACCTTTGTTGACAAAGTAATGTCTCTGCTTTTGAATATGCTATCTAGGTTGGTCATAATTTTCCTTCCAAGGAATAAGCATCTTTTAATTTCATGGCTGCAGTCACCATCTGCAGTGATTTTATAATCAATTATTGACTTACCACACACTATATATTTAACAATATAACTGCTCTGTTGTGCTGATTAATGGAGAATTATATAATTGAATAAAGCATTGGTTAATTAGAAAATTCTCACATAATAAAACATAAAATGATAGGTGTACTACAATAAATATCCTTTTAAAATCAATATTTGGAACTTCAAGAAAGTAACAGAAAAAAGGGAAATGAAAATTAAAATTGTATTGAGGTTTAATGCTTCATCTGGAAGAAAACAATTTCCTGGAAATAAAAGAATATGGTATTTGTTGCTGTATAAGCATGAGAAACTGGTACTGAGTTCACACCGAGTTTGGGACAAATTTATACTGAGAGTCCCACATATAGATGGGACCTCTGAGAAGTCATTTCAAAAAGAACCTAGAACATAGGCCTAATAAAAAAAAAATTTGATTCCAAGAAAGTGTGAATATATTAGTTTTGATGCTTCAGAATTTAAAATTATATATATAAGCTTGTAGAGAAAAATATTCTCCTGCATGGACTTGGGGCCCCCAAGGTGAAGTATTCACATTAAAAGACAGGTATTGAGGTAGGGTTTCTGGAATGATCCCTGGTGGCTCAGATGGTAGAGAATCTGCCTGCCTTGCAGGAGACCCAGGTTTGATCCCAGGGTTGAGAGATTCCCTGGAGAAGGGAATGGCTTTCCACTCCAGTATTCTTGCTGGATAATTCCGTGGACAGAGGAGCCTGGTGGGCTACAGTCCATGGGGTCTCAGAGAGTTGGACACAACTGAGCAACTAACACTTTCATTTTCTGGAATGATAGAGTGAGGATCCTGGCAGAACTTCTCCCCAGCAAAAAAACAGCTATTTAATTGGTAAAAACTATATGTGTAATATAATGGTTTAACTTTCAGAAAATTGACGTAAGGGCATATGACATATGGAGAAATATTCATTTAAGAGAACCTCCTAAATCTTGGTAAGTACAGCCAGTCAGCTGCAACCTGCTTCCTCACCAGTTCCCCATGTTATCCGAACTCTCCTCCAGATGCTCTGTTGGAGAGCATCTGTATGGGGATGACCAAGAATAAAGGGACTCTCTTCCTCTAGTTTCCAGTTTTAAGTCTGGAGTTTTACCCTTGGAATGACAGACTGCTGGCACTTCTTCACTCCAACTATGCTACCTCTCCACTCCAGCCCCTTGTTGCAGAAAATTTACCCTGGGTGGACTGGGCTAAAAGATGGAGGCTCCCTCTCTCACTTTGCCCATATTAGTAGAGAAGCTTCATTCCCAAGCAGCAAAGGCTATGAATCCCAGAGACCTGGTGGATCCCACTCCAGCTCACTTATAGGGAGGAGATTTAATACTGAGAAGGGCAAGTTAAGGAGATGAAGGTCCACCCTGCCCCACCCCAATAATGCCTGCTCATTGAGCAGGGATATGTCTCAGGAGAAGTAAGCTGTTTCCCACACTCCCAGCTCTTTTGTTTTGATGCAGAGTTTCTTTCCAAGGGGAGAGGTAAGTCAGCAGTACAAAGATATCACCTGCTCTGCCAAAACAAACTTTAAAACAGAGCATGAAGAAGGTTATACCCAAAGACATTGTCAAAAAGAATGAAGAGCTTGGTGGAAAGCAGATATGAGGATCTTGGTAGCTTCATGATACCAATGGCAACAAGTGAAAGAACAGAGCAGCCAGAAATTCATGAGAGAGAACCCAGTCAGCCAAGGAAAATAATCCTGGGATCAAAGGAGCCTCTGACCCCTGGGGGTTGGGAAATATCATCTGGCATAGGATGGGTTGACCTGCAGAGCAGCAGAATAGGACATGAATTAGTTCAAAATAATTTCCCAGCTGACACACAGATCCATCAATGCAAGGAAGAAGCCTTACAGGCACAAGGACCTTGAGCACAATCTCTAATGAAAACTGGCTGAAGCATGAACTTCTTTTAGGGGCAATTCTTAGGAAGTCAGACAAAACTAAAATTGCACACATCCCTGTCAGTCTGCAGGACTGTGCATGTTCAAGGATTCACCTTTTCAGGAGTGATAGGAGAACAAACCCCCAATCCACCCCAAGCAACCAATCATTGTCTGAATATGAAGCAAAAAATATAAACTCCCTGTAGCAGCTTCTAAGTGACACAAATAAGAGTCAAAGAGGAAAAACAAATCTAACTGACTAAAGTGGCTTAAGTACAACCTGTGACCAAAAAGAGGTATACAACAACCCAGTTCTGACTCTAAGTAGCCAGTTTAAAAGATGAAAACAAACGAACAAAACAATCTGAACTGGGGCATCAAAGGCAGCATTAAGTAAGGGGAATAGACTTCATGGAGATAGTTCAACCAGTCACTAGAAAAAATAAACAACTAAATAAACAACAAAATCACCAATATCAAGCAAGGATGCTGTTACTAGAAACTGACTCTGGAAATAATTTGGTGCTCTGCCACTAGGAAAGCAGTATGTTACTTTGTGACCTAAGTTGGTCACACTATACCCAGCCCACGCCCCACTCACACCTTTATTCATTTAGAAAAAAAATTATATGTGTATATATACGTATATAATCTCCATGGAAACTATGAGGACAGAATTAACTGAAAAATTCTGTAGATAATTTCAGTGTTTTCTGTAAATAGTCCCTATCCCTGAAAAAAGCTGTGTTGCTAAAAATGTCTTAATGGCTCCAATTTTGCCATTTACTCTTCCAAACATTTATAGTCTATTATTTATAAAAGTGTGTTTAGGGTATTAAAAATAAACTATATTTACCAAAAATAAAAATAAATTCAATTATTACCAAAAAAGAAAGAAAACTGTATTGAAAAATGATTTTTTCAACAGTAATTGGAGTTCATATAAAGAATGAAGATAAACAAATAAATTATTATTAGAAGGTTAATATAATGAACTTTAAACTCTCTCTCTCTCTAAGTGCTTAGTTGCTCAGTCATGCCCTACTCTTTGCGACCCCATGGACTGTAGCCCGCCAGGCTCCTCTGTCCATTGGGGATTCTCAAAGCAAGAATACTGGAGTGGGTTGCTATGCCCTCCTCCAGGGGATCTTCTCAACCTAGGGACTGAACCCAGGTTTCTTGCATTGCAGACAGATTTTTTTATCATCTGAGCCACCAGGTAAGCCCAAGAACACAGGAGTGGGTAGTGGGTCTCCTGCATGTCAGGCTGGTCCTTTACCAGCTGAGCTACTGGGTAAGCTTCTCTCTCTAAAAAGCCATAAGATTATATGAAATGGTAATTTTAACAATATGTTGGTAAATTATCAGTTCAGTTGCTCAGTCATGTCCAACTCTTTGTGACCCCATGGACTGCAGCACACAGGTGTCCCTGTCCATCACCAACTCTGGAGTTTTCTCAAACTCATGTCCATTGAAACAGTGAAGCCATCCAACCATCTCATCCTCTGTCATACTCTTCTCCTCCTGCCTTCAATCTTTCCCAGCTTCTGGGTCTTTTCCAAGTGTAGGTTATATATACATCTAATACCTATGAGAATAATAGCAGACACAGATGGAGGAGAGAGTGGAGGTATATGGAAATAAGGTTTCTATCTTTCACTGCATTCAAGTCAGTACAAATGTGGAGCAGATTTTGGTGATTTTAGTAGCCACTTTTAATCCATAGAACAACCACAAAAATAACTAAACAATGTAATTAAATATTATTTAAGAAGTTAAAATATTACACTAGAATATATTTATTTTAAAAAAAGAAACACAGTTTAAAAAGAACAAAAGTACAAAAACACTAGTCATATAGAAACAAAAAGAAAAGAAAAATGTGACATATATATATATATATATATATCCAGCTATATTGATAATAGCATTAAATGTGAATGGTTGAATAAAACAACTGAAAGTCAAAGACTCAAATTTTATAAAGAAAATCAACATCCAACTATGCTGTTTACAAGGGAGACAATTCAGATCCACATATATATAATGTTGAGTAAATTGAACAGGAATATATTTTTAAAATTAAATAGATAAGCACTATTCAACAAAGTTCCAAAATGCATTAGGATAAAACTGACAAAACCAAAGTAAAATAGGTTATTCAAAATTATAGTTTGAGATTTTAATATTCCTCTTTCAATAAGGATGAAAAAACTAGGCAGATCGACAAGAAAATGGAAAGCTACAACAGCAGTATAAACCATGTAAACTGAATAGATATCTATAGAACACTCCACTCAACAAAGCACAGTAGAAATTTCTCAAGGGCACCGGGAACATTCTCCATGATAAACCGTAGGTGGAACCCTAAAAATAGCCTCAATACAAATAAAAAAGCATTGAAATAATATAAAATATATTCTCTACCCTCTATAAAATTATAAATCATTATTAGGAGGAAACTTACAACTGTATGAAAATTAAACCACCTATTCTTAAATGCTGGTGTTTCAAATGGGAAATTACAATGGAAATTTGAAAATATTTACAGATGAATTAAAATGAAGAGTTATAGTAAAATTACATGAAGTACTTAAAGCAATTCTCTGATTTAAATTTATAGCTCTAAATAATTGTATTAAGAAAGAAGAAATGCCTAAAATTAATATAATAAAACAGCACTTTAGATTCAGCTTGAGAGAAGACACAACTCTCTCTCTATATATATATAAGCAAAAAGGCATATTCAATTATTACCACAGAAAGGCAACGATGGAAGATTATTAAAGATAGTTTGAGAGACATGTATGCAGATCACTACTGTCTAACACATATCTTAGAAAAGGTCTAGGAAGCCATGGAGTGTAAAAGAAGGAATCATTGTTAAGGAATACCAGTTGAGATATGTCTGATGGAGGATGTCATTCCCCAAATCGAGGTAACATGATTCAAAACTGATGTTACCAACAGGCTTAAAACAGTTAATGACTTAGCAAACATTTCCCTAGTTGTTCAGTGGTAAAGAACCTACCTGCCAAAGCAGGTGACACGAGTTTGATCCCTGGATTGGGAAGATCCCCTGGAAAAGGAAATGGCAACCCACTCCACTATTCTTGCCTGGGGAATCCCACTGACAGAGAAGCATGGTGGGGTACAGTCCACAGGGTCTCAAAAGAATCAGACACAACTTAGCAACTAAATAACAACAAAGATTTGTTGAATAAATCCAAATACATTCAGGTAAAATTGTTGTTGTTGTTGTTCAGTCGCTCAGTTGTGTCTGACTCTTTGTGACCCATGGAGTGCAGCATGCCAGGCTTCTCCCTTGCCATCTCCTGGAATTTGTTCAAACTCAAGTCCATTGAGTCGGTGATGCCATCCAACGATCTCATCCTCTGTTGTTCCCCTCTCCTCCTACCTTCAATCTATCCTAGCATCAGGGTCTTTTCTAATGAGTCAACTCTTCGCATTAGGTGGCCAAAGTATTGGAGTTTCAGCTTTAGCATCAGTCCTTCCAATGAATAGTCAGGATTGATTTCCTTTACAATTGACTGATTTGGTCTCTTTGCAGTTCAAGGGACTCTCAAGAGACTTCTCCAACACCACAGTTCAAAAGTATCAATTCATCGAAGCTCAGTCTTCTTTATGGTCCAACTCTCACATCTGTATATAACTACTGGAAAAACCGTAGCTTTGATAATATGGACCTTTCTCAGCAAAGATAAAATTATGAAGTATCAAGTGTAAGGAAAAGTCTTTAAAATCTAATGTTCATTTAGATTTTAAATGATTTTTAAAATAGATTTTTAAAAACATGGCAATTAAATGAGAACAGAATTTTCAATGAAAAAAAATTGAAATTAGATCACTTTCTTGATGGAAAGATGGAAGAAAATAATTCTCAGCCTAGAATTGTATACACAAATAACCATATAACAAAATTGAGGGAAAATAAAAGTTATAAATAAACAAGAGCATAGAGCCTAATGTTAACAGACTTTCATTGAAGTTATTGTATTTTTTTAAGTGATAGCATTCAGAAATAGACATATATCTTGCTGTAATATCAGAAATAGGTAAAAATGGTGGTGAATCTAAACAAGTGTTAACACTAAATAAATATTTGATGCTAGATATTTGGGGGTAATAAAGTTGGAATTAAAATACAGACACAATGCCATTTTAGAAGAAAGATGGCTCAGAAGGCATGAAATCCTAATTATATTTTATATAGCTCAGAAGGAGAATGCAGACATAATTTTATGAAATTTGGTTAGTAAAATGTACATGTAAAGTTTTTAACTAAGAAACTGAACATTTAAAATAGAATATACAATTTCAAACTGATAAAGAGTAAAAGAGATAAAAAATAATAGATAATCAAAATTAGAAAAAGTCAACATTGCAATAATATAACTATTATATGAAATATAAGTTTTGTGCACATAGGAAAACATGTTATGGGACATTTGAAAGGTCAAAGATATTTCAATAGCTTGATTATTTTAATTATGTATCCTTGTTCAAAACCCAGGTGTGGAACTAAATAAAAAAGGATCTTAAATTTAGCAACAAATTATATATCAGACATTAGTAAATAGATTTTTTGTTTGCTATAGACACTGAATACCTATGGCCATTGTTCAGCTACCTCTTTTTCAGTATTTCCTGAGGGCTAATTTTTCACCTCCGCTTCAGTTGAAAAATATGCATTGATTTTGACATTTTCAAAAATGAATTGCAATTAGTATTTGATGACACACTGACCCCCTGCTAAGAATTCATTAGGCAGATGATACAGTGAAATTTAGATATAATTTTGTTCACATCGTTCCAATTTGACATATCCTATTTAAAACTATGACCCATTTAAAGATGACTGAGAATGTCTAACAGAGCCATTCAGCTTCCTTATTCACTCTCTAAAGAATTTAGAATGACACAGAAAATAATGTGTGAAATTTTTCAATGGCCCTGAAAATTTCCATTGAAGATGACAAAGCCTAATCAAAAGAAATTCCTTTAATGAATGTGACTCTAATGGAGATAATATTTTCTCAGAAGCTGGTGAGTGTTAACGTCTTCATGATTTGGATGCTCTGATTTTAATAAATTGTTTTAGACTTCACAAATTTTATCAAATCTACTCTCAAGCAAAATATTTCATAATTAAGAAATAAAATACTGTGGCTCATATTATCTACATAATAAACCACTGCTGCTGGGGTTGTATTCTAATGCACTAGATACTTGAAATTGAATATTTGCTCACAATATTTTATTTTCTGCTATTAAGCAAAGCTGTAATATAGAGAAAAAATTCAATATTATGAAAACACGTTTTATTTTTTAGTTTTCCCTAGTTAATCTGGTTGTCTTTTCATTTTTTTTTTTTTTCACATTTAGCTGGAACTCTTTTGTTACTGCTTTATTAACTTTTAAAATTCTGCTGGATAGACACTGCTGGTAAGTGCAGCACAGTAACAATAGAAGGTTAAAAATAAATGAAACAAAAGGAGAAACAATATTGTTCTGGCTAATTTCTATTTACAGAGAAGAATGTCTAGTCCCAAATCTGCTAATAGTTCCATATAGGTCCTAGTATAATATTTTGGTTTGCTTGTTCATCAAATCTGCCTAGAGAACAAAAGACATTTTCATGCCCTTTTGTTTCATGAGTTCACGTTTCAAAAGATAATTCATGAACCCAGTGTTATGATTGTTATTTTAGTGTCTTGTTCCCAGAATCTATGTTTTTGAAGTACATGTTATGTAGCTTATATTCATAGTCATATAATATAATCCTCACCAAAAGCAGGGACTATAATATAACATAGCATATGCTGTGTGTGCTCAGTCATATTTACTCAGTGTTCAACTCTGCAACACCATGGACTGTAGCTCACCAGGACTGTAGCTCACCAGGCTCCTCTGCCCATGGGGATTCTCCAGGAAAGAATACTGGAGTGGGTTGCCATGCCTTCTTTCAGGGAATCTTCCCAACTCAGGGATCAAACCCATGTCTCCCACATTGCAGGTGGATTCTTTAACATCTGAGCCACCAGCAAAGCCCATGAGTATTGGGGTGGGTAGTCTATCCAGTCTCCAGGGGATCTTCCCAACCAAAGAATCGAACCAGGGTCTTCTGCATTGCAGGTGGATTCTTTATCAGCTGAGTTACCGGAGTAACTCATATGATAAGCCCCATATCACAGCATAGCATAGGCACATTTTATTAGGAAAGAATGTGATCTACTACAAATTGATTTAACGTGGCTTCCAGGAAAAGGGGTTTCTCTCATATAATAAGAGAAGTCCAGAAAAAGACAGTGCAGAACTGGTTTAGGATCTCCATGATAAAAGCACATAACCAGGTTTTCTCTCCCTTTTCCTTCTCTGATTCTTATGTGATTTTTATCCTCATTCCTGCTGCCGTTTAGTGACCATAAGTCTGCAGTAACACTGGGTATCATGTCTAAGATTAAGAAATAAAAGGATCATAGGAGAAAGATATCATGATTATCTACTGCTGCATAATGAATAAACAAACTAATGGCTGAAAAGTTGATTATTGAGTGTTATATTTTCATTATTATTAAAAAAGAATGGTTTATTTCACAGATCCTACAACCTGTGCTATACTCACCTGAAAGAATCTACTAGTCGTGAAAGCTGGAGGATTAGCTGGAGTCTCACTGAATGATCTTTCTCTCATTTTCCCCTCTCAATCCTTTGCCCCAAGCAGTGTATCTCTTCTGCCTGCTGGGAAAAAAAAAAAAAAAGCTTATGTGGTCATATTTTCCAGGAGCCCAAATCCAGTAATGTCTAGGCCTTCTAAGAGATTTGGCTTGATATCATTTTTGCCACCTGCTATTCCTGTAAGTAACCCTCAGGCCCACCCCCGTTTCAGAAGGAGACTATACAAGAATCTAATACTGAGAGCATAGTTCCTTAGGAATCATCATTTAACAGATAATTGTGGTACATCATTTGTCTCTGAGGGATTCACATTTCTCCCCACATTAAAATACACTCACTTTCTCAACTCCCAGAACAGCAGATGTCTCTTTGTATCACAGAATCAGGATGTCAGGCTTGAGATTTGGAATATAGTGAGGTCCAGTTGTGTATAAGGATCTTCAGCTGTCAGAGCACTTTATCTGAATTCCTTTAAACTAGGTAGACAAGTTAACTTACACACACACACACATCCAGTATGCAATGTTGAGATTAGGACAGGAAAACAAAAACAGACAATTTTTACAAAGAGAGATTGTAAAAGGCACAGAGCAGGAAATGGTACCTTGTAATTCTGAAATCTAATCAGATACATGGCAAGTCATGCCAAATGTCGCCAAACATGACTTGCCAAGATGTGGCATGACTTATATGCAGAGTACATCATGCAAAATGGTGAATTACAAGCTGGATAAATTACAAGCTGGAATCAAGACTGCTGGTAGAAATATCAACAACCTCAGATATGCAGATGATACCACCCTAGTGGGAGAAAGTGAAAAGGAACTGAAGAGCCACTTGATGAAAGTGAAAGAGGACAGTGAAAAAGCTGGCTTAAAGTTAAACATTCAAAAAGTTAAGATCATGGCATCTGGTCCCATCACTTCACGGCAAATAGATGGGGAAACAATGGAAACAGTGACAGACTTTATTTTTGGGGGCTCCAAAATCAGTGTGGACAGTAACTGCAGCCATGAAATTAAAAGATGCTTGCTCCTTGGAAGAAAAGCTATGACAAACCTAGACAGCATATTAAAAAGCAAAGACATCACTTTGCTGACAAAGGTCCATCTAGTCAAGCTATGGTTTTTCCAGTAGTGATGTATGAATGTGAGTATTGGAACATAAAGAAGGCTGAGCGCTGAAGATTTGATGTTTTCAAATTGTGGTATTGGAGAAGAGTCTTGAGAGTTGCTTACACCTCAAGGAGATCAAACCAGTCAATCCTAAAGGAAATCAACCCTGAATATTCACTGGAAGGACTGATGTTGAAGCTGAAGCTCCAATACTTTGGCCACCTGATGTAAAGAGCTGACTTACTAGAAAAGACCTTGATGCTGGGAAAGATTGAAGGCAGGAGGAGAAGGGGATGGCAGAGGATGAGATCATTGGATGGCATCACCAACTTAATGGACATGTGTTTGAGCAAACTCCAGGCAATGGTATAGAACAGGGAAACCTGGTGTGCTTTAGTCCATGAGGTCACAAATAGTTAGACACGACTTAGCAATTGAACAACAATAATCAGTTACATGATGACAATTGTTTGATGAGGTTCCAGTTCTGCTTCATGTTTCCCGAGAATTCTCTGAGTCATCTTTCATTTTCCATAAGAAGAGTTTTTCTTTTTCATCTCAGTGTCTTTTTAGCCTGTTCCCTGCCTGAGAAATTTGAGTATATTGGTCTTTTGTTACTGTCTTTCTCTTAAGTTTATAAAATTCTTTCACAAAACTGTGTATCTCTCAGGTCTCATAATCCACTCCATTACACAAAGGCAACACCACACAACATCTCTTTTTGAGTCACACCCTTCTACTTTAGACTGAGAATTAGGGTGCTGAGGTATAATGCTAACAGGATTCTTAGAATAACTATTATTCTTGGAATAAATTATCTTAGGGACTAAATGAATATATATAAGATTTTCCAAAAGTCATGTTTTCCTCCTTGAGAATTAGGTATCCAGTTGACATTTTTTGAATATCACTAAAAACTCTAAGAACCACACCCTGACTTAAGGCTATTTTTAATGGCAAGACCACACATTTAGTATTTATTTTAATAATATTTCTTACCTGGAGATTTTTGCCGAGAGAGAAACTGGGGGTGAGAAATAGTTTTGAGCTCAGTAACCACTGACTTCTTCATATTTCCCCTAAATTATGATTTAAACATGAACAATCCCTTCTATAGCTCATCTTACCCCTTCACTATTTTATTCTAGGCAGTTAACAGGAGCCAACCAGCACTTTCAATATCCTGTCTGGAAATTTCATAGCCATATCCGCTAGCTCAATGTGAGGACTTTCTATCTTCCACTTTAATGCATTCAAGAGTTTTGCTGATTATTCTGCACTTAACTCAGGTCTACTTAATTAAGTTTTGTGATAGAAATTTTCTCACTGTCCTTTCAGAATTTATTAGCAGTTTTCCTTCAGATCTTTGCCTGCTACCCAGTTTCAAAATGAATGCCACTTAATTTCAGGTATCTGTTACAGAAGCATCTCCCTCGGTGTCAATTTCTATTGTGATAATCTCTTGTACCAAAATTCACTATTCAAAATTTGCTGACTTAATGACCATTTTATAATTTTTCACAATAGTTCAATACTGCTTGGGCCCATCTGGGCATATATCCTTCTTGTCTTGCCAGTGGTCACTTGTTTGTCTGCATGTCTCTTACCAGTTGCCAGAGATTAGGCTTTCCTTTCCCATGTCATCTCAGATGGTCTCCCTTTCCACATGAGTGCTCTAATTGATTGTTCCCTGGGGATCTTCTTTCAGGGTTGGAGGATCCCTTACATGATAGTTCTGATTTCCAAAATGCAAACATAGAACCTGCCAGGCCTTCTTAAAGCTTAGGCCAGGGACTGACACAATGCCGTCTCCACCAGATTCTCTTAGTTAACACAGGGCCAGCCCACATTCATGCAGAAGGAATGAAACAAAGAGCAGTTATTAGGATACATGATTAATTTAGATAAAATCACAGGCAATAGACCATTGTAGGCTAATGTTCACCAGTTCTGGAAGGTTTACATAGAACACACTACAGCCACATTGTATTAGGAATGATCTACTAAAAATAAAATAACTGCACCTAAATTTAAAAGAAATTTACCTTACATAATAAGGAGAGTCCATAGAGAGAAAGCATGCTTTGTGTACATTCTCAGGGATCATACCATGGGCCCTGTTCTTTCTGTCTTTTCATTCTCTGATTCTCAGTAGGCTGACTTTCCTCTTCATCTACCCTGGCTAATGATTAACATGAGACTGGTATAGATTCATGTGTCAAGATGTTATTGCAGGTGGAAAAGCTATAAATGGGACAAAATAGATTGTGAGTCAGGTTGTTATCAGAAAAGCAAAACTAGGAGACTTTTACATCCTCTTCATTGTACAATTTGTATCATCTGGCTACTCCCAGCAGTATGGGAAAAACTGCAGGCTAGAAAGATGCTGATCATTTCCTGTCACTGCAAAAACATTTGATAAGTAGGCTATTTGGCAAAAACCTATAGCTTTAGGGAAAATAAATTCAATATACAAGAATATTGGTGTGTTTTGGATACTCTTTAATTCCTTCAGCAAAAGGGTATACAAGGTTTATAATATTGTTTGGAAATAATTTGTAAACAGAGATAAAAAAACTGTAACTCCGATAACAAAAGTTGTCTGTCAGTAGTCTGTAATCCAAATTGTGCTAAGTTGCTTCAGTCCTGTCTGACTCTGTATGACCCTATGGACTGAAGCCCACCAGGCTCCTCTTTCCATGGGATTCTCTAGGCAAGAATACCAGAGTGGGTTGCCATGCCCTCCCTCCAGGGATCTTCCTGACCCAAGGATTTAATCCATGTCTCTTACATCTCCTGCATCGGCAGGTGGGTTCTTGCTTGGTAAATCCCATGTACAGAAGAGACTGACAGGCTACAGTCCATGGGGTTTCAAGAGTTGAAAATGAATTGTGACTAAACAAAAACAACAATAGTGGAAAAATCAACTATTATTATATTCCAAATAAAAGAGAAACAATGATTATTTAGTGCCCTTTTCAAGAACTTCTTATTAAATATTATCAGACAGTTAATGTGATACTGTTAAATGGCAAAGGTTAAATATAATATTTGCATTCACATCAGTAGGAGCCTACTGGCTCTCATTCAAATCAGTTATGTTTATGGCTTAGGTTCATGGCTATCAAGCTTGAGATTGAACTTCTTAGCTTCCCTTGTAGCTAGGTGTGCCTACTGCCTAAATTCTTACTAAAGAGACACAGCATCAAACACATCTTAAATATGACTGGCAATAACTCACTCTTTCTTTACCTTGCTCCCAAATGAAAACAGTAATGACCAGAACAACATTTATAGCTTTGTGATATGGATTATTGTTGTTCAGTCACCAGATCATATCCAACTTTTTGTGACTCCATGGACTAAAGCATACCAGGCCTCTCTGTCTCTCACCACCTCCCAGAGTTTGCCAAGTTCATGTCCAATGAATTTTGATGCCATCCAGCCATCTCATCCTCTGTCACCATCTTCTCCTTCTGCCTTCACTCTTTCCCAGTATCAGGGGCTTTTCGAATGAGTTGACTCTTTGCATCAGGTGGCCAAATATTGAAGCTTCATCTTTAGCATCAGTCCTTCTCACTTCCTGATGAATATTCAGGGCTGATTTTCTTTAGGACCAACCGTGGTATAGATAGCAAAGCCAATTTGCTGGCTGCCTGTACTGTTTCATGGAACATTGAATTCCTGGACCTACAATACACGTGTTTAGACACAAAAATGATGAGATTTATTTCTTTAACAAATTATTCTTTACTCTAGCCAATAAAAACTTGTGTATTGGAAGGCTTGCTGCCTGCCACAAAAGCCTAACAACAACAACAACAAAAAGTGTGGGTGTTACACTGCAGTCAGAGTGAAGGTAGTGCATTTATTTAAAATGTCACCTCTGGTAACTGGAAGAGCACACCACTTGCCTAAGGAGCCTGCAAGTCTAAGAGAAGCTATTGGAAAGAGTCAGAATGTTGCCATGAGTTAGCTGTTTATTGCTGCATTTAGCCAGCTTATTTCAAGAATTAATGAGCTCAAGCAAGAACCAGACAATTTTCAAGCAGAGATTGAAGGGAATAGAAGGAATTTTGAAATGAAGGCTCTGATTGTTTTTATCATCCTAGCAGTAGGAAATAACCCTGTTGCATAGACCCTTTCTACCAGGGCCTGTTAAGAATTCTCAGCACAACAAATGAATCTGTAGATGATTTGTGCCAATGAGCAGATTAAGGGTGTTGCTTTCCAAATAAGCCTATTGTTTTATATGGTTTTATGTTTTCAATAGAGCCATCATTAAAATGATAGCACATGCTACTCACTGACTGAAGAAGAGAACCATTCCATGAGAGCAGGTTTAATAATTATCTCCAAAAAGAACCTTGGAGGTGGTTTCAAGCACATGGAAATAACTGGAACAACTGTACCAGAAGCTCATTGAGGTGTTTTTTTTTTTTTTTTTTTTTTTTAAGGAATTGTTTCACTAAGAAAGTCATATATTCAGCCTTCAAAAATTTTCTAGCTCCCAAATCAATGGGAACAGAAGCAGGCTATAAACATTGGCTGTGCTCCTGAGAAAAGCAATCTCTTTAATATCCATGCAGATGTGACTAGGGACGATATACAATAAGAATACATTTTTTTCAAAGAGAAAGCCAGGGGCCACAAAGGAGATAAATTTTTTCCAATAAGCAGAAATGACTTCTAAGCAAGAAACTTACTTTAGTGCTGGGCAAAGAGTCTTTGCAGTTCTTTTCCAGCAAAATAGCTTTGCTCTGACAAGGGACTGCCTGCCTGATCATTCTTTACTTTTCTAAATGGAAAAATATATATATTATAATTGCAATATTCTTACTCCAAGTAAGTTATATATTTGGTGTGAATAATAAGCAGATAATTTATCTTGTGGTGAGGACTTCTCCCAAATATCCTAGTATTTGATCTGACTCTTGAAAGTCCCTTGGACTGCAAGGAGATCCAACCAGTCCATTCTAAAGGTGTTCATTGGAAGGACAAATGGTAAAGCTGAAACTCCAATACTTTGGCCACATGATGCAAAGAGTTAACTCATTGGAAAAGACTCTGATGCTGGGAGGGATTGGGAGCAGGAGAAAAAGGGGACAATGGAGGATGAGATGGCTGGATGGCATTGCCGACTTGATGGACATGAGTTCACTCAAATTCCGGGAGGTGGTGATGGACAGGGCCTGGCGTGCTGTGATTCATGGGGTCACAAAGAGTCGGAAATGACTGAGCGACTGAACTGAACTGATAATGAATAACATCCTCCGTTGATTTCCTTGTAAAGGTTGCTATTCAGTTACTAAGTCATGTCCGACTCTTTGAGACCCCATAGACTGCTGCACTCCTCTGTCCTCCACTGTCTCCTGGAGTTTGCTTAAGTTCATGTCCATTGAGTCTATGATGCTATCCAACCACCTCATCCTCTGTCACTCCCTTCTCCTTTTGCCTTCAATCTTTCCCAACATCAGGGGCTTTCCCAATGTGTTGGTTCTTCACATTAGGTTGCCAAAGTATTGGAGCTTCAGCATTAGTCTTTCCAATGAATTTTCATCCTTGTAGAAGGGGTGATGCATTTAGGGAAAAAAAAAAAAAAAGATAGGCATCAATACTCTGGTGGAAGATTGTGACACAGACTGTTCTCTTTTCCTCTTAGTATTAGGTTGGTCCACGCATATCTGTGGTTTCAGACCATGAATTTTAAATCCTTATCCCTAGACTCCGGAGAAGTCAATGGCACCCCACTCCAGTACTCTTGCCTGGAAAATCCCATGGACGGAGGGGCCTGGTGGGCTGCAGTCCCTGGGGTCGCTAGGAGTTGGACACGACTGAGTGACTTCACTTTCACTTTTCACTTTCATGCATTGGAGAAGGAAATGGCAACCCACTCCAGTATTCTTGCCTGGAGAATCCCAGGGACAGGGGAGCCTGGTGGGCTGCCGTCTCTGGGGTCGCACAGAGTCGTACACGACTGAAGCGACTTAGCAGCAGCAGCAGTAGCAGCATACCTAGACTCAAACATATCTTTATTCATCAAAATAAGAACCATTAAAATTAACATATTTTTGCTAATGAGAAGTAAGTTTGTTTTCCCCATAGCATAAAAGTCCATGCTTTGGGATTTGAAGAGGTCTTGAAAGCATGTGCTGCTTCCTGTTAGTTGTGGAAACATTTCCTGCAAAAATTTGTCGAGATGCTTGAAGTAGTGGTAGTCACTTGGTGAGAGGTCAAGTGAATATAGCAGATGAGGCCAAACTTCTTAGCCCAATTCTTTCAAATTTTGAAGTGTCCATTGTTCTATGTGCAGTCAAGCATTCTCCTGGAGGAGAATTGGGCCCTTTCTGTTGACCAGTGCTGGCTCCAGGCATTGCAGTTTTTGGTGCATCTCATTGACTTGCTGAACATACTTCTCAGATATAACAGTTTCATAGGGATTCAGAAAGCTATAGTGGATCAGATGGGCAGCAGACCACGGAACAGTGACTGTGACCTTTTTTTGGTGCAGGTTTGGATTTGGAAAGTGCTTTGGGGCTTCTTCTCAGTGCAACTACTGAGCTAGTCATTGCCCGTTGTGATGTACAATCTACTTTTTGTTACATGTCACAATGTGCTCGAGAAATGGTTCTTTATTGTTGCATAGAATAAAATAATATGACATATCAAAATTATGATTTTTCTTTTTTATTTGCAGTCAGGTCATGAGGCATCCCTGGCGGGCTTCCCTGGTGGCTCAGAGGGTAAAGTGTATGCCTGCAATGCAAGAGACCTGGGTTTGATCCCTGGATTAGGAAGATCCCCTGGAGAAGGAAATGGCAACCTATTCCAGTACTCTTGCCTGGAAAATCTTATGGATGGAGAAACCTGGTAGGCTACAGTCCATGGGGTTGCAAAGAGTCAGATACGACTTTCACTTTCATGAGGCATCCACTTATTGAGCTTTTTCACCTTTCCAACTTGAAGCATCAAATGCTGGATGACCATAGAATGATCACTGTTGAGTTCTTCAGCAACTTCTCTTGTAGTTGTAAGAAGATCAGCTTTGAGGATTGTTCTCCATTGGTCATTGTCAACTTCCAATGGTTGACCACTGCACTTCTCATCTTCAAGACTCTAACCTCCTTTGAAAAACTTCTTATCGCTGCACTGAACATTCTTTAGCAGTTTCTGAGCCAAATGCTTCATTGATTTTGCAAGTTATTTTTGTTGCTTGAGGACCCATTTTGAACTCAATACGAAAATCATTCAAACTTGCTTTTTGTCTAAAATGATTTCTATAGTCTAAAATAAATATAAAATAAGCATCAAGTAATGTCATTAACAACAACAATAACAAAAGTAAAAAGTGAGTAATGTGCATGAAAATGATGTATAACATAACCCCATTTATTTAAGAATGTATTCCAATATCAAATAGCAAATTTCAGCAATGCAAAAACTGCAATTACTGTGCACCAACCTTGTCATAACTGCCCCTCCATTAGAATTTAAACTGGCATATGTCATCTAGAAACAAGTACTTTATTAAACTTTAGACAAAGGGATATGCAGAGAAGTGATATATGCAACCTCTACATCACATATTCAGGGGAAATGCTGCTTGCTCTTTAATATCTTTTCTTCCCCTCACGGTGAACCTGTTGGATTGTATCTTTTATACATGTCACATAGATATATGTCCGATCCCTCATGTTCTTACAATCAGGCATCCTCAAAGTTTATTGGATTCTATGTTGTCACCTTGTCAATTTTGTTTGAGACTTCTGATTATCCTGACAAATGGTGTATGATAAAAGTGATGGCCTAGGAATTCTGAGTCCAGTTCATAAAAAAAGGAAGAAAGAAAGAAATTGTTTCTATTTGGCTTCTGTTTCTGAATGTTCAACTTTGGAATGCAGACACTATACTGTAAGGGAGTGCAAGACATGGAGAGACCATACATTGATGCTCTTTTCAATATCCATAGCCAAGTTCTCAGAGAATAGTCTGCATCAATTGCCAGCTATGTAAATGAGCAAAAGGTCATAAAATTCAAGCCTCACAAGGCAATGCCAGAATATGAAAAAAAAAAAATGAATCTGAACACTGGATGACCTTATAGCACAGAGATGTCTATTTGGATTACTTTCCCACCTTTTGATGTTTTCAATGAGAAACAAGTATTTACCTTATTGGAAACTTTGAAGATTGAGGATCAAATATAGCGGTAGTATAAGACTGAAGCTTTCGTAGCTTCCTCCTACTGTAGGATGTTTGGGTAACATAGAGCTTTGCCCATTTGGTAGTCTATGTCTATATGTGTGTGCTGCTGCTGCTGCTGCTAAGTCGCTTCAGTCGTGTCAGACTCTGTGTGACCCCATAGGTGGCAGCCCACCAAGCTCCCGCATCCTTGGGGTCCTTCAGGCAAGAATACTGGAGTGGGTTGCCATTTCCTTATCCAGTGCATGAAAGTGAAAAGTGAAAGTGAAGTCGCTCAGTCGTGTCTGACTCTTAGTGACCCCATGGACTGCAGCCTACCAGGCCCTTCCATCCATGGGATTTTCCAGGCAAGAGTACTGAAGTGGGGTGCCATTGCCTTCTCCGATGTGTGTGCTAGTTGCTTCAATTGTGTCCAGCTCTTTCAATTCCTTAGACTACAACCCACAAGGCTCCTCTGTCCATGGAATTCTCCAGGCAAGGATACTGGAGTGGGTAGCCATTCCTTTCTCCAGGGTTTCTTCCCTGACTCAGGGATCGAACCCTGGAATCCTATATTGCAGATGGATTCTTTACTATCTGAGCCACCAGGGAAGTCCAAAACAAATATATTCTAATTCTGGAGGTCAGAATTCAAAAATCAATATAATGGGAGGACCTGGATCCTTCTGAAGGCTTAGTGATCAGTCCATTCCCTTGCCTCTTCCAGCTTTCACAGGCTGCCTGCATCCCTTGGCTTATCCTGCTCCACTCCAACCTCTGGTCTTATTGCCACCTCATTGTATTTCTATTTTTTTTTTTTTTTAATTTTCTTCCCCATGTCTTATCTTTAGTCTGCCTCTTGTAGGACCTCTGTGATTCATTAGGCCACCAGGATAATCCAGAATAACCCCCATTTCAAAATGTTTAATAACTTCCACAATGTCTTCTTTATCATGCAAATTAATATATTCACAGGTTCCAGGATTTTGGACATGGGACATCTTTGAGAATCCATCATCAATCTATTGCAGTCCCCATGAAACATACAACCTCTTTAGAAATGTTGAAAACATCTTTAATGAGAATTAATTCTTTAGAAACATTACTTAATAGTGTTAGAAAAGTTTATTAATGTTATTTCAGTCCATATTCTCCAGTGAAAATGTTTACTCTGTGACTTATGCCTGCACTATTTGGAATACAACCTTGCAGTAGCCAAAGTCATTTTCCTTTCTCCTTTTCTTCCTTTATGAAAATTGTTATTTATTATAGCTCACGTTAATACCTTATCTGCCTTCAGGTAGAGAATGAGAGAGTTCTAAAAGTAAATAAGTCAGGCAGAGGAATCATTGGATATCTCAAGTATATTTCTGTTACTCTATGTACATTTTTTTTTCCAACTACAATTTTATTTTATTTTTAAACTTTACAAAATTGTATTAGTTTTGCCAAATATCAAAATGAATCCGCCACAGGTATACATGTGTTCCCATCCTGAACCCTCCTCCCCGCTCCCTCCCCATATCATCCCTCTGGGTCGTCCCAGTGCACTAGCCCCAAGCATCCAGTATCGTGCATTGAACCTGGACTGGCAACTCGTTTCATACATGATATTTTACATTAAGGCAGCTTTTCTGGTGGCTAAAGTGGTAAAGAATCTGCCAGCAATGCAGGAGCCGCAGGAGCCACAGGATTCCATATCTGGGTGTGGAAGATCCCCTGGTAAAGGGTGTGGCAACTCACTCCAGTATTCTTGCCTGGAGAATCGCATGGACAGAGGAGCCTGGGGGGTTACAGTCCATGGGGGTCACAAAGAATCAAACACAAGTGAAGCAACTTGGCAGGCACACGCATGTTCATTTAAAAAGACCTTGTGATGGTGTCACCAGCAAAACATATTAACAGTTCCCAGGAAGTATACATATTAATATCATCTGGGTAATAACATAAAGCCTTCCCCCCCACCCCGCCCCCCGTGCTTAATCTGGTCTAGTTCACAGAGAGCCGTGTACAGAAGCCTAACATCTGGCACCTCAGACCAGAGTTTCCTCTGTGAAAAAAACCTCCTCTGACACCTCAGCTCAGGGTACCATTTGCAGATGCTGCTGTTGCTGCACAAGATGCTCAATTCAAGATGGTGATGGTAGGCCACGTGCAGTGGCGCTCAGACCTCTGAGCCGCGCAACTGCACAAGCCTCGCGAGAACTCCTTGCCTGACTGAGGAGAACCTCAAACGCAGCCGCTGAGGATCTGTTTGGAAGACTATGGATGTTAGAGTGAGAGCTCACACCTTTTTAGAACTGAACTCGATATTGTTTTATTAGTACGAGTTACACCAGGAGGACACTTTTCGGAGCCTAACTGCCAAGGATTGCTAACACATTTTGGCCCACCCTGGCTCCTGTAGGAACACGGAGGAGACTTTGGGAGGTTTGTTTGAGGATGCCGAGATCTGGTTTTAGTTTACTGTGATGGGGTACAATGGCGTCAGCCTGTAGTTGAATTAATAGCAACTCTGCACACACCGCATTGCCCACAGGGTCATCTGTACTGTGTATCGTTGGGGGTTGAAGACTGAAACTCACTCGAATCTGCCTGCTGCCCTTGGCTGTCCTTCCTTTGGTGCAGGATGCCCTGGATGACAGGGACCTGTGGATGAGAGGGAAGCCTCAACACTCTGCCCATTGTCTCGCCTGATCCCTGAACTAAGCAGTAGTCGACGCACCAGCGCTTTTTGTGCTCCCGACCTCCATGATTAACAGTAAATTTTGCCTTGTCACTTCCGGTTTGGTAAAGAACGCTGAGCAGCCCTGTGAAGCCGCTGTTGCTGCATGCAGCCTGAGCTGAGACCCAGAAAGGCCCAGGTAGTGAGGATTAGCTGATAAAACTGGTTGAAGATGCTGGACCTGAATTTCTGAAGTGAGCTTGAGGCCCTTTGAGCCACTTAACCAGATTCTGAGCTGCTAGTGAGAAGAGGAAACACCGACTTCCACCCTCTAGAGGCAAACGTTGGGTGTTTCTTCATCGTTGGAGGTTCTTCAGGCTCTTCTCCCAGCAACAGCACAGACTACCAGCTGCCCCAGTGATCTGGTGAGTACCTCATGGGAATCCCTTGTGCATTTAGCTCTCAGTGGGCTGGGAGTCTGAAAGTTCCTCTTGTTTGGCGGCAAGGGAAAAAGAGAAGACCCCCATTATTAGAGGTGACAGATTTCACATCCATTCTATATAGGCTGTATAACACAGCTGTATCTTAAGAGGTGAAAATCAGATTGTCTCAATTTATAATATATCATAAGTGAGACAGGAGGGCTCTTCCAAAAGCAGAGCAGTTTATTTCTATTGGAATATACTTGTCTAAGTGAAAGCGTTATGAAGTGTGAATAGATACATCTAATAAGCTCTCATGACAGGATTTTATTTTCTTTTTGCATGTATACTGACCATATCTCTTCTGAGTGCCACTGAAGCCTAAAATTTCCATATACACATTAATTATGTTCAGCATTGACCCCTGTTAAAGTGAAAGTATTAAAATATTAATTTAACATATGATCATTATATAAAGGAGTCTGAGCTTTCAAAATATGTAAAACCAATGAAACTATTTATAATAAAACAAATTAGATTTTGTGCAAAACTGAACAGTAAAGGCAAGAATTAATGTAATGCTTTCTCTGCATTATCTAGCAGGAATAGTTTTGCAGCAATAATTAACCTGAAACTGTCAGGTTCTGTGGACTTGGTCTGAATTAGAAGGTGGTAACTAGGCTATTCCTAATTTTAACTTATCTTCAATATGATATCATAGGACATATTTCACGAAGTTTTAGTTGTATTTATGTGTGCTTGTTAAGGAGAGCAGCAACAATAATTTTAAAGATTTTAAGAAACAAATTTAACAGTTAAATATTTTTAAAGCAAGCACAGAGTCTTATGCATGTTTACATTTTGATTGAGAAGTGGCTAGTAGTTTTCCTTCTGCCCTTTAAAGCTCATTTACTTCTCCAATTTAAGTACAGTATTCACTGTTCAAATTACCATGATTTATAGAGCAGATTCTTCCCTTATTCTAGCAGGATACTTTATTATTTAATTACAAGATTTTTTCCCAATTACCCTAAAAGTCAGTTATATTTGTTATAAACTCTATATTCTTTAAATAACTTAAATCAAATACTAACATAATACAGAAAGGACCACTAAGTAAAATAAAACATCTTTATCAATTTAGGATTGGACAATTTCTCTGAAGTTTTCAAGAAGGTGTCTTAGCCATGCTTTATTTGCTAGCTAAGTTTTGCTGAATAAAGTTTATTTCCGTGCCAATTACATTTGATTCTTAAAAAAGATGAAATTATGTAGACAAAATATAAATATTAATATTTTTGTCCCATGAATATAATGTAGCTACTGTCATCTGATGTAAAGAACAAGGATTTAATGAAACAAATTCTATTAAGATACAAAATGTAAAATGATGAGCTTGAACAGTCACCTACAGTGCCTGAAAAACCTGCTAAAAGTTTTCCTTTAATTTCTTATGTGTGTGTTAGTCGCTCAGTCGTATGCAACTCTTTGCCACCCCATGGACCGTAGCTCAGGGACAGGCTGCTCTGTCCGTGGATTCTCTAGGCAAGAGTACTGGAGGGGGTTGCCATTTCCTTCTCCTTAATTGCTTATGAAGCTATAACAAAGAGATAAAATGTGGCTGTCCCTTTAATTTCATAGAAGAATGAGAACATATACCAAGATCTAGAAATCGGTTGTTGGAAAAGGAAGAGACTGAAATAACCAACATCAGTGAGAAAGATTTTTAAGTATGTTCTTGGACTACATTTTTTCCATTACCTACCCTACACTAAGGAGATGGAGAAGGCAATGGCACTCCACTCCAGCACTCTTGCCTGGAGAATCCCATGGATGGAGGAGCCTGGTAGACTGCAGTCCATGGGGTCGCTAAGAGTCAGACACGACTGAGCGTCTTCACTTTCACTTTTTACTTTCATGCACTGGACAAGGAAACGGCGACCCACTCGAGTGTTCTTGCTTGGAGAATCCCAGGGACGGGGGAGCCTGGTGGGCTGCCGTCTATGGGGTCGCACAGAGTCGGACATGACTGAAGTGACTTACCTTACACTAAGGAGAAGGCAATGGCAACCCACTCCAGTACTCTTGCCTGAAAAATCCCATGGACGGAGGAGCCTGATAGGCTGCAGTCCATGGGGTCGCTAGGAATCCAACACGACTGAGTGACTTCACTTTAACTTTTCACTTTCATGCATTGGAGAAGGAAATGGCAACCCAGTCCAGTATTCTTGCCTGGAGGATCCCAGGGATGGGGGAACCTAGTGGGCTGCTGTCTATGGGTTCACACAGAGTCAGACACAGCTGAAGCGACTTAGCAGCAGCACCCTACACTAAAGCAATTTCAGTGGTACCTAAACAAGGAATGTAAACAAATATATTTTCCAAAACCTTAAGATTTTGCTTCACATGCATTCTTTAGTTCTAAATTCTAGACTTATTTATTGCATTGACTAAAAAAATAGAAAAAAATAATCATCATTTGAGAGAAAATTTCTCTGAAACCCCCAAAGCTCAATACTGATGTGCCTCACCTATAAACTAATCTATTTCTAAAACAGACTATAACATTGAATTCATAATTCCTGTGGCATGAGACTTTCTCACTACATTTACTTTATTATGGAAATTAACCTGTCTCGTATGCAAAGGAAGTAACACAGGGTTAATTCTAGGACATGGAGAAGTTCAACATGATCAAGGATACAGCACAGATGTGCAATTAAATGTATTAGTCAGGGAAACTTCCAGTGAGAAAAGAGAGTTCAAGTTCAGAAGAGCAGGTGACTACCATGAAAAGTTGAAAATTAGCACCTCAAAATTCACCTAGGAAAAATATGCATTCCTCTGTCCTCATAAAAGATGCAAAAGAGGAAAATTTCAATTTGAGCCTTGATTTTATAGTCATAATACAAAGATGAGTAAACAACACATACAAAATCAAAGTTGAATGAATAAAGTATGGCAGATTAAGGTCAAGAATCAAGTTCAATGTATATATGATTGTATTTCTAAAAATACTTTTGATCAGGGATAAAATGTTACGTAAGAAAGTATTTTACAAATAAAGAATTACTCAGATAAAGTGAAGTTGCTCAGTCGTGCCTGACTCTTTGCGACCCCATGGACAGTAGCATGCACCAAGCTCCTCCGTCCATGGCATTTTCCAGGCAAGAGTACTGGAGTAGGTTGCCATTTCCTTCTCCAGGGAATCTTCCCAACCCAGGGATTGAACTCAGGTCTCCCGAATTGTAGACAGATGCTTTACCATCTGAGCCACCAGGGAAGTCCAGAGAGATAAAATGGGACATGAAATCATGAGGCAAGAGAGTGCAATAGAAAATAGGCAGGTATATTTTTTACAAGTAAAAAGGCTTGCTGAAATTAATACTATAAAATGTATATAAAAATTTTAAGAAACCAATAGAAATATATTTGCCATTGAATATATTAACCATTCTCATGCAGGAAAAAGCCATGCATTTGTCTTACAAATAAAACAAAGTAAATTTTAGATATATCATTATATAGATACATGATCATAATTTATGAATAAATATATTTGGAAAAAATTTAGATTTGCTGAAAACATGCAAAGAAAATACAAAGAGTTTCCATACAGCCTTCATTTAATGTTCCTAATATTATGTAATCATGGTAGGTTTTTCAAAAACAAGAAATTAACACTGGTACAGTATTCGTAAGTAAGTTAGAGACATTTGAATTTCTGCAGTTTTTCCACTAAGTTTTTTTGCTTTCTAGGATTCTATTCAGAATGCCACCAGTTTATTCAATCATCATGCCTCCTTGGTATCCTATGATCTGTAACAATCTTCTTTTGCTTTTCATGATCTCAACTGATTTTGAATATCTCTTAATTTGAGTCTTTCTGATTTCCTCATGGTTGCACTGAGTTTATAGTCTTTCACGAAGAATGCCACAGTAGCCAAGTTTCCCTCTTATCAAAATATATTGGCAATTAATTGTATCAATATGATTTTCACTAGTGATATCAACTTTCATCGGTTCAATAAACTTGAAATATAAAAATATACAGCAAATATTTAACTGACAGTTAAATATTTATGAACTTTCTATATAAACTAATTCAGATATAAATTTGTTTAAATATATATATCTTTATAAATTATATAATTATAAGTGCATATGCAAATGTAAATATATAATTGCGTATTTTATTCATCTATGCATATACATATTTAAAACTAGATTTGGCTACCTCAGTTTTTAATATTATGTTTCAGGTGACTGTGACTGTGAAAGCTGCTCAGTTGTGTCTGACTCTTTGCGACCCCACGGACTATACAGTCTGTGGAATTCTCCAGGCCAGAATACTAGATTGGGTAGCCTTTCCCTACTGCAGGGGATGTTCCCAACCCAGGGATCTAACCCAGGTCTACCGCATTGTAGTCAGATTCTTTACCAGCTGAGCCACAATGTTTCAAGTACAAAAGCAATTAAATAGAAAATTATAGTCTGTAAATATATGTAACAAAACAATATTTAATAGAAAAATTATTAATGTTCTTAGCATCTAAAGAATGTAAGCAAACAAATTAAAAGTCTTTAACAGCAAGTGGGTGAACAAAAGTAGAACAACAGACAACATATTGTAGCAACAGAAAATAAACTGAAGAGATTAGATTATTATTAACTTTTTAAAAAGTTCTACCTCACATATTAAATGAAAAAATACCCAGCCAGTATAAAACATATAGTTTTAATACAAAACTAGAACTTATAAAAATCATCTATTTGCCACTGTTATAGTAGAAATAAAAATTGAATGCTTGGATTATGGTGGGAGATTAAATAGTTGCAATTATTTTTTTCCCTAAGAGCAATTTGCATTTCTTTATAAATATGCATGTCTATTAAATTTTTCAATTGTATTTAATATATATTTTTTTCCTTAGAGTACATTGGACCATAAACAAAATTACTTTAAGAATGATCATCATGGTGACATCTAAACAGTAAGTTGAAAACTCCCTAAATGCTTAACAGGGACAATAAAAATATACTATAAAAATTAATTCAATGCTATGTTTTCATTAACTAGTCCAATTAACAAACACTGGCATAGAAAAAGAATAAAATTGCTAAGTAGAAATGAAATTCATGTTATTTAATAATGTTTGTAATGCCATAGCAATATTATTATAAAGGAAAACAAATAAGAACTATATGTATGAATAAAGTCCAGAAATGTATACACCCAAATGCAGGTATTATTTAATAATAAAATCAGACTAGTAAATATGTTATTATTTTTCTCATTATTTTAAATATAAGTGCATGTATTTTTAACTTCTGTGACGAGAAGAAATTAGCTAACATGAGGTACAATAGGAGAAGGATATGGCAACCCACTCCAGTGTTCTTGCCTGGAGAATCCCAGGGACAGGGGAGTCTTGTGGGAGGCCGTCTATGGGGTCGCACAGAGTCAGACACGACTGAAGCGACTTAGCAGCAGCAGAGGTACAATGAGACATTATATTTCTCATGATAATGACATATATAAAAAGTAGTTTTTTGTCTTTGAATGAAGATTGAGATTTCATTGTATACTGCTGATGTGTGGATATACAGTACCACACAGGTTTTTTTGAACCTCAGTTTTACTCAGTACATAGCAAGAGCTTTACGTTTATTTCACTCTGAAGATTCTGTTTTGAAATAGACTTTTATTGGTTGCATCTATGTCTGATGTATTATATTAATGAAAATTGGACATTCACTAATACACTGACAATAGCAAACAGGTGAAAGTCACTTTGTATATCATGTTTGGATTATATTTTTGTTTCTTTCGGGTGCAGGAATATAACTAAGCTCGAAACACCATTGAGTCTGAAGATCTACTAGGAAAGCAGGGAGACAAGCATATTAATAGAAGATCAGAACGGATTGAAAGGTGATCTATAATAGGGAAGGAGGCTCCCACATCTGCAACATTGACTGAGGTTGTTTAAATTTATAGGGACCATTTAGTGATGCTCTATGAATTCTAAAAGAAGGGTGCAGTGGAGCATCGGCATTGTACAACTTCTCAGTAAAAGGCCATTTCGTAGGTAAGGCACTCCCTTGGTCTGGTCAGGAAAGAATTGCACGACTTGACAAATGTAAATTAGACCAAGTGTTCAGGTCAGTTCAGTTCAGTTCAGTCACTCAGTCGTGTCCGATTCTTTGCAACTCCATGGACTGCAGCACCCCAGGCCTCCCTGTCCATCACCAATCCCCGGAGTTTACTCAAACTCATGGGCATTCAGTTGGTGAAGCCATCCAACCATCTGATCCTGTCTTCCCCTTCTCCTCCCACCTTCAATCTTTCCCAGCATCAGGGTCATTTCAGATGAGTCAGCTCTTCACATCAGGTGGTGAAAGTATTGGAGTATTAGCATCAGCGTCAATCCTTCCAAAGATACAGGACGGATTTCCTTTAGGATGAACTGGTTGGATCTCCTGCAGCCCAGGGGACTCTCAAGAATCTTCTTCAACACCACAGTTCAAAAGCATCAATTCTTCAGTTCTCAGCTTTCTTTATAATCCAACTCTCACATCCATACATGACTACTGGCAAAACAATAGTTTTGACTCTACAGACCTTTGATGGCAAAGTAATGTCTCTGCTTTTTAATATGCTATCTAGGTTGGTCATAACTTTTCTTCCAAGAAGCAAGCGTCTTTTAATTTAATGGCTGCAGTGATTTTGGAGTGATCTGCAAAACTCATTTTGCAGATGTGATCTGCAGTGATTTTGGAGCCCCCAAATGTAAAGTCTGTAACTGTTTGCACTGTTTCCCCATCTATTTGCCGTGAAGTGATGGGACCAGGTGCCATGAACTTAGTTTTCTGAATGTTGAGTTTTAAGCCAACATTTTTACTCTCCTCTTTCACTTTCATCAAGAGTCTCTTTAGTTCTTCTTCACTTTCTGTCATAAGGGTGGTATCATCTGCATACCTGAGGTTATTGTATTTCTTCAGGCAGTCTTGATTTCAGTTTGTGCTTCATCCAGCCCAGAGTTTCTCATGATGTACTCTGCATATAAGCTACAGAAACAGGGTAATAATATACAACCTTGATGTACTCCTTTCCTTATTTGGAACCAGTCTGTTGTTCCATGTCCAGTTCTAACTGTTGCTTCCAGACCTGCATACAGATTTCTCAAGAGGCAGGTCAGGTGGTCTGGTATCCCCATCTCTTTAAGAATTTTCCATAATTTGTTGTGATCCACACTGTCAAAGGCTTTGGCATAGTCAATAAAGCAGAAGTACATCTTTTTCTGGAACTCTCTTGCTTTTTTGATGATCCAGTGGATGTTGGCTATTTGATCTCTGGTTCCTCTGCCTTTTCTATATCCAGCTTGAACATCTGGAAGTTCACGGTTCACATACTGTTGAAGCCTGGCTTGGAGAATTTTAGCAATATTTTGCTAGCATGTGAGATGAGGGAAATTGTGTGGTAGTCTGAGCCTTCTTTGGCATTGCCTTTCTTTGGGCTTGGATTGAAAACTGACCTTTTCCAGTCCTGTGGCCACTGCTGAGTTTTCCAAATTTGCTGGCATATTGAGTGCAGCATTTTCACAGCATCATCTTTCAGGATTTGAAGTAGCTCAACTGGAAATTCATATCCTCCACTAGCTTTGTTGGTTGTGATGCTTCCTAAGGCATCACATCATTTGACTTTACATTCCAGGATGTCTGGCTCTATGTAAGTAATCACACCATTGTGATTATTGGGGTCCTGAAGATCTGTTTTGTATAGTTCTCTGTATTCTTGCCACCTCTTCTTAATATCTTCTGCTTCTGTTAGGTCCATACCATTTCTGTCCTTTATTGTGCCCATCTTTGCATGAAGTGTTCCCTTGGTATTTTTAATTATCTTGAAGAGATCTCTGGTCTTTCCCATTCTCTTGTTTTGCTCTATTTCTTTGCATTGATTACTAAGGAAATCTTTTTTATATCTCCTTGCTATTCTTTGGGACTCTGCATTCAGCTGGGTATATCTTTATTTTTCTCCTTTGCCTTTCACTTCTCTTCTTTTCACAGCTATTTGTAAGGCCTCCTCAGACAACCATTTTGACTTTTTGTATTTCTTTTTCTTGCTGATGGTCTTGATCCCTGCCTCCTGAACAATGTCATGAACCTCAGTCCATAGTTCTTCAAGCACTCTATCTATCAGATCTAATCCCTTGAATCCTTTTGTCACTTCCACTGTATAATTGTAAGGGGATTTAGGTCATACCTGAATGGTCTAGTGGTTTTCCCTACTTTCTTTAATTGAAGTCTGAATTTGGCAGTAAGGAGTTCATGATCTGAGCCACAGTCAGCTCTGGGTCTTGTTTTTGTTGACTAGCATAGAGCTTCTCCATCTTTGGCTGCAAAAATATAATCAGTCTGATTTAGGTATTGACCATCTTGTAATGTCCATGTGTAGAGTTTCTCTTGTGTTGTTGGAAGAGCGTGTTTGCTATGACCAGTGAGTTATCTTTGCAAAACTCTATTAGCCTTCACCCTTCTTCATTCTGTACTCCAAGGCCAAATGTACTTGACCAATTGTTACTTGTTATATGAAATCTGCCTCCATATAATGTAAAGAGGGGGAAAAACTTCTGATTCTGTTTAGATTGTAAAGGACAGTAGTAAAAACAATAGAAAACATTTACAGAACACTTAACCCTATGTCAGAAAACGTGCCAACCATTTTCACAAACATCATTTCACAGTTACTCACACATCACTTTGACGAGTTTCTGAAATGTTTCTATGCATTTGAAATGAGGCTTATTAGTAATTTGTCCAAAGTCACATATTAGTAAAAGAGAGACCCAGTTTTGAAATCCAGGCAGTCTTCCTTCAAAAACTGAGCCCTTCACCTTTACATGCTGGATATTATCAACTTCAGTTCAGTTCAGTTCAGTCGCTCAGTCGTGTCCGACTCTTTGTGACCCCATGAATCGCAGCACACCAGGCCTCCCTGTCCATCACCATTAGTTTTATTATTAAATATAAAGATAGACAAGCTATAGCTTTCTCCCTAGTGTCATTTCAGTTTGTAGGTTATTTTTATGACATACATTATTCATATCTGGGAAAGATGGAAAAGTTTTCTTAATTTATCTGTAGCGAATATTCTATGTGAAAAATTCTAATTAGCAAATTAATGTAACATACAGCAAATGTAATGTAATAAATGAATACAAATATTGGTAACGTACATTGACATTTTTAATGCTGGATTATGAATTTATATATGGGATAATTTTAATCTTCATTATTATGATTTTATTTTAAGCTTTCTAAAATGATTTAAGAATGTTTATTGTAGAAAAATGTTATATTGATTTCAAAAAAAGAGACAAATTGGAAAAACATCTAGGAAAATACAATATGCTTAAAAATAAAAGACTGGCAAATTTCACAAAAGTTGGTAATGAAGCCAAATTTTATAGCTTTGGAGACTAAACACTTACCATCTTTTATAACATTTTATTTTTTAAAAATGTTTCTTTTTTAAACATTTCATTTTTAAAACTTAAGTGAGAAAAAAATTTATCAGGTTCAAAAATGAATGTTACTTAGATTAACTTATTTTTAGAATGATATGGTACATTATCTTTAAAAATAAGATACAATTTAACATAGTTGTATGTTTTGTTTTCACAAAATGAGAAAATTATTTATTGACTCTGCTATTTCTCTGGAATTTCAAGAATTTCCTTCTTGATAATTTTCCTTTATAGTAATTTTCAAAAGTATTGCTGCTAATATACCATAAATTATAGAAAATTATGAGAAGAAAAGTAAAACAAATAGTAAAATGGATTAATATATGAACTCTATGACTGGCCTATAGTGAACTACAGATATGTTAGTGATTTTTTGTAAAGTAATACTACCAACTATGTTATTTCTTTAAAGACTTATAGTTCTACTAGTCTTAATAATTATGTTATTAGTATTTTAGTCTTTATGTTAAACATCGTATTTGTATGATTTATTTTCTCTTTATGATAATGTTCTGAATATATGCTAATATTATCACTGTGTTGTTGATGGATATAATGACTTTTTAAAATTATTGGCTAAAATTAACAAAGCTGCTTGAATTGATCACTGGTATTCACATAAATGAACCTAATTGCAATTTATATGCCTTGTTATTATATGATACTCTTTTCACATGACAAGCTTTTAAAATTTACCAAAATGCTGTTAAACATCTAAATATAGCTATATTTACATTTTAAAATTTATTTTATCATTCTTAAAATAGTTAAAATGATTTTTAGTGATGTTGTATATTTCATGAATTGATATAAGAGAACAGCTTTCATAATTTAACAGAATATTTGTTAAAATTATGATATCTCTGTTATTTTTATATGTTAATAAAAATTTAATTTACCTTAATTTTAAAAAGTAATCTCATGAAAGTACTTAACTAAAAAACATAAAAATGAACTAAACTGTATTAGCTTCAATTCTTGATAGCAGAACATACATGCATATGCTACCTTAGAGGAACAATTAGCATTTTTCAGAATGAGGCAATGAAGTGATGATAACAAGATAACAAAAGATAACAAGCAGGTTTTTTTTTTTTTTTTTTTTTTGGTACAAAATGATATATAAATTTCCTGAGAATATTACATAAATAAGAATATAGAAAGGCTTATACTCCTCAGATTCCCATAGCTCATTATTGGAACCGTTGTGACTTAATCCAGCATGAAGGAGGATTTCTTTGGAGGGAAAAATCTTGCTTCCCTTTATCTTAAGACTTTTCTATCCTTACTCACCCCCACTTCACTATTCTGGAAACTCTTACTTTGTGCTTGGCTCCCCTTATAAGGTAAAAGTAACAGTAGTTTAACAAATGAACAAGATTCGCAGCACATTTGCTGAGATTCAATTCTCTGGACATAAATGTCCTGTTTCCAGTAGCATCCTTTGACAGGCTGAGTCTTTAGTTCTGTCTATGGTTCAGTTTTGTTCATCACCCATTAATGTCATGGTGAATATCAATGGAGCCTAGCAATGCTGAACAGTAGGGAAGAGTTTGAATGACTGACTAGCTCTGTTCAAATCGTATCAATGTGTCCTTGCCTTACATAACAAGTGAAGGTTTGAATAGTCTTCAAGTACTGTGAACCATCCTAATTCAATTTTAAATTCAGTGAAATATGAGGAAATTATCTATGAAATGAAAATTCTCTGCCCTGTCTACTTTAATAAAATTTGTTAGAAATAAGTTATTCACAGTTCCTATATTAACATATTGGATTCTTTTCACACCGTTGAATATATGTTGTTCCTACACATCGCATACCCTGTTTATAAAATATATAGTAAAACTTATGAAATTAACATACTAAATTGATTTTAACCCTTTCTCAGTAACTATTAAATTTCCATGTCTTTCCCTAACTACTAAAATTGCTTATTGTTCACAACATCCCGCAAGATACGTACAAATAGATCTCTAATAAGAGAGTTCAGGAACTGTGGGGTCTATGACATATATTGACAGGAAAGAAGGTAAAGAATTAGCCTGAAACACAGGAGACCCAGATTTGATCCCTGGGTTGGAAAGATCCCCTGGAGAAGGGAATGGCAACTCACTCAAGTATTCTTGCCTGGAAATCACCAGGGACAGAGGAGCCTGGTGGGCTACAGTCCATGGGGTCACAATGAGCTGGACATGACTGAGAGACTAACACACACGTGTATGATGTATATTAGTTTCCTTTTCTTGGCATGTACTTTTTTAGTAAGTTAATGACAGAGTATAGCTGTATGCTTCTGGAGATGTTAATCTCTGATGTTGTTGAAGTGTGGCCCTAACAAGAAATTACACCTCTCAACCCAAAATGTGCTTGTTGTAAGATGTGCATAATTGTAAGAATTTGGATTTATTGAGTGGTTTGGAGTTGGGAGTGAACAGTAGACTAGAAAGGAGCAAGTATGGCCTTCTGTGGTGAAATAACTGAAAAAATTATATATTAGTCTATATGGTATAATCTAAAGAAAGAGAGCAGAGCAGAGTAACTAGAGCACATACTCTGCCTGCAACCAGACAGATGATCCAGAGCAAGCTCAAGTATTTATTCAAATTCTGCTCCATAATTTCCTACTGTCTCAGCCTCTGGAACTGTAATCTCTTAAGAAATGTTTTATTCCAGCCAGACTGAGGTCTATAACCTGGAAGACAGTCTCTCAGATAGCTGTGAGGAACTTCTCTGTAGAAGCATGGTTTTTGGCATAATTTTATATCTTGTCATAACAAAGAAGCATGGTAGGGGTACAATTCCTTCAAGGCTTAAGGGGGAAAAACAGTATCATATGTACACAGTGGATCAGTAGGGCTTTTGCATCTGAGAATTGAGTCTTACCATAGATGGAATACTAGCAATTTCATCCCCAAAATGAATGCATTTATCACTATCTTCAAAATAGATAATCCTTACTTCTGGACAGTACATGCTTTAATGGTTAAAGCAGATTTAAAGTGTGTACCTGATAGGCTACAGTATAGGCTCTTCTAGTTAGCATAAACCCAATCATGTATTAGCCAAATAACTTCTTACCTTAATGGAGAAGGAATGGCAACCCACTCCAGTATTCTTGCTTGGGAAATCCCATGGGCAGAAGAGTCTGGCAAACTATAGTCCATGGCGTTGAAAAGTGTAGGATGCTATTTAGCAATTAAACAACAACAGTATACCTTAATAGGTGGAATTTTCTTTCCTTATTTCCAAGTTTTGATTGCAAACCTTCTGATACAAAGATTTGATGATTAGTATATTTGCCCCTCGGTGCCAGGGTGGTACTGCCTGCCTATAGTGGGCCCATTGTCTGTCAGTGACAAGCTTTTTTGTATATATGTATATATATATTTTTTCTTAGTTATCCACATAGTGGGCAGAACTAATCAGATATAGTGAACAAACACAAGAAAACATTTTATATGTTGAGATTTTAAATGCTGACAAGAAAACATTTCATAGGCTACACATATTGTCAGTTATATCACATTGTTGAACAAACGTTGAAAATGTGTTTTTAGCAATAGTTTTAAAGAAAGCAGTGATACATGTCATGAGTAGATTGATAACTAGGAAAAGAGTAGTAATACATACTATGAAAATTATAAGCATCTGTAAAACAGGGTGGGAAAAAATGCTTATTTCAGAGAGGAGTCAACCTCTCTGAAAGTAAGTGATCTGAATAGATCACTTAAAGAGTTATATTCCCTTATATCTTATAACCAATTTATCTTTGGGGAATTTTTTTTCTAGTTATGTCTCCACTTCTCCAGAGGTATTGATATAAGAGCAACAAGTGTTGCGAGCAGGAGCACAAATATTTCTTGTTTAACCAATAGGAAATCTAAGGCAACCCTGTTATCTGATACTTCTTGGGCTAAGGTATTTAGTGATGCTTGTTCTGACATGATTTGTGTAGAGTCCTTGACTCTTTGACTGATAATAGCTGATAGATTTCTGATCATATACTCATGCACTAAGAACCAAAATTCACAAAACACTTTGCAACCAAGTGTCTTGATATCTTACTAACACAGGTTTATTGACTTTGTAATAAAGAGAGAAAAGAGATTCATCTATTTCCTTATATATAGATAATGAGGTAACATGTCCCAATAAGCATAAACCTTCTGTATGCCAGATATTAAGACAATTTATGTGCCCATCCTTCATAAACTGGGTCAATTACAATATTAAAACAAAACCTAGGGGACACAGTGATTCCTCCTAGAGTGCTCTCATTGAAAGTCTCATTAATTGGGAGTTTTGTAAACACAATGTTAAACCATAAATCATTTTCTTGCAGGCTTTCTAAAAGTCATCTGTATTGTATTTAACATATAGGAGTTACCAGAATAGTTTACTCCTATTTTTCTCTTTAAGACATTTGTTAAACAAGCAAGTGATGCAACAAGGGGACCTTGGGGTGTGCTCAGTCTCTAAGTACTGAGGACAGTATCAAACAAAGGATGGACCCATTAATATGTTAAAGAAATTGAACATGAAAGATTAGGCCAGACCGAGGTCTCTCTGGTTGAGTGGTAATTTTAGGAACACCTGAAAAGTTGGTGACAAGAATTATGAAGGGATTTATGTCAGTTTTTATTGACTGGGGAATTTGATGATAGATCCAAACAATCAGTTAGATAGCCATACTTTGTGACATATTTACTAGATAATTTTATGTCCATAATGATCATTAATAGCTTAGAGTAAAGCAGTAATTTTCAATTAAAAAACAATACCTGTGGCGGATTCATTTCGATATTTGGCAAAACCAATACAATATTGTAAAGTTTAAATATAAAATAAAATAAAAAAAACAAACAATAACCCAATTTTCATAGGGAGGCAAATATTTAGTAACGAGTTCATCTGAACTACCAGGATGGGTTTTACAGTCCTGGTTTGGTTCTTGAGTCAGCTATCTACCACTGTTGTCTTCTCCTTCTGGTATGGGTATTGTTTCTTCTCTGCAGTTTTCTCTGCAGACCAGTCTAATGCAAAGACACTTTTAAAAATAAGAGATGTGAACCCATGAGTCTGTGCCTTTTAATTTGGCACATGGATTATTTAACAATACCTAATAAGGTCCTTTCCAATGGGGCTGCAAAAAAATCTTTTATTTGGCATATTTTCTAATAAACAAAATCTCCATATTGTAAATCATGATCCTTAAGGCCTTTGTTTCTGGGAAGTTCACCAAGAAATGAATTAACTACCAACTTTTTTCATTTCTTTTAAGTGCCTCAATAAGACCGTGACAATAATGTAATATATCTCCCTTGAGTAAGATTGGTTCATATATTCTCTCATCTAATTACATAGGGTGTCCTGTTAATATTTCAGAAGGAGACAGCTGATTTTACCAAAAGGCATAGGACTAAATTTAAGAAGCACTAACAGAAGAGCTTTTGCCCATGAGAGATTAAATACTTCTGAAGGTTTTTGCCAATTGAGTTTTGACAGTGCCATTAATTCTTTCCACCAGTCCTGAAGATGGGGGGTGATAAGTTCACCGAAAATACTGCATTATTGGCCATATGTCACAAATAGATTTAATTATTTGTCCTGCAAAATAATTTCCCTGGTAACTGTGTAATTTGGAAGGAATTCCCCAAACAAGAATTATCCTTTCAAATAGCAATTTAACCTTATAGCCGTTCCTCTGCTGTAAGGAAAAGCTTCACCTCAGTGTGAAAGTATACAGATTGTTACCAAAATATATTTATACTCTTGAGACAGTGGCATTTGGACAAAGTCCAACTGCTGTATCTCAAATGGTGCCTTAGGAAGGAAAAAGTGGCCTTGTGACCCATGCAGTGATTTTCCAGAATTATATTTAGGGCAGTTAGTAAGAAAAACGTATACTTTATGAGCCATCATGGGAGAAAGTTTCCAAGCATACAGTTTTCCCCATATAGCCATTTTCTCAAGTGCCCATTGAGTTAAAGATTGTACATACTGGGTTAATGGTTGAACTCCAGCAGGCACTATAATTTTTTATCTGTTTTGTTTGTTTTATCATTTCCAAAATATATATATGTGATGGGATCAAAATTCCCTCTTCTGGTTGCCCTATTTGTTTCTCTTCTTCAGTGGCAATTTCCTGAGCCTGCAGACGGAAATCTTCTACTGAATTGATAAGGTTAACAGAAAGCAGTGGCCATTCTCAAGGCTAGACAGAATGGGTATTTAAAGCTCCCTGTTTGGCTACATCATCAATAAGCTGATTTCCTTTAGTTCCATACTGCCAGATTTGGAATGCCCTAGTATTTTAATAATTGCCAGCAGTTTTGGTATATAACACTTAATAACCTGGCAACCTGTTTTCCATTTTTTAATAAGCTGTCCTGAAGAGGTTAAAACTTTCTGTCTCCATAACATACCAAAGTTGTCTGCAATTTAAAGACATAATGACTGTCACATTTGATATATGATCTTTAGCTGGTTGATGAGTTCAAGTTAGAACTATTAATTCAACTTGTGCTGACTCTGTTTTTGGTTAAAAAAAAATGAACTTTCAATTATGTTCATTGTGGTTGTTACTGCATATATATCTTAGTAATTTCCCCAATCATTTTTTAAGTAGGACCCATCTGTAAACCAAAGTAGACTAACATTATCAATAGATTTTTATTGTAAATTATTCCTTGAAGTAAGAAGATAATTGTTAGTAAAATGCAGTTGTAGTCATTTCCTTTCCATGGTTCTGGAAGCAAAGTTTCAGGGTTGAGGTTATTTTTGTGACATACAATAATGATAAAACTAAAATTATGATTAATAACATTAAACTAGAATATATTTACATTTTAGCAATGTCAAATCATCTGTACTACATATATTAATATCATTTACCCATACAATATGAGCTTCCCTGGTGGCTCAGATGGTAAAAAAGACCCCAGTTCAATCCTGGGTTGGGAAAATCCCCTGGAGAAGGGAATGGACACCCACTCCAGTATTCAAGCCTGGAGAATGTCATGAACAGAGGAGCCTGGTGCACTACAGTCTCTGGGGTCACAAAGAGTCGGACATGACTGAGCAACTACACACACACACACACACACACCACTCCATCCCACCCCCCCCATACAATATAATCTGAGAAGATTTAGCACCACTCATTTGACATTGCTTCCCATGTAATTTAACATAGCAAATAAGCCTAATTAAGTTTAATTTCTATCTTGGATATGCTTCAGGTGCTCTTGAGGAAGTTTTTCAAAGACATCAAAAGGTTTCAAAAACACTTTGCTGAGTAGGAAAATAAATCAGTATAAAACAATACTTATTCACTCGACCAAAGTGACAATAAATGATTTGAAGGGCAAAAAATAAAGTTACAACAGGCTATTCAAAAAGTAAAGCAACTTTTCAGTCTGGTATCAACAGCAGATATTTCAAAAAAACGATGTCACCTAACAATATCTAATCCAAGTTTTGCACAAGCTTACTACTAATACCAAAATTCACTTAATTAGATCCATTCCAATATTAGTCAGTCCCGTGCGTGTGTGCTAATGACTTCAGTCATTTCCTACTCTGTGTGACCCTATGAACTGTAGCCCTCCAGGATGCTCTGTCCATGGGGACTCTCCAGTCAAGAATATTGGAGTGGGTTGCCATGCCCTGCTCCAGAAGATCTTCCCAAACCAGGGGTCGAATCCATGTCTCCTGCATCAGCAGGCAGATTCTTTACCACTGAACCAACAGAAAATTCCACCTGTTAAGATATACCTATTTAATTAAACCAATAAAATATTAACTTGTTTTCACTCATTAAAGATTAATCTAAAATCACCTGATCCTTTTCAAAATTCAGGTTCATTTTGATTACATTTATCAATACATAATTTTTAAATACTTATTTTAAGTAAATTAAAAATTTCTCTTTTACAAATTAATTTTTCTAAGACCATCTGAAGGCAAAGAGGTATCATATTTCTAATATACACACATGCATGTAGACAGACACAACCAGAGAACTCATAACCTTATTTTAAAACTTAGTCATAAATCAGGCATTACAATGTAAACTCACTGGTTTGTAAATAAAAACTGGAATAAGTTAAATTTATTTTCTTGAGTTTAAAGACACCTCTTATCCTACCCTCCTTTTTTTCGGTTTTGGATTTTACTGATTGAGCAAAGGCTGTAGTCTCAGGCAATATGGTCTATGTTTACAGTTCAAGGACATAATAAAATTACAACCTTAAGTTTTCTCCTAGGAGTATATTTGTTCCCTTAGGGTAAGAATTTTGAAAGGATCAAGTCAGTTTTTATTTATCCCTAGTTTGTATATGTAGAAATCAGCTTGAGAATGTCTCAGTTTCTCCTGCCAGGTTTTAGAAACCTTACTGGTGGCTCAGAGCAATGGGTGACCAGTCCTTATGTGTGTATGTCCCAGGATCCAGGATCCTGATTTCAGAAGAAATTTACCAAAGTACCTGGAGTGCTGTTAAGCTCAAAGGGCAAAGTGGATGCTCAAGGGACTCATGCTTAGAGCAGGGCACCAGTCCAAAGCAGATTCCAGGTGAGCATGGTAAGTAAGTTTCTTTGACATACTGCAAACTACATCAAACAATGTTGATGCCCTGTCTTCCCCACTCCCACCTTTCTAGCAGCAGGCTGGTGGACACTTTTTTTTTTAAACTAATGTTTAAATGATTAAACATTAGTCAATGTTTTGACTAATTTTGGTCCAAAATTGTGGACCAAATTAGTGTGGTGATAGAGTCCATGTGGTGATAGAAATAATAATTAAAAAAAAAAAAAACCCTTAATAAGAATAAAGGAGAATTTTATTTGAGCGAAACTGAGGACTATAGTCTGGGATATAACCACTCAGATAGCTCTGAGGAACTACTCTGGAGAAGTATGATTTTCAACACAGTGTTATATCTTGTTAGAACAAAGAACATCACATATAACAGAAGTGCATTTTTCAAGTTTTCAACAAAAAAAGAAAGAAAGACAGATTAGCCTGTACACAATGATCAGTATGGCCTTGGCACCTGAGAAGGAAGCCTTATCATGAAGGTGTACTAACCCTGGGATCCCGAGGATGGAGGTATTTATCTGTATCTTCAAAATACACACTCTTTACTTCTGTACAAAGTACCCTTTACTTTAATGGTTAAAATAAGTATGCAATGTGTGTTTGATAGGCCATAAGACAGACTTTAAGATGGTAGGCACTGAGAGAGGCATCAGAGAGCAGACAGACAGAAACCACAATCACAGACAACTAGCCAATCTGATCACATGGACCACAGCCTTGTCTAACTCAATGAAACTAAGCCATGCCATGTGGGGCCACCCAAGACAGATGGGTCATGGTGGAGAGGTCTGACAGAATGTGGTCCACTGGAGAAGGGAATGGCAAACCACTTCAGTATTCTTGCCTTGAGAACCCCATGAACAGTATGAAAAGGCAAACAGATAGGACACTGAAAGATGAACTCCCCAGCTCGGTAGGTGCCCAATACGCTACTGGTGATCAGTGGAGAAATAACTCCAGAAAGAATGAAGGGATGCAGCCAAAGCAAAAACAACACCCAGTTGTGGATGTGACTGGTGATAGAAGCAATGTTCAATGCTGTAAAGAGCAATATTGCATAGGAACTTGGAATGTTAAGTCCATGAATCAAGGCAAATTGGAAGTGGTGAAACAGGAGATGGCAAGAGTGAACATCGACATTCTAGGAATCAGCGAACTAAGATGGACTGGAATGGGTGAATTTAACTCAGATGACTATTATATCTACTACTGTGGGCAGGAATCCCTTAGAAGAAATGGAGTAGCCATCACGGTCAACAAAAGAGTCTGAAATGCAATACTTGGACGCAATCTCAAAAGTGATGATGATCTTTGTTCGTGTCCAAGGCAAAACATTCAGTATCACAGTAATCCAAGTCTATGTCCCAACCAGTAACGATGAAGAAGCTGAACAGTTCTATGAAGACCTACAAGACCTTCTAGAACTAAAACCCAAAAAAAGATGTTCTTTTTATTATAGGGGACTGGAATGCAAAAGTAGGAAGTCAAGAACCACTGGGAGTAACAGGCAAATTTGGCCTTGGAGTTCTGCCAAGAGAACACTCTGGTCATAGCAAATACCCACTTCCAATAACACAAGAGAATACTCTACACATGGACACCACCAGATGGTCAACAGCGAAATCAGACTGATTATATTCTTTGCAGCCAAAGATGGAGAAGCTCTATACAGTCAGCAAAAACAAGACTGGGATCTGACTGTGGTTCAGATCATGAACTCCTTATTGCCAGATTCAGACTGAAATTGAAGAAAGTGGAAAAACCACTACACCATTCTGTTCAGTTCAGTTGCTCAGTCGTGTCCAAGTCTTTGCCACCCTGTGAATTGCAGCACTCCAGGCCTCCCTGTCTATCACCAACTCCAGGAGTTCACTCAAACTCATGTCCATCAAGTCGGTGATGCCATCCAGCCATCTCATCTTCTGTTGGTCCCCTTTTCCCCCTGCCCCCAATCCCTCCCAGCATCAGTCTTTTCCAGTGAGTCATCTCTTTGCATGAGGTGGCCAAAGTACTGGAGTTTCAGCTTTAGCATCATTCCTTCCAAAGAACACCCAGGACTGATCTCCTTTAGAATGAACTGGTTGGATCTCCTTGCAGTCCAAGGGACTCTCAAGAGTCTTCTCCAACACCACAGTTCAAAAGCATCAATTCTTCGGTGCTCAGCTTTCTTCACAGTCCAACTTTCACATCCATACATGACTACTGGAAAAACCATAGTCTTCACCAGACAGACCTTTGTTGGCAAAGTAATGTCTCTGCTTTTTAATATGCTGTCTAGGTTGGTCATAACTTCCCTTCCAAGGAGTAAGCGTCTTTTAATTTCATATATGACCTAAATCAAATCCTTTATGACTATACAGTGGAACTGAGAAATAGATTTAAGGGACTAGATCTGACAGAGTCCCTGATGAACTATGGATCGAGGTTCATGACATTGTACAGGAGACAGGTAAGAAAAATACAAAAAAGAAAAATGGCTGTCTAAGGAGGCCTTACAAATAGCTGTGAAAAGAAGGGAGGTGAAAAGCAAAGGAGAAAAGCAGAGACATACCCATTTGAATACAGAGTCCCAAAGAATAGCAAGGATAGATAAGAAAGTCTTCCTTAGCAATCAATGCAAAGAAATAGAGGAAAACAACAGAATGTGAAAGACTAGAAATCTCTTCAAGAACATTAGAGATACCAAGAGAAATTTTCTTGCAAAGATGGGCTCAATAAAGGACAGAAATGGTAGGGACCTAACAGAAGCAGAAGATATTAAGAAAAGGTGCCAAGTATACACAGAAGAACTGTTCAAAAATGATCTTCAGGTCCTAGATAATCATGATGGTGTGATCACTCACCTAAAGCCAGACATCCTGGAATGTGAAGTCAACTGGGCTTTAGGAAGCGTCATTACGAACAAAGCTAGTGGAGGTGATGGAATTCCAGTTGAGCTATTTCAAATCCTGAAAGATGATGCTGTGAAAGTATTGCACTCAATATGCCAGCAAATTTGGAAAATTCAGCAGTGGCCACAGGACTGGAAATGGTCAGTATTCATTCCAATCCCAAAGAAAGGCAATGCCAAAGAATGCTCAAACTATGGCACAATTGCACTCATCTCACACGCTAGCAAAGTAAAGCTAAAATTCTCTAAGCCAGGATTCAGCAATATGCGAACTGTGAACTTCCAGATATTTAAGCTGGATTTAGAAAATTCAGAGGAACCAGAGATGAAATTGCCATCATTTGCTGGATCATGGAAAAAGCAAGAGAGTTCCAGAAATACATCTATTTCTGCTTTATTGACTATGTCAAAGCCTTTGACTGTGTGGATCACAATAAACTGTGGAAAATTCTTAAAGAGATGGGAATACCAGACCACCTGACCTGACTCTTGAGAAATTTGTATGCAGGTCAGGAAGCAACAGTTAGAACTGGACATGGAACAACAGACTGGTTCCAAATAGGAAAAGGAGTCCATCAAGGCTGTATATTATCACCCTGCTTATTTAACTTATATGCAGAGTACATCATGAGAAACGCTGGGCTGTATGAAGCACAAGCTGGAATCAGCATTGCTTGGAGAAATATCAATAACCTCAGATGTGCAGATGATACCACCCTTATGGCAGAAAGTGAAGAAGAACTAAAGAGCATCTTGATGAATGTGAAAGAGGAGAGTGAAAAAGTTGGCTTAAAGCTCAAGATTCAGAAAACTAAGATCATGGCATCCAGTCCCATCACTTCATGGCAAATATATGGTGAAACAGTGGCTTACTTTATTTTTCTGGGCTCCAAAATCACTACAAATGGTGATTACAACCATGAAATTAAAAGACACTTACTCCCTAAAGGAAAGTTATGACCAACCTAGACAGCATATTAAAAAGCAGAGACATTACTTTGTCAACAAAGGTCCATGTAGTCAAGGCTATGATTTTTCCAGTGGTCATGTATGGATGTGAGAGTTGGACTATAAAGAAAGCTGAGCACCGAAGAATTGATGCTTTTGAACTGTGGTGTTGGAGAAGACTCTTGAGAGTCCCTTGGACTGCAAGGAGATCCAACCTGTCTATCCTAAAGGACATCAGTCCTGGATGTTCATTGGTAGGACTGATGTTGAAGCTGAAACTCCAAACCTTTGGCCACCTGATGCTAAGAGCTGACTCATTTGAAAAGATCCTTATGCTGGGAAAGATTGAGGGCAGGAAGAGAAGGGGACGATAGAAGATGAGATGGTTGGATGGCATCAGCGACTCAATAGACATGGGTTTGGGTGGACTTCGGGAGTTGGTGACGGAGAGGGAGGCCTGGCATGCTGCGGTTCATTGAGTCACAAAGAGTCAGACACGACTGAGCGACTGAACTGAACTGAAGACAGAGTGTGCTAGTAGCATAAAGTTCAAGTCAAGCCATGCGTAAGCCAAACAACCTCAATATGTGAAAGTTTCTTTCATCACTGCTAACCTTATTTTGGGCTTCCCTGGTGGCTCAGAGGTTAAAGTGTCTGCCTGGAATGCTGGAGATCCGGGTTTGATCCCTAGGTCGGGAACATCCCCTGGAGAAGGAAATGACAACCCACTCCAGTACTTTTACCTGGAGAATCCCATGGAGGCAGGAGCCTGGTAGGCTACAGTCCGCAGGCGCTGCAAAGTGTTGGACATGACTGAGTGACTTCATTTTCATATATACTTTCATATATAGAGAACACATAGATAGGCAGTTTTGTGAATAAAGAACAGACCACTTAATAAATGCCAAAACCTGAGGCTCATTTGGTCAAATATCAGTATTATTTAAAGTTGGAATTTATTACTCTTTATCCTCTTTCTCTTGGATCTGTTTACTCAAATTGATGTGGACTTATTGTTGATTTTTGCAAGAAAGAACCCTTTGAATACAAATATTACTTGTTTTCTCCTAATCTTGCAAACATATAGTTAATAAAGCTTTTACTTAGCTTTGAGACATTAATTTTTTTTATCTCCATGCTTATCCATCTTTATCTTAAAGGCCAAGAGATAATTTAACTTCTTCTGTAACTCCCCAAACTAATGAAAATTTGCAAATTTTATTCATGTCTGCCGCTACTTCAATTTGCTTATTCTTTCCATAAATGTAGATTGGTTGTTTTCTATCTACCACACATTATGATAGGTGTTGGAAAGTGAACAATAAAAGGCTAATTTTGTAATGATGTCTTTGAATATGCATTTGAAGAGTGAGATATGTAATGAACAAATAAAAATACAGCTTTGCAGATAATAAAAAGTTCGATGTAGAAAAATAAGGCAAATAAAAATCTAGATAAGATGGAAAGTTTGGAGGAGTCTCTGAAGATTTGAGATATGTGTAAAAACTAGTCACTACATGTCTTGTATTTAACTATGTCAACGTGAATCTCTCTTTTTCTCTCTTTTTTCCCACTTAAATTTCTCTATACAACACTTAAATACAACCTACACCTGACTGTAATCCTTTCCATTTTCCTTTTAAGAATTACTTTGAGTAATAATTCTGAAAAAAATAGCGTAATGAGATTTCTCCTAGATTAAAAATTTCTATTTATTTACCATTTGTGAAGAATGGTCCTAATTGCTTCTTAATTCATTAAGTTTCTGCCATGAGGGATATCTCAGAAAGAAGTGAGAAGTCCATAGCTTTTATGCTATGTTAGACAAGAATGACTCTTGGGAAAATAATTTATTTACATTTATTACTGAACATTATGATAAACTATTGCACTTGTTCTGCAAATATCAGTTTATCAGCATAATTGTTTGTATCTTTTCTTTACCCAACTCTCATGTAAATATACACATATATATGTTTTAGACAAGAAAAGAAAAACATGCTGTAATATCTCTAACATCCTATGATACAACATCTAACATTCACTTAGACATGATCTGTATAATCTGTTGAACCAATATATTGAAAAGTCACAAAAAGTAGGAATTAGGAAAGAAAAACAGCTTTTGAAAATCACAAATAGGGCTTCCCAAGTGACTCAATGGCAAAGAATCCACCTGCCAATGTAGGAGACACAGCTTTGATCCCTGGTCAGCGAAAATCTCATATGTCACGGAGCAACAAAGCCTGTGTGCCACGACTAATAGTCCTGGGCTCTAGAGCCCAGGAACTGCAAGTGCTGAAGCCTGTGCACTCTAGAGCCTGTAATCTACAACTAGAGAAGCCGCTGAAATGAAAAGCCTGTGCCCCGCAACTAGAGAGTAGCCCTGACTTGCCCCAACTAGAGACAAGCCTGCACAGCAACGAAGACCCAGCACAGCCAAAAGTAAATAAATAAATAAATTTTAAAAAGGAAAAAAAAAAGAAAATCACAAATGGAAGCAGAAAATTAACATTTATATTACTCTCTGTGTTCCCAAAAGCATCCATAAGACTTGTCCTACTTTAATTATTTTTCTTAATGTTTTACTACTCTCCACATGGTTACAAAGACATTCTATTCAGTTTATCTTTCACAAAATACAAAGAGATTCTAGGTGTTAAATAATTCACAGTGACGCTTGGAGCTCACAGCTGTATTATCAGAAGCCTAGCCAAAAACAGATATGGTTGTTTTTGAAATCAGAAATCACTCTTATTGGTTCTTCTCTAGCACATAGAACTCAGCATTTAGAGAGGTTCCTGTGACACAGATTGATATGTTAAAATGCATATTTTAATATTAGATGGCCTCAGCCTATTACAGCAGGATTGTTGCTAAAGGAAATGGAAAAATTGGAGACGCTGTATCTCCTAATTATATCTAATGGCTTTCGTGGGGGAGAGCAGCTCTCAAAAGCAACACAGTCTTTTGGAGGGAAACTTTCTCAGCATATTTGTTGGTAGATCTCTGCCTCCTTGATTAACACTGTTAAACATTTCATGAAGACCAAGACAGATAAGGAAAAAATGTGGCCAATGAATTTGAAAATAAATCACTGACAATATTTTCCAAAATGTGTTTGATAAAATGAGAGAAATAACACTAATAGAGGAAAATTAAGTTGAAAAAATCTACAGAGAATTATTGCAAGAAATATGAATATATTGTTTTTTTAAAGCAAGAACAGATCTTGGGAGTTAGATTTATACATAAGTTAAGACGGAGATGGTCACAATGAAGAGATGATAAATGAGACATTTGGGAAGTTGGAACACTGTTGTTTTGTTGTTCAGGCACTAAATCATATCCAAATCTCTGAGACCCCATGGACTGCTGCACACCAGGTTTCCCGATCCTTCACTATCTCCCAGAAATTGCTCAAATTTATGTCTGTTGATTTAACGATGCATTGTAACTATCTTACCCTCTGCCTCCGTCTTCTACTTTTGCCTTCAGTATTTCCTAGGATCCGGGTCTTTACCAATGATTCTGCTCTTTACATCAGGTAGCCAAAGAATTAGAATTTCAGCTTCAGCATCAGTCTGTCCAATGAATATTCAGGGTTGATTTCCTTAACATTGACTGGTTTGATCTTATTGCTGTCCAGGGGACTTCAAGAGTTTTCTCTAGCACCACAATTCAAAACCATCAATTATTCAGCACTCTGTCTTCTTTATGGTCCAAGTCTCATATCCGTACATGACTACTGGTAAAACCATAGCTTTGACCATATGGACCTTAGTCAGCAAAGTAATGTCTCTGAATTTTAATACTCTGCCTATGTTTGTCATAGCTTTCCTTCCAAGGAGCAAATGTCTTTTAATTTCATGGCTGCAGTCACCATCTGCAGTGATTTTGGAGCCTTTCAAAATAAAATGTGTCACTGCTTCCACATTTTCCCTTTCTTTTTACCATCAAGTGATGGGACAAGAAGCCATGATCTTAGTTTTTTGTGTTGAGTTTTAAGCTAGCTATTTCACTCTTCTCTTTCACCCTTCTTAAGAGGGTCTTTAGTTGCTCTTCACTTTCTGCCATTAGAGTGATATCATCTGCATTATCTGAGGTTGTTAACATTTCTCCTGGCGATCTTGATTCCAACTTGTGCTTCATCCAGCCTGGCATTTTGCATGATGTCTATGTTTATAAACAGGGTGAAATATACAGTCTTGATGTTCTCCTTTCCCATTTTTGAACCAGTCCATTGTTCCATGTCCAGTTCTAAATGTTGCTTCTTGACCTGCAAACAAGTTTCTCAGCAGACAGGTAGGATGATCTCGTGTTCCCATCTCTTTAAGAATATTCCAGTTTGCTGTGATCCACACAGTCAAAGGTTTTAGAATATTCAATGAAGCAGCTGTATATGTTATTTCTGGAATTCTCTTGCTGTTTTCTATTATCCAATGGATGTTGGCAATTTCATCTCTGGTTCCTCTGCCTTTTGTATATATAGGTTATATATCTGGAAATTCTCAGACTACTCCCGAAGTCTAGTTTGAAGGATTTGAGCATTACATTGCTAGCATGTGACATCAACACAATTGTAGGGTAGTTTGAACACTTTGGCATTAGAATGAAAATTGACCTTTTCCAGTCCTGTGACCACTGCTGAGTTTTCCAATTTTGTTGACATACTGACTGCAACACTTTAACAGCATCATCTTTTAGGATTTGAAATAGCTCTGCTGAAATTCCATCACTTCCACCTGCTTTGTTTGTAGTAATGCTTCCTCAGTACCACTTAACTTCACACTCCAGGATGTATGGCTTTAGGTGAGGGACCACACCATCATGGTTATCTGGGTCAATGATACCTTTTTTTGTACAGTTCTTCTGTGTATTCTTGCCACTTCTTAATCTCTTATGTTTCTGTTAGATTCTTGCCGTTTTTGTCCTTTATTATGCCCGTCTTTGCACAAAATATTTCCTGGGTATCTCCAATTTTATTATTGAGACCTCTAGTCTTTCCCATCCTATTGTTTTCCTCTGTTTCTTTGCATTATCCATTTAAGAAGGCCTTCTTATATCTCCTTGCTGTTTTCTGGAACTCTGTATTCAGTTAGCTATATATTTCCCTTTCTCCTTTGTCTTTCACTTCTCTTTTTTCTCAATTATTTGCAAAATTTCCTCAGACAACCACTTTGCTTTCTTACATTTCTTTTTCTTTGGGATGATTTGGTCATTCCTGTACAATGTTATGAACCTCTATCCATAGCCTTTCAGGTACTCTGCCTATCAGATCTAATTCCTTTCATCTGTCACCTCCACTATATAATCAATCATAAGGGGTTTGTTTTAGCTCATTCCTAAATGGACTAGTAGACTTTCTTCAATGTAAGTCTGAAGTTTGCAACAAGGAGCTTATTATCTGAGCCATAGTCAGCTCCTGGTCTTTTTTTTTTTTTTTTCTGTCTGTATAGAGCTTCTCCATGTTTGGAAGCAAAGAACATAATCGAGCTGATTTCTGTATTGAACATCTGGTGATAGCCATGTGTAGAGACCAATTTTGTTGTGTTGAAAAAAGCTGTTTACTATTACCAGTGAGCTGTCTAGGCAAAACTCTGTTTGTCTTTGCCATTTTTCATTTTGCACTCCGTGGCCAAACTTACTTGTTATTCTAGGTACCTCTTGACTTCATTCTTTTGCATTCTAATCACCTATGAAGAAAAGGACATATATTTGGGTGTTAGTTCTAGAAGGTCTTGTAGGTCTTCATAGAACCGGTCAACTTCAGCTTCTTCAGCATCAGTGGTTGAGGCATAGACTTGGATTACTGTGATGTTGAGTCATTTGCCTTGAAAATGAACTGAGATCATTCTGTCATTTTTGAGATTTCACCCCAGTACTGCATTTTGGACTTTTGTTGGCTATGAGGGCTACTATATTTCTTCTAAGGGATTCTATCCCACAGTAGTAGATACAACATTCATCTGAATTAAATTTTCCCATTCCAATCCATTTTAGTTCACTGATTCCTAAGATGTCAATGTTCACTCCTGCCATCTCCTGCTTGACCACATTCAATTTACTTTTATTCATGGACCTAACATTCCAGGTTCCTATGCAATATTGTTCTTTATAGCATCGGACTTTGCTTTCACCACCAGACATATCCACAACTGAGCATCATTTCTGCCTTGGCACAATCACTTTATTCTTTTCTGAGCTATTAGTAATTGCCCTCTGATCTTCTCCAGTAGCATATTGAACTCCTTCTAAATGAGGGGCTCATCTTCTGGTGTTACATCTTTTTGACTTTGATGCTGTTCATGGGGTTCTTGCAGCAAGAATACTCGAGTGGCTTGCCATTCCCTCCTCCAGGGAACCACATTTTGTCAGAATTCTTCACTAGGACCCGTCCATCTTGGGTGACCCTGCATGTCATGGCTCAGAGCTTCATTGAGTTATGCAAGCTCCTTTGTCATGACAAGGTTGTCCTCCATGAAGGGGATTGGGACACTAAAGTATTTCAAAAATTAGATTGTGGCTGTGGCTGGCCACAGTAACAGTAACCTGAGTAAAATAATTATTTCATGTTACACAGTAACCTGTATAAAATAATTATCTCCATATTTGTTGCTGTTCAGTTGTGCCAGACTCTTTGCAACCCCATGGACTGAAGCACATCAGGCTTCCCTGTCCTTCACTATTCCTGGAGTTTGTTCAAACTCATATCCATTGAATCAGTGATGCCATCCAACCATCTCATCCTCTGTCACTGCCTTCTTCTTTTGCCTTCAATCTTTCGCAGCATCAGGGTCTTTTCCAGTGAATTGGTCCTTCACATCAGGTGGCCAAAATATATTGCGGTACTGTAAAAAATAATTACATTTTGCTAATGATTCAAATTATTTTTTTCTAAGAAGTGAGCATTGGTGTTACTATAATCAAATATTTGCATATAGCACAGAGATTTGTAATGCCAGTACATCAGAATGCACTTACAAATAAGAATTTCTAAAACTTGACTGTATCATATTTTACATGGTTTTTCTTAAAATATAACTTAAACAACAGATTGATGACTAAACATATTGTTTTCAGTTATTTCTGAGGCTCAATGAAAAACAACAAAGCAGTCTAGTTCTGAGAAAATCAATGCAAAAAAGTGTTACCATGAAAGTAAATGAGAGTATTTTAATGGAGTTTTACTACTATATCCCTCAGGAGGCATTCTTGAAACAGTACTAAACTGGTAAAACTAATATGTTACTTGCTGAATTCCTACTTTCTGAACTGAGAGAGGTAAACCTTACTGTAGGTGCCAGTAGTGAGTATAGTAAAAGCAAAAAAAGTCTATTAAAAAAAAAATATATACAGTACTCCAAGTCAGTGAGAACTAACACAATTCATGGATTCAGTGGCATTATATGACTCCTTAGGCTGAAGATTTTGAGAGTCACAGGATATGTGAGAAAGTTATTAGTGAGCATAACTTAGAGATTACTTTTCCGCTGGTAGAAGGGATAAATATTTTGGAAAAATACTTATACAGTGTTAACATTTTAAAGGCTGTAGTTAGAGAAGCAGGTAAACATATTAATAAACTTAAGATTTGAGTAGCATGCATTTTTCCATGTCTCATATAATAACATGAATATGGTATTTAATTTTTCTCTACCACAATGCAACCATTAGGAATTTAATTATATCAAATATTCTGAAAGAAATATGTTAAAATTGTTTCTTAAGTATTCATTGAGTAATTTTAAGAACAATATCAAAAAGAAAATCTAAATATGGTTTAATTTTAATTTAAAAGCAAATATTGAGACATTGTTGATTTTTGGCAAAACCCATTGTTCATGGTATATAAGAAATTTGTTTCTGTCCACAAGGTAGAGAGTTCCAGAAAAACATGTATTTCTGCTTTATTGACTATGCCAGAGCCTTTGACTGGGTGGATCACAATAAAATGTGGAAAATTCTGAAAGAGATGAGAATATCAGACCACCTGACCTGCCTCTTGAGAAATTTGTATGCAGGTCAGGAAGCAACAATTAGAACTGGACATGGAACAACAGACTGGTTCCAAATAGGAAAAGGAGTATGTCAAGGCTGTATATTAACTTTATGCAGAATACATCATGAGAAACGCTGGGGGGGCTGGAAGAAGCACAGCTGGAATAAAGATTGCCGGGAGAAATATCAATAACTTCAGATATGCAGATGACACCACCCTTATGGCAGAAAGTGAAGAGGAACTAAAGAGCCTCTTGATGAAAGTGAAAGTGGAGAGTGAAAAAGTTGGCTTAAAGCTCAACATTCAGAAAAGGAAGATCCTGGAATCTGGTCCCATCACTTCATTTGAAATAGATGGGGAAACAGTGGAAACAGTTTCAGACTTTATTTTTCTGGGCTCCAAAATCACTGCAGATGGTGACTGCAGCCATGAAATTAAAAGACGCTTACTCCTTGGAAGGAAAGTTATGACCAACCTAGACAGCATATTGACAAGCCGAGACATTACTTTCCCAACTAAGGTCCGTCTAGTCTAGGCTATGGTTTTTCCAGTAGTCATGTATGGATGTGAGAGTTGGACTGTGAAGAAAGCTGAGCCCCGAAGCATTGATGCTTTTGAGCTGTGGTGTTGGAAAAGACTCTTGAGAGTCCCTTGGACTGCAAGGAGATCCAACCAGTCCATTCTGAAGGAGATCAGCCTTGGGATTTCTTTGGAAGGAATGATGCTAAAGCTGAAACTCCAGTACTTTGGCCACCTCATGCGAAGAGTTGACTCATTGTAAAAGACTCTGATGCTGGGAGGGATTGGGGGCAGGAGGAGAAGGGGACGACAGAGGATGAGATATCTGGATGGCATCACCAACTCGATGCACGTGAGTCTGAGTGAACTCTGGGAGTTGGTGATGGACAGGTAGGCCTGGTGTGCTGGGATTCATGGGGTCGCAAAGAGTCCGAAACGACTGAGCCACTGAACTGAACTGAACAAGGATTTAAATAACTGCACACCTATGTGACTCATCTTTGTTTGCATCTTGTATTCTTGATATTTGCAATTTAATAAACTAATGTTTTGATGGCAGAATTCTGTAGGTCTTGAAGATAGCTTGACATTAAATATTGAGTGATGATCTTCTCATTGTGTAAATAATACAACAAATACAAAAACCAATCCTAGGTGTGTATTTTTCAAGTGAAGCAATATTATTCTTTTCCATTAAACATATTATAAATTTTTATAAGTAAAAATGTTGTACTCATAAAATGAGACATTATGCTTTTAAAATAATATTATATAATAAAATTCACTGTCATCTTAAAAGAAATAGAAGGTCTGAAATCAGTTTCTATAGTAGGAATTAATTTTACTATCAGATGTTTCAAATAAAGATTGATAATTTAATGATAGAAGGTAAAGTACATTTATAAAGATGTCATGAAATTACAAGCATTAAAGAAATATAATTATATCTTTTCTTAAACGAAGACAGGAAGAATCCTCCTTAAAATTTGGAGAGTTTATAAATAATAGGAAAAAATAAATAGTTACAGATCCAGGAAGATGGATAAACAAACACAATAATACCAAAAAGAGAAAGGAAATCACATCCCAGTGAAGGAGTGAAAACTTGTGGAAGTCAGAGCCATTCAGAAGAACTTTGAGGTGCTGACAACTGTCTTACAAAGCAGTTGGGGTCCCTGTACAGCTCAGGGTGGTTAATTGTAGAACTGCATTATGTTGTCAGTCAACTCTGCTCTCCCTCCAACAAAACCCTCATATAAAAGCAAGAACCTCACCTCTCTACAAACATCAAGAATCAGACCTTCTTATATGTAATAAATAAGTACAAAAATAATCAGAAAATGCACCACTATTAAACAGAGGGAAAAAATCTCAATAACCAGAAAAATAAAAGTGAGTAAACAGTTAATGTAATAAATTAGTAAGTTATTTACAGTAAAAAGCTTTTGAAGAAATATTAGCTTTATAAAAATTCTTCTAGAGGTCTTGGAATTTAAAAACTTCATCACTTCATTAAAAACCTTAGTAGATATGCTGAACAGTAAAGTTGGTACAGCTTGATTAGAAGAAGGATCTAAAAGATTGAACATGGGGAGTTTTCTTAAAAGCTTAATAAAGTGTAAAGATATTTTTTTTTAATGAGAAAATAAGAAACTATAGAAATTCTTCCTTTTATGCAAGAAAAATTCTATAATGAAAAAAAAGAGATAAAAAGAAGGGAGCAGTATTTTTAAGTCAGTCTACTAATGTTTATAATCTGTTCACCGTTTTTATAATGTGTTTGACAATTTCTCCTTCCTGTAATTGCATTTCCTGATGTTGCCAGCAAGCTTTTCAAAGTTGTATCATGAGAAAATTTAAGTGATAAACACCTAATGTTGATTAATATTTGTTTTTAATGTTATCATGCAGATACGATTAATATATATGATTTGTAAATAAATAAATTCACGTGTATGAGACTGCATCATAACATTTCTTTGGTAGTATGACTGTTTTACAATGAATTTAAAGTACAATCTCCATAAAAACTAAAATGTTAGATGATATTAAGAACATAAAAATAATTTTATTACTAATCAGCAAAATTGAAACTATGATTTCACCTCTGAAAACTAATAAATGTTAGTGTTTATTGAGACCCAATTATGGCCTGACACTTATCATTAAGTAACTTTACTGCTTTTATTATAGAATTCATTTAACTAAGTACTGAGGTAAAGAGACTCCATACCTGCACCAAAGGAACAGATATGATTGTATGATATTTGCATCATCTAGATTGACGTATGTTTCATATATGTTAATGAGCTTAAAATTTCCAGTTGAGATTCAGAATATTTTTTTTTTCTATACCAGCCCACTCACCAACCTCAACTATGCATTTAGAATGTCTTAGCTTCAGAGTACCCTACAAGATCAGCAGAGGCTTTCTCAGGACTAAAGACAGCCCAGATTCTCCATCTCCCACTAGTAGATTTTTTCCCTTCTAGACCAATATTGATCACAAAAGCACTTGCTCATTGATCTAACACATTTCTTGAGAATGGGCTATCCAAGGACACAAACCTGCAAAAACATTCAAAACAGTTCATGTGAACAAAAACATGTACACATATACACAGAAAATATAAGCTAATTATTACATTTGTTTAATGTAATAATTTAAACAAATTATTTAAGGGAGGAGAAGGTGCAGAGAGGATGAGATGATTGGATAGCATCACTGACTCAGTTAGTTCAGTAGCTCAGTCCTATCCGAATCTGCAACCACATGGACTGCCACACACCAGACTTCCCTGTCAATCTGCAACTCCTGAAGCTTGCTCAAACTCATGTCCATTGAGTCGGTGATGCCGTCCAGCCATCTCATCCTCTGCTGTCCCCTTCTCCTCTTGTATTCAATCTTTCCCAGCATCAGGGTCTTTTCCAATGAGTCGGTTCTTCGCATCAGGTGGCCAAAGTATTGGAGTTTCAACTTCAACATCAGACCTTCCAATGAATACTCAGGACTGATTTCCTTTGGATTGACTGGATTTATCTGCTGGCAGTCCATGGGACTCTCAAGAGTCTTCTCCAATACCACAGTTCAAAATTATCAATTCGTCTGTGCTCAGTTTATGATCCAACTCTCACATCCATACATGACCACTGAAAAACCATAGCCTTGACTAGACAGACCTTTGCTAGGAAAGTAATGTCTCTGCTTTTTAATATGCTGTCTAGGTTGATCATAGCTTTTCTTCCAAGAAGCAAGCATCTTTTAATTTCATGGTTGCAGTCACCATTTGCAGTGATTTTGGAGACCACCCCCCCCAAAAAAAAAAGTAAAGTCTATCACTGTGTGCAATGTTTCCCCATCTATTTGCAATGAAGTGATGGGGATGGATGCAATGATCTTAGTTTTATGAATGTTATGCTTTAAGCCAGCTTTTTCACTCTCCTCTTTCACTTTCATCAGGCGGATCTTCAGTTCATCTTCACTTTCTGCCATAACGGTGGTGTCATCTGCATATTTGAGATTATTTATATTTTTCCAGGCAGTCTTGATTCCAACCTGTGCCTCATCTGCCCCAGCATTTTGCATGATGTACTCTGCATGTAAGTTAAATAAGCAGGGAAACAATATACAGCCTTGACGTACTACTTTTCCCAATGTAGAACCAGTCCATTGGTCTATGTCTGGTTCTCATTGTTGCTTCTTGACCTGCACACAGATTTCTCAGGAGGCAGGTCAGATGGACTGGTATTCCCATCTCATTAAGAATTTGCCAAAATTTGTTGTGATCCACACAGTCAGAGGCTTTGGTGTAGTCAATAAAGGAGAAATAGATGTTTTCCTGGAAGTCTCTTACTTTTTCTATGATCCTATGGATGTTGGCAATTTAATCTATAATCCTCTGCCTTTTATAAAACCAGCTTGAACATCTGGAAGTTCTTGGTTCACATACTGTTGAAGCTTCATTTGGAGAATTTTCAGCATCACTTTGCTAGTGTGTGAGATTAATGCAATTGATACGCCATCCAAAGATGGCATTATCTTTCTTCAGGATGGGAATGAAAACTGCCCTTTTCTAGTCCTGTTGCCACTGCTGAGTTTTCCTAATTTGCTGGCTTACTGAGTGCAGCACTTTAACAGCATGAGCTATTAAAATTTGACATAGCTTTTAAGATTTGTAATTTATTGCCAAATTCAGACTTAAATTGAAGAAAGTAGGGAAAAACACTGGACCATTCAGGTACTACCTAAGTCAAATTCCTTATGACTATACAGTGGAAGTGAGAAATAGATTCAAGGGATTAGATCTGACAGACAGAGTGCCTGAAGAACTATGGACGGGGGTTCATGACATTTTACAGGAGGTAGTTATCAAGACCATCCCCAAGAAAAAGAAATGCCAAAAGGCAAAATGGTTGTCTGAGGAGGCCTTACAAAAAGCTATGAAAAGAAGTGAAGTGAAAGGCAAAGGAGAAAAGGAAAGATGTACCAGTTTGAATTCACAGTTCTGAAGAATAGCAAGGAGATATAAGAAAGCCTTCCTCAGCGATCAATGCAAAGAAATAGAGGAAAACAATAGAATGGGAAAGACTAGAGATCTCTTCAAGAAAATTAGAGATACCAGGGGAACTTCTCATGCAAAAATGGACACAATTAAGGACAGAAATGATGTGGCCCTAACAGAAGCAGAAGATATTAAGAAGTGGTGGCAAGAATACACAGAAGAATTATACAAAAATGATATTCATGACACAGATAATCACGATGGTGTGATCACTCATCTAGATCCAGACATCCTGGAATGAGAGGTCAAGTAGGCCTTAGGAAGCATCACTATAAATACAGCTAGTGTTTTCTATGTAGAGGATCATGTCATCTGCAAATAGTGAGAGTTTTACTTCTTCTTTTCCAATTTGATTCCTTTTATTTCTTTTTCTGCTCTGATTGCTGTGGCCAAAACTTCCAAAACTATGTTGAATAGTAATGGTGAAAGTGGGCACCCTTGTCTTGTTCCTGACTTTAGAGGAAATGCTTTCAATTTTTCACCATTGAGGATAATGTTTGCAGTGGGTTTGTCATATATAGCTTTTATTATGTTGAGGTATGTTCCTTCTATTCCTGCTTTCTGAGAGTTTTTATCATAAATGGATGTTGAATTTTGTCAAAGGCTTTCTCTGCATCTATTGAGATAATCATATGGTTTTTATTTTCAATTTGTTAATGTGGTGTATTACATTGATTGATTTGCGGATATTGAAGAATCCTTGCATCCCTGGGATAAAGCCCACTTGATCATGGTGTATGATCTTTTTAATGTGTTGTTGGATTCTGATTGCTAGAATTTTGTTAAGGATTTTTGCATCTATGTTCATCAGTGATATTGGCCTGTAGTTTTCTTTTTTTGTGGGATCTTTGTCAGGTTTTGGTATTAGGGTGATGGTGGCCTCATAGAATGAGTTTGGAAGTTTACCTTCCTCTGCAATTTCTGGAAGAGTTTGAGCAGGATAGGTGTTAGCTCTTCTCTAAATTTTTGGTAGAATTCAGCTGTGAAGCCGTCTGGACCGGGGCTTTTGTTTGCTGGAAGATTTTGATTACAGTTTCAATTTCCATGCTTGTGATGGGTCTGTTAAGATTTTCTATTTCTTCCTGGTCCAGTTTTGGAAAGTTGTACTTTTCTAAGAATTTGTCCATTTCTTCCACGTTGTCCATTTATTGGCATATAATTGTTGATAGTAGTCTCTTATGATCCTTTGTATTTCTGTGTTGTCTGTTGTGATCTCTCCATTTTCGTTTCTAATTTTGTTGATTTGATTTTTCTCCCTTTGTTTCTTGATGAGTCTGGCTAATGGTTTGTCAATTTTATTTATCCTTTCAAAGAACCAGCTTTTGGTTTTGTTGATTTTTGCTATGGTCTCTTTGTTTCTTTTGCATTTATTTCTGCTCTAATTTTAAGATTTCTTTCCTTCTACTAACCTGGGGTTCTTCATTTCTTCCTTTTCTAGTTGCTTTAGGTGTAGAGTTAGGTTATTTATTTGACTTTTTCTTGTTTCTTGAGGTGTGCCTGTATTGCTATGAACTTTCCCCTTAGGACTGCTTTACCGTGTCCCACAGGTTTTGGGTTGTTGTGTTTTCATTTTCATTCGTTTCTATGCAAATTTTGATTTCTTTTTTGATTTCTTCTGTGATTTGTTGGTTATTCAGCAGCGTGTTGTTCAGCCTCCATATGTTGGAATTTTTAATAGTTTTTCTCCTGTAATTGAGATCTAATCTTACTGCATTGTGGTCAGAAAAAATGCTTGGAATGATTTCTATTTTTTGAATTTACCAAGGCTAGCTTTACCTTATCTTCGACAAAGGAGGCAAGAATATACAATGGATTAAAGACAATCTCTTTAACAAGTGGTGCTGGGAAATCTGGTCAACCACTTGTAAAAGAATGAAACTGGACCACTTTCTAACACCATACACAAAAATAAACTCAAAATGGATTAAAGATCTAAACGTAAGACCAGAAACTATAAAACTCCTAGAGGAGAACATAGGCAAAACACTCTCCGACATACATCACAGCAGGATCCTCTATGACCCACCTCCCAGAATATTGGAAATAAAAGCAAAAATAAACAAATGGGACCTAATTAACCTTAAAAGCTTCTGCACATCAAAGGAAACTATTAGCAAGGTGAAAAGACAGCCTTCAGAATGGGAGAAAATAATAGCAAATGAAGCAACCGACAAACAACTAATCTCAAAATATACAAGCAACTCCTACAGCTCAACTCAGAAAATAAACGACCCAATCAAAAAATGGGCAAAGAACTAAATAGACATTTCTCCAAAAAAGACATACAGATGGCTAACAAACACATGAAAAGATGCTCAACATCACTCATTATCAGAGAAATGCAAATCAAAACCACTATGAGGTACCATTTCACACCAGTCAGAATGGCTGCGATCAAAAGTCTACAAATAATAAATGCTGGAGAGGGTGTGGAGAAAAGGGAACCCTCTTCCACTGTTGGTGGGAATGCAAACTAGTACAGCCACTATGGAGAACAGTGTGGAGATTCCTTAAAAAACTGGAAATAGAACTGCCTTATGATCCAGCAACCCCACTGCTGGGCATACACACTGAGGAAACCAAATTGAAAGAGACACGTGTACCCCAATGTTCATCGCAGCACTGTTTATAATAGCCAAGACGTGGAAGCAACCTAGATGTCCATCAGCAGATGAATGGATAAAGAAAGCTGTGGTACATATACACAATGGAGTATTACTCAGCCATTAAAAAGAATACATTTGAATCGGTTCTAATGAGGTGGATGAAACTGGAGCCTATTATACAGAGTGAAGTAAGCCAGAAGGAAAAACATAAATACAGTATACTAACGCATATATATGGAATTTAGAAAGATGGTAACAATAACCCGGTGTACGAGACAGCAAAGAGACACTGATGTATAGAACAGTCTATGGACTCTGTGGGAGAGGGAGAGGGTGGGAAGATGTGGGAGAATGGCAATGAAACATGTAAAATATATGTAGGAAACGAGTTGCCAGTCCAGTATAAATACAGCTAGTGGAAGTGATTGAATTCCAGTTAAGCTATTTCAAATTATAAAAGATGATGCTGTGAAAGTGCTGCACTCAATATGCCAGCAAATTTGGAAAACTCAGCAGTGACCACAGGACTAGAAAAGGTCATTTTCCATTCCAATCCCAAAGAAAGGCAATGCCAAACAATGCTCAAACTACCACACAATTTCACTCATCTCATAGACTAGCAAAGTAATGCTCAAAATTCTCCAAGCCAGGCTTCAACAGTACATGAATATGAACTTCCAGATGTTCAAGGTGGATTTAGAAAAGTCAGTAGAACCAGAGATCAAATTGCCAACATTCATTGAATTATGGAAAAAGCAAGAGAGTTCCAGAAAAACATCTATTTCTGCTTTGTTGACTATGCCAAAGCTTTGACTGTGTGGATCACAACAAGCTGTGGAAAATTCTGAAAGAGGTGGGAATACCAGACCACCTGACCTGCCTCTTGAGAAATTTGTATGAAGGTCAGGAAGCAACAGTTAGAACCAGACATGAAACAACAGACTGGTTCCAAATAGGGAAAGGATTACGTCAAAGCTGTATATTGTCACCCAGCTTATTTAACTTGTATGCAGAGTACATCATGAGAAATGCTGGGCTGGAAGAAGCACAAACTGGAATCAAGATTGCTGGGAGAAATATCAATAACCTAAAATATGCAGATGACAGCACCCTTATGATAGAAAGTGAAGAAGAACTAAAGAGCCTCTTGATGAAAGTGAAAGAGGAGAATATAAAGTTGGCTTAAAACTCAATATTCAGAAAACTAAGATCATGACATCTGGTCCCATGACTTCATGGCAAATAGGGAAACAGTGGAAACAGTGACAGACTTTATTTTTGGGGGCTCCAAAATCACTGCAAATGGTGACTGCACCCATGAAATTAAAAGACTCTTGCTCCTTGGAAGAAAAGTTATGACCAACCTAGACAGCATATTAAAAAGCAGAGACATTACCATGCCAACAAAGGTCTATCTAATCAAAGCTGTGGTTTTTCCAGTAGTCATGTGTTTATGTGTGAGTTGGACTTTAAAGAAAACTGAGTACCAAAGGATTGATGGTTTTCAACTGTGGTGTTTGTGAAGACTCTTGAGAGTCCCTTGGACAGCAAAGAGATCCAACTGGTCCATCCTAAACAGTCCAGAATATTCATTGGAAGGACTAATGCTGAAGCTGAGACTCCTGATATTTTAGTCACCTGGTGCAAAGACCTGACTTGTTTGAAAAGACCCTGATTCTGGGAAAGATTGAAGGCAAGAGGAGAAGGGGACCAGAGGATAAGGTGGTTGGATAGCATCACCAACTCAATGGACATGAGTTTGAGTAAACTCCCGTAGTTGGTGATGCACAGGGAGGCCTGGCGTGCTTCAGTTCATGGAGTCGCCAAGAGTCAGACATGCCTGAGTGACTGAACTGAACTGGACTGATCAAGTGGAATTCCATCACTCTGCTAGCTTTGTTCATAGTGAATCTTCATAAGGCCCTCATGACTTTGCTCTCCAGGATGTCTAGTTATAGGTGAGTGAGCAAACCATTGTGGTTATATGGATCATTATCTGGGTCATATCTTTTTGTATAGTTCTTTTGTGTATTCTTATCACCTCTTCTAATTTCTTCTGCTTCTGTTAGGTCCATACCATTTCTGTCCTTTATTGTACCTATCTTTGCATGATATATTCCCTTGGTATCTCTAATTTTCTTGAAATTCTCTGTAGTCTTTCTCATTTTTTTGTTTTCCTCTATTTATTTGCATTGATCACTTTGGAATGCTTTCTTAACTCTTCTTGCTATTTTTTGGAACTCTGCACTTAGATGGATATATCTTTCTTTATCTCCTCTGACTCAATGTACATGAATTTGAGCAAACTCCAGGAGACAGTGAAGAACAGGAAAGCCTGGCATACTACAGTTCATGGGGTCACAAGGAGTTGGACACGATGTAGTGACTGGACAACAGCCACAGTAAAATACATATAAAAATTAAAATGCAAATACCTTTATGAGGTTGAGGTTAATCATATAACAAAGCATTGTAGTGAATTTGAAATATTTCAGTTGCTCACAGAATATTGAGAGAATTTGATAAATAGTATGGATTTATTTATGCCTGAATTATTATAAGCACATTAACTAATATACGGTTACCCTGGATATATTACAGTGTCTACTAGGTTATAGTCTATAGGAATTTGAATAGAATTTGTATCCTACTCTTGTGTGAAAGTTGTATAAATCTTAATTATGTTGAAACAGTTCATGTTGACTTTCAGTTCTGTTTTATCATTCTACTTTTCTGTATATTCTTTTTATTAATTTTTGAAAATTTGATATAAAACTACATCTAAAAATCTTTATCTACTTAAAAGTAATTGTAATATATTATAAAACTTTATGTATGTTTGTTCTGTATTTTTCAAATCTCCTGTAAATGTGTTAGTGAACTTTCACAATTTAAAAAATAAAAAAAAAAGTAAGAGGAAAACAAAAACAACGAAACTAAAGAGACATCATAATTTTATGGAAGGTGGGATGAGAATGTGAGTGAATTTCAACATAGATAAGAATTGTTCAGGAACAGTATAAAATGGATTCTGAATGCTGGGTACTGCAGGTGAAAATCTGGGAAGAGCAAGTATGGAATATGGAAAGTGCTTAGTCTATCTGCTATGCACTTATTTTAATGAAGCAAAACTAGAGAATTATTAAAATAATTATTTCCTGATAAGTGCTATATTTAACAGAAAGTATTATCTCACTGAAGATCATTTCCTTAAGTTTTTAGGAGTTATTTATCTATAAACTTTGCTTTCCCTGAGATAATGCAGAGACAGAGAGTAAAACGTCCTACAAATGCATATGGATAATTTAATTGGCTTTCTATCATCAGAATCTAGAGCTCTGATTAATTTGTTAAGTAATAAAAGTATTCTTACTGAAAGGCTTTGTCATTGCTTGGTCATTTTTCCAGCAAATTTTCTTACACACTTGTATCTGCACAGTTCTCCAAAAAAAAAAAAAAAAAAATAGTCTGCTTTGTTGAGAGGGTGTACAGTATTGGATGAAGTGACATGTTTTGTCATGGTTACATATTATGTTCTGCTTTAGCTTAGTAATAAACAAGGTATTAGTCAGATATTCCTTGTATATATAATTTTTTAAAAATTCATTACATCAAAATGTCAAACTAATCTGTTTTCTGAAGTGATATATTTTTGCTTCATGGAATCATGGCAAGTTAATGGCTTAGTTAGTTCTGTTACTCAGTCATGTCCGACTCTTTGCAACCCCATGAATCGCAGCACACCAGGCCTCCCTGTCCATCACCAACTCCCGAAGTTCACTCAAACTCACGTCCATCGAGTTGGTGATGCCATCCAGCCATCTCAGTCTCTGTCATCCCCTTTTCCTCCTGCCCCCAATTCCTTCCAGCATGAGTCTTTTCCAATGAGTCAACTCTTCACATGAGGTGGCCAAAGTACTGGAGCTTCAGCTGTAGCATCATTCCTTCCAAAGAAATCCCAGGGCTGATCTCCTTCAGAATGGACTGGTTGGATCTCCTTGCAGTCCAAGGGACTCTCAAGAGTCTTCTCCAACACCACACCTCAAAAGCATCAATTCTTTGGGGCTCAGCTTTCTTCACAGTCCAACTCTCACATCCATACATGACCACAGGAAAAACCATAGCCTTGACTAGATGGACCTTTGTTGGCAAAGTAATGTCTCTGCTTTTGAATATGCTATCTAGGTTGGTCATAACTGTTCTTCCAAAGAGTAAGCGTCTTTTAATTTCATGGCTGCAGTCACCATCTGCAGTGATCCTGGAGCCCCAAAAAATAAATTCTGACACTGTTTCCATTGTTTCCCCGTCTATTTCCCATGAAGTGATGGGACCGGATGCCATGGTCTTCATTTTCTGAATGTTGAGCTTTAAGCCAACTTTTTCACTCTTTTTCACTTTCATCAAGAGGCTTTTGAGTTCCTCTTCACTTTCTGCCATAAGGGTGGTGTCATCTGCATATCTGAGGTTATTGATATTTCTCCCAGCAATCTTGATTCCAGCTTGTGCTTCTTCCAGCCCAGCGTTTCTCATGATGTACTCTGCATATAAGTTAAATCTGCAGGGTGACAATAGACAGCCTTGACAGACTTCTTTTCCTATTTGGAACCAGTCTGTTGTTCCATGTCCAGTTCTAACTGTTGCTTCCTGAACTGCATATAGGTTTCTCAAGAGGCAGGTCAGATGTTCTGGTATTCCCATCTCTTTCAGAATTTTTCACAGTTTATTGTGATCCACACAATCAAAGGCTTTGGCATAGTCAGTAAAGCAGAAATAGATGTTTTTCTGGAACTCTCTTGCTTTTTCCATGATCCAGCGGGTGTTGGCAATTTGATCTCTGGTTCCTCTGCCTGTTCTAAAACCAGCTTGAACATTTGGAAGTTCACGGTTCACATATTGCTGAAGCCTGGCTTGGAGAATTTGGAGCATTACTTTGCTAGTGTGTGAGATGAGTGCAATTGTGCGGTAGTTTGAGCATGACTTAGGAATGTCTTATGTGATTTTATAATATTAGTTATTATTGTACCAGACATAGGAAGAATTGTACTTAAATTAATTTTGAAAACAAGTGTACTGAAATGACTAAATTTTATCAAGAAAATGTTGGGCAGAAGATTTACTGGCTAGTGTAAAATTCAGTGTCTCCTCTATCCTCCGCCCTTTCAACAAGCAGTGTGGAAGAGACCCTTAGCTTCTTTACGATAGCCAGGGCATAATTAGTACAGAAAGAAATATCTTATTGCCTAGAAATAACTTCATGAAACCTTACAGCATTTATTGGTTACAGAGGTATTAAAGGCTCCTCTATGGTTATTTTTTCTTGTTTTACAAACACAAAAACTAAAGCATAGCTAATTCTTTGACTTAGCCAAGATCAAAAAGAGGCAGCATTAAATTCCTTTTATTAGGAAATTGTAAAATCAAATTATTCTTTCTAAATTAAATTTTGGCATGTTAAAGAAAACATTCAAAATATAAATTATAAAATAACACATTGAATCTAGTAAATTTAAGTACAGCTCTTCTATAAATTTTCTGTTAAATGTTATCATATATATAATATATGAATATATATATACATACAATTATAGTAATTTTAAAATCTGTACTAAGTAGGAGTTCTGAAGTCATAGATGCATGGATTTAGGACATGACATTGTCACAGTAGGCAAACTTAGAACATTTCTTTTCAGTTTTTTTTTTTTTAAATCAGTTTGCTAATTCTAGAATTATTAAAGTATCATACCCTTGTAGGATTGCTATTTTAAATTAAATTTATATAGAGTAAAAAGTACAAAATTTTACACACAGTAAATACGAAATGCATATATATTTACACTTATACATATATAAGTAAATAATTTTGCCCTGTCTTAGTATACAAGCATGGTTGTCTAAAATATCCTGTGTCAGGTGAAAATATCTCACTGCTCATTGAAGCTCCAAATAGCATTTAGTGTATAACTGCACTTACATTATCTTTGAGCAGAAAGAAGACCCAGGCTGACCCTTGCTCATTACTTTTCAGTGTGTTTCATATACTGATTATTCATTGCCTCAGGGAATGTGATGACTTCTAGGAATGATCGTGAAATATGCAGTATTTGAACAAAAGTCTATTGACCAAAATGTTTTCAAACTTTAAAGCCTGGGCTAATGCTTTCCTATCGATTTGATAGTCAGAGATGATGCTGTTCTTTGATAAGGGCTGTTCTCATTAAGTAGCAGCCTGGGTACAGCCCCGAAGTGCTCATTGAAAGCACAGCCTGCAGATCGAAAAGCAATTAGCATGCTGGACTGTGATAATTACCCACAGTATGGAGGCTTCTCTAAGATAGAGCTTCTACTGTGTCTAATAATAGGATTCCTTAAATGGTGATATATTTTCATAGACACACCACCATCCTCACTTCAACTTTGTCATTAATATGGGATAGGGAAATAAACATCCTTCACTTTTTTTTTTTCTTCCCCAAGTATGGCTCCCTGTTTTTTACAATTTGCAACCTATGTCACCTGAATGTTGCTTGAATCATGATTTAATCTGCCAAGGCAAAGCAACATCTCATTTATTTCTATTTCTTTGCCTTGCAATGAAATGATTGCCAAGATGCAACAATTTAAATGGAGCTGTGCTTAAAATTGAATGTGGAAACAGATGGAGCAATTGTGTGTCTCCTATGATTTGCCTCTTATTACAAAAGGTCAAGGTGACTCAAAATTTTATTTACCTGGGGAAAAACAAACTTGGGATGTAGCATAAGACATATGACAGTTTGTTTCACTCAAAAAAGATCAGTTGTGGCTGAATAATCAGTCCTTGATTCCTCTTGGGTGCTGTCCTTGACCTCGGACGTGGGATAGCTCCTCTCAGCCGAGTAGCTAAGATGTAAAGATGGGCTCAATAAAGGGCAGAAATGGTAGGAACCTAACAGAAGCAGAAGATGTTAAGAAGAGGTGGCAAGAATAGAGAGAAGAACTATACAAAAATATCTTCATGACCAGATAATCAGGATGGTGTGATCACTCACCTAGAGCCAGACATCCTGGAATGTGAAGTCAAGTGGGCCTTAGGAAGTATCACTATGAATAAAGCTAGTGGAGGTGATGGAATTCCAGTTGAGCTATTTCAAATCCTGAAAGATGATGCAGTGAAAGTCCTTCACTGAATATGCCAGCAAATTTTGAAAACTCAGCAGTGGCCACAGGACTGGAAAAGGTCAGTTTTCATTCCAATCCTAAAGAAAGGCAATGCCAAAGAAGGCTCAAACTATCGCACAATTGCACTCATCTCACACGCTAGTAAAGTAATGCTTCAAATTCTCCAAGCCAGGCTTCAGCAATATGTGAACCGTGAACTTCCAGATGTTCAAGCTGGTTTTAGAAATGGCAGAGGAACCAGAGATCAAATTGACAACATCTGCTGGATATGGAAAAAGCAAGAGAGTTCCAGAAAAAAGTCTATTTCTACTTTATTGACTATGTCAAAGCCTTTGACTGTGTGGATCACAATAAACTGTAGAAAATTCTTAAAGAGATGGGAATACCAAACCACCTGACCTGCCTCTTGAGAAACTTATATACAGGTTAGGAAGCAACAGTTAGAACTGGACATGGAACAATAGACTGGTTCGAAATAGGAAAAGGAGTGTGTCAAGGCTGTATGTTGTCATCCTATTTATTTAACTTATATGCAGAGTACATCATGAGAAATGCTGGGCTGGAGGAAGCACAAGCTGGGATCAAGATTGCTGGGAGAAATATCAATAACCTCAGATATGCAGACGACACCACCCTTATGGCAGAAAGTGAAGAGGAACTCAAAAGCCTCTTGATGAAAGTGAAAGAGGAGAGTGAAAAAGTTGGCTTAAAGCTCAACATTCAGAAAACTAAGATCATGGCATCTGGTCCCATGACTTCATGGCAAATAGATGGGGAAACAGTGGAAATAGGGGCAGACTTTATTTTTTTGGGCTCCAAAATCACTGCAGATGGTGACTGCAGCCATGAAATTAAAAGACACTTACTCCTTGGAAGAAAAGTTATGACCAACCTAGACAGCATATTCTAAAGCAGAGACATTACTTTGCCAACAAAGGTCCATCTAGTCAAGGCTCTGGTTTTTCCAGTGGCCATGTATGGATGTAAGAGTTGGATATAAAGAAAGCTGAGCCCCAAAGAATTGATACTTTTGAACTGTGGTGTTGGAGAAGACTGTTGAGAGTCCCTTGGACTGCAAGGAGATCCAACCATTCCATCCTAAAGCAGATCAGTCCTGGGTGTTCATTGGTAGGACTGATTTTGAAGCTGAAATTCCAGTGTTTTGGCCACCTGATGCGAAGAGCTGACTCATTTGAAAAAACCCTGATGCTAAGAAAGATTGGGGGCAGGAAGAGAAGGGGATGACAGAGGATGAAATGATGGTTGGATGGCATCACCGACTCAATGGACATGGGTTTGGGTGGACTCCAGGTGTTGGTGATGGACAGGGAAGCCTGGTGTGCTGTGGTTTCATGGGGTTGCAAAGAGTCGGACACTACTGAGTGACTGAACTGAACTGAACCAGTTCTTAACATGTTGATTTACATATACTTTTATTATCAGTTGGAAATTACATACAATAACCAAGGTGATGTGATAGATTGCTTTAAAACTTAGGTGTACTTCAAGAATAATATCAAAAATATTGTATAACTCTATTGCTTCATCAAAGATAGCATCTTAAGACTAGATTCAGGACTTATTTTTATAAATCTACAATGAAGACTAGACTTCTTCTCTAGGCAAGTTTTAGGTTCATAAAATATCTTACAGTTCAGACCTCTTATGTGTTTATTATTAAGTTTTCTTCTACTTTAGGAGGAAATAGCAGCCCACTACAGTATTCTTGGCTGGAAAATCCTATGGACAGAGGAGCCTGGCAGGATACAGTCCATGGAATCTCAGAGAGTCAGGCACAACTGAGCAACTGACACTACTACTACTACTACTACTACTTTCTTCTATTTTAATTCAGACTTCTATGATCATTTACAAATGACATTTACTAACTGAATTTCCAAGCTGCTTGATAGCTCACATTGGGTAATTATCTATATTTAATTATTTGTCGATTCAAATTAAATAACATGTAGAGCACATGCAAAGCAAAAGGCATCAAATAATTAATAAAATTGAAATACTACTTTTTAAGTATGTAATATGTTTCTTCTGCACTTTTACCTATTTGATCTTTTCCCTAGTGATTGGTGGGTAGTAGATGAGGATTGTTTTATTAGGAATAAAAAGAAAAAAAATAAAATATTTTTTATTTTATTTTTTTGTTTTTGTCCAGGGTTTAGAATCAAACATTTTTCTCAGAGGAAATAATTTATTTTAGACACCTTTAGCTCTCATTTGTGTATCAAAAGGTGAATGTGATGGCTTAGATCAAAGATCTTTCATTATATGTTTTTATTATTTTAGATTTATTATTTTTATGTTTTAAAAGTTGTGGGAGAACCACTCCATCCAGACTGAGGGATATTTTAGAAGAAAATAGTGAGAAGATATAAGGCAGACCAGAAAACCAAGTCTTGTTAGAATATTAAGCAATGCCAGGTAAATACAGATGGAAGGTTGTCATTTATTTCAGTTCCTACTTGGGATAATAGGAGAAGATAACCTTGTAGCTTGTTCCATTTACAACCTCAAGTGACAGAGGGTGACAGAGTTCGTGCTTCTCAACCCCACAGCTACTGTGCTATAAAAGAAGTGCAGCTTTCCCTGCCTACTCTATGGGGAGATATGGGCGATGTCTGAGGCTGGAAGGCAAACTGAGCAGAAGGTTTGCAAAGGTGAGAGAAGTGGAGGCCTGTACTGTGGTTCTTAAGCTAAAATCTACAAGGTGATCCACCTGGCCTGAAGGTAGGTGGATTATCACTGCTGGGTATCAGGTGGAGGTAAATGAACAGAGGCATCAGTGGGCTTTCCTCAAACCCAATAAGAACACAATTTGTGTTACAGAAGGTCATTAATAGACCCCAATAAAATACCAACTTACCAAACAGACATCAGCCACAGCACATCAAATAACAAGACATATCAGTTTGGTTCTCAAATACATTTATCTTCACACTGTGCTAAGTCACTTCAGTCTTGTCTGACTCTGCAACCCTATGGACTGTTGCCTGCCATGCTCCTCTGTCCATGGGATTCTCCAGGCAAGAATACTGGGGTGGGTAGCTACCCCTCCTCCAGGAGATCTTCCTGACCCAGGAATTGAACCCACATATCCTGCAGCTCACACATGTTTAGTTTGGTAGTTCAGTCGTGTCCAACTCTTTGTGACCCATAGACCACATGTTACGTGGATTCTTTACTGCTGAGCCACCAGAGAAGCCCATCTTTACTCTAGGTATAGCCGATTAGTCTGACCAGTGTTCAGCATCTAAACATTTGGTGTCCTGGAAAGAGGTTAAATGCATTTCCAGTATCTTGCCTGGAGAATCCCAGGGACAGAGGAGCCTGGTGGGCTGCCATCTATGGGGTTGCACAGAGTTGGAGACAACTGAAGCAATTTAGCAACAGCAGCAGCAGTTACATAGTATTTAATATTGCAATCCTATGTATTTTGTATTTCTCTACTTGGAAGAAAAGCTATGACCAACATAGACAACATATTAAAAAGCAGAGACATTACTTTACCAACAAAGGTCTGTCTAGTCAAAGCTATGGTTTTTCCAGTAGTCATGTATGGATGTGGGAATTGGACTATAAAGAGGGCTGAGCACAGAAAAATTGATGCTTTTGAACTGTGGTGTTGGAGAAGACTCTTGAGAGTCCCTTGGACAGATGGAGATTGAACCAGTCCATGCTAAAGAAATCAGTCCTGAATATTCATTGGAAGGACTGATATTGAAGTTGAAACTCTGATACTTTGGATACCTGATGTGAAGAACTAATTCATTTGAAAATACATTGATACTGGGACAGATTGAAGACAGGAGGAGAAGGGGACAGCAGAGGATGAGATGGTTGGATGGCATCATCGACGTGATGGTCATGAGTTTGACTAGGCATCAGGAGTTGGTGATGGACAGGGAAGCCGGGTGTACTGCAGTCCATGGGATCGCAGAATCAGACAAGTAACGTGACTGAACTAAACTGAACTGTAATTGCTGAGCCTTCTTCTGAATAACACATTGTTTTTTTTTAGATTTGTTTATAGTTGTATTAAGGTTAATATTCAGTCCTGCTGGCCTGGGAGCTCAGTGCTCTCGAGGTGATCACTTAACTAGTCTCAGCTTCATTATGAGTTTTACACATACTTTCACTGTCAGGCAACAATATTTCCACTGTATTTTTAAGTCAGCCTTTCAAAGTTTTATATTTGAGTTATTTGTAAAATATGCTAGAAAAAAATCATTATACTTCCCTAATTTCATATACTTTTTTTAAAGAATTTTAAAATTCTTAAACTTTTTTCATAAAACCATTTAAGAATTTAATTCCAAATTTTGATGTTAATAAACTAGCATCTCAAATACAACTTGTCATCATTTGTCACAAAGGAATAAATGTTAGAAAAAAATGTAGGACTAATGGGACTACATCTTATTTTCTGTTTAGTTTTATTTTTAAAAAATTAGGAAGTTCTTGCACTAGAGGTCGGTTGATTTTTTTTTTTTGTTGGATCATAAAATTAGTGCAGTGGAAAAAAAAATTACCAGTTCTCAAAAGGAAGATTACTTACCAATATTTTAAAAACTTGAGACTTCACATAGAAATTAGGAGTACTGCTTCTGACTACTTCTAACCTCTGAGTTAAATTATGGACAGTTTGGTAAAACAGTTGCAGGTGAGTAGAATTAAGATAAAAGTTAAACATTTCTTTGTTATTCACTGTTAAAAGTGAAAAAGTAAGAGTAAACGAAGATCATGGCTTCTGGTCCCATCACTTCATGGGAAAGAGATGGGGAAACAGTGCAAACAGTGTCAGACTTTATTTTTTGGGCTCCAGGATCACTGCAGATGGTGACTGCAGCCATGAAATTAAAAGACACTTACTCCTTGGAAGAAAAGTTATGACCAACCTAGATAGCATATTGAAAAGCAGAGTCATTACTTTGCCAACAAAGGTCTGTCTAGTCAAGGCTAGGTTTTTCCAGTGGTCATGTATAGATGTGAGAGTTGGACTGTGAAGAAAGCTGAGCACCGAAGAATTGATGCTTTTGAACTGTGGTGTTGGAGAAGATTCCTGAGAGTCCCTTGGACTGCAAGGAGATTCAACCAGTCCATTCTAAAGGAGATCAGCCATGGGTGTTCTTTGGAGGGAATGATGCTAAAGCTGAAACTCCGGTACTTTGGCCACTTCTTGCGAAGAGTTGACTCATTGCAAAAGACTCTAATGCTGGGAGGGATTGGGGGCAGGAGGAAAAGAGGACTACAGAGGATGAGATGGCTGGATGGCATCACGGACTCAATGGACGTGAGTTTGAGTGAACTCCGGGAGTTGACGATGAACAGGGAGGCCTGGCGTGCTGCGATTCATGGGGTCACAAAGAGTTGGACAGGACTGAGCGACTAAACTGAACTGAGGAGTAAACATAGAGAATCATACCTTTTCAGTGAAAAATAAAGACTTCATCTCTTAGTCTATCTAAAGGATTTTTCTGCTATATCACTGATTTGTTAAGATATTTTATATCATTGCCAGTCACTTTTCCTCGGCTGGGTTACCTAACCTGCTTCTGCAAGGCATTTCAGGGAGTGATTCTTAAGCACTTGCATTACCAGGCATGTTCTCACTGACTGGCTTATAAGTTTGTGGTGCTAAGTGGTTATCAAGATCTACTCTGTTGGCATCAATGTGAGGAGCAGCATGCATTGAGGTGATGTGACAGTTGGCCATTGCCTTCAGTGGTAACTTTGGTGAAATGTCACTACAGAAGAATAATGATGTCATTGCTAACATGAAGTCAAACTAGCTGATTGTGAAACAGTGAATTGTGTTTTATTGAGTATGATTTCTTTGTGAACTGTTTGACCTTGAAATCTGCAGCTACTAAATATCATTGAAATTTCAAGTGATATACACCTTGGCTGATCTGAAATTCTGTGGCCAAAATTAATAAGTAACCTAAGCTTTCTAAATAGCTTATATCTTATCTTCTGCATGAAATAAAAGAATAACTGAAAGAGAAAAATATGCCAAGCTTGAAGCTCAGATGCTCAGTTGTGTCCAACTCCTTGCAATCCCAGGAGCTGAATGAAACCCATCAGGCTCCTCAGTCCATGGGACTCTCCAGGTTAGAATACTGGAGTGGGGTGCATATCCTCCTCCAGGGAATCTTTCCCATCCAGGGATTGAACTCATGTCTCTTGTGTTTCCTGTATTAGCAGGTGGATTCTTTACCACTGTGGCGTCTGGGATGCCTAGATGGTATAGTAAACCTAGGCCATGGGGGTCACCCATATGACTGAATATTCGAAGCACATCTAGTTATTTATTTTAATAAAAATCCATAAATTTCTTGAATATTGTTTTAAAATTCACAATGTGCTGTAGGTGAAATGAAAATTTCTAGTGAAAAATAGATTCAAATGAGAGTCCAGAATATCATTTTTATGAAGATAATGTGGAAAAGCATGTCATTATGACAATTCTACTTGGTGAACTAGGAAATAAAATGCAGTATCAAAGAATAATTGATTTAAACTAATCAAGCTACATTTTTCAAAAAGCATTATATAAAAGAACAATTTATTCTCTGGGTTTATAAATTTAACTCTTGTCAGAAAAGCTCTGTTTAGTTGGGAATATGTGTTTAAGGTAATTTTTCCTTTTCATACAAAATTGTATCTTCTTATGTCTCTTTCATATTAAATTTCCAGAGAGCTAAACACATGATCTTATTTCACATGTTGTTTTTATCTTTGAACAATAAGTCTGTTTTATCCACCATTTACAAATGTATTTTTGACAGAGCTTTGAAAATACAGGTTTCATTAACATCCATGAAAGTATATTCCTGTGATATTCCTTCACTTAAGTAATTAAGTTAACACAATTTTCTTCTACATAACTTTTAATTCTTTTAATCATCATTAGTTGTAATCTGATTAGTAGTTTACAGAGAAAAATACCCAATTCATTAAATGGACCTTCATATATTTATTGTTCTAAGTTATAAACACTTAAATAATAAAACACTGTAATAGATATTAGATATTAGAAGTTATTTTCTTTAATCATTTTATTTCCTGGCATAGGAAGCACATACACACACAAAACTGTAGAGAGATATGGAAACATAACAAACATGTTACTATAACAGTTCTAGAACTAAAATCTGTCAACTCCATATGGTACAAAAAACTTGCAATAGAGAGGCCTTCCACAACTGTGACTGATAAATTAATAATTTTACCATTAAAAATATCCCCTTGATTAACTTAATATTAAGTCTCATGGTTTCATATAATGTGTATTTCCCAGTTCTTCTGAAATCCACTGACCCAGGACCCTGCTCCATTCACTGTTACTAAGTATTTCTTCCATTCATGTCCCTGTCCTTTTCTGTTTTTTCTTAGTTATACTCTGAGGCTATCATCTTCTGTTTTCTTCCACACCTCCTCCACCACAGCCCCTAATACCACCATTTTCTTCTTTGTTTCTATGAGATTAGCATTTTTTTTTTTTTAAGATTCCACATATAAGTAACATCATACAGTATCCATCTTTCTTTGTGTCAGTTATTTCACTTAGCATAATGCCTATAAGATTCATCCATGTTATCACAGTGGCCAGAATTCCCAGTTTTTCTCATTGCTGAATAATATTCTCAGTAAAGTTCAGTTCAGTTCAGTCACTCAGTCCTGTCCAACTCTTTGCGACCCCATGAATTGCAGCACACCAGGCCTCCCTGTCCATCATCAACTCCCGGAGTTCACCCAAACTCATGTCCATTGAGTCAGTGATGCCATCCAACCATCTCATCCTCTGTCGTCCCCTTTTCCTCCTGCCCCCAACCCCTCCCAGCATCAGAGACTTTTCCAATGAGTCAACTCTTCGCATGAGGTGGCCAAAGTATTGGAGTTTTAGCTTCAACATCAGTCCTTCCAATGAACACCCATGGCTGATCTCCTTTACAATGGACTGGTTGGATCTCCTTGCAGTCCAAGGGACTCTCAAGTCGTCTCCAGCACCACAGCTCAAAAGCATCAATTCTTTGGTGCTCAGCTTTCTTCACAGTCCAACTCTCACATCCATACATGACCACTGGAAAAACTATAGCCTTGACTAGACAGACCTTTGTTGGCAAAGTAATGACTCTGCTTTTGAATATGCTATCTAGGTTGGTCATAACTTTCCTTCCAAGGAGTAAGCGTCTTTTAATTTCATGGCTGCAGTCACCATCTGCAGTGATTTTGGAGCCCGAAAAATAAAGTCTGACCCTGTTTCCACTGTTTCCCCATCTCTTTCCCATGAAGTGATGGGACCAGATGCCATGATCTTAGTTTTCTGAGTGGTGAGCTTTAAGCCAACTTTTTCACTCTCCTCCTTCACTTTCATCAAGAGGCTTTTTAGTTCCTCTTCACTTTCTCCCATAAGGGTGGTGTCATCTGTATACCTGAGGTTATTGATATTTCTCCTGGCAATCTTGATTCCAGCTTGTGCTTCTTCCAGCCCAGCATTTCTCATGATGTAGTCTGCATATAAGTTAAATAAGCAGGGTGACAATATACAGCCTTGACATACTCCTTTTCCTGTTTGGAACCAGTCTGTTGTTCCATGTCCAGTTCTAACTGTTGTTTCTTGACCTGCATATAGGTTTCTCAAGAGGCAGGTCAGGTGGTATTTTTGATTTCTCTACAAAATTGCTTCCTCTAGGATTAGATCATGTTTTGCCTTTATTTAGTATCCAGTCTGATCCAATGGTTCAATGGATAAAGAATCCACCTGCAGTTAGGAGACCCAGGAGATTTGGATTCAACCCCTGGGTCGGGAAGATGCCCTGGAGGAAGAAATGGCAACCCACTCTAGGTTCTTGCCTGAAAAAATCCCATGGACAGAGGAACTATGGTCTATAGTCAAAGGGTTGCAAAGGGTTGGATTTGACTGAGTGAGTAAGCATTGAAGCATTCAAGGGATTGTTACTATAAGTTACCATAGCCCTAGGGGAACATGGCTTCTACTATCCCACATTTGCCTGGAAACTCAGTGAGGAGACTTGTTATATCAACCTAGGCTCCCTTAGTCCATTATTTAAACTTGATTTTTCTAAGCATATGCCTAGTTTTCCTCAGTGTTTGCACATTGGAACATATTTTTCTGTTTGGGCAAAATGCAGCCTTTTGACAATGGAACTATAATAAGGAAATAATTCATTTGCCATATTAGCGATTGTATTAAAATTCAAGTTTATGGAAATTAGGGAAAAATTAAGATTTTCTATTAATAAGAGAACCATGTATTAATTATTTCTTGATGAACTCAAGAATGCTAGTGCATACATGCATGTAAACAAATAATTGAGATACTGAAATTTAAAATGCAGTGTAACAAGTTTATTATCAACTGTTATTCAAAATCCTAATGGGTAAAACTCAAAGGAAAAAATGTCTTCAGCTTACTTTAGTTACAGGATTATGTTAAAGTTGCAGGAAAATGACCTCCTTGAATTTGATTACAACTTGAATTTTGCAAGTTTGGAAAATGATCATCAATGTTTGTTTTACTGACAATTAGTGTCAAGCTTGGATACAGATGGTGTGTTCTTAATCTGTGAAAGTTGAGGTTGTCTTTCAAGTAGTAAAACAAATCAGCAATGTTTATTACTATATAATTGAATATCCACAATTTCATTTTGCTCTAAATGCATTTACTATCACTAATGCTTATTGAAAAATTTGTTGTCAACCTATGACTTTGAGCCTCTGAAACTATTTGAAGGACAGAATATCATCTGAGAATCTTGCAAAAGATTAAGGGTGACTTTACTTGAATGAATGCAATATTCTAACATAAAATAAAGTGTTTACAGTGTTTCAATTCCTTTAGGTATTAAAGGCTGGAATTATTTTCAGAAAATCAGATTCAATTGATAAGTAAATGCTGCAGTGCTGCCTGATCCCCATCTCTTCCTGCTCATATATTTTTGTAAGCCTTAGGAATGTTTACACTCTTTTAAAATTTTATTCTATTTAAATATTATTTTTTGTGGTATTTTATAGAATAAAAATAAAATACGAGTTTCTTTCTTACAGTCTCTAAATATATGTGAAGGAAAACAACCCTATAAATGATTGAGAAGCCTCCATTGGACATGTGACAGAGGAGGGTTTAGATAAATTATGGATAAATAAATAATATACTCAGAGTTAATGTCCCTTACTTTCCTCTCATTATGAAAGTAACTAATAATTACTATAAAATATTATAGCTTGTTTATATATTTGGTGCATAAATTTATAATGGATGCATATATTAATGAACTCATAAAAAATAAACTATGATCACGGCATCCAGTCCCATCACTTCATAGCAAATAGAAGAGAAAAACTTGGAAGCAATGGTAGATTTGATTTTCTTGGGCTCCAAAATCACTGCAGATGGTGACTGCAGCCATGAAATTAAAAGACACATGCTCCTTGGAAGGAAAACTATGACAAACCTAGACTGTATTAAAAAATAGAGACATCACTTTGCCAACAAAGTTCCATACAGTCAAAGCTATGGTTTTTCAAGTAATCCTTAATGGATGTGAGAGTTGGACCATAAAGAAGGTTGGTCACCAAAGAATTGATGTTTTTAAACTGTAATTCTGGAGAAGATTTTTGAGAGTTCTGTTGACAGCAAGGAGATCAAACCAGTCAAACCAAAAGGAAATCAACCCTGAATATTCATTGGAAGGACTGATGCTAAAGTGTCAATATTTTGGCCACTTGATGCAAAGAGCTGACTTACTGGAAAATACACTGATGTTGCAAAGGATTGAAGGCAAAAGAGAAGGGGGCAGCAAAAGATGAGTGGTTAGACAGCACCACCATCTCAATGGACATGAATTTGAGCAATCTCTAGGAGATTGTGGAGGATGGAGGAGCCTGGTGTATTAAGTCCATGAGGTTGAAGAGTCAGACGTGACTTAATGACTGAACAACAACAAACATTAGTAAAATAGTTTTGTCATTCATTTAAAATCTGGTCTACCATGACATTAAATTAAGGAAATTTTGTTCTACCAAGTACTTGAATGACATTATATCTCAAGTTTTTCAGAATAAATCCCTTAAGTAACAAGTTAATCTGGACACTCAATTCTAACTAATCATCAAAAATCCACAAGTCCATGGCAATTTTCATTGATAACTTAAACTTCACATTGGAAATAATGCTATTCAATCATCCCCCCATATTTGTGGGAATTTTTACCAGTACCCATGCAGACACCAAATTCTGTGGATGCTCAAGTAGCTTACACAGAGTGGTGTAGTACAGTCTATTCTCCATACTTGTGCTTTGCTCATCCACAGATACAGAACTAAGGAATATGGAAGGTAGACTGTATTCTGTAACACAAGATGTTTTAACAGTATCCAGAAACTGATATTTCAAAGATTTTTATGATGCTATCTCTGTCCATGAAATAAATTGTGCCTAAATATTTGGGCAACTTAATAAGAAAAATGCAGTGTGTTATGGCATAAATAGGTGATAAAACTAACCACTGACTACTATTTATTACATTCAATATATCATATTTTTATAAGTGTCATCTTAAGAAGATCTTGTATCCTCAAAAAAAAAAAAAATCCCAAAGATAAAGTGAAATAAAAACATTCTAAGTTTACCTGTTGCTCACTTTATGATAATGACTGGGTGAACAGATGACCCGGAGGGATGGTACGGGGAGGGAGGTGGGAGGGGGGTTCAGGACGGGGAACACATGTATGCCCATGGAGGATTCATGTTGATGTGTGGCAGAACCAATACAATATTGTAAAGTAATTAGCCTCCAATTAAAATAAATAAATTTAAATTAAAAAAAAAAGCAGAGACATTACTTTGCCAACAAAGATCTGTCTAGTCAAGGCTATGTTTTTTCTAGTAGTCATGTATGGATGTGAGATTTGAACTATAAAGAAAGCTCAGTGCCAAAGAATTAATGCTTTTAAGCTGTGGTGTTGGGGAAGACTCTTGAGAGTCACCTTGACCGCAAGGAGATCCAACCAGTGCATCCTAAAGGAAATCAATTCTAAATAGTCATTGGAAGGACTGATGCTGAAGCTGAAACTCCAACACTTTGGCCACCTGATGCAAAGATATGACTCATTTGAAAAGTCCCTGATGCTGGGAAAGATTGAAGGCAGAAAGAGAAGGGGAAGACAGAGGATGAGATGGTTGGATGGCATTACCGACTCAGTGGATATGAGTTTGTGTAATCTCTGGGAGTTGGTGATGGAGATGGAGGCCTCATGTGCTGCAATCCATAGGGTTGCAAAGAGTCGAACATGACTGAACCACTGAACTGAACTGAACTGAACACCCTACCAAAGTAATGCTCAAAATTCTTCAAGTGTGTCTTCAGCAGTACGTGAACTGAGAAATTCCAGATACTCACGCTGGATTTAGAAAAGGAAGAAGAACCAGAGATCAATTGCCAACGTCCTTTGTATCATAGAAAAAGCAAGAGTGTTCCATTAAAACATATACTTCTGCTTTCTTGACTGTGTCAAAGCTTTTGACTGTGTGGATCACAACAAACTGTGGAAAATTCTGAAAGAGATGGGAATACCAGACCACCTTAGCAGCCTCCTGAGAAATCTGTATGCAGGTCAAGAAGCAATGGTAAGAAACAGATGTCGAACAACGGGCTGGTTCCAAATTGGGAAATTAGTACCTCAAGGGTGTATATTGTCACCCTGCTTATTTAAATTATATGCAGAGTACTTCTTATGATATGTAGGACTGGATGAAGCACAAGCTGGACTCAAAATTGCTGGGAGAAATGTCAATAGTCTCAGATATGCAGATGACACCACCCTTAGGGCAGAAAGCTAAGAGAAACTGAGGAGCCTCTTGATGAAAGAGAGAGAGTGAAAAAGCTGGCTTAAAACTCAACATTCAAAAAACGAAGATCATGGCACCCTGTCCCGTTACTTCATGGCAAATAGATGGGGAACCAACGGAAACAGTGACAGACTTTATTTTTTGTGACTCCGTAATCACCGTGGTGACTGTAGCCATGAAATTAAGACGCTTGCTCCTTGAAAGAAAAGCTATGACCAAGCTAGACAGCATATTAAAAAGCAGAAACATTACTTTGGTGACAAAGGTCCACCTAGTCAAAGCTATGTTTTTCCAGTAGTCATGTATGGATGTAAGATTGGGACCAGAAAGAAAGCTGAGAGCTGAAGAATTGATGTTTTTCAACTGTGGTGTTGGAGAAGACTCTTGAGAGTTCCTTGGACTACACGGAGAGCAAACCATTCAATCCTAAAGGAAATCAGTCCTGAATATTCATTAGAAGGACTGATGCTGAAGCTGAAGCTCTAATACTTTGACTACCTGATGTGAAGAGTTGACTCATTGGAGAAGACCCTGATGCGGGGAAAGATTGAAAGCAGGAAGAGAAGGGGACGAAAGAGGATGAGATGGTTGGATGGCATCACCAACTCAGTGGATATGAGTTTGAGCAAGCTCCGGCTGTTGGTGATGGACAGCAATGCCTGGCGTGCTACAGTCCAGGGGGTCACAAAGAAAGGGACATGACTAAGTGACTGAATTGAAATGAATATTTCAACACGTGAGTTATGGAGGGAGAAATTTAGCCTATAAGTTTTCCCTTCCAAACTTTTTATATCACAGGCAGATTCCATGAAATAGGACCTGTTGTAGTCTCATAATCTTTATATAATTATATGAACGGTCATTCTCATATACGTGATTAGAAAATTTAGTGTAAATTTTACTCTAAAATGTAATTGTTTATGTATATATTAATTTTTCAACCAAAGCTACAAAATATCTAGATTGAGTTGTTACAAAGGGTAGAAGTGATGAAGGCCTTTTAACAATATACAGTAGTCATTGTGATTACCAGTTTATTCATTGTGACCCTAATAGTTTTGCTTGGAGAAGTAAATTCAGTTTCTGAGGTTACAAGAAGCAGAAATGGATGTTTTCCACTTGATTCTAGGTAATTATTTTGTTTTCTTTACAGATAGAAGGAGGAAACAGGTGCTTCTGGGACTTAAGAAAGAATGTAGCTCACAATTATTAAGATGAAATGTCAAAATTATGTTAATCTACATTGAATGGTGAGAGCACTATAATCATACCACAATCAAGTTAGTAGAGCAGTGTTCTTAAATTCTAACTAGGCTTTGAATGAAATTGTTTTAATTACAATAATTTAAAAGTTTCTTAAATCTTCACATTGCCCATTATCTTTCAGCAAATTGTAATTATTTTGTGGTGCTGACAACTACAGTTTGGAATACGAGGGCCACTGGCATTTTCATAGATTACTTAAATGTAAAAATTGCTGCATAGTGGTTCATATGAGTAACTTTTACCACAGACAGTTTTCAAGGTATGAAGATACAGTGACAGATCATTTCTAGGTAGAATCAAGTTGAGAAGCTTGGTCCAATTACTACAAGAAATTCCAGTAATAAAATGCTATATATATATATATATATATATATATATATATATATATATATACTTAAATTGGCAACTCAGAAAGAAAGGTCAGTTCTGGCATATGTTTGAGCATGAAAAGTGAGCTTATTAATTTTTCTTATTATACACAAAAATCACAAATAGGTCATTTCTGGTACACTTGCTGCTTTTTATCCAAGACAAAATAGCTTATTGAATTCAGAAAAAGTCACACAAGAATACACAAAGCTGTTATTTTCAAGTAAGTTTGAGTGTATCAGAAACAATTATTTTCAGATTTATTTCAGGAATTACATCACTTATATATAATTCAAGTATAATACATATACAATATAATTCATTTAAAAAAAAGTATAATTCATTGTAGGGCTTCCCAGTGGGTGCTAGTGCTAAAGAACTCACCTGTCAGTGCAGGAGACCAAAGAGACATGGGTTCAATCCTTGGGTTGGAAAGATCCTCTGGAGAAGGGCATGGCAACCCACTCAGGTATTCTTGCCTGGAGAATCTCATGGAGAGAGAAGACTGATGGGCTAAGTCCATGGTGTCACAAAGAGTCATACATGACTGAAGCAACATAGCAGAGCACAGCATATTTAACTGTGCTTTGTATATTAACAGAATTGTGTAATCATCACCATAATAAATTTTAGAATATTTTAATTACAATAAAAGGAAACACTTTCGCAATTAGCTGTCACCCTCCACCCAAACCCATATCCTAGGGAAGTACGAATCTACTCTGTCTTCATTGGCTTTTCAGTGTGAACATTGCATATAAATGACATAATACAACAAATGGCCTTTTGCAACTGAGTTACTGACTCCTTTCACTTAGCATAATGTTTCAATGTTCATTCAAATTCTTCCATTTATCAATATTACATTCCCGTAAATTAACAAATAATGTGGTGGTCCTAAAATGGCAGAGGAATAGGACAGGGAGACCACTTTCTTGCCCACAGATTCATCGAAAGATCATTTGAATGCTGAGCAACTTCCACAAAACAACTTTTGAATGTTTGTGGAGGACACCAGGCAACCAAAAGGCAACCCATTGTCTTCAAAAGGAGGTAGGACAAAATATAAAACACAAAAAGAGAGACAAAAGAGTTAGGCAGGGAGACCCATCCTGGGGAGGGAGTCATGAAGGAGGAGAAGTTTTCAAACACCAGGAAACTCTCTCACTGGCGGGTTTGTGGGGAGTTTTGGAATCTCAGAGGGCAACATAACCAGGAGGGGGTGGGGGGGGGGGGAAAGCACACCACAGAATATGTGCCCAACCACAACTCCCAGTGGAGATGTAGCCCAGACATGTCTGCCACCAGCGAGCAGGGGCTGAACAGGGAGGTGCCCGCTGCATTGCTTAGGGTAAGGACTGGGACTGAATGCCCAGAGGACAATCTGAGGGAGCTAACATGAGATAGCAACCCAAACTGTGGGATAGCCAGAGAGAGAAGAACAAAAAAGAGAGAACTTTCCCAGGAAAAGCTTTAACTAAACTAAGGCACAGCCTGCCCTGCTCACAGAACAAAGGATGGAGTGAATGCCAGAGGAGAGTTAGCCGACTGCAGGCTGGCCCGTCCCCCTGCCAGAGGTAGAGAGGCAGGCTGGCCACAGCCAGAGCAGGAAGGCAAGGGGCAATCTTGGCCCCAGAGACAACATTGTGCACCAAATTGTGAGCAGGCTCCCAGTTGCTAAACAAATGTTCTTGGGATCCTGTTGGTTGACATCTGCCAGGAGGGTTGCAGCCTGAGATCAGTTCCCCAGAGGCAATACATGGCACACCAGAGATGGTGCTTTTGCAGCACATCCAGGAAACTGAGCGGCCAGGACAGGGGAGGTGATTAAGAAGCACCGCACACCTGAGATAGTGTGCTAACCAAGCACCTGGTTGCCTGAGATGCTCGGACCTAGGAAGGGCACAAAATGCAGGCCCAACAGAGTCTGTGCCTTGGTGGAGTACCCAAGAACCTGAACCTGAGCAGCTTAGATCTGGGAAGTGCACTAAACCCAGGGCCTGCTTTGGACAGTTCCCCACAGAACAACCTGGAGCCTGAGCAGTGTAGACTGAGAAAGCACAGATACATGAACTGGGGCAAACTCAGTGTGGTCCAGACACTGCGAACACTTCCCACACATGCCAGTGATATTTGTTTGCAGTGTTCCTCCCTCCCCACAGCATAATTGAACAAGTGAGCCTAAATGAGTGACCACCTTCACCCCCTTGTGTCAGAGTGGAAATTAGACACTGAAGAGACTTGCAAACAGAGGAAGCCAAATGAAGAAGAGGCAACTGCTTTGAAAGTGACAGGTGCAACAGATTAAAACCCTGTAGTTAGCATTGACTACATGGGGAGGGGCCTATAGACCTTGAGAAGAAGTATTAGCTGGAACAAGGAACTATCTGAAACTGAACTGACCCCACACTGCCCTCAACAGCTCCAGAGAAATTCCTAGATATATTTTAGTATTATCATTTTTAAAATTTTTAAGTTCTTTATTACTCCTTTAATTTTCATTTCTATAACTTAATATTACCTTGCAAAAAAAGACCCTATTTTAAAAGCAATTTTCATATATACATATTCTATAATTTTTGTGATTTAAAAAAAAATATTGTATTTTTGAGTCTAACCTCTACTCTAGATTTTTAATCTTTGTTTTCTGGTATTTGTGATCAATTTTTTACTTTTAAGAATCTAATGTTCAGTTCCCATTTTTACTTAGGAGTGTGATTACTGGCTTAATTTCTTTCTTCCCTTTTGACTCTTCTTTTTCTCCCCTAGGTCACCTCTGTCACCTCTCTCCTTCTCTTCTCTACTTAACTCTGTGAATCTCTTTTTGTGTTCCAGGCTGTGGAAAACACTTAGGGAACTTATTACTGGCTAGATATGATCTCTCCTTTTGATTCCCCCTCTTCTCCTCCTGGTCATCTCTATCTTCGTCCTCCCTCTTCTCTTTTCTGTGTAACTCTGTGAACCTCTCTGAGTGTTCCAGACTATGGAGAGCACATAAGGAATTGATTACTGGCTAGATCGCTCTTTCCTCTTTTGATTCTGCCTCTTTCCTCCTGGTTACCTCTATCTCCCTCCTCCCGCTCCTCCTCCGTGTAACTCTCTGAACCTCTCTGGGTGTCCGTCACTGTGGAGAATCTTTTCAGCATTAACCTAGATGTTTTATCATCAGTGCTGTATGGATGGAGAAGAAGTCTTGAGGCTGCTTTAAGAATAAGACTGAAAGCCAGAGGCAGGAGGCTTAAATCCAAAACTTGAGAACACAAGAAAACTCCTGACTCCAGGGAACATTAATCGACAAGAGCTCATCCAAAAGCCTCCATACCTACACTGAAACCAAGCTCCACCCAAGAGCCAACAAGTTTCATAGCAAGACATTACAAGCTAATTCTCAAACAATGCAGGAACATGATCCTGAGCGTTAAAATACAGGCGGCCAAAAGTCACACCAAACCCATAGACACCTCAAAACTTACTACTGGACACTTCATTGCACTCCAGAGAGAAGAGATCCAGCTCCACACACCAGAACATCCACACAAGCTTCCCTAACCAGGAAACCTAGAAAAGCCACTCGTCCAACCCCACCCACAGGGAGGAATCTCCACAATAAAGAGGAACCACAAACTTCCAGCATACAGAAGGACCACCCCAAAGACAGCAATCTAAATAAGATGAAAAGGAAGAGAAATATTCAGCAGATAAAGGAACATGATAAATATCCACCAAACTAAACAAAAGAGGAGATAGGGAGTCTACCTGAAAAATAATTCAGAATAATGATAATAAAAATGATCCAAAATCTTGAAAACAAAATGGAGTTACAGGTAAATAGACTGGAGACAAGGATTACAAAGATGCAAGAAATGTTTAACAAGTACTTAGAAGATATAAGAAATAGTCAATCAATAATGAATAATGCAATAATTGAGAATCAAAAGGACTCTGGAGGGAACCAACAGTAGAATAACTGAGGCAGAAGACAGGATAAGTGAGGTGGAAGATAGAATAGTGGAAATAAATGAAGCAGAGAGAAAAAAAAGAAATAACCTCAGAGACCTCTGGGACAATGTTAAACACCCCAACATTCAAATCATAGGAGTCCCAGATTAAGAAGACAAATAGAAAGGCCATGAGAAAATACTTGAGATAATAGTTGAAAACTTCCTTAAAATGGGGAAGGGAATAGTCACCCAAGTCCAAGAAACCCAGAGAGTCCCAAACAGGATAAAGCCAAGGCGAAACACCCCAAGACACATATAAATCAAATTAATGAAAGTCAACCACAAAGAGCAAATATTAAAAGCATCAAGGGAAACGCAACAAATAACACACAAGGGGATTCCCATAAGGATAATAGCTGATCTTTCAGTAGAAAATGTTCAGGCCAGAAAGGAATATCAGGACATACTTAAAGTGATGAAAGAGAAAAACCTACAACCCAGACCACTATATCCAGCAAGGATCTTATTCATATATGAAGGAGAAATCAAAAGCTTTACAGACAAGCAAAAGTTAAGACAATTCAGCACCACCAAACCAGCTCTTCAACAAATGCTAAAGGATCTTCTCTAGACAGGAAACACAAAAAAGGTTTATAAACTCAAACCCAAAACAACAAAGTAAATGTCAACAGGATCATACTCATCAATAATTACCTTAAATGTAAATGGGTTAGTAGAAGGAAAGAAATCATAAAAATTAGGGCAGAAATAAGTGAAAAATAAAGGAGACTACAGCAAAATCAACAAAACTAAAAGTTGGTTCCTTGAGAAGATAAATAAAATAGACAAACTATTAGACTCATCAAGAAAAAAACGGAGAAGGATCAAAGCAACAAAATTAGAAATGAAAATGGAGAACTCACAACACACAACACAAAAATACAAAGGATCATAAGAGACTACCTACTATCAGCAACTATATGCCAATAAAATGGACAACTTGGAAGAAATGGACAATTTTTAGAAAAGTATAACTTTCCAAAACTGAACCAGGAAAAAATAGAAAATCTTAACAGACCCATCACAAGCATGGAAATTGAAGCTGTAATCAGAAATCTTCCAACAAACAAAAGCCCAGGACCAGATGGCTTCACAGGTCAATTCTACCAAAAATTTTGAGAAAAGCTAACACCTATCCTACTCAAACTTCTCCAGAAAATTGCAGAGAAAGGTAAACTTCCAAACTCATTCGATGAGGCCATCATCACCCTAATACCAAAACCAGACAAAGATGCCACAAAAAAAAAAAAAAAGAAAAGAAAAGGCCAATATCACTGATGAACATAGATGAAAAAATCCGTAACAAAATTATCACAAACAGAATCCAACAACATATTCAAAAGATCATACATCATGACCAAGTGAGCTTTATCCCAGGGATGCAAGGATTCTTCAATATTTGCAAATCAATCAATGTGATACACCACATTAACAAATTGAAAGATTAAAACCATATGATTATCTCAATAGATGCAGAGAAAGCCTTTGACAAAATTCAACATCCATTTATGATAAAAACTCTCCAGAAAGCAGGCATAGAAGGAACATACCTTAACATAATAAAAGCCATATATGATAAACCCACGACAAACATTACCCTCAATGGTGAAAAATTGAAAGCATTTCCTCTAAAGTCAGGAACAAGACAAGGATGCCCACTCTCACCACTACTATTCAACATAGTTCTGGAAGTTTTAGCCACAGCAATTAGAGAAGAAAAAGAAAAGGAATCCAGATTTGAAAAGAAGAAGTAAAACTCTCAGTGTTTGCAGATGACATGATCCTCTACATAGAAAACCCTAAAGACATCACCAGAATATTACTAGAGCTAATAAATGAATGTAGTAAAGTTGCAGGATATAAAGTTAGCACACAGAAATACCTTGCATTCCTATACACTAACAATGAGAAAACAGAAAGAGAAATTAAGGAAACAATGTCATTCACCATTGCAACAAAAAGAATAAAATGCTTAGGAATAAATATTCCTAAAGAAACAAAAGACCTATATACATAAAACTATAAAACATTGATGAAAGAAATCAAAAATGACACAAATAGATGGAGGAACAGCATGTTCATGGATTGGAAGAATCAATATAGTGAAAATGAGTATACTACCCAAAGCAATTATAGATTCAATGCATTCACTATCAAGCTACGAATGGTATTTTTCAGAGAACTAGAACAAATAATTTCACAATTTGTATGGAAATACAAAAAATCTTGAATAGCCAAAGCAATCTTGCGAAAGAAGAATGGAACTGGAGGGATCAACCTGCCTGACTTCAGAATATACTGCAAAGCTACAGTCATCAAGAGAGTATGGTACTGGCACAAAGACAGAAATATAGATCAATAGAACAAAATAGAAAGCCCAAAGATGAATCCATGGACCTATGGACTCCTTATCTTTGAGAAAGGAGGCAGGAATATACACTGGAGAAAATGCAATCTCTTTAACAAGTGGTGCTGGGAAAACTGGTCAACCACTCGTAAAAGAATGAATCTACAACACTTTCTAACACCATACACAATAATAAACTTGAAATGGATTAAAGATCTAAATGTAAGACCAGAAACTATAAAACTCCTAGAGGAAAACATAGGCAAAACACTCTCAGACATAAATCATAGCAGGATCCTCTATGACCCAGCTCCCAGCGTAATGGAAATAAAAGCAAAAATAAACAAATGGGACCTAATTAAAAGCTTTTGCACATTGAAGGAAACTATAAGCAAAGTGAAAAGACAGCCTTCAGAATGGGAGAAAATAATAGTAAACAAAGAAACTGACAAAGAATTAATCTGAAAAATATATAAGTAGCTCCTGTGGCTCCAATCAAAAAATGGGCCAAAGAACTAAACAGACATTTCTCCAAAGAAGACATACAGATGGCTAACAAACACATGAAAAGATGCTCAATATCACTCATTATCAGAGAAATGCAAATCAAAACCACAATGAGGAACTATTTCACGCCAGTCAGAATGGCTGCTATCAAAGTCTTCAAACAGTAAATGCTGGAGAGGGTGTGGAGAAAAGGGAAGCATCTTACACTGTTGGTGGGTGGGAATGCAAACTAGTAGAGCCACTATGGAAAACAGTGTGGAGATTCCTTAAAAAACTGGAAATAGAGCTGTCATAGGACTCAGCAATCCCATTCTGGGTGTACACACTGAGGAAACCAGAATTGAAAGAGACATGTGTATCCCAATGTTCACCACAGCACTCTTTATAATAGCCAGGACATGGAAGCAACTTACATGTCCATCAGCAGACAAATGGATAAGAAAGCCACGGTACATATACACAATGGAATATTCAGTTCTGTTCAGTTCAGTTCAGTTGCTCAGTCGTGTCCGACTCTTTGTGACCCCATGAATTGAAGCACACCAGGCCTCCCTGTCCATCACCAACTCCTGGAGTTCACTCAGATTCATGTCCATCGAGTCAGTGATGCCATATTACTTAGCTATTAAAAAGAACACATTTGAATCAGTTCTAATCCGGTGGATGAAACTGGAACTTATTATACAGAGTGAAGTAAGTCAGAAAGAAAAACACCAATACAGTATATTAACACATATATGTGGAATTTAGAAAGATGGAAACAATGAGCTTATATGTGAGAAAGCAAAAGAGACACAGATATAAAGAACAGACTTTTGGACTCTGTGAGAGAAGGCGAGGATGGGATGATTTGAGAGAATAGCATTGAAACAGGTATATTACCATATGTTAAATCAATCAGCTTTGATGCATGAGACAGGGTGCTCAGGGCTGATGCACTAGGATGACCCTTAGGGATGGGATGGGGAGGGGGGGTGGGTGGAGAGTTCAGAATGGGGAACACATGTGCACCCATGGCTGATTCATGTCAATGTATGGCAAAAACCATTAAAATATTTTAAAGTATTTAGCCTCCAATTAAAATATATATAAAAAAAGACTTCAGCACAGGAATTTTTGAGGGAAACATAATTCAGCCAATAATAGCACCATAAAGAAAAACAAAGCAGGGTGATAAAGATGTCAGTAGATGGGGCACTGTTGTAGACAAAATGGTCAGGGAAAACATTTCTGAAGAAGTTAAATTTGAATACAAGTTTACTTTAAAAAATTTATTGGAGTATAGTTGATTTAGTGTTGTGTTAGTTTTAGGTAAACAGCAAAAGTGAATCAGTTATACATATATATGCATGCATGTGTGCTGAGTCGCTTTAGTTGTGTCCAACTCTTTGTGACCCTATGGATGGTAGCCCACCAGTCTCCTCTGTCCATGGATTTCTCCAGGCAAGAATACTGGAGTGGGTTGCCATGTCCTTCTCCAGTTACATATACATATATCCTCTGTTTTTCAGATTCTTTTCCATATAGGTCATTATATTCCTTGTGCTATGCAGTAGGTTTTTATTAGTTATCTATTTTGCATATAGTGGTGTGTATATGTTAATCCCAATCTCCTAATATATCCCTTTCCCCATTCTCCACTGCTAACCATAAGTTTATTTTCTACATCTGTGACTCTGTTTCTGTTTTGTAAAAATGTTCATTGGCACCATTTCTTAGATTTCCCATAGAAACAATATCTTATGATATTTGTCTTTCTCTGCCTGACGAGTTTTCTTTTAATGAATGATAAGCCTCCTGAGAGCTGAGACTTTTTGAGATATTCTAGATAGAGTGATATAAGGAAAGACTTGGGCTTGGAAATATGTGAATAGAAAGTAGAACTCGATCTAGGGGGATTCAGAAGAGAGGCTTTTGGGGTGTTTTTGGAAGCAATAGAAATTAAAGTCCTAAGCATGCACTTAGCATGACATTAGAATTGTAGGATTAATCTCGATATGATTAAGCTGAGAGAGCCTCTTTTGAAGGTTACAAGAAATGGAAAGGACAATGAACAGTGTCTCTTGGGAAGAAAAATCTAAGCTCACTATGTACAGGAAACAAGAACTGAGCAAACTGGAGGCCAGGGATCATATAGGAAACTATTATGAGGGTCCTGGTGTTGGTCATAAAGATCTGCTTTCAATAGCAGTTGGGGGAAGAAAAATTCAAAAATAGAGATGATTTCAAAAAATGAATCAACTGAGTCACAATAGACATTCAAACCTCATAGTTATATGAAAGAAGTTTCACTCATTAAACTCCCAGGTGATGGTAACCTAGCCTCGAATGAAGCCCATGGCTGTAATACATCTGTTGCCACAGATGTATTATTATTAAATATTAAAATTAAATGCAGAAAATGCAGCCACACTTGGATTGGAAATGAAATTAAAATGCATTAAATGCAGAAAATGCAGCCACACTTGGATCGGAAATGCTGAATAGGTTTCCAGTCTCAAGGGATACCAGTTTCTTAGCCATGCCAATGATTGGAATTTTCAGTGTTGCTTTGTCTCTCAGGCATATCCACACTAGACTATTGGATATGGTCTGAATTGTGTTCCCTCCACAAAATCCACATGTCCAAGTCTTAACCTCTAGTATCTCAGAATATGACTATATTTGGAGATAAAGCATTTAAATGAGTCATGAAGATAAATTAGGTTGTGGGTGGGCCTTGGTCCAATAGGATTGGTGTCTGGTAGAGGAAATTAGGGCACAGAGACACACAGAGGGAAGACCATGTGAAGACACAGGGAAAAGACAGCCATTTACAAGGCAAGGAAAGAGGCCTCAGAAGAAACCAACTCTGCTGACACCTAAGTCTTAGACTTCCAGCCTCCAGAACTGGGAGACAATAAATGTCTATTGTTTAAACGACCCAAAAATGATGGCTGGCTTCCTTGGAAGATATAAAATATCCCACAGGATTAGAAGAACAGACAAAAGAGCCAAGGACAGCTCAAAAAACTTGTCGTTGTTTTCAATATTTATCTATTTATTTGGCTGAAACTGGTCTTTGTTATGGCATGTGGGCTCTTAGTTGTGGCATGTGGGATCTAGTTCCCTGACCAGAGATCGAACTCAGGACTCCTGGATCAGAAGAGGGTAGTTTCTGCCACTGGACCACCAAGGAAGTCCCTAACGAGTTTTGCAATTGGCCTTTGTGAGCCTTTCTTCCATGGAACTGTCAGTGTCCATGTCTTTCTATTCCACATCTCAAAAATCAGGAAAGAGAAGAATCCAAATGGTCCATTCTGAGATGAAGGTCTACTCGGTCTAACATGGGTGGTCAAGAGATGGTGCCTTAAGGACAAAATGGTCATGTGATGTCCATCCATGTTTCTTCCTCTTGATCTCAGGGAGCAAGGAGTCAGTGTAAGTGGAGCCACCACCTCAATCATGGCTCAGTGCTCTGGATAAAGGTGTCTTTTTAGTAGTTGATCTAGAATCATCCATTATATAGTTAGCATTGTATATGTTTTTCTCTTTTTGTAAGTCATAAGCAGCAAATAGAATGATTCTCTTTACAGACTTGTGGACACAGCTGGGGCAGGAAAGGGTGGGTTGAATTGAGACAGTAGCGTTGAAATATATATATATACACATACACACACATATATATACATATATATATATATATATTACTGTATGTAAAATAGTAGTAGAAACCTGCTGCATAGCACAGGGAGTTCTGCTTGGTACTCTGTGATGACTTAGAGGGGTGGGATGTGGGGTGGGTAGGATGGAGGTTGGAAGGAGAGGGAATATATGTATATACATAGCTGATTCACCTTGCTGTATGCTGTTGTTGGCAAAAACCAACACAACATTGTAAAGCAATTATCCTATGATTTTTTTTTAAAGATGGTTCTCTTTAAAAAAAATGTTGCATTGAGTGGAATTACCAATTGGTTGCTGGGGATTTGGTTTGTTTACATTTTTTGGATATTCTGAACAAGGCTTCTATAAATTTTGTCTCAGTTCGGTTGCTCAGTTGTGTCCAGCTCTTTGACACCATGTGGACTGCAGCACGACAGGCTTTCCTGTTCATCAACAACTCCTGAAGCTTGATCAAACTCGTGTCCATTGAGTCAGTGATACCATCCAACCATCTCATCCTCTGTCGTCCCATTCTCCTCCTGCCTTCGATCTTTTCTAGCATCAGAGTCTTTTCCAGTGAGTCAGTTCTTCACATCAGGTAGCCAAAATATTGGAGCTTCAGCTTCAGCATCAGTCTTTCCAATGTATATTCAGGATTTATTTCATTTAGGACTGACTGAATTGATCTCTTTGCAGTCCAAGGGACTCTCAAGCATCTACTCCAAAACCACAGTTCAAAAGCATCACTTTTTTGGTGCTCAGCTTTTTTTTATGATCCAGCTGTCACATCCACACATGACTACTGGAAAAACATAGCTTTGACTAGATTGACCTTTGTTGGCAAAGTAACATCTCTACTTTTTAATATGCTGTCTAGGTTGGTCATAGTGTTTCTTCCAAGGAGCATGTGTCTTTTAATTCCATGGCTACAGTTACCAAATGCAGTGATTTTGGAGCCCAAGAAAATAAAGTCTGTCCCTGTTTTCATTGTTTCCCCATCTATTTTCCATGAAGTGATGGGACTGGATGCCATGATCGTTTTTTGAATGTTGTGTTTAAACCAGTTTTTTTCACTCTCCTCTTTCACTTTCATTAGGAGGCTCTTCAGTTCCTCTTAGCTTTATGCCATAAGGGTTTTGTCATCTGTATATCTGAGGCTATTGATATTTCCCCTGGAAATCTTGATTCCAGCTTGTGTTTCATCCAGTCCAGCATTTTGCATGATGTACTCTGCATATTAAATAAACAGGGTGACAATATACTAGCCTTGATGTACTCCTTTGTTCCATGTCTGGTTCTAACTGTTGCTTCTTGACCAACATACAGATTTCTCAGGAGGCAGGTCAGGTGGTCTGGTATTCCCATCTCTTGAAGAATTTTCCACAGTTTGTTGTGATCCACATAGTCAGAGGCTTTGGTGTAGTCAGTAAAAGAAGAGTAGATGTTTTTCTGGAACTCTATTGTTTTTTCAATAATCCAATGGAAGCTGGAAATTTGATGTCTTGTTCCTCTACCATTTCTAAATCTAGCTTGAACATCTGGAAGTTCTCAGTTCACATACTGCTGAAGCCTCGCGTGGAGAATTTTGAGCTTTACTTTGATTGTGCATGTGATGAGTACAATTGTGTGGTAATTACAAAATTCTTTGGCATTGCCTTTCTTTGGGATTGGAATGAAAACTGACCTTTTCCAGTTCTCTGACCACTGCTGAGGTTTCCAAATTTGCTGCCATATTGAGTGCAGCATTTTAACAAAGTTTTAGTAAACTGTATCAGTTCAGTTTAGTCCCTCAGTCCTGTCCGACTCTTTGTGACCTCATGAAGTGCAGCACGCCAGGCCTCCCGTCCATCATCCCAGAGTTCACTCAAACCCACGTCTATTGATTCAGGGATGCCATCCAGCCATCTCATCCTCTGTCGTCCCCTTCTCCTCCTGCCCCCAATCCCTCCCAGCATCAGAGTCTTTTCCAGTGAGTCAACTCTTCGCAAGAGGTAGCCAAAGTACTGGAGTTTCAGCTTCAGCATCATGCCCTCCAAAGAAATCCCAGGACTGATCTCCTTCAGAATGGACTGGTTGTATCTCCTTGCAGTCCAAGGGACCCTCAAGAGTCTTCTCCAACACCACAGTTTAAAAGCATCAATTCTTCGGCGCTCAGCTTTCTTCACAGTCCAACTCTCACATCCATACATGACTACTGGAAAAACCATAGCCTTGACTAGATGGACCTTTGTTGGCAAAGTAATGTCTCTGCTTTTGAGTATGCTATCTAGGTTGGTCATAACTTTCCTTCCAAGGAGTAAGCGTCTTTTAATTTCATGGCTGCAATCACCATCTGCAGTGACTTTGGAGCCCCCAAAAATAAAGTCTGACACTGTTTCCACTGTTTCCCCATCTATTTCCCATGAAGTGGTGGAACCAGGTGCCATGATCTTAGTTTTATGAATGGTGAGATTTAAGCCAAATTTTTCACTCTCCTCTTTCACTTTCATCAATAGGCTTTTTAGTTTCTCTTCACTTTCTGCCATAAGGGTGGTGTTATATGCATATCTGAGGTTATTGATATTTCCCCTGGCAATCTTGATTCCAGCTTGTGCTTCTTCCAGCCCAGCATTTCTCATGATGTACTTTGCATATAGGTTAAATAAGCAGAGTGACAATAGACAGCCTTGACATACTCCTTTTCCTATTTGGAACCAGTCGGTTGTTCCATGTCCAGTTCTAACTGTTGCTTCCTGACCTGCATATAGGTTTCTCCAGAGGCAGGAGAGGTGGTCTGGTATTCCCATCTCTTTCAGAATGTTCCACAGTTTATTGTGATCCACACAGTCAAAGGCTTTGACATACATATGCTTTATTTCTCCAGTATTTTTCCAAAGAGAAATTGTGAAGTCATATAGCTATTCTATGTTTAATATTTTGAGAAACTTCCATATTTTTCAAAAGTGACTTTTCCATTTTGCATCCCTACTGGTCAAATTTGAGAGTTCTAATTTCTCATATTGTTCACCATTACATATTGTTATCTGTCATTTTAGTCTTGGCCATCTTAATAAATATGAAATTGTATAACATTATTTTATAACTTTTGTTTTCATATTTCAATTAGTAACAAATGCCCTAAAATTATCACTAAGGATCACTTAAACCATGCTGGATGAGCCATTATATGTGCTGGACTTGCCAATTTCTTACAACTACAACCACTGGTTTGAATAATTTATTCATTAATTGGTTGATGGACATTTGGATAAAAAAAGAAGAGAAAAATAGGAAAAAAAAAAGATATACTAGCATAAGAGGGTATTGATTCTAACTTTAAATGACATCAACTGACTTTAATATCCCAGAAAAATAGTTTTTATTTTAGAATACTGTACTCAAAACAACTGTCAGACAAATTGGAAAACAAACTAAAGACCTTCAAATTATCACCCTTGGTTTTACATATATATATATATATATATGTTTATATAATATATATATTATATATATATTATGTATATATAATAACATATATATTTTTTTCCTCAAAAGTGATGTAATGGAACATTTATTAGATGCCATATGGGGTTGAGAAAAGGGGGCAGGAATAATAAAGATGCTGTAAGCTTCCTGAGAGCAAGAACTACTTTCACCAACATTTCCTGTGTGCTTTCCCATATTGTAGGACCAGTTTGGGCAGAATTTGAATAAAGATTATCTACATAGAAAAAAATCTCCTTAGAAAAAGTTCAGCCTCATAATACATACTCTTCTTTATTATATCATCAGCCTCTTGTTACCACAGCATAGTATTATCTGAATTAAAATTCTCCAATTCCCATAGCCAAGTGTTGAGAGCTAGTAAATATGAATATGAAATTTTAGTAAACTATTGAAGTCTAAATCAAGAATGGTTTTGTGACTTGTATTCAAAGATAGTTTTTCAAATCTTAATCAACTATTTAATTAGCTTTTCATAATATTATTGTTTGCTTTCTTAATCATAAAAGAACATGTAGTTATAAAAAAACAAGTTATTCAAAATATCTTACTATTTTGCTTTTTTACAAATCAGTGGGTTATACAGTTGACTATTTTGGATATATGCTCAGTTAATTATCTGCACACATACACACATATATTCACAGACAGAAACTCACAGAACATTCAGTATGAGATAGAATTTTAAAAATGTAATTTCAGAATATGCATTTAATTTATTTAAGTTATGAAATACTTTTCTTGACTTAATTTCATGTCTTAATTGGCTAGATAATAAGATTATCAGTACATGACTTTTTAGTGATACCCTGTATAAAACACTGAGGAAAGTAATATAGATTTCTGGCTTGAAACATTACCAGGGTCCAAAATTTATTCAGGGACAGTATAAACAAATTTAATTTGAACAGAACAAATCTTAGGGTTATGGAAAAAATGTTGAATTGAGAAGACAAATCTGGTCACAATCAGTTGTAGTCACAAGTATCACTAAAAACTAAGAGGTAGGTAGAAAGACTGATAAATATATGAATAGTAATGATATTGTTTAATAGAACCTTTCTAACTCTCTCCTGGTGATACTGCAATGAGAGTATTGCTTTAATCAATACTCAGTATCTGGTTGTGACTAAAGAGCTGCCACTGGGCCTTGAAAGGCAATATCTTTGTTCTTTTTATTGAAGGTTTGAGTCATAGTTTAAGACTTGCCTTCTTGGCCTGTAGCTATTGCTGAACTTCATTTTACACACTGCTTACTCTTTTGAAGTAATATTGCTATTTTCAAGATTATAGCTCAGAAAATTACTTCCCCATTGGTCCACTGCTGTGATTTTTCCACATAGAGAAGAATCTTTGAAAAGCACATTGAGTTGTGTTGTGTGTATGTGCTCAATCATGTCCGACTCTTTGCGACCCCATGGACTGTAGCCTACAAAGCTCTTCTGTCCATGGAATTTTCTAGGCAAGAATACTGGGGTGGATTGTCATTTCCTGCTCCAGGGTGTCTTCCTGACCCAGAGACTGAACCCTTGTCTCTAGTGTCTCTTGCAATGGCAGGCAGATTCTTTATCACTAGCACCACAAAGATATTTTGAGTCCTAATGCTTCAAGATCCTAAAGAACCATCCAAGAGCCTTGGACAATGCTTTGACTGATAATTATAATTTTAAAGGATACTAGTAAGTATTGTTGACAATGAAGCCCTCAGTTCTAACAAACGTCTTAAGGCTGCAATAATAAACTGCTAATTTTCTACAACTGCTGTTTTCAGACTAGGGCTAAGAAACTCCCAGAGTTGCACTTAGGAAAAGTTGAGGGAAATACTGGCCACACACACTAACCTTTAATTCAACAGTAAAATGGTTAGACTGTGTGATTTTATAGGAAGTTCAACATATAAGCTAATATATTTTCTGATATCTTCAGATGAACTGAATTCAATTCTTTCTAGTGTTGTACTCAATTTCTATAATGAAAACAAAAGATAAATGCCCCAAGAAACCTATTTACTGCTTGACTTGCTTGAAATTTTCTGGATCAATTTGTCTTCATGATTATAGATACTGAAAACTACCACATTCCTCATTTGTTTCATAAACAGGCAGGTAGAAGATAAAATTGAAGACCCAGATATATCAACACTTCCCAGCGTATTACACTTAATAATATAGTAAATTATTTTAGTTTTGGCAATCATCGTTACTACTGAAGTTATATTCCTTGCTTTATTGTAAATTTTGATATTAATTTTCTTGTTAGTATTGATATTATCAAGGCTTTTTATTTGGAAACTAATACTTTGTAACTTATTATAATTTTCCTTTGATAAATACTTTATAACACCTTGTCAGTGGGAACCATGTATATTTAAAAGTTATAATATTATTTTCTATGTAAGCTGTATCTTAAGTTCTCTGCATCCCTTTCATGGATGCAGCGTTCTCAAAGAAGATTTCAGCTCAGTTCAGTTCAGTCGCTCAGTTGTGTCCGACTCTGCGATCCCATGAATCTCAGCACGCCAGGCCTCCCTGTCCATCACCAGCTCCCAGATTTCATTCAGACTCACGTCCATCGAGTCAGTGATGCCATCCAGCTGTCTTATCCTCTGTGGTCCCTTTCTCCTGCCTCCAATCCCTCCCAGCATCAGAGTCTTTCCCAATGAGTCAACTCTTCGCATCAGGTGGCCAAAGTACTGGTGTTTCAGCTTTAGCATCATTTCTTCCAAAGAATATAAGTTAAATAAGCAGGGTGACAATATATAGCCTTGACGTACTCCTTTTCCTATTTGGAACCAGTCTGTTGTTCCATGTCCAGTTCTAACTGTTGCTTCCTGACCTGCATACAGATTTCTCAAGAGGCAGGTGAGGTGTTCTGGTATTCCATCTCTTTCAGAATTTCCCACAGTTAATTGTGATCCACACAGTCAAAAGCTTTGGCATAGTCAATAAAGCAGAAATAGATGTTTTTCTGGAACTCTCTTGCTTTTTCCATGATCCAGCAAATGGCAATTTGATCTCTGGTTCCTCTGCCTTTTCTAAAACCAGCTTGAACATCAGGAAGTTCATGGTTCACATATTGCTGAAGCCTGGCTTGGAGAATTTTGAGCATTACTTTACTAGCATGTGAGATGAGTGCAATTGTGCAGTAGTTTGAGCATTCTTTGGCATTGCCTTTCTTTGGGATTGGAATGCAAACTGACCTTTTCCAGTCCTGTGGCCACTGCTGAGTTTTCCAGATTTGCTGGCATATTGAGTGCAGCACTTTCACAGCATCATCTTTCAGGATTTGAAATAGCTCAACTGGAATTCCATCATCTCCACTAGCTTTGTTCCTAGTGATGCTTTCTAAGGCCCACTTGACTTCACATTCCAGGATGTCTGGCTCTAGGTGAGTGATCACAACTTCGTGATTATCTGGGACGTGAAGATCTTCTTCGTACAGTTCTTCTGTGTATTCTTGCCATCTCTTCTTGATATCTTCTGCTTCTGTTAGGTCCATACCATTTCTGTCCTTTATCAAGCCCATCTTTGCATTAAATGTTCCCTTGGTATCTCTAATTTTCTTGAAGTGATCTTTAGTCTTTCCCATTCTGTTGTTTTCTTCTATTTCTTTGCATTGATCGCTGAGGAAGGCTTTCTTATCTCTTCTTGCTATTCTTTGGAACTCTGCATTCAGATGCTTATATCTTTCCTTTTCTCCTTTGCTTTTCACTTCTCTTCTTTTTACAGCTATTTGTAAGGCCTCCCCAGACAGCCATTTTGCTTTTTTGCATTTCTTTTCCATGGGGATGATCTTGATCCCTGGGCAGAGTACATCATGAAAAACGCTGGACTGGAAGAAACACAAGCTGGAATCAAGATTGCCAGGAGAAATATCAATAACCTCAGGTATACAGATGACACCACCCTTATGGAAGAAAGTGAAGAGGAAATAAAAAACCTCTTGATGAAAGTGAAAGAGGAGAGTGAAAAAGTTGGCTTAGAGCTCAACATTCAGAAAACGAAGATCATGGCATTCAGTCCCATCACTTCATGGGAAGTAGATGGGGAAACAGTGGAAACAGCCTTCTTCACAGTCCAACTCTCACATCCATACAATATCCTGCAAATTTCAGCCAATTTGCCAAATACTACTGCTGCTACTGCTGCTAAGTAGCTTCAGTCGTGTCCTACTCTGTGTGACCCCAGAGACGGCAGCCCACCAGGCTCCCCATCCCTGGGATTCTCCAGCCAAGAAGACTGGAATGGGTTGCCACTTCCTTCTAGCCTGCAAATTTCAGCCCATTTGCCAAATACAGCATGACTATAAACTTTTTTTGAGTTTTCTTGTAACACAGCCAAAATCACTTGTGTACATATTCATAGTGTTAATAAGAATAAACTCCTATTGGAGAAAATATCAATATTTTTGCCATTCTCAAGTATTCAAATATATTAGTTCATGTAAAACATTACTGTCTAGTAAGAATTATTAGCATACATTATTCTTTTATGATACAGTGAAAATATATTAAATAAATAATAGACTACCAGAGTAAGCTGAGCACCAAAGAATTGATGCTTTTGAACTGTGGTGTTGGAGAAAACTCTTGAGAGTCCCTTGGACTGCAAGGAGATCCAGCCAGTCCATTCTAAAGGAGATCAGTCCTGGGTGTTCTTTGGAAGGACTGATGCTAAAGCTAAAACTCCAATAATTTGGCCACCTTATGCGGGGAGTTGACTCATTGGAAAAGACTCTGATGCTGGGAGGGATTGGGGGCAGGAGGAGAAGAGGACAACAGAGGATGAGATGGCTGGATGGCATCACTGACTCGATGGATGTGAGTCTGAGTGAACTCCGGGAGTTGGTGATGGACAGGGAGGCCTGGAGTGCTGCAATTTATGGGATCGCAAAGAGGCGGACAAGACTGAGCGACTGAACTGAACTGAACTGAACCAGAGTAAACCAGTTTCTCAGTTTAAGATGATGCATTGATTCGATTCTTAGACATTTGAATTGAGTTTCTGGGCAGGATTGATGTGATTTTACATATCAGCAATAATATTATTGTACTTAAAAGCTATGTAACATTGTTAGAAGTCCTCCCAAAATATACTGACCTTTTGAAACAGATTTTAATCATGATTAGTTCAGAAAGCATGTATTTTTTTTTTAAATTGACAGCTCATAGAGAGCTCTATCACATATGTAATACTCAAAGATTTGCTGAAAACCATGCTAAGCAGGTCTATGAAATGATATGAAACACAGATATAAAAGCTTCTGAAAAGGTAAAATTTGGCAATAGATTTATAAAAATATTGTAAAATTCTTAAACTTTATTGCCAATTATTTTACAAGATTTCTTAATAAAATAGGAACTATACAAGATTTTAAAGCATTTATTCCTTAGTCAGCATCACTATAAGTTTAAATGCTTTCTAATATTTACGTCAGATGATTCTGTGTTTCAATTCGAAATTTAGATGTATGTCACAATTAGCAGTGAATCACAAGTAGCATTCTAGTGAGTTTTAAAAAATGATCTTATGAACCTGGACTGGTGATTTGTTTCTTATATTATACAAAAAAATTTCAAAAAAAGGTCTTATGAGAAATCCTAGAATTCTCTCGTTAACAGATCTTTAAATATCTTAAAGATTTTTAGAAATAGATTCTTAACAATTTAAAACATTTTAGAAACAGATTCTTAAAAATCTTTAAAAAAAGATTTTTCTGTTTCCTCTGTTTCCTTTCCTGTTCTTAACTGAAGCAGAAATTGGCTTCCATTTAGTAAACTTGTGTGTTTCTACTCTGGAAGCCAGTGCCAAATTTGTAACAGCTTTTTTTTTGTTTGTTTGTTTGTTTCTACAACAGGCAGGAAAAGGATTCAGGTTCTGCTGAGCTTGTCTGATACTCTGAGCAATACATTGCAGTTATAAATTATTCCAGAATTAGGAATTTTATAGAGCTGAATGGACTCAAAAGCCAAATAATATATTGCCTAGTTGTAATATTACTGGAATTTCCCTGGTGATTCAGTGGTAAAGAATTCACCTGCCAATGAAGGAGATGTAGGTTTGATCCATTGTCCAGGAAGATTCCTTTAAGAAGAAAATGCCAATCCACACAGTTATTCTTGTCTGGGGAAACCCTATGGACAGAGAAGCCCAGTGAGCTACGGTCTATGGGGTCACAAAAAGGTCGTGTCTACAACTTATTGACTAAACAATGACAACAACAGGATACACAGTTCAGTCAGTTCAGTCACTCAGTCGTGTCCGACTCTTTGTGACCCCATGAATCGCAGCATGCCAGGCCTTCCTGTCCATCACCAACTCCCGGAGTTCACTCAGACTCATGTCCATCGAGTCAATGATGCCATCCAGCCATCTCATCCTCTGTCCTCCCCTTCTCCTCCTGCCCTCAATCCCTCCCAGCATCAGAGTCTTTTCCAATGAGTCAACTCTTCGTATGAGGTGACCAAAATACTGGAGTTTCAGCCTTAGCATCATTCCTTCCAAAGAAATCCCAGGGCTGATCTCCTTGGAGTCCAAGGGACTCTCAAGAGTCTTCTCCAACACCACAGTTCAAAAGCATCAATTCTTTGGCACTCAGCTTTCTTCACAGTCCAACTCTCACATCCATACATGACCACTGGGAAAACCATAGCCTTGACTAGATGGACTTTTGTTGGCAAAGTAATATCTACTTTTCAATATACTATCTAGGTTGGTCATAACTTTCCTTCCAAGGAGTGTCTTTTAATTTCATGGCTGCAGTCACCTTCTGCAGTGATTTTGGAGCCCCCAAAATAAATTCTGACACTTTTCCACTGTTTCCCCATCTATTTCCCATGAAGTGATGGGACCAGATGCCATGATCTTCGTTTTCTGAATGTTTTTGAGCTTTAAGCCAACTTTTTCAGTCTCCACTTTCACTTTCATCAAGAGGCTTTTTAGTTCTTCACCTTCTTCCATAAGGGTGGTGTCATCTGCATATCGGAGGTTATTGATATTTCTTCTGGCAATCTTGATTCCAGCTTGTGCTCCTTCCAAGATACACAGTTGCTATTAAAAAATACTATATATCTGTATATTAATAAAAAAACTAAAACTAAAGTTTAAAACATACTATTTGAAATAGCATAAAAAATTTATCAAATACTGAAGCACAAATTTAAAAAACAGTTCAAGATTTTTATAAAGTCTAAGCTATAAACCATTGATGATATAAACTGAAGAATATTTAAATAACTGTAGAAATATACCAGGCCTATAAATTGAGAGATTGAATATTAAGATTTAAATTCTCCTAAAATTAACCTCGGATTTATCTTAATTTCCCTACTTTACATCAAAATATTAGCTGTGGACTTTTTACTGATGTCCTTTATCAGGTTGATGAAGCCTCCTTCCATTCAAAATTTGCTGAGATGTTTAATGAAAAATGTCTATTTTACCTTGTCAATTATTTCCTTGCCTCTGTTGAAATAAATCACATTCTCTCTTAATCTATTAATGTTAAAAAGTAATTTTTGAATGATAATCTATTTTGGTATAATATGATAATGCTGTTTTTCTTTTCCTATGATGATGGATTTGATTCACTATTTTAATGACTTTGGCATCTGTTTTCACAAAGTGTATTCTTTTGTGATTTTATTTTGGCAATATCATTGTCTGATTTTCTATCAGTGTTGTAGTGGTCTCACCAAATGAGTTAGAAAGACGTTGCACCTTCTTTACTTAAAAGCTTATTAAGAATGCTATTATTTCTACTATAAATGTCTGTTTAATTAATCAATGGAGCAATCCAGATTTGGTATTATATTGTGGGAAGTTGTCTATGAAGTGTCTGCATAGACCCATTCTTCTTGTTGGTTGTATGTAGCTTTTAAAGTACTTTTAAAATTTCCCATTTGGATTTCAAGTTTTTTGGCACAGAATTCTTCAACATACCCCCTGGTTATCATTTTAATATCCGTGAGACATGTAGTAGATGGTTCCACTTTCATTCCTGGCATTAGTAATATGCTCTTTTTTCCCCTTTTTTCTTCATGATTCTGTTAGGGGTTCATGAATTATACTGATATTTTTGGAAAAACCACTTCTCAATTTAATGATTCTCTCATTTACTGAACTTCTCTTTCTTATTTGCCTTCTGTTACATTGACTTATACTGGCATTCGTTTTTCTCTTTTTATTATTTGTTTTCTCTTTTTCTATTTTCTTTTTTGTACTAGTAGCTTTGTTAATGGACACATTCACATTTAATATTATATCTTCTTAATTAACTGATCATTTTAAGCTTATAAATTGCCTGACCTTATATCCTTGTACTAAACTTTTCCTCTTTTAAGAACATCGACAGCTTTCTTATGCTTAATGAATTCATGGTAAATGTATGTTTCTTTATCATGCATAATAGATGCATAATAAATATAGGTCTATCCTCTAATTTTCAACCTGTTTTTGTCTTTATATTTACAGAACATTTCTTACAAGTGGCACTTCTATTTGTATCTTACAAGACCTTTCTGTTAATTAAAGTCAGTTCAGTTCAGTCACGTCTGACTTTTTGCAACCCCATGAACTGCGGCACGACAGGCTTCTCTGTCCATCACCAACTCCCGGAGCTTACTCAAATTCATGTCCATTGAGTCAGTGATGCCATCCAACCATCCCATCTTCTGTCCTCTCCTTCTTCTCCTGCTTCAATCTTTCCCAGCATCAGAGTCTTTTCCAATGAGTCAGTTCTTTGCATCAGGTGGCCAAAGGATTGGAGTTTCAGCTTCAGCATCAGTCCTTCCAATGAATATTCAGCACTGATTTCCTATAGGGTTGACTGGCTGGACCTCCTTGCAGTCCAAGGGACTCTCCAGTACCACATTTCAAAAGCGTAAATTCTTCAGTGCTCAGCTTCTTTACAGTCCTACTTTGACATTCATACATGACTACTGAATTAATTAAAGTACTTAGTCTATTTATAGTCCATGCGGTTACAAAGAGTCAGACATGACTGAGTGACTAAGCATAGCACAGCACAGTCTATTTTCATGTAAATTATTCATATGTGTAAATTCAGGTCTAATATATTGCTATATGATTTTGATTGTCTCATCCTTATTCTTCTATTCTCTCCTTAAACTGTGAGGAATCAAATACTTCTTTAAAAGTTTTATTTTATCTTCTTTTAAATCTTTGATGTTATTATCATGCATACATGTGTTTGTGTGTATTTATGTTTTTCATTTAAAAAGTGAAATGCTAATCTTTAACTTTGAATATTCTGTTTAAACTATTTTAATGTTTCATAAAAGCTTAAGTACTCTATCATAATATGCTTCCAAAAAATTATCTTTCAACTTTTGTTGTTATTTTACATATTTGTTGTTATTCTACATATGCTGTAAAACCTCTTACTATAATCTGAACTGTTCCACCCTAAAATTCGTATGCTTGAGGCTTAATCTTCAATATGACTTTATTTTGAGATAAGGCCTTTACAGTTAATTAGGGTTGAATGAGTTCTTGAGATTGGGACTTGAAGATAATCATTGTCCTTATAATTAAAAGAAGAGATATGAAGGATGTGCACACACAGGGTAAAGGTCATATTAGGACACAGCAAAGAGGTGGGCATATGCAAGTCAAGAAGGAAGGACATAGGAGAAACCATCTTTTCTGCTAGCACCTTCACCTTGAACTTCCAGTCTCCAGAGAAAACAAATTGTTCTTGCTTATGTTACCTACTGAATGGCAATTTGTTATGGCAACCCTAGCAAACTAATATACTTGCATTCCTTTATTATTTTTTAACATTTTAATAAGCAACAAAACTGAAAGAGACTCATGTATCCCATTGTTCATTACAGCACTATTTACAGTAGCTAGAACATGGAAGCAACCATCAATATCCATCGATAGATAAATGGATAAAAAATTGTGGTACACATACACAATGGAATATTACTCAGCTATAAAAAGGAACACATTTGAGCCAGTTCTAATGAGAGGGATAAACCTAGAACCTATTATACAGAGTGAAGTGAGTCAGAAAGAGAAAGATAAATACTGTATTCTAATGCATATCGGAGAAGGCAATGGCACCCCACTCCAGTACTCTTGCCTGGAAAATCCCATGGATGGAAGAGCCTGATGGGCCACAGTCCAAGGGGTCTCTAAGAGTCAGACAAGACTCAGCGACTTCACTTCCACTTTTCACTTTCCTGCATTGGAGAAGGCAATGACAACCCACTCCAGTGTTCTTGCCTGGAGAATCCCAGGCACGGGGGAGCCTCGTGGGCTGCCGTCTGTGGGGTCGCACAGAGTCAGACATGACTGAAGCGACTTAGCAGCAGCAGCAGCAATGCATATATACAGAATCTAGAAAAATGGTACTGAAGAATTTATTTATAGGGCAACAATGGAGAAACAGACATAGAGAATAGACTTATAGACATGGGGAGAGGGGAGGAAAGAGTGAGATGTATGGAAAGAGTAACATGGAAACTTACATTACCATGTGTAAAATACATAGCCAACGGGAATTTATGTGGCTCAGGGAACTCAAACAGTGGCTCTGTATCAACCTAGAGAGGTGGGATGGGGAGGGAGATGGGAGGGAGTTTTGAAAGGGTGGTTATATATGTATACCTGTGGCTAATTCATGTTGTGCTTTGACAGAAAAGAGCAAAATTCTGTAAAGCAATTATCCTTCAATTAAAATAAATAAACAGGGTAACAATATGCAGCCTTGACATACTCTTTTCCCAATTTGGAACCAATCTTTTTGTCCATGTCTGGTTCTAACTGTTGCTTCTTGACCTGCGTACAGATTTCTCAGGAGGCAGGTCAGATGGTCTGGTATTCCCATGTCTTTAAGAATTTTCCAGTTTGTTGTGATCCACACAGTCAAAGGCTTTGGCATAGTCAATAAAGCAGAAATAGTTTTTTTTTTTTTAATTTTGTTCATAAATATAAATATATCATAGGTACAGTTGCCAAATTAATATTTGAGCATATTTTGATACTACATAATGAAAACTGAACACCCTGTGAAGTTTAGTCATAGTTAAGGTGAAAACAGAGTCTTGAAATCTTTTGTGGTATCTCAGTTTATGAAATAATGATATTGATGCTTTTAACTTGCAATATTCAAATTTTAAAAATTCATTGCTCTTTTAAAATCTGAGACATGTTAATAAATCATTGCTGTTTGGGAAAGTAATAGATACTCCTTTAAATGAATGATGTTACAGTCATATTTCCTAATTTATATGGTTAAAATTCTTAATTATAAAGCTATTACAAAATAACTTATATTGATTAATTGATATGAAATATGGAAAAGTACATTGAATTCCAGGGAACATATCTTCAGCCAATAGTTTACTTTGCTAATTTGTACTTGTTTTCAGAAATCTCATCAGAGATTTCTAAATAGGACAGCAAAATAGATCAAAAGTCCAGTGAATGTGACTTTTCCCTACTCAATTTTGGTCTGTATGTTTATTTCCAAACCATTATTTCTCTCTGGATTTTCCACTTTCTCTATTAAAAATTAATGAAAGTTTTCTAAAATGTTCAGTTACTTTATGACATCTCTCAATGATTACAACATTGACCAAAACTTCTTCCACTGTGAATGTTTCATGTAGCTGTTTGAGTAAAGGAAGTAGCACGGCTAGGAAAAGGAAGGACTTTGAGATCCTTGGTATTTTCTGATAAAGTCTTTGATGTAACTTGCCTTAAACCTATGGGATGCAGCACAAGCAGTATTTAGAGGGCAATGAATAGCTATGAGTGCCTACAGAAAATGTAAAACTTCTGGTAGATCCTTTTCCAATTTTGGCTAACCAGATCTGGCATCTGGTCCCATCACTTCATGGCAAATAGATGGGGAAACAGTGGCAGATTTTATTTTGGGGGGCTCCAAAATCACTGCAGATGGTGACTGCAGCCATGAAATTAAAAGATGCTTACTCCTTGGAAGGAAAGTTATGACCAACCTAGATAGCATATTGAAAAGCAGAAACATTACTTTGCCAACAAAGGTCTGTCTAGTTAAGGCTATGGTTTTTTTCCAGTGATCATGTATTGATGTGAGAGTTGGACTGTGAAGAAAGCTGAGCATTGAAGAATAGATGCTTTTGAACTGTGGTGTTGGAGAAGACTCTTGAGAGTCCCTTGGACTGCAAGGAGATCCAACCAGTCCATCCTAAAGGAAATCAGTACTGAATATTCATTGGAAGGGCTGATGCTGAGGCTGAAACTCCAATATTTTGGCCACCTGATTCAAAGAACTGACTCATTGGAAAAGACCCTGATGCTGGGAAAGATTGAAGGCAGGAGGAGAAGGGGATGACAGAGGATGAGATGGTTGGATGGCATCACCAACTCAATGGACATGAATTTGAGTAAACTCTGGGAGTTGGTGATGGTCAGGGAGTCCTGTCATGCTGCAGTCCATGGAGTCACAAAGAGTTGGACACAACTGAGTGACTCAACTGAAGTGAACCAGATCTGTATTTTAGTAAAAATATTCCAGATTACTCAGTGGGACAACAGGCAGAGTGTCTTTATTGTCATTCTCAATACTGTTTGTTTAGGAAAAAATAAGTGATGTAACATCTTCCAATCTGTGATCCTGCCCTGATAAGGTCTAAAATACAGGCTTCATTGACATTATACATTTTTTTTTTTATCTTCAACTAACATCCACCACCTCTTTGTCAAAATCTCTTACAATTCTGAAGGTAATTCACAATTTGATGGACCTACTTGCACCATCAGAATAGCTTCTGAAATCCTTGGTGACTGAGAATCCATTTTTCCATTTTTGTTGTTGTTGTTTATTTGTTTTTTTATACTGACATTCATCTGTGCTTTGCCATGGATGACAAGCAGTTAGCACCAAACATCTGAGCTTTCTTCAATGGCTGTTAACAAAATATTCAGAGGTCACTGTGAGAGTGGTTGTCAGAGGCTGTTTCCCAAATGTGTTCTTCTGTTAAACCCATTTATTCTGGATATTTTCAAGATTACTTACTTTACTTCATTCTTTCCCTTTGCTTTACTTTGGGTGTCATGGCCTCTTCCCTGAATTTTTCCGGGGCTCTGGGAACCTGCCACAGCATTCAGCCTGTACAGCCTTGCCCCACAGCCACTTCACTGGACTCCTTCCACAGGAGTGCTACTCCTTGAACACATTTTTGTTGTTGTTGTTGTTAGAAAATTTAGTGATATATTTGTATAAATATAGGGATATTTGATATTTGATATCTTTGTATTTAGATATCTATTTATTCTCTCTATTGTTCTTTATACCTTTTTGTTTCAAACTCTAAAACTATCCTGCAACATTTTTTGGCAGTATTATTTTGCAGGAGATGAATTATTTAAGATTTTTTATATCATTATTTCTAATATGTTTTCACAGGAAATTGAATTCTAGACTTTCTTTTTTAGCTCCTTAAAGATTTAACTTTGTTGTCTCCTGACTCCTATGAGAATTCAGCTATCATTTTATTATCAATTCATTCTATGTCTTTATTTTCTCTGAATTGTTTCAAAGATTTCCTTTGTCTTTAGTTTTATATAGTTTTATTATGATGTACTTGGATTTTTTTTTTTTTTAATTTGCATTTACCAAGAAGTTTCTTTGAACTTCTTGGATCTGTGGGAGGCTTTTTTGTTTGTTTTCAGACATTTTAAAAATTCTCAACATTAATCTCCTAAAATATTTCTTGTGACCTTGTCTCTTGTTTTCTTCTCCTCCTGGGTTTCACATACATTTATATTTGAATGTTTTGATATTCTCCAATTCTTTAAGAAATGGGAATACCAGACCACCTGACCTGCCTCTTGAGAAACCTATATGCAGGTCAGGAGGCAACAGTTAGAACTGGACATGGAACAACAGACTGGTTCCAAATAGGAAAAGGAGTATGTCAAGGATGTATATTGTCAGCCTTCTTATTTAACTTCTATGCAGAGTACATCATGAGAAATGCTGGGCTGGAAGAAGCACAAGCTGGAATCAAGATTGCCCGGAAAAATATCAATAACCTCAGATATGCAGATGACACCACCCTTATGGCAGAAAGTGAAGAGGAACTAAAAATCCTCTTGATGAAAGGGGAGAGTGAAAAAGTTGGCTTAAAGCTCAACATTCAGAAAATGAAGATCATGGCATCTGGTCCCATCACTTTGTGGAAAATAGATGGGGAAACAGTGGAAACAGTGGCAGACTTTATTTTTTTTTTAACTTTTCTTTCCTTTTATTTTTTTAATTTAAATTTATTTATTTTAATTGGAGGCTAATTACTTTATTTTCTGATGCTGAACCTGAAACTCCAGTACTTTGGCCACCTCATGCAAAGAGTTGACTCATTGGAAAAGACTCTGATGCTGGGAGTGATTGGGGGCAGAAGGAGAAGGGGACGACAGAGGATGAGATGGCTGGATAGCATCACCGACTCGAGTTTGAGTGAGTTTGAGTGAACTCTGGGAGTTGGTGATGGTCTGGGAGGCCTGACATGCTGCGATTCATGGGGTTGCAAAGAGTCACACATGACTGAGGGACTGAACTGAACTGAATAGTTTTCAAGTATTCCTTTTTTCCCCCTCTCTTATTTTTGTGCTGTGGGTAAGATAATTTCTCTTGTCACATCTTCAAGTTCAAAATAATTTCCTGTCTTTTGTCTGTTCTGAGTATAGCATATAAACCTAGTTTGTTGTTGACTGGAGTGAGGAGTTTTGGGTTATTTATTTATACTCAGTACCCGACGGACTTGAAAATCCTCTAGTGATAGACAGCTGCTGATTTTTGCCTGGCATGAGTCATGGAATGATTAAGGTTGTCTCTCTGCTTTTTCCTATTCCACTTTCTGCTTAGAGCAGGCCCAGGAAGACTGTACTAAAGATGAGTTTTCTCTGTACTTTGTTCTTCTCTCAGTTGTAGGGCATTGCTTGCTACCCAATGTAAAACTTCTCCAGTGGGGAAAATACTTTTTCAGTTCCCCTGCTACCAGCACAACCTGAAACAGGTAGTTTCCTTGAGTTTCACATCTTGGGTTCTCTCAGCATTTCTACTCTTCCACAGAAAACAGCCACTTCCTCCTATTTAGTGCAAAGTCTTCTGAACCCAAAGAGACTTCTTCTCTACAGTTGACTTTCAACTGTAGCAAATTTTGCCTCATACCAATGCTTAGTCAAAAATGGGCATGCCTTTTAGGGGCAGTTGGCTTAATGCCATGAATTTAAAGAGTCTGTGGAGTTAAGTGTTTCATAGCAACAGAGAGCTTTGTCTTTGAGATGAGTGGGGAAACTTTCTGGCCCTGTCTCAGTGGTAGCCAGTCTTGACCTCATATTGATGTATGGGAGTGGGGATATTTGTCATTTTTCTCTTTCCCCCATGTACAAATACTGTCTGCTTCAGGCAGTGAAAGATCTGGGGCAGATGGCCTTCCATTTCCTTCCTTTCACCAGTAGTGGAGAGCTGCTTCTTTCATCACATCAAGGTCCAGGGTGAGTGTAGATGGTTTTCCTACACACTTCCCAGGGTGGCCAGCCTGTCCTTGAAGTTGTGCAGGGTCTGGGGAACAGGCAGGCTGCTTTAGGTTCTTCTTCTTCACCCCACACACTGGCACATCATGCATCCTGTGCGGTTGGTATGACTGCCCTCCCTGTACTCCATCTGCCTCATGAACAATTGACCTGTGAAAAGGCTCAACAAGTGAAAGCAAGTCTTCTCTTATGTCTGGGGCTCTCAGGGGTTCTAAGTTAGCATGTTAGGCCATAATTGGCATTTAACAGTTATTTAAACTTTCTTCTTCCAAATTAATTTTATGATAGCTGAATCTATTTCCCATTGTTATATCTTAGCTGAAACACTTTATGTGTCTCATCCTTTCACAGAAATGCATGTTCTCCATTTGATTTTTTTTTAATTAGAATAGCTTTTGATCTTACTTTTTTCTTGGTCAGGCCTGTCCTCATTTTTAACATGATAACAGATGTTTTCTTTTATTTTCTATGTTTTTTTGCAAAAAAAAAAAAAAAGAAATTTCACTTTTTAATTTTAAAACATAATTTTGGAAAGTTATAAAGTGTTAACATATAACATGCACATGGCTTACACTTTTCTAATGGGTACTTTAACCACATTTTTTTCCTCATTCTGCCTCTCACAGTCATATAAAAATATAGATATTTAAAAATATATAGAGATATTTGACTCAGTTTCATGCTAAACATAAGAACTTGATAAATTAGAAGCCCATTTTATTTAGTATGTGACTATTATTAAATCTATCAGGTTATATATTTCTGAAGAACTACATTAAAAAGAGAATGGAGAGCGAACTCCAAATTCTTTATTGTCTACAGAAGTATTTCTTATAAGCATGTATACACTGAGATACAAACAGATCCATCTAGATTTTTCATTTCTACATCTTTACTGTCATCACCTATTCACAGAGAGACATTTTTGGGTCTTCACGTATTTTTCTCCCATCACTTTCAGTTAACCTCAGATATTGCATGGGCTCAAGGACAGTCTATTGATATAATGATAGTTCTTTTGTGACAACATGGGGTTTTTGCAAATCTTTATGAGAGGCTTTGACCTAGTTTTTTCAGATGCTACAACATGTCTTTTTTCATTATTATTAAACTGGATGGTTAGAGTGTGTGGATCTTTTAACTTTGCATTCAAACTAAATAGCAGCAAATGTGTAGGATTTAAATAAGAGTACTAGGGTACTAAGGAAGAAAGTGTCGTTTTTGACTTTGCAGAGGTGAAATCCTTGACTAAATGGCTGATAAACAGATAACTTTGAATATTTATAATAGTTTTGCAGAAAACTCCAGAGTTGTTATGCTGCCTGTAATAATGAAAGTGACTATCTTTTCAGCTACAGACTTATTCCAAATAATAGTAATTTGTAAATGTTCTTTCGAGGAGAACTAATAATTATACTTTCATTTTTTAGATATGCAGCAGAAATAGCAAGTTATTCATGGATTTTAATGAATCATGCATATTTTCAATCTATGCTTAATTGTTCTAGACTTACCTCTATATGCCATTTAGCTTCTTAAGGCTTCTCAAAATATTTTATCAACTTATTCTTAAATATGAAATATGTTTATTAAATTTATAACCTGAATCCAGAATGATATACTGCCATAATTATACTGGTGATGAATTTACAGAGAGTAAACACATATATTATTTTTCTTTCTATGGGAAGAAACAGTTTAAGCTCGTTAAATTCTGATATAATTCTATACCAGATCATGCAAAGTCTCCTTCACAACCTCTTTTCGTTGGTGACTACAACTGCCCCTCTCCTGAAAATGAATAACAACAGTCCTGACATCTAAAATAACACATTGTTTGTGCAATTAATATAAAAAGGATCATTCAATGTACTATTTCTGAGTATTTTATTTTCATTAATATTTTGCACATGATATTCACTTGTATTGTTACATTGGTTGTAGTTTATTCATCTCACTGGTGAGTAGTCCATTTTATGAATGTATCACACTTCACGATGTTAGCTAGTTAACATAAAAACTTTGCTGCTATGAATAATATTTTTAATATATTTAGCTGATAATATGTGCTGAGGAGATCCACACAAGTGAAGTTACTTGCTCAAAAGTATGTAGGTTAACTGTAGTATATACTACCAATTGCCTTTTTAGAGGAATTTCATTAATTTAAAGTCTTAACAGTATATAAAAACTCCACTTGCTCCATGTTCTCCCCAAACAGGAAATTGTATATTATTTTTATTTACCCTTCTGATGAGAGTATGTGTGTGTGCATGCTAACTCACTTCAGTCATGTCTTACTCTGTATGACCTGATGCACTGCAGCCTGCCAAGCCCCTCTGTCCATGGGATACTCCAGGGAAGAATACTAGAGTGGGTTGCTGTGCCCTCTTCCAAGGGGTCTTCCCAACCCAGGGACTGAACCTGTATCTCTTAAGTTTACCTGCATTGGCAAGGTGAGTTTTTTACCACTAGCACCACCTGGAAAGCCCTGATGAGAGTATATTCTTTTCATTTGTATTTATAATTTTATGATATATGAAAGAGGACTTTTTCTGAGATTTATCTTCATTTTAATATTATATTTTGTGAAGACCTTATTTGAATATTTTGCCAATTGTTCCATTAGGGTGTCCTGCTTTCTATTAATTTCTGAATATTCTTTATATATATGTTCCAAACACATCCAGTAGTATTAATATATATATGCATATTATATATTTTACATCTATTTTGTACGTAGCCCAGAATATATTTATCTACTATTTATGCATTTAGGTTAATCCTAGGGAAAACTAAAAGTTGAATAAAATGGAAGGCACAGATTATTAGAAATTGAAAGATCATCTTGAAGCTATGTCCTTGAAATCTCTTTCATGACATAAAGGTATAAGATTGACTGAAGATCTTGAGGGCAAAAATGCCATGTTAACAAACATTTTTTTCCACAAAAAGTTCACCCTTATTTTGACCATGAACTCTACCTCATGTTTTTAATTTGATCTTCAAAGGTCACTAAACTCAATCCCTGTATTCTTCTCTTCATCAAAGTGTATAAGTCATTTCTTTGAAACGTTCTAGAATTCACTATGTTAATGGTTGCCTTACTTGTTTTTGTCTCCCAGACCTCTGGGATCTGCCATGAAAGTGTTAATTGCTCAGTCATATCCAACTTTTTGCAACCCTGTGGACTATACTTTGCCAGGCTCCTCTGTCCATGGAATTCTCTAGGCAAGAATCCTGGAGTAGGTAGACATTCCCTTCTCCAGGAGATTTTCCTGACCCAGGGATCAAATCCGGGTCTCCTGCATTGCCGGCTGATTCTTTACTGTATGAGCCACCAGGGAAGCCCAGTAGAAATTGTGTGCATTATAAATTTTCCTTTGAGTGGTATAACATCAAAGAATAGCATTAAATTATATCTCTGCTATAGCTCTATGAGTTATTCATTTCTCCTTTTACCCATTTCGATTCAATTTATTGCCTCATATCTGCATGCTTTCATTTGCTTGCTGACTGATCCTCATGACTTTTGTCTACCTCCCTTCCACGTCATCCTATACAAGGCTAACAGATATATATATGTATATATTTAAAAGCTAAATTTCTTTATTAGAATAACCCACTTGAAATTACTAAATGCCAAAGTCTTAGCATGCAGACAGAGTCTTCCAATATTTGATTTGGCCTTACGTTATTAACTTATGCTCTAATAGGCTTGTGTAATTGGGACATGATATTGAATTGCATAATATTTATATGGTAGTAAGGAAGAATTCTGCCTAAATCATTGTACCATAGCTACATTCTATTAAATAAGCAAGCATCTTCAATTTAATAATCAGATAAGCTTTTTTTCAGTAGAATTCAACTTTTAACTGTTTTCATTCATTTCATTGCAAGTCTTTTGAAAACTTGTTTTAGGCATGATTAATTTATAACATCTAAGCTTAAAATAGTGAATTCTTCACTTAGTCATTGCCAGTGTACTCATATATGTCTTAGTCTTCAGAAATTATTTTAAAATTTACATTTTTCAAAAATCATTTAAGATTAGTTTAGAGTAAACTTAGAATGGCAACAGGGATTTTATTTCAACATTGATATTTCACAAAAATCTTGCTCAGTTCTCCATATGTTCATACTATGTTGTTTATGTCAGAGCCCAGAAGATTAATATTAAATATCAGCTTTGATAAGACCCCAAGGGATTTAAGTACATCTTGGATTCATTTCTCTCTGAATTCTCTTGAATTATCTACTGTAGAATATGAAACAATTTTGTTTTACTTACAAAACTCAGTCTAAAGAAAAGCTGGTTGCTTCTTCCAAAAGAAAATATTTTTACATAAAATTCCAGTTAAAAATATTTCAGGATATTTTTCTCTTTGTAACGAACTATCTCCTATGAATCAATGTTTATTTTGAGTAATTCTGTTAAATTGTGGAGAACATTGTATACACCGAGTTTATTTTTACATCTAATCTTTGTTCTTGTTATTCACTGTTTTATTGTTCAAAATATTATCTGGCATATATTGGTATTGAACGAACCCTGTTTTAATGAAATTAGCTTGTCTACCATGTTCTATTATTTGCTCTTGAGTGCAGTAATCCAATCCCCCAATTTCTTGACATTTTCTATAAAGTGTCAATTATAGAGTAAGTATATATTGCAGAGGATTGTTATTAAGATTAAATGAGATAATGATCATAAAACAGTGTAGAATGCTCAGCACACTGTAAGCTCTCAATCAGTATTGGCTTTTCTTATTTACTTATTAAAATATTTTCAGGACTTTCTTAAGGAAAATTCTTAATTAGTACAAGTAACTATATTCAGTTTTAATGATTTAAAAGACCAAATCCACCATGAAATCACAAAGACATTCCTAGTGTAGATGAATGAAGCACATTCACAATGGGCTGGCTGAAGCAAGAGCTGGAATCAACATTGCTGGGAGAAATATCAATAACCTCAGATATGCAGATGACACCACACTTATGGCAGAAAGCAAAGAACCAAAGAACCTCTTGATGAAAGTGAAAAAGAAGAGTGAAAAAGCTGGCTTAAAACTCAACACTCAAAAAACTAAGATCATGGCATCTGGTCCCGTCACTTTATGGCAAATAGATGGGGAAACAATGGAAACAGTGAGAGACTTTATTGTTTTGGGCTCCAAAATCACTGCAGATGGTAACTGCAGCCATGAAATTAAAGGACGCTTGCTCCTTGGAAGAAAAGTTATGACCAACCTAGACAGCATATTAGAACGCTCAGGCACTACTTTACCAACAAAGGTCTATCTAGTCAAAGGTATGTTTTTTCTAGCACTCATGTATGGATGTGAGAGTTGGACTGTAAAGCAAGCTGAACACCAAAGAATTGGTGCTTTTTTAAAAAATATAAACGTATTTATTTTAATTGGAGGCTAATTACTTTACAATATTGTATTGGTTTTGCCATACATTAACAGTTGGAGAAGAGTCTTGAAGAGTCCCTTGGACAGCAAGGAAATCCAACCAGTGAATCCTAAAGGAAATCAGTCTGAATATTCATTGGAAGGACTTATGCTGAAGCTGAAACTCCAATACTTTGGCCAACTGATGCGAAGAACTGACTCATTGGAAAAGACCCTAATGCTGGAAAAGATTGAAGGTGGGAGGAGAAGGGGATAATAGAGGATGAGATGGTTGAATGGCATCACCGACTCAATGGACATGAGTTTGAGTAAGCTCCGGGAGTTGGTGATGGACAAGGAAACCTGGCGTGCTGTAGTCCATGGGGTCTCAAAGAGTCAGACATGATGGAGCAACTGAACTGAACCAGTTCTTATTTCTTACAATTTTTGTTATGATTTAGCAGCTGAAATTTTGCTGTTTGTTTTCTCTTTTCCCATCTGTTATCTTTTATTTTTAAAAAATGTTTCATGCTTTATCTGGATTTTTAAAATGTCATTATACATTAGATGCATATAGTTGTTCCACTATTGTTTTACAGTGATTGTTTTATGGTATGAAATATACCCCTTTACACTGCATTCTACTTTCAGATTACATTGTACTACTTATCTTACAATGTAAGAACAGTGCAGCATACATTTTTCATTTCTTTTACTATATTACCATTTCTCTACTGTATTGCATTGTTAGACATTTAACCTGAACACAAATCTCACAGAGCACTGTTATTGATTTCTTGAGAGTAAATTATCTTTTAAAGATAATTAAAGCAAGAAAAAAGCATTTGCTTCTATCTTATGCATTTACATTTGCTGACACTTCCATTCATTTTTATCTGGTGTAATTTTATTCAAAATATAGGACTTACTTTTTCATATCTTTTGTGTAGGTTCATAAGACAATGGATTTTGAACATATATTCCTGAAAAACTATTTCCCTTTTATTATTACAATACAGTTTCTCTGAGTTTAGAATCCTGCTGCTGCTGCTGCTAAGTCGCTTCAGTCATGTCTGACTCTGTGCGACCCCATAGACGGTGGCCCACCAGGCTCCCCCGTCCCTGGGCTGACATATTTTTCTCACAAAAAGTTAATATTGTCATTTCTTTTGTTGTATGACATGAATAAGTTTGTGATAGAAAGTCTATTGCTTTGCTTATTCTTGTTCCTCTGTACACATCAGAGCTAGTTTCTTTTAAGAGATTTTATTACTAGATAAGTCTTCTGATTGGTATCTTTATGTCTATTATGATTGTGACTCATTTAATTTCTTGGACCCATGAATGTATGATTTCAACTAAATTTTGTATTAGCTCCTGTATTTATCACAGATCCAGTAAGGAAGTTGTGTCCCATCATCCTGTTGTCAACCATGTTGAAACAGGAGTTAAATTTTCCAGAATCAAGTCTTCTGTCAAGTCTTAGGTTAGAGTTAGCTAGGAACTTTCACAATGTATGGGATGAAAAAGTGTGGCATTGGCCATCACTCAATGATTGTTCTTTGGTTAGATGCTGAAGTACCCAGAAAATTTCAGCTTGTCCTACTGTCCCCTAAAATCATTGTCCGTATCTTCTACCAATGGGCTTTGGATGTAGATTCACAGAGACTGACACTCCAAGTAGCTCTGTATTTGCCCTTGCCCATTTATATAGCTGAGGGCCTTGCCCAATGGCTCAACAATAAATAATGTGCCTGCAGTGGAGGAGATGCAGGAGACATGAGTTTGATCCCTGTCTCAGGAAGATCCCCAGGAGGAGGGCATTGCTCTCCATTCCAGTATTCTTGCCTGGGAAATCCTATGGCCAGGGGAGCCTGGTAAGCTACAGTTCATTGGCTCACAGAAGTTAGACATGATTGGAGTGATTTAGCACTCACGCATACATCTATAGCTGAATATTTGGTTGGCTTCTCAGATTGACAACAGGGTGATGCAGCTGAATCTCTCTTACCTGTGTTTGTGTTGTATGAGAGTGGGACATGAGAAGATGGTCACATCAGTCATGTTTGAGTCTGTAGGATGACTGCCAAGAGTGTTCTTAGCTTCATGTAAGAAAGAATTTAAGAGCAAACCATAGTAAAGTGAAAGGAGGTTTATTCGTGGAGGAAACATATTCCATAGACAGAGTGTGGGCCATCTCAGAAGGCAAAAGAGGCAAGGGAGGAAAGAGAGGCACTAGTGTATGGGGTTGTCCGTTGCTATAGGGGTGGGTGATTTACTAGGCTACTGAGAGGGAGCAGTGTTCCAGCTATTTGGGGGAAGGCATGGGGATTACCAGGAATTGAGCCATCATATGCTTTATGACTTTTATGGTCATGGCACCTGTGGGTGTGTAATTTAGCATACTGATATGTTACAATGCGTATGTACTGAAGCCTAAGGTCTAAGGGAGATCAACTCATCCACCATCTTGGACTTCATTGGTTCTAATCAGTTCATGACCTGTTCTTATGCTATGTCATTGTTTTAAAAGGTGTGCCCTGCCTCCTTCCTGTCTCATTTGGAAATTCATTTTTTCAGTCTCTTTCCATAATTGTGCAAGTTTTAATTCATATAATAAATCACACTCCCACTATTAATGAATTTCCATTTTCATTTGTCAACTTTTGCTGATACAATAGGTATTATGATGAGCTATACTTTATAAATAGGTAAAATAAGAAATGGAAATAGCAATTTCTTTAATATTAAAAAGAAAATGAGTAGTAGAGCTAGGATTTAAATATGTGAAGCCTATTTAACCACTTTGTCATATTTCTTCTTTAAAGCTCTGCATTTAGAGATAATATATTTTATTTCAAAATGTATATTTTTATGACCATGCATATTAAAACATTTGGCAATATTTATTTACTTGTTAGAACTCTTTGCCAACTCTCAAATTCATGTAATGATGTCAGAGTATTAAAATTAAATTCGAGAATAAATGTTATTTTTGTGTTTTATAACATGTCAGGGATGATACATACAGGAAGAAGTATTTTGGGAATAAAGATATCAACAAAATTAATGTCTCAAAATATATCTGGGTAAAAAATACTAATAAGTACTGATATAAGTTAAAATTTTTAAAATTCAAATGTAAACTTATATTACCTAGATTTTCTTACAGTTTTTCTGCCTTAATTACGTCATGAAATATTTCTTTCACTGGCATTTATTTTTAAATAGCCACACTGGTAATGCATTGCCTATGGAAGAGTAAATAGTTATAAATGTTGATTTCAAACCCTCAAAATATATAACATTTCAATAAAACACATTCATAATGAAACCAATTAAAGTGAATAATATATGTTTACATTCATTATTGTATCCAACAATTTGACCACCTGATGCAAAGAGCTGACTCACTGGAAAAGACCCTGATGCTAGGAAAGATTGAGGGCGGTTAGAGACTAGGTTAACAGAGAGTGAGATGGTGGGATGGCATCACCTACTCAATGGACATGAGTTTGAGCAAACTCTGGGAGCTAGTGAAGGACAGGGAAGCCTGACACACTGCACTGTATTGGGTCACAAAGAGTCAGACATGTATTAACTGTCTGTCAACAACAAATGCTTACATTTGTGTATTTACTAAAATGTGAATAAAATCTTTCATTAACATATAATTTTGGTTTTTGAACACAAAACACTTTTTAAAAGGAGAAAGTATTTTATTTATTGCTTTATTTACTTATTCAAGATATACACCATCCCTTCTATATTCCAATCACCTAAATTTTATCAGTAACACTTTTCATTAATGTTGATTTTGTTATTAAATGCCACATTATGTATTATATACAATTCAAATCAGTAGTAGCTAACTGTGTGGATAATATTTACATAGCTTCAACTGAATTTGCAAGTATTATAATAATATTATATTAAAATATGTTGTCACTTGTCAATTAGATAATCAGCAAAGTGCCTAATTCAAATGACAGAATACCAAAAAGACTAGAGTAGTACTTTTGCTTGTTTGTAAAAATAAACGTCTACATTTTTATGTTAAAATGAATAAACTTAGTTTTTGTTTTCATTTACAAAATACTGTATAGCTGTTTTATATACACATTTAATTTTAAGTTAGCAGTGACTTAGAAAAATTTTAAAGTGCATAAAATAATACATAGAATAGATACTACAAACACATAATGTAGTGTTGGAATAGCTGGCTACTTGTCTTGGATCTATAGATCAATTTATAAATGATTCTGAACCTCTGGTTCTGCACCTGTACAATGTAAAGGAAGATAATGGCATAATCTTTGCCAGTTATATGAGGTTTTATCTAACTACTTAACATTTTGAATATTTCCCAATGTAGTTTTACTGCCTAGTTGGTCATATTTACTATGAAAATTCCTATCAATGGAATAAAGCATGAGTATAAATCTCATTGCTTCAAATAAATACTAATGTTTCCAAAAGTAAAACAGCATCACATAAATTTAACTTTTGTGGTAAACCCTTGAAGAAACTCACAACCAAAAAGTTAGCATGAGAGTAAATGATGTTCAATTACTAAGGTTTAATAAGTCAGTTTTCAATTTAAAAGTCTTTTCTTGAAAGGTCATGTTTATCCCATTGAAATTATTTTTCTATAGAGAAGAAAAATATCCATAGAGGGCTTCCCAAGTGGAGCTAGTGGTAAAGAATCCATCTGTCAATTCAGGAAACACGGGGGACATGGGTTCAATCCCTGGGTCAGGAAAAGCCCCTGGAGAAGGAAATAGCAACCCACTCCAGTATTCTTGCCTGGAAAATTCCATGGACGGAGAGGCTTTGTGGGCTCTAGTCCATGGGTTCACAAAGAGTAGAAAAAAAACTGAGTGATTGGGCAGACACACACACAAATTTTATAATGAAATATTCTAGCAGTATCCAGGTTCTAAGCCTACTCTGGTGGTATAAAAGTTATGTGTGATTTTTATGTGTAACTTGATAGTTATATTATTAGTTTGGGCTGTCATAATAAAATAGCATAAATTAGGTGCTTATACAGCAGACATTTATTTCCTCAGTTTTAACTCCAAAGTCAAGTTCCAGCATGGTCAATTTCTGGTGAGACCTCTTTTTCTGGCTTTCAGATGCTCCCTTCTTGTTGTGTCTTCCCATAGTTGGGAGTGAGTAGAAAACAAGCTCTCTGGTACCTATTCTTCTAAGGACATGGTTTTATCATAAAAGGCCCAATTTCATAACCTCAGATTAATCTAGGTATCTCTCAAAGGTCCCATCTTTAATTAACATAACTTTTGCTTCAAAATACGAGTTTAAAGGGACACAATTCAATTTATAGTAGTAATGCTCCTATATGGAGAAGGAAATGGCAACCCACCCCAGTATCCTTGTCTGGAAAATCTCATGGACAGAGAAGCCTGGTGGGCTGCAGTCCATGGGTCACAAAGAGTCAGCCATGACTGAGCAACTAACACACACACACACACACACACACACACACACAATGCTCTTATAATTTCGTGTTCATGTTTATACACTTTGTATTTTATTTTGGCCTCAGAAAATTTACCTTTACTCCCTTGGAAATACATCTTTATTTATCAATGGATTGTCTGTGTCTCACTACCTACTGGGAGGTTGGGTGTTACATGAGCAAATCTTCCATGTATATGTTTCATCTTGCTTCCCCTTATGTACCTTTTAAACCTGCTAATATGTTGACTTATATGTATGGGCTGCTATGTATTTCATTTTCTGTTATTCTCTTTGAATCAAACCTGCCAATTTCTAGACATTCAGTTCAATTCAGTTCAGTTCAGTCACTCAGTCATGTCCAAGTCTTTGTGACCCCCATGGACTGCAGTACGCCAGGACACCCTGTCCATCACAAACTCCCAGAGTTTACTCAGACTCATGTCCACTGAGTCAGTAATGCCATTGAACCATCTCATCCTCTGTCATCCCCTTCTCCTCCTGCCTTCAATCTTTCCAGCATTAGGGTCTTTTCAAATGAGTCAGTTCTCTGCATCAGGTAGCCAAAGTATTTGAGTTTCAGTTCGAGCATCAGTCCTTCTAATGAATAGTCAGCACTGATTTCTTTAGGATGGACTGGTTGGATCTCTTTGCAGTCCAAGGGACTCTCAAGAGTCCTCTCCAACACCACCATTCAAAAGCATCAATTCTTTGGTGCTCAGCTTTCTTTATAGTCGAACTCTCACATAGATACATAACTACTAGAAAAACCATAGCTTTGACTAGACGGACCTTTGTTGGCAAAGTAATGTCTCTGTTTTTGAATATGCTGACTAGGCTGTTACTTTTCTTCCAAGGAACAAGCATCTTATAATTTCATGGTTGCAGTCACCATCTGCAGTGATTTTGGAGTGCAAAAAAATAAAGTCTGTCACTGTTTCCGCTGTTTCGCCGTGAAATGATGGGACCAGATGCCATGATCTTAGTTTTCTGAATGTTGAGCTTTAAGCCAGCTTTTCCACTGTCCTCTTTCACTTTCATCAAGAGGCTGTTTAGTTCTTTACTTTCTGCCCAAAGGGTGATGTCATCTGCATAACTGAGGTTATTGATATTTCCCCTAGCAATCTTGATTCCAGCTTATGGTTTATCTGGTCAGCATTTCTCATTATATACTCTGCATATAAATTAATTAAGAAGGGTGACAATATACAGCCTTGTCAATATACTTCCTTTCCCGATTTGGAACCAGTCTACATTTTTATGTTCAGTTCTAACTGTTGCTTTTTGACCTGCATAGCCATTTATCAGGAGGCAGTTCAGGTGTTCTGGTATTCCCATCTCTTGAAGAATTTTCCACAGTTTATTGTGATCCATACAGTCAAATGCTTTGGCATAGTCAAAAGAGCAGAAGTGCATGTTTTTCTGGAACTCTCTTGTGTTTTCGATGCTCCAACGGATGTTGGCAATTTGATCTCTGCTTCCTCTGACTCTTCTAAAACCAGCTTGAACATCTGGAAGTTCATGGTTCACGTACTGTTGAAGCTTGTCTTGGAGAATTTTGAGCATTATTTTGCCAGTGCCAACAAAGGCCTGTCTAGTCAGAGGCTATGGTTTTTCCAGTGGTCATGTATGGATGTGAGAGTTGGACTGTGAAGAAAGCTGAGCACCAAAGAATTGATGCTTTTGAACTGTAGTGTTGGAGAAGACTCTTGAGAGTCCCTTGGATTGCAAGGAGATCCAATCAGTCCATTCCAAAGGAGATCAGTCCTGGATGTTCTTTGGAAGGAATGATGCTAAAGCTGAAACTCCAGGACTTTGGCTACCTCATGCGAAGAGTTGACTCATTGGAAAAGACTCTGATTCTGGGAGGGATTGGGGGCAGGAGGAGAAGGGGATGACAGATGACAAGATGGCTGGATGGCATCACTGACTCTATGGACATGAGTTTGAGTAGACTCCAGGAGTTGGTGATAGACAGGGAGGCCTGGCACACTGCGATTCATGGGGTCGCAAAAAGTCAGATACGACTGAGTGACTAAACTGAACTGACCTGAACTTGCTAGCAGGTGAGATGAGTGCAATTGTGCAGCAGTTTGAACATTATTTGGCATTGCCTTTCTTTGGGATTGGAATGAAAATGACCTTTTCCAGTCCTGTGGCCACTGCTGAGTTTTCCAAATTTGCTGGCATATTGAGTGCAGCACTTTCACAGCATCATCTTTTAGAATTTGAAGTAGCTCAACTGGAACTTCATCACCTCCACCAGCTTTGTTCATACTGATGCTTCCTAAAGCCCACTTGACTTCACATTCCAGGATATCTGGCTCTAGGTGAGTGTTCACGCCATCATGATTATGTGAGTTGTGAAGATCTTTTTTTTTTTTTTTGTATAGTTCTTCTGTGTATTCCTGGCACCTCTTAATATATTCTGCTTCTGTTAGGTCCATACCATTACTTGTCCTTTATTTTGCTCATCTTTGCATGAAATGCTCCCTTGGTATCTCTTATTTTCTTAAAGATATCTCTAGTATTTCCCATTCTATTGTGTTCCTCTATTTCTTTGCACTGGTCACTGAGGAAGGCTTTCTTATCTCCCCTTGCTATTCTTTGGAACTCTGGAACTTTGCAATCAAATGGGTATATCTTTCCTTTCTGGACATTTCCCGTATAATTTTTGTAATTAAAAAGAAAGAATATTAGGTTTAAAGTGAAAATGTTAATAAAAACAATGAATATTCATCTCAGAAAATTACAGTTATAATTTTCAAGATATCTTTTCATAGCAGGGGATTGTTAAGTGTGTGTGTTCAGTTGAAAGAAGGGATTACTTTTTCAGTTATAAATATCAAAAATATTACATAATTTATGAGCCGATATAGACTTGCTAAAATGAACTTCAAAAGTTATTGAACACCATGCGTATCTCTATCCAGAACTTGAGAAATAGTTAATCTTTATGTCCATACAAAATGTAAATCAATAAGTCTAAGCAAAATGAAAGAAGCATCATTACTAGCATTTTGTAAATTGATGTCTTAAGGATGTACTGTAAGTCTTTGATTCTGAAGAGTAGCGTTGCTTAAAGTTATTAAGCCTAATTGAAGTATGACCTATGTAATGTACCAAGATTATAACCATGTAGAGAACTATGAGGCAACTCTCCAAATATAAGCCTAAACAATGAAAATATATTTAGACTTTTTTATTTAATCTAAAAATAAATGCTACGAATTGTTATTGCCATTTACTCCTAGGTTTCACATCTGCTAAAAGTTGCATTTTAAATAATAGAGTCTGTTCATTGAATTGTCAAAAAATTTTCATGCAAGATTTAATTATACCATAATGGGGTGAGGTGACATGTTTTATTGTTATCAGAACTTCATTTTAAAAATTAAACATTCATTATTGAGTGAAGAAAAATTGGAGGGACAAAAGATTTGGAAGGAAGAAAATGAAAATGTTGCTACAGTGGACCAGATGAGAGCTAAGGATTGCTCCAAATAAGTGCTTTGGAAACAGACACCTTCATACTAATTTAAGAAACATTTAAGATGTAGAATGGAAAGTGAATTGTGGAGAATTAGAAATTAAAGTGGCAGAGTTATCCACGGTTACTCTCTGTTGCTGAATTGTGATATTTAGTTGGTTTTATCCCCAGTGATAGAGAATTTAGGCAAGGCTGGGAAATAAAATCCTTCCAAGGATGGAGACTATAAACTCATTTTTAGTACCTGTGGCAGTCCTTTGAAATAGATGTTCAAATAAAGATGCAGAATTGCTATTTTAGAGAATGAGGTTAAACAGGATATAGAACTTTGTGTGTGATCTTTACACAAGTAATTATTGATGTGGGAGCAGTAATGGGACTTTGCTAGGGGTCAACAAAAAAGTTAAAATGAACCCCTAATTTACTGATCAATACTGTGGATAAGGCTGAGAAGAGATTAAGAAAGAATAAATGAATGTTCATAGAAAGTGTGACATCTAGAGTGTGACATCACAGAATCGTTTCAAAATAGTGTCAACAAGCACAATAAATGCTGAGAGAGCAAGTAAAAGGATACTAACTACTAGTTTTTCAGGTGGAAAAATCAATGCAGATTTTAGAAGTGTTATTTCAGAGAGGTTACAGAAAGAAAACAGATTTTTCTGGGTTGAGGAGAGAAAGGTAGTAAGGAAATATAGCCAGAGTTCAAAGGTAATTATTTCAAGAAATGGTTTGTACAGAGAGATGACAGGTGTAGAGTTGACATGTATAATTAATTGGAGGATATTAAAAATAAACGATTGAATATATTCAGTGGAAAAATGCAGTCAAAGTTAAATGGAATTGCACATTTGGTACATGGCATAAATAATAGATTTTTCCTAATAAGAATGACAAGATAGAAAACTTCATTTTGAAAAGTAATACAACTAGGGTAAAATGATGACTTGGACCTAAGTCTCTCCTGAATGCGATGACATGATGCAAAGGCTTATATGAACATGTATAACTGAACTTTTGGAGTTGATATGTATTGATAGCAGAGAAATGAAACTATAAAAATAAGGCAACTTATGTGATAGTTTTGAAAATGTAGAAGCTATTGCAACTGACAAATGGTTTTACATAGAAATTGGAGCTACTTATGGTGAACCATGGGCTTCCCTGTGGCTCAGATGCTAAAGATTCCACCTGCAATGCGGGAGACCCAGGTTTGATCCCTGTGTTGGAAAGATCTCCTGGAGCAGGAAATTGCAACCCACTTCAGTATTCTTTCCTGGAGAATCCCATGGACAGAGGAGCTTGGCAAGCTATAGTCCATAGGTTCACAGAGAGTCAGACACAACTCAGTACACATGCATGTTACGTCCAATGATCTGTTTCCTACATTGATTTTACTTGATCTTGTAGCAACATTTGGTAAAGGTTGGTTGTTCTTCACTTGCTAGGTCATGTCCAGTTCTTTGTGACCCCATGGACTGCAGCACCCCCAGCCTTCCTTGTCCTTCACTATCTCCCAAAGTTTGCTCAAATTCATATCCATTGATTCGGTGATGCTATCTAACCATCTCATCCTCTGCCACCCCTTCTTTTGCCTTCAGTCTTTCCAGGTATTAGGGCTTGTTTATCAGTCTCTTAAAAATTCTTTCTTCATCTGACTTTAAGAAAACAAACACTCTTGATTTTGTCCAAAAGTACTAGAATTCTTTGTTGATATCCTGGAAAAAAAAAAAATCTGGGGAGATACAGGACTCAGTTCTTAGAATTCTCCATTTTACTGATCTCTGCATGATATTTTCCATTAAATACCTTGAGGTGCTTTTCATTGGCTAGCAAGTCCTATATTTTTGTCTCAATCCTGTACTCTAACAATGTATCTTTAAAAAAATATTTTTCTTAAAAATGTATTTTTTAACACTATTTAGCTTCTTTGATTGGAGAAGGCAATGACAACCCACTCCAGTACTCTCGCCTGGAAAATCCCATGGATGGAGGAGCCTGGTGGGCTGCCTTCTATGGGGTTGCACAGAGTTGGACACGACTGAAGTGGCTTAGCAGCAGCAGCAGCAGCCACTTCTTTGGTTGGATCTCAAATAGGTCTTTCACAATTAACAGGACCCAAACCCATATTCTTGGGCGTAAGGTATCTCTTCATGGCTGCTCCAGCAAAGCAAAGCCATTGCTCCTTACCTTGGACGAGGGGTATCTCCTCACCGCCGCCCTTCCTGACCTTCAACGTGAGACAGCTTCTCTAGGCCCTCCTGCGCCCGCTAAGCCAGGGCTCCTTGGACGTGGGGTTGGTCCTCCCAGCCGCCACCCCTCCCAGCCGCCACCCCTGGCCTCGGGCGTGGGGGCATGGGGTAGCTCCTCCCACTGCCGCCCCTGACCTCGGACGCGGGGTAACTCCTCTCGTCCTCTTGAGAGTCTCTTGGACTGCAAGGAGATCCAAACAGTCCATTCTGAAGGAGATCAGCCCTGGGATTTCTTTGGAAGGAATGATGCTAAAGCTGAAACTCCAGTACTTTGGCCACCTCATGCGAAGAGTTGATTCATTGGAAAAGACTCTGATGCTGGGAGGGATTGGGGGCAAGAGGAGAAGGGGATGACAGTGGATGAGATGGCTGGATGGCATCACTGACTCGATGGACGTGAGTCTCAGTGAACTCCCGGAGTTGGTGATGGACAGGGAGGCCTGATGTGCTGCGATTCATGGGGTTGCAAAGAGTCGGACACGACTGAGCGACTGATCTGATCTGAAACCCATATTCTGATCGGAATACTCCCAGTAAGAGCCTGCTTATCTTTCAGTCTCTCTCCTTTAAATTTACAGGTACACTACCCTTGATCTTGAAGTCATTGAACGCATCTCACAATAATTCCATCAGCATATGTTGTTGGCTCCTTGTTCAGAATATATTTTATATCTGAACACTTCTCACTGTTGCCACGGCTATCAAGCCTCTTCCTTACTTCTCCTATTATTATTCTTATTCAGACAGACAAGTCCCAATGCTCTTTTTGGTATAAATTAAGCATGCTCATACCTTAGAACCTTTATAGTCGGCAATCTCTCTTCTTAAAATACCCTCTTTCATCATATCTACATAGCTTGCTCCCATCTTTATCTATACCCAAATTTAAACAGAATTCCCCCTGAATACCTTTATAAAGACTGCCATGATGGGTCAGGTGGTAAAGAATCCACCTGCAGTGCAGAAGATACAGGAGACAGAGTTCGATCCCTGGGTTGAGAAGATCCCCTGAAGTAGGACATGACAACCAACTCCAGTATTCTTGCTGGGAAAATCCCTTGGACAGAGGAGCCATGGGGTCACAAAGAGTTGGATATGACTGAAGTGACTAAGCACACATGTGCACCATTTTAGAAGAGACTATACCTCACTCCCATGCTTTCTATAACTTTCCCGTGTTTTATTTTTCCCCATGGTAGTATACTATGTGATGTATAGTTTAATTTTCCACATATGTATTTAAGAAATATAGATAGAATGACTGAGAATATGTATCATAATTTTATCTAACTTATTTTTAGTTATAATTTATATAGCCACCCATGGCCAGTGGCTATCATCTTGGAAAGTGTATAGCTAAAAGGTTAAACTGTTAAGGCAGGGATTGTTCTCTCTTTTCTCTACACTTGTTTCATTATTTTGCATAGACTAATATCTGAAGCACAGTAAATACCCAATATAAGCATGCATGCTGAAGCTGAAGCTCCAATACTTTAGTCACCTGAGGGGAAGAGAAAACTCATTGGAAAAGACTCTGATGCTAGGGAAGACTGAGGGCTCTGCAGATAGTGAAGGATAAGGAAGCCTGGCATGCAGCAGTGACTGAACAACAACAGAGTACACATCCAAAGAGATGGCTTTGGATTGACTCAGATTAATACATGTATTTACTGAAAAGGAAGAGGTTCTTTCTCTCTGTTTCTCAGTCTCTCTGTATGGAGGAGGAAAGGAAATGTTAGAGAAGAGATAAGCAGAAAGGTTAGGGTTAAAAAATGTGTTTTCAGTCTTTCCAAATCATAACAGAATGGAGGGGAACGACTTAATTCAAGCTGAGGATAACACTGCTCTGGAAGATACAATAAGAATTAATAAAGTGCTGTTGAGTAACAATGCAGGTTCAGCTGAGTTTAGAAAACATGAAAAAATCATGTTTTTGTGAATATTACCAATCATACTTGACAGCTCTGTTGTTAGAAAACACAAAAAGGCATGGAAAAACAAGAGGTTTCAACTCTGCACTTTCTTATATGATGTTAAAAATTAATCTGTGCCAAAATGACAGTCAGAAACCCTGTACATAGAAAGATACATGTTTCTGGGAGAAGTTATATATCATGATATAGCATCCACAAAGGACCCTCCCGAAGTGCTACAGTGTAAAGAAAGACAAATAGCTGCATTTGTTCCTGTCCACTGACAAATTTAAATGTGGAAATAAATTTAGCTATTGCACCTATGTGTGTTCAGTCTCTAAGTCATGTCTGACTCTCTGCAACCCCATGGACTGTAGCCCGCTAGGCTCTGTCCAGGGAATTTTCCAGGTAGGAATACTGAAGGGGGTTGCCATTTCTTCTTCCAGGGGATCAAACCCAAGTCTCCTGTGTCTCCTGCAATTGGTAGACTGATTCTTTACCACTGAGCCACCCTCACCTATAACTGCCTTATATTTTTAAAACACTACAATAAGGTATAAACTTGCAAATGTATTTTTCACACAGTCTATAATGAAATACAATTTTTAGATAGTATCTAGCTCTTACATTATGAATTTTTTCAGGTCATTGAGAATAGTTGCTTATTCAGGGAGTGATTTCCTTTCGTTAATCAGTGACCAACAATTTAATTTCTCAGCACTAATTTTCACTTATTAGAATATAAACTTCACTCCTTAACCCCAGACTACACTGTGCACATTTGAAAATGTCTTCCGGGTGTTGCTGGTCCTCTGCCTGTCCTGTGCATCTGCATGCTGTCCCTGGCAGGACCTGGCTTAATCCTCTCTTCAGCTTCTGAGGGGTTTTCTGGTTGTTTATAGTCCAGTCCTTCTGACTGTGACACTTAAGGGTAAATTTACATTAAAAAACTCACTCAACTAGTTTGTGGCTGCACGAAGCTTAGCATCCTGACCTCTGTACTGAGCTTGTCTGATGTGCTCTTTTTGAATTTCTCTGCATTTGAAGTGGTAAACCTCAGCTTTCTGATTTGACATTTTAGACCACTCAGGAACTTCCCTGGAGAGATTTGTGATTTATAATCCCCCGAACAAAATTCTCAAGTCAGTTTGAATCATTTCTTCCTGAGCTTCATGTGTTCCTCCTCCTTGCTTCACTGATTGTGCTTCAGTCCATCTGCAATGGACTGAATGTTTCTGTCCACATGCCTCCTCAACCCAAATTCATCTGTTGAAATCCTAGCCTTCATTGTTTTAGTATTCTGAGGTGGAGCCTTTGGGAGGTAACTATAATAAAATGTGATGAACTCTTGAAGGTGAAGCTCTTCTGAATGGGATTAGTGTCCTTGTAAAAGAAATGTGAGAGAGAGCCAGGGCTCCTCCTGCCATGTGAGGTTACAGTGAGAAGAGGTCTGTCAGTGAATAAGTGGTTCCTAATCAGACACCAAATCTGTTGGTGTCTTGATTTTGGACTTCCTACCTTCCAGAATTGTGGGAAATGTTTATAAATGTGGCATCATTTATAAACCACCCTGTTTACAGTATATTTTTATGGAAGCCTAGACGGACTAATCGGAGAAGGCAATGGCACCCCACTCCAGTACTCTTGCCTGGAAAATCCCATGGATGGAGGAGCCTGGTAGGCTGCAGTCGATGGGGTCGCTAGGAGTTGGACATAACTGGGCAACTTCACTTTCACTTTTCACTTTCATGCATTGGAGGAGGAAATGGCAACCCACTCCAGAGTTTCTTGCCTGGAGAATCCCAGGGACAGTGGGGCCTGGTGGGCTGCCGTCTATGGGGTCACACAGAGTCGGACACGACTGAAGCGACTTAGCAGCAGCAGACAGACAAATACACTATTTCAATTAACCTGCCCAAAGCAAGGTCTTAGTGATATATATTTTTTTACTGTTTGCACATGGGCAAATGTCTTTATTCCATCTTCACATCGGATTTGTGATTTGGTTGGATGCTTGTTTTAAATTCTGTTGACTTCGCTCTTTAAGAACACTTTCCCCACTCTGTGTTCTGAATGGAAGTTAGGTGCCCATTTTTATTGTTTTTGCTTTATGATATGTTTATTTGATTTTATTTCCTATCACCTATTTAATTTTTTCCTCAAGTTTTCAAAACCTTATTTAAATTTAAAACAGCTTACAATTTTCTTTTGTTTTGGGTCAAAGATGCCTATTCTTATAGATTGAACTTTTTCTTAAAAAATACTTCATTCATCCAATTAGTAACAACAGTGTATCTATGATTGGTTTGGGCTTCCCAGGTGGTTCATATGGTAGAAAATCTGCCTGCAATACAGGAGGTTCAATCCCTGAGTTGGGAAGGTCCCCTGGAGGAGGGCATGGCAACCCGCTCCAGTATTCTTGCCTGGAGAATCTCCATGCACAAAGGAGTCTGGCAGGATACAGTCCATGGGGTCACAAAGAGTCAGACACAACTGAGTGACTAAGCACAGCACAGCACAGAATGATTGATTTAAAGTGATTTCTAGGGCACACTGTCTAATGACATTGTCAGTTTTGTGGATTGAAATTTTGTTTTTAATTATTTGGTCAATTCTGGATAGACAAAAAGAATCTGGTAAAAGCTGACTATGAAATACTATGAAATTATGAAAAGCTATGACAAATGTAGACAGTGTGTTGAAAGCAGAGACATAGCTCTACCAACAAAGGTCCTTATAGTCAAGGCTGTGGTCTTCCCAGTGGTCACATACAGTTGTGCGAGTTGGACTATAAAGAAGGCAGAGTGCCAAAGAATTGATGCCTTCAAACTGTTGTGCTGGAGAAGACTTCTAAGAGTCTCCTGGACAGCAAGGAGTTCAAGTCAGTCAGTCTTAAAGAAAATCAACCCTGAATACTCCTTGGAAGGACTGATGCTGAAGTTGAAGCTCCAGTATTTTGGTCATCTGATGTGAACAGCCATCTCATTCCTTGATGCTGGGAAAGATTGAGGGCAGAAGGAGAAGAAGGCATCAGATGATGTCTGGTGTCTGGGTGGCATCACTGATGCAATGGACATGAACTTGGGAAAACTTTGGGAGGTGGTGAGGGACAAAGAGGCCTGATGTGCTGCAGTCCATGGGGTCTCAAAGAGTCGGACACAACTGAGTCACTGAACATCAACAGTAAAAGATGATTAAGAAATAGATACCTAGGGAAAAAAAAAAAAGAAATAGATACCTAGAATATAATTACATGTTTATAAATTTCTTATCTTTTCTATACATTGGTTTTAAGTTCTAGATAGATCCTATATACTGTCTTAGTCCATTCAGACTGCTATAGCAAAATGCCATAAACTTAGTGGCATATAAACAACAAAACATTATTTTTCATAGTTCTGGAGGCTGGAAGTCTGAGATCAAGGTGCCAGTATGGTCAAGTTCTGATGAGGGCGTTCTTCCAAGTGGCAGGCTGCTGAGTTCTTATGTCCTTTCAGAGTGGATAGCAGAGAGTAGTAACTCACTAGTGGATCCCATAAAGCCACTGACCCTATTCATGAGGACTCAGGCCTCAGACCTCATCTAATTCTAGTCACCTCCCTAAAGCCCTAGCTCCTAATACCATCATATTATGGGGCTGTCTCAAAGTCTGCAAAGGGGAAATTGCAGACTTTGAAGCTATATTCTAATTTATGGTTAAATTTTTATCTCTTTGTTATCTATCCCTCAAAAGTAAAGACATATTATGCCGTTGTGGGAGTATATGTATGTATGTATATATATCATTTCCTATAGTACCCAGGTGGCGCTAGTGGTGAAGAATCCTTCTGCCAATGCAGAAGATGTAAGAGATGCAGGTTTGATTCCTCGGCCAGGAAGATCCCCTGGAGGAGGGCATGGCAAACCTCTCCAGTATTCTTGCCTGGAGAATACCATGGTCAGAAATACCTGATGGTCTACAGTCCAAAGTGGCATCACCGACTCAATGGACATGAGTTTGAGTAAACTCTGGGGGTTGGTGATGGACAGGGAGGCCTGGTGTGCTGCAGTCCATGGGGTCGCAAAGAGTCGGACACGAATGAGTGACTGAAATGAACTGAACTGAACTGTGCTGTTCAGTGGTAAAAGAATCTGCCTTGCAAGCAGGAGACTCAGGTTTGATCCCTGGGTTGGGAAGATTCTCTGAGAAGGAAATTACAACCCACTCCAGAATTCTTTCCTGGGAAATCCCATGGATATAAAAGCCTGGCAGGCTACAGTCCATGGGTTCACAAAGATTTGGACATAGTGACTAAACAACAACAAGTGTTAGATTTCAGTACACAGATTTAAGGGGAACATGAAAGAGAGAGAACAAGGAAGAAAAAAAGGTGAAAGATTTCTGGAAGTCTGAAGATCAGTAAAGAAAAATGAGAGCCATACATCCTGCAAATATATGTTTTTTCTATAACTAGACTCAGTGCAATCTCTTTCACTGCTTCAGCTTTAGTAAACTTTGTTTGATTAGTCATTTTGTCATACAACTTTTGAATCCTGTTTGTAGCAATTCATTGTGTGATATCCACCCCCTAATACAACTCTATATATGTAAATGAGACCTTTATTTGCTATATTGCCTCAGGCTTCCTTTCAAATGTTCTCATTCTTTCTATTATAATTTTGTCTCAAAAACTAGCATACCTTAAGTTTCAAAGGGGAAATTGCAGACTTTGAAGCTATATTCTAATTTATGGTTAAAATTTTATCTCTGTTATCTCTCCCTCAAAAGCAAAGACATATTATGCCATTGTGGGAGTATGTGTATGTATGTATATATATTATTTCCGATAGTACCCAGGTGGCGCTAGTGGTGAAGAATCCTTGTGCCAATGCAGAAGATATAAGAGACGCAGGTTTGATTCCTGGGCCAGGAAGATCCCCTGGAGGAGGGCATGGCAAACCTCTCCAGTATTCTTGCCTGGAGAATACCATGGTCAGAAATACCTGATGGTCTAGAGTCCAAGGCATCACAAAGATGGACACTACTGAAATGACTTAGCATGAACTCATGGCACCCAGATTAAATATACAGATTATTTGAAAATATTTTAAAAATAAATTGTATAAATTGACATCCTTTGGATTTACAGAAAGTCAAATTTTTTCTGGAATGAGTTTACTTACAAAAATCACTTTTAAAACTTTGCTTGCTGGTCAAAGGGGATCTTGGATATAGGCTATATATATATATATATATATATATATATATATATAAAATCAGAAAAAATTAAGTGAGATTAATGTAATGTAATTATTTGATCAGTTTGGTGATGGAAAGTTCTGCTTGTCCTATTAAAGGAGTTAAGTTACACATTTGCAGCAAGATAATAAAATTGTATCAGAAAATTTTTTGTGAAATCTTTCATTTTAAATGAGTTTCCAGGGAATATATTCTGGTATTTTCCATTTACCCCACATTTCTTCCCTTGGCCCTGATGTCAATCCAGGATGCTGGCTCTAACAGTTGCATTATCTAAGTCACCACTATCATCTTGCTTTCAGTAGTCTTGGGAGGAGAGACAGTTTGGGTGCATGTTTTTCTTGCTCTGTCTTTGCAAAGTAAAGGTTTGGTAGTGGTGGAATTTCCTCAGCTCTTCTTTGGGTGTCAACTCTCTCAGCTATCTTTTCCTTTAGGTTCCATTAACTGCACTCTCCCTTTGCACCCTAAGAACTGAGGTAATAGGGTTTCCCTCACCACCATTCCCTATGACTTGAACTGGATAATTTACCATCTTCTGTAGGTTTCATTCAATTAACCTTTAAAGATGTTAGAATCATGACTGCATAAAATTGCAGCCAATTTTCTCTATTCTAATAATGGCATAAATGATGAGATGCACAATCATTTTCCTTGAAGGTATTTCTTGGCCCCATAGACTGAGCAGGATCATGGAAAAATAATTCAAGATGAAGTGTTTACCCTCTTTAGACACTTGAAGCAACAAATTTCAACAGCAGAAAAATTAAGATAAAACAGTGTATGTTTAATGGCGTGTGTAAAATTGAGAATGAGAGAAAAAATAACAACTCTTTATCTTGTTTCTAAATGTCCAAATTCCATTGTTTAAAATGAAACAATTACATAAATTAAAACAAGGAGTAGAATATTATTAATAATCCTAAAATGACATATGCTTAGCATGTGTGATATGTATTCATTTAGTTAATTCACAATACACTATTCATCTTAACATTATACATAATATACTATATGTTTTCAACTTATATTATTTCAATATGTATATAAAACATACCATTATATTTGAAAATGCATTCTATATTCAGACTGAACCATTCCTATGTCAAGTAGGGACATTTATTATCCCATAGATTATTAGTTATTAATGACTAAATTTTATTGCCCAGACATAATTTTAGCAGTTTAAAGCAACATAAACAAGATTTAGAAGGATATTTTAAATTTTAGATTCTTTTTTTTTTGGTTGCTGTTGTTTTTTAAATTTTAGATTCTTGACTTCAATAATTTTCAAGTAAATGCCCTCTTGATACTAATTGGATATTTTATTTTTCAATGCTTTTCTGAAATCTACCAATATGTTATCAAAAGTCAATTGAATAACTTTAACTATACTAATAATATTTTAACACTTTCTATCAATATAGTCTCAAATTTTCATGTTCTAATTAAATTTTTAATATTAGTCATTCAATAATGTATTTATTATACTTTGACTTTAGGTCTCCACATATTTTTAAATATTACACTAAAAAAAAAAAAAAACTTGGATGATTGGATTTCTCAGTCCTTGATTTTACAGGTATATTTAAATGATTTGTTACAACAAATGTTTGTGAGTTATTTACTCCATTTTTAATTTTTTCTAGCCCAGTAAAAATTGATACATTCCACCTTTTACTTTTCCTTGAAAAATATTTGAACAACAGTTAGATAAAATTTGGCATTTTGTCTTTGAGATTTTGTTTCAGAAACGTTTGACTTACGTTCAATCAATCAACAAGTTACAACAGTTCAAATTTTCTGTTTTGCAATTCTTCATTCATAAAGTAGCTACAAATGATATACACCTTTTTAATTATGCAAGTCACTTCTACTGAAAGGATAAGTTGATAAGTGCTACTCATGTGACTAATAAAATTTTATGAGCCCTTTGAAAATTCTAAAATGATACTTACATCCAGAAGTAACAAAAAGTTTACAAAATTGTAAACTAAAGATCATGGACAATCTATTAAAAATGGTATTTTTATCATTGTAGAATCAAAATAAACATTTCTTGCAACAGAATTGTCAATTCTCCTTATGTTGATTTTCCAACTGTAGTAATAGTAAATCTTAGATGAAAGGGATTCCATATCAGAATGTTATAATCATTAATTTTGTTAATTTAGAAGCTGTTTTTTGATGGAAATTAACATTTATGTTAATGGACTTTAAGTCAGTTATACTCCACAATGTGAGTGGGCCTCATCCAACTAGTTGAAGTCCTGAATAAAATAATATGGCCCTTCTACTACAGCAATAGAGAATTCTATCAGATTGCCTTCAGACTATATCAATGAGCTTGGCTTTCCTGGATCTTGAGTCTGCTCTCCCACCTTGCAGATATGGACTTGCTTGTCTCCACATTCTCTGAAAAATCCTATTGAATGTAGTTGTATTGCTTGCTCCATACATATCTTGGCTTCCCTGGTGACTCAGTTGGTAAAGAAACTGCCTACAATGCAAGAGACCTGGGTTTGATCTCTGGGTAGAGAAGATCCCCTACAGTAGGAACTGGCAACTCACTCCAGTATTCTTGCCTAGAGAATTCCATGGACAGACTGTCTGGTGGGCTACAGTCCATGGGGTCACAAAAGAGTGAGACATGATTGAACGATTAACACTTTGTCTTTTCACTTTCCTACATTACCTGTAACAAATTTTGGTATGATTATCATTCATATGAGTTTTAGGTATGATTATCATTCATATGAGTTTTTAAGAGAGCTTTCCTAACTTTTGTTTACTATCATTATTTAATGCTTGAGTAGACAAGAATAAGCACCAAATTAAAATACAGTTAAGTATGGGGCATTCCATGAATGATGGTGAGATTATATTGGGCAGTTTATTTCAGAAAACATTAAACATAGAACACAACTGTTAAAGACATACATTTGAAAACACAACAAAAGGGCTAAGGTAGACAGAAACTTGAGAAAAGATGTACTTTTAAAAGAGTGCTACTATATCTAGTTAAACTTGAGGAGGCAGGTGATGGCGTTCAGAAGAGTGGAACAAAGTTAACATTAAAGTGGAATCACTGAACTAAAAATGGCACCTTATCTATTGTGTATAAGCAAACCAAAGCAGATTAATAATTTATTTCTGATCAGAAACAATGGTAACCAAAAGCTTTGTACTTAAAACGTAGAAACAAAAATTACTTTCGGCAAACTCTTCTGTAAACATATTATTCGAAAGGCAAATTAAAATAATGGCATTTTAAAATTAATTGTTAACACAGCTGTGCTTCAGAAATAGGTAAAATGCTGGAAGCTGAATGGAAAATTATACCAGATGGTAAATTTGATAAATAGGAGTAAATGAATAACCCTGTGTATAATACATATGTCATGAATTATACACATAAATATGTGAATTAATTTATATAATTATATAATTTTAGTTATATAAAATCCATTATACATGTATACTCCTGTTCAACTGTGTAAAATATAATGATAATAATGTAAAGCAAAAACTATAATACTCTATGATGCTATCATGCATAGGTGAAATATAAGGTAACATATATAGCATTGAGAGAATGTGTTAATTGCAATATATTACTGCAAAGTTCTTATGTTTTACAAATTATTTCTATAGTAAATTCAAATTGGATTGTAATGATATAAAGAAGCATGTTGTAATCCCTAAAACTACAATTAAAAGTTAATTTAAATAAAAGTTAAGGTCCAGTTGAGCTATCTCATATCCTAAAAGATGATGCTGTGAAAATGCTGCACTCAATATGCCAGCAAATTTGGAGAACTCAGTAGTGGCCACAGGGCTAGAAAAGGTCAGTTTTCATTCCAGTCCCAAAGAAAGGCAATTCAAAGCATAATCAAATTACTTCACAATTTCACTCATCTCACATGCTAGCAAAATAATGCTCAGAATTCTCCAAGCCAGGCTTCAACAGTATATGAACCTTGAACTTCCATATGTTCAAGCTGGATTTAGAAAAGGCAGAGGAACCAGTGCTCAGATTGCCAACATCCATTGGATCACAGAAAAAATGAGAGTTCCGGAAAAATATCTAACGCTGCTTTATTGACTGTGCCAAAGCCTTTGACTGTGTGGATCACAACAAACTGGAAAATTCTTCAAGAGATGCGAGTACAAGACCACCTGGCCTGCCTCGTGAGAAATCTGTATGCAGGTCAAGAAGCAATAATTAGAATCATATATGGACCAAAGGACTAATTTCAAATTGGAAAGGAGTATATCAAGGCTGTATATTGTCACCCTGCTTATTTAACTTATATGCAGAATGCGTCATGCAAAATGCAGGGTTGGATGAAGCATAAGCTGAAATTAAGATTGCTGGGAGAAATATCAATAAACTCAGATATGCAAATGACACCACTCTTATGGCAGAAAGTGAAGAAGAACTAAACAGCCTCTTGATGAGAGTGAAAAAGCTGGCTTAAAACTCAACATACAGAAAACTCAGTTCATGTCAACTGGTCCTATCACTTTATGGCAAATAGATGGGGAAACAATAGAAACAATGAGAGACTTTATTTTATATGGCTCCTAAATAATTGCAGATGGTTACTGCAGCCATGAAATTAAAGGAGGTTTGCTCCCTGGAAGAAAAACTATGACCAATCTAATAGCATATTAAAAAAAACAGCGACATTATTTTTCTGACAAAGGTCCATCTAGTCAAAGCCATGTATGAATGTGAGATTTTGACTATAAAGAAAGCTGAGCCTATTATACTGAGTGAAGTAAGCCAGAAAGAAAAACACCAATACAGTATACTAACACATATATATGGAATTTAGAAAGATGGTAATGATAACCCTGTATGTGAGACAGCAAAAGAGACACAGATATATAGAACAGTCTTTTGGACTCTATGGGAGAGGGAGAGGGTGGGATGATTTGGGAGAATGGCATTTAAACATGTATAATGTCACATATGAAATGAATCACCAGTCCAGGTTTGATGCAGGATACAGGATGCTTGGGGCTCATGCACTGGGATGCCCCAGAGGGATGGTATGGGGAGGGAGGTGGGAGGGGGGTTCAGGATGGGGAACACGTGTACACCCATGGTGGATTCATATTGATGTATGGCAAAACCAATACAATATTGTAATTAGCCTCCAATTTAAATAAATAAATTTATTAAAAAATAAAGCTGAGGACAGAAGAATTAATGTTTCTGAACTTTGCTGTTGGAGAAGACTCTTGAGAGTCCCTTGGACTGTAAGGAGATCCAACTAGTCCATCCTAAAGGAAATTAGTATGGAAAATTCATTGGAAGGACTGATGGTGAACTGAAACTCCAATCCTTTGGCTACCTGATGCAAAGAACTGACTCATTGGAAAGAACCTGATGCTGGGAAAGATTGAAGGCAAGATGAGAAGGGGATGGCAGAGGATGAGATGGTCGGATGCTATCACTGACTCTATGGACATAAGTTGGAGCAATCTCCAGGAGTTGGTGATGGACAGGGAAGCCTGGCATGCTGCAGTCCATGGGGTCACAAGGAATCAGTTAAAACTTAGCAACAACTAAACGGAAAAGCTAAATGATTCAATAAAATTGAAATGGCGTATTAGAATATTGGCATAATAAATTAAGAAAAGGACAAACAACCAAATTAAACATAAAAAAATGTAAAGCAATTAGCAAAAATCAAAAATTTTCTATGTACTTTATCAGGAGATGTATTTCAAATATAAAAACATGGATCTTCTAGCTCTCCCCCAGGACCTAGAAATCTAAAAGAACATCATATATATTCTGTCAGCTAGGAAATTTGGGGTGATTTACAAGACAATGGCTTTCCTTGAAACTATTAGAGTTCAGTTTGAAGAACACCAAATATACTGAAATACAAGGATTACAAATACTTTTAAGACAGGGGGAACACAGGTGTAAACTCATTTGGTCACAGAATAAGAAAAAGATATGAACACTAGAAAAAAATGCACAAGTTAAAAATATGACAGGAAAAAAAAACACAAAACAGCAAATATAGTTATTCCCAGAGCAGCTACTGGAAAGGAAGAAAAGAAAAATAAAACCTCTGTCTTAGAGGAAGGGCAAAAATCATTGTGAAGTCAAATCATGTACAGATCTCTTATCAGTTGGGAATGGGCAAAGTCACTGAGAAATCTGCCCTCTTGAGACACAGAAACAGTGTCTGACTAAAACTGAGCCAGAACCAGCAGAACAGAGGCCTTGTAACTGCCCTCTGTCATCAGGCTAGCAAGTGCTAAGGACCCGGGAATTGCAGTGTATAGCAGAAGAAGAGCACAAGAGATACTCCAAGTGTAGGTATACAGGGGAGGCATAAAGCTGAGGACAGAGCTAGAATACTGGAAAACACCTTCTCACTGAGAAAACCAACTAGACCCCACTCTGTGCAAAAGGCAGTGCTAAAGAAATCTGACAGTAGTGTTGCTTTGAGTTAATGATAGTCAAAACCCAGATCAGTTCCTGAGTAGATGAATTACATTGTGCCGCGCTTAGTAGCTCAGTGATGTCTGACTCTTTGTGACCCCGTGGACTGTAGCCCACCAGACACTTCTGTTCATGAGGATTCTCCAGGCAAGAATATTGCAGTGCATTGTCATGTCCTTCTCCAGGGGATCTTCCCAACACAGGTCTCCAGCATTGCAGGTAAATTCTTTACCAGCTGAGCTTCCAGGGAAGCCCTGGTGGAAGATGAATAGTGTTACCCACATTAATTTCCTAGAAGAAAGAGGCATGCCTGTAACTTCGGTTATCACCACTCTGTATACAATGTCCAGTTTTTAATAAAAAAAGAAAATGGTAAAAGAAATCAAGAAAAAGAATCCAATGTCTAGAAATAAAATTCAACATCACTAAACTAGGTTAGACGTTGGAAGTATTAGGCAGTAATTTTAAAACAAAATAAAAAGAATGATATGTTCAAAGCTCAAGTGTTAAAAGTTAGCAATGCACAAAAAATAATGGGGATCCTAGCAGAGAGATGAAACTGTGAAAAATAATTAAAGAAAATGGTGGAAATGAAAAACACACAAAGTGAAAATTCACTGAGAAATTTTCCCACTTGAGACATAGAGACATGGTCTGCCTAAGAGTGAGGCTGCACCAGCACATCTAAGAACATGCACTCCACCCAACATCACCAAGTATTTTAATCATGAAAAATAGATGTTAAGTCAAGTATTATTGCTAAAAGTGATCAGGGATATTTCACAATAAAAATGATCAAACAGAAGAAATATACAAAAGAATATATAACCTTAACACAGAGCTCAACTAAGATCATGGCATCTGGTCCCATCACTTCATGGCAAATAGATGGATAAAAAATGGAAAGAGTGACTGATTTATATCCTTGAGCTCTGAAATCACTACAACCAGTGACTGCAACCATGAAATTAAAAGATGCTTGCTCCTTGGAAGAAAAGCTATGACAAACCTAAATAGTGTATTAAAAAGTAGAGATATCACTTTGCCAACAGAGGTCCATATAGTCAAACCTATGGTTTTTCCAGTAGTCATGTATGGATATGAGAGTTGGACCATAAAGAATGCTGATAATGAGTCTGAGCAAACACCGGGAGGTAGTGAAGGACAGGGAAGCCTGGCATGCTTTTTCAGTTCATGGCATCTCAAAGAGTTGGACACCACTTAGCAACTAAATAACAGCAACAATCATATCCAACTCTTTACCAGCCTATGGACTGTAGCCTGGCAGACTTCTCTGTCTATAGGATTCTCCAGGCAAGAATATTGGAGTGGGTAGCCATTCCCTTCTCCAGGGGATCTTCCCAACCCAGGGATGGAACCTGAGTCTCCTGCATTATAGGAAGATCCTTTACTGGCTGACCACTAGGGAAGCCCATACTATCAGTAGGGGCATTTTAGTAGCCAGCCTTCATGATCACCTTCAATGGTTCCAACCTCCCTATATTAACAATATGTTCTGCTGCAGCTGCTAAGTCGCTTCAGTCGTGTCTGACTCTGTGTGACCCCATAGACGGCAGCCTACCAGGCTCCTTCGTCCCTGGGATTCTCCAGGCAAGAACACTGGAGTGGGTTGCCATTTCCTTCTCTAATCTGTTCTAGTCCCCTATAATATATTTTTCAGAAATGATCTGTATGACCAAGAGCATATGCAGAAGCAGTGGTATATTATGTCAACTGTAGTCATTCAACTACTGTATGGCTATTAAAGGCTGTATCATTCCCTCTCTATGATTTTATTAATGACCAACACTCAACAAACCAATTTTAAAATGAATGAATTTTATTTTATGTAAACTATATCTAAATAAAGCTGTCCAATGTCACTACTTAAAAAATAAATTCCATTCAGTCAGTTCAGTTCAGTTGCTCAGTCATGTCCGACATTTTGCGACCCCATGAATCGCAGCAAGGCAGGCCTCCCTATCCATCACCAACTCCCGGAGTTCACTCAAACTCACGTTCATCGAGTCAGTGATGCCATCCAGCCATCTCATCCTCTGTCGTCCCCTTCTCCTCCTGCCCCTAATCCCTCCAAGCATGAGTCTTTTCCAATGAGTCAACGCTTAACATGAGGTGGCCAAAGTACTGAAGTTTCAGCTTTAGCATCATTCCCTCCAAAGAAATCCCAGGGCTGATCTCCTTCAGAATGGACCCCTTGGACCTCCTTGCAGTCCAAGGGACTTTCAAGAGTCTTTTCCAACACCACCGTTCAAAAGCATCAATTCTTCGGCGCTCAGCTTTCTTCATAGTCCAACTCTCACATCCATACATGACCACTGGAAAAACCATAGCCTTGACTGCTGCTGCTGCTGCTGCTGCTAAGTCACTTCAGTCCTGTCTGACTCTGTGCCACCCCATAGATGGCAGCCCACCAGGCCCCGCCGTCCCTGGGATTCTCCAGGCAAGAACAATGGAGTGGGTTGCCGTTTCCTCCTCCAATACATGAAAGTGAAAAGTGAAAGTGAAGTTGCTCAGTCCTGTCCGACTCTTAGCGACCCCATGGACTGCAGCCTTCCAGACTCATCCCTCCATGGGATTTTCCAGGCAACAGTACTGGAATGGGGTGCCATTGCCTTCTCCCATAGCCTTGACTAGATGGAACTTTGTTGGCAAAGTAATGGCTCTGCTTTTCAATATGCTATCTAGGTTGGTCATAACTTTTCTTCCAAGGAGTAAGTGTCTTTTAAAAAATTTCAGGGCTGCAGTCACCATCTGTAGTGATTTTGGAGCCCCGAAAAATAAAGTCTGACACTGTTTCCACTGTTTCCCCATCTATTTCCCATGAAGTGGTGGGACCAGATGCCATGATCATCGTTTTCTGAATGTTGAATTTTAAGCTAACTTTTTCACTATTTTCTTTCACTTTCATCAAGAGGCTTTTTAGTTCCTCTTCACTTTCTGCCATAAGGGTGCTGTCATCTGCATATCTGAGGTTATTGATATTTCTCCTGACAATCTTGATTCCAGTTTGTGCTTCTTCCAGCCTAGCGTTTCTCATGATGTATTCTGCATAGCAGTTAAATAAGCAGCGTGACGATATACAGCCTTGATGTACTCCTTTTCCTATTTGGAATCAGTCTGTTGTTCAATGTCCAGTTCTAACTGTTGCTTCCTGACCTGCATACACATTTCTCAAGAGGCAGGTCAGGTGGTCTGGTATTCCCATCTCTTTCAGAATTTTCCAGAGTTTATTGTGATCCACACAGTCAAAGGCTTTGGCATAGTCAATAAAGCAGAAATAGATGTTTTTCTGGAACTCTCTTGCTTTTTTGATAATCCAGCGGACTATGGCAATTTGGTCTCTGGTTTCTCTGCCTTTTCTAAAACCAGCTTGTACATATGGAAGTTCACAGTTCACGAATTGCTGAAGCCTGGCTTGGAGAATTTTGAGCATTACTTTACTAGTGTGTGAGATGAGTGCAATTGTGCAGTAGTTTGAGCATTCTTTGGCATTGCCTTTCTTGGGGATTGGAATGAAAACTGACCTTTTCCAGTCCTGCAGCCACTGCTGAGTTTTCCAAATTTGCTGACATATTGAGTGCAGCACTTTCACAGCATCATCTTTTAATATTTGAAATAGCTCCACTGGAATTCCATCACCTCCACTAGCTTTGTTCGTAGTGATTCTTTCTAAGGCCCACTTGCCTTCACATTCCAGGATGTCTGGCTCTAGGTGAGTGATCACACCATCGTGATTATCTAGGTCATGAAGATCTTTTTTGTAAGGTTCTTCTGTGTATTCTTGACACTTCTTCTTAATATCTTCTGCTTCTGTTAGGTCCATACCATTTCTGTCCTTTATCGAGCTCATCCTTGCGTGAAATGTTCTCTTGGTATCTCTAATTTTCTTGAAGAGACCTCTAGTGTTTCCCATTCTGTTCTTTTCCTTTATTTCTTTGCATTGATCGCTGAGGAAGGCTTTCTTATCTCTTCTTGCTGTTCTTTGGAACTCTGCATTCAGATGCTTATATCTTTCCTTTTCTCTGTTGCTTTTCACAGCTATTTGTAAGGCTTCCCAAAACAGCCATTTTGCTTTTTTGCATTTCTTTTCCATGGGGATGGTCTTGATCCCTGTCTCTTATACAATGTCATGAACCTCAGTCCATAGTTCATCAGGCACTCTATCTATCAGACCTAGTCCCTTAAATCTATTTCTCACTTCCACTGTATAATCATAAGGGATTTGATTTAGGTCATACCCAAATGGTCTAGTGGTTTTCCCCACTTTCTTAAATTTCAGTCTGAATTTGGCAATAAAGAGTTTTTGATCTGAGCCACAGCTCCTGGTCTTGTTTTTGTTGACTGTATATAGCTTCTCCATAATTTCAGGATTTCTATTTACCTAAATACAGAATTAAAGTATTAAGTGTATAAGACAAGCCACAGGTGGTGAAAGATTCCCAATATCTATGTCTGGAGCAAATATATATCCAGAATAGGTAAATCATTCATACATATCTTTAAAGAAAAATAGAATCAACCCGATAAATAATTTAAGGTGCATTAGTATAAGAATATAAATGAACAAAAACATACCATTTAAATGTTCAGTTAGTGAAATATATTGAACTTGCCATCATTAGTCACTACAGTATTATTCAACCACAACCTCCCAACACAACATCAAAGATTAAAAGGGTGGAAAGTACTTGTGCTATGAAAGATGTAGAACAACTAGAAATTCATAATGTCCTAGTAATTGTAAAAAATATAACAAATATTTTGGAAAACTCTTTTTCAGAATTTCTAAAATTTTGAGCAAAAGAGATTAAACACATATCACATGACACAATTTTTATAAATTTCAAAGATAAGCAAATGAACCTATGGTGCTAGATCTCTGGGAGAGAGTGTAATTAAAAAAGTGCTTGAAAGAATTGAGGTCATAGAAGTGGTGTGTATCTTGAGGAGCATAGTGATTTTCTGGGTATATAAAATTACAACACATTACCAAGCTCAGAAATATATTTTCCTTAGCAATTTCAAAGTAAATAGATATTTTATGTTAAAAGACTAAATAAAGATTCAAGAAAAATACTCTGTATGAGAAAACAGATATTTTTCCAATTTTGAACTTTCTTTTAAATGAAGAATAAAGTGCATAAAAAAGGGAAAGGAATATTTTTTCAAAAAAAAATTGTATGTCTGTGCAGATGGCTATCAAACACATGAAAAGATGCTCAACATCACTCATAGTTCAGTTCAGTTCAGTCGTTCAGTCATGTCTGACTCTTTTTGACCCCATGAACCGCAGCACGCCAGGCCTCCCTGTCCATCACCAACTCCCGGAGTTCACTCAAACTCACGTTCATCGAGTCAGTGATGCCATCCAGCCATCTCATCCTCTGTCGTCCCCTTCTCCTCCTGCCCCTAATCCCTTCCAGAATGAGAGTTTTTTCCAATGAGTCAACTCTTTGCATGATGTGGCCAAAGTACTGGAGTTTCAGCTTTAGCATCATTCCTTCCAAAGAAATCCCAGGGCTGATCTCCTTCAGAATGGACTGGTTGGATCTCCTTGCAGTCCAAGGGACTCTCAAGAGTCTTCTCCAACACCACAGTTCAAAAGCATCAATTCTTCAGCACTCAGCCTTCTTCACAGTCCAACTCTCACATTCATACATGACTACTGGAAAAACCATAGCCTTGACTAGTCGGACCTTTGTTGGCAAAGTAATGTCTCTGCTTTTCAATATGCTCTCTAGGTTGGTCATAACTTTTCTTCAGCGTCTTTTAATTTCATGGCTGCAGTCACCATCTGCAGTGATTCACTCACTGTTAGAGAAATGCAAATCAAATTGGTACCACCTCGCACCAATCAGAATGGCCATCAACAAAATGTCTACAAACAATAAATGCTAGAGTGGGTGTGGAGAAAAGGGAACCCTCTTGCATTGCCGGTGGAAATGTAAACTGATACAGCCACTATGGAAGATGATATGGTGAGTCCTTAAAAAGCTAGGAATAAAGCCATCATATGATCCAGCAATCCCACTGCTAGGTATATACCCTGAGGAGATCAAAATGAAAAAGACACATGTACTCCAATGTTCATTGCAGCACTGTTTATAATTGCTAGAACATGGAAGCAACCTAGATGTCCATCAACAGATGAACGGATAAAGAGGCTGTGGTACATATATACAATGGAGTACTATTCAGCCATAAAAAGGAATGCATTTGAGGAGGTTCTCATGAGATGGACAACCTAGAGCCTATTTTATAGCGTGAAGTAAATCAGAGAAAAGTAAATATCATACACTGACCCATATATGTGGAATCTAAAAAGATGATACTGATGACCTTACTTTCAGGGTAGCAATGGAGAAACAAATATAGAGAACAGACCTATTGACATGGGGACAGGGGATAAGGAAGAGACTGAGATGTATGGAGAGAGTAACATGGAATTTTGCAATATCATATGTAAAATAGATAGCCAATGGGAATTTGCTGTATGACTGAGGGAACTCCAACAGAGGCTCTGTGACAATCTAGAAGGGTAGGATGGGGAGGGAGTTGGGAGGGAGATTTGGGAGGGTGGGGACATTGGCTGATTCTTCATGTATGACAGAAAACCACAAAATTTTGTAAAGCAATTATCCTTCAATTAAAAAATAAATTAAAAAATTGTATGCTCAGTCGCTTCAGTGATGTCTGACTCTTTGCGACTCTATGAACTATAGCCCACCAGTTTCCTCTATCCATAGGATTCTTCAGGCAAGAACACTGGATTGTGTTGCCATGATCTCCTCCACGGGAGTCTTCCAAACCCAGGGACTGAGCCCACATCTCCTGTTTCTCCTGCATTGCAGGCAGATTCTTTACTTCTGAGCCACCAGGGAAGCCCCCGTATGTCTGTATACATAATGTTTAAACTCTATGGAGTAATATTTATATTTGGTACATTCTGAAAATGGATATTTAATTGTCTTTTTACAATTCTCATTTATAATATAGTCATATTAAAATTTGAGAGAAGTAAAAACTGAGAATAAAATAAAATTTAAGTGTAGTTATTTGTATAGATATATCAGTTATATGTATTTATATTTATATACAGTATCAAAATTAATATCATTCTAAAAGAAATTATGTCAATGAACCAAGAAATCATTATATTTTTTATATTCTCTGATATTTACTTGCTTTGATTAAAAGCTGATAATTTCACATGTTTCAATGCCTGTGAAATGTCATGTATGAAATGAGATGCCAGTCCAGGTTCAATGCACGATGCTGGATGCTTGGGGCTGGTGCACTATGGTATACAGGATACATGAGACTAAATAAAATGGAGCTATCTGTTAAAGCTGATAATTTTCAGTTACCTCCTTTAATTTGGTTTACATACTACATCACTTGGGCTTCCCAGGTGGCACTAGTGGTAAAGAACCCATCTGCCAATGCAGAAGATGTAAGAAAGGAGGATTCGATCCCTGGATCATGAAGATCTTTTGGAGGAGGACATGACAACCCATTCCAGTATTCTTTCCTAGAGAATCCTGTGGACAGAGGAGCCTGGTGGGCTACAGTTCATAGTGTCGCAAAGAGTCAAACACGATTGAAGTGACTTGGCATACATGCAAGAAATTACATTGATTATTTTAAGATACTGTTTTCTTAAATATCTTAAGATATATATTTTTTAATGCATCTGGTCATTCTTATAGAAACATTTTTATTGCAGTTACTTTTCAGAAATTTAACATAAATTATTGAAAAAGCCCTTTCCTTTAAATGTTTCCTAACATCAGTATTTCTATCATAGTTATAGTATCAACCAAATAAATCAGAGATACATAAAATTGCCTCTTAAACAAAAATGTAACTTTTATTCTGAGAGATATGATCCATTCTTTTAATCTTTAGGAAGTATTTAGAAATAAAAACAAGATAAAGGACAGAAGAACACATTTCCAAACTTAATGCCACATTTTTAATATGATCAGTAAGTGAACATATTAAGTGATGGAGCAGCCAATAAATTAAAAAATATATATGATAAAAGACTGTTCTATACATCTGTGTCTCTTTTGCTGCCTTGCATACAGGGTTATCATTACCATCTTTCTAAATTCCATATATATGCATTAGTATACTGTATTGGTGTTTTAATTTCTGGTTTACTTCACTCTGTCTAATAGGCTCCAGTGTCATCCACCTCATTAGAACTCATTAAAATGCATTCTTTTTAATGGCTGAGTAATACTCCATTGTGTATATGTACCACAGCTTTCTTTATCCATTCGTCTGCTGATGGACATCTAGGTTGCTACCATGTCCTGGCTATTATAAATAGTGCTGCGATGAACATTGGGGTACACGTCTCTTTCAATTCGGGTTTCCTTGGTGTGTATACCCAGAAGTGGGATTGCTGGGTCATATGGCAGTTCTATTTCCAGTTTTCTAAGGAATTCCACACTGTTCTCCATAGTGGCTCTACTAGTTTGCATTCCCACCAACAGTGTAAGAGGGTTCCCTTTTCTCCACACCCTCTCCAGCATTTATTGCTTGTAGAATTTTGGATAGTAGCCATTCTAACTGGTGTGAAACAGTACCTCACTGTGGTTTTGATTTGCATTTCTCTGATAATGAATGAGGTTGAGCATCTTTTCATGTGTTTGTTAGCCATCTGTATGTCTTTGGAGAGATGTCTGTTTAGTTCTTTTGGCCCATTTTTTGATTGGCTCATTTATTTTTCTGGAATTGAGCTGCAGGAGTTGCTTGTATATTTTTGAGATTAATTCTTTTTCCATTGCTTTGTTTGCTATTATTCTCTCACATTCTGAAGTCTATCTCTTCACCTTGCTTATAGTTTCCTTTGTTGTGCACTAGCTTTTAAGTTTAATTAGGTCCCATTTGTTTATTTTTGCTTTTATTTCCAATATTCTGGGAGGTGGGTCATAGAGGATCCTGCTATGATTTATGTCAGAGAGTGTTTTGCCTATGTTCTCCTCTAGGAGTTTTATAGTTTCTGGTCTTACATTTAGATCTTTAATCCATTTTGAGTTTATTTTTGTGTATGGTGTTAGAAAGTTTTCTAGTTTCATTCTTTTGCAAGTGGTAGACCAGTTTTCCCAGCACCACTTTTAAAGAGATTGCCTTTTCTCCATTGTATATTCTTGCCTCCTTTGTCAAAGATAAGGTGTCCATAGCTGCATGGATTTATCTCTGGGCTTTCTATTTTGTTCCATTGATCTATATTTCTGTCTTTTTGCCAGTACCATACTCTCTTGATGACTGTGGCTTTGTAGTAGACTCTGTGGGAGAGGATGAGGGTAGGATGATTTGGGAGAATGGCATTGAAACATGTATATTATCATATGTGAAATGAATCGCCAGTCCAGGTTCAATGCACAATACAGGATGCTCAGGGCTGGTGCACTGGGATGACCCAGAGAGATGGTATGGGGAGGGAGGTGGGAGGAGGGTTCAGTATGGGGAACACATGTACACCCATGGCAGATTCATGTCAATGTATTACAAAATCAATGCAGTATTGTAAAGTAATTAGCCTCCAATTAAAATAAATATATTTATATTAAAAAATAAAAAGGTAAAATAAATATGTTAATAATAGGATACTCATTAAAGAAATGCTTAATAGATATTTTGATTGACAATTAATACATGTGTTCAAAGAATAATTTCTAACTAAAGTGGTGATTTTATTGGACAATAAGAAAACCTATGCATGATACAAAAACTTGTAACATTTCAATAAATTATCACATTCATTTTTGTAATCCTACAGTTGGCTTCTTTCTTTTCTGTTATTTCAATTCAGTACAAATTTTGAGTTTCACTTTTGTAAGCAATATGAAACTTAGATAAATTAATACTATGAAACACTATATTCAAGGAAATACTAAGCAATATAATGCTATAGTCACTGTTTTTTTCATTATTTGTGACAGAAAGATAAAGAAAAAAATTACAGGTGCAGGTGAATAATAGCCTGTCAAAAGAACAAGGTAAATAAGATACTTGTAAAGTTGTGTTTTCATTTGAATTTATTTTATATAAAAAATGAAAAATGAATTTCTTACAAATGATTTATTTTATCCTTGGTACAAAATATGCTGCAATTTCTTAAACGTGTGCTCTCTTGCTCTATATATACAAGTAGGCTCTGTTATTGCATTATTTCCAATATGAAAAGAGTAAGAACACACTTGTACTTTGGAAATTCTTCAAAGAATAAAATTGGGGTGCAAATCTCACTGTGGAAAAGGGTAAAAAATTTCTGTCCACACCAAAATGTCTTCCAGGAACAATCAAATCACACATACCTGTTGTTACTAGATCACAGACAGATTACAGCTTATTTTTAGCCTGTGATGGGATGAATGGATCAGTACAAGAGGAGGCATGGTAAAGATCTAAACCACTGGATTTGGTCTGCAATACAAGTGAGGCATTGCCTTGAGAAATATTATGAAAAAGTTGTGTGGACTTGATAGGAAAACCATATTCCAGCTATTGGATTGCTAAAGATGTGAGGCACCTGGGATGTGTTATTACTTTTAAGAGTTATGTTAGGAACTAGATATGTAAAATATTATACTACAATAAAATTTATGTTTCTTTTATTTCTTCCTTTCTTAAAAATTGTAATGAATATCCATGGAGAATTATATTTTAAATCTCTGAAAATATAAAAAAGAACATTGGTGATTGGCCAGTGTATTTATCTTTTGTGGATAAATGTTATAATTTGCCTTTAACGTGTGCTCTATCCATCCACACGCTAATTGTACAGATTTAGATATTTTTCAATAACTCTAGCTTACAAATACCCTACACATAAAATTTATTTTTCATACTTGAGAATTAACTAGAATTACCTGAGTATGAGAATTCTTTTCTAGGCATTTTCTCCTTGGAAGCTGAGAATCAAGAGTTTTTTGTGATTGAGGAATGTACAGGCCTCTTGTGCTTTTAAAATCACAAAAGAGAAAGGCTACACATTGCTATTGAAAAATTATTGCATAATATAGCCATTGTTTCCATTAAATCTTACACTGGAGATTAGGTATTTTGGATCAATTCAGACCATAATGGCTTACATTCAGTTTTCTGACATAATTAATAGACTGTGACAGGGAAGTTTCTGAGAAAAAATTCTAAGACTTCATTAGAACATAAACCACTTTGAGGATTTGAATAGATCATTGAGCCATCTTCCTAATAAATGCAGGGATGTATACATCTGATCATATAGTCAATTTCCAGTGTTTTACAAAAGTCTGTATACAAAATCTGTATCCGTTAGAGTTCTCCAGGGAAATAAACATGGATAGATAGATACAGTAATCCAAATCTATGACCTAACCACTAATGCTGAAGAAGCTGAACAGTTCTATGAAGACCTACAAGCACTTCTAGAACCAGAACCCCCCAAAAATGTCTTTTTCATCATAGGGGACTGGAATGCAAAAGTAAGAAGTCAAGAGACACCTGAAGTAAGAAGCAAGTTTGGACTTGAAGTAAAAAATGAATCAGGGCAATGGCTAACATATTTTTACCAAGAAAACACACTGGTCATAACAAGCACCCTCTTCCAACAACACAAGAGACGATTCTACCCGTGGACATCACCAGATGGTCAACACTGAAATCAGACTGATTATATTCTTTGCAGCCAAAAATGGAAAGCTCTATACAGTCAGCAAGAACAAGACTGGGAGCTGACTGTGGCTCAGATCATGAACTCCTTATTGCCAAATTCAGACTTAAATTGAAGAAAGTAGGGACACCACTAGGCCATTCAGGTATGACCTGAATCACATCCCTCACCACTATATAGTGGAAGTGACAAATGGATTCAAGGGATTAGATCTGACAGAGTGCATGAATAACTATGGATAGAGATTCATAATATTTTTCAGGAGGCGGAAATCAAAACCATCCTCAAGAAGAAGAAATGAAAAAAGACAAAATGGTTGTCTGAGGAGACCTTACAAATAGCTGAGAAAATAGGAGAAGCAAAAGGCAAAGGAGAGAAGGAAAGCTATCCATCTGAATGCAGTGTTCCAAAGAGTATCAAGGAGAGATAAGAAAGCCTTCCTAAGAAATGAATGCAAAGAAGCAGAGGAAAACAATAGAATGGGAAAGGACAGATATTTCTTGAAAAAAATTAGAAATAACAAGGGAAACTTTCATGCAAAGATGGGCAGATTAAAGGACATGAATAGTATGGACATAAGAGAAGCAGAAGATAATAAGAAGTGGTGGCAAGAATACACAGAAAAACTATTTTAAAAAATCATAATGACCCATATAACCATGATGGTGTGATTACTCACCTAGAGCCAGACATCCTGGAATGCAGTCAAGTGGACCTTAGGAAGCATCACTATGTACAGAGCTCATAGAGGTGATAGAATTCCAGTTGAGCTATTTCAAATCCTAAAAGATGATGCCATGAACGTTCTGCATTCAATATGACAGCAAATTGGGAAAACTCAGCAGTGGCCACAGGATGGGAAAAAGTCAGTTTTCATTCCAATCCCAAAGAAAGACAATGCCAAAGACTGTTCAAACTACCACACCATTGCACTCATCTCATACTCTAGCAAAGTATTGCTCAAAATTCTTCGAGCCAGGCTTCAACAGTACCTGAACTGAGACCTTCCAGATGTTCAAACTGGATTTAGAAAAGACAAAGGAACCAGAGATCAAGTTGCCAACATCTGTTGGATCATAGAAAAAGCAAGAGAATTCCAGAAAAGCATCTACTTGTTCTTCATTGACTAGGCTGAATCCTTTGACTGTGTGGATCACAACAAACTGTGGAAAATCCTTCAAGAGATGGGAATACCAGACTACCTTACCTGCCTCCTAAGAAATCTGTATGCAGGTTAAGAAAACAAAAAGTTAGAATCAATCATGGACCAATGGACTGGTTCCAAATTGGGAAAAGGGCATGTCAAGGCTGTATATTGTCAGCTTGCTCATTTAATATACATGCAGAGTACATCATGCAAAATGCCAGACTGGAAGAAGCACAAGCTGAAATCAAGATTGCCAGGAGAAATATCAATGACTTCAGATATGCAGATGGCACCACCATTATGGCAGAAAGTGAAGAACTAAGAACCTCTTGATGAAAGTTTAAGAGGAGAGTAAAAAAGCTGGCTTAAAACTGAACATTCAAAAAACAAAAATCATGGCATCTGGTCCCATCACTTCATGGTAAATAGATGGGAAAACAATGGAAACAGTAACAGACACCATTTTCTTGGACTCCCCATATCACTGAAGACGGTGACTGCAGCCATGAAATTAAAACACACTTGCTCCTTGGAAGAAAAGCTATGAAAAAACTAGAATGACATGTTAAAAAGTGGTAGAGACATTACTTTAGCTACAAAGCTACATCTAGTCAAAGCAATGTTTTTTCCACTAGTAATGTATGGATTTGAGAGTTGGACTATGAAGAAGGCTGAGTGCCAAAGAATTGATGCTTTTGATGCACCAAAGATGGTGTTGGAAAAGAGTCTTGAGAGCCCTTGGATTGCAAGGGAATCAAACGAGTCGATCCTAAAGGAAATCATTCCTGAATAGTCATTGGAAGGACTGATGCTGAAGCTGAAACTCCAATATTTTGGCCACCTGATGTGAAGAACTGACACACTGGAAAGACCTTGATGCTGGGAAATATTGAAGGCAGGAGGACAAGGGGACAACAGGATGAGATTGGATGTCATCACTGACTTGATGAACATAAATTTGAGCAAGCTCTGGGAATTGGTGATGGACAAGGAAACCTGATATGCTGCAATCTATGGGATCACAAAGAGTTGGACATGACTGAGAGACTGAACTGAACTGATGGACTTGAGTTGGCAGACAAAATCCAAATCCTTGAGAGAGGCCAACAGGCTGGTGTCCCAGTAGACTGGGTGTTGCAGTTAACATCTGACAACCAACATAATTTTCTATTTTTGGTAGAGGTTAGTCATTTTGTTCTACTCAGGCCTTCAGTTGATTGGATGATGCCCATCTACATCATAACGGGTTATTTTCCTTCCTTTACTTCACTGCGGTTCAGTACAGTTCAGTTGCTCAGTCATGTCCGACTCTTTGTTACCCCATGGACTGCAGCACTCCAGGCCTCCCTGTACATCACCAGCTCCCGGGATTTAATCAAACTCATGTCCATTGAGTCGGTGATGCCATTCAACTATCTCAACCTCTGCCAATCCCTTCTCCTCCCACCTTCAATCTTTCTCAGCATCAGGGTCTTTTCAAATGACTCAGAACTTCACATCAGGTGGCCAAGTACTGGAGTTTCAGCTTCAACATCAGTCCTTCCAATGAATACTGGAATATTCAATATTCCCTTGAATATTCTATTCAATAAATAATATATATTATTGAATACATATATATATATTGAATATATATATATAATATATAGGATGGACTGGTTGCATCTCCTTACAGTCCAAGGAACTCTCAAGAGTCTTCAATACCACAGTTCAAAAGCATCAATTCTTTGGCTCTCAGCTTTCTTTATAGTCTAACTCTCATATCCATACATGACTACTGGAAAAAACCATAGCCTTGTCTAGATGGACCTTTGTTGGCAAAGTAATGTCTCTGCTTTTTAATATGCTGTACAGGTTAGTGATAGCTTTTCTTTCAAGGAGTAAGTGTCTTTTAATTACATGGCTGCAGTCACCATCTGTAGTAATTTTGGAGTGCAAAGAAATAAAGTCAGACACTGTTTCCCCATTTATTTTTCATGAAGTCATGGGACCAGATGCCATGATCTTAGTTTTCTGAATGTTGAGATTTAATCCAACATTTTCACTCTCCTTTTTCACTTTCATCAAGAGGTTCTTTAGGTCTTCTTCACTTTCTGCCAGGAGGGTGATGTCATCTGCATATCTGAGGTTATTGATATTTCTCCTGTCAATATAAGTTAAATAAGCAGGGTGACAGTATACAGCCTTGACGCACTCCTTTTCCTATTTGGAACCAGTCTGTTGTTCCATGTCCAGTTCTAACTGTTGCTTCCTGACATGCATACAGATTTCTCAAGGAGCAGGTCAGGTGGTATGTATTCCCATCTCTGTCAAAATTTTCCACAGTTTGTTGTGATCTGCACAGTCAAAGGCTTTGGCATAGTCAATAAAGCAGAAATAGATGTTTATCTGGAACGCTCTTGCTTTTTTGATGATCCAGTGGATGTTGGCAATTTGATCTCTGGTTCCTCTGCCTTTTTTAAAACCAGCTTGAACATCTGGAAGTTTACGGTTCACATATTGCTGAAGCCTGGCTTGGAGAATTTTGAACATTACTCTGCTAGTGGGTAACATTAGTGCAATTGTGTGGTAGTTTGAGCATTCTTTGGCATTTCCTTTCTTTGGGATTGGAGTGAAAACTGACCTTTTCCAGTCCTGTGGACACTGCTGAATTTTCCAAATTTGCTGGCATGTTGAGTGCAAAACTTTCACAGCATCATCTTTTAGGATTTGAAATAGCTCAACTGGAATTCCATCACCTCACTAGCTTTGTTCATAGTGATTCTTCCTAAGGCCCACTTGACTTCACATTCCAGGATATCTGGATCTAGGTGAGGGATCACACCATCGTGATTTTCTGGGTCATGAAGAACTTTTCTGTACAGTTCTTCTGTGTATTCTTGCCACCTCTTCTTAATATCTTCTGCTTCTGTTAGGTCCATACCATTTCTGTTCTTTATTGTGCCTATCTTTGCATGAAATGTTCCCTTGGTATCTCTGATTTTCTTGAAGAGGTCTTTAGTCTTTCCCATACTATTGTTTTTCTCTATTTCTTTGCACTGATCACTGAGGAAGTCTTTCTTATCTCTCCTTGCTATTCCTTGGAACTCTGCATTCAAATGGGTATATCTTTCCTTTTCTCCTTTGCTTTTCCCTTCTCTTCTTTCACAGCTATCTGTAAGGCCTCCTCAGACAGCCATTTTGCTTTTTGCATTTCTTTATCTTGGGGATGGTCTTGTTCCTTGTCTCCTGTAGAATGTCGCGAACCTTTACCATAGTTCATCAGGCATTCTGTCTATCAGGTTTAGTCCCTTAAATCTATTTCTCACTTCCACTGTATAGTCATAAAGGATATGATTTAGGTCATACCTGAATGGTCTAGTGGTTTTCCCTGCTTTCTTCAATTTAAGTCTGAATTTGGCAATAAGGAGTTCATGATCCAAGCCACGATCAGCTTCTGGTTGTTTTTATGACTTCACCTATTTAATGTTAATTCCATCCACAAATAGCCTTACAAAAACACCCAGGATGAATTTTGACTCATATCTGAGTCAAATATTTGAGCACCAACTGAAATTGACGCATCAAATTAATGACCATTAAATCCACCCATTTTCCAGTTGTCACCATATGGCTTTTAAATATTTATTTAGTGTCAGATTTTAGTTGTGGCATGCAGCCTTTCTAGTTGTGGCACTCTGGCTTTGTTACCCCACACCATGTGAGACCTTAGTTTTCTGAGCATGGATTAAACCCATGTCACCTGCATTGCAAAGTGAATTCTTAACTGCTGGACTGCCAGTGAAGTTCCACACCCATATGTCTTTAATCACCAAATACAGACAATACAGTAATACTTTGCCTAACATGGTAAAACTTTTCTGGACACAAACAAAAGCATACTAATGGCATTTAAATATGATTTAAGTTCAATACATCTTATGTTACTTAATAAGTGGAACAGAAAGGAAAGAGAAAAAATATGCTTGCTTAATATATACAAACAATTATACTAGTAATAGAATAAGGAAGAGACACACGACAATTGCACCCCTCTTTTCTGTAGCTGATCATATAGTTATAGCTGATGTTTATAACTACATTTTTATACTACCCATTATGTATCCCCCTTGACCTCAATAAGCACCTCAGCTAGTCATGCTCTGTAACCTTAGACAACCAGTTACTTTACTAAAAAAGAATATCTCCCAGTTAAGTATGAGAAGTAAATGTGATAATGAATGTAATGCATATAAAAAGATATGTTTCATGCTCTCATTCAGCCTCCAGAGTAGTTTTAAAATTAAACATTAAATGAATAAGCATATATATGTAACACTACATAATTAAAATTTTCTTAATAAAAATAAAGTGAAGCATCTAATTAAATGGAGAAATTTTTCTGAGCAAGTAACATTTAAGAAGAAATAAGATTTGAATGGAAATTAGGTAAAGAGCTAAGAAGAAAACCATTACAGTAAAATGAACCATATATAAGATCTTAATGTGGAAAAGAACCTAAAAGATTCAAGGAACTGAAACATATATGTGTCTGCATCTTGTGAGAACATAAAACTAAAATTATTCTGACTTAAGATAACACTAAAAAGATCTTCATAATCAAGATAATCACGATGGTGTGATCACTCACCTAGAGCCAGACATCCTGGAATGTGAAGGCAAGTGGGCCTTAGAAAGCATCACTACGAACAAAGCTAGTGGAGGTGATGGAATTCTAGTTGAGTTATTTCAAATCCTGAAAGATGATGCTGTGAAAGTGCTGCACTCAATATGCCAGCAAATTTGGAAAACTCAGCAGTGGCCACAGGACTGGAAAAGGTACGTTTTCATTCCAATCCTAAAGAAAGGAAATGCCAAAGAATGCTCAAACTACCACACAATTGCACTCATCTCACACGCTGGTAAGGTAATGCTCAAAATTCTCCAAGCCAGGCTTCAGCAATACGTAAACATGAACTTCCAGATGTTTAAGCTGGTTTTAGAAAAGGCAGAGGAGCCAGAGGTCAAATTGCCAACATCCTCTGGATCATCAAAACAGCAAGAGTTCCAGAAAAACACCTATTTCTGCTTTATTGACGATGCCAAAGCCTTTGACTGTGTGGATCACAATAAACTGTAGAAAATTCTGAAGAGATGGGAATACCAGACCACTGATCAGCCTCTTGAGAAACCTATATACAGGTTAGGAAGCAACAGTTAGAACTGGACATGGAACAACAGACTGGTTCAAAATAGGAAAAGGAGTATATCAAGGCTGTATATTGTCACCCTGCTTATTTAACTTATATGCAGAGTACATCATGAGAAACGCTGGGCTGGAAGAAGAACAAACTGGAATCAAGATTGCCAGGAGCAATATCAATAATCTCAGATATGCAGATGACACCACCCTTATTGCAGAAAGTGAAGAGGAACTAAAAAGCCTCTTGATGAAAGTGAAAGAAGAGAGTGAAAATGTTGGCTTGAAGTTCAACATTCAGAAAACGAAGATCATGGCATCTGGTCCCATCACTTCATGGGAAATAGATGGGGAAACAGTGGAAACAGTGTCAGACTTTATTTTTGGGGGGCTCCAAAATCACTGCAGATGGTGACTGCAGCCATGAAATTAAAAGACGCTTACTTCTTAGAAGAAAAGTTATGACCAACCTAGATAGCGTATTGAAAAGCAGAGACATTACTTTGCCAACAAAGTCATGGCTAGTCAAGGCTATGGTTTTTCCAGTGGTCATGTATGAATGTGAGAGTTGGACTGTGAAGAAAGCTGAGCGCCAAAGAATTGATGCTTTTGAATGTGGTGTTGGAGAAGACTCTTGAGAGTCCCTTGGACTGCAAGGAGATCCAACCAGTCCATTCTGAAGGAGATCAGCCCTGGGATTTCTTTGGAAGGACTGATGCTAAAGCTGAAACTCCCATACTTTGGCCACCTCATGCGAAGAGTTGACTCATTGGAAAAGACTCTGATGCTGGGAGGGATTGGGGGTAGGAGTAGAAGGGGACGACAGAGGATGAGATGGCTGGATGGCATCACTGACTCGATGGACATGAGTATGAGTGAACTTCGGGAGCTGGTGATGGACAGGGAGGCCTGGCATGCTGTGATTCATGGGGTTGCAGAGTCGGACACGACTGAGCAACTGAACTGAACTGAACTGAACTGGTTATGATGAATAACTATGTGTATATTGACTAGGCTATTCCATTAAATGTTCAATTGAACCTAGTATTCAATCAAAACCAAAATGTAAATATATGTTATATTATTTAAACTGTGCTGAGGTAAAAAATGTTGATTCTTTCTCTTTACTACGTTTAAAATATATAAACAAAACTGTACTGAAGTGAAAGAGGATTTAATCCACCACTTTAGAATTAGCCATTTCCACAACAATCTTTATGCTTACCTTTAATGATTATCCTAATGCCAAACCTCTTTATAGGAGAAAAAAAAAAAAGTCATACTCTTGATTATCTCACAACTTTGGTAGTCCTCAAGGTTAGAATCACTCTGATATATCTTAAACCTGGAGAAATGCCCAAATCTTTATCAGGTCCTATATTTTATGCTTGTGTAACATACTTTTCAGAATCTATTACACTAAGTCCCTTGAATGATGAGCATTCAAGTTGCGAACTTCCAAAGATGCAAACGTGCGCTGGCAAGTGTGTGAGTTAGTTTACATGTCTGGTGTACACTGTCACAAGTGTACCTCCTCTATAAGTGGTTGTGCTTTTTGTACTTTACTCTGAGATACTGTACCAAGTACAGTACTACAGCAGCTTTATCTCAAGCCCAGGATTTCCGGAAGCAAGCATAAAAACAGCAATGACATACCTGGTATTGCTGAAGAACTGAAGAGATTCATGATTCAGAGAATGGCAAGAGGATTTTCTTTATTTTAGAAGGCACTGTTAGTTTCAAGGAGTAAGACGTGAATGTAGAACAGTATGGGACGGCTGCAGCAGCAGTTTAGAATGCAATCCAATGTTACCCAGTCATCTATGGTTTGAAAAACAAGAGCTAAAAATACTACCCAAACATCACTGGATCCTTTTTCAAGAGAGTAGGAAGAATTGAATCCAGTAAGGAACCAGAATCTGTGCCATCAATGTCAGGCATGAGTGAATCTCCTGCTTGCCCTCCATCTCCTATTGCTGACGATCCTTCAACTCTACCATCTCCCACCACTACCTTCTCCTCCAGTTATTAATTCTTTTTGCCCATTCATTCTATGCCAGTCCCTGTATATCAACTGCTATACTGTACTGCTGCACTTTTCAAGGTACTATACTATAAGATTAAAATGTCTTCTGTAATTTTTGTGTTTGTTTTTTATGTATTATTTTTATGAAAAAGGATAATAAACCTATTATAGTACTATATAGCTAACTATGTTATTTGTATACCTAAGTATAAATTTGTTGAGCTCATTTGCAAATTGGACTTACAAACATACTATTGGAACATAAGTCATTTGCATGTAGGGAACTTACTGTATCTGCACTTGCTTTCACTTTGTTACTGGGCAAGTGGAATTCCATTTTACTCCAGAAAGACAAAGACACCTAGTTCTTAGAGAAAAGAAAGTCCTACACAGCCCTAGGGGTTGAATCATGATTAGTTGAAGCCAGTAATAATAATCCCATTTTATATGTTCAGTTGTTAATCTAATGGTGCTTTTATAATTCAGTGCTAGTAATGAGGAAAAATCAGCTTTATTAGCTATTGGGGAAAAAAAAATCTTCCCAAGGCAAATCTTTGAGAGAAATTATCTTTACACTCTGCCCTTTCTTACTACTATATACTATAAGGTGAATGTTTAAAGCCAGAATCTTCTTCTTTTTTTTTTTTTTTCAAGCTGGATTTATTTATTTATTTTTTTCTCTAATTTTATTTTATTTTTAAACTTTACATAATTGTATTAGTTTTGCCAAATATCAAAATGAATCCGCCACAGGTATACATGTGTTCCCCATCCCGAACCCTCCTCCCTCCTCCCTCCCCATACCATCCCTCTGGGCCGTCCCAGTGCACCAGCCCCAAGCATCCAGTATCATGCATCGAACCTGGACTGGCAACTCGTTTCCTACATGATATTTTACATGTTTCATTGCCATTCTCCCAAATCTTCCCACCCTCTCCCTCTCCCACAGAGTCCATAAGACTGTTCTATACATCAGTGTCTCTTTTGCTGTCTCGTACACCGGGTTATTGTTACCATCTTTCTAAATTCCATATATATGTGTTAGTATACTGTATTTATGTTTTTCCTTCTGGCTTACTTCACTCTGTATAATAGGCTCCAGTTTCATCCACCTCATTAGAACTGATTCAAATGTATTCTTTTTAATGGCTGAGTAATACTCCATTGTGTATATGTACCACAGCTTTCTTATCCATTCATCTGCTGATGGACATCTAGGTTGCTTCCATGTCTTGGCTATTATAAACAGTGCTGCGATGAACATTGGGGTACACGTGTCTCTTTCCCTTCTGGTTTCCTCAGTGTGTATACCCAGCAGTGGGGTTGCTGGATCATAAGGCAGTTCTATTTCCAGTTTTTTAAGGAATCTCCACACTGTTCTCCATAGTGGCTGTACTAGTTTGCATTCCCACCAACAGTGTAAGAGGGTTCCCTTTTCTCCACACCCTCTCCAGCATTTATTATTTGTAGACTTTTGGATCGCAGCCATTCTGACTGGTGTGAAATGGTACCTCATGGTGGTTTTGATTTGCATTTCTCTGATAATGAGTGATGTTGAGCATCTTTTCATGTGTTTGTTAGCCATCTGTATGTCTTCTTTGGAGAAATGTCTATTTAGTTCTTTGGCCCATTTTTTGATTGGGTCGTTTATTTTTCTGGAGTTGAGCTGTAGGAGTTGCTTGTATATTTTTGAGATTAGTTGTTTGTCGGTTGCTTCATTTGCTATTATTTTCTCCCATTCTGAAGGCTGTCTTTTAAAGCCAGAATCTTCTAAGGCATGCATAAAAAGAATGACATAGATGTGATTGTTGAGTAGCTGAACCAGCGATGCAGCCAACTTCCAGCTACGTTAAAAGGACATCTTATAATTTGTGACAGTCTTATCTTTTTATCAAAAGTTTGAAAAATTGCAGACTTTTATATTGGTGGTAATGGAAGAAAAATGTTGTTTCAGAAACTATCTAATCCATTCTTCAGAATTATAAATTTTGATAACTAAGTAAGGACAATAAAGATGAGCTCTTGGTCTCAAAATGTGTGTTTAGGGCTATGATCTAGAGAAACACTGTATGTTATATTTAAGCTATTCACATATCAACTGTAGTCAGAATTTTACTAAATGGTGTTGTTTTTGTGGAGCAAACACATTGTTATGCCAGAAAAAGTTCTGAAAATTTTGGCTTCATTACATGAAGCTGATTAGGGGATTCTTCACTTAAAAGTATCAACTAAACTTGCCTGGCAATGTGGAAAGCCATAAACTGAAAAAAAAAAAGAAAAAGGAAAAAAAAATATATATATAATACATTGTAGGCAGCATGCCCTGACAAAAGCATCTAATTTTCTCATGGAAAGGGATCACGATTTCTTGGTTAGAGGGCATGTTAATTATTTGGGACCACATCATGCGGAGAAAATTGAGTCCTTCACAAAGTGACTTCTGTGTTCCACATAAAGCCCTGTGGCAGCAACGATAGGCCCATATCACATAATGAATTGGAACCATATCTGAGCTATCACTGTTGTCCCACATCATTTCAAGTCTGTGTTAAGGGTAGCATGACAGATAAGGTAATCCAATGGGAGTTTTTGGTGAAAATTCGACAGCAGCATCCATTATGTATCTTACTGTTCATCATGTCTAGAAAAGCACTTTGACGGTAGAGAGCACATCTTCCTTGTTCAGTGCGGTATCTCCAGTGTTTTTAATAATGGCATCTGATGCATGATAAGTCCTGTTGAATGAATTATTAGTCTATATAACATGCCCTATTATAAAATGTTCTTGGTGTACCTGCATAAATAATGAAGTAGGTGTGTAAGGTATATATGATTATTTATATATAACCTTATTATTTCCATTATAAGCACTAAATATTATAAGCACTACCCTCCATGACTCTCTTTCACTCTTTTTCTTGAACTGTAGAATCATTGAGATTGAATTTCTTACTCTGAAACAAAAGAGAATCCATTTTCTTTTACTTTAAAAATATGTAAATTGCAAATACAGTGTGAAAGTAATTAAGTAAATAAAACATACACAAGTTAAAGCATTAAGTAATATTAGGCAGCAAAAGGAAAAATAAGCCAGTGAGAATACATTGAACTCTAAGACTTCATCGAACTCTAAGACTTCTGAACAGCAGAGACCCATGAACTAAGTTAAAAAAGTCTACCAAAAGAGATAGCATATTTACATGCTCTATATCTGACAATGACTAAATATTCAAAATGTAATAGGCACTTTTACAACTCAGCCTCATTCTCACAAATCTGGATGAAATATGGGCAAAGGTCTAGAAAAGATATTTTCCAAGAAACATCCAAATTTCCTTCAAATTAGAACATGTTCAAGATCAATAAACATCATTCAGTTCAGTCAGTTGCTCAGTCATGTTCGACTCTTTGCGACCCCATGAATCGCAGCACACCAGGCCTCCCTGTCCATCACCAACTCCCGGAGTTCACTCAGAGTCACATCCATCGAGTCAGTGATGCTATCCAGCCATCTCATCCTCTGTCGTCCCCTTCTCCTGCCCCCAATCCCTCCCAGCATCAGAGTCTTTTCCAATGAGTCAACTCTTCCCATGAGGTGGCCAAAGTATGGGAGTTTCAGCTTTAGCATCAGTCCTTCCAAAGAAATCCCAGGGCTGATCTCCTTTACAATGGACTAGTTGGATCTCCTTGCAGTTCAAGGGACTCTCAAGAGTCTTCTCTAACACCACAGTTCAAAAGCATCAATTCTTTGGTGCTCAGCTTTCTTCACAGTCCAACTCTCACATCCATACATGACCACTGGAAAAACCATAGCCTTGACTATGACTTTGTTGGCAAAGTAATGTCTCTGCTTTTGAATATGCTGTCTATGTTGGTCATAACTTTTCTTCCAAGGAGTAAGCATCTTTTAATTTCATGGCTGCAGTCACTATCTGCACTGACTTTGGAGCCCCAGAAAAATAAAGTGTGACATGAAAATATAAATCACATATGTTAGTGTGGCCATTATTTAAATAAAAAAAGGTATTAATAGGATAAGGAAGAATTAGAATCCTTGTACATTGCAGGTAGGAATGCAAAATAAAACATCTATTATAGACTACAGTATATATAAAAAATAGAACAACAGCAAGATCTCACAGTAACACTTCTCAGTATTTATTAAAAATGTTTGAAATCAGAATCTTGAAACATCTGCATTTTGATGTTCACTGTAGCACTATTCACAATAGTCAAGATATGGCAACAACTCAAGTGTCCACTGACAGATGAATGGATAAAGCAAATGTAGACACATACATTAGCATATTATTATTCAGCCTTTAAAAAGGAAATCCTGCAATATGTGACAATATTAATGAACCTAGAGGACATTATGTTAAGTGAAATAAGTCAATCACAAAAGGACAAATGCAGTATGATTCCACTTATGTGAGGTATCTAATATAGTCAAACTCATAGAAGCAGAGACTAGAATGGTGCTTGCCAGGGGGTATTGTTGTGGTTGTTTAGTTTTTAAGTCATGTCCAACTCTTTTGTGACCCCAAGGACTATAGCCCACCAGGCTCCTCTGTTCATGGGATTTCCCAGGCAAGAATACTAGATAGGGTTGCTATTTCCTTCTCTAGGGGATTTTCCTAACCTTGGGATCAAACCTGTATTTCCTGCACTGGCAAGCAGATTCTTTACCATTGAGCCACCAGGGAAGCCCACCAGTGGCTCTGGGCAGAGGTAAATGGGCAATAATTATTCAATGAATATGATGTTTTAGTTGATCAGGATGAATATGTTCTAGGCGTCTGCTGAACAACATCAAACCTGTAGCTAACAATACTGTGCTGTGAAATTAAAGTGCTGTTAAAAGGGCAGATATCATGTTAACTGTTCTAAATACAATAGAAGCACAAAAGTGCTAAAATAAAAATTAAAAAATAATGTACATTAAGTTGAATATACTATATTTCATGGGGCTAAAATAAATATATTTGGTTCCTTTACTAGGATTTGAATATCTTGTAGTGCCAGCTGGAATTGTAGAAATGAGAAGTCATGGTTAACAAAGTATGAGCACTAGGTATTTTCCGACTAGCATTGAAAAACTTGTCATCTCTCCAAATGTAGGTGTCAGAGTTACTGAAATTCATTTATTTACCAATTCCTTCAGAAAATACTACATGCATGTATATATGTATGAATTGATTGTCTGGACATTGTCTTAAGTACTGGGGTTAGAGAAAGAACTGATTCAGAGGGAAACATCTTTTCATCCAGAGAGAGAAGCTGATATTAGGTTGTCAAAACATGGGAATGAGAATATACTGAAATGCAAGAAGATGCAAACAATGTTGATTATTGCTTAAAATTTAGATAATGTAAGAACCCAAAAGTGCCCTTGTATTTAGAAACATAAAGGACCCTGTTGACCTTAGCCAGAGCAATATATATATAAGTATCTATCTATATAAATGGAGGTGGGGTTGGATTGTGATTGTCCAAAATTTGAGCATTTTATACTGGCAGCTCTAAATCATAGTTTGATTAGTTAATGACACAATTGATGGTTAAAATAGTCAAGGAGGCAGAGGTACAGTGAAACATGATATAGTCCTATTTTTCCTTCAGCTTCTTGATAAGTGATACCTGGATACACCGAGTACTGGATTCTGTCATGGAGAACAAATAAAATATGCAACCAATTACGTAGAGCAAACATCAAAAATGATGACCTTTGAATTGCTAGATAAAATGGCACAAATCCCAGCTTTGGTCAAAGTGTCCTAGAGGAGAAAATTAGGCACTATACTCTGAAAATTACTTTTTAGCAACTGGTTTATTACTCCAGGGCTTCAGATTAATGTTTTGTTTTTTTTTCCCCATAGTAATTAATGAACAATGTTAGTTAATGACTCCACATTTATCTTGTACAAATAGAACAAGCAACTTCAAGTATATTAATGTCAAACATCATATTGATTACTTGATTTTTTTATTCCCGTTTCCAGCAAAATTAAAAGAAAAAAAATGGCTTTGGAATTATAGGTGTCCTGGAGTTATTTTATTGTGACAGCTTTTCTCAACATAGAATATTATGTACAGGTAATTTATATAATAAATCAATATTGAATATATAAATGTGATATAAATATTTAATATATTGGATATACATTATTTTACATGGAAATACATGAACTTATTAAATATCATGTAACGTGTGAAAAAATATGAAATATAATCACCTGTTTTTAACTAGGCAATTTATATCTAGTAAAGATAATAACTGTTTTTCCTAAAGAGTTTAAAGTAGGATATAAAAGTGTTTGAGTCTTATGTTAGTCACTCAGTCATGTCTGACTCTTTGCAACCCCATGGACTTGCAGCCCACCAGGGTCCTCTGTCCATGGAATTCTCCAGGCAATAATACTGAAGTAGGTTGTCATTCCCTTCTCCAGGGGATCTTCCCAACTCAGGGATGGAACTCGCGTCTCATATGTCTCCTGCATTGACAGGAAGGTTCTTTACCTTATGAGCTGCCAGGGAAACACAAAAGTGTTTGACTTGGCTAGTTATTTGGTTAGTTTTTTCCTGTGAAACCAACTATAATCTAAAGTTTCTTTTCTCTTAATTTTTTAATAAATAAGAGTATATGTAAATAGAGAAAATATTCCTCCTGTTTCCATAGTTTATGCTGAATATAGTTTATTCATTATGAATATTTATTATATCATGTCCCCTCTATTGAGATGTAAGTTACATATATTTTTATAATTATTTCTTTCTTCTTTTTATTATTAAACATGTCTTTCCAATTCATAAAATCCAGTGCTAGGTGGTACATTCCTTTTTGTTCCAGAATAATGCAAGGAACATGAAAAATTTATATTTAGTCACTCTATTGAACTAGAATGTCTTTGTAATTCTGTATTTCAGTAATGAATGTTTTATTTAATTTCCACAGAATACTGTAAGGCAGTCATAATTAATTTAAATTTACTGACATAGTTTATATTTCCATTGCACTTCTTTCTTTTCTGATCTTATTGTTGTTGCTGTTTAATCCTGTTTCTATTTGCTTATCTCTGGTGTAAGAATTCTCCTTGGTACTGGCTTGCTCTCAAAATTTCACTCAGTTTTTTCCCCATAATATCTCTGTTTCAAGATGTGTGCTGCTCATGCTGATGCTTCCCAGGTGGTGAAGTGGTAAAGAATCTGCTTGCCAATGCAGGAGAAGGAAGAGACATGGCTTCAGTCCCTGGGTCAGGAAGATCCTCTGGAGGAAGAAATGGCAACCCACTCTAGTATTCCTGCCTGGAAAATTCCATGGACAGAGGAACGTGACTGATTACAAACCATGGTGTTGCAAAGAGTCAGATGTGACTGAGCATGCATGAGCACGCAGTGACTGAGCATGCACGAGCACGCACCGCAACACTTCTATTTTAAGCTAATAATTACTATTTTATTAATAAAATATTCCCTGGTGGCTAAGAGGTTAAAGCATCTGCCTGCAATGAGAAAGACCTGGGTTTGATCCCTGGGTCGGGAAGATCCCCTGGAGAAGGAAATGGCAACCCACTCCAGTACTCTTGCCTGGAGAATCCCATGGATGGAGGAGCCTGGTGGGGTACAGTCCATGGGGTCACAAAGAGTCGGACATGAAGTGACTTCACTTTCACTTCATTAAAAATATTATTCTGTTCTTTTATGTTTCAGTCACCTAACAAAATCATTTTATATTTTATCTTCTTTGTAATTCCAGTATCTGAAATTCCTACAGATATACTTCTACCGTCTGTTAGTCTTGCTGGTTGTTATTTAAAATTTAGTTTCTCCTCATTGGTATAGTCACTGTAATAGTGTGTGGAAAGTGCATTTAAAACATGTGTTCAAGTATTGAAGTATTGAACTTCCAAGCACTGAACTTATTCCAAGTAATGTTATTTTCCTCCTGATATAATGTATTTGCGTATTCCACACATCCCAGGGACAGAGGAGCCTAGCAGGCTACAGTCCATGGGGTCGCAAGAGTCAGACACAACTTGGCAACTAAACCACCACCATTTCAGACATCTCAGACCATTAATAAACCAAGATCACCATATTTTAATTTCAAGCATAAAAGTAATTCAAAGCTAGTTTTTGGTTAACTGACAGAAAATTCATGCCAAACTCCTTCAGGGTCGCAAAGTAATGATTTTGGTGGTGGGGGTTAGCAGAAATCCCCTGCATGGCTGAGTCTGGTCTTCAAATTTTGTTCCTATATTCCTGTGAGGCTCTTAAAAGCACATCTCAGGTAGTCTGCTGCCTCTTTCATAAACGTCAAATGTATACTGGGGAAAAATAGTTCCAAATGCTAGATTCAGATCTCAGAATATGTGTTGTTTTCTTTCTTGGGAAGATGGCCTAGACATTCTTGAGTATTTTGTTAGCTCTTTGATTCCTACAAGCAGATTTTAAAAATACCTATATTGTCAAGGTTTCTTAATTGCCTTCAGTAGAATTGATCTCAATGATCTGATCTACCATTAACAGATGTAGAAATCTTAGATATTCTTTGTAGGATAAAAGAATCTGCCATTTGACTCTGTATAGTAATAGGGCAAAGAAAATAAAAGAACTTTGATAAAAATAACTTGAAAAGGAAACTTATTCAGAGTCTGCCTTTCTTGTAGGTTCTCAAGCATGTGTCTATAATTGAACCATTTTATGTCTTTCACAATAGCCAATCTAATGTTTTATATGCAAAGATACATTTCATGAATATAGGCAAGTTGAAATATTAATGTCATATATTGTGAAAGTTTTAAAATCTTTGTGCATTATTATTATAGCACATGGACAAATTCTGTCCATTAACTTTCATTAAATGTCATGATATGTTTAATAAAGAAAATATTAGAACTTAAAAAACTAGGAACTTTAATAATTAAATCTACTTAACTGAATTAGCCTGCTGCAGTCCATGGGGTCACAAAGAGTTGGACATGACTGAGTGACTGAACTGAACTGAACTGAACTGAATTTCTTATGCAGTTCAAGAAGAAAAAAAAAAAAAATATATATATATATATATATGACTGAAGCGACTAAGCAGCAGCAGCATACACGTATAATATATCTATATCTATATCTATATCTATATCTATATCTATATATATATATATATATTTAATTCTATGTATTTTTTGGGAAGTTTTTCACACCTAGTAGCAAAATAGGCTTCAAAATTACCATATGATTAATATTTCTTTTTAAAACATCAAACAAAAATTTTTTTGAGATTTGTTGTTGTTCAGTTACTCAGTCATATCTGACTCTTTGCAAGCCCATGGATGGCAGCACACACGGCTTCCTGGTCCTTCCCCATCTCCCTGAGTTTGCTCAAATTCATGTCCATTGAGTTGTTGATGCCAATCAACCATCTCATCCTGTGATGCCCCTTCTCTTCCTGCCCTCAATGTTTCCTAGTATCAGGATCTTTTCTAATGAGTTGGTTCTTCACATCAGGTGGCCAAAGCATTGAAGCTTCAGCTTCAGCATCAGTCCTTTCAGTGAATATTCAGGTTGGATTTCCTTTAGGATTGAATGGTTTGATCTTGCTGTCCAAGAGACTCTCAAGAGTCTTCTCCAACACCACAGTTCAAAAGCATCAATTCTTCAGCACTCAGCCTTCTTTCTGGTCCAACTCTCACATCCATACATGACTACTGGAAAAACCATAGCTTTGATTATATGGACTTTTGTCAACAAAATGATGTCTCTGCTTTTATTCATAATATGCTATCTAGTTTTGTCATAGCTTTCCTTCCCAAGGAGCAAGTGTCTTTTAATTTTGTGGCTATAATTACTGTCTGCAGTGATTTTGGAGACCAAGAAAATAAAATGTTTTACTGTTTCCATTTTTTCCTCTTCAATTTGCCATGAAGTGGTGGGATTGGTTGCCATGATGTTAGTTTTTTGAATGTTGGATTTTAAGCTGGCTTTTTTAGTCTCCTCTTTCACCCTTATCCAGAGGCTCTTTAGTTCCTCTTCGCTTTCTGCCTTTAGGATGATTTCATCTGCATGTCTGAGATTACTGATATTTCTCTGTGCAAACTTGATTCCAGCTTGTGCTTCATCCAGCCTGGCATTTTGTATTATGTACTCTTCATGTAAGTTAAATAAATAGGGTGACAATACATGGCCTTGACATACTCCTATCCCAATTTGGAACAAGTTCCTTGTTCCGTATCTGGTTCTAACTGTTGCTTCTTGATCTGCATACAGGTTTCTCAGGAGGCAGGCTAGGTAGTCTGATATTTCCATCTCTTTAATAATTTTCCAGTCTGTTGTGATCCATACAACCAAAGGCTTCAGTGCAGTCAATGAAGCAGTAGATGTTTTTCTGGAATTCTCTTGCTTTTCCTATGATCCTATGGGTGCTGTCAATTTGATCTCTGGTTCCTCTGCCTTTTCTAAATCTAGCTTGACCATCTCTGAGTTCTCAGTTCATGTACTGTTGAAGCCTAACTTGATGGATTTTGAGCATTATTTTGCTAACATATGAAATGATCGCAGTTGTGTGTTTGCACATTTTTTTGGCATTGCCTTTCTTTGGGATTGGAATGAAAACTGACATTTTCCAAGCCTATGGCCACTGCTGAGTTTTCCAAACTTGCTGGCATCTTGAGTGCAGCACTTTAACAGCACTAAAGGAGTAACCGTGTACTGTATGGCTATCCTGAAAATACTTTCATAGTGCATGGCGCATTGGTTCATAGTGCATAGACCAACAATATACCACTTACACCTGCTGACTTAGCAGGAAGGCAGACTCTCTGAACTCACCCCACACCTGTCCAATCAGAATCTCTGGTTGGAAACAGATGTCTGATGATCTTTTAAATAATACATTTTGAGAAATAATGGCCAATCATTTTCAAATAAAAAATAAGTAACTTAAACTGTATATTATGGATAGAAATTCAACCTATATCAATAAATTAATTTCAGAGTACATTTTATTTGAGAAACAAAGCATTATTTCACCCACTACACTAATATGATGTTATAGAAAGAGATTTAGACACATATCACATTCTTAGATATATTGGAAACAACATCAAATTGTGTCTTTCTCTGTAAATCAAAAGGAACTTGAGTTTTTCAACTTCCTTTTTATTGTCGGTGACAATAAAATAATTTGGGGTGATATAACCACACATCAAATTTATGTTTTTCAACTGTATATATTGAATTGTGATATTGAAAATTGTGTGGTATAATAGAAGCTGTCCTCTTCATTTCTAAAAGTAGAAATTCTTCTGAGAAAGTATCTGAACTAAAATGCTCATGTGCTATGCATGGTGTTCTTGTTAAAAAAAAAAAAATCAGGGTTACCTAATGGAAAAGACATTAAACTTGTCATCAGGCACATAGCCAGAAGAATTTTCTTGCTCAGTCACTTATCAGTTTATGAGTCTGAGCAAGTCATTCAGCCTGAACCTCTATGTGACTAGACTTTCACTATAACATCATATGATTAGATGATGCACAGATTTTATTTAACAGAAAATATTTGAGGATATAGAATTTCAGGTTCAAGACTGTGGTATCACTGAAAGTCAAGATATATGGGGCAATTTAAAGCCAGGTTTATCTGAGAGAAGAGACTCCTTTGAATTAATATCCCTAACACCGTTAGATCTTAAAAAGCTGAAAGTCTAGAAGAGCACAGCATGCACAAGCACATGCTTAGTCGTGTCGAACTCTTTGCGACCCCATGGACTGTAGCCTGCCAGGCTCCCCTGTCCATAGAATTCTCCAGGCAAGAATACTGGAGTGGGTTGACATTTCCTAATTCTGGGGATTTTCCTTAACCAGAGATGAAATCCACATTTCCCACGTCTCCTGTACTGGCAGGTGATTTTTTTACCACTGAGCCACCTGGGAAGCCTGCGATTGCATGAAAAAGAAAGTGTTAGTTGCTCAGTTATGTCTAACTCTTTGTGGCCCCATGGACAGTAGCCCACCAGGCTCTTCCATCTGTGCAATTTTCCAGGCAAGAATACTGGAGTGGGTTGCCATTTCCTTCTCCAGGGGATTTTCCTGACCCAGGGATTGAACTTGGGTCTCCCTATTGTAGTCAGATTCTTTACTATCTGAGCCACCAGGGAAATAGTAAAAAGAAAACAGAATAAAAAGGAAAGAGGTAAGAAGACACTTTATATAAATACAAATGTGTGTATATATTTATATATAATACATATATACATATATCAGTTCAGTTCAGTCACTCAGTCGTGTCCGACTCTTTGCGACCCCATGAATCCCAGAACACCAGGCCTCCCTGTCCAACACCATCTCCCGGAGTTCACTCAAACTCATGTTCACTGAGTCGGTAATGCCATCCAGCCATCTCATCCTCTGTTGTCCCCTTTTCCTTCTACCCCCAATTCTTCCCAGCATCAGAGTCTTTTCCAATGAGTCAACTCTTCGCATGAGATGGCCAAAGTACTGGAGTTTCAGCTTTAGCATCAGTCCTTCCAAAGAACACCCAGGGCTGATCTCCTTTAGAATGGACTGCTTGAATCTCCTTGCAAGGGACTCTCAAGAATCTTCTTCAACACCACAGCATCAATTCTTTGGTGCTCAGCTTTCTTCACATTCCAACTCTCACATCCATACATGACCACTGGAAAAAACCATAGCCTTGACTAGATGGACCTTTGTTGGCAAAGTAATGTCTCTGCTTTTCAATATGCCATCTAGGTTGGTCATAACTTTCCTTCCAAGGAGTAAGCGCATTTTAATTGCATGGCTGCAATCACCATCTGCAGTGATTTTGGAGCCCCCCAAAATAAAGTCTGACACTGTTTACCCTGTTTCCCCATCTATTTCCCATGAAGTGATGGGACCAGATGCCATGATCTTCGTTTTCTGAATGTTGAGCATTAAGCCAACTTTTTCACTCTCCACTTTCACTTTCATCAAGAGGCTTTTTAGTTCCTCTTCACTTTCTGCCATAAGGGTGGTGTCATCTGCATAGCTGAAGTTATTGATATTTCTCCCAGCAATCTTGATTCCAGCTTGTGCTTCTTCCAGCCCAGCACTTCTCATGATGTATTCTGCATGTAAGTTAAATAACCAGGGTGACAGATACATCCTTGACGTACTCCTTTTTCTATTTGGAACCAGTCTATTGTTCCATGTCCAGTTCTAACTGTTGCTTCCTGATCTGCGTATAGGTTTCTCAAGAGGCAGATCAGGTGGTCTGGTATTCCCATCTCTCAGAGTTTTCCACAGTTTATTGTGATCCACACAGTCAAAGGCTTTGGCATAGTCAACAAAGCACAAATAGATGTTTTTCTGGAACTCTTTTGCTTTTTTGATGATCCAGCGGATGTTGGCAATTTAATCTCTGGTTCCTCTGCCTTTTCTAAAACCAGCTTGAACATCTGGAAGTTCATGGTTCACATATTGCTGAAGCCTGGCTTGGAGAATTTTGAGCATGACTTTACTAGCATGTGAGATGCATGCAATTGTGCAGTAGTTTGAGCATTCTTTGGCATTGGCTTTCTTTGGGATTGGCATGAAAACTTACCTTTTCCAGTCCTGTGGCCGTTGGTGAGTTTTCCAATTTTCTGGCACAGTGAGTGCAGCACTTTCACAGCATCATCTTTTAGGATTTGAAATAGCTCCACTGGAATTCTATCACCTCCACTAGCTTTGTTCATAGTGATGCTTTCTAAAGCCCACCTGGGCAGGGGTACACTGATGGCTGCCCTGGGGGACGTCGTCCTGGATGGTTACCTGTACCCGGCGTGCGCTCTCTACTCGTACCGGTGCCTCTACCCGACCGCCGCCGCCAAGGGAAAAAGCGGGGCGGACGAGGGTGGCTGGCGACCCGGGGCGGGGGCTACCCTCCCGTTTCCTCCTCCTCTGACGGCGCGGCCTCGTCGTCGTTCCCGGAGAAAAGAAAAGAGAATTAAAAAAATAATAATAATAAAGCCCACCTGACTTCACATTCCAGGATGTCTTGCTCTAGGTGAGTGATCATACCATTATGATTATCTTGGTCATGAAGATCTTTTTGTATAGTTCTTCTGTGTATTCTTGCCACCACCTCTTATGTGTATGCTTAGTCACTCAGTCATGTCCGATTTTACAACCCTATGGATTGTAGCCCACCAGGCTCCTCTGTCCATAGGGATTCTCCAGGCAAGAATACTGGAGTGGGTTGCCATGCCCTCCTCCATATATATATATATATTCTAAATATATATATTTAGAATAATAATTCTTCTAGTTTAAAATGACCTCCAATTAATTTGTTTTGTGGTTAAATATCTAATCAGTTGTAGCTAAAATTGTCTATGAAGACCAAGTCTTCTCATGAAGATATCTGGCTGTACTTCTACAGCAACTTGGTGATTTTGGGTCCACATGTTGCTTTTTGGTGCTCCACTAGTTTCAGGTTTTAGATGATACTACTATCTGGTCCCTATATGTCCAGGATCCATGCCCACAAAACATTATTTTTCCTACCTAAAGCTTTTTAAAAATGTCATCACCCATTTATAATATTAGAGGTCTATGACTACGTACATGTAATGGCATTATGTGATTTTCTTATTCTTACACCAAGACTTTTCTAGTTAACTAGTTGCTTCATGTTTCTACATCCCCATGTTAAGGTAACTGCTTTGTATCCTGGGGTGCCTTAGGATTAGGATTAATGTTAGGGTGTACAATGTAGTGATTTGATATTTCTATACATTTCAAAATAATAACCACAATAAATTCAATTTATATCTCTCACCATAAAAAAACAGTACATAATTATTTTCTTTATGACATGTCTCACACCATACATGCCATAACTGTGACTCATTCATTGTGTAACTGGAAATTTGCATCTCCTGATCTCCCTCATCTTTTTGTCTCATTGTCCCAGCCACCTCCCCTGTGGCAAGCACTTGTGCTCTGTGTCTATGACTCTATTTCCTTTAAAAAAAAATTGATTTATTTGGCTGTCTTGGGTCTAAGTTGTGGCCCATCAGCTCTCTATGTGTGGCACGCAGGCTACAGAGCATGTGGGCTTGGCAACTTCTCGACGTGTTGAATGTTAGTTCCCCAAAAGGAACTGAAGCCACATCCTCCTGCACTGCAAGGTGGATTCTTAACCAGTGGATCATCAGTAAAGTCCCATGACCATGTTTCTGTTTGTTATATTTGTTTGTTTGTTTTAGATTCTGCATATAAATGAAATCATACAGTATTTATCCTTCTATAGTGAATCTCTATATTAACTGTACAATTGGAAAAAAAATATTTCAGTAATACTCCTTGGCATGTATTTTGAAATATAGATAATTAATAAGTGAATATAAGTGGGAAAGATATGGTTTTTTCCTGGGAAAATACAAAATGAGTAGAAAAATAGCACAATGCAGATAGTAAGCTGCATTGTTTTGTTAGGAGTCACTGAAATGTAATTTTGAGAATAAAAGGTAACCTGCTTTGTGGCTTGAATTTAGTATTTCTAAAACTCATGTTTCCTTAATATTAATAATTAAAATTATGATATTAGTGGGATTTCTTCCTAACTCCAGGGTTATTTTGTCATAAAATAAATAAACAAGATGGAACTATTTCTTCACTTGAAAGCTCCAACTTAAATGTAAACTGTGAATTCCACAACTTTAATAGGGCATGAAGGGTTATTGCCATATATAAAAAGAGTGGTTTTATACATGATATAAATCTTTTCATATACAACTGTTATAAATTTTAAAGTCTTTGACTACATCATAAGGCAGTTTAAATATTTTATATATAAAAGGAAAATTTATATAATACTCATTTATTAATATCTTCTGCCAGAGAAGGCAATGGCAACCCACTCCAGTACTCTTGCCTGGAAAATCCCATGGACCGAGGAGCCTGGTAGGCTGCAGTCCACAGGGTCGCTAGGAGTTGGACAGGACTGAGCGACTTCACTTTCACTTTCATGCATTGGAGAAGGAAATGGCAACCCACTCCAGTGTTCTTGCCTGGAGAATCCCAGGGACGGGGGAGCCTGGTGGGCTACCGTCTATGGGGTTGCACAGAGTCGGACACGACTGAAGCGACTTAGCAGCAGCAGCAGCAGCCAGTCATTTAAGGAACAGTGGGTATTTCCACAATAACTGCCCACATGGAAGTTACCTATTAGCAAGTGAGGAAAGGAGAAAATAGAAATCATAACTTACATAGTAAGTCAATGTAAAAAATGTAATGTGGGATAAATCACTATGGGAGGTAATTAAATTTTGAACTGGAAGGATGGTGATCCTCACTGAAAAGTGATTTGAAAGGTGATTTTCATGCAAAGTTGGAAAAATATGAAGAAAAAAATACTATGTGTCTCTGATTCATGGATATTCCAGGCAAAAGGATAAGCAAGAACAGAGGCCCTGAGTGGGAAAGAGTGAAGAGTGTTCTAGGAACAGTGTGAAGGTCCATGTACCTCATTTGAGTAAGACAAAGAATAGCAGGGAGAGAAGTGAGAAAGAAAGAAGGACAGATGGTTTAATGCCCTTTTGGCCATTGCAGAAGTGTTGCTTTTTGTTATTTGTAGAGACAGGAAACAATTGGGGAACTTTGAGCTGAGGAGTGTAGGACAATGTATTTTGCTTGTTCAGTTGAAGTGTTGTATTGAGAATAGTATGAAAGGAGTCAAGGGTACTGGGAGCTGACTGTGGCTCAGATCATGAACTCCTTATTGACAAATTCAGACTTAGCTTGAAGAAAGTACAATTATACAGTGAAGGTGACAAATAGATTCAAGGGATTAGATCTGATAGAGAGTGCCTGAAGAACTATGGATGGAGATTCCTGACATTGTACAGGAGGCAGGGATCAACACCATCCCCAAGAAAAAGAAATGCAAAAAGGCAAAATGGTTGTCTGAGGAGGGCTTACAAATAGCTGTGAAAAGAAGAGAAGTGAAAGGCAAAGGAGAAAAGGAAAGATACACCCATCTGAATGCAGAGTTCCAAAGAATAGCAAGGAGAGAGAAGAAAGCCTTCCTCAGTGATCAGTGCAAAGAAATAGAGGAAAACAATAGAGTGGGAAAGACTAGACAACTCTTCAAGAAAATTACAGATACCAAGGGAATATTTCATGCAAGGATGGCACAATAAAGGACATGGTATGGACCTAACAGAAGCAGAAGATATTAAGAGGTGACAAGAATACACAGAAGAATTATACAAAAAAGATCTTAATGACCTAGATAATCACAATGGTGTGATCACTCACCTAGAGCGAGACATCCAGGAATGCGAAGTCTAGTGGGCCTTAGGAAAGATCACTACCAACAAAGCTAGCTAAGGTGATGGAATTCTAGTTGAACTATTTCAAATTCTAGAAGATAATGCTGTGAAAGTGCTGCACTCAATATGCCAGCAAATCTGGAAAATTCACCAGTGGCCACAGGACTGGAAAAAGTCAGTTTTCATTCTAATCCCAAAGAAAAGCAACGATAAAGAATGTTCAAACTACCAGGTAATTGCACTCATCTCACACACTAGCAAAGTAATACTCAAAATTCTCCAAGCCATGCTTCAACAGTACATGAATCAAGAACTTCCAGATGTTCAAGCTGTATTTAGAAAAGGCAGAGGAACCAGAGAGCAAATTGCCAACAACTGTTGGATCATGAGAAAAGCAAGAGTGTTCCAGAAAAACATCTACTTCTGCTTTATTGACTATGCTAAAGCCTTTGTGTGGACCACAAGAAACTTTAGAAAATTCTTAAAAATATTGTAATACCAGACCACCTGACCTGCCTCTTGAGAAATCTGTATGCAGGTCAAGAAGAAACAGTCAGAACTGGACATGGAACAATAGACTAGTTCCAAATAGGGAAAGGAGTGAATTAAGGCTGTATATTGTCACTCTACTTATTTAACTTGTAGGCAGAGTACATGGTGAGAAATGCTGGGCTGGAAGAAGCACAAGCTGGAATCAAGATTGCCAGGAGAAATATCAATAACCTCAGGTATGCAGATGACACCACCCTTATGGCAGAAAGTGAAGAAGAACTAAAGAGCCTCTTGATGAATGTGAAAGAGTGGAGTGAAAAAGTTGGCTTAAAACTCAACATTCAGAAAATTAAGATCATGGCATATGGTCACATCAGTTCATAGCAAATATATAGGGAAACAATGGAAACAGCAAGAGACTTTATTTTTTGAGGCTCCAAAATCACTGCAGATGGTGATTGCACCCATGAAATTAAAAGATGCTTGCTCCTTGGAAGAAAAGTTATGACCAACCTAAGGCAACATATTAAAAAGCAGAGACATTACTTTGCCAACAAAGGTCCATCTAGTCAAAGCTATGGTTTTTCCAGTAGTCATGTATAGATGTGTGAGTTGGACTATAAAGAAAGCTGAGGACAGAAGAATTGATGCTTTTGAACTATGGTGTTAGAGAAGATTCTTGAGAGTCCCTTGGACTGCAAGGAAATCCAACCAGTCCATCCTAAAGGAAATCAGTCTTGAATATTCATTGGAAGGACTGATGTTGAAGCAGAAACTCCAATACTTTGGCCACCTGATGTGAAGAACTGACTCTTTGAAAGGACCCTGATGCTGGGAAGGATCGAAGGTGGGAGAAGAAATGGAAGACAGGATGAGATGGTTGGTTGGCGTCACCAACACAATGGACCTGAGTTTGGGTAGGCTGCATGAGTTGGTGATGGACAGGGAAGGCTGGAGTGTTGTGGTCCATGGGTTCACAAAGAGTGGGACGTGACTGAATAACTGAACTGAACTGAGTCAAGGGTAGAATTGGGGGTCCAGTGAATAGATGTTTTATCAAACGTTGGAGCAGTAGCAGTGGTTTTACATGTCAGATCATTATCAAACTCATGAGACAAGGTAAGATTTACTGAGCACCAGATATGTATAGCTAAAGAGGACAAGGATAGAGCACGCTTAAATGTGGGAACCATATTTTAGTACTTTTCCAGAAATATCTTCTGGAATTTGATCTTACTCGTTCTCTCTTCCTTGTTCACTCTTCACATCACCCCGTGTTCCCCCGTTCTTACCTTAAGTTAGATATCTTAACTGACAGGTTAACATTAGCAAGATGGTATTCCACACTCAACAAATACCTTTATCTCAAAGACCTTTCTTTTTGACTCTCATGTGATTACCCCCGGACCTCCAGGAGGAAGCCTCCTTAATCCCAGAATTATGGTCTTTGTCTTGATTTACCACTCTTAGTTAAAGATTACAAGAAAAGTTACCAATATGCAGCCAGAGTTTTCTCACTAACCCTCCCTGTGCTGTCTCTCATAATCCTGTGTGTTTGTGAGAATTATTCAGTGTGAAACTGCCACTCTTAATGGCAGCCTGGTGGGAGACATGGGCTCTACCCTGGGATACATGTAGGCAAAGCAAGGAAGCAAGAGCTTCCTCAGCTCTGGGAAGTCAGTAATCTGAATGTTCCTGCTGCTTTAATGACTTCATTGCCTGGTGCAAGAATTTAATCAATTTCAAGTTACTTTCAATAAGTTTTACTCATTAGTTACAGATAACTGAATAACCAATCTCTATTAGATTATATAGGTACTGGATTCCATACATAACACGCAGAGCAGAACTGTGATTTATCTTAGAAACAGCACTCTAGTCTTCGGCTCTCCTTTAATAAGTGTAGCAAGAAGGATTCCACCAAGGATTAAAACCTCAAATGTGCCTGAAGCCAGAAGAAATACTATAGATCTTAAACAATGTTTTTCTTCACCCCCAATCCTATCCTGGGCTTCCCTGGTGGTTGAGATGATAAAGAATCTTCCTGCAATGCTGGAGACCCGGGTTTGATCCCAGGGTTGGGAAGATCCCCTGGAGAAACGAATGGCTACCCACTCCAGTATTCTTGCCTGGAGAATTTCATGGACAGAAGAGTCTGGTGTGCTACAGTCCATGGGATTGGAAAGAGTCAGAGATGACTAAGTAACTTTTGCTTTCACAACCCTATTTTAACTACATTTCAGATGTGATTTCGGGAGATTTTTGATGATTTAATGGCTTAACTCACAAAAGTCAAGTGGCTTCATACTTAGTCTTAAAAGTCTTCCTGAATGGGAATTTTACAGAGCCTCATAAATAGCTGCCTTTTATGGTTGGTACATTAGAACTACTGAAAAACGAAACAAAAAAAAATGTTACTTTTCTCTGTTTCTTTTTTTATAATATTTCACATGGCAGTCAAAGAAGCTCATGAGCAAACAATATCAATCAACCAATAAACAAGAAAAATACTATCCATGTTCCTACTGCAATATTAGTACACAGCAACTTCCAAGAAATTACATATTGGCAATTATTCTGGAGAGCAAAATGCTAGTTTCCCTCTCTGTGTCAGCCACCATTTCTGTAATTTCTTCCCCAGTCTTCATTTAGTTTAATGGGAAACATCCCTATTCATTTGAGTCTATATGTGTTACTGCTACAAATTCCTTCTTCTATGAACATATCTTTTATGTTTTGTTATGTAGAGTTATTTAGGGATTGAAAATGCCAGACAAGTTTTGTTAGCTATGAAAGTATCTTGTATAGTCATTAGAAAGAGGGTGTAGTCATCTCCTATTTTCCTCAGCTTTCAGCTAAAATTCTGAGATTATAAAATACACCATTTTTGACAATTTAAAATAATACTCTTTACCATATTTATAAAGCAATTCCATTTTCAAAGTAATTTCATTTGCTAACAGTTCCAATCTATGTAAGATGCTGTCTTTTCTTATGTCATGAAAATACACAGAATGGAAGGTAAGTTGGGTGAACTTGCCTCTTAATGATTTATGCTGTGCTTCATCAAACACTTATTCAGCAGAATCAAAGAGAAGAAAGAAAAGTCAAATTATTTGCAAATTTATCAAGGTATAAATGTTTTGCTTGTAAAATATGCAATAAAAATCTCATACTTCAAAGGATACAATAAATCAGATTCCAGTACATTCTTTCAACACTTGTAAATGACACTTTCTCCTCTCAAGAATCTCATCATTGTGACTCACACAAATCTACTTAGTTAAATGTTAAATCACTCTGCGTAAAATGAGAAACTGCTTGTCAGATTCTTATTTTTAATTTCTTCTGCTGGAGACTTTCTCACACAGTTCTCAGTATCTGTGCCATGGTTTAGAGATCAGAATAGATAACACACAATGTGATACTTTGGTGCTTTTAGGTAACTAGGTACAATACAGTCTTTGGGAACGAAATATTCAAATTATATCTACAAAATCAATACCTCTATTGATTTTGTGAATCAAATCTCTGGCATGTAAAAACTAAATTATGACTAGAGTTAAATGAATGAATGTGCTCGTTTTACTTAAAAAATATAAATTTTTTCTAAGAAAGTATCCCTACAAATATTAGAAATTATATTCAAATGTGTCTATATTGGGACTTCCCCAATGGCTCAGTATATTAAGAATCTGCCTGCCAATGCAGGTGATGCAGGGAAACAGGGATTTGATCCAGTGTCAATGCAGGAGACACAGGAACCTGGCAAGATACAGTCCACAGGGTCCTAAAGAGTTGGACACTACTGAGGGACTATGCAAGCACACGTTTATATTGAGACTCTGTTCTTTATATTTATTCAATTAAGCCTTTGAAAAAAAGTAAAATTCAGTAATATATGTAATTGATTAACTGAGGGGACATTTAAAAGGCATTTAATTATATATAGTAAATTATCACATAGTTAATTAATAAAATAGCATAAAAGGAAAACATGAACCTAAGTTAGTAAAATATGTAATTTTTAAGTTTTTTTCTTCGATTTACACATAATTCTAATTTATTGCTACTTAAGGACCAAGGTTAACTGCAGAATAAAATATGAGTAAATGCATGTTTCTCCTATTAAAACCAAAAGGATTAAATTTAAAAAAAACTATTTCTTTGAATTTCCAGGTGGTTCCTAATAAAGACATTTTATTAATGATATTTTATAATATGATTAACTGCTGTTGTTTAGTCACTAAGTTGTGTCTGATTCTTTGCGACTCTATGGACTGAGCCCACTAGGTTCCTCTCTGGCTATGATATTTCCCAGGCAAGAATACTGGAGTGGGTTGCATTTTCATTCTCCAGCAGATATTCCCAACCAAGGAATTGAAACTGCATCTCATACATCTCCTGCTTGACAGGCAGAGTCTTTACTACTGAGCCACCTGGTAATACTATGAAAAATACTTTCAGTTCAGTTCAGTCACTCAGTCGTGTCCGACTCTGCAACCCCATGAACTGCAGCATGCCAGGGCTCCCTGTCCATCACCAACTTCCAGAGTTTACCCAAACTCATGTCAACTGATACGGTGATGCCATCCAACCATCTCATCCTCTGTTATCCCCTTCTCCTCCTGCCCTCAGTCTTTCCCAGTATCAGGGTCTTTTCAAATGAATCAGCTCTTCGCATCAGGTGGCCAAAGTACTGGAGTTTCGGTTTCAACATAAGTCCTTCCAATGAACACTCAAGACTGATCTTCTTTAGGATGCACTGGTTGGATCTCCTTGAAGTCCAAGGAACTCTCAAGAGTCTTCTCCAACACAGGAGTTCAAAAGCATCAATTCCTTGGAGCTCAACTTTCTTTATAGTCCAACTCTCACATCCCTACATGACTACTAGAAAAACCATAGCCTTGACTAGACAGACCTTTGCTGACAAAGTAATGTCTCTACTTCTTAATATGTTATCTAGGTTGGTCATAACTTTCCTTACAAGGATCAAATGTCTTTTAATTTCATGGCTGGAGTCACCATCTGCAGTGATTTTGGAGCCCCCAAAAATAAAGTCAGCCACTATTTCCTCTGTTTCCCCATGTATATGCCATGAAGTGATGGGACCGAATGCCATGATCTTAGTTTTCTGAATATTGAGCTTTAAGCCAACTTTTTCACTCTCCACTTTCACTTTCATCAAGAGGCTCTTTAGTTCTTCACTTTCTGCCATAAGGGTGTTGTCATCTGCATATCTGAGGTTATTGATATTTCTCCCAGCAATCTTGATTCCAGCTTGTGCTTCTTCCATCCCAGCATTTCTCATGATGTACTCTGCATATATGTTAAATATACAGCCTTGACATATTCTTTTTCCTATTTGGAACCAGTCTGTTGTTCCATGTTCAGTTCTAACCGTTGCTTCCTGACCTGCATACAAGTTTCTCAAGAGGCAGATCAGGCGGTCTGGTATTCCCATCTCTTTCAGAATTTTCCACAGTTTACTGTGATCTACACAGTCAAAGGCATTGGCATAGTCAATAAAGAAGAAATATGTGTTTTTCTGGAACTCTCTTGCTTTTTTGATGATTCAGCGGATGTTGGCAATTTGATCTCTGGTTCCCCTGCCTTTTCTAAAACCAACTTGAACATCTGAAATTTCATGGTTCACATATTCCTGAAGCCTAGCTTGGAGAATTTTGGGCATTACTTTACTAGCGTGTGAGATGAATGCAATTGTGCGGTAGTTTAAACATTCTTTGGCATTGCCTTTCTTTGGGATTGGCATGAAAACTTACCTTTTCCAGTCCTGTGGCCACTGCTGAGTTTTTCAAATTTGCTGGCACAGTGAGTGCAGCATTTTCACAGCATCATCTTTTAGTATTTGAAATAGCTCAACTGGAATTCCATCACCTCCACTAGCTTTGTTTGTAGTGATGCTTCCTAAGGCACACTTGATTTCACATTCCAGGATGTCTGGCTGTAGGTGAGTGTGAGTGACAAATACTTACATGTTTTACATATTGGATTCAACATATGAAGAGTTTCAAAATCACTGTAAATAACTTTGATCCTTCTCTGCTCAGTAGTATGAAGAGCTGATACTCACTGACTGTAGTCATATAGATTACTTATCATGTGTGCTGTGCTTAGTCACTCAGTCGTGTCCGACTCCTTCTGATCCCATAATTATATCCCACCAGGCTCCTCTCTCCATGAGGATTCTCTAGGCAAATATACTGGAGTGGGTTGCTGTGCCCTGATCAAGGGGATCTTCCCAATCCAGGGATTGAACCCAGTTGTCCCATATTGCAGGCAGATTATTTGCCACCTGAGCCACCAGAGAAGCCCAAGAATACTAGAATGGGTAGCTTATCCCTTCTCCAGGAGATCTTCCCAACCTAGGAACTGAACCGAGATCTCTTGCATTGAAGGCAGATTCCATACCAGCTGAACTACTAAGGAAGCCATCATAAAGACAAATAAAAACTGAAAATTTTGCATAAATGATAAGCAATCTATATGACCTAAGGCAGTGAGTATCACCTATTGATACTACTGTACAGAGAAGGATCTAAGTTATTTACAGCGAATTTGAAACTCTTCATATATTTGAGCCCATATTTGAATATTTGCTTAGGAAAATGGTTTTGAAAAGACTCAGAGCAATAATACCATTTCCACAGACAAAAGAGCATCTCAGTGGGTAGAAGAGGAAAATCCTATCCAGGAACCACATGGAATATTTAAAGAGTGGAGAGCATTCATTTTCTCTCTATGACTCAGATAGAAGATACTGCAATAAACTTTTCCCACCCACCGTGGGGAAAAAAAAAAAATCCAAGTGCAAAAGCTTAGGGACAAAAAAAAAAAAAAATTGAATTTCAAAGAATTTTTTTAATATATTGACTGTACTTCAATTTCTTATTTAAAAAATAAGAAAAGATATACATCTCATAATTAACTATTCAAAACAAATTTATCAATACAAAACAACAACTTGTCAAGGTATTTTGCTCAGGGAGCTTTATTTCAGAAGTCTTTGAATTAAGTTTTCATTCTTCCTGTATTAGTAATTATTGAGGGCTAACTGTACTTTACAAAATAAGATTTTAAAAATTGCATTGATAAATTATATTTATCTATCAAAAATACCACAGTAAACTGTGGAAAATTCTGAAAGAGACGGGAATACCAGACCACCTGACGTGCCTCTTGAGAAACCTATATGCAGGTCAGGAAGCAACAGTTAGAACTGTACATGGAACAACAGACTGGTTCAAAATAGGAAAAGGAATATGTCAAGTCTATATATTGTCACCCTGCTTATTTAACTTATATGCAGAGTACATCATGAGAAATGCTGGGATGGAAGAAGTACAAGCTGGAATCAAGATTGCTGGGAGAAATATCAGCAACCTCAGTTATGCAAATGACACCACCCTTATGGCAGAAAGTGAAGAGGAACTAAAAAGCCTCTTGATGAAAGTGAAAGAGGAGAGTGAAAAAGTTGGGTTAAAGTTCAACATTCAGAAAACTAAGATCATGGCATCTGGTCCCGTCACTTCATGGCAGATAGATGGGGAAACAGTGTCAGACTTTATTTTTGGGGTCTCCAAAATCACTACAGATGGTGACTGCAGCCATGAAATTAAAAGACGCTTCCTCCTTGGAAGGAAAGTTATGACCAACCTAGATAGCATACTCAAAAGCAGAGACATTACTTTGCCAACAAAGGTCCATCTAGTCAAGGCTATGGTTTTTCCAGTGATCATGTATGCATCGGAGAAGGCAATGGCACCCCACTCCAGTACTCTTGCCTGGAAAATCCCATGGACGGAGGAGCCTGGTGGGCTGCAGTCCATGGGGTCGCTAAGAGTGGGACACGACTGAGTGACTTCACTTTCACTTTTCACTTTCATACATTGGAGAAGGAAATGGCAACCCTCTCCAGTGTTCTTGCCTGAAGAATCCCAGGAATGGGGGAGCCTGGTGGGCTGCCATCTCGGGGTCGCACAGAGTCAGACACGACTGAAGTGACTTAGCAGCAGCAGCAGCAGCAGCAGCAGCAGAAGCATGTATGGATATGAGAGTTGGACTGTGAAGAAAGCTGAGCACTGAAGAATTGATGCTTTTGAACTGTGGTGTTGGAGAAGACTCTTGAGAGTCCCTTGGACTGCAAGGAGGTCCAACCAGTCCATCCTAAAGGAGATCAGTCCTCGGTGTTCATTGGAGGGACTGATGCTGAAGCTGAAACTCCAATATTTTTGCCACCTGATGCGAAGACTTGACTCCTTGGAAAAGACTCTGATGCTGGGAGGGATTGGGGGCAGGAGGAGAAGGGGACGACAGAGGATGAGATGGCTGGATGGCATCACCAACTCAATGGGCATGAGTCTGAGTGAACTCCGGAAGTTGGTGATGGACAGGGAGGCCTGGCCTGCTGTGATTTATGGGATTGCAAAGTGTCGGACATGACTGAGCGACTGAACTGAACAAAAATATATTCAAAGACTGCAACAAGTCAAGAATATTTTTGTAGAATAAGTTGACCCTAATTAGAAGGATAGAGGATAAAAACAGTAAAGAATTACTTAAATTGTGTAATGGAATACAGTGAAAGAAGCCGTGGACTCACATAGAATGTGTGCAATACACACACGAATACTTTTATGATTCCACACGTTTTATGTGTGTGTGTTCATGTGCATGTGTGCAAGAGATATTGCAGAGTTGAGGATCCTTAATAAAATTTGCTAAAATTCAATAGATGAGGAAAGTCTATGCTGCGAAGTTGTTCAGTTGCGTTCTACCCTTTGTAATCTGATGGACTGCAGCATACCAGGCTTCCGTGTCCGTCACCATCTCCCAGAGCTTGCTCAAGCCCATACTCTCTAAGTCTTCATGCTATCAAGCTATCTCATCCTCTGTCGTCCTCCTCTCCTCCTGCCTTCAATCTTTCCCAGCATCAGGGCCTTCTCCAATGAATCAGTTCTTCACATCAGGTGATCTGAGTATTGGAGCTTCAGCTTCAGTATCAGTCCAAAATGAATATTCAGGACTCATTTCCTTTAGGACTGACTGGTTTGATCTCCTTGCAGTCCAAGGGACTCTCAGTCTTCTCCAACACCATAATTCAAAATCATTAATTCTTTGGTACTCAGCCTTCTTTATGGTCCAACACTCACATCCATAAATGACTACAGGAAAAATCATAGCTTTGACTATACAGACCTTTGTTGAAAAAGTAATGTCTCTGCTTTTTAAATGCTAAGACATAAGGTAAACTTCAGTTCTATCATTTTCTACCTGAGAGCATTGGAAGAATCATTTAAATTTTGCATTTGTCAGTTTCAACACATTTGAAACATGGTAGCAGTAATGAATAACTTCCTGAAAGAGTTGCTGTAATGGGAAGTAAATATTGCTAAAGAACTTAGAATAGTGACTGGTAATAATAAATGCCAAAGAACTGTTCATTATAAACATATCAGTGAATGTTTCTAAATGACATTTATTGAATATTCATTTATTGCATCTAAGGAAAATGATTATGTGTTGAAAAATAATTTGAAAATTGATATGTCAGTGTTGAATGCAAATGAATCATGTTTAATTTTCACTTTGTCCTTTCAATATCATTATATAATCTTCCATGGATTGATAAGTAATGTAATGTTTCTAAAAACTAAGTTGTTTCTCAATATGTATAGATTTATTTAAATGTTAATTTGACCATTTGGAAGGTCAAAATTGTATTTTCCATTTATTGATATTGCATTCTAACATCTTGAAAGAAATCAGCTCAATTAAGCAAAAGTGTTTGACATTTTAAAATGTTAACCAGTGTGCTTTATTGTCTAATATAATGAACAGATTGCCAAAACACTCAGTCAGTTTTGAATTATTTTAAAAGAAAGAGCACAGTATGAATGACAATATTTTTCTTGAAATTTATAAAGCCCAAGGCAATTAAACAAAGCCATTATGTTGCAGCTAAAAACGAGATAACCCCATATTTCTCAGAAGTAAAGATTCATTTGTCTTAAAGCAAATTTTTAATTGTTTTTAGACAGGAGAAGTCAAATATAATTGGAGGCTGGTAATTATAACTCAAATTTACTTTTTCTCAAAACTGTATCTTTATAAATAAGAAAAACAAAACTGTATTTAAAACATGAAAATTTGTTTAAAATCCAGACTACATCAAGCTATTTTATTTATATATGAGTATATACCACATTTTTGCTAATAGTTTATTTTGTCTTTCTCTTGCATTTTAATTATGCTATTGGGTATGTAGTGCTAACCCATTGAGTCTTTAATTCACATTTACCCAAAGACTGATGCCAGTTGTCTTTTTAAACAATTATTGTCAATCAGTATATTTTCCTTTGAAGAGTATCTCTTCAAGTGTTTTTTGCCTAATTTTAGTGGATGGCTTATTTTCAAAAATTATTACCCACATACATATGCAAACCAGACACGTATCTATAAAAGATTCATTAGCCCCTTAAGAAAATACTACACACGCTCCAAGTACTGTTTATATATGCAAATATAAATGAGATTATATTTGTCTATATATGAGATTATAATTTGCATAAATTTGTCATTTACAGCTGACCTTAGAACAATGCAGGCTTGATTTGCACTTGTCACTTTTATGCAATTTTTTTCAATAAGGACTCTACCCTCGGTGAATTGGTTGAATCTGTGACTGTTAAACCTTAAATACGGAATAGTGATTATAAAGTTATACTCGAATTTTCCACTATGCGGATGGTCAGTGTGCCCTTAACTCCTGCAGTTTTCAAGAGTCAACTGTATTTTGTTGCTTGAAAATAAATATTAGAGTTTTATATCAGTATACATATTCTGTTAATAACTACTAGCAGAATGTTTTCTTCTTTAGCTCAAAATTAACTTATTCACTCTTTAATTACTGATGATTTTGGCTTACATTGTTTTGCTATTACAAACAAAGCAACGACTATTCCTGCAAAACAAACCTAATCTATTCCCCTTATTTTATAGATTTAATATCTGGTATTATATGCATTTTTTCATGCCAGACTTTAGAGAATTATCTAGTATTCTTGTTAGTAACACTATAGTTTACTAAATGCACCCTTCACATGTCCCCTGGTTATCTAGGATCCCCACAAGGCATTTCCACCATGACCTGTCAGTCAACTTTCCAGTGTTTGATCACTTGTTTGTTCACTCTGTCACATCCAACTCTTTGCGAGCCCATGGATTGCAGCATGCCAGGCTTCCCTGTCCTTCACCATCTCCCAGAGTTTGCTCAAACTTATGTCCATTGAGTCGGTGATGATATCCAACCATCTCATGCTCTGCCGTCCCCTTCTCTCCATGCCTTCAATCTTTCTCAGCTTCAGGGTCTTTTCAAATGAGTCAGCTCTTTGCATCAGCTGGCCAAAGTATTGGAGTTTCAGCTTCAGCATCAGTCCTTCTGGTGAATATTCAGGGTTGATTTTCTTTCATCACTGGATATCTCTGCTAATCTAAAATGCACCCAAAACACAACTGAAATAGGTGTTGTCTCATGAGATTTTCAATTATTAATAATTTTAGCATGTCTAAAGCAGTTTCCATTTTGGTCTCTAGTACAATGATGTCATAGTGAAAGTGTTAGTCATTCAGTTATGTTTGACTTTTTGTGACTCCATGAACTGTAGCCCACCAGGCTTCTCTGTCCTTGAAATTCTTCAGGCAAGAATACTGGAGTGGGTAGCTATTCCGTTGTCCGGGGGACCTTTCATATCCAAAGACTGAACTCTTGTCTTGCACATAGCAGGCATATTCTTTACCAACTGAGCAAATTAGCTCAGATAGAAGTGGGAATGCTTTTCTACTCAGATTTCATAACTAGCTGATAGTTCTTCTTGCAGAAGTACATTTCTGCTCTGATCTACATTTCCTGATATCTCTTATCTTTGATTCCAAGCAAAACTGATCTTCCAAGGCCTCTACATGTTTCCATTAATTGTCTGGATACAATATCTAGGGTTCATCACTTTCAGTATAGAGACAATAAGGGTGAAGTATTTGAAACATTTCTGGGTCTTCATTTTCCATTTTAGAAATACTATGAAGCAATGAAGCAGTAAATACAGTCATTTTTATGTTTATAGAATTTATTTACAATAGAAAACATATAGACATAACATAAGCAGTTCATTTTGAAGTCAGATTTCCACTTTGGGCAACTGAGAACACTGTCTGGTTTCAAATCTAATATGATTTATGAGTATTTTGATGGGTGATTTTCAACATATTTTGATTTCTTAGGACAAACAAGACAATGAATATTTCACAAGTAGTTCAAGATAAGAGCAGTCTCATACGACTTCATTTCTTTCTTTTCATTTCTTTTCTCCCTTTCTTGGATATGAGAATCATATCAGTTAGTGATCCAAAGTCAGGAAAAAATAAATCAATCTTAAACTCTTTGACTTTGCAGTTAGTGATTATAGAAATAAAGATAAGATGTACTATTAGTACCAGTTAAAATATTAGTAAAATTCTCATTAAATAACCCAAGCTATTAGATAAAAATATGTTAAAAGATGCCTTTGATATGAAGATCCCTAAATATTTAGAAAATATTTAATTAAGAAGTGTAGTAAATATTGAATATATTAATTAGAATTAAAGCAACATGGAATAATAAAACATTGCAAAAGTTTTAAAACCATTGCTATTAAACAGTAGTTCTATAGATCTAGCAAAAGCAAGATAAGGTGCTAAAATACAAATGGACAGAGTTGTTAGATACTGAAGGTAGTAGGAATATGAAAAGAGATAAAACCTCCAAATTTTAAATATGGAGGTACAGAATAACCTCAGCAAGGAACCTGAGATGCATAAGACTTGGAACTTGAGGACCAATCTAAAATAAAACAACAAAAATTTGAGAATTTCATAATGAAAGTGATCATAAATTGTAGCAGAGAGGCCTAGAACATCAATGAGTTGTTATAAATGCTACATCCCAATTAAAATATTAATGATTTTTTGGGGAATGGGTAGCTTCAGTGGAGCAGTGGCACAGAGCTGTATATATCACAATCAGTTATGGAAAGAAAAGAGGTGAGAAATTGGAGATTATGCATAATAGTCAGTCTTGCTTTGATCTTCACAGAGAGCAAGATGGTGGAATAGGAAATTACAGCCCTCAGTCTCCCACAGACACTCTGATTTAACAACCATTAGTTCGGTCAGTGGCAAAGGCAATGGCACCCCACTCCAGTACTCTTGCCTGGAAAATACCATGGACGGAGGAGCCTGGTAGGCTGCAGTCCATGGGGTCGCTAAGAGTCGGGCACGACTGAGCAACTTCAATTTCACTTTTCACTTTCATGCATTGGAGAAGGAAATGACAACCAACTCCAGTGTTCTTGCCTGGAGAATCCCAGGGACAGAAGAGCCTGGTGGGCTGCCGTCTATGGGGTCGCAGAGAGTCAGACACGACTGAAGCAATTTAGCAGCAGCAGCAGCAGTTCAGTCAGTTCACCTGCTTAGTGGTGTCCGACTCTTTGTGACCCCATGGACTGCAGCACACCAGGATTCCATGTCCATCACCAACTCCCAGAGCCTACTCAAAATCATGCCCATCTTGTCAGCAATGTCATCCAACTATCTCCTCCTCTGTCGTCCCCTTCTCCTCCCACCTTTAATCTTTCTGAGCATCAGGGTCTTTTCCAACAAGTCTGTTATTCACGTCCAGTGGCCAAAGTATTGGAGTTTCAGCTTCAGCATCAGTCCTTCCAATGAATATTCAGGACTGATTTCCTTTAGGATTGACTGGTTGAATGTCCTTGCAGTCCAAGGGACTCGCAAGAGTCTTCTCCAACACCACAGTTCAAAAACATCAATTCTTCAGTGCTCAGTTTTCTTTATAGTCCAACTCTCACATCCACACATGACTACTGGAAAAACCAAAGCTTTGACTAGATGTATCTTTGTTGATAAAGTAATTGGACCAAAATACCTTTATGATCAGCCCAGATATTAAAAAAATTTATATCACTCTTCTCAATCTCATCAAAAAATTGTAGCAGAGGGAACACCTCCAAACTCATTTGTTGAGTTCAGCATTTGCCTGATACCAAAGGTAAGCTATGATAAAATTATCCACTAATATCTTTGATAAATATAAATGCAAAAATACTCAACAAAATACTAGCAAATGAAATTCAATAGTTTGTTGAAAGGATCATACACCATGTCACATGGGATTTATCCCTAGGATGCAAGAGTATCTATCCCTTGAATCAAGGTATGCAATTCAATTGATATGATATGCTACATTAAGAGAATGAAGAATAAAAATCACATAGTAACCTCATTAGATGCAGAAAAATAATTTGACAAAATTCAGCACTATTTAATAAGAAAAAAATCAAGAAGGTAGAGAAGAAATTTACATCAACTTAATAAACATAATGAAAGTCATATGTGACAAGCCCACAGCTAACATCATACTCAATGGTGAAAAACTGAACACTTTCCCTCTAATATCAGGAACAAGATGGGGATGTTTAGTTTCACTGTTTCTATTCAGCATAGCACCTAAAGTTCTAGACAGTGATATTAAGAAAAAAATAAGTAAATCCAATGAAAAAGGTAGAAGTAAAGTTATCTGTTTGCAGATGACTTACATTAAGAAAATAAAAATTATAAAAGCATCAAAAAGAATCAGACACTTAGAAAGAAACTTAACTAAGGGGAATGAAATATGTACACTGAAAGCTACAAAAAATGGAAGAAATTATATCAACAAAAATTATATTAAGTTCAATAATTGGAGAACTTAATATAATTAAAATATTCATGCTATCCAAAGTTATCTACAGATTGAATATGTACCATTCAAAATCTGAATAGTAATTGTTATAGAAATGGGAAAAAAAATCTAAAATTTATAGGGAACCACAAAAGAAATAGTCAAGCCAATGTTGAGAAAGAATAATAAATACAGAGAGGCTTTCCTGGTGGCTCTGTGGTAAAGAATCCATCTGCCAATGCAGAAGACACAAGCTCAATCCCTGGGTGGGGAAGATCCTCTGGAGAAGGAAATGGAAACCTGGAAATGGGAATGGAAACTCCACTATCCTTACTTGGGAAATGCTATGGATAAAGGAGCCTGGAGGGCTTCAGTCCATTGGGTAGCGAAAGAGTCAGACCTGTCTTAGCGAACAAACAACAATAGCAACATAGCTAGAGGCATTATATTTCTTAAATCCAAAATATATTACAAAGCTGCAGTAATCAAAATGACATAATATCAGCATAAATACAGATCTGTAGACCAATGGAAAAGAATAGAAAGATGTTGGGCTACCTTCATACTTGTAAGCCCAGGCTCAGGAACAAAGAAAGAACTCAGAGCCAGAAACAGAGGCCCTGATGGTTAAACTGTTAGTGGGTTTTACCCCACCCTGGACCTCAGAGAACCAGCAACTTATGGTAACAATCTTTCCTACTAGGGAAAGAAAAAAAACTGACAGTTATAGGGGGATAGTCCTCAGGTTGGCTCATTGGTTACCAGGGAAACTAGCAGAGGATCAAACCTTTCATTGCCCCTTTGATAAACTATCATAATAGAGATAGAGATTATGATAACAGAACAACCACTAACTGGGACCCCAGCAAAGCATTTAGACATTTACTGATTAGAGTCTATGACTGAGAAGGAAGGTCAGCTTCATGAGTAGGGTGTAGGTGAGTCAGGGACTGGTTGTTCAGTTCAGTTCAGTCGCTCAGTCGTGTCCAGCTCTTTGCAACCCCATGGACTGCAGCATGCCAGGCCTCCCTGTCCATCACCAACTCCCAGGGTTTACCCAAACTCATGTCCATTGAGTCAGTGATGCCATCCAACCATCTCATCCTCTGTCATCTTCTTCTTCTCCTGCCCCCCAATCTTGCCCAGCATCAGGGTCTTTTCAAATGAATCAGATCATCGCATCAGGTGGCCAAAGTTTTGGAGTTTCAGCTTCAGCAAGTAGGGAATATACAGAGCACAAGAAAATAGTCATCTTGAGGGGAATGATCATACAGTTGTGTCCACCTGGGAATAAAGTCTGTGAAATTTCTTCCTGACTTTTCAGTCTCTGTAGCAGATTGCATAGGATTGCACATCAAATTTAAGCTTATTCATTGTTGCTGTTGTTTAGTCACTAACTTGTCTCTGACTCTGTGACCCCGTGGACTACAGCATTCTGACCTTCCCTATCCTTTACTAACTCCTGGAGTTTGCTCAAACTCATGTCCATTGAGTTGGTGTTGTCATCCAACCATCTCATCCTCTTCTCCTCATTCCCTCAATCTTTCCCCAAATCACAGTCTTTTCCAATGAGTTCTTCACGTCAGGTGGCCAAAGTATTGGAGCTTCAGCTTTAGCATCAGTCCTTCCAATGACTAGTTAGGTTTGATTTCCTTTAGGATTGACTGGTTTGATCTCCTTGCTGTCCAAGGGACTCTAGGAGTCTTTTCCAGCACCATAATTTGAAAGCATACATTCTTCAATGCTCAAACTTCTTTATAGTCCACTCTCACATCCATACATGACTACTGGAAAAATCATAGGTTAGACTATACAGACCTTTGTCAGCAAAGTGATGTCTCAGCTTTTTGATACTCTTAGCTTTTCTCAGTACGGGCAATTGCCTTTTAATTTTGTGGCTGCAGTCACTGTCCACAGTGATCTTGGAGTGCAAGGAAATAAAATCTGTCACTGCTTCCACTTTTTCCCATTCTATTTGCTATGAAGTGATGGGACCGGGTGCCATGTTCCTAACTTTTTGAAAGTTGAGTTTTAATCTGGCTCTTTCACTCTCTTACACACTCATCAAGAAGCTCTTTAGTTCCTCTTTGTTTTCTGCCATTAGACTGTATCATCCACTTATCTGAGGTTGTTAATATTTCATTAATGAAGCTGTCTAATGTCTCTTCTACTTTTGTGGAAAGGTTTTTTTTCTGAGTTGGTAGGAGATTTTGTTTTTAATTTCCCAGCAATAATCTACATATTTTAAATTCTAAGAGGAAGATGATGGTTTCCTCTCACTTTGGCACCTAACCATGTTTACATAGAGATGTTGTTATTAAGTCCATGGCAACAATTAATCTACTTTGAAATTTAATGCATTGCCTTGTGTGATAAGGATTGTTAACAAAGTTATAAGATTTTTGGTAGAATAAAATTTTAGGAAACATACACACTTACTTTTAAAGAATCTTACCTGTTGTTCTTTATGTGTATCATCTGATAGCATCTCAAAGATAAGAAGGAAAGTGGCAATTTCTGCAGGTGTAGTAATTTTTTTTTTAATTAGCTAACATGTCATGCAAGTAGTGGAGTACCTCAGAAGTAACAATGAAAGTGAAGGTCATTATCTCAGATATCTAATTAAAGTGACCACACTTCTGAACTGGCCAGGCTTAATTAGTTAGAAAATGTATATTTTCAACCAGCTGGGTCAGTTTTAAAGACAAAATATCATTGCATTAGGCCCCTATGACCTATACAAATGCTTTTGAAAATATCTGGTAAGAGTAAAATTGGATAAATTCTGTGGATTTTATTATGGATGAGTGGCAGAATGATACATCTGGAATTTGTCACAATGGGGGTAAAAATGTGTAAGATCTGATTAAGCAGATAAATGATGTAATTTTATTCACTTTTTGCTTTATCATAGCAATACTTTACATTTTCTATGTATTTTCTACAATATGCATTCTCCTTGAGGGAAAATCCATTAACCCACTCCAGTATTCTTGCCTGGTAAATCCCATGTAGAGAAGAGCCTGGTGGGCTACAGTCCACGGGGTCTCCCAGAGTCGGACAGGAATGAGCAAGTAAAAAACAGCAGCAACACTCTTCTCCTAGTAGTGGAAAGTAGAAAGTCACCACTCTATGCTCAGCTTTTCAGTCTTGGGAGAGTCTTTATGACCCCATAAAGGCTCCTCTTTCTGTGGAATTTTCTAGGCAAGAATACAAGAGTGGGTTGCCATTACCTTCTCCTAGTAAAGTAGAAAATAGGGATGTAAATGAGAAATCAAGGAAAAGAAAGGAAGTAAGGAAATATAAAAACACACATATTTAAAGGAATGTCGAGTTAGGGGATATAGGTTGTTAGTGTAGGGATATTGACGTGTGATTTATTCAATCATAGGAAACTTATATAGGGATGAATAGTGACCACCAGAGAATTTTTTAAAAATTGCACACGATTTTTTTCTTAGCTTTGGTTAAAGAAGAAAAGGGAATAAAAATTATTTTGGTCTCTCATGTTAATTGAATATAACAAAAAGCAGATATGGCAGAGAATTCAAGTCATTCTTCTCTCAGGAGTGCAGAAAAATCACATTCCCAAGCTTCCCTTGACGTCTGTTTGGAAGTCATGCAACTAGGTTCTGGGAAACTAAAGATGCACCACTTCTGGTTCCTCTTCCCTTTCCATGGTTCCTTGGAAAGACTGTGTTTGATGGCACAGCTATAAGAAGGAGGAGTCACAGAATCATCATTAAAGAGATAGTATCTGTGGAAACAATGTGATCAATAAATAAAACTTTATTTTATTTTTTTATTTATCAAATAAAACTGGGACTCGGAAACTTATTATCATAAGGAAGTCTAGTCTACTGTGATTCAATGCCATTCTCCCAAATCATCCCACCCTCTCCCTCTCCCACAGAGTCCAAAAGACTGTTCTATACATCAGTGTCTCTTTTGCTGTCTCGTATACTGGGTTATTAAATGTATTCTTTTTAATGGCTGAGTAATACTCCATTGTATATATGTACCACAGCTTTCTTATCCATTCATCTGCTGATGGACATTCTTTTAAGATAGGAAAGGATCATCATAAACCCCTCAAGGAATAGATGGTCTCCGTTCACCAGTTCAAATATGGCCAAGGAGAGGAATGAACAAGGAGTTCTCAGAGGTCAGAGCCAGAGTTCAAAAAGAACTGTGGATGAAGGGCTCCTTCCAGGGAACAGAATCAGTGTTTAATCAACGTAATTTCTTCATCCATGCAGTGTGTATGCCTGTTGTTCAAGTTCATAGTCATGTACAATTCTTTGTGACCCTATGGACTGTTGCCAGCCAGGCCCTCTGTCCATGAAATCCTCCACGTGGGAATACTGAAGTGGGTTGCCCCACCTGCCTCCAGGGGATCTTCCCAACCCAGGAAATGAACCTGTGTTCCTTCTGTCTCCTGCATTGGCCGGCAGATTCTTTAACATTAGCACCACCTGGAAAGCCAGATGAGCCTGGGAGCTTTAGTACAATCTCTTCCCAGGGGGATTTATATCATTGCTTGCTAGTGGATACTATATGCCTCCCATTCTTTGCCTTTTTTAAAGGGAATGATTACTGCATGTACCCAGTGCCTGCTCCATCACTGCCTTCTGGGTGTTTGTCCTGGAAAGGGAAGATAATTTGCATTTACAGTTGTAGGTCTGTAGACTTTAAGGGAGTCACATCTGCATCTGATGGCACCTAGAAATGTGGACTCTAAGCAGTAATCACTGACCAGACGGAACTTTATATCACTTTCTCAGGAAACACTGAATGTGCTGCATATGTGAAATTAGAATAAAATTATCTCATAACAAAAATGCAGTGTCAAAGATAATAATATATATTCATATCACTATCTTCATGGACACACAAAAATCTTTCAAATCTTTCTTGCAGTTAGGTCAGAGATCATATGATTGAATTTTAGCTAGTAGTATACAGGCATAAATAATAAAAAACACTTTCAGATTAGGCCAATTGTACAACATCCCCCTTCCTCATTTTCCCTTCAGCAGAGAGTTCAGGTCTGAGTGTTCCAGATCTACATCTGCACAATGGAATGGCCTGTTTCCCAAGTCACCAGAGGAAGGACCAGACTGCAGCAGGCTATGATATAATAGGAAGCAAAGACATACTGTGCTAATCCACTGATATTTTGCAACCTATTTGCCATAATAAGAAAGCTACTCTATCCTCTCTAATGAAATTATATAACATACTGATAAATACCAAATAAACACAAAGATATCAAGTCCTAATGCGATGACTGAAATAAAAGAAAAATGTCCACCAAGTTTCATATAATTGTCTTCTGCTGTCACTAAAACCAAAATCTGCCCTTTGTTTTTCCCTGTCTGTTTTCTGTGATGATTGAATAGAGAGGAGCAGTTTCTGGTTACATGTTGGCAATGGGAGGATATAAATATCAGATTTATATCTAGCATTGGTGAAGGCTCAGGAGTGTATCCTGAATTGAAGGATTATCCAGTGTCCTTTTATAGAAAAGAATAAATCTTTGCACAGTACTTTCAATTCAATAACTGAAAAAGTGTAGAGAGTAAATCCAACAATTGAAACTAACAGCAGTCCAGCTGAGCCCTACTTTCCAAGACCATTGGAAAACAGAAAACTAGACACCAATGGCTCTCCTAAAAAATGAGGAACTGATGGTAAGGGACATAGTGGACCAACATGAGTGGGGTGCAAAATGAGAAGGACACAAAGGAAATGTAGAACTCATGGCCAAAGAAGAAAAAACAGGAAATATATATCCAAGTAGTAACCCAAGGGAAAAGAAAGCCAGAGTAAAATAAGACAATAGCAATAATGCCAAATATATAGCTCAAAGAAATAATTTTAGTGATATACATTCATTTATATAGAGAAAAATATATTTAGCTATCCCACATATATATGCAGAATGAAGTGAATTAATGGAAAGAAAAAGGCCAAAAAAATGTGAGTATAAGAAATGAGAGAGATCATTAATTTTATATAACATTAATTTAAGGAGGAAAAATTCAATGATAAAAATGTAAATTTTCAAATGATGTATAAAAGATTCTATACTGCAGATGTAAGTGACAAGAATGTTTATATACTAAATAACTTTAATAATAGAAAAATACATAAGGCAAATTAAAATGTGCAAATAAGAGACTAAAGACACAAAGATAAGACTCAGTAAATTATCTATATCTGAACACTAAAATAAAATATGGAAGAAGGAAAATATATATGCATACATATATATGTGTGTATATATGTTTCTAACCAAATATAAATATTTTAAATTGTGTCATAATTGATATATATTTTTCCACTAGTATATATAATTTTTAAAATTTTGGAATAAAGTTAAAGGAAAAAAAAGACTTATACCACTGTGTGTTCTGTGTGCCAAGTCACTTCAGTCATGTCTGACTGCAAACACAGGGACTGTAGCCTGCTAGGCTCCTCAGTCCACTGGGGTTCCCCAGGCATAAGTTCCCATGCCCTTCTCCAGAGGATCATCCCAACCCAGGGACTGAATCTGAGTCTTCTGCGGCTTCTGTATTGCAGGTGGAGTTTTTACCATTGAGCCGCTGGGGACGCCCCTTATAGCTCTATAAGCACTTATAAAAATATAAAATAATGTAATAATACAATATATATTATGTGCTCACATATATAATACATATCACACACATATCTGTATATAACATATACAGATGTGTATGTATACTCCCATAAGTCACGTAATTAGTAGAAATTTTTCCAATATTCTGCTGTCATGCCACATACACACCCATATTCTGATTAAGTCACGTGAAACTAAACAATTTTTAGCATTAATTTCACACAAATTTTGCCTCTAAAATTCTTTCAGTGACTAATTTGTCTCATGAAATTGTTATTTTATGCTTTCATTTAATGAAATACTGTTCACACTCAATTTTCTCAGTTTTATTCTATTTGGAATATTTTATTTCATTAACAGTGTTAAATGGCAGGTTTTTTCCTATGTATACATTTTCTCACAGTTATTTTAAGATATCATTTTATTAATTTCTGGTTTCCATTTTTTCCTCTTAAAAAATTGTTGTTTAGTCTCATGATTCCTCCTTTTTAGATGCTCATTTGCTTCTCTGTAGCTCATATTAAATGGTAATTTCTAGTGTTTTGCAGTTTCTTTATGAGCTTTAGATTTGTCTTCCACTTGGACTATATTGTGATCCTTTAATATATGGATTTATGTCTTCATTCAACTTTGGAAATTTCTCACAATTTTTCAAATTTTTCTTCTCCTTCATTATTTTATGGACTCTACCTAGTTAGGCAGATTAGGGCTTTCTATCATCCTTGGATCTTAAGTCTCTTACATATTTTCTGGGTGACTCTGCTGATCTCTAGCTGAATCAATAGCTTGAGTTTTAGATTTCTTACTCAATGCTGATGGAAATATTTATACAGTGTGTTGAAATAATGTCTAAGATGTCCCATGCAGAAAAAATAAAGGAAATCTCTCTTCTGCTCATGATTGAATTCTGCTGTATGGTGTTTATATCCCTGGCAACTTTGGTCTCATCCATGTTAACCCTGAAAGAAATCAGGAGTTTCAGTGGTTTGCAGTAGGACAGAATGAGCGCATATGGAAAAAGCCATGCAAAGAAATATAAAAATGTAGAGACAGTTCGGTACACATAATTATGAATAGAGTTACTCTAAATAAATGAAGTCTCAGAAGTAGGCAGAATAAAATTTTACCATATAGTTTCTACAGGGAACAATACAAAAATGAAATAATTCTGGGATAACAGGTAAAATGATAATACACAATTAGAATAGGCAATTTCAGTCCATTGAAATCATACCATAAATTACTAAGAACATAATAAGTAGTTTGGCAATTCCAGAATTTACTGTAATAATAATTTCAAAGAATGATATAATTGTCTTGAAACTCTGTGTGCCAAAAAAAAAGTGCATTATACAGAGAAAGAATTGTTGAAAATTGTGAAAACAAATTTTTATATACAAAATAAAGGTTTACTCATTTGCCTTGATAAATTAAGCAGACAAAAATAAGTATGGATATAAAATAGAGTGCCATACTGGCGAAACACATCATACTTGTGATCATTCCCTGATGATATGTATATACATTGGCAGGTTTCCTTTGTCATTTATATTAATTTTTGAATCACCACATTTTACATATTATATTTTTACTGATGACTATTTAGGATAGTGATAAAATAACTAACATAGTTTCCATTTTTCAAAAAAATATTTCATAATTCTTGATTCCCTCTTATCATATGAAAAGTTCATGAATATGATTATCTATCATATAATTATATTACTACTGCATGAATTGGTTTTCTACTCCTTATGTTTATATCCTTGCAATAAATCTCATTTAGTAATGATGAATTATTCTTTTAATTCACAGTTTGACATTTTTGCATTTTTAAAAAATGGATTTTGAAACTATTTCTGTTCAAAAGGAAAATTAAGGACCCTGAATTTTTCTTCTGATTTCCCTCTCTCCCTGTGATTTCAATTTTATGCTATGGATATAAAATGTTTTCAAATAGGTTTTTTGTTTTTCTTTTTTCCTTTTTGTCTTGGATGTCCCACACTATTCAAGTGTGGGAATTACTTAATCCTGAATTTCTTTGTTTCATCCTCGTGACGCTAATGCAATATTTGCTTAATGCAATGCTCACATTATCTTGCTTTCTACAGTTAATGTCCTAAAAATTAATATGGGCTCCAGGTGGGCATATTTGGATAGTTTGATCTTGGATTCTTCTGTGTCCATACCTCTCATACCACTTTCAGTTTCCCTTCGATCTTTTCTGATTCTAACACATCAGAAACTTCTCTAAACTTCAGATAGGAATGGGTCAGCTTCTATATTTTGCATCAAGCATGTCTAGGCCTTGTCAACCTGTCATGTCAAGGCCTGTCTTTGGTTTAGTTCCTGTATTCATGATTATACCAGTGGTTTTTGCAGGTGTCAGTATTTTGATTTCAGACAGAAAGGTACAATCTTCAAAGCATTCATTTGCAAAAATTGGAATAGCAACAGATAACCTTTAAATGAAATTAGAAATCACCCATGAGCAGTAGCCACAAACTATGAAGAAACACTCATTCAGTTCAGTTCAGTCGCTCAATTGTGTCCGACTCTGCAACCCCATGACCATAGCATGTCAGGCCTCCCTGTCCATCACCAACTCCTGGAGTTTACCCAAACTCATGTCCATTGAATTGGTAATGCCATCCAGCCATATCATCCTCTGTCGTCCCTTCTCCTCCTGCCCTCAATCTTTCCCAACATCAGGGTCTTTTCCAATGAGTCAGCTCTTCACATCAGGTGGCCAAAGTATTGGAGTTTCAGCTTCAACATCAGTCCTGCCAATGAACACCCAGGACTGATTTCCTTTAGGATGGACTGGTTGGATCTCCTTGCAGTCCAAGGGACTCTCGAGAGTCTTTTCCAACACCACAGTTAAAAATCATCAATTCTTCAGCGCTCAGCTTTCTTTATAGTCCAACTCTCACATACATACATGACCACTGGAAAAACCATAGCATCGACTAGACAGACCTTTGTTGACAAACTAATGTCTCTGTTTTTTAATATGCTGTCTAGGTTAGTCATAACTTTCCTTCCAAGGAGTAAGCAACTTTTAATTTCATGGCTGCAATCACCATCTGCAGTGACTTTGAAGCCCAAAAACCGAAAGTCAGCCACTGTTTCCACTGTTTCCCCATCTATTTTCCACGAAGTAGTGGGATCAGATGCCATGACCTTAGTTCCTTGAATGTTGAAAATAAGTCAAATTTTCCACTCTCCTCTTTCCACGTTCAATAAGAGGTTCTTTAGTTCTTCACTTTCTGCCATGGAGGTTGTGTTATCTGCATATCTGAAATTATTGATACTTCTCCTGGTAATCTTGATTCCAGCTTGTGTTTCCTCCAGCCCAGCATTTCTCATGATGTACTCTGCATACAAGTTAAATAAGCAGGGTGACAATATACAGCCTTGACATACTCCTTTTCCTATTTGGAAGAAGTCTGTTGTTCCATGTCCAGTTCTAACTGTTATTTCCTGACCTGTGTACAGTCTTCTCAAGAGGCAGGTCAGGTGGTCTGGTATGCCCATCTTTTTCAGAATTTTCCATAGTTTATTGTGATCCACATAGTCAAAGGATTTGGCATAGTCAATAAAGCAGAAATAGATATTTTTCTGGAACTCTCTTACTTTTTTGGTGATCCAGCAGATGTTGGCAATTTTATCTCTGGTTCCTCTGCTTTTCTAAAGCCAGCTTGAACATCTGGGGCTCGTGACACAGGAGCAGCTGAGAGGAGCTACCCCATATCCAAGGTCAGGAGCAGTGGCTACACTTTGCTGGAGCAGTAGTGAAGAGATACCTCATGTCCAAGAGAAACCCAAGTAATATGGTAGGCACTGAGAGAGGCCATCAGAGGGCAGACAGACTGAAACCACAGTCACAGACAACTAGCCAATCTGATCACATGGACCACAGCCTTGTCTAGCTCAATGAAACTAAGCCATGCCATGTGGGGCCACCCAAGATGGAAGGGTCATGGTGGAGAGGTCTGACAGAATGTGGCCCACTCGAGAAGGGAATGGCAAACCACTTCAATATTCTTGACTTGAGAACCCCATGAATAGTATGAAAAGTCAAAAAGATAGGACACTGAAAGATGAACTCCCCAGGTCGGTAGGTGCTTAATATGCTACTGGAGATCAGTGAAGAAATAACTCCAGAAAGAATGAAGGGATGGAGTCAAAGCAAAAACAATACCCAGTTGTGGATGTGACTGGTGATTGAAGCAAGGTCTGATGCTGTAAAGAGCAATATTGCATAGGAACCTGGGATGTTAGGTCCATGAATCAAGACAAATTGGAAGTGGTCAAACAGGAGATGGCAAGAGTGAACATTCTAGGAATCAATGAACTAAGATGGACTGGAATGGGTGAATTTAACTCAGATACTGTGGGCAGGAATCCCTTAGAAGAAATGGAGTATCCATCATAGTCAACAAACACTCACTAGTGTAATAAATATTGTATCGAGCAATGCATTAATCCAGGTTGCTACAAATTTTTGTAATGCAGAGCTCTTGAAAATAGAATAATCCTTCATGAAGGGTAAAGTCAAGAAATCTTCCTTAATATGGCTGGATGTGTGTCTACTGAAGAATTTTGTGAAGGGTGGCAGTATAGATGAAACAACAACTTTTTTGTGTGTGTGTGCAAAAATAGAAGACAAGATACAGAGATTATGGCCTCTTCTTCTGCCACTAGCTTGTTTAATTAGCTGAACCAATGGTACTGTGCAATAAATCCACAAAAACATTCTAAAATATACATTTTCAGTAAAAGAGAAGGCTTTTTACTCAAAACATTGCCTAGAGTATATAGACTGGTTTAGTTATAGAAGTGGTGTGTTGATCAAGTTTTCATCCATAACCTAATCCCCAGAGTGATCACTAGAAAATGGTCAACATAGATCTTAAGTAAATTCATTGCATTAAAATATAATAGTAAATAAGAAAAGTTAATAACATAGATGCATGTGTGCATGTCCAACTCTTTGCAACCCTATGGACTATAGCCCTCCAGCCTCCTCTGTCCATGGAATTTTCCTTGGAAGAATACTATACCATTTCCTTCTCCATCAGATATTCCTGACCCAGGAATCAAACCTGTATCTCCTGTGTCCCCTGCACTGACTGGCAAATTCTTTACCACTGTGTCTTCTGGGAAGCCCCAATAACATCTCATGGTTAATATGAAAATTGACACACTGTCTGCAAGCGATCAAAGAAATAATGTTTGAGCTTATTAGCCACAGGATAAAACATGATCTTTAAATGGCATTCAAATTTTGAAGTTGCAACTGGAGGAAAGAAATAGAAGAGAAATTGCAGGGATGAAAACTCCAGAGAAAAGCAGCGTATTGTCATAGGGAGGAGAAAAAAATATGAGTAACATAAAATATTAGGAAGATGAACTTCATTGAGACATATTAAAGAAAAAGTCACTAGGAAGACAAAATAATGAATCTCAAATATACAAAATATGTGACGTGGATGAAGAGATTAAAATCAAGGTCTGAAGAACCAGTAGTGTAGAATAAGTTCTTAACTATCTTCTTTAGACTTACAGAATATGTGAAGTATTCAATTAATGGCTGTCCTTATGATGTAAGATTTTAAAGAGATTTTCCCAAGGCATTAAGAAATATTATACTTGATATCCTATAAAATGGAGCTTTTAATATACCTGATTTCAGATGTTAAACTCTCTTTATCTCTCTTATTCAGGCTAACTTACTCTTTCCTTCAATTAGCCTAATGACACTTGAATTTCAGGCTCCTTATTCAGAATAGGTAGCATATATTTCATGAATTTGCTCTAGGTATTATTGTTACAATTGGGTGAATCAAGCAGAACATAAATATTTTAGGGATAGTTTTGTAAATCCACTGAGTAGATGGGTTTATCATCTCTTTAACTCAATTATACAACTATCAGTGTCATATCTTACACCTAAGTCATGGAAAATTTGAATTTCCCATCTCTTCAGTTACCTGTGGCTACTAAAGTATGTCTTATGAATCTGAAACTTTGTTTTCCTCGATTATATTCCAGATAATTTTCAAGACATGTTTTAATCTAAATTTATCATTAAAGTTACACAAGAAAAAATAATAAAATTAATTATTTATATCAACTCCATTTCTTCCTCTATCATGGCCAGTGGCAAGGTAATATAAACATCATTCATATTCATTGTGTTTGTTAATATTCTGGCTCCATTTTTATACGATTTCTATAAATCCACAGCTTTTCTCTTCTTTTTCTTCCTTACCTGAATATATTCTGAATATATAGTTTGCATAACTATACATATTGTGAAGTACTAAGTGCATAAATACAAAATTAAAACAGATTCATTATACTAATTCATGTTTATGATTTGAGTATGGCTAGGTGGTAGAGGAAGGACATATTTATAAATAGGATATAATTTCTGTTACATGAACTCACAGTGTATTGTCAAAGAGAAAGTGATAATAAACTTGCACTACAAATTATGTTATTGTCAAAATGTCCACTGTGGAGGAAGCAGTCCTAAGATAGCAGAGGAGACCACTTTCTCCCCAACAAATTCATCAAAAGAACATTTAAACGCTGAGTAAATTCCACAAAACAACTTCTGAATGCCAGCAGAGGACATCTGGCACCCAGAAAAGCAGCCCATTGTCTTCGAAAGGAGGCAGAAAAAAAATATAAAAGACAGAAAGAGAAACAAAAGAGGTAGGGATGGAGTTCTGTCCCTGGAAGGGAGTCTTAAAAAGAGAGAAGTTTCCAAACACCAGGAAACAGTCACTGCCGAATCTGTGGTGAGCCTTGGAACCACAGAGGGAAACATAACTGTGAGGAAAAATAAATAAATAACTAAAACCCACAGATTACGTGCCCAGTGGTAGCTCCCCCAGTGGAGAAGCAACACAGACGCCTGCACCCGCTACTAGCAAGCAGGGGCTGGGCAGGGAGGCGTAGGCTGCATTGCTTAGAGTAAGGACTGGGCCTGAATGCCCCGAGGGCAATCTGAGGGAACTAACTTGAGCTAACAAACTGGACCATGGGATAGCTACCATGCGAAAAGCCCTAACCTAAGACACAGCCAGGCCGGCTCGTAGAACAAAGTACAGAACAGAGCAGGCCGGCTGCAGACCATCCCCCTCCGGTGACAGGCAGCCAGAGCTGGAAGGGGGCAATCATGGCCCCAGAGAGGCGTTATCTACCAAACTGCAAGCAGGCTTCATTGCTAACTAAGACTTCTTGGGGTTCTGGAGAGTCAACATCCGCCTGAGAAGGTGCACTGGTTGTATACCCAGAAAACCAAGTGGCAGGGACTGGGGAGGCTATAAGTCGCAGTGACCCCACTCGCCAAACACCTGATCACATGAGCTGCTCGGACCTGGGAAGGGCACAAAACGCAGGCCCAATAGAGTCTGCTCCTCTGAGGACCACCTGAGTGCCTGAACCTGAGTGGCTTAACCTGAGAGGTACAGGCAGCCCAGGGCTGGTCTCTGATGGTTCCCAGTGGAGCAACCTAGAGCCTGAACAGTGTGGGCAGGGAGAGCACATGTGCCGTGAGTGCGATCAGGCCCAGTGTGGTTAAGGCACTGCGAGCAAATGCCAGTGTTATTTATTTGCAGCAGCCGTCCCTCCCCACAGACTGACTGAACAAGTGAGCCTAAAAAAGTGTCCACCACCAACCCCTTGTGTCAAGGCAGAAATTAGACATGGAAGAGACCAGAAAACAGAAGAAGCTAAAACAAGAGGAAACTGCCTTGGAAGTGAACAGGTGCAATACATTAAAACCCTGTAGTCAGTACCGACTACATAGGAAGGGGCCTATAGATCTTGAGAAATATAAGCCGGACCAAGGAACTATCTGGAAATGAACTGACCACACACTGCCCACAACAACACCAGAGAAAGTCCTAGATATATTTTTACTATTTTCACTATCATTCTTTTTAAATTTTTTAAAAAATTTTAAGTCCTCTATTATTCCTTTAACTTTCATTTTTATAACCTATTATTACTTTGCAAAAAAAAAAGACCTTATTTTTTAAAGCAAACTTCATATATATATATATATATATATATATATATAAAATAATTTTTGTGACTTTGTATTTTTTTCCTTTTCTTTAATATTGTATTTTTGAAAATACAACCTCTACTCTAGATTTTTACTCTTTGCTTTTTGGTATTTGTTATCAATTTTGTACCTTTAAGAACCCAATCTTCAGTACCCATTTTTACTTGGGAGTGAGATTACCGGCTTGACTGCTCTCTCCCCTTTGGACTCTCCTTTTTCTCCACCAGGTCGCCTCTATCTCCTCCCTCCCCCTCTCTTCTCTACCCAACTCTGTGAATCTCTTTGTGTGTTCCAAACGGTGGAGAACACTTAGGGAACTGATTACTGGCTGGATCTGTCTCTCTCCTTTTGACTCCCCCCTTTATCCTCCTGGCCACCTCTGTCTCCTTCCTCCCTCTTCTCTTCTGTGTATAACTCCATGAACATCTCTGAGCAGTCCAGACTGTGGAGCGCACATAAGGAAGTAATTACTGGCTAGCTTGCTCTCTCCTCTTTTGATTCCACATCCATCTCATTCGGGTCACCTCTCTCTCCCTCCTCCATCTTCTCTTCTCCATGTACCTCTGTGAACCTCTCTGGGTGTCCCTCACTGTGGAGAAACTTTTCATCTTTAACCTAAATGTTTTATCAATGGTGCTGATGGAGAAGTCTTGAGGCTACTGTGAAAATAAGACTGAAAACCAGAAGCAGGAGGCTTGAGTCCAAATCCTGAGAACACCAGAGAACTCCTGACTCCAGGGAACATTAATCAACAGGAGCTCATCAAAAGCTTCCATACCGCCACTGAAACCAAGCACCACCCAAGAGCCAACAAGTTCCAGAGCAAGACATACCATGCAAATCCTCCAGAAACGAAGGAACACAGCCCTGAACTTCAATATAAAGGTTGCCCAAAGTCACTCCAAACCCATTGACATCTCATAACTCATTACTGGACATTTCATTGCACTTCAGAGAGAAGAAATCCAGCTCCACCCACCAGAACACCGACACAAGCTTCCCTAACCAGGAAACCTTGACAAGCTACCCATACAACCTCACCCACAGCAAGGAAACTCCACAATAAATAGAACTCCGCAAACTGCCAGAATACAGAAAGGCCACCCCAAACACAGCAATATAAACAAGATGAAGAGACAGAGGAATACCCAGCAGGTAAAGGAACAGGATAAATGCCAGGAAACCAAACAAAAGAGGAAGAGATAAGGAATCTACCTGATAAAGAATTACAAATAATGATAGTGAAAATGATCCAAAATCTTGAAAACAAAATGGAATCACAGATAAATAGCCTGGAGACAGGATTGAGAAGATGCAAGAAAGGTTTAACAAGGACCTAGAAGAAATAAAAAAGACTCAATATATAATGAATAATCCAATAAATGAGATCAAAAACACTCTGGATGGAATAAATAGTAGAATAATGGAGGCAGAAGATAGGATTAGTGAAGGAGAAGATAGAATGGTAGAAATAAATGAATCAGAGAGGAAAAAAGAAAAATGAATTAAAAGAAATGAGGACAATCTCAGAGACCTCTGGGACAATGTTAAACACCCCAACATTCGAATCTTAGGAGTCGCAGAAGAAGACAAAAAGAAAGACCATGAGAAAATACTTGAGGAGATAATAGTTGAAAACTTCCCTAAAATGGGGAAGGAAATAATCACCCAATCCAAGAAACCCAGAGCGTTCCAAACAGGAAAAACTCAAGGTGAAACACCCCAAGACACATATTAATCAAATTAACAAAGATCAAACACAAAGAACAAATATTAAAAGCAGCAAGGGAAAAACAACAAATAACACACAAGGGGATTCCATAAGGATAACAGCTGATCTTTCAATAGAAACTCTTCAGGCCAGGAGGGAATGGCAGGACATACTTAAAGTGATGAAAGAAAATAACCTACAGCCCACATTACTGTACCCAGCAAGGATCTCATTCAAATATGAAGGAGAAAACAAAATATTTACAGACAAGCAAAAGCTGAGAGAATTCAGCACCACCAAACCAGCTCTCCAACAAATGCTAAAGAGTCTTCTCTAGACAGGAAACACAAAAAGGGTGTATAAACTCGAACCAAAACAATAAACTAAATGGCAACGGGATCATAGTTATCAATAATTACCTTAAACATAAATGGGTTGAATGCCCCAACCAAAAGACAAACACTGGCTGAATAAATACAAAAACAAGACCCCTATATATGTTTTCTACAAGAGACCCACCTCAAAACAAGGGACACATACAAACTGAAAGTGAAGGGCTGGAAAAAGATATTCCACACAAATAGAGACCAAAAGAAAGCAGGAGTAGCAATACTCATATTAGATAAAATAGACTTTAAAACAAAGGCTGTGAAAAGAGACAAAGAAGGACACTACATAATGATTAAAGGATCAATCCAAGAAGAAGATATAACAATTATAAATATATATGTACCCAACATAGGAGCACTGCAATATGTAAGACAAATGCTAACAAGTATGAAAGGAGAAATTAACAATAACACAATAATAGTGGGAGACTTTAATACCCCACTCACACCTATGGATAGATCAACTAAACAGAAAATTAACAAGGAAACACAAACTTTAAATGATACAATAGACCAGTTAGACCTAATTGATATCTATAGAACATTTCACCCCAAAACAATGAATTTCACCTTTTTCTCAAGCACACACGGAACCCTCTCCAGGATAGATCACATCCAGGGACATAAATCAAGACTTGGTAAATTCAAAAAAATTGAAATCATTCCAAGCATCTTTTCTGACCACAATGCAGTAAGATTAGATCTCAATTACAGAAGAAAAACTATTAAAAATTCCAACATATGGAGGCTGAACAACACGCTGCTGAATAACCAACAAATCACAGAAGAAATCAAAAAAGAAATCAAGTATGCATAGAAATGAATGAAAATGAAAACACAACAACCCAAAACCTGTGGGACACTGTAAAAGCAGTCCTAAGGGGAAGGTTCATAGCAATATAGGCATACCTCAAGAAACAAGAAAAAAGTTAAATAAATAACCTAACTCTACACCTAGAGTAACTAGAAAAAGAAGAAATGAAGAACCCCAGGGTTAATAGAAGGAAAGAAATCTTAAAAATTAGGGCAGAAATAAATGCAAAAGAAACAAAAGAGACTATAGCAAAAATCAACAAAGCCAAAAGCTGCTTCTTTGAGAGGATAAATAAAATTGACAAACCATTAGCCAGACTCATCAAGAAACAAGGGGAGAAAAATCAAATCAATAAAATTAGAAATGAAAATGGAGAGATCACAACAGACAACACAGAAATACAAAGGATCATAAGAGACTACTATCAACAATTATATGCCAATAAAATGGACAACAATAAAGTGGAAGAAATGGACAAATTCTTAGAAAAGTACAACTTTCAAAACTGGACCAGGAAGAAATAGAAAATCCTAACAGATCCATCACAAGCACAGAAATGGAAACTATAATCAGAAATCTTCCAGCAAACAAAAGCCCAGGTCCAGATGGCTTCACAGCTGACTTCTACCAAAAATTTTGGGAAGAGCTAACACCTATCCTACTCAAACTCTTCCAGGAAATTGCAGAGGAAGGTCAATTTCCAAACTCATTCTATGAGGCCACCATCACCTTAGTACCAAAATCTGACAAAAATGCCACCAAAAAAGAAAACTACAGGCCAATATCACTGATGAACATAGACGCAAAAATCCTTAACAAAATTCTAGCAATCAGAATACAACAACACATTAAAAAGATCATACACCATGACCAAGTGGGCTTTATCCCAGGGATGCAAGGATTCTACAATATCTGCAAATCAATCAATGTAATGCTGTGCTGTGATTCATGGGGTCGCAAAGAGTCGGACACGACTGTGCCACTGAACTGAACACACCACATTAACAAATTGAAAAATAAAAGCCATATGATTATCTCAATAGATGCAGAGAAAGCCTTTCACAAAATTCAACATCTATTTATGATAAAAACTCTCCATAAAGTGGGACTAGAAGGAACATACCTCAACATAATAAAAGCTATATATGACAAACCCACAGCAAACATTATACTCAAAGGTGAAAAATTGAAAGCATTTCCCCTAAAGTCAGGAACAAGACAAGGGTGCCCACTTTCTCCACTACTATTCAACAGTTTTGGAAGTTTTGGCCACAGCAATCAGAGCAGAAAAAAAATAAAAGGAATCCAGATTCGAAAAGAAGAAGTAAAACTCTCACTGTTTGCAGATGACAATATCCTCTACATAGAAAACCCTAAAGACTCCACCAGAAAATTACTAGAGCAAATCAATTAATATAGTAAGGTTGCAGGATATAAAACCAATACACAGAAATCCCTTGCATTCCTATACACTAATAATGAGAAAATAGAAGGAAAAATTAAGGAAACATTTCCATTTACCATTGCAACCAAAAATATAAAATACTTAGGAATATATCTACCTAAAGAAACTAAAGACCTGTATGTAGAAAACTCTAAAACATTGGTGAAAGAAATCAAAGAGGACACTAATAGATGGAGAAATATACCATGTTCATGGATTGGAAGAATCAAAATAGTGAAAGTGAGTATACTACCCAAAGCAATCTATAGATTCAACGCAATCCCTCTCAAGCTACCAACGGTATTTTTCACAGAGCTAGAACAAATAATTTCACAATTTGTATTGAAATACAAAAAACATTGAATATCCAAAGCAATCTTGAGAAAGAAGAATGGAATTGGAGGAATCAACCTATCTGACTTCAGGCTCTACTACAAAGCCACAGTCATCAAGACAGTATGGTACTGTCACAAAGACAGAAATATAGATCAATGGAACAAAATAGAAAGCCCAGAGATAAATCCACGCACATATGGACAACTTATCTTTGACAAAGGAGGCAAGAATATACAATGGATTAAAGACAATCTCTTTAACAAGTGGTGCTTGGAAAACTGGTCAACCACTTGTAAAAGAATGAAACTAGAACACTTTCTAACACCATGCACAGAAATAAACTCAAAATGGATTAAAGATCTAAACATAAGACCAGAAACTATAAAACTCCTAGAGGAGAACATAGGCAAAACACTATCTGACATAAATCACAGGAGGATCCTGTATGACCCACCTCCCAGAATATTGGAAATAAAAGCAAAAGTAAACAAATGGGATCTAATTAAACTTAAAAAGCTTCTGCACAACAAAGGAAGCTCTAAGCAGGGTGAAAAGACAGCCTTCATAATGGGAGAAAATAATAGCAAATGAAGCAACTGACAAAGAACTAATCTCAAAAATATACAAGCAACTCCTGCAGCTCAATTGCAGAAAAATAAACGACCAAATCAAAAAAATGGGCCAAAGAACTAAATAGACATTCCTCCAAAGAAGACATACAGATGGCTAACAAACACATGAAAATACGCTCAACATCACTCATTATCAGAGAAATGAAAATCAAAACCACAATGAAGTACCATTTCACACCAGTCAGAATGGCTGCTATCCAAAAGTCTACAAGCAATAAATGCTGGAAACAGTGTGGAGAAAAGGGAACCCCCTTACACTGTTGGTGGGAATGCAAACTAGTACAGCCACTATGGAGAACAGTGTGGTGATTCCTTTAAAAACTGGAAATAGAACTGCCTTATGCCCCAGCAATCCCACTACTGGACATACACACTGAGGAAACCAGAATTGAAAGAGACACGTGTACCCCAATGTTCATTGCAGCACTGTTTATAATAGCCAGGACATGGAAGCAACCTAGATGTCCATCAGCAGACGAATGGATAAGAAAGCTGTGGTACATATACACAATGGAGTGTTACTCAGCCATTAAAAAGAATACATTTGACTTAGTTCTGATGAAGTGGATGAAACTGGAGTCTGTTATACAGAGTGACGTAAGCCAGAAAGAAAAAAATGAATACAGTATACTAACGCATCGGAAAAGGTGATGGCACCCCACTCCAGTACTCTTGCCTGGAAAATCCCAAGGAGGGAGGATCCTGGTAAGGTGCAGTCCATGGGGTCCCGGAGAGTCGGACACGACTGAACGACTTCACTTTCACTTCTCACTTTCATGCACTGGAGAAAGAAATGGCAATCCACTCCAGTGTTCTTGCCTGGAGAAACCCAGGGATGGGGGAGCCTGGTGGGCTGCCATCTATGGGGTCACACAGAGTTGAACACGACTGAAGCAATTTAGCAGCAGCAGCAGCATACTAATGCATATATATGGCATTTAAAAGTTGGAAAAGATAACCCTGTATGCGAGATAGCAAAAGAGACACAGATATATAGAACAGTCTTTGGAATCTGTGGGAGAGGGAGAGGGAGGGATTATTTGGGAGAATGGCATTGAAACATGTATAATATCATATATGAAACAAATCACCAGTCCAGGTTTGATGCATGATACAGGATGCTTGGGGCTGATGCACTGGGATGATCCAGAGGGATGGTATGGGGAAGGAGGTAGGAGAGGGGTTCAGGATGGGGAACACGTTACACCCATGGTGGATTCATGTTGATGTATGGCAAAACCAATACAATATTGTAAAGTAATTCAGTTCAGTTCAGTTCAGTTCAGTCTCTCAGTCATGTCCGACTCTTTGCGACCCCATGAATCGCAGCACTCCAGGCCTCGCTGTCCATCACCAACTCCCAGGTTCACTCAGACTCACATCCATTGAGTCAGTGATGCCATCCAGCCATCTCATCCTCTGTCGTCCCCTTCTCCTCCTGCCCCCAATCCCTCCCAGCATCATAGTCTTTTCCAGTGAGTCAACTCTTCGCATGAGGTGGCCAAAGTACTGGAGTTTCAACCTCAGTATCAGTCCTTCCAAAGAAATCAAAGGACTGATCTCCTTCAGAATGGACTGGTTGGATCTCCTTGCAGTCCAAGGGACTCCCAAGAGTCTTCTCCAACACCACAGTTCAAAAGCATCAATTCTTAGGCACTCGGCTTTCTTCACAGTCCAACTCTCACATCCATACGTGACCACAGGAAAAACCATAGCCTTGACTAGACGAACCTTTGTTGGCAAACTAATGTCTCTGCTTTTGAATATGCTATCTAGGTTGGTCATAACTTTCCTTCCAAGGAGTAAGTGTCTTTTAATTTCATGGCTGCAGTCACCATCTGTAATGATTTTGGAGCCCAGAAAAATAAAGTCTGACACTGTTTCCACTGTTTCGCCATCTATTTCCCATGAAGTGATGGGACCGGATTCCATGATCTTCGTTTTCTGAATGTTGAGCTTTAAGCCAACTTTTTCACTCTCCACTTTCACTTTCATCAAGAGGCTTTTTAGTTCCTCTTCACTTTCTGCCATAAGGGTGGTTTCATCTGCATAACTGAGGTTCCTGATATTTCTCCCGCCAATCTTGATTCCAGCTTGTGCTTCTTCCATCCCAGCATTTCTCATGATGTGCTCTGCATATAAGTTAAATAAGCAGGGTGACAGCCTTGATGTACAGCCTTGATGTACTCCTTTTCCTATTTGGAACCAGTCTGTTGTTCCATTTCTAGTTCTAACTGTTGCTTCTTGACCTGCATATACATTTCTCAAGAGGCATGTCAGGTGGTCTGGTATTCCCATCTCTTTCAGAATTTCCACAGTTTATCATGATCCACATAATCAAAGGCTTTGGCATAGTCAATAATGCAGAAATAGATGTGTTTTTTTAGAAATCTCTTGCTTTTTCGATGATCCAACAGATGTTGGCAATTTGATCTCTGGTTCCTCTGCCTTTTCTAAAACCAGCTTGAACATATGGAAGTTCACAGTTCATATATTGCTGAAGCCTGGCTTGGAAACTTTTGAACATTACTTTACTAGCGTGTGAGATGAATGCAATTGTGTGGTCGTTTGAGCATTCTTTGGCATTGCCTTTCTTTGGGATTGGAATGAAAACTGATCTTTTCCAGTCCTGTGGCCACTGCTGAGTTCTCCACATTTGCTGGCATGTTGAGTGCAGCACTTTCACAGCATCATCTTTCAGGATTTGGAATAGCTCAATTGGATTCTGTCACCTCCACTAGCTTTGTTGGTAGTGATGCTTTCTAAGCCCACTTGACTTCACATTCCAGGATATCTGGCTCTAGGTCAGTGATCACACCATCATGATTATCTGGGTCGTGAAGATCTTTTTTGTACAGTTCTCTGTGTATTCTTGCCATCTCTTCTTAATATCTTCTGCTTCTGTTAGGTCCATACCATTTCTGTTCTTTATTGAGCCCATCTTTGCATGAAATTTTCCCTTGGTATCTCTCATTTTCTTGAAGAGATCTCTAGTCTTTCCCATTCTGATGTATTCCTCTATTTCTTTGCACTGATTGCTGAAGAAGGCTTTCTTATCTCTTCTTGCTATTCTTTGGAACTCTGCATTCAGATGCTTATATCTCTCCTTTTCTCCTTTGCTTTTTGTTTCTCTTCTTTTCACAGCTATATGTAAGGTCTCCTCAGATAGCCATTTTGCTCTTTTGCATTTCTTTTCCATGGGGATGTTCTTGATCCCTGTCTCCAGTATAATGTCATGAACCTCCGACCATAGTTCATCAGGCACTCTATCTATCAGATCTGGTCCCTTAAATCTATTTCTCACTTCCACTGTATAATCATAAGGGATTTGATTTAGGTCATACCTGAATGGTATAGTGGTTTTCCCCCCTTTCTTTAATTTCAGTTTGAATTTGGCAATAAAGTGTTTTTGATCTGAGCCACAGTCAGCTCCCAGTCTTGTTTTTATTGACTGTATAAAATTTCTCCGTTTTTGGCTGCAAAGAATATAATCAATCTACTTTTGGTGTTGACCATATGGTGATGTCCATATGTAGAGTGTTCTCTTGTGTTGTTGGAAGAGGGTGTTTGCTATGACCAGTGCATTTTCTTGGCAAAACTCTATTAGTCTTTGCCCTGCTTCATTCCATATTCCAAAGCCAAATTTGCTTGTTACTCCAGGTATTTCTTGACTGCCTGCTTTTGCATTCCAGTCCCCTATAAAGAAAAGGACATCTTTCTTGGGTATTAGTTCTAAAAGGTGTTTTAGGTCTTCATAGAACCGTTCAACTTCAGCTTCTTCAGCGTTACTGGTTGGGGCATAAACTTGGATTATTGTGATTTTGAATGGTATGCCTTGGAAATGAACAGAGATCATTCTGTCGTTTTTTAGATTGTATCCAAGTACTGCATTTCAGACTCTTTTTTTTGACCATGATGGCTACTCCATTTCTTCTGAGGGATTCCTGCCCGCAGTAGTAGATACAATGGTCATCTGAGTTAAATTCACCCATTCCCGTCCATTTTAGTTTGCTGATTCCTAGAATGTTGACGTTCTTTCTTGCCATCTCTTGTTTGACCACTCCCAATTTGCCTTGATTCATGGACCTGACATTCCAGGTTACTATGCAATATTGCTCTTTACAGCATTGGACCTTGCTTCTATCACCAGTCACATCCACAACTGGAAAGTGATAGTAATTACTGTAAAGTAATTAGCCTCCAGTTAAAATAAATAAATTTATATTAAAAAGAAAATAAAATGTCCACTGCACATTATAATAATCTAGAGACTAAAATTAGCAATGAATAATTTTCAGAGATGATATCTTTGTGCCTGCTGGTGAAGATGAATAAGTCTTTTTCAAATAGATAATAAAAAATAATAAGTATCATATACAAAGTCATCACAAAATCAAGAATATTGATGTAGAAAAAAATAATTAAAATTTCAGTACAGCTGGAGGTTAGAGTCTCTGTTAGCAAATTGTGGGATGCTTCCAGTGTCATGTAATGTTACCTATAGTATAAAGTTTGTTTTTTTATTCCAATATATATTTTTTAGAATCCACTTCACCTTTTAGAATCCACTTCACTTTTTAGAATCCACTTCACGCTGTTTAGAAGGAGCATTACACAAAAGAGTTCTGTCCTTGATGACTTGATTTATGTATACCTTGTAAAATAACAATCACAATCAAGGTTAACATATCCATCACCTCTCACATTTACCTTTTTCTTTTCTTTTTTTTTTTGGTTTGATTTTCTTTTTTCATAGTGAGATCACTTTAAAAATCTGCCCACTTAGCAGTTCAATTATGCAAATCAACATCGTCAACTATTATATTATTGTACATTAGATCTCTGGAATTTATTCATTCTACATAACTGAAACTTTCTTGATCAACATTTTATTTGTACCCCCAAGCAGCCTCCAGCTACTACCACCCACTCTTTGCTTCTATGAGTTTGACTATTCTAGATTCAACACGTAAGTGAGATGTAGTATTTGTCTTCTGCATCTGGCTTCTTTCATTCAGGGCAATGTGAACAAAGTTTCATCTAATTTGTCGCAAATGGCAGGAAACACCCTGTTTGTCAAACAATGAATAGATGAAAAAATGCAGTATAAATATACAATAAAATAGCATCTCAGTATTTTGAATATATACTCATGGTTACATCCTCACTAATGGAAGTGTCTGTAGCAGTTGTAAGCAGTATGGGTTCACACAAAAATTATTCAATTGCAGGTTAAATAAAACTCTTTCATTAATAAATACAATGCTGTCTAGAATAATTCAGATAGAAGTTCATTTGTGGCACTATGAATATGCTGTTAGTTTGATGTGCAATTATTGATTTTTTCCAGTCACTATATTATATTTCTAGGAGGGGATTCATAGAAAATAAAATTTAAAAAAAATAGCTGGAGTCAGGGTAAGGAAGATGAAATTAATTTTAACGTTGATAAAGGTGATAGAGTATGACAATAATGAGCTTCCTATGACTGCACCCCAAAATTGAACATAAATCACTCACTCATTCTTCTCACTTTCAAGCCCTACTGCAAGCAATTTTCCCTGAGGAAGAAACTGTAATAGCTTTTAAATGGAGTAGCAGAAAGAACCTCTCTAGCAATCAACAAGATTTTGCAAAACAGACAAGGCAGAATTCCTACCTTTTCAGTTTATCCTTACAAACATCTAATAGAGCAGTGATGCCATTCTGGTGAAAGGTACACTTATCTTTATTTAGTGGTCCCCCCTACACATGAAAATATGAGTCCAGAAAAAGGAAGATTTCTGACAACAAGGTTTAAAGAATTAACTGTATTTACATGTGTCTTTCAAATAAGTAGGTAATGCTGACAGTATATATTTTTTTCACTAAGATCATATATATATAAAAATATATAAATATAAATATATTTTTTTTCACTAAGATCATATATATATATATATATATATATCATTCATTGCCCCAAATAAATAATTATTCTGTAGCTAATACAGAAATTTTTGATGTAAGAAAATGCTACTCATTACGTATATATTTCCATCTTTATCAAAATACATTCTGCTATATGAGATGTATTTATATAACATAAACATTAATGAGTACATTCTTTGTAATACATGCATATGTAGGATGTATTATATATGTATGAGTCAGTGAAAGATGTTCAGTCATGTCCAGCTCTTTGCAACTCCATGGGCTGTAGCCTGCCAGGCTCCTCTGTCCATGGAATTCTCCAGGTGAGAGTAATGGAGGAGGTTGCCATTTCCTCCTCCAGGGGTTCTTTCCAACCCAGGAATTGAACCTGGGTCTCCTGAATTGTCGTCAGATTATTTTTACCATCTAAGTCACCAGGGAAGCCTAACATTATATACATAAATAAAATGAATATAATTTCTAATAAGTGTGTAAGTTTGATAATGAGTTTTCAATAGACTGGCAATTTCCTTTTTCTTTCTGAAGTTAGACATAAAGTCATCTATAAGAAACAAACAATGAGGGTGGAACATAAATTTGGATACACTAAGTAACTTTTATTCTGATTATCTATTATTTCTATAAACATAAAGTCCACGTAATTAATTTACATTTATATATATGTATAAAGTATTTTAATTTTTTTCAAAATAAATATTTTAATATTTTATTAAAGTATACCCAGTTGAATAGGATTTCCATGTGGCTCAATTTTAAAGACTCTGCCTGCCAAGGTAGGAGACAGAGATGCAGGTTCAATCCTAGGGTTGGGAAAATCCCTTGGAGAAGAAAATGGCAACCCATTCTAGGATTATTGCCTAGGAAATCTCATAGACAAAAGAGCCTGATAGGCTAGAGTCCATGACGTCACAAAAGAGTTGGACATGACTTAGCGACTGAACAACAACCCAACTGAATATATTAATATATTTTCTCTGAATTATCAAATTCTAATAACATGTCACATGGGAATCAACATAAATGGGAAAGTTTCAGTCTGATGCAAATAATTAAATCTAAGGCACAAATTATATCTATATGTAGCTAATTGCTTTTTTAGAAACATGTATTCCAAGTTTCTTTCTGTGTCAGAAAATGAAAGTAAACTTTTACCATAGCTGTATGAGTCTGCCAATTTTATATTTATCCACAAAAAATAAATAAAATAGGCAAACCATACTAAATTTCCAAATGTGTAATGAGATGAAAAATTATATATAGATTTCATGGCTTGGATAATGTCATTTTTTTTCATTGTTTTAAAATCTCCTTCCCTGGTAAGTAACGTTTCCATTAAAAGGGAAGGTGCAATAAAACACATACTCTTGGATGCACTGCAATAATTGGCTAAACTAGGTCTTTAGTCATAGTAAGTTTAACTTTTTATTTTAATTTAAATAGCAGAAGGCAATGGCACCCCACTCCAGTACTCTTGCCTGGAAAATCCCATGGATGGAGGAGCCTGGTAGGCTGAGGTCCATGGGGTCACTGGGAGTCAGACATGACTGAGTGACTTCGCTTTCATTTTTCACTTTCATGCATTGGAGAAGAAAATGGCAACCCACTCCAGTGTTCTTGCCTGGAGAATCCCAGGGACGGGGAAGCCTGTGGCTGCCGTCTATGGGGTCACACAGAGTCAGACACAACTGAAGTGACTTAGCATAGCATAGCGTAGCATGATATAAACTCTTAACAAAGTAAAGAATTCTATGCTCAACTCCAGTCTATATATCTCATTTCAAAATTTAAATGCACACATTTGTAGTTTAAAAATGTATCTACTTATTTATATTTTATATGGTTTTTGGTTTTGTACAAATTTTAAATTATTCTTGCCATAATTGGAATTACTATTATTTTTAGATTAAAAGCAAGCATCTTTTCCAAATGCAGTTATTGATTATTATCATCAAATACATTATTCACAGGAATATACTAGGTTCTTAATAATGATAACAATATAACTCTTACTCTTCTGAGAATTTAACAGTCTATTTATAGATGTGCGACAAAGGCAATAGAATAAGTAAGATGATGTATGTCACCTCTATGGTTTATATAGAAATTCAGAAAATAAAATAATTCCTACTAATTGTAAATCCTTGAGGAATGAAGCTATATTTGTCTTCATTTTATTTTCAAGGCCTAATTTAATATAAAGCCTACTTAAGCATGTCATAAGTACATGATAAAATTAACAAAATAATGGTGAGATTACAAGGAAAAGATTGACTTTAATCCATGCATGAATGGAAGATTAGAGAATAAATAGAATAGCAGATTTTTTTACAGTCATGATTTTGTTTTGATACACATTCAGAAAATAGTTTCCAGTAATAATAAAGAAGGTGTGGTACATGTACCCAATGGGATATTACTCAGCCATAAAAAGGAACACATTTGAGTCAGTTCTAATGAGCTGGATGAACCTAGACTATATTATACAGAATGAAGTAAGTCAGGAGAAAGATAAATATCATATACTGACACACACATAAATATATAGAATCTAGAAAGATGGTACTGATGAATTATAGAGAACAGACTAATGGACATGGGGAGAGGGGAGGAGAGGGTGTGATGTATGTAGAGAGTAACACAGAAACCTGCATTATCATGTGCTAAATAGATAGCCAACGGGAATTTGCTGCATGTGTCAGGCAACTCAAATAACCTAGAGAGTTGGGAGGGGGAGGGAGATGGGAGGGAGGTTCAAGAGGAAGGGAACATATGTACACCTATGGCTGATTCATGTTAATGTTTGATAGAAAACAATAAAATTCTGTAAAGCAATCATCCCTCAATTAAAATTAAGTAAATCTTTTAAAAAAGAAAAGAAAACATTCTCCAGGAATACACGGTAACTATAAATAGAGACTGTGTTTACTATGATGTTCATCATACTTATACTTAAATTTTAGATTTAGTCATATTTTCAGTATAGGAGAATACATTTCTTAGGTATCCCATTAACTTTAAAAAATAACTATTTTAAAAGTAATCAGTTATGTATACAAATCAATTGGAAAAGATATGGCTTGTTTAGTCCTAATCTTCCCACACAGTTCAGGGAAGAATTAGTTTTCTGTTTTACTTTTATTTCTTTGTGTGTGCTCAGTCACACAGTTGTGTCCAACTGTTCGTCACCCTTTACACTGTAGCCCACCAGGCTCCTTTGTCCATGGGATTTATCAGGCAAAAATACTGGAGTGGGGTGCCATTTCCTCCTCCAGGGACTCTTACTGACCCAGGGATTGAACCCGCATCTCCTGCATTGCAGGTATCTTCTTTACCTGCTGAGTCACCTTTATAAATACCAATAAAAATGTGTATTTTCTTCTAGATAGTGGATATATTCCAGACAAGAAAATGGTAGGGATAAATGGAGAACAAGTAACTGTGCAAAAACCCATCAGTTTTTAACATTAGAAAATTACCCATTAAACTTTGTATTAAAGATGTTTACATTTGATATAAAGTAAATAAATGCCATCAGACTGGCTTAAAATGCTCTACTATAGCAGAATGGACATTGAATTGGGTGAATTATCCTACTAACTACTGGTATGAACTTAGGAAACTCTTAGAAATTTTCTATGCCTCAAGAATCTAAGCTGTGAAAAAAGAAGTGTGGAATAGACTACATTAAGGCTCTTAGAGTTTATGAACCAGATTCATTCAGTTCATAAACTGTTCTTCACTATTTAGAACAGTGCCTTTGGAAGCTGCATTAACTCTTTCTAGCTAATTAGCTTAATTTACGTGTAAGGCATAACTTTATATGCAAGGATATTTGGCTTCATTGAATTCCAATTATTTTCCCTTATGCTAAACAATTTAGTTTTTTTGGCCTTTTTCCACAAATAAACTAAACTCATTATGAGATTCACAGCAAATAAAATGAGCCACCTGTATTGAAATCATTTGATGGGCACTAATCAAAGTCATTCTATATTATTCACTTTTCATTTCATTGATTACTGTGTTTCAAATATTCTAGAAAAGAATGGAATAAGTTATTACAGATATTTTGCATAAGCTCTACATTTGATCCTCAATTTCAAATCATGCTTAGCCTTGATAAAATTCAAATTTACTTCCTTATCAACTTATCATAATTTTTTCAGAATTTAATGACATTATGAAACCTCTAGCCTTTCTAGAAGGCTAGCAACTTATGAAAATTTATTTTGAAAACTAACCTTGCTTGTCAATTTTGTTTTGTATTTTTTTTACCTTGCATCCTATTCATTATTATTGTTTTTTTTTTTCCTTTAATATTTATTTCCTTCTTCTGTGCTTGCTTGTTTTTAATCTGTTCATTTAGTTCTAGTTTCCAAAAATGGAAATGTAAAGTTTAAGAATTCTTCTCAAATGTGAAAATTTAGAACTATACACTATTCCCTTAGCACTGCTGCTGCTAAGTAGCCTCAGTCGTGTCTGACTCTGTGCGACCCCATAGACGGCAGCTCACCAGGTCCACTGTCCCTGGGATTCTCCAGGCAAGAACACTGGAGTGGGGTGCCATTGCCTTCTCCGATTCCCTTAGCACAGCTTTGGGTAATTACATTAATTAATTTTGATATGGTATGGCTTCCTTGGCTTGTGATTCAAATTTTAGCAAAATGCCTCATTACTTCTTCTTTGAACATTGGTAGTTGACTTGCCAAGACAGGGTGAGTGGCAAAATAAAATAGCTCTGTTTCTATAGAGGAAAGAATTTTTTAAAGAATGAAGAGACAAACCCACTTAGGTCAATTGGCCTTGTCACTTAAAGTAAGGAAGTCAGCTGGAATTTAAGGGAGGGAGAAAAAAAAAAACAAACCGTAAACCTGAGTTCAGGGTCCTAGCTGGGAGAGCAGGTGACTAGTTAGCAATTTAATGGAGAAATCCTAGAAAATTTGAGAGATATTAAGGTTTTCAGTTCAGTTCAGTTCAGTTCAGTCACTCAGTCCTGTCCGCAGTCCTGTCTCTGCAACCGCATGGACTGCAGCATGCCAGGCCTCCCTGTCCATCACCAACTCCCTGAGTTTACTCAAACTCCTATCCATTCAATCCATGATGCCATCTAACCATCTCATTCTCTGTCGTCCCCTTCTCCTCCCGCCTTCAATCTTTCCCAACAGCAAGGTCTTTTACAATGAGTCAGCTCTTCACATCAGGTGACCAAAGTATTGGAGTTTCAGCTTCAACATCAGTCCTTCCAATGAATATTCAGGACTGATTTCCTTTATTTTTTTTTTTAAACATTTTTTTTAAATTTTATTTTATTTTTAAACTTTACAATATTGTATTAGTTTTGCCAAATATCGAAATGAATCCGCCACAGGTATACCTGCGTTCCCCATCCTGAACCCTCCTCCCTCCCCTACCCTCCCTTATGAACTGGTTGGATCCCCTTGCTGTCCAAGGCACACTTAAGAGTATTCTCCAACACCACAGTTGAAAAACATCAATTCTTCTGTCCTCAGCTATCTTTATAGTCCAACTCTCACATCTCTACATAAATACTGGAAAAACCATACCTTTGACTAAATGGACCTTTGTTGACAAACTAATGTCTCTGCTTTTTAATATGCTGTCTAGGTTGGTCATAACTTTCCTTCCAAGGAGTAAGCGTCTTTTAATTTCATGGCTGCAGTCACCATCTGCAGTGATTTTAGAGCCCCCAAAAATAAAGTCTGACACTGTTTCCATTGTTTCCCCATCTATTTCCCATGAAGTGATGGGACCAGATGCCATGATCTTCGTTTTCTGAATGTTGAGCTTTAAGCCAACTTTTTCACTCTCCTCTTTCACTTTCATCAAGAGGCTTTTTAGTTCCTCTTCCCTTTCTGCCATAAGGGTGGTGTCATCTGCATATCTGAGGTTATTGGTATTTCTCCTGGCGATCTTGATCCAGCTTGTGCTTCATTCAGCCCAGCGTTTCTCATGATGTACTCTGCATATAAGTTAAATAAGCAGGGTGACAATATACAGACTAGACGTACTCTTTTCCCTCTTTGGAACAAGTTTGTTGTTCCATGTTCAGTTCTAACTGTTGCCTCCTGTCCTGCATACAAATTTCCCAAGAGGCAGGTAAGATGGTCTGGGATTCCCATCTCTTTTAGAATTTTCCAGAATTTGTTTTGGTCCACACAGTCAAAGACTTTGACATAGTCCATAAAGCAGAAATAGATGTTTTTCTGGAATTCTCTTGCTTTTTTGATGATCCAACGGATGTTGGAAATTTGATCTCTGGTTCCTGAGCCTTTTCCAACTTGAACATTTGGAAGTTCATGCCTCACGTACTGTTGAAGCCTGGCTTGGAGAATTCTGAGCATTACTTTAGTAGTGTGTAAGATGAGTCCAATTGTGTGATAGCTTGAGCATTCTTTGGCCTTGCCTTTCTTTGGGATTGTAATGAAAACTGATCTTTTCCAGTTCTGTGGCCACTGCTGAGTTCTCCAAAGTTGCAGCATGTTAAGTTCAGCACTTTCACAGCATCACGTTTTAGGTTTTGTAATAGCTCAACCGGAATTCTATCACCACCACTAGCTTTGTTCATAGTGATGCTTTCTAAGGCCCACTTGACTTCACATTCCAGGATGTCTGGCTCTAGGTGAGTGATCACACCATCGTGATTATCTGGGTCGTGAAGGTCTTTTTTGTATAGTTCTTCTGTGTGTTCTTGCCACCTCTTCTTAATATCTTTTGCTTCTGTTAGGTCCATACCATTTCTGTCATTTATTCGGCCCATCTTGCAATGAAATTTTCCCCTGGTATCTCTAATTTTGTTGAAGAGATCTGTAGTCTTTCCCTTTCTATTGTTTTCCTCTGTTTGCATTGAGCACTGAGGAAGGCTTTCTTATCTGTCCTTGCTATTCTTTGGAACTCTCCATTTAGATGGATATATCTTTTCTCCTTTGCCTTTCACTTCTCTTCTTTTCACACCTTTTTGTAAGGCTTCCTCAGACAACCCTTTTGCCTTTTTGCATTTCTTTTCCTTGGGGATGATCATGATCACTACTTCTTGTCAAATGTCATGAACCTCCATCCAGAGTTCTTCAGGAACTCTATCAGATTTAATCCCTTGAATCTGTCACTTCCAGTGTATATTCATAAAGGATTTGATTTATCTTACCTGACCTGATCTTTAAGGTTTTAAAGATCTCTTAACATGTCCTTGGGCTCTCCTGGTGGCTCTGCTGGTAAAGAACCTGCCTAGTTGGGAAGACTCCCTGGAGACAGAAATAGCAACCCACTCCAGTATTCTTTCCTGGAAAATTACATGGACAGAGGAACTAAGCAGGCTATAGTCCATGGAGTCCCAAAGAGTAGACACAACTGAGCACACATGAATACACACACACTTACCTATCTTTGGGAATTACAAGCATGCAAAGGGGAGAAATAAGAATGAATACGGGCAAGGTAAACTTGAAGTACATTTCTAGTCCTTTTGGGTTTGATTGTTCTACGCAACTACACTCAGATCCATTGGCAGTAATGGAAAACTTCTGTGCTTGCTTGTGGCATTGGCATACAACTGTTGTCCAATCACAGGTCCACCAGAAACACAGGCAACTCCTGGGAGGCAAAGCTAAAAATTTAAATAAGAAAAATAAACATCAAAAATGGAGCAGAAACAATAGCAACCTCAAATAACAAGGGGGACTTCTTACAGAATAAGTTCAAACAAGTTATAGACACAGAAATAAATAAGTAAATTAAAACCAACTCAGGAGGACTTACTTGGCATTCCAGTGGTTAGGACTCTATTATTCTACTGCAAGGAGCATGAGTTGTATCCCTTGTCAAGGAACTAAATCTTATGTGCTGTCATTGTGTGGCCAAAAAAAAAAAAAAAAAACTAAAAAGAACCTAATACAAAATTCAGAGTTGCTGCAATATGCTAAGTAAAATATCCTATAAAGAGAAAAGAGAGACAAAGGGTTTGAAACAATATTTGATGAAGCAATGTTTGATAAAATAATAATCATAAGTTCCATAATGCTGATGAACCTCAAATAAATTTAATACAGGCACCCACACATAGTACATAACTACTAAAATTAAAGTGTAGAAAGTATTAAAAACAAGAAACAATTCTTATTACATAGGGAAACAAAAATATTATAAATATATGACTTTTCATCAGAAAGTATGGAGGCCAGAGGATAGTGGAATGAATTATTCATTCACAGAACTGAAAAACCACAAACAGAAATTGTCAACCAAGAATTCTATATATAACAACATATCCAAAATCAATGTGAATTAAAACATGACCAGAAAAGGAAACATGGAAAATTTGTTACTAGAATAATTAATTTATAAGAAATGTTATAGTAAAGATGAATATGTGGTTAGTATGAAAGATATATACATATATCTTTCTATGTCCTTTTAGAAATTTCTTTAAAATTACTTCTTTAAATCATTAGTTGTAACACTTTGTCAGATTATAGTGTGTGTAGATTTAAAGCATATGACTATTTATAAAATAACACTAAAAATTGAGGAGGAAAAAGCTATATTTTAATAAATTATGTTTCATTTCTTAGAGGAAACATACACAAATGCATCTACCTTGAATTTTCATTAAAAACCATCAATGTATGAAAATATACTCTGAAATGTATGAACTTAATTCTCTGAAATGTCAGTATAGTATTATACATTGCAAATATTATAACTTATATACATTTTTCCTATATTGATCATATCTACTTCTGACTTTTTAATTTTATAATAAAACTACATTGGAATGCTTCATAGATGTATTAGCACTCTATTAGAAAGATTTATAACAGAAAATACATTTTTTATATAAAATTGACATAGACAATGTGTAAACATTTTAATTTTGAGAGGAATTTAAATTGTCCCCATTATACACTGAGAGAAACAATTTTCCCCATTTTTTTCCAACATGGAACATTCTTAAATTATTATTTCCTATACCTGTGAACATAAGCAAATATATTTCATGGACTTTTTTTTTTAATGTTCAATTGCCTGAATCTTAGTTTGAAGTTGAACTAGTTTTCATATGCATTCGTTTTTAATCTATTTTATCAGGGACTTATATATATATCTGTGATTTTTTGACTTCCCTAATATTAACTTTTGATCACATATATTTTCTCACTATTTTTTTCTTTGCCTTTAACCTTAGTTATTGGTGTTTCTCAATTTGAAACAGTGTTAACTTTTTCTGTAGTTAAAAGTGTCAATATATTTCTTGTGGATTGGTCAAAACAAAGAGCAGCAGAAACATTTGTGAATAGATGCTGTGGAAAGCTCAGAGCTGAGCACTTTTATAATGAGGACAGTGGCTGGTTGAAACTGGAGAGATGGACAGGACACAATTTTAATGGAATGACAATATCTAGGATCAGAACAGGGCAGTTACAATAGAACCTTCTAATCGGGTACAAGCCATCCTGTGAGAGAAGAGGAGCTCCCGTTTGTGAGAACACTGTAAAGCCTTTAAAATGTTATGAGATTAAAGAAAGAATGGTGCAAGAGAACAAAAGCCTTCAGTTCTACATTGGAGATTATTGAGGTGGAAGATAATGAAAATATTGTGTCATCATCTACTTAAGAAGATATCTATATTACCTTCTAAAATACCTTTCCTATGCACTGATACAACACTGAATACAAATGAATATCTGTGTATTCTAAAATAAATTTGAGGATGGTATATATGTAACATTTTGTAGCCTGCTTATTTTAAATTATCTGTAAATTGTAAAGCTTTTCTCAAGTCATTAGCATATTAAGTTCTAAGATTAGAGTGTAATTTTGATGTTTATAAAACATCACTATATTATTAGGATTGCATATTATTTCTTAGATATTTAATTATAACAAGCTTAGTTGTTTCTATTCATTGATTACATTATAAGAACTATTATAAGTAAAATTAACTTAATTTTAGATTAATGTGAAAATAAACCTATACATAAAATTTTTGTTGGCTATTGCATAGATAATAGATAAAAAATAACATTCATACTTAGAACTGAAACAGGCTCAGAATAATGTTCTCTGGCATAATATTCTACTTGAGAGCTTTTAGAGGTAAAGAACTTTTCTCACCATCCATTATGTGTTATCATTAAAGTTAATTTAAATAAAATTTAGTTAGCAAAGAGAATATCCATCTGGTAGAAAAGTCAAATATACAGTAAATACTCCAATTATAATTGAAACGGTTACTTCACCATGCTTTCAAATAATTCAGAATTTAAATACTATTTCTGTAACTTTAGTGAGCATCTTATGATTTAGGGGAAAAAGTATAATCTATTTCTGGACTGCATTTTGCTTATGTTTGCGTTATTAGAATTTTATAAAATGTGCAGTTGTACTTAAAGTATGAATCCACATTTTTTTGAGAGATTGTATCAGGTGAGAAGATCCTATTTCAATACTCCAGCACTGTTCAACCACTCAGTTTCCTGATATTTTTATCTTCCTGGGTAGCATCAAAAGTCAGTATTGTGGGTGTTCTGAGATCTTTAACTCTGTAACTTTTCCAGTTTCTGACCAATCATGCTGTTGGCTATATTGTGGGTATTAAGAAACATTTATTTCCTCTGTGGCATTTCTTAGATTTCCCTTGAGAGGCAGTTAACAAAACCTTGACCAGAATTATTCAATCCTAGAGTTGCTTTGTCGATTAAGAAAACTGTGGGGTTCCCAGTGTGTTCCAAGATGTTGTGTATTATTGGAAGCAAATACAGCCATTCTTTTACCACTGGCTTCAGAAACCTGCCTTGCATATTGGTTAAAAAAATATTCCTTCAATTTCATGTTGAAAATCATTCTTGAGATCTTGCCAACTCTCAAGAAAACATGGGTGATGGCCTTTGGACTTCATACAATAAATCCAAATACTGAATGAACATGTGCATTGTTATTTAACCCAGAAATATTCTTTCTCACAATTGCTATTCATAATCTTTAGGGTACCATCAACAAAGATAGTTACAATAGAGAAATACCCAATGGTAACACTCTACAGCATAATGACACTTTTGAGCCAAAATTTTGTATATATGTTTTAAATGATTTTAAGAAAATGTTTGCAAAGCAATCAAGTTGCTTGAAAAGAAGTTCAAATGTCAACATAAATTATATTAAGAAATAAATCTGGGGTGGATTATAGAAGGTTACTTTATTATTTTATCTGCAATGATCTACTGCATGCTTTTTGACAATTCCACTATGTCTCATATTTCCTGTCTATAAAGTTAAGGAGTTTTATAATTTTCCAAAGTTCCAGTGAAAGTGCTAAGAAAATATGTCTTATCTAAACATTATATTTTAATTTTATGAAAATAATTTCTGTTGTATTTAAATTAGAAAACTTCACTTAGAGTTATTCGAGTTGAAATTATATCTATGGATAAAAATAGACTGGTGAATATTGGAGTTTTAAAGGAAAATAATCTTGAGAAAAATTTTAACCATCAAGTTTTAATTTGTGTATCTGTGGTTGTATCTTCTTTTTGACTAAACTTATATTTATCTCTCCAAATGCTGTATTTTTTACCTTATATCATCATTTCTGAAATATATACATGCAATTACATAAAATTAATTATCAAAAAATCAGATTTAAAGCTTTAGCAACATAATGATTTTATTAAAGATACTTTGCCTTCAGCAGTTTGTATTTCCTGAAATAGACACTAAAATATATGTGTCTATATTGAAGACACACAGAGGGCAGTGGAAAAGCAGCATATAGTACAGCCAAATTTTCCTGGTGGGATAGAGAATTGTATATACAATGTTAATTTTTCAACTTGAAATATATAAAGTTTTATATGAATAAAAGGGTGCATTTTTTTCCAATAATAGCACACTATCTAAAGCTTGGAGCTGTAAAAGTCCCACTACTTCAGATCATGACACAACAGTCTGTGATGAGTGGAAAATATAGCTGGAAAGCTAATATGGAGCTGGGAGCTTTGAGTGCTTCAATAAAGAAATTTAAAATGAAAAATCCTGACATTTATAATAAGAATGGGTAAGAGTGAAATCATTAGGTAAAGACTGATCTTTAGATAAATAACTACTGGACAATGTAAGCAAAAACAGTTTTATATTATTTGTGTAACACCAGCCTAATGGATAACTTGAATATAATCTGAGTAAGATATTATTTTAAAACTAACATAAATGTTAGGTTTCTAAAAGTCTTTGCATCAAGTCATCTGGTCTCAGGGCTATAAGCTATTCTACACTACTCTGCACAGTCTGTATGTCATACATTAACACACACACACATCACAATCATCATTGTCATCCACTTAACCATCATCAAATAAAATTATCAGATATTAAAATAGATACTTCCAGAAAGTATCTGGAAGTATCGTATTTTATTCACCCCATAAAAAAGAATACAGCTTTCTTATTCTAACTATTTACAGTGGCGTACAATTTGAAAAAATAGATGAAAACCGGACATTTTTCAGTGAAATAATATGGATGGAAAAGTAAGGAAGATAAGATGAGAAATGCAGGTGTTCACATTGCAGACTAGTCTCCCAGATTCTAATGAGATAGCAACAGGGTCAAAAAATCAATAACCATCATTCTGTATTTACATGTCACTTTAGAATTGAAGTTGTTATAAATTTGCTAGGTAATTTGATTCCCCAATTGTTTTGAGGCAGATAGAGAAAAAGAGACTTGAAATGAAACTGCAATTCCTGTAATAGGGTGCATTATGCACTAAACTATAAAATTGCATGCATTCATATTCTTTTAGTTCAGTTCAGTTCCATCACTCAGTCATGTCCAACTCTTTGTGACCCCTTTGGACTGAAGCACACGAGGCTTCCCTGTCCATCATGAACTCCCAGAGCTTCCTCAAACTCATGTCCATTGAGCGATGGTGATGCCATCCAACCTCATCCTCTGTGGTCCCCCTCTCCTCCTGCCTTTAATCCTTCCCAGCATCAGGGTCTTTTCCAATGAGTCAGCTCTTTGCATCAGGTGACCAAAGTATTGGATTTCAGCTTCAACATCAGTCCTTCCAATGAATATTCAGGACTGATCTCCTTTAGGGTTGACTGGTTTGATTGTCTTGCAGGCCAACGGACTCTCAAGAGTCTTCTCCAACACCACAGTTCAAAAGCATCAATGCTTCAGTGCTCAGCTTTCTTTATAATCCAACTCCCATATCCATACAAAACTACTGGAAAAATCATAACCTTGACTAGATGGACCTTTGTTGGCAAAGTAATGTCTCTGCCGTTTAATATGCTGTCCATGTTAGTGATAGCTTTTCTTCCAAGGAGCAAGTGTCTTTTAATTACATGGCTGCAGACACCATCTGCAGTGATTTTGGAGCCCCCCAAAATAAAATCGCTCACTGTTTCCATCATTTCCCTATCTATTTGCCATGAAGTGATGGGACCGGATACCATGATGTTAGTTTTCTAAATGTTGAGCTTTAAGCCAACTTATTCACTCTCCTGTTTCACTTTCACGAAGAGGCTCTTTAGTTCTTCTTCACTTTCTGCCATAATGGCGGTGTCATCTGCATATTTGAGATTATTGATATTTCTCCCTGCAATCTTGATTCTCTAGCCTGGTATTTTTGCATGTAAAATTCAACATTCAGAAAAAGATCATGGCATCTGGTCCCATCACTTCATGGGAAATAGATGGGAAAACAGTGGAAACAGTGTCAGACTATTTTTTTGGGCTCCAAAATCACTGCAGATGGTGACTGCAGCCATGAAATTAAAAGACGCTTACTCCTTGGAAGAAAAGTTATGACCAACCTAGATAGCATATAAAAAAGCAGAGACATTACTTTGCCAACGAAGATTCATCTAGTCAAGGCTATGGTTTTTCCAGTGGTCATGTATGGATGTGAGAGTTGGACTGTGAAGAAAGCTGAGCACCGAAGAATTGATGCTTTTGAATTGTGGTGTTGGAGAAGACTCTTGAGAGTCTCTTGAACTGCGAGGAGATCCAAACAGTCCATTCTAAAGAAGATCAGTCCTGGGTGTTCTTTGGAAGGAATGATACTAAAGCTGAAACTCCAGTACTTTGGCCACCTCATGCAAAGAGTTGACTCATTGGAAAAGACTCTGTTGCTGGGAGGGATTGGGGGCAGGAGGAGAAGGGGACGACAGAGGATGAATCAGCTGGATGCATCACTGACTCGATGGATGTGAGTTTGAGTGAACTCCAGGAGTTGGTGATGGACAGGAAGGCCTGGCATGCTGCGATTCATGGGGTCACAAAGAGTCAGACACGACTGAGCAACTGAACTGAACTGAACTGAACTGATGATGCATATAAGTTAAATAAGAAAGGTGAAAATATACAGCCTTGATGTATTCCTTTTCCTATTTGAAACCAGTCTGTTGTTCCATGTCCAGTTCTAACTGTTGCTTCCTGACCTGCATATAGATTTTTCAAGAGGCAGGTCAGGTGGTCTGGTATTCCCATCTCTTTAAGAATTTTCCACAGTTTATTGTGACTTATGCAGTCAAAGACTTTGGCATAGTCAATAAAGCAGAAATATATTTTTTTCTGGAACTCTCATGGTTTTTTGATGATCATATTCTTTAGTTACTCACTTTTTTCTTTTTTTTAAACTTCTTTAAAATTTGATAATAAAGCCCATCTTTTAATATGAAGCATTTTGTTTACACATGCATTTGACTTTATTCATGATATATGTACATGCAATAACTATTCACAATATTAAAATAAATCTGAATAATTTATATAATATCTTAATATGTTAATATAATTCAAATAGGAGATAGCATCTTACATCCTGTATGAGTTTCCTTTTGATTGTTGTAAAAATTAGTACAAACCTGGTGGCTTAAATAATAAATATTTATTCTTTCACAGTTCAGAAGGCCAAAAATTTGGACATCACTGTCACTGGGCCAAAGTTAGGCTGTGGTGGCAGGGCCACAATTCCTCTGAAGACTCGAGGTCTAATCTGCCCTTGTCTTTCCAGCTGATATCCCAGCATTTTTGGCCTGTATACGTCACTCTACGTCACTCTTGTAGGCTACAGTCCATGGAGTCGCAAAGAGTCGGACACGACTGAGCGACTTCACTTAACTTCACTCATGTTACTCTAACATTTGTATCCATAGGCAGATTGTCTTCTTTGCTCTGTGTCTAATCTCCATGTCACCTTTTCCATATGGATCTTTTGTTGTTTAATCGCTGTGTCTGAGTCTTTTGTGACTCCATGAACTATAGTCTGTCAGGCTCCTCTGTCCATTAGATTTTCTAGGCAAGAATACTAGAGTGGGTTACCATTTCCTTCTCCAAGGCATCTTTCTGAGCCAGTGGTCAAACCCAGGTCTCCTGAACTGGCGAGCTGTTTCTTTACCCTGAGCCACCAAGGAAGCCCATTTCCATATGTATACATATGATTAAATTTAGGGATCACCCATATAATCTGGATATCTCCTCATTTCAACATGTTCATTTTAATCAGGTCTGCAAAAGCCTTTTATTTTTCCCAAATAAAGTTATAAATACCTTGTGGGTATTTGCTCAAGGGACTAGATCTTAATATATTTAGAGGACTCAATTCAGCCTTCTATAATCTTCACTCTAGCCTTCAATGATTCATGTCAATAACAGATACAAAATATATTCACCAAGGCCAAGATCTCCAAAAGTATCAACACTATAAAGCATCAACACCAGCCTAAAATGTCATCTAAATACCTGTTACAAAATTCCAAATCTCATTATCTAAATCATTTAAATTAAGATTAAACGAGATATTGGGTACAACCTATTCTGAGGTCAATTTTTCCTCACTCTCCAAACCTGTGACTTAGATAACTTGGAAAGTTATCTGTTACCAAAATACAATTGTGGGATAGACGAAGTATAATATTTATAGATGTTCCCATTGCAAAAAGAAGAAAATGGTTTCAGAAAGAGAATATTCACAAATTCCAAGCAATTTTGAAATCAAGCAGGTAGATTCCATTAAGTTTTAAGGCCGGGGAATGATCCTCTGTAGCCCTAGATAGCTGCAACACAGCTCTATCTTCAGCTGTTATGTATTGACTTACAATTCTTCTGAGCCCACTGTTATGGCCTCTGAGCCCAAGTCTCTGGCCTCAGCATCATCTTTCCTTTTACTTGAGAGTGAACATATGTGTTTATCAGTAGTTTTATCACCCTACTTTCTGCCTGTAGAGTTTTTGTAGTCCAAAGGCCTTTTTCATTTTATATTGTGTTATTCATTCCACTCCAAGCTGGTCATGTTTATGGTGTATGACATTCTCAGAAACCTCTGTGGGTTGCCCATGTACATCAGAGAGATTCACACCTTTAAACACAGCATCCTCCACAGATCTTTGTTTAGTAACCCATCTCTATTCCAGACTTCTGTGGTTGAGTGAATTCATGAATCACTTATATAATCTCTTCAGCAATAAAGACAGTTTTTCAGCCATATCATTGGCCTTCTCTCCAAAGTATGTTTACAGTTTTGTTGTTATTCAGTCACTAAGTTGTGTTCAACTATTTGTGAACCCACAGACTCTAGGAGGCCAGGCTCCTTTGTCCTCCACTGTCTCCCGCAGTTTGCTCAAATTCATGTATTGAGTGATGGACAGTGATGCTATTCACACCATATCATTCTCTGCTGACTACTTCCCCTGCCCTCAATTTTTCCCAATATCAGGATCTTTTCCAATGAGTCAGCTCTTCACATCAAGTGACCAAATTTTTGGAGCTTCAGCTTCAGTATCAGTCTGTCCAATGAATATTCAGGATCGGTTTCCTTTATGATTGAGTAGCTTGATTTCCTTACAGTCTTAGGGATTCTCAAGAGTCTTCTAACAGTTATTATCCTAATTTTATCATATTTTGCAATCTGAATAGCTGTTTCCCAAATCATTAAGTGCTGATTTCCTTATTTTATATCTGTCTACCTGTGTTTTGCTACTGTCAGCTAACACTTTCAATGTTTTGCTTAGAAATATCCTAAGCTAAATATCGAAATTCCTTGTTTATGAGTTTTTTTCTTCAAACAGTTGGAGAGCATAATTTAGGTAAGTTCTCTATCTCTATATACCAAGATCTGCCTTTCCTTTGGTTTCCAATGATGTACTCCTTCTGAGCCCTTGCCTTTAAACCACTTTTTAACCAAAAGCTCATTTATGTGGATAGTCATTTTCTATAATGTGTCATAGAATTCTTCCAGCCTCTGTACTTTATTTGATTCCAAAGCCCCTTCCATATGTTTGGCATTTATTACACAATACCATACCCATGTGCTTAAATCTATATTAGTTTCCTATGGGTCATTAAACCACTATAAACTTGGTGATCAAAAATAACATAACATTTTGTTGTCTCATTTTTCTGGAGGCCATAAGTTCAAAATCAGTGTTAGTGGACCAAAATCAAAGTGTCGGTAGGGCTGGTTTTCCTCCAAAGGCTCTAGGGGAAATTTGGTAGACTGCCTCCTCCAACTTCTGGTGGCAGTCAGCATTCCTTGGCTTATGTTATATTACTCCACTCTGACTTTATTTTCACAATACCTTGTGTATTTCAAATCTCCTTTTGTATCTCTTATAATGATATATGTGCCTGCTTTTCAGACCCATGACTTAAGATCCTTAACTTAAACACATGTGTAATTTTTTTTTCTCTAAATAAATTGATATTTACAGGCTCAAGGTGTTAGAACTTGATATTTTTAAGGAGACTTTTTTTTCAGTTTACTATACATACTTTGTCTATGGGGTCGCACAGAGTTGGACATGACTGAAGCGAATTAGCAGCAGCAGCAGCAGCAGAAGCATACATACTTTGCATAACGTTACATTTCAAGAAGAAGTTTCATTTTATTTAATTTCATGAAAATTTTGCTATCATTACTCTTTAAAGATCATCAGTTTTCCCTTCTGAATAAATCATTTAAGGGATGTTAGAGCATGAGCTATTTTATTGTTTTCTTTTCTTATTGATACACAACATGTAGGCTTTCTCTAGAATAATGATGCTATCTTAATGGGCTGTTAGACTTATTTACATACTATTTTCAGGCATTCAGTAAATGGTGTATCATGTGATTATCATTACAGACTTAAAATGTTATGTTATAAAATGGACAATTCTATTTATATTTCAAATCACATGACAGTTCATTACCTTATGAGAAAAACCAAGCTATAACATTAATGCATATATTTAATATTCTTTGTTAAGTAGCAAGTTATTTCAAGACAGCCTGCTGATTTGAAGTAATAGGATGATATAAAAATAAAGCAATTATAGGTATGCTATGCTTCAGAAATTGCCAGTCCCTGTATTTCAGTTCATTATCTACACACTTCTTCAAAGGACCAAATGAGTCTCTATCATTTGCTCCTGGGGAGTGAAACTGTTGCAATTTGATTTTTGGAATGATATTTCCAGAAGTATAAAATACTTGTACTTTGAAATGCAGATACTTATTCTTTCACAGATATGCCTGGTGATACTCTGCTTACCATAAGTGTATGTTCAGTATGAATCACTTAGGGAATTTGAACCAGCAAAGAGCGAGATCCTTTCTGCTCACTTGTTAAATGCAAATGCAGAGTGTAATTAGGGTCTTGTTTCTGGGGTATAAGATTAAGTATATTTGAAAAAAGAAGTGTCATAACACAAAATAGTATCAGACATAATAAAGTAGACTTTGAAATCACATTGCTTGAGGTGAACTCTACTTATGCCTCCAGCCAGCCGCATGACATTGATAGAGTTATTTATCTTCTAAAATAGGAAAAGTGCCTTTGGTCAATTGTATTATTGTTTCAGATTATTTTCTTCTTTCATGAGAAACTCATACAAAACTCCTAGGGTCATAGTGCTTGAAGTCCCCTTCTGCATGGGAAGAATGCACATCACTACACCACTGGCATTAGAATCAATCATGTGATTTGCCTTTGGCCAATCAAATATGAACAAGGTGGTAATTACCACAGAAGCTTTTTTGTCTTCTCCTCCCCCACTCTTCCCAGGTGACTATAGTGGTAAAGAACCTGTCTGCTAATGCAAAAAATATAAAAGATACTGGTTTGATCCCTAGATTGGGCAGATCCCCTGGGGAAGGAAATGACAACCCACTCCAGTACTCATGCCTGGAAAATCCCATGGACAGGGGAGCCTAACAGACTACAGTTCATGGGGTTACAAAGTGTCAGACATGACTGAAGTGTCTTAGCACGTGCCCTACAAGTAATCCCCCACTCTTGCACAAGGACAGTATGCCTCAGATAGAAGTTGTTGTTTAAACCTGAATCTTAGAGTTAAGAAGCTGTGATAAACAGAGCCACAGCCAACCCACAGACAGAATATCATGAGCAAAATATACACTGCTTTTTTGTAAGCTAATAAGCTACTGAGGGGTTTCCCTGGTATCTCAACTGGTAAAGAATCTGCCTGCAATGCAGGAGACCCTTTTGGGAAGATCCCCTAGAGAAGGGATAGGCTACCCACTCCAGTATTCTTGAACTTCCCTGGTGGCTCAGATGGTAAAGAATCCACCTGCAATGCGGGAAACCTGGTTTTGATCCCTGGTTTGGGAAGATCCCCTGGAGGAGGGCATATCAACCCACTTCAGTATTTTTGTCTGGAGAATACCCATGGACAGGGGAGCCTGGTGGGCTACAGTCCATGGGGTTACAAAGAGTTGGACATGACTGAGCTACTAGGCACAGTCTAGCACAAGATACTGTGGATAGTGGAGAATTGCACATAATCCAGCAAACCTGAATATAATAGTAGTATCTACTTCATGTTCTTATTTTGAGTAAGGCTCAGAGAAAGCACTTAGTAATAAGGTGGATTCTTATAAGTATAGAAAGAGGTTTTGTTATTATTGTTACTGTTATATTTAGAAATCCAAGGAGTGACGGTGTAAAGATGGTCACATGTTACAGTGTAAAGGTATAAGGAAAAAAATATGTTTCACTAGTTGTAATATACTATACTGGGTCTTGTGGCTCCCTGGTGGCTCAGAGGTTAAAGTGTCTGCCTACAATGCGGGAGACCGGGATTCGATCTCTACGTCGGGAAGATCCCCTGGAGAAGGAAATAGCAACCCATTCCAGTGTTCTTGCCTGGGAAATACCATGGATGCAGGAGCCTGGTGGCCTACAGTCCACGAGGTCACAAAAAGTCGGACACGCCTGAGCAACTTCACTTCATACTGAGTCTAGGAGTAATGAGCATAATTTTCCAAATTATATTGAGGAATAACAATAGACACTGACCTTTGAATATGTGGGGTTTCAAATACTCATAAGATTTATTCATTCAAAAAAATAGACTCCCAAATTTTTCATATTTCAAACTCTGCCATTTCCCTTTACCCACCCCTCCCGCAACAACAAAACTGGCAAAAACATTATTTCCCAGGCTGTATTCATTCTTTGTACTCTCAAATATATTTAACAAGGTTTCATTTGGAATAGGATAAAAGAAGCCTCGCTGGTAGCTCAGTTGCTAAAGAATCTGCCTATAATGCAGGATACCCTAGTTCAATTCCTAGGTCAGGAAGTTCCCCTGGAGAAGAGATAGGCTACCCACTCCAATATTCTTTGGCTTTCCTGGTGGCTCAGACAGAATAAAGAGTCCACATGAAATGTGGGAGACCTGGGTTTGATCCCTGGATTGGGAAGATCCCCTGAAGGAAGGCATGGCAACCCACTCCATTTTTCTTACCTGGAAAATCTCCATGCACAAAGGAGCCTGGTGGGCAATGGTCCATAGGGTTGCAAAGAGTCGTACACGACTGAGCAACTAAGCACAACACAAAAATAGCTTTCAGTAATTATTCTTTAATAGTTAAAATTATCTGTAGATTGACTAGATGCTCAATCACATAACACACAGGCACACAGGGGATTAAAAAATTGTTTGAGAGAGTCACAGTAATGCCCTGTTTTGCCACTATATTAAAATCCTATCTCTTGAACTGTCACCTGTTTGAAATTGAAGTGGCCACGCTTGCCTTCTGAACTTGAAGTATTCATTGTTCTATAACTTAGTACATACCAGTCTATCATTAGATTCTTACAAGCATGAGTTAATCATTCTATTTTTCTGTATCTATCTCTATCATTGGCCTTATTTGACAGTTAATTTAACAAGTTACAGGAAACCCTCTATATATACAAGTTCTGGATTGCAGATTCAACAAACTGCAGATCAAAAGTATTAAAAAAAAAATTCAGAAAGTGCCAAAAAAACAAAACATGAATTTTATCTTTGATAGGATATTTTTTACATAGCATTTACAATGCAATGTTGATTTTATTTAAAACATAAAGGAATATGTGCATAGGTTATATGAAAACACTATACCATTTAATTGGCTCTGTACTGTAGGCCAAATTCAGATTTAAATTGAAAGTATGGAAAACCAGTAGGCCATTCAGGTATGAACTAAATCAAATCCCTCATGATTATACAGTGGAAGTGACAAATAGATTCAAGGGATTAGATCTGATAGAGTGCCTAAGAACTATGGATGGAGGTTCATGACATTGTACCGGAGGCAGTAATCAAGACCATCCTCAAGAAAAAGAAATGCAAAAAGGAAAACAGATGTCTGACAAGGCCTTACAAATAGGTGAGAAAAGAAGAGAATCTAAAGGCAAAAGAGAAGAGCAAATATATACCCATTTGAATGCAGAGTTCCAAAGAATAGCAAGGAAAGATAAGAAAGCCTTCCTCAGTGATCAATGCAAAGAAATAGAATAATAGAATGAGAAAGACTAGAGATCTCTTCAAGAAAATTAGAGATACCAAAGGAACATTTCATGCAAAGTTGGGCACAATAAAGGATAAAATAGTATGGACCCAACAGAAACAGAAGATATTAAGAAGAGGTAGCAAGAATACACAGAAAAAGACCCAGATAACCAGGATGGTGTGATCACTCACCTAGAGCCAGACAACCTGGAATGTGAAGTCAAGTGGGCCTTAAGAAACATCATTACGAAAAAGGTTAGTGGCGGTGATAGAATTCGAGTTGAGCTATTTCAAATCCTAAATGATGATGCTGTGAAAGTGCTGCACTCAATATGCCAGCAAATTAGGAAAACTCAGCAGTGACCACAGGACTCGAAAGGTAAGTTTTCATTCCAATCCCAAGGAAAGGCAATGCCAAAGAATGTACAAACTACCACACAATTGAACTTATCTCACACACTGTCAAAGTAATGCTCAAAATTCTCCCATCCAGCCTTCAATAGTATGTGAACCATGAACTTTCAGATGTTCAAGCTGGTTTTAGAAAAGGCAGAGAAACCAGAGATCAAATTGCAAACATCCATTGGATCATTGAAAAAGCAAGAGAGTTCCAGAAAAAATCTATTTATGCTTTATTGACTATGCCAAAACCTTTGACTGTATGGATCACAACAAACTCTGGAAAATTCTTAAGGTGATGGGAATACCAGACCACCTGACCTGCCTCCTGAAAAATCTTTATGGAGGTCAAGAAGCAACAGTTGGAACTGGACATGGAAATACAGACTGGTTCCAAATCGTGAAAGGAGTACATCAAGGCTGTATATTGTCACCCTGCTTACACGCAGAGCACATCATGTGAATTGCTGGGCTGGATGAAGCACAAGCTGGAATCAAGCTTGCTGGGAGAAATCTCAACAACCTCAGATATGGACATGACACCATCCTATGGCAGAAAGCAAAAAAGAACTAAAGAGTCTCTTGATGAAAGTGAAAGAGGAGAGTGAAAAAGTTGGCTTAAAACTCAACATTCAGAAAACTAAGATCACTGCATCTGGCCCCATCACTTTGTGGCAAACAGATCAGAGAAAAATGGAAACAGTGAGAGACTTTATTTTCTTGGTCTCCAAAATCACTGCAGATGGTGACTGCAGCCATGAAATTAAAAGACACTTTCTCCTTGAAATAAAAGTTATGACCAACCTGACAACACATTAAAAAGCAGAGATATTACTTTGCTAACAAAGGTCTGTCTAGTCAAAACTATGGTTTTTCCAGTAGTCATGTATGGATTTGAGATTTGGACTATAAAAAAAGCTGAGCACTGAAGAATGGATGATTTTGAACTGTGGTGTTGGGGAAGCCTCTTGAGAGTCCTTTGAACTGCAAGGAGATCAAACCAGTCCATCCTAAAGGAAATGAGTCCTGAATATTCATTGGAAGGACTGATGCTGAAATTCCAAAACTTTGGCCACCTGATGTGAAGAACTGACCCTTTGGAAAAAAAACCCTGATGTTGATAAAGACTGAAGATGGGAGGAGAAGGGGATGACAGAGGATGAGATGGTTGGATAGCATCACCGACTTGATGGACATGAGTTATACTAAGCTCCAGAAGTTGTTGAAGGCCAGGCAAGCGTGGCATGCTGCAGTCCATGGGGCTGAAAAGAATTGGAGATGACTGAGTGACTGAACTGAACTGAACTGATAACATTTTATAGAAGGACCTTGGGTATCCGAGGACTTGGGGGCATTTTTGGGGATCCTTGAACAAATCCCTTATGAGAAATTAGTGTCCTATTTGTGGAATGTTGGGCTTCCCATGTGACACTAGTGTTAGAGAACCCTCCTGCCAATGCAGGAGGTGAAAGAATATGGGTTTGATCCCTGGGTCAGGAAGATCCCCTGAAGGGCATGGCAACCCACTCCAGTATCCTTTCCAGGAGAATTCCATGGACAAAGGAGCCTGGAGGGCTATAGTCCATGGGATCACAAATAGTCAGACACCCCTGAGGCAACCTAGTACAGCACAGCACAGCACATATGGAATGTTAATATGATGCAACTAAGAAGAAAAAATGTATTTCCTTATTCTTATGGCATGCTTGGTTCCACCAGTTTCCAAAATTTATCAGCCCGACTCTTCTAATGGTCTCCCTGGAGAAGGAAATGGCAGCCCACTCCAGTACTCTTGCCTGGAAAATTCCCTGGACGGAGGAGCCTTGTAGGCTACAGTCCATGGGGTCGCAAAGAGTCTGACAGGACTGAGTGACTTCACTTCACTTCACTTATAAAGGAAAAATTTCTAGATATCATATGTAGATATTTTGGTAGCACTCTCCTTCTAGAATGTTTATTAAATCTAAAACTCAATAATAAATTAAATAAATATTTGATTTGCAAAAGTGCACTTCTTTAAATGTTTATAATCAATGTAAAAATAACTAGAGATAAAATTGATCTGGTAATGTCAAACAAATTGAATGCTCTGACTTGTCTAATTGCCATTTAGAAATTATAAGTATAAATCAATTGAACTTTTCCAGGGCCAATTGTGCTTTTAAAATATTTTTATTTATTATTAATATGTGTTGAGTACCAGTGACACACAAAATATTAGAAAAGAGCTAAATTTGTACACAATGAAACTTTGATTGAGAAGCCTGGCCGAGCTACAGTCCATGGGGTCACAAAGAGTCAGACGCAACTAAGCGACTGTCACTTCACTTCATCCTCATAAAACACTGCTAATTTGATGCATAAGAACTCTATCATGTTATTATACACAATAAATATCATTGTATTATTACACTTAGAGTGTTTTCTATTTTGAAAAAAAAAGAAATATTCATTGGCATTACAAGTGTGTGGTATTTAGGCAGAATGCCATGAACGCTAGGTCAAAAGGAATGAACGCTTTTAAGTTTCTACACAGCTCTTGAACAATTTGCATTTTGAAAGATACATAAAATGCCATGTGTAATGCAAGTAAAAGATACAAACAGATGCAAAGGAATTTAGAGTAACTTTTACCTTGAGACATATTAGAGCTATTACCAAGGAGGAACTTTTCAATGGAATGTTTGAGAATAAGAATTTCTATAGTAATAACTCTATAAATGCTAGCTAAATACCTCTCATAAGCAATCCATTACGTTGTGCAGTTACTGATACTATTATTCAGTCAGCTGCCTTTTCTCAGTCTTGTTATCATTCTGTGAGATTTTCAATTGTTACATGGTTTGGTTTTTGACATTTTTAATTGCATATTTCTTTGGTCATTAAATCAGCATATATTCTATTGTGAATTATATAGCAGGTATCATTCTAGGTGGGAGAATACAGGAAACAAAATAAAACTGGCAAACAATGAAATCTGGCTTTCATGTTGCTTTTAATCCACTGGTAATGGCACCCTTGACTACACAAGAAGGGGCAAACGTTTGTATCAATGGAGCTATAAATTCCTGGGTTTATATATATTTTCCTAATATTCTCTTCAACTGATTTAAATAGTGAAATGAAATATTCATTGTGCATAGTAATTTTCTCAGGTAAAAGGATGAGAAAGATTCATTAAAATGTGTCATGGGACAGAGTTATAATTGGAACATTGTCTTCAGGTAACAATGAACTATACATACATGCACATACACTTAGTCGATCAGTCATGTCTGACTCTACAGACCCATGCACTGTAGCCTGCCAGGCTCCTCTGTCCATGGAATTTTTCAAGCAAGGATACCAGAGCGGGCTGCCATTTATTCCTCCAGGGGATCTTCTTGACTCAGGGATGAAACCTGCATCTCTTATGTCTCCTGAATTGGCAGAGGGTTCTTTACCACTAGTGACACCCGGGAAGCCCCAGTAGCATGGTACAGACTCTAAAATGTTATAGGGGAAGAGAATTATCATATTTTTTGTTCTAGAGAGGTAATTTGGTGACACTGGGGAGCTAGGATATGAGTGAGCATGGGGTAAAACCATATAAGTGAGACTCGGAGACATTATTCAACTACCACTAGAGTCAAAGTCAAAGTGTGGTATTGCAGAAGACTCTTGAGAATCCCTTGGACTGCAAGGAGATCAACACAGTCAATTCTAAAAGGAAATCAGTTCTGAATATTCATTGGAAGGACTGATGCTGAAGCTGAAACTCTAATACTTTGGCCACCTGATGCAAAGAACTGACACCTTGGAAAAGATCTTGATGCTGGAAAATACTGAAGGCAGGAGGACAAGGGGATGACAGAGGATGAGATGGTTGGGTGGCATCACCAACTCAACGGACATGAGACTGAGTGAGCTCCAGGAGTTGGTGATGGACAGGGAAGCGTGGCATGCTGTAGCTCATGGGGTGTTAAAGAGTCGGACACCAGTGAGTGACTGAACTGAACTGAAAGTCAAAGTGTAACTTGATGGTTCTGAATTAATACCATGACAGTGAAAATGGAAAAAAAGTATATAATCAGAAGAAAATCAATATTTGGTCAAAGATGCATTTAAAAAACATGTTTTAAGGTATTTTGAGATATTATTCTTCTTCTATGCAGAGGTTTTTCTTAGTTTCTTGTCAATCTCTCACCTTTATGTGTTCAGTGCATCCTGCTGTGCCAAGGGCATGGCATGGTATTGGAGCTGGAGGAACTTTTTTTGAAATATTTTCCTGGTTTTTTATTAATTTTGTTAACCTTTGACTCTATTGCATAGTTTACAAAGCCTTTGTTTCAGAACCTAGAAGTAGAGAAATAATTATGCCATACTCACAGCATTATAGGTATATTAAAACAGATTATATACCTGAAGTATTTTGTAATGTATATATTGCTTTATATAACTTTTGAGAATAAGAGAGAATTATGTTTATACATAGACCACCTTTTTTATTCATTCATATTAATAAATGATCTTGATACTTATCCTCTATTTATAAATGTATTCAGAATTATTTAAAAGACTTTTTGTGTTCATATTGTGGGTTTTATATGGTAATTGTCTCAACTGCAATACAGCAAAGGTGAGAAAGCAACTATTTCATTCTTTAAGGATTAGTGCATTTTTCTGTCTCCTTGCTGACCTATAGCACAATTATAGTCTATATTAAAAAAAAATGACTATATTTTAGTCTACCTCTCTGTTTCTAATTAAATACCTTGTCACCTAAGTGTCACTGTGGAAGGAAGTAAATTAATCCCTTTAGATATATTGCCAATTGATATTGATTAATCCCTCCGTTTTATTTGCTTTTTAATTTTGTCACATTCATAGTGAGAACAGGAAGTGATAATAGGGTGTCAGGGAAGGTATTTTGGACAATAGGTTCCTTCCTTCTAATACATAAAAGTGTAAAGAAGAAAATGCCACACAATTACAGGATTTTAATTATTGGTAAAAATTTCTGCATGATTTACTTGCCTAAATTAATCTTTTTCTAGCTTTTCCAAGAAAATAATAATAAATACTATGTACATTTATTGCTTTATGGTCAAAATAAAGTTATTTCAAAAAAATAGAGTTTAAAAAGAGTAATTGAATCTGGATATGCAGGCCAAAGAAGATATGCTAATGTCTAAAACATATGAGAATATATTAAACAAAGATTTTCATGAATAAAATAGATATAATTTCTGTCAGCTAAATTCTCAAATTAATCAATTTTCTGAAGAATATTGTGAAAAGGCACTGCATACAGCTGCTGATTAAATCAATTAGAAGCTGTGAATAGTAGCTTCCTAGTATATCTCTAGAGATTAACATATGTTTATACCCTTTGTCCTATTATTTAGTTTTTAATATTATATATTATGCAGAAATATCATCTAATTGTAAGGTCACAAACTCTGCTTTTATTCAATTCTGAAACAACCCAAGTTTAATAATAAGCTTATATTTATTTTAATATGTCTGAATTAGTCATTTTGAAGGTTTTGAATAGACTGGAATGTGAAGTATGGCAAAAGGACAAAAGAAATACTCATATATTATGTAACATATTCAAGTAAATCACAATGCATTTAAAAATAAAATTCTATCACCTTTAATTTACATATTCAGGATAAAATAAAATATTTTCTCTTACTAACCTTTACTGTTTTCTTTACATATATTTTCTCCCATGACTACAATCTAAGATAAAGCAAAAGGTTAGCATGACATCTTCTTAAGCCAAGGTATAAAAATAAAGTTTGCTAAAAGAGTAACATAAATATCGCTGCTATTGATAGTTTTCTGCAATGTTCTATAAATCTAGGCTCCTTTAAATGTGCCCAGAAGCCACATGTGGCAATTAAATTTTGAAATGTGAGTAATTATTTCCTTTAAACTTCAGTGTAAAGGCTTGTGGCTATCATTTTGGATAGAGCAGGTCTAAACTTTGAATGAAGCAAAACTATATGAAACAATGTGGGGATGGTAAAGTAAAATTGTAAGGACAACACCAAAGAAAAAGTCAGTACGAGTTATTGAGTAGAAATAAGAAAATGCTCAGGAGGAATGTGGAATCCAAAACCATTCAGTTATGGAAAGCTGAGGAAAATGATTAAAAATCAATCATCACAGAAGAACAGATCCTTTACTATTCTCATTTGCCACTGATCAAGTTTGCATACTTGATATTGCTAATAAAAATATATAACTCTGTTAATTCTAATTCCCTAATGCATTTTGGGAAGAGATTTCATCAAAAATGTTATGCAAGTTGAAATTCTACCACATTTTACGATTCACTACCAGCTCTAAAACATTTACTATCATTTAAAAGTTCATTTCTGTTAAACTGATGTGTATTTTTTTGTTGTTGTTGTTAATTTTTTTGCTTTTTTGGCATGTGTGTGTTATAGCATTTTATAAAAAGTTCTATATCGACTTTATAAAAAGTGATTCATATGCATATCAATTTTATTATATCACTGTTTTACCTCTCAGGCATAATTATATCAATATTAACTATTATGGCTTTCTAAAGCAATTTTTGGGCTTTCCTGGTTGCACACTGGTAAAGAATCTGCCTGCCAATGCAGTGGACACAAGAGACATGGGTTTGATCCCTGGGTCAAGAAGGTCCCTGGAGAAAGAAATGGCAGCCCATTCTCCAATATTCTTGCCTGGCAAACCCTATGCACAGAGGATCCTGGCAGTCTACAGTCCATGGGGTTGCAAAAGAGTCTGACTCAACTTGGCGACTAAACAATAATAGTAATTTTTAACCTGTTTTATTGTTATATTATTATAGATATATAATAAAACAGAGAATTGTATTTTCTGCATGTAGTAAATATATATATATATATACATACAGTAAACACAACTCTACTAATCAGTTTTTGGGTCATTTTCAATTCATTGATAGATATGAATTTGGCCATGTTTTATCAATTTCTATTGCAAGATAATTCCCAGTGAGTAATCAGAATAAAAAGTACTCAAAGGTAACTTTGTTTCTCTAAAATACAATCATATTTTCACACTTAATGGGATATGAGTAACATTTAAACTGTATGACTTCATAGAAGTTGCTCTGTGGCTTTGCTTGTTGAATATATATATATATGCATAGATGTTACATATAGTTATAAATAAAAACTATATATATTTTTATAGCATTAGTTACATATTTTAAAGTTTGAAATAATAAATGATAATCACAAAGAAAAAAACAGTTTTAAAGTAAAAAATTATAGCTTCATTTGATCTCTCTCTATAGGTAATAATTTTAATAGGTCTGGATATATTCTTCCAAATCTTACTCAACAATCCTATATATACGTAAATCTTATAGCAACAATATTCTTTATCTTTTTATTCAACTGGCTATTTTAACTATATTTTTCATTGACTACTTCCCTTGCTTGTTAAAATATGGAGTGTAATGACTATGTAATATTCCAGAGCATAGACACACCATGTTCTATTTAACCAATGCCCATATGATACATGGGCTTCCCTGGTGACTCAGGCAGTAAAGAATCTGCCTGCAATGTGAGAGACCTGGTTTCGATCCCTGGGTTGGGAAGATCCCTTGGAGGAGGGCATGGCAAGCCACCCCTGTATTCTTGCCTGGAGAATCTCCATGGACATAGGAGCCTGGTGGGCTACAGTCCATGGGGTCACAAAGAGTTGGACACAACTGCACTACTAAACATACTGCACACATGTGATACATATTTAGGTTATCTTTATAGTTAGATATTAAAAAGCAAGAAAGACCTATGGAAACTTTTGTGCCTATATCCTGCACACATATATGATTCATCCTTGGAATATACTATCAAAAGTTTAATGGTTGATTCAAATAATAGTCATGCTTTAAATTTTATTCTCAAATATCTGTACCATTCTAAATAGTTATATGTTCAACTGCATTTTTTCCCCTGAGCTCACAATAAATTTTATAATAGGACAATTTTAAATGACAATCATAATTCAGAACTAATATTTTTGGTTTTCATTATATGTCTGATTATTAAAGTGATTGAACATCTGTCCATATATTTACTAATTTACAAAAAATAACTTCAAGTTTCTATTTTTGAAATAATTTTAATCTTAAACAAACCTCTTAGAAAAATATGGAAATATTAAAAAAATATATAGACATTTTTTCCCTTAACCAGCTAGCTTGATGTTTGGCTTTGCTAATAGAGAGTGCTAGAAGGAGGAAGAATGCATTTTCTTTCTTCTTTCTTGTCTCTTGAAATGGGCTGTTTTTCTGCACAGTAGTCATAGACTTTGCTGCAATAGATGTTGTCCCTGGTAACCTTCTCTGCAGTGATCCTGTTGCAGGAGGATAGACCTCTTCCAGGGCCCACGAGTAGACTTTTGTCTAACATTCTAAAATGAATTGTTCAAGGAGACACAAGTGCTGACAAAGCAAAAGACTGGGAAGTGATGCCTGGGCAGAGACCAGTAGGTAAGGGAAACCCCAGAGAACTGCTCCACCATGTGGCTCACAGTCTCAGGTTTCATGGTAATGGAGTTAGTTTCAGGTTGTCTCTGGCCAAGCATCTTACTTGTGCCCATATTTGGGCTGATTCAGGGTCCTCTCTGGTGGTGCATCGGAGAAGGCAATGGAACCCCACTCCAGCACTCTTGCCTGGAAAATCCCATGGGTGGAGGAGCCTGGTAGGCTACAGTCCATGGGGTCACAAAGAGTCCGACATGACTGAGCGACTTCACTTTCACTTTTCACTTTCATGCATTGGAGAAGGAAATGGCAACCCACTGCAGTGTTCCTGCCTGGAGAATCCCAGGGACAGGGGAGCCTGGTGGGCTGCCGTCTATGGGGTCACACAGAGTCAGACACGACTGAAGCAACTTAGCAGCAGCAGCAGCTGGTGGTGCATACACTATCAGCCAAGATAGATTCCAGTATGAGGATTTCTAGGAGGTTTGTAGGACATATCATCTTCTCTTTCGTCCTTCTTGCCACTCCTTAATTCTCCCCAATAGCTTTCAGTGGCAGCACCACAGTATTTATTCTGACCTCCTGTTTTGAGACAACTCAGTTCAGTTGCTCAGTCGTGTCCAACACTTTGCGACCCCATGGACTGCAGCAAACCAGGCTTCCCTGTCCATAACCAACTCTTGGAGCTTGCTCAAACTCATGTCCATTAAGTCAGTGATGCCATCCAACCATCTCATCCTCTATCGTCCCCTTCTCCTCCTGCTTTCAATTTTGCCCAGCATCAGGATCTTTTCTAAGGAGTCAGTTCTTTGCATCAGGTGGCCAAAGTATCAGAGTTTCAGCATCAGTCCTTCCAATGGATATTCAGGACTGATTTTCTTTAGGATTGACTGGTTGGATCTCCTAGCAGTCCAAGGGACTCTCAAGAGTCTTCCCCAACACCACAGTTCAAAAGCATCAAAAGCATCAATTCCTGGGCCCTCAGCTTTCTTTATAGTCCAGCTCTCACATCTGTACATGCTGCTGCTAAGTCACCTCAGTCGTGTCCGTCTCCGTGTGACCCCACAGACGGCAGCCCACCAGGCTCCCCAGGCCCTGGGATTCTCCAGGCAAGATCACTGGAGTGGGTTGCCATTTCCTTCTCCAATGCATGAAAGTGAAAAGTGAAAGTCAAGTCGCTCAGTCGTGTCCAACCCTCAGTGACCCCATGGACTGCAGCCCTCCAGGCTCCTCTGTCCATGGGATTTTCCAGGCAAGAGTACTGGAGTGGGGTGCCATTGACTTCTCTGATCCATACATGACTACTGGAAAAACCATAGCTTTGATTACATGGACCTTGGTCTGCAAAGTAATGTCTCTGCTTTTTCCATCAATGGCTCTTTATCTGTCCAAGAGTCCAGATAGATAAATCAAGCTGACACTTACTGGCAAGGTTCTCCATCAGCCAGTAGTGGGCATCTCCTCAGACCTGCTGTGGTTCACAGACTTCAGCCCCCACATCCATCTTCAGTCAACGGACATCTTTTACAGACCAGAGGTGACCTGAACCCTCTAGCATTTCTCATTCTCACCAGATGGTTGCTGCTTTATTTGGTGGCTATTCTTCTCTTTAGTTGTCTGAAACTCAGTGTTGAGTTCCCTGGCTTGAATTTCTAACTCTATCCTTATTCATTCTTTGTCAGCCTTAGAAAAGTAATTGTCTTGTGAAATTTCAACTTATGTATTCCTGGAAGTTCTCTGTCAATCTATTACTAAAATTTAAAATTTAAGTGAAATCCTTTTTAGATAAAAAATGTTCCCTTTACTGGTGTGGTTTTCACCTCCCAGCAGGAATCTGGCTGATAAATTGTTTGTTTTGCTTTGTGTTCTGTTGTTTTCTTTTTTCTACGTATTTTCCTGTTTTTAAGCTTTTACTCAAGTCATGAACAAATTTATCCAACAGTGATTATTGAATGGCCAAATGTCTTCCCATTACTTTGAAAGGACACTTTTGTTCAGTTAAATATCTCATAGCTTGCTCTTTTTGTTTTACTAAAGTGCCTTTTTGTCACTTCAATGCTGATTAAGCTATGTTTTCTTTATTTTACATGTTAATCTACTTTGAAGCAAACTAACCTATATTATCCTGCCCTCAACTGAAAATAAATAAATAAATTGACCTGTAGACTTTCCAGGATATTATTTTAGTATTGTTTAATTTTTTTGTAACCACTATTCTCTTCTGTTTTTATACTTTAAAAAAAAAATCAACTTCTTAATCTGTCTTTTTTCCCCCAGACTACAAAGTGTTTTATGTGTTTGTTATTGAATTGCAAGGCAAATTTGAAAAGTAGATTTTAGTACTTCATCAATAAAGTTTTAAAAATGTCAATTTTCCTCCTAAAAGTTGCCCAAATTACTGATTTCCAAGTTTCTCAATCTACACAAGAGACATCCTAGCAGGTATTTGGGGCATATTAAACTCTTTCTGTATTATATCAACTGGGGGAATGTGAACTTTAGCCTTTGTAATCCCCACAGGGATATATATATATTATCTTCCCTCACTTAGAAGAAAGTTTGGTGGAATTTTACTGCATTCCCTCTGAAGTACACTGATTTAGTTTCCTGGACATCTCTTCCTGGAGTTTATTGCTGAATTTCAGCCAAATGTATAATTATTCTCCAAACAATTAACAGTAGGAGGCTGATCACAGTTATTTTGATAGTCTATTCAAGAAATTCTGCCAGTTTTTCAAACAGTGTATTATTAGCTTAATTTTGGTCCCAAGGATAAGCTATATTTAGACTGTATTTCTTAATCAAATCATATCTAATCTACCTCTAATTAGACATGTACTGTGGCATTATAGAACAGTTTGCCAAATCCACGGGGGTATCACCATAAAAATTACATAAAGAAAATATTTCTAAGGGGAATAGGATAGGGCTCTTAGGTGATAACTTTCATCATGTATATTCATGCATTATCTGAACAGATAGAAGTGTAAATCTGCTACTCTGTACATTAGGTAAGCCTTAGTGCTCTGTTGTGTCTGGTTCTTTGTGATCCATGGACTATCGCCCATCAGGCTCCTTTGCCCATGGGATTTTCCAGGCAGGCGAGAATACTGGAGTGGGTAGCCATTCCCTTCTTCAGGGGATCTTCCTGACCCAGGGATTGAACCTGGGTCCCCTGCTTTTCTTTGATTCCAAGTTTAAGAAGTAGCCAATGAAATGTAAATATATTTTGGATGGAAAATAGCAATGCATTTTTTAAATATAATTTAATTGTTCAGAAATGATATGAATACGCTTCCATAGCTTCTTCTTTCTCCCAAATTTAGTGTACAGAAAGGTACATGGGTGATGTTACCCTATCAGACATGTTGCACAATATCACATTAATTATATTAATTTTAACAATTATATTTGGGCTTCATTTGTAGCTCAGTTGGTAAAGAACCTGCCTACAATGAGGACACCTGGGTTCAATACCTGGGTCAAGAAGACCCCCTGGAGAATGAGATGGCTACGCACTCTAGTATTCTTGCCTGGAGAATCCCATGGACAGAGGATCCTGGCAGGCTACAGTCCATGGGGTCACAAGAATCAGACATGACTTAGCAACTAAACCACCACACACCTGCATTGTAGGTAGATTATTTAATGTCTGAATCACCAGGGTACTCTGGAGACCCTGAATTGGGTACCTTTGTGACTAACAGTAGAATAAAAAAAAGAGGCCAAAAAGTTAAAACACTATGTATCTTTAAAGGAGTGTATCCAAAAACTATAGTGAACAATTAGCATAAGCATCTGAAACCTTAATATGTTTAGTGAAATGCTACCCAAAAAGGATTGATGAGCCTCACCTCATAATATAGAAAGCAAACACAGTAATTCAATAGATTTTATTATGGTTTCCCATTATCCACTGCCTTTATTATAAAAGGATTTTACGTCTTGGTCTTTTGTCAAATTAAGTGCCCCTTTATGGCAGGAGTTTAATTTCCTGCCCCATTACCACCATACTTGGCCATGTAACCTGCTTCCATCAATGAAATGTGAGCAGAAGTGACCACATGCAGTGTCAGAGCAGAAACTTCCATAGACATCACATCATTCTGCTCTCTCACTCTAAGTCCTAAAATGAAAACAGGTAAGGAGTAGAATCTCAGTTAACAGCAAAGCCAGCCTGTAAAGCAAGATATATGTTACCTTGATAGAGTTGGGGAGGGGTGGTATTTGTTGTAGCACAATCAGAAGGAAGCTATCAGTATACTTAATCTCCTGCCTAACGTATGGATGTGTCATATAACCTCAGCCCGTTGAAAACACTCATGAAGTAAGAGAGAGTGACAAACATGCAGGAAAAGTGGAGAACATATCCTGTTGGAGGTGGCACATGCATTTTCCATGGGAAAGCGTATCCATTGCTTGATGCTGCAATGGAAGCAACAGTGAAAGTGTTCCTCTAGCTTCTCACAAGAAGCAGATCTCTGTAGTCTCTGTCACTTGGTTTTGACTGCAAATCCAGATTCTGTCCAGGTTCTTTTCCACCAGATCTAATATCTCATCTATTCTGTGAACTAAGCAACAATCCTTGGGCTTAAATCACACAGTCAGCTTTTGGGCCTTGCAAATAAATATCAACTGTTCGAAAAAATGTCAACAAAAGGAGTTCTGAGTAACCATTCAGGGAAATGGAAACAATCCCTTATTAATTGTTCATATTAAAGATGAAGGCATTTTACCAAGCTCATAGATACAGAGGACAGATTAGGGGTTGGCAGAGGTGGAGGTGGGGGAGCAGGGTGAGAGAAAAAGGTGAAGGGAGACAGAATTTGCAAATTTGCACTTATAAAACAAATGAATCATGGGGATGTAATGTACTGCATGGAGTTTTTCTGATAATTCAGCTGGTAAAAACTCCCCCTGCAATACAGGAGACCTCGGTTTGATCCCTGGGTCAGAAAGATCCCCTGGAGAAGGGATAGGCTATCCATTCCATTATTCTTGGGCTTCCCTGATGGCTCAGATGGTAAAGAATTTGCCTGCAATGCGGGAGACCTGTGTTCAATCCATGGATCGGGAAAATCTCCTGGAGGAAGGCATGGCAACCCACTCCATTTTTCTTACCTGGAGAATCCCCATGGACAGAGGAGCCTGGCAGGCTACAGTCCATGGGGTCGCAAAGAGTCAGACACAATTGAGCGACTAAACATAACACAGCACGGTGTACAGCATGGGGATAATAGCTGTGTGTGAAAGTGACTCAGTCATGTCTGACTCTTTGTGACTCCATGGACTATAGCCCAGCCTTGGAATATTCCAGGTAAGAATACTGGAGTGGGTAGCCACATCCTTCTCCAGAAGATCTTTCTGACCCAGGGATTGAACCTGGGTCTCCTGCCTCAGAGGCAGATTCTTTACCATCTGAGCCACCAGTTAATACAGTTAAAGATTCTGTATTGCATATCTGAAAGTTGCTAAGACATTAAATTAAAAGGTTTCATCATCAGAAAAAAATTCTGTAGCTGTGTATCATGACATATATTAACTACACTTATTTTGCTGATCATTTCACAATATACACAAACATCAAATAATTTTGCTGTACACATGCAACTAGTATAATGTTGTATGTCAATTATGCCTCAATGTCAAAAAAAAAAAAGAAGAAGAAAACACTTAAATTCTGCTCGTCTTTTTGGGTGATTTTCAAGCATCTTGGCCCACAATGGGAGAAAAAAAAATTAATCTATCATCATCTAGAAAAGGTGTACAAAGAAAGAAAAGACTTAAGAGACTGAATGAACACTCTCAAAGAGCAGTATGAAAAATATAAACAGTATAAAAACAATGAGGTGAGGGAACTCTTCCCAACATTTTGAGTAGCTTAAGAAAATTTTTTTAAAAAGGTAAACTTTTTAAATATATTCCTCAAGGCAATGGCTGAGGTCTAAGAGCATTCAAACCTATACTAAGGAACCACTTATTGTTTGGATCAGCTGAGTTGCAACGGATACTAGAAGTGGAAAGTTTGAATTTGCGAATTGTCAAATGGCAACTTTGATTCAATTTACTATCTGACTAAGTTATTGGGCATTTTTCTGATGTTTTTATTTACTTTTGTATCTCAATATCTCCCCAAGTTCCAAACACTCTGAAAGAAATGAAACAATATCCATTATAATCTTAATATGAAAAGAATTCTAGATCCTACCTCTTAAATGGTAGAATGTTACTATCCAATTTCCTAGAGCCGTTGCTGATACTTTATGACAATCATAAATACCTTCTCTAGAAATGAAATGAGAATTTACTAAAACTAGAAATGCATTATTCCTTTCTCCATCCAGGTCAGATTCTTGATCCTACCAAATTTTATATCTAGTGAAATTTGGTTCTAGTAGTGGTAGAGTTGTACACAGTATACATCAGGCTCAGCTCAGTTCAGTTCAGTTGCTGACTCTTGTCCAACTTTTTGTGACCACTGCAGAAGACCAGGTTTTCCTGTCCATCACCAAATCCCAGAACTTACTCAAATTCATTTCCATTGAGTTGGTGATACCATGCAACCATCTCATCCTCTGTCATCCTCTTCTCCTCCAGCCTTCAATCTTTCCCAGCATCAGGGTCTTTTCTAATGAGTCAGTTCTTCACTTAAGGTGGCCAAAATATTGGAGTTTCAGCTTCAGCATCAGTCCTTCCAATGACCACTCAAGACCGATTTCCTTTAAGATGGACTGGTTGGATGTCCTTGCAGTTCAAGGGACTCTCAAGAGTCTTCTCCAACACCACAGTTCAAAAGTATCAATTTTTCCATGCTCAGCTTTCTTTTAAGTCCAACTCTCACATCCATACACAACTATGGGGAAAACCATAGCTTTGACTAGACTGACATTTTTTGGCAAAGTAATGTCTCTGCTATTTAATATGCTGTCTAGGTTAATCACAGCTTTCCTTCCAAGGAGCAAATGTCTTTTAATGTCATGGTGGCAGTCCCATCTGAAATGATTTTGGAGCCCCAAAAAGTCTGTTTCCATTGTTTCCCCATCCATTTGCCATGAAGTGATGGGACTGGATGCCATGATCATAGTTTTCTGAATGTTGAGTTTTAAGCCAACTTTTTCACTCTCCTCTATTGCCTTCATCAAGAGGCTCTTTATTTCTTCACTTTCTGCCATAAGGGTGGTGTCATCTGCATATTTAAGGTTGCTGATATTTCTCCCTACAATCTTGATTCCAGCTTGTGCTTAATCCACCCCAGCATTTCACATGATTTATTCTGCATGTAAGCTAACCAAGCACAGTGACCGTGTAAAGCCTTGACATACTCCTTTCCCAATTTGGAACCAGTCTGTTGTTCCATGTCCAGTTCTAACTGTTGCTTCTTGACTTGCTTATAAATTTCTAAGGAGGCAGGTCAGGTGCTCTGGTGTTCCCATCTCCTTAAGAATTTTCCAGTTTGTTGTGATCCACACAAAGGCTTTGATATAGTCCATAAAGCAGAAGTAGATATTTTGCTGGAACTCTCTTGCTTTTTCAATGATTCAGTGGGTGTTGGCAATTTGATCTATAATATAAAACTGTGGAGTCATTGTTAAGGTTAAAATCATCAATTTGACACTGGGATCCCAAAGCAGGAGTAGACAGAAATTCCTCTTCAACACTACCCTCTTCTTCTACACGGACCTGATGGATTTAGATCCCTTCACTGCAGATGGTGACTGCAGCCATGAAATTAAAAGACACTTACTCCTTGGAAGGAAAGTTATGACCAACCTAGATAGCATATTGAAAAGCAGAGACATTACTTTGTCAACAAAGGTCCGTCTAGTCAAGGCTAAGATTTTTCCAGTGGTCATGTATGGATGTGAGAGTTGGACTGTGAAGAAGGCTGAGCACTGAAGAATTGATGCTTTTGAACTGTGGTGTTGTAGAAGACTCTTGAGAGTCCCTTGGACTGCAAGGAGATCCAACCAGTCCATTCTAAAGGAGATCAGCCCTGAGATTTCTTTGGAAGGAATGATGCTAAAGCTGAAACTCCAGTGCTTTGGCCACCTCATGTGAAGAGTTGACTCAATGGAAAAGACTCTGATGCTGGGAGAGATTGGGGGCAGGAGGAAAAGGGGACGACAGAGGATGAGATGGCTGGATGGCATCACCAACTCGATGGACGTGAGTTTGAGTGAACTCCAGGAGTTGGTGATGGACAGGAAGGCCTGGCGTGCTGCGATTCATGGGATCGCAAAGAGTTGGACACAACTGAGCAGCTGAACTGACTGACTGACTGACTGATAGAAACAGAGTATACTCTGTTTCTTGTTATTTTCTCCAAATTTACTAAAGTAAATTAGTCTTCTTTCCCAGTTAAGAAAAGATAAGAGGATCGATGGAGACCAAGAATGTGTTTGGAGAAGAAATCCCTTCTTAGAGAGATCAAAAGTAAAAAAAAAAAAAAAAAAAAAGGCAAAGAAATGCCATGTAAATAGGAACTAATAAAGAAAGTATATGCTAATATCATAGTACTATAGACCAATACAATAGTTAATAACATAAAATATGGAATTTTGGCAGAGGAGGCTCAAGTAAAATAAAGTATTATTGAAAATGCCAGAAAACTGTGCCACTGGGGAACTGCTCGTTTTGCATGAAACTTTTCTGGAGAGCAGTATGACAGTAACTGAAAAAAATAAAAAATAATCATTGCATGAAATCTATACTGATATTTTTTGTCCTCTAAGGAATAACCAATAAATGTAGTATAAATTTGACAGAAATCAGGTAGAAATCCACAATCACAGTACAAACTTCATGTCTCCAAGTAAAAAGTAATGGCTGAAGGATGAAGAAAGGTGAGCAGAGATCCCATCTACAGAGAACAGTATTTGGAGATTCAATATAATCCCATTATAAAGGCTTGGAAAACATTTATTATTCTGTCAAAACCCCAGAAGGATCATCTTTTTATGATAATAGCTATACCAAAGCTATAGATTCACTCCCACTTTAAAAGTTAAATATAAACAAAAAATAAAATTGATATATGCTAGCAAGACTGATTAAAACAAAACTAGAGAAAGTACTAATTATCATGATTAAGAATAAAAGAGACATTACTTACAAATCCTTTACAAATTAAACACATAACAATGGGAAATTATGAATAATACTTTGCTAATTATATGAAAAACTTAGATATAATGGAAAAATTATTTTTAAAAGAATTAATGGAAAGATATTAATAACTCAAGAGCAATCAAATAAAGTGAATACTAGTCCAAAACATTCTACTCATATATATACACACACACACACACACATATATATATATATTCTACTCATATATATATGTTTGTAGTGTATGCTGCTGCTGCTGCTAAGTCGCTTCAGTTGTGTCTGACTCTGTGCGATCCCATAGATGGCAGCCCAGCAGGCTCTGCCATTCCTGGGATACTCCAGGCAAGAACACTGGAGTGGGTTGCCATTTCCTTCTCCAATGCATGAAAGTGAAAAGTGAAAGTGAAGTCGCTCAGTCGTGTCTGACTCTAGCGACCCAATGGACTGTAGCCTACCAGGCTCCTCCACCCATGGGATTTTCTAGGCAAGAGTACTGGAGTGGGGTGCCATTGTAGTGTATATATGTATGTAAAATATAAAGTTACATATACCCTGTATTTATATATAATAGTAGTGGTGTTAGGCATTCAGTCGTGTCCAACTCTTTGCCACCCCATGGACTGTAGTCTGCCAGGCTCCTCTGTCCATGGGTTTTCCCAGCCAAGGATACTTTAGTGGTGTGCCATTCCTTTCTCCAGGGGATCTTCTTGACTCAGGGATCGAACTCAGATCTCCTGCATTGCAGGAAGATTCTTTACCATCTGAGTCACCAGGGAAGCCATCAGGGAAACCATATATATATATATATATATATATATATATATATGGTTTCCCTGATGGGAATATATATATATATATATATATATTTATATAAATAATTATTGATCAATATCCCTCATAAATATAACAGATGCATTTATACTCAATATTAGTATAGTATATTCTATCTCAGTAATATCTAAAATGTTTAATACATCATGCACAAATCAGGTTTGTTCCAGAAATACAAGATGAAATTAATGTTTGGAATATTAATAAAATCTATTTATATGTTAACACATAATAAAATATATAATTCTTAAATGGATATTAAATTTTGAGGAAGTCAAAAACTCATTAATGAAAAGAATGCTCAGGAAGGTAAGAATTAAAGTGAATATCTTCAAATAGATCATGATTATGCATGAAAATCCTACATGTACATTTGATGAAATATTAAGCTAATTCCCAGTAAGCATGAAAAAAAGATAATAGTTTCCACCCGCTTACTGTCACTACTTCTTTTCAATATTGCACTGAATGAGCTAGACTTTAAGATATTTAAAAGAAATATATGTATAAAGTATAAAGATAATAGCAAAAAATTATGTAAAATTAGTATTAAAACTATTCCTATTCAAAGGTAAGATATTTATATTAAAATACTAAAAAAAATGCTAAATATCTACTAGAATAAGTAAATAAAGCCAGTTTTCTGTATGAGAATCAAAACAGAAAACATTATTGTACTTTGAAATACAAGTAACAAGCAACTGGAAAAAAAATAAAATAAACCAATTGAAGTATTATATTCACCATAAAATAGTTAGGAATGTGTATAATAAAATATTTAAGTTCTCTACACTGTAAACTACAAATATTGCTAAGAGAAATTAAGAACTATGTAAGCTGGGAATTTCCTGGTCCAGTAGTTAGGACTGCACTTTCATGGCCAAGACAGGGGAAATAAGATCCCATAAGCCACGTAGCACAGCCAGAAAAAAAGAAACAACCCTAAGTTGTTGGAGACAAATAACAAATAGTTGGAATACTCAATATTAAGACTACTCTGATAAATTTTATATAGATTGCTTGATGCAATATTGGTCAAAATTCCAAATGTGTCTTTTGTAGAAATTCATACTGTACTGTAAGAAATGTGTAGAAAAATTTAAGCGAACTTTGTTTTCTCCTGGGCTTCCCTTGTGGCTCAGCTGGTAAAGAATCAACCTTCAGTGCGGGAGACTTGGGTTCGATTCCTGGATTGGGAAGATCCCCTGGAGAAGGGAAAGGCTACCCACTCCAGTATTCTGGCCTGGAGAGCTCCACGGACTATACAGTCCATGGGGTCTCAAAGAGTCAGACACGACTGAGCGACTTTCACTTTCACTTTGTTTTCTCTTAGAGTTAGAGACAGGCACCATCTAGCAAATATTTCAGATTAGTATTGTCACCAGTTGTTCTGAGGGACAACTTTCTTTACTGTCTTTCATTATAAAAACTTCCATTTCCTCTTATGCCCTGATTTCGAGGACCAGGAGCTGTTCCATGCTGGACGCACTCCCCAACGTTCTCTTTACCATCTCTTCAGATAGCATTTTTGAGTCCTGTGCCTTTTGTGATGTCTCCACTGCCTTTTGTTAGAGAATTTCTGTCTGTAAAGAACAAGGAGTGTTTCTTCTTTATCTTCATATTTATATCTACTGTAGACTTGTCCTCAATAGATTTCAGAGCTGAAGCTGTGATAAATGTTGAAGCTTGAGTCCCAGGAGTCCTGTAGGTTGCTCAAATTGAATGACTTCCTTTCTTTGCTTTTTCTTTTTTTATCTGATTGAGGCACCTTTTTTCCTAACATCCACTTACAGATTTGATATTTTGGTGTTTTTTATCATAGAAGCATGAAGTCAAATCCTCATGTTTCTCCCAGAAGCATCTGTTATTCAAATAAATCTCGCCTACCTTTTTCTCTTTTAACAAATCCACAGCAAAATATTCTTCCATTGGTGCAGCCAGGCATATACTTAATAGATAATTATCTTGACTGAATCTCCTTTAGTATCTTTCATATATTTATGCCCTTCTAAGGCTTACTTTTATAATTTCCCCAACAATCACTCAAATTCCCAGCAGTATATCAACATCTTCATCTGCAGTGACTCTATCCCCTTGAGAACACCTAATATCACTCTAAGTATTTTCTACTAAACTTCATCTTTTCTTCCCTGGTAACTTAGAGGTGAAGAACCTGCCTGCCAATGTAGGAAACGTGGGTTTGATTCCCAGATTGGGAAGATCCCCTGGAGAAGGAAATGGCAACCCACTCTGGTATTCTTGCCTGGAGAATTCCATGGACAGAGGAGCCTGGCAGGCTAGTCCCTGGGGTCAGACATGACAGTGATTGAACAACAACCTTCATCTTAGACTTGTATTGATTTTTCTCTAATCACCAGTTATGGCTGTTACCAGTCTTTAAAGATGAATTCCATATAGTAATGAAATCTTCTGTCCTTTCTCTAATGTTCTCTTTTATAGCAGTTTAGCATGGCACTTTTTTTCATTTTATTTTTTTTTTTTAGTTCAGCATGTATATTCTAAAAAAAAAAGACTTCACTTTTGCTCTGTAACAGGAGAAAGTTAGCTGCTTTGCACTTTTAAAGCATCAGATACCATTCTGCACACTGATATTTAAGGGGCACATAGGAGCTCTTCTTTCTTGTACAATGAAGCTTTTGCTTCAGCCAAGCAAGCTTTGTGAAAGCCGTGCCTAGATAATAAGATGTGACAGGCTACACACTGAGATCCTCTCTGCTCTTAAGGACATTTCCCTTGTTAACATTTCTGTAGTCCTTGCACCTTAATTTGTAGACAATCATTTGTAAACAAATATTCTTTGTCCTGTAATGAGCCACCAAGATTAAACACCCTGTGATCAGGTTAAAGATCTTTACTCTAGTACTGGGGAAAAAAAAAAGAAGAATCACTAAGAGAAAAACCCGCTTGTTGTAAAAACAAGCTTCTCAAAATACTTAAGAAAAATACCTATCTGTCAAAATATAAAATTCTAACACCAGTGCCAGACTTCAGGCTCCACCAAATTCTCTCCATATAAATACTGTGCTTTTGTGAATTCTACTATTTGGTGTGTTTGTTTTTTTATCAGTATTAGCCTGCTGTAGAGGACATTAAGGACTTTTGGATATTGGCACCCATCTTACCTACCCTATATGTAATATAAAACTGTGGAGTCATAGTTGAGGTTAAAAATATCAATTTGATACTAAGAGCCCAGAGAACGATTAGACAGAAATTCTTCTTCAAAACTCTCCTCTTTTTCTACATGGACCTGATGGATTCATATCCCTTATAGAAACAGAGTATACTCTGTTTCTTGTTATTTTCTCCAAATTTACTAAAGTAAGTCTACTTTCCCGGTTAAGAAAAGACAAGGGTATGGATGGAGGCCAGGAATGTGTTTGGAGAAGAAATCCATTCTTAGAGAAATCAAGAGGAAGTTAAAACAAACAAACAAACAAAAAAGGCAAAGGAAAAGAAAGCATATGCTAATATCATAGTACCATAGACTAATACAATAGTTAATAACATAAAATATGGAATTTTGGCAGAGGAGGCTCAAGTAAAATAAAGTATTATTGAAAATGCCAGAAAACTGTGCCACTGGGAACTGCTAGTTGAAGCATGAACCCTCTCTGGAGAGCAGTATGACAATAACTGATGAAATTAAGTCTGTATCCACCTTACAGCTCAGAAATTTCAACCTTGAGTATTTGCTCTAGAGAAAGTTACATTCTGGACCTTATATGTCATATACAAGAATAGCAGAGAAAACTGGTTTATAACAGTAAAAAATGGTGACTATATGTCCTAGAATGTACAATATTTAGAAACAATGTATTAGAGGTAGATATAACTTAGGTTTATTAAAACACATAAACACTGAAACCAGTACTATATATCTCACAAGGACACATGGAATCCACACATATCTCGACAGTAAAATGAAGGTCCAGGGAAACAAGAAAACAGGGAAGGATCTTGCAGTGATCTGTGAAATTGATTTGCCTTGTGCCAGGAGAGTAATCAATGATCTTCACCAGAAATTGTTCACAAATAAATTGTAAGCACAGCAAAACATGAATACACAAGAGAAAACATGCCATTAATAAATTAACAAAAAATCATAATGGAGACACAATAACAATGAATATGTTATGAAATTTTCAAAATCACTATTGATTGATGCAAAGAATATAAAAAGAATAAGGTATCAAGTTTTACCATTACATTGTTAAAATAATTTAAAGATAAGAAAGTATTATGTTTGCAAAGTTGTCTGTGAAATAAGTGGTGTTCTCTGATGGTAGAACTATAAATTTTGATACTCATTTTGGAGAAAAATAGTGGAAGAATTAACAAGCAACTCCATTACAAGTTCATATCATGTACATATGCATAGGGCATAAAAAGAATAAAAATATCTATTATAGTTTTGATTACAGTAGTAGAAAAACTATTTTCAGCATTATGTGAAAAAGTATAGTTTTCACATACTATATACTACTATACCACTTTAACAGTGGTTAAAATGAATACAATAGATATACATACACCAATAAAGTTTCATAAGATCAGCAATATTTTAAATTTACATAACAAGATAATATGTAATCATGGGTACATATGTATGTAAAAATATATGAAGTTGTCTAAAAGAAAGAACATCATCAGTTCAGTTCAGTTCAGTTGCTCAGTCGTGTCTGACTCTTTGCCACCCCATGAATTGCAGTATGCCAGGCCTCCCTGTCCATCACCAACTCCCGGAGTTCACTCAAACTCACGTCCATTGAGTTGGTGATGCCATCCAGCCATCTCATCCTCTATCGTCCCCTTCTCCTCCTGCCCCCAATCCCTCCCAGCATCAGAGTCTTTTCCATTGAGTCAACTCTTCGCATGAGGTGGCCAATGTACTGGAGTTTCAGCTTTAGCATCATTCCTTCCAAAGAACACCCAGGACCGATCTCCTTTAGAATGGACTGGTTGGATCTCCTTGCAGTCCAAGGGACTCTCAAGAATCTTCTCCAACACAACAGTCATAGGCCCCCAAAAAATATATCCAGCAAGGGGAATGCGATTGAATTTGTTTAAATAGGACTACAATGAAAGCATTTAAACAAATTCCAAATTAAAAAAATAAAAGAATGAAAATGCAATTAAGTTGAATTAAATCAACAAATGGGCCTCTCAGGTAGCCACCTGAGTGATAAAAGAAATCCGCCTGCCAATGCAGTAGACACAGGAGATGCAGGTTCAATCCTTGGTCCAAGAAGATCCTCTGGAGAAGGAAAGGGCAACCCACTCCAGTCTTCTTGCCTAGATGATCCCATGGACAGAGGAGTCTGTCCGGCTACAGTTCACAGGGTCGCAAATAGTTGGACATGATTGAATGACTAAGTGTGCATGCAAATTAAGGAATAGGGAGATAGATATAATGTCTTCTTTTTCCTTTATCAGGTCTTTTCTGGTGGTTTGGATGGTAAAGAGCCTGACTACAATGCAGGAGAACTGGGTTCAGTCCCTGGGTTGGGAAGATCCTCTGGAGAAGGGAATGGCTACCCACTCTAGTATCCTTGCCTAGAGAATTCAATGGACAGAGGAGACGGCAGGCTACAATCCATGGGGTTGCAAAAAAGTCGGACATGACTGAGTGACTAACACTTTTATTTTATTGACTTTGTGAAATGCATTTAGTAACAATATTTTCTTATTGCTATCTCAGAGCTCATCTATGTAGAGTTCATATTCTTCTCATGGTACTGCCTGTGCCCAGGCAAAGATAAACTTATGCTAACCCATTGATTTACCTGGTGCATCAGTTAGGATAGACTAGGTTATGCCTGTATAACAAATGACTTCCAAATCTTCTTGGGTTACAAAGCTAAGGTGTGTTCCTCACCTATCCCACATGTTTATCCCAAGTCACCTGTAACTTGTCTTCACTTAAGAAAGCATGATGACGAGACTGTCCTGGAATAGTGAAGATAAGACTAACTGAGCCCTGACTTAAAGTTTCTGTTCAGAAATGTCACATTCCTGTCCATATTTAATTGGCTAATGGAAGTTACATGAAGATCTGGAAACTGTTATTGGAGGTTGGAGGTATTATTCTTCCCCAAGGAGAAGCAGTGAATAATTTTTAATCACAGATTAATGTTTAATCTAAGCTAGACGGTTAGTGAACATAGTTTGCATTATACAGAAATAGACTTCCAAAAGTAGATTCATTTAAGTCAACACTACAAATATTCTTAACTAGTTGTAAAATGATGTAGTTTACAACACAAATTGTGTCATAAGTGCTTATTAGAGTCACTTGAAGTGTAAGTCATAAGCAACAGCATTTGCAGATAGTGAGGACAATGCTCTGTGACTGATGGCATCAGAGCTGGGAGGGTGGTAAAATTTGACCACTTACTGCAGCTCTTGTAAGACTGCTAATTGTTTCATTTTCTGTGTATTATGAAGGGCTCTGGATAATGGGTACTGTCAAAGGTAAACACAGCTGGACATTAGCTAAAGTGGTGAAAGCATACTTCATTCATTAATTATTGACAATAGGGGGCTTCCTCAGTAGCTCAAACAGTAAATAATCTCCCTGCATTGCAGGAGACCTGGGTTCAATCTCTGGATCAGGAAGATCCCCATGGTGAGGGGCATGGCAACCCACTCCAGTATTCTTGCCTGGAGAATTCCATGGATAGAGGAGCCTGGCAGGCTACAGTCCATGGGTTTTCAAAGAGTCAGATATGATGAGAGACTTTCACAAACATACATAGAGATTACCTTCAAAGGTGCTGTACCATATACTTTAAAACTGCTATAAGACTAGATCTGAAATGTTATCATAATAACAAATAATTCTGTGATGTGATAGACATATTATCTAACTCTACATTGATGACCATATTACTATATATGTGTATCAGATCTGCAGATTATACACCTTTAACATACACAGGGTTATATGTTAAATATAACATTGGTTATTTAATTAATTGAGAATGAGACAGCAGGGAGGAAGATTGGCCAGACCTTAAACAGAATTAGGAAAGGGAAATTTTAAGCAGCAGCAAAGAGAGCCTGTGCATGTGAAACCCATCTGGGCTTGCTGACTGTTGCTTACTGAAGTTAGCTCACACCCTCTCAGGAGTGGGAGACAGAGGTCCTGAGCATCAGGTGTTGGCTGGAACAAACAGTAAATTATTTTGGCAGCCTGGAATGTTTCTCAGTGCATCTTAGTGGTATGGACTTGAGCCATTAGAAACTATGTTAGTGTTTAAATCTATATAAGGCAAGCTGAGACCAATCAAGATGAGGGTCTGATGATTAGATTGTGGTCAAGGAGAGATTGCTTGTAAATAACTCCAAATGGAAAGTTTTATGTTGCATCCCAGGAAGAAAAAAAAATATACTGTTTTCGTTTCTCAAAAATGAGATTGTTTTAATGTTTAATCAGAATCATGTAATTATGTGGATATCATCCCATATATTCTATTTATCAACATTTCTAATTTTCTAATAAAGAATGAAATTCTTTCAGAAAGAGATTTTTCCCTTTTGATAGCCATCTGATATTTTTATATTATTAATTTTTATGCCTCATTAGTCAATCCCCACTGATGTATAATAATCCTGAGTTATTGAATAATTATCCTATTAGATGCACATTAGGCTTCCCTGGTGGCTCAGACGGTGAAGAATCCATGTGCAATGATCCCCTGGAGAAGGGAATGGCTGCTCTCTCCAGTTTTCTTGCCTGGAGAATTCTAAGGACTGGTTACTGTCCATGGGGTTGCAAAGAGTCCGACATGACTGAATAACACTTTCACTATGTGCACATTACTTTTTTTTAATTGTAATTTTTCTGACTAATTAGCTAAAGGTCATGATTTGTGTTATTACTAATAAAAAACTGGCTGAATATGTTGTTCAATGGCTGTCACCTTTATCAAGACGCTCTTTAGTTTCTCTTCACTTTCTGCCATTAGAATGGTATTATCTGTATATCCGAGGTTGTTGGTAGGACCTTGACAAATATCTTAAGTTATTAAAGAGAAATTACATCACATATATTTGTCAAAATATTTAGAATTATATAGTTTTGCTTAATATGGAAAGATCTTGACATAAAAATTAGCTTATGATCATCCATATAAACAAAGAAAATCAATGGAACACAAATCAACTGACGTATAGAACAGTCTTATGGACTCTGTGGAAGAGGGAGAGGGTGGGAAGATTTGGGAGAATGGCATTGAAACATGTAAAATATCATGTATGAAACGAGATGCCAGTCCAGGTTCAATGCACGATACTGGATGCTTGGGGCTGGTGCACTGGGACGACCCAGAGGGATGGTGTGGGGAGGGAGGAAGGAGGGGGGTTCAGGATGGGGAACACATGTATACCCGTGGTGGATTTATTTTGATGTTTGTCAGAACTAATACAATTATGTAAAGTTTGAGAATAGAATAAAATTAATTAAAAAAAAATCAACAACAACAAAAATCTCTCATGTTTCCATTTAGTCCCAGGTTTCTTAAGCAGGGGAGACTCATGATGCAGCTGTATCATTCTAAGGAAAGTGACACAGCATTGAATTCCTGGGGCAAGTGACACTTGTTCTTCTAAGTGGAGAAAATCTCCTGCTTCACCTCCTTTTAATATTTTTTTCCCCCCAGAAATAAGAGTTTTCAGAAAATAGCTTTGGGAAGCCATGCATCTTGTGCGCTCCTCTGTGACCATTTTAACCTCTTCCTCTGGTGATTAAAGGTGAGCGTTGCACACTTAATGCTGGTGGCCCTTTTATGTGGCTTCACTCTCACATCTTCAATAGCTTTCCAAATTAAGTATACTTTCAGTTCAATGAAAAGAAGAAATAGAATTATCCTAAAATCAACTCATTGTATGGTCCACACTTTAACCAAGGTTTGAAATGACCTTTGAGCCTTGCCTACTCCTAGAGGGGAGGAAATCTAAAATGCAGCTCTCTACATTAGTCCCTTTAGAAGACACAGCGAGTGAGCCTCTTTTAACAGGAAGAAATGTCTTCACATTCAAATAGTGCCATGAGTCCCATATCAGATAGAACTGAATCTGGCAAAAGCAAGATTTATCCCATCTAAAATTGCATTAAACATATCATATATCTAGTAAAATACATTGTACCTAACTGGATGATATTTTTTTCATGAGAGTTAAGCAAACTAGGTAAGCAAATCATTTGAATTCTAGGATCACAATTCCTGCTGGAGTCAAGATCACCCTACTCTACCCTTTTTCCTTTACTTCATTCTTACTTTCTTGTACTTCCTCTACTATTTCTCCTAACTTACTCATGCCAGCCTGAGGACAGAGCCACACAAATATTGTTAACAGACACAGAAGGTACTAAGGGAGAAAGATACTCCTCACCTGGCATGTGTTTCTATGTGCATGCATGAGCCAAACCCATGGGATCAAACCCATGCCTGCTCCATTGGAAACACAGTCTTAACTGCTGGACCACCAGGGAAGTCCCGTTTGGTTTTAATTTTGAGATTGAAACTTTCTTTCCTTCCAAACAGAGCACTTGACATAAGTAGTCAAATGAAAAAGAATAAATAGTATCCTGGTTAGTATTGGTAAACTAATAAGCTTTCTAGCATGGTGTAATTTATGCTCAAAGCAAATATTGGATTTCTTTACACTCCAGATTTAAACCTAGATCTTGAGAAACATTAGAGGAAAGGGCATTGACATAACTAATTTCATGGATGCCCATGGATTTGTTCCATAAACCCAGTTGTCAGCAGCAAAACGAGCATCAGAAAAATATTATAATAAATAGGCCTATATATCCATGTGAATCCACTGGTTCTATTCTTTATTTTGCCTGTTCCCTGGGTACTCAGAATTGTAAGGATGAGTAGAATCAAGTTCCTTTCTTCACAATATTTTAGGGAGATTGAATTATTACATTAATTTTCTATTTTATGGACTACATTTTAAAGGCTGCTATGATGGCTGTACTTGTTAAATATATCCTAAAATATAGAGAGAATAATTTAAATTAACAACTTCAAATATAATAACAATAAAATGGATGAAAATCTATACTATGTAATGGGAAGAGCATTAAGTAGAGAAATCTTGACTATCAAATATACTTGAATGGAAACAACATTAAGATTATGGGCTTAGGAAACATATGGAAGATTTTAATGCTAAAGTATTAGAACCAGTTTAAGAACATACTATAGAATATAACACCTTTGGAAATATGTTTGCTTTGGAGACCCTTGCCTTATAAACACAATACCGAACATCTGGGTTCAGTTCTAATGACACATTCTATTTTATTATTATTTGTCTATTATTATTCACATACTTTTCTCTGAAAGTTGTTTTCAAGGGAAGCAAAATATTTATCAGAACTCAGTAAAGCTTACCTACTTGTCAGTTTTTTTGTTTTGTTTTTTTTTTTGATCAACATATGTTTTTTAGTAGGCTTGAAAGAGGTTTTTTATACCTACACTTTCCATCGTATTCCTTTTTTGCAATGTAGTTTTTAATTGAAGGAAAATTGCTTTACAATGTTATGATCATTTCTGCCATACAACAACACAAATCAGCCATAATTATACATGTTTTACCTCCATCTTGAGCCTCCCTCTTCCAGACCCCTCCCACCTCTAAGTTTATCACAGAGCACCAGGCTGGGCCCCCTGTGTTATACAACACCTTCTCACCAGCTCTCTATTACACACATAGTGGTGTGTAAATGCTGAGCTACTTCTCCAGTTGCCCCCACTTTGCCCTTCCCTCACTGTGTCCATTGCATTTCTAAAGTAGTCATTTCACTATAAACTTGCAAGAATTCAAGATATTATTTGTTATCTAAATCAACCTTCGATCTAATGAAGGATTTTTTTTTTCAACTTTCTACATGTATTATTTTCCTTTTGTCTCTTATTCTTCCCTTGGTACTTTCTATCATTTCATAAACATCAATCACATGAATGGCTTAGTAGGTTTATGCTGTCAAGACGTGCTGTTCCCCTTAGATTCTTTCTGTATTGTTCTTCCATCCAGAATGTCGTACATGCCCTTTCATTGTATCATGTCATAAAAAATTGAGGTGATTTGTTTTTGTTTTTTTCCCTGGTAATAGTAAACAGATGAAACTTTGAATTCATACTTGTTGTGTTTATTTTGCATATTACATATTAGTGGATAGCTTTTTAAAAGATATCAGTATACTATGCCATCTTCTTTAATATATAATATTTCCCCCTGATTTACAAGAAATTGCCATCTTCATTGTTTATTATGTAGTCTTTATTTTTCATTATTTTGAGATCTTTGTCCTTATTTCCAAAATTTTCCCCTTTCATTCAAGTATTATTTCTTCTGGTTTTACTGAGCTGTAAGTGACATATAGCACTGTATAAGTTTACAATGTACAGCATAATAGTTTGCATCATGAAATAATCACAATAAGTTTAGTGAACATTCATAATCTCATATAGATACAACATTAAAGAAACAGGAAAGAAAAAAATGTTTTCCCTTAAGATAAAAACTCAAGATTTACTCACAACTTGCATATACACGGTCCAGCAATGTTAGTTATATTTATCATGTTATACATTGCATCTCTAATGTGTATTTATCTTATAATTGGAAGTTTATACTTTCTGACTCCCTCCAATTTCCTTACCCTCACTCCACACAATGGTAACCACAAATCTGATCTTTTTCTATGAGTTTGCTTGTTTGGCTGGTGTTTAGGTATTACTGACTTTTAACAGCATGTCAGTTCCTGGTACAAATAGTAATTTGGTATGTCTATACATTTTCAAATGATCATCATGATAAGTCTAGCTGTCATTGTTCATCATACAAAGGTATTACATTATTTGTGACTATATTCCCCATACTGTACATGTCATACCTGTAACTCATTTATTGTGTATCTGAAAGTTTTTACCTCAGTCTCCCTCACCTATTTATCTAGAAATAGATGAATAGATCAATGATTCAGCCTACTTTCAATAGATCAATGATTCAGATAATGAATAGATGCAATTGGCTCATATTTATCAAATATTATTTTCCCATTATGTTTTTAACCAAGAATTACTGTGTAAATATTTATGTTCATAAAATTACTAAGTAAATGAAAAATGTTAAATTTTGAAACCATCAACTAATAACATGGAGAACAACTAAAGTATTATGTAATTGACTCAAATTAAAATCACGTTTTTGGGGGAGGAGCTAAGATGGCAGCGGAATAGGACGGGGAGAACACTTTCTCCCCCACAAATTCATCAAAAGAACAGTTAAATGCCGAGTGAATTCCACAAAACAACTTCTGAATGCCAGCAGACGACATCAGGCACCCAGAAAAGCAACCCATTGTCTTCGAAAGGAGGTAGGAAAAAATATAAAAGAGAAAAAAATAGAGACAAAGGAGGGAGGGATGGAGCTCCGTCCCAGGAAGGGAGTCTTAAAAAGAGAAGTTTCCAAACACCAGGAAACATTCTCGCTGCCAAGTCTGTGCCAAGCCTTGGAAGCACAGAGGGCAACATAACTGGGAGGAAAAATAAATAAATAAACAATTAAAACCTACAGATTATGAGTCCTACGGTAACTCCCCCAACGGAGAAGCAGCGCAGATGCCTGCATCTGCCATTAGCAAGCGGGGGCTGGGCAGGGAGGCGCTGCACGGGCTGCATTGCTTAGAGTAAGGATCTGGTCTGAATACCCCGAGCACTACCTGAGCGAAATAATTCGGGCTAGCAAACCAGACTGTGGGTTATCTATCACACGAAAAGCCAGCCCTAACCTAAGATACCACCAGGCCCGCACACGGAACAAAGGACTGTAGAGATAGCTGGCTGCAGACCGTACCCCTCCAGTGACAGGCAGCCAGAGCTGGAAGGGGGCAATCACAGCCCCAGAGAGACATTATCTACAAAACTGTAAGCAGGCTTCTTTGCTAACTAAAACTTCTTGGGGTTCTGGACAGTCAACATCCACCTGAGAAGGTGCGCCTGTTGTACACCCAGATAACGGAGCCGCGGGGAGGCGATAAGTCGCAGCAACTGCGCTTGCCAAACACCTCATCATAGAAAGACAAGTATATGTCTTATCTTTCTTGTCTGAGCTGCTTGGACCTGGGAAGGGCACGAAATGCAGGCCCAACCGAGTCTGTGCCTCTGAGGGCTACCCGAGTGCCTGAACCTGAGCGGCATAGACCTGGGAGGTGCAAGCAGCCCAGGGCCAGCCACGGATGGTTCCTGGTGGAGCAATCTAGAGCCTGAGCAGTGTGGGCAGGGAGGCTACACGCTCCATGAGTGGGGGCAGGCCCAGTGTGGCTGAGGCACTGCGAGCACACGCCAGTCTTATTTGCAGCATCCCTCCCTTGCCACAGCATGATTGAACAAATGAACCTTAAAAAAAAAAAAAAAAAAGGTGTCCAGCACCGCCCCCTTTGTATCAGGATGGAAATCAGACACTGAAGAGACCAGAAAACAGAAGCTATAAAAGAGGGAACCGCCTTGGAAGCAACGGGCAATAGATTAAAACCCCATGGTTAGTACTGACTACATAGGAAGGGGCCTATCAGATCAGATCAGTTGCTCAGTCGTGTCTGACTCTTTGAGATCCCATGAATCGCAGCACGCCAGGCATCCCTGTCCATCACCAACTCCCAGAGTTCACTCAGACTCACATCCATCGAGTCAGTGATGCCATCCAGCCATCTCATCTTCTGTCGTCCCCTTCTCCTCTTGCCCCCAATCCCTCCCAGCATCAGAGTCTTTTCCAATGAGTCAACTCTTCTCATGAGGTGGCCAAAGTACTGGAGTTTCAGCTTCAGCATCACTCCTTCCAAAGAAATCCCAGGGCTGATCTCTTTCAGAATGGACTGGTTGGATCTCCTTGCAGTCCAAGGGACTCTCAAGAGTCTTCTCCAACACCTATAGATCTTGATAAATATAAGCCGGAACAAGGAACTAGCTGAAAATGAACTGAACCCACAATACCCACAACAATATCAGAGAAAGTCCTGTATATATTTTTACTATTTTTATGATCATTCTTTCTTTCTTTTTTTTTAATTTTTTAAAAGTTTTAAGCCCTTTATTACTCCTTTAATTTTCACTTTTATAACCTACTATTACTTTGCAAAAAAAAAAAAATCCTTTTTATTTTTAAAAAGCAAGCTTCATACATATATTTTTTATAACTTTTGTGACCTTGTTTTTTTTTCCTTCTTCTTCTTCTTTTCTTTAACATTGTATTTTTGAAATTCCAAACTCTGCTCTAGATTTTTAATTTTAGCTTTTTGGTATTTGTTATCAATTGTGTACCTATATTTTTTTATATAATTTTTGCGACTTTTTTTTTCCCTCTCTTCCTTTCTCTTCATCTTTTCTTTAACATTGTATTCCTGAAATTCCAAACTCTACTCTAGATTTTTAATTTATGCTTTTTGGTATTTGTTGTCAATTTTGTACCTATATCTTCTTTATAATTTTTGTGACTTTGTTTTTTGTTTTGTTTTTTTTTTGTTTGTTTGTTTTTTTCTCTTTCTTTTCTTTAACTTTGTATTTTTGAAATTTCAAACTCTACTCTAGATTTTTTTACTTTTGCTTTTTGGTATTTGTTATCAACTTTGTACCTATATTTTCTTTATAATTTTTGTGACTTTTTTTTTTCTCTCTTTCTTTTCCTTCTTCTTTTCTTTAACATTGTATTTTTGAAATTCCAAACTTTACTTTAGATTTTTAATTTTTGCTTTTAGGTGTTTGTTACCAATTTTGTACCTTTAAGAACCCAATCTTCAGTACCCATTTTTTACTAAGGAACGAGATTACTGGCTTGACTGCTCTCTCCCCCTTCAGACTCTCCTTTTTTCCCACCAGGTCGCCTGTGTCTCCTCCCTAACCCTTCTCTACTCTACCCAACTCTGTGAATTTCTGTGTGTTCCAGACAGTGGAGAACACTTACAGAACTGATTACTGGTTGGATCTGTCTCTCTCCTTTTCATTCCCTCCTTTTATCCTCCTGGCCACCTCTGTCTCCTTCCTCCCTCTTCTCTTCTCTGTATAAGTGAACATCTCTGAGCGGTCCAGTTGTGGAGTGCACATAAGGAAGTGATTACTGGTTAGCCCGCTCTCTCCTCTATTGATTTCACCTCATCTCATTCGGGTCACCTCTAACTCCCTCCTCCCTCTTCTCTTCTCCATGTAATGCTGTGAACCTCTCTGGGTGACCCTCATGGTGGAGAAACTTTTCATCTTTAGCCTAGATGTTTTATCAGTGGTGCTGTATAGAAGGAGAAGTTTTGAGACTACTGTAAAAATAAGACTGATAACTGGAAGCAGGAGGCTTAAATCCAAACCCTGACTCCAGGGAACATTAACTGACAGGAGCTCATCAAATGCCTCCATACCTACACTGAAACCAAGCGCCACACAAGGGCCAACAAGTTCCAGGGCAAGACATACCAAGCAAATTCTCCAGCAACACAGGAACACAGCCCTGAGCTCCAATATACAGGCTGCCCAAAGTCACCCCAAAACCATAGACATCTCATAACTCATTACTGGACACTTCATTGCACTCCAGAGAGAAGAATTCCAGCTCCACCCACCAGAACACCGACACAAGCTTCTCTAACCAAGTAACCTTGACAAGCCACCTGTACAAACCCACACACAGTGAGGAAATGCCCCAATAAAGAGAACTCCACAAACTGCCAGAATACAGAAAGGACACCCCAAACTCAGCAATTTAAACAAGATGAAGAGACAGAGGAATACCCAGCAGGTAAAGGAACAGGATAAATGCCCACCAAAACAAATAAAAGAGGAAGAGATAGGGAATCTACCTGATAAAGAATTCCGAATAACAATAGTGAAATTGATCCAAAATCTTGAAATCAAAATGGAATCACAGATAAATAGCCTGGAGACAAGCATTGAGAAGATGCAAGAAAGGTTTAACAAGGACGTAGAAGAAATAAAAAAGAATCAATATATAATGAATAATGCAATAAGTGAGATCAAAAACACTCTGGAGGCAACAAATAGTAGAATAACAGAGGCAGAAGATAGGATTAGTGAATTAGAAGATAGAATGGTAGAAATAAATGAATCAGAAAGAAAAAAAGAAAAACGAATTAAAAGAAATGAGGACAATCTCAGAGACCTCCAGGACAATATTAAACGCTACAGCATTCAAATCATAGGGGTCCCAGAAAAAGAAGACGAAAAGAAAGACCATGAGAAAATACTTGAGGAGATAATAGTGGAAAACTTCCCTAAAATGGGGAAGGAAGTAATCACTCAAGTCCAAGAAACCCAGAGAGTCCCAAACAGGATAAACCCAAGGCGAAACACCCCAAGACACACATTAATCAAATTAACAAAGACCAAACACAAAGAACAAATATTAAAAGCAGCAAGGGAAAAACAACAAATAACACACAAGGGAATTCCCATAAGGATAACAGCTGATCTTTCAATAGAAACTCTCCAAGCCAGGAGGGAATGGCAGGACATACTTAAAGTGATGAAAGAAAATAACCTACAGCCCACATTACTGTACCCAGCAAGGATCTCATTCAAATATGAAGGAGAAATCAAAAGCTTTACAGACAAGCAAAAGCTGAGAGAATTCAGCACCACCAAACCAGCTCTCCACCAAATACTAAAGGATATTCTCTAGACAGGAAACACAAAAAGGGTGTATAAACTCGAACCCAAAATAATAAAGTAAATGGCAACGGGATCATACTTATCAGTAATTACCTTAAACGTAAATGGGTTGAATGCCCCAACCAAAAGACAAAGACTGGCTGAATGGATACAAAAACAAGACCCCTACATATGTTGTCTACAAGAGACCCACCTCAAAACAGGGGACACATACAGACTGAAAGTGAAGGGCTGGAAAAAGATTTTCCATGCAAATAGAGACCAAAAGAAAGCAGGAGTAGCAATACTCGTATCAGATAAAATAGACTTTAAAACAAAGGCTGTGGAAAGAGACAAAGAAGGTCACTACATAATGATCAAAGGATCAATTCAAGAAGAAGATATAACAATTATAAATATATATGCACCCAACATAGGAGCACCGCAATATGTAAGACAAATGCTAACAAGTATGAAAGGAGAAATTAACAATAACACAATAATAGTGGGAGACTTTAATACCCCACTCACACCTATGGATAGATCAACTAAACAGAAAATTAACAAGGAAACACGAACTTTAAACCATACAATAGACCAGTTAGACCTAATTGATATCTATAGGACATTTCATCCCAAAACAATGAATTTCACCTTTTTCTCAAGTGCACAAGGAACCTTCTCTGGGATAGATCATATCCTGGGCCATAAATCTAGTCTTGGTAAATTCAGAAAAATTGAAATCATTCCAAGCATCTTTTCTGACCACAATGCAGTAAGATTAGATCTCAGTTACAGGAGACAAACTATTAAAAATTCCAACATACGGAGGCTGAACAACACGCTGCTGAAGAACCAACAAATCACAGAATGAATCAAAAAAGAAACCCAAATTTGCATAGAAATGAATGAAAATGAAAACACAACAACTCAAAACCTGTGGGACACTGTAAAAGCAGTCCTAAGGGAAAAGTTCATACCAATACAGGGATACCTCAAGAAACAAGAAAAAAGTCAAATAAATTATCTAACTCTACACCTAAAGCAACTAGAAAAAGAAGAAATGAAGAACCCCAGGGTTAGTAGAAGGAAAGAAATCTTAAAAATTAGGGCAGAAATAAATGCAAAAGAAACAAAAGAGACCATAGCAAAAAATCAACAAAGCCAAAAGCTGGTTCTTTGAAAGGATAAGTAAAATTGACAAACCATTAGCCAGACTCATCAAGAAACAAAGGGAGAAATATCAAATTAATAAAATTAGAAATGAAAATGGAGAAATCACAACAGACAACACAGAAATACAAAGTATCATAAGAGACTACTATCAGCAACTATATGCCAATAAAATGGACAACATGGAAGAAATGGACAAATTCTTAAAAAAGTACAACTTTCCAAAACTCGACCAGGAAGAAATAGAAAATCTTAACAGACCCATCACAAGCATGGAAATTGAAACTAATCAGAAATCTTCCAGCAAACAAAGCCCCGGTCCAGACGGCTTCACAGCTGAATTCTACCAAAACTTTAGAGAAGAGCTAACACCTATCCTACTCAAACTCTTCCAGAAAATTGCAGAGGAAGGCAAACTTCCAAACTCATTCTATGAGGCCACCATCACCCTAATAGCAAAACCTGACAAAGATGCCACCAAAAAAGAAAACTACAGGCCAATATCACTGGTGAACATAGATGCAAAAATCCTTAACAAAATTCTAGCAATCAGAATCCAACAACACATTAAAAAGATCATACACCATGACCAAGTGGGCTTTATCCCAGGGATGCAGGATTCTTTAAATCCACAAATCTATCAATGTAATACACACATTAACAAATTGAAAAATAAAAAACATATGATTATCTCAATCAGATCAGATCAGTCGCTCAGTCGTGTCCAACTCTTTGCGACCCCATGAATCACAGCACGCCAGGCATCCCTGTCCATCACCAATTCCAAGAGTTCACTCAGACTCACGTCCATTGAGTCAGTGATGCCATCCAGCCATTTCATCCTCTGTCGTCCCCTTCTTCTCCTGCCCCCAATCCCTCCCAGCATCAGAGTCTTTTCCAATGAGTCAACTCTTTGCATGAGGTGGCCAAAGTACTGGAGTTTCAGCTTTAGCATCATTCCTTCCAAAAAAATCCCAGGGCTGATCTCCTTCATAATGGACTGGTTGGATCTCCTTGCAGTCCAAGGGACTCTCAAGAGTCTTCTCCAACACCACAGCTCAAAAGCATCAATTCTCTGGCACTCAGCCTTCTTCACAGTCCAACTCTCACATCCATACATGACCACAGGAAAAACCATAGCCTTGACTAGATGGAACTTTGTTGGCAAAGTAATGTCTCTGCTTTTGAATATGCTATCTAGGTTGGTCATAACTTTCCTCCCAAGGAGTAAGAGTCTTTTAATTTCATGGCTGCAGTCACCATCTGTAGTGATTTTGAAGCTCAGAAAAATAAAGTCTGACACTGTTTCCACTTCTTCCCCATTTCCCATGAAGTGGTGGGACCGGATGCCATGATATTCAGTTTCTGAATGTTGAGCTTTAAGCCAACTTTTTTACTCTCCACTTTCATTTTCATCAAGAGGCTTTTGAGTTCCTCTTCACTTTCTGCCATAAGGGTGGTGTCATCTGCATATCTGAGGTTATTGATAATTCTCCCGGCAATCTTGATTCCAGTTTGTGTTTCTTCCAGTCCAGCGTTTCTCATGATGTACTCTGCATATAAGTTAAATAAACAGGGTGACAATATACAGCCTTGATGAATTCCTTTTCCTATTTGGAACCAGTCTGTTGTTCCATGTCCAGTTCTAACTGTTGCTTCCTGACCTGCATACAAATTTCTCAAGTGGCAGATCAGGTGGTCTGGTATTCTCATCTCTTTCAGAATTTTCCACGGTTTATTGTGATCCACACAGTCAAGGGCTTTGGCATAGTCAATGAAGCAGAAATAGATGTTTTTCTGGAACTCTCTTGCTTTTTCCATGAACCAGCAGATGTTGGCAATTTGATCTGTTTCCTCTGCCTTTTCTAAAACCAGCTTGAACATCAGGAAGTTCACAGTTCACATATTGCTGAAGCCTGGCTTGGAGAATTTTGAGCATTACTTTACTAGCATGTGAAATGAGTGCAATTGGGCAGTAGTTTGAGCATTCTTTGGCATTGATTTTCTTTTGGATTGGAATGAAAACTGACCTTTTCCAGTCCTGTGGTCACTGCTGAGTTTTCCAAATTTGCTGGCACATTGAGTACAGCACTTTCACAGCATCATCTTTAAGGATTTGGAATAGCTCCACTGGAATTCCATCACCTCCACTAGCTTTATTCGTAGTGATTATTTCTAAGGCCCACTTGACTTCACATTCCAGGATGTCTGGCTCTAGGTCAGTGATCACACCATCGTGATTATCTGGGTCATGAAGATCTTTTTTGTACTGTTCTTCTGTTTATTCTTGCCATCTCTTCTTAATATCTTCTGCTTCTGTTAGGTCTATACCATTTCTGTCCTTTATCGAGCTCATCTTTGCATGAAATGTTCCTTTGGTATCTCTGATTTTCTTGAAGAAATCCCTTGTCTTTCCCATTCTGTTGTTTTCCTCTATTTCTTTGCATTGATCGCTGAAGAAGGCCTTCTTATCTCTTCTTGCTATTCTTTGGAACTCTGCATTCAGATGTTTATATCTTCCCTTTTCTCCTTTGCTTTTCACTGCTCTTCTCTTCACAGCTATTTGTAAGACCTCCTCAGACAGCCATTTTGTTTTTTGGCATTTCTTTTTTATGGGAATGGTCTAGATCACTGTCTCCTGTACAATGTCACGAACCTCCACCCATAGTTCATCAGGCACTCTATCTATCAGATCTAGGCCCTTAAATCTATTTCTCACTTCCACTGTATAATCATAAGGGATTTGATTTAGGTCATACCTCAATGGTCTAGTGGTTTTTCCTACTTTCTTCATTTTCAGTCTGAATTTGGCAGTAAGGAATTCATGGTCTGAGCCACAGTCAGCTCCTGGTCTTGTTTTTGCTGAGTGTATAGAGCTTCTCCATCTTTGGCTGCAAAGAATATAATCTATCTGATTTCGGTATTGACCATCTGGTGATGTCCATGTATAGAGTCTTCTCTTGTTTTGTTGAAAGAGGGTGTTTGTTATGACCAGTGATTTTCTTGGCAAAACTCTATCAGTCTTTGCTCTGCTTCATTCCATATTCCAAGGCCAAATTTGCCTGTTACTCCAGGTGTTTCTTGACTACCTACTTTTGCATTCCAGTCCCCTATAATGAAAAGGACATCTTTTTTGGGTGATTTTTCTAAAACGTCTTGTAGGTCTTCATAGAACCATTCAACTTCAGCTTCTTCAGCGTTACTGGTTGGGGCATAGACTTGATGAAGAGAAAGCCTTTGACAAAATTCAACATCCATTTATGATAAAAAATCTCTCCAGAAAACAGGAATAGAAGGAACATACCTCAACATAATAAAAGCTACATATGACAAACCCACAGCAAACATTATCCTCAATGATGAAAATTGAAAGCATTTCCTCTAAAGTCAGGAACAAGACAAGGTTGCCCACTTTCATCATTACTATTCAACATAGTTTGGAAGATTTGACCCCAGCAATCGGAGCAGAAAAAGAAATATAAGGAATCCAAATTGGAAAAGAAAAAGTAAAACTCTTACTGTTTGCAGTTGACATGATCCTCTACATAGAAAACTCTAAAGACTCCACCAGAAAATTACTAGAACTAATCAATGAATAGAGTAAAGTTGCAGGATATAAAATCAACACCCAGAAATCCCTTGCATTCCTATACACTAATAATGAGAAAATAGAAAGAGAAATTAAGGAAACAATTCCATTCACCATTGCAACGAAAAGAATAAAATACTTAGGAATATATCTACCTAAAGAAATTAAAGACCTATATATATAAAACTATAAAACACTGGTGAAAGAAATCAAAGAGGACACTAATAGATGGAGAAATATACCATGTTCATGGATTGGAAGAATTAATATAGTGAAAATGAGTATACTACCCAGAGCAATTTATAGATTCAATGCAATCCCTATCAAGCTGCCAACGGTATTCTTCACAGAGCTAGAACAAATAATTTCACAATTTGTATGAAAATACAAAAAACCTCAAATAGACAAAGCTATCTTGAGAAAGAAGAATGGAACTGGAGGAATCAACCTGGCTGACTTCAGGCTCTACTACAAAGCCACAGTCATCAAGACAGTATGGTACTGTCAAAAAGACAGAAATATAAATCAATGGAACAAAATAGAAAGCCCAGAGGTAAATCCATGCACATATGGACACCTTATCTTTGACAAAGGAGGCAAGAATATACAATGGATTAAAGACAATCTCTTTAACAAGTGGTGCTGGGAAAACTGGTCAACCACTTGTAAAAGAATGAAACTAGACTACTTTCTAACACCATACACAAAAATAAACTCAAAATGGATTAAAGATCTAAATGTAAGACCAGAAACTATAAAACTCATAGAGGAGAACATAGGCAAAACACTCTCTGACATATATCACAGCAGGATCCTCTATGACCCACCTCCCGGAATATTGGAAATAAAAGCAAAAGTAAAGAAATGGGACCTAATTAAACTTAAAAGCTTCTGCACAACAAAGGAAACTATAAGCAAGGTGAAAAGACAGCCTTCAGAATGGGAGAAAATAATAGCAAATGAAGCAATAGACAAACGACTACTCTGAAAAATATACAAGCAACTCCTACAGCTCAATTCCAGAAAATAAATGACCCAATCAAAAAATGGGCCAAAGAACTAAATAGACATTTCTCCAAAGAAGACATACAGATGGCTAACAAACACATGAAAAGACGCTCAAATCACTCATTATCAGAGAAATGCAAATCAAAACCACTATGAGATACCATTTCACGCCAGTAAGAATGGCTGCGATCCAAAAGTCTACAAGCAATAAATGCTGGAGAGGGTGTGGAGAAAAGGGAAGCCTCTTACACTTTTGGTGGGAATGCAAACTAGTACAGCCACTATGGAGAACAGTGTGGAGATTCCTTAAAAAACTGGAAATAGAATTGCCTTATGATCCAGCAATCCCACTGCTGGGCATACACACTGAGGAAACCAGAATTGAAAGAGACACGTGTACCCCAATGTTCATCGCAGGACTGTTTATAATAGCCAGGACATGGAAGCAACCTAGATGTCCATCAGCAGATGAATGGATAAGAGGCAGTGGTACATATACACAATGGAGTATTACTCAGCCATTAAAAAGAATACATTTGAATCAGTTCTAATGAGGTGGATGAAACTGGAGCCTATTATGCAGCGTGAAGTAAGCCAGAAAGAAAAACACCAATACAGTATACTAACACATATATATGGAATTTAGATGGATGGTAACAATAACCCAGTATACGAGACAGCAAAAGGGACACTGATGTATAGAACAGTCTTTTGAACTCTGTGGGAGAGGGAGAGGGTGGGATGATTTGGGAGAATGGCACTGAAATATGTATAATATCATATATGAAATGAGTCGCCAGTCCAGGTTCGATACTGGATGCTTGGGGCTGGTGCACTGGGACGACCCAGAGGCATGGTATGGGGAGGGAGGAGGGTTTAGGTTGGGGAACACATGTATACCTTTGGCAGATTCATTTTGATATATGGCAAAACCAATACAATAATTTAAAGTTAAATAAAATAAAATTTTAAAAAATAAAATCACGTTTTTGCAAGAACAAGTTAAACTCATGAGAAAAAGAGCAATAATTTAAACAATGATCCACTGTGATGTATGCACTTATGTTAAAGAAATGCAATATATGAAGAATCAAGGTAGATGAAATATAGAAAAGTAAGCTGATACTTCCTCCAATAATGTGATAAGGAAAGATGCATAAGTGAGTTATATCCCTTATGAAATTTTCATTGTTAAAATATTTACATATTTTAATCACAGTTTATGCCAAAACTCTGGACACATAAACATTATGATTAGTTAAACTTTTTTGAATAACTACTTCTAGACCATATTTATCCAAATATACTTGTGTGTGGAATACAAAGGTAAATATTTAGGACTTTTAAAAGCCTTCAAATAAATTTTGGTCTGTCAAATAAAATATGTGCTAGCATTTTTAAGTGACAGATTTTTAAGTGACTATTGAAAGATTACTGACATTCCTAAAATACTAGTTTTAGTGAGTAGAAAGAGAATGATGTCTGCTATATTAAGAAAACATTATGTCTTTGAAAAGAACGACTGCCCATAATTTTTATATGCTTTACAATTTTATTTTTCTTTCTTCTTCTATGTTTTTTGAGTGTTGCCAGCTCTAGTCAGGGATGGAAAATATTTTTAGCTAAAAACATGTAACTAAACAATTTACCTTTGTTAAATCACATTCAAAATTGAAATAGTTTTTCAGCTCTCTTAATTCATTGTCATGTCATTATGCACTAAAATCCATGTGTGTGAATTTGAGCTTTCTCATTCTATTTGGCATAATAGCGTTTCTTGATTTTCTAGTATTTCTGTTTTTCATATACAAAATGGAAAATGATTTCAATGTCTCTATCACTTTTACAGGGATTTTATTTTAAAAGCCTGCTTTCTGTCTTTAAATATAACATGCTGTTTATAAATAAAAATATTACACCCGTGGTGGATTAAGGTTGATGTATGGCAAAACCAATACAATATTGTAAAGTAAAAAATTTTTTTTTTTTAATGTATTACTTTGAGATAAAAGAAATCAAGTTGGTTGTACTTGGTTAGTAATTTTTTCACAGCTATGGATAATTGGGTATTATATATAGTGTTAGGTTTCCATACTGAGATTTCTGACATTATTTTAAAAGTCATTGCATATAATGCTCTAAATATAATTGTTTCTGATAATTTGCAAATTGAATAAATTTTGCATGAAGTAGATTATCTATAAAAAACCAACCCCTTTTTGCATTTATACATAATAGAAAGAAATGACATCATTGTGTTTTCTTTTAGAAAATGAAACGTTAGAAAAGCTGTATATTTTTCTCTATAAACCGAATCAATCCTTGTCAGTACCTTGCATATGTTTTGTATTTGAAACATTTTTTACATCACACTCTTAAGTACGAGGAAAAATAGTTATACTCAATAGCAATATGTTTAAATACTACACTGTACAGGCCTGAAAGAAAGGAAATATATGCTGTCATAACTTGTATTTTAGAGTTCATAAGTCTAAGAAAAAAATCCCTATAAAAGTAGTCATTTTGAAACAAGTGTAAGTTTCTAAAACTTCTTGGTTTACGTGAACTATGGAAAAGTGACATCAATTCAGAATTTAAAATAAGCTACAAAATACATGGTGCAGAAACATTTTGTTCTTATTAATCTCGTCTTGGTTCACTCAGACTTTACTATTTCCTTAAAATTCCTTAAACATATTCGCATGTCAAACTTCTTTTTCCTTATAAAAGTTAAGTAAATGCCTCTCTATTTTGAGGGTGCATAACTGTTCATTCCAATTCAGGAAATCTGTATTGTAAGTGCACACACATCCTTTTAAACTGCTACTTTGCTTCTCTATTATTTAAAAACAGAACCCACAAGGAACCTACTTTAAATGTGAGAGTTAAGCATATGGGGATAACTAGCAGAAACGTGTAAGTGAAAGTGAAAGTGTTAATTGCTGAGTCCTGTCTAACTCTTTGCAACCCCATGGACTGTAGCCCGCCAGGCTTCTCTGCCCGTGGGATTCTCCAGGCAAGAATAATGGAGTGATTTGTCATGCCCTCCTCCAGGGGATCTTCCCCACCCAGGGACTGAACGCTTGTCTCCCCCATCGCAGGTTAATTCTTTACTGTCTGAGCCACCAGGAAAGTCCCATCATAATTGTGAAGAACTATATATTCAGTGTTTAGCTAAGATGTTTTTATGATTGAGTAAGTACAAGAAAGAAGTTGGGGTTCACTGAGGCCATTTACTGGAGAAGGCAATGGCACCCCACTCCAGTACTCTTGCCTGGAAAATCCCATGGATGGAGGAGCCTGGTAGGCTGCAGTCCATGGGGTCGCTGAGAGTCGGACACGACTGAGCGCCTTCACTTTCACTTTTCACTTTCATGCACTGGAGAAGGAAATGGCAACCCACTCCAGTGTTCTTGCCTGGAGAATCCCGGGGACAGGGGAGCCTGGTGGGCTGCCAGACGTCTATGGGGTCACACAGAGTCAGACACAACTGAAGCGACTTAGCAGCAGCAGCAGCAGAGGCCATTTACTGGGCTTCCCTGGTGGCTCAGAGGGTAAAGAATCTCGGACACTTTTCATGCTTCTACTGAGAAGAAAACATTATGGCTTGAATCTCTTAATGAAAAATCTCATGTAAGCATGCCTCCTTCATACAGTTGATGTGCTAGATTCACATGAAAGGCAACAGTTTGTGTGCCATACCCTCAACACAGTTATATGCACTCATAAAAACAAAAGCACCTTCTTGTGGTAACCAACAGTTTATATTTCCTTTCAGCTTCTATGGAGCCCAAACACAAATTCCATATTCCCTAGGTAGATTCCTTTCTTGACTTCTAGTCTGACGCTAATGTATTATTATAACAAAAGCACAATTTCCTACTCCCTTAGGCACTTTTCTTATTTGGAATTAAAAAAGAAAATTGAACATTATGTTCACCTTGTCATATCAGTTTTACTTGTCAAAGTGGCAACACATATTCTCGTGACTAATGAGGGTAAAAAAAGTAGAGAAATAATTATTTCAAAATTGTATTAAAAAATAGTATCTCAAAACACCCCTAGAATAGACCTTTAAAAATGTAGTACTTTCAAAATCATTTGGTTATTATATAGAGTTGGCATCAATTATTGGGCTCGAAAAGCATACAAATCTTGCTTGTTGTCATTACTTCCTTTAGTTAATTAAACTTTTGTTTCCTTTATGTATTAATTTTTTTTCCCCATCTGAATCCATCACCACTCCATCCCCTGGCCCTCTGCCCTTCCCTGCCTGGCTTGCTCTTCATCTTGTGAGCTGGTCCATACTGACATCTCTCAGGCAACCTTGGAACAGAACACAATCGTGAAAGGAGTTTTAGAAGGTAGAAAAAAGTTTGATAATATTCTCCACCTTTTCTCTACATTGGTGCTGATATTCTGGTGCAATTTTGATGATTCTACTTAACTCTGGCCTTAAAGTACGCTCTTTCATCCCTTGGCATCTTCAGCAATAGGAGTAACAACAGCTTCTTGGTATTGTTGATCACCGAATAGATCAGCATTATTTCCTTCTAGAAATTCGATCAATATTACATTAATAGAACCGTCATTCAGATCTTCACTTTTTGCCACTTCTCTGTAAAACTTTTTTCTTTAATTTTGCCCCCCAATCATTTTATTTTATTTTTACTTAAACCAAATAAATTAAGCATTTTGACATTCTTTTCAACGCTACTCATTTCTCAATCCCAAAGTAATAGTCCAGTTGTTAATTCCAAATCAGAATAAAATTATTTGTTTAGCAGTATAAAGTACAGTTGATGATTCTTTTCATTTTGATTCAAAGTTTTAAAAACTTGGCTTCTTCATTTATTGCCAATCATTGTCTTTTCCCATAACTTTATTATAGATTGCTTGGAACCCTGTACCTAGCTCACTTGTTTCTTTCTATATTTATTGTCTTGTAGATTGCATTCCAACATGTGAATTTATGTATTATATGTATGCTGATGACTTTGACATATAACAAATCACTTCAAAACATTTTGGTAAAAAAGAAAAAATAAGATTTATTTTCTCTCTTGGCTCAGACTGGCTGACTGGACTCAACTAAATAGTTGTATTTTGGGGTTTTTAATGCAGTTGCAGTTACCTGTCAGTAGGACTAGTTGGTGTCATCTGAAGGCTTAATTATACTTTTCACCTAAAAAACCTTTTTCACTCACGTTTGGAGTCTGGGCTGGTACGGCTGGACCTACTCGAGGCTGGGCAGACCTTTTTTCTCCATGTGTCAACCTCGCACTTCACAACATAATAAACTTAAGTTACTCAAACTTCTTATATGGTAGTTGACCTCCTCCAGAGCCAATGCTGTAATAAACCCAAGTGAAAACTATGACTTCTCATCTAGGCTTGAAGTCATGCACCATCACTTTTGCTACATTCTGTTGGTTACAAATAAGCCACAAGACCAGGCCAGATTCAAGAGGAGGAATCTATCCAAGACTATAAATGCAGACAGACGTGGTTCATGATATGGGGAATATTTTGGAGAAATAGCCATAGAAAATTTTGCATTATATCTCCTCCCTGTACTCATTTCTATGGACTGAATTAAGCCTTTTCAAAAGTAATATATTGAACCCATTTCTGTTGTTCAGTAAATAAAGATCTAGTGGTTGTTTGCTGTTTAGTCGCTCAGCCATGTCTGGCTCTTTGCCACCCGCTGGACTAGAGCATGCCATACTTCCCTGTCCTTCACTGCTTGCCAGAGTTTGGCCAAACTTATGTCCATTGAGTCAGTGATGCCATCCAACCAATTTGTCCTCTGTCATCCCCTTCTCCTGCCTACTATCTTTCCCAGCATCAGGCTCTTTTCTAAGGAGTTGTCTCTTCCCTTCAGCTGACCAAAGTATTGGAGCTTCAGCTTCAGCATCAGTCCTTCCAATGAATATTCACAGTTGATTTCCTTTAGGATTGACTGGTTCAATCTCCTTGTAGTCCAAGGAATCCAGCTGAATACATAAACCCCAATATAGTTATTTGGAGATATGGCCTTTAGGAGGAAATTGACTTGTGAGAGTGATTATAAAAACAGACACAAGGGAAATTTATTTCTCTGCCATGTGGATACATATTCAGAAAGCTGTTAAAGAAAAAGGAAGAGGATCTTCAACAAGAACATCAGAATGGTTGGCACCTTGATCTTGGACTTCCAGCCTCCAGAACTGTGAGAAATTTCTATTGTCACCAAGTCTGTGGTATTATAGGCTGAACTAGCCAAGACACTTATAAACTCTATACTCACATATCCAGTTACTTACCTACAGTGAATGTCTCACACAAATTTTAAATCCAATAAGCTCCAGTGTGAATTTCAGATATTTTCTTAAAATTAACTTCTGTGTACAATCATCTTCCATTCAGTGATACAGCTTCTTTAAACTGCCAGTCATTAGGTCTCAAAATCTTAGGGACATTATTAACTTCCCTTCTTTTTTCAGAGCATCTCATTCAGTATTTCAGGAAGTCATGTTATCTCTGCTGTCAAAGCATATTAGGAACTCAACCTGCTTCACAATTTTCATTCCGCCCTCTTGTGAATGTTGAGTTTTTATCATCCCTGATGGGGATGGTTGCAGTTGTCTGAATATTTCCACTACTCCCATCCCTGTCCTCTATTGTCTGTTCTCAATACAGTAGCCAGAGGGATCCTGGTGACCCATAAGTCAGATCATGTCTCTCCAGTATGCAAAGCTCTGAACTCAAAATCAAGCTAAAATCTTTATGATGCCCAGAAGGCTCTAGTAAACATAACCTCTCAGTCTCTTTCAGACAATACCTCTGCTGTTCTCTCCCTCTGTTCACTGCATCCTCACTGACATACTTGCTTTTTCTCACGTGCAGGATATCTCTGCACTGGCCTTCCCCTCCATCTGAAAGCTTCCCTGCCCCATATTTGCCTGTATACCTCTCTCAAATCCTTCCAGTTTGGGTTTGGTCTTTCTCAAAATATACAGACCAGCCTCTAAATTGACAAAGCCTCAGAAATATGATGCTCCAGTCTACAGTTTCTAGAATATGTTTGATCTTCTCACCAAGTTTATCAGATCTCTAGAATATGAGATATATTAGATAAAAAGATCTTTGACTATTATCTTCATTGCTGTACTCAAGCTACCTTTAATGGTACCTAGCACATGATTTGATTCAATATGTGTAATTTGAGAATCTTTTCTTCAATGTCCAAAGACAAACTGTGACACTCTGGGAAAGTTGGTATGAAGTGCACATGTCTGTGTATTAGAGAGTGTGCGTGTGAGTGCTTGTGTGTGTGTGTATGAATGCATGTGTACACCTGAGTCTGAAGGAGTAGTTGCGAAGATGGTGGAGAGCAGATATTATCCTTGGCATGCTGAACACAGGAAAGAATATTCCTCACCAAAATAATTGTGTTAATGTCTAGGGAATGGAAAAGAATTGTGTAGAAGTAAAGATTATAGATTTTAACATTTCAGATAATCTATTTTTTTGTTGCCAGCAACTGGATTGTAAGGGAAAATAAAAAATAGATCCAAAGGAAAGCTATACTAGTCCATGTTTACTGGACAGAGTCTTGAGCTACAATTTATGGACTTCATTCTGTTAATTCTCCCATGTATTTAATAAGTAGTTTGAGTAGCAATGTAATAGGAAGAGACTCCAATGGTAATTCCACATCCATCTATTGGCAAAAACTGTGAGGACACAGATAAAGACTAAATCGAATACAAGTAAAAAGTAGGAAATTGTGGTTCAAGGCCAATAGAACAAAATCCCCCTGACAAAAGAAAAGAATGTGACTTTGAATTATCAAAGTAAGAAAAGAACTTTGGAAATATTTTATTAGAGAAATAAGAAGGCAGATTTTTCTGAAAAACTGTTTAAATATTACTACAGCTCAATTTAAATCTTACTAAGGAATTCATAAATTAGAAAATTAAAGATAAAATTGAAAGCAGAATCTGACAAAATCAAATGGAAAGAATAGAGATATGAGGATAAGTGTTGCCATATCTATGAAAGATAGAAAATAGAGATCCAATCTTAGAATTGTTCATTCCAGAAATAAATACCAGGATGACTGGAACAAAGTTAGCAAAGGGTATTAGTAAAATGTTCCAGCCCTTATAGAATACTGAATTACAAAGGCTGACATTCTTTTTTAGCTTTGAGAAAAAAGTTATTCACATATATTCATACTGATAATTTGTAAAACTATCAATAATTAAAAATACTTCAATTATTGAAAGAGAAATATTTACAAAGAAAGGACTTTGAAAAAACAAATTAAGCAAATCATAAATCAAAAAGACTATAGCTTTTCCTTCGGAAACACTATGATTTAGAACGTGATCCCTGGTTACAAGTAACGGAATCTAAAGAGACCATGACCAACAGGAGGAATTGAACAGATGAAGATAATTAGGGCAAAGTGATACGAATCACAATGGCTGAAACACAGAATATGAGAGAAAGAGAAGTTAATTGAATTTAATGGTATGGTAAAGATTGCTGTTTAGTCATGCAGTCATGTATGAATCTTTGTGACCCCATGGGCTGTAGCCTGACAGGCTCCTCTGTCCAAGGGGATTCTCTAGGCAAAAATACTGGAGTGGGTTTCCATGCCCTCCTCCAGGTAAAAACTGCTAACTCTCCTTTAATATCCAGTTTCTGCTTCTTCCTTACAAAGAATTTCCCAACTCTTAGCTGGACTTCCATGTACACACTCTATATCACTGTTTTCATTTAATTTAACTATCAGTTGCAGGCTGAGTTTAGGATAATGGAATGTGAAAGAACTATGGACAATTTCAGATGATTTCCCTACACTGAAAATTATTAACCCTAGAATTTCTTTCCTTCACATCTGGAATAAGAACATCAGTCTGGAATAGGAACATCTCTCTGAAACTTGCTTGAAACATTGCAAATAAGGGAAAAGTTGGAGAAGCATTTGGACAGGGTAATGAAAGGAACCAAGTTACCTTAAAAAGGACTGGTCCAGAACTAAGAGAAATATAAGTCTACCATTTCAACTACTCTTTATTGTTTGTTTGGGGGGAATCTATTTAATGCAATGGGGCTTCACAGGTGGTGCTAGTGGTAAAGAACCTGCCTGCCAATACAGAAGATGCGAGATGTGGGTTCAATCCATGGGTTGGAAGATCCCCTGGAGGAGGGCATGGCAATCCTGGGTATTCTTGCTTGGAGAATCCCATAGACAGAGGAGCCTGGTAAAACATAGTCCATAGGTTGTCAGAGTCAGATATGACTGAAGTGACTTAGCACACACACATTTAATGCAACATCATAGTCTGTACCATGGTACCATGGGCTTCCCTGGTAGCTCAGCTGATGAAGAATTCACCTGGAATGCAGGAGACCCTGGTTCAGTTCCTGGGTCAGGAAGATACCCTGAAGAAAGCATAGGCTACCCACTCCAGTATTCATGGGCTTCCCTGGTGGCTCAGATGGTAAAGAATCCACCTGTAATGCAGGAGACCTGAGTTTGATCCCTGGGTTGGGAAGGTACCCTGGAGGAGGGCATCATAACCCACTCCAGTATTCTTGCCAGGACAATCCCATGGACAAAGGAACCTCATGGGCTACAATACATGGGGTCTTAAAGAGTTGGGCACAGCTTCGTGACTAAGCACAAACACAACCTATACCATAACTATTACAAATGACTTACAAGCCTTGGGCTAGATTTGACAAAGTATTAGAGATAACTAGAGAAGTAACAATAAGATTTTATTTTAGAAAAAGCTCTCTGGCTACAGATCAGAGATCCAATTAAATTGAATGGTGTACTAACAAAATTGACTTATGAATACAGACAAGGTAGGTTTACAAGTTTACTGAGTATGGTAGATACAGTTTACAATGAAAAGAAACAGGCAAGAAGAAAACGTGTGAGAGGGAAGAACATTAAGATTTGAGATCTGTGTGAAACACATGTTGTCCAGTATCACTAAGGAATTACAGGTGTGAGTCTACAATGTTGGAAAGATGGTTGAACTATTAAAAATAGTTATGTGTATTCTAGCTATGACTTATTTGAATAGCTTAAAAATAGAACTTCAAACAGTGTAAATTGAAAACAAAATTGTTTAATATTAGAAATGTCACTATTATATAACATTAGAAATGACCTGCTTTATGTAATTCAGTGGCATAAATATACCAGTTTGCTTTTAGTTTTATTAAAGATGATCAGAAAATGATGAATTAAGGGAAGTCATAAAACAATGTCATCTTTAATAATACTATTATTTTATACAAAAATGCAAATTCTATCATTCACAAGATAATCTTATAAGAAGTCTGCATATATAAGGAAAAATACAAAAAATGCATTATATAAATTTTGAGGGTGAAAATAATAAAATAAATATATGATTGCATCTCACAATAAAGGACAGAAATGGTATGGATCTAAGAGAAGCAGAAAATATTGAGAAAGGTGGCAAGAATACATAGAAGAACTCTACAAAAAAGTTCTTAATGACCCAGATAACCAAGATTGTGTGATAACTCACCTAGAGCCTGACATCCTAGAATCTGAAGTCAAGTGGACATTGGAAAGCATCACTACAAGCAAAGCTAACACAGGTTATGGAATTCCAGCCGAGCTATTTCAAGTTCTAAAAGATGATGCTGTTAAAGTGCTGCAGTCAATATGCCAGCAAATTTGGAAAACTCAGCAGTGGTCACAGGACTGGAAAATGTCAGTTTTCATTCCAGTCTCAAAGAAAGGCAATGCCAAAGAATGTTAAAACCACTGCACATTTGCACTCATCTCACACGCTAGAAAAGTAATGCTCAAAATTCTCCAAGCCACGCTTCAACAGTATGTGAAACAAGAACTTCCAGATGCTCAAGCTGGATTTAAAAAGGGCAGAGGAACCAGAGATCAAATTGAAACATCCTTTGGATCATTGAAAAAGCAAAAGAGTTCCAGAAAAACATCTATTACTGCTTCACTGATTATGCCAGTGCCTTTGACTGTGTGGATCACAAGAAATTGTGGAAAATTCTTCAAGAGATGGGAATACCAGACCACCAGACCTGCCTCCTGATAAGTCTGTATCCAGGTAAAGATGCAACAGTTAGAACCAGATATGAAACAACTGACTGGTTCCAAATAGGAAAAGGAGTACGTCAAGGCTGTATATTGTCACCTTGCTTATTTAACTTATATGCAGAGTACATCATGAGAAACACTGGGCTGGATGAAGCAGAAGCTGGAATCAAGATTGCCAGGAAAAATGTAAATAACCTCAGATGTGTATGTGACACCACTCTTACGGTAGAAAGTGAAGAGGAACTGAAGATCCTCTTGATGAAAGTGAAAGAGGAGAGTGAAAAAGTTGGCTTAAAACTCAACTTTCAAAACATGAATATCATGGCATCCAGTCCCATCATTTCATGACAAATAGATGGGGAAACAATGGAAACAGTGAGAGACTTTATTTTCTTGGGCTCCAAATAATGGCAGATGGTGATTCCAGCCATAAAATGAAAAGATGCTTCCTCCTTGGAAGAAAAGCTATGACCAAGCCAGATAGAATATTAAAAAGTGAAGACATTACTTTGCCAGTGGTCCATCTAATCAAAGCTATGGTTTTTCCAGTAGTCATTTATGGATGTGAGAATTGGACTATAAAGAAAGCTGAGCACCGAAGAATTGATGCTTTTGAACTGTGGTGTTGGAGATGACTCTTTAGAGTCACTTGGCAACTCTCAAGGAGATCAAATCTTTCAATCCTAAATGGAAATCAGTTCTGAATATTCATTGGAAGGACTGATACTGAAGCTGAAACTCCAATACTTTGGCCACCTGATGCAAAGCACTGACTTATTGGAAAAGATCTTGATTCTGGGAAAGATTGAAGGCAGAAGGAGAAGGGAATGACAGAGGATGAGATGGTTGGATGGCATCACAGACTCAATGGACATGAGTTTGAGTAGGCTTCAGGATTTGGTGATGGACAGGGAAGCCTGGTGTGCTGCAGCCCATGGGGTGACAAAGAGTCGGATACGACTGAGCAACTGAACTCATCTGAACTGAGCTTATCTTTCTTTGTGTCTGATTTACATGTAAATGTGTACATACGTCAGAAAAGGCAATGGCACCCCACTCCAGTACTCTTGCCTGGAACATCCCATGGACAGAGGAGCCTGGTAGGCTGCAGTCCATGGGGTCGCTAAGAGTCAGACAGGACTGAGTGACTTCACTTTCACTTTTCACTTTCATGCATTGGAGAAGGAAATGGCAACCCACTCCAGTGTTCTTGCCTGGAGAATCCCAGGGACGGGGAAGCCTGGTGGGCTGCCGTCTCTGGGGTCGCACAGAGTCGGACACGACTGAAGCGACTTAGCAGCAGCAGCAGCAGTGTACATATGTACATAGATAGATTTGAAAAGAATGTGATCACTTTTTTGTTTAAATGAGAAGTTTTTACTTGCATATGCACATAAATTCATATTCTAAACTATGATTTACTAGAATCCAGGATTACCACCAGTGTCTAGAACATAGAGTGAAAGCACACATATGCTAAACAAAATTATAGCTGAGATGATTCTTTCAAATACTATACTGTTTGTTTGTTTGTTTTTTTTTTTTTAGCACTGTGGTAAATGTTATGGTGTGAGAGATATAGTATTCACTTCCCATCTCAAAATTATAGTCCAGCCTCTGTGTTGTGAGATATAGACCATTTCCCAGGGCAGAGTTGGATTGTGGAAAACTTGTGTTTCAGTGATATCATGAAGAACAACCATGGGTGTGTCAGCCAATCAAGGGAAAGGGGTTCAAGAGTTTGGAGAAGATGGAGCTGGAATCATGGAAGACAGAAATATTGAAGTTAGTTAAAGATGGGAAGGATTTGATGGAAGAATAACCGTGGAAGTTTGCAATAGATTTGAGAATTTGATTGTCCTGGTAGGCTTAACTCTCTGTCATGGTGGAAGGAAAAATAAATAGATAAATAAATAAATAAATAATTTCAGCATCGAAGAGGTAAACTCACTTGTCTTCCAACATATCACTCATATGTCAGTGATGAACTCTCAGTCATCCTCATGTGGAATGGAAAATATCCCCCTTTCCCAATTTTCTTGAGCCATGTTAGAAAAGGTAACTTATCTCTAATTGTAATAAGTAAGATATTATAATTATGGATTAGAGAAGCAGCAAAATATATTTAAATCCAAATACTAATATTTTGACACATAATAGACAAATAGAAACATGTATCTCTTTCAAGTGTGTGTAAGCCTTGTTCTTTTAATTTGAAATTGGAATTTTAAAAAATGGGCCTATATATCATATTCTGAAACAATCAAAAGCTTCTTAGATGATAACAACATACTTCGAGGTGTAATTCTTTATTAAAAATTGCAAAGACAACTTCTTAGTATTGGTTTAGCAGAGGTATTTGAACAGAGTTTTAAAACTGAAATATACTCTTCCTACTATAGAAGATATTGTATTTCAGCAACTAGAATAAGTGCCAGGACACATCCTATTTCAGTTTCTCATGCAGGAACAGGGCTGTGTTCACACAGAGGGAATTTTAATCTGAATTTAGATGTCTGTAATTCTTTATTTTTCTGTTGAGCTTTTTTGAAGGATAGTTGATTTACAGTGTTGTGTTCCTACAACAAACAGCAAAGTGATTCTGTTATGCATATGTGTGTGTGTGTGTATATATATATATATATATATATATATATACACAATCTTTTTTAATATACTTTTCCATTATGTTTCATTATAAGATATTGAATATAATTCTCTTTGCTACATAGTAGGACCTTGTTGTTTATACATTCTGTATATAAAAGCTTACATCTGCTAACCCAACCTTCCACTTCCTCCCCAAAACCCCTAACTCTTGGAAACCACTAGCCTGTTCTCTATGTCCCTGATTCTGTTTCTATTCATCTGTGTTATATTTTATTCCACATGTAAAATATCATATAGTATTTGTCTTTCACTTTCTGACTTATATTTAGTATGATAATCTCTAGTTGCATCCATCTTGCTGCAAGTGGCATTATTTTATGGCTGAGTAGCATTTCATTGTATATATATACTACATCTTTTTTACCCACTCACCTGTTGGTGGACATTTAAGCTGTTTACATGTCCTGGCCATTGTGAATAGAGCTGCTATGAACATAGGTGTGCATGTATCTTTAGACATCTATGGTATTTAATGATTCCTGCCATTTTTCCCATCTGTTTACAGGGTTTCAGACAAATAACAATTATTCCAAATCATCCTTGTGAAATAGTTTGCAATATTTTGATAAATTTAATGGTATGAAGACGTCTGAGAATATAGTGACTAGCAAACCAAGTAATTGTCAACTACTGGTGTTATTATTTTATTCAAACATATTTTCCCTTTGTTTCTAATCCAATAGTAATTATCTAAAGTTTTTTTTTTGTTTTTTTGTAAACATCCTTATGAAGAAAGGATCTTGGAATTGGTCTCTAGAGTTATCTTTTCTGCAACATGTTTGTAACAAAATTTTGACACTATTTCTAATGACCAAAATATTTCTTTTTCATTTGAAATAATAGCAGCATTCACTAAAGTTTCAATGAACTGTGCCTAAAACTGGTACATACTGCAACCAGGAAACAAATATTTAGAAATATGTACAAATAATTACACTTTCCACTTGAGATGATTATATTGCATTACATGATTTCTCTACTGAATTGTACAATTTCCTATAAATACTTTAAAAGCATTATATAAAATAATATATACTTAGGTTATGTCAATTTTGAGAATACTTAAAATATTTGGGGGGATAGAGCACTATGTTCTTATATTGTAGCTTTATTGCCTTTAAATTTTAAATGTCTATTTCAATTTCTTTTAAAACATATATTTAAAAATACGATTATACAGCTTAATCCTAGAATGAAGGTCCCAGATTCTTAAACATTTAGTATCAGTAATAAATAGATAGAAATATTAATTTTCATAGATTAAATGTGTCATAGTTATCGTAAGGGTGGACCTTGAGATTTCTTTGTTCTTATTGTTTTAGGAGGAAGAATTTGGCTATGCTTTCTTGACCTTTTTAATATAAGTCCTTTAATCATTTCTGCCTAAAGGATAGTATTTTTCATAAATACCAAATGATTTTAAATAGTTAATCACTTATTATTTAAAAGATAAAAGCAAGAAAACAAAATGCCCTCTCAGATTTATAAAATGAGACCTTCATAATTGCTGTATCAAAATTTACAGCTAAGGAAAACATCTTGGTAGCTGCATTCATCTAAAATATTTTACTAAATTCTCCAAAGATTTTCATTATCTCCCTTCATAACTTAAGAAAAGTTTTGCATAAATGTTTAGCTTCAAGATGCCTAAAGACAGAGCAGTGTATGGCCTCATATTTGAATGAAAGAAAATGAAGCCATCATTTTGAAAACAATAGAATATTTTCTCTTAAATGATGTATTCAAGCATGTTTTTGTTATTTTGAATTTCTTTATATAGAAATTTGATTGTTTGTAGAATGAAATAATCTTTGTTTTTCCTTGTAGGGTGAGAATAATCAGAAAAAATGTTTATCTTGAATCCTCCTTTTCCCCTAAGAAGTATGATATATGCTCTTGACTGAGAATGGATTAGAAGAAATCTCACAACATATGTTTTCCCAGATTGTTTTAGTTTTGGTTGGTTTTGTTGTTGTCCTTTTCAATCAGGCTTTTTTTTTTTTTTTTTTTTTAATTTTCCCTCCACTTGGGAAATTGATTCACAGTGGTAGGCTTTTATTATAGTAAAGCACCCAACATGAGAAAGGGTTATTTAAATTATCACAGGTACTTAGCCAAACTTTTCTCTGTTATTATTGCTTTATAAAAAGAGGACTTGTTAGAAAAGCTCGTCTCTTTAAGAAATTTTGACTATACTTGAAATGTTGTTGGAAGGAGTTGAAATAAGAATTTTATCCCTTTGTATTCAAAGGGAAGAATACAAAAGGATTATGCTGTGTATAAACAAATGAGAGGTAGAAAAATTATACAGAACAAACTACATATTTTTTCTTTGATTTTTAATTTACTTTATCAGTGTTGCATTTCATAAGAACAGAATTAGAAAACTATACATAAAATCTACTTAGTATGGAAAACCATTCTGGTCATTGTTTTATTTCTAATGTCAATATGTATATGTAACATTAAAATGCTTCAATATGCATGTATATGAGACAGCAAAAGAGACACTGATGTATAGAACAGTTTTTTGGATTCTGTGGGAGAGGGAGAGGGTGGGACGATTTGGGAGAATGGCATTGAAACATGTGTAATATAATATATGAAACGAATCGCCAGTCCAGGTTTGATGCATGATACTGGATGCTTGGGGCTGGTGCACTGGGACGACCCAGAGGGATGGTACAGGGAGGGAAGAGGGAGGAGGGTTCAGGATGGGGAACACATGTATACCTGTGGCAGATTCATGTTGATGTATGGCAAAACCAATACAATATTGTAAAGTTAAAAAATAAAATTAAATTTAAAAAATAAAATGTTTCAATATGAAATAAAGCAGATTTTAAAAATATGAATGAATACATCTTGTCTTGGAATTATCACAACCTATTCAATAGGAGAAAATTATAATCTTCCAAGTGAATTCTTTTATAAAAACTTAATGCCATATGTGCTGCCACTTTTTAAAAGTTTATGATTGGAAAAAAGTTAAAGACCTCTTCACAGCTTTCATAAAAATTGCTTTATAAAAGTCTGCCCCTAAGGAGATATAAATATCATAAAGAAAGTATAAAGAAAGTGAATCAAATGGTACATTTTATAAGTAGAGCCAACAACATCATACATTTATGGGATACTGCAAATCATTTGGATTTTAGCACTCAGAGACAATAATCGTTTCAATTTGTCAACTCAGTATTTCTCAGTAAAGTAGTTTTGTTTTATTTTTAAAAACGTGCTCCCTCTTGTATACTTGTCAGTTTCCAGTGTATGGTATATATTCAAGGACAGAGTTCATATATCTATGTATAGAGGAAAATCATGGTTAAAAATATTTCAATGATATGACATAAAATTCATAATATTTCAATCATTAACAGTATCCCTCTGATTAATTTCTGATTTGATATTTAAATTTTTTAAATGATTGAATTGAAACTTTTAAAAATCATGAGTGTTCTGTAGTTCACAACTTATACAACTGTGTAAAAATATATCTATTCCTTTTTATTACTACAAGTACCTATAGTTTGTCCCTACTCTTAAATAATAATTACTAGGATCGTAAATCGGAGAAGGCACTGGCAACCCACTCCAGTACTCTTGCCTGGAAACTCCCATGGACTGAGGAGCCTGCTAGGCTGCAGTCCGTGTGGTCACTAAGAGTCGGACACGACTGAGCGACTTTCTTTCACTTTTCACTTTCCTGCACTGGAGAAGGAAATGGCAACCCGCTCCAGTGTTCTTGCCTGGAGAATCCCAGGGACGGGGAAGCCTGGTGGGCTGCCGTCTATGGGGTCGCACGGAGTCGGACATGACTGAAGCGACTTAGCAGCAGCAGCAGCAGGATCATAAATTCAGTCTAATCTCAGGATGACCAAAAGCTTAGGACAGACAGATAACTGAGGAAATTCTCAGTCCTGTAGTAAAAAATAACAAACTTGACTCTAATTAATTATTGGCCAGAAAATACAACACATAAAACCTCCACATTGGTTGGCAGAATTAAAGTATTGTGTTGCCACATAATTATTTTAAATGTTTTATGGGTCCATTTAAATTCTCCATTTGTCTTTACAAGTTACAAATGTAACACAAAATGGACATTGATTTTCTAGATTCTTATGGCAGCTCCACCATTAATTAGTTGTATAATACTGAGTAAAATGCATTAACTTTCAAAATTTATTTATTCTGTATAGTAAATAGAGAGAACCTCTGTACCCATCTCATAGTACCATTCTGAAGATAAAACAAATTATTTTATCATCAATGAACCATTTGTCAAAATGGAAAATTGCTTATTATATTTCTATCATATTCACATTATATTTTTTCTGCTATATATATTGTCTTTTTAAGTTTCAAAGTTCTAAGTAATACCACAAAATATCTTTCTGCTTTGTTTGTCGCTGTTACTGCTTAAACTACTAATAATAATATCATTATCATTTCATTTATCTTTAATTACCTACGATAATTGTCCTAAATAATGGATGGTCTTCAAGTACATATACATACATATATATATGTGTGTGTGTGTGTATATATATATACACACACACACAAATGCATCTGTACTAATATTGTCTCTTAAGTTCTTATTTATCAATGAGGAAAAATAATTTTTATTTCCAATAATGGTAGGTTAAGTTATTCAGACAACTCTCCTGCTTGATAGTATAAATAGTTGCTTGAAAGGCATCTTTTTGAAATCTACAGTATCTGACAGTAATGACTTACCAAGTCACAACTGTAATGAAATTCTAACACAAAGAAGTAAACAAACATGGAAGCCACATGTATCTATGTTCATTTGCCAATTTGGGAAAATTGATTTTTTTTTTTGCAAGTTCTATGAGAAGAAATAGACAAAAATGAAAATTCAACATCAAAATAAATTATGATGGTTGAATAAAAGATCCTCTCCCCCAAAAAATAAAATATCTAAACTTGTAGACAAACAATGCATTACACAAGTGAACTGATGAGGATTTTCCCATATACAAACAGCGGTGAAGAGCATATAAAGAACTAAATATCTGAAAAGTCTAAATCATAATTGTGTAAACATGAAGTATTTATTAGAGTTTAGAAAGGCAGGACTTAGATCTATGGAATAAAATACATATTCAGTTCAGTTCAGTCGTTCAGTCGTCTCCGACTCTTTGCGACCCCAGCATGCCAGGCCTGCCTGTCCATCACCAACTCCCGGAGTTCACTCAGACTCACGTCCATCGAGTCAGTGATGCCATCCAGCCATATCATCCTCTGTCGTCCCCTTCTCCTCCTGCCCCCAATCCCTCCCAGCATCAAGGAGATCCAACCAGTCCATTCTGAAGGAGATCAGCCCTGGGATTTCTTTGGAAGGAATGATGCTAAAGCTGACACTCCAGTACTTTGGCCACCTCATGTGAAGAATTGACTCATTGGAAAAAAAAATACATATTAAGCTAAGCTGATAGCAAATGGAAGCATATACAGTTACAAAACATTACTTTTATGCAAAAGGAGTGTATAGTTACCAGTCACTTTTCAATTTGGTGGCTTAGTGATACATGCCTTAAAAGTATGGAAATGATATGCAATATAGATCTATGAAATTATTGAAGGAGAAAATTACAACGATGAAAAATAATTAACCGTTAACTAAAAAAAGCATAAAAATCACAAAAGATCAGGCAGACCAGGCAGTATATAAGCAGAGATAGTACACTGAAAATTCTAAAATATCACCAATCCCGTTGCTTAGAAATGGGTCAAAATATTCAGGTAAAAGAAATGAATGTTCAGATTTTTAAAACGTAACAAATATCTGGTTTCTAGCTCCTAGCATGTTAAGTATTTGAAAGTTACCAGTCTGGTCCTTCAAAAAGAAGAAAAGACACTGAATAATTTGAAAATCAGTAACTTTTCCAGGATCTGCCAGAGAAGTGAGGTCACAGGGCAAATAAAGATCTTGAAATCTGGAAGCAAGTAATTACAGTCATGCCCAAGTTGAACTTTTTCTTGTTGCTTTAGTTACTCAGTCAAGTCCCACTCTTTTGTGACCCAGTGGATTGTAGCCCATCAGATTCCTCTGTTCATGAAATTTCCCAGGCAAGAATACTGGAGTGGGTTGTCATTTCCTTTTTAGGGGATTTTCCTGACCCAGGGATCAAACTCCTATCTTCTGCATCTCCTGCATTGCAGGCAGATTCTGTACCCAATTAGTCACTGGGGAAGCCCAAGATGAAGCAAAAGAGAGAGAACCGTAAACAAAGAAACAGCTAAAAGTAACTATAATCAATTCCTGTAAGGCTGAGAGTAGACTTTCTGAGGGAAACTCCTGAGGGTCACATTCTAAGAGAAATCTTCACCCTTTCATGGATCTTACCTCTGGGAACCCCATCAATTTCTGAAAGAAAAGAGCTAATAATTTTGCTCTTGGATGTGGCAGAAAGATAGGAAAATAAACTTTGCTAGATATGCTCAGTGTTTTTTTTTCCAAAACAAAGGCTTACTAACCAATAAAAAGACACTACTAGAGCCTAATCCATCAGAAGGTGTCCCAGGTGGTGCTAGTGGTAAATAACCCACCTTCCAGTACAGGAGATGCAAGAGACATGGGTTCCATCCCTGGGTTGGGAAGATCCCCTGGAGGAAGGCATGGCAATCCACTCCAGTATTCTTACCTGGAGAGTCCCATTGACAGAGGAGCCTGGCAGCTACAGTTCATAGGGACTTGGCACACACACATGATCCCACCAGAGGGAAGAGAGTTCCCCTGACTTAAGCCCCTACCAGCTTTTCTGTCTCAATTAAGCAGATCAAAAAGCTAAGAGACCTTAGTAAAGGTCATAGGGCCCCTAAAAGTCAGGTAATTAAGTATGATTGAAGGAAATTTCTACTCTCACAGACTTTATCATCAAAACAGCAGAGCTCCAGTAATAACAGTGGTTCACAGATTTAAAAAAAAGCTGCAAGACACAGAGTCTAAGGAATAGTTCTTAATTAATTCAAAGACAACAAGGGAGTAAAAAAGCAAAGGTAATAGAGGGCATTGAAACCATTGGCAGCTACAGCAATAGCACATGTTAACCATAGCCCAACTCCTAGCCAGAGTAGCATAAAACTTTACACTAAAGCACTATTTACCACAATGCCAATTATCCAAAACATCACATTTGACTTTTGACAATAAATTTCCACCAAATTGCATGTCTGTGAATAAACAAAACAAGCATCAGAAACAGATATGACACAAGTGATGGATTGCCGAACACATTGAAAAACCATGCTTCATATACCAAGAACATTAATGGGAAAAGGAAGAAACTAAAAGGAAAATTCTTCAAATCAAAAACACTATAACAGACATGAAGAACGCTTTTGATGAGTTCATCAACGGATTGACCACAGCCAAAGAAATGATAGGTAACCTGGAAGAAATGTCAATAGAAACTTTCCACATTGAAGTGCAAAAGAAACTAATAGGGGAATAATAATGAACAGAAAATGCAAGAGCTTTGGGACAATTCCCAAAGGGTAACGTGTACTTGACATAACAGGAGAAAAAATAACAAGACAGGAAAAAGGTACTGAAATAATATCAAAGAATTTTCCAAAATAGAAAAACACCAAATCACAGATTCAGGACTCTGGTCTCTAAAGAACATCAAGTATATTGTGTGAGTGCATGCTCGCTTCAGTGGTCTCCAACTCTGCCACTCAGGGATTGCACGCATGTTGTCTACATCTTCTGCATTGCAGGTGGACTCTTTACCCACTGAGCCACCTGGGAAGACCACCAAACAGGGTAGTTGCCCACAAAATCTATACTTAGGGATTAAGTATACTAAACAACAGGAAATTGTACTGTTGGTATACTAAAACAACAGGAAATTAAGACCAAGTGGAAATCCTACAAGAAGCCAACCAAAGAGTAAGAGGTAAGGGGGGAGGATTCAACCTTACTAACCTAGAAGCAAGGCTAAGAATTACATCAAACTTCACATCAGAAACTATGAAATCTAGAAGACATTGAGTGAAATGGTTAAAGCAATGAAAGAAAAATGAATAAACACAAACTTCCGTTTTACACTCAGCAAAATTTTCCCTCCAAAATGAAGTAGAAGACTTTCTGGGGGAAACAGAAATGGCGGAAATTCATCACCGGCAGACATATCCTGCAATATATATTAAAATAACATATTTAAGGTGAAATTATATAGGTCTGTAACTCAGGTGTAAATAAAGAAAAATTATCAGGGAAAGAATAAAGTTAAAATACAATATATTTTTTTTTAATTGATCCAAGATATGACTATTTATGCAATGTAATAATAGTAAGAATGCATTGGGCAATTATAGCATGTGTACATGCTCAGTGGCTCAGCCCTGTCAAACTCTTTGCACCCTCATGGGCTGCAGCCTGCTGTGCTCCTCTGTCCATAGGATTTATTTATTTTTTTTTTTTTTCAGGTAAGAATACTGGATTAGGTTACCTTTTCCTCTTTCAGGGGATCTTCTCCAAAAGGGATCAAAATGGTGGCTCCAGAGATGTCTACATTGCCAGGTGGGTTCTTTACCACTGAGCCACCTGTGAATCCCAATTGTAGCATCAGTCAGTTCAGTCACTAAGTCCTGTCCAACTGTTTGCGACCCCATGGACTGCAGCACACCAGGTTTCCCTGTCCATCACCAACTCCTGGAACCTACTCAAACTCATGTCCATTGAGTTGGTGATGCCATCCAACCACCTTGTCCTCTGTTGTTCCCTTCTCCTCCTGCCTTCAATCTTTCCCAGCATCAGAGACTTTTCCAATGAGTCGGTTCTTTGCATTGGGTAGCCAAGGTATTGGAGTTTCAGCTTCAGCATCAGTCCTTCCAATGAATAGTCAGGACTGATATCCTTTAGGATGGACTAGTTGGATATCCTTGCAGTCCAAGAGACTCTCAAGAATCTTCTCCAACACCACAGTTCAAAAGCATCAATTGTTCAGGACTCAGCTTTCCTTATAGTCGAACTCTCACATCCATACATGACTACTGGAAAAGTCATAGCTTTGACTAGATGGACCTTTGTTGGAAAAGTAATGTCTGTGCTTTTTAGCATGCTGTCTTAGGTTGGTCATAACTTTCCTTCTAAGGAGCAAGCGTCTTTTAATTTCATGGCTGCAGTCACCATCTGCAGTGATTTTGGAGCCCCCCAAAATAAAGTCTGTCACTGTTTCCATTGTTTTCCAATATATTTGACATGAAATGATGGGAACTGTAGCATGAATTGTAGCATAAAGATATGTAAAATGAATGACAACAAGTCATCAACAGAAATGCTTTGTTACAAACTAGGAGGACTATAAATGAATTGCTAGAGTGTTATTTGAAACCGAACTTAGGTCAGTTACAATGTATTTTGAAAACTTTACAAGAATTTAAAAATAAGAATAATTTCTATGCTAAGAAAGCAGACAAAATGTAATAAAAACTTTAATTAAGAGAAAACAAAAAGGAGAGGAAATTAAAAAATAATTAGTAATGACTAAGAAACAGCTGCAAATAGGTATTACCACAATGAGATCTATAATCATATTAAGTATAAATAGCTTAAATAAGCCATTTATTTTGTCAGAGTGGATTAAACAAACATGACCCAAATATATGTTCTCCACAAGAAACCCATTATAATTATAAGGAAAGATATATTAAAGAAATGGAGAAAGAAATACCATTATGCTCAGTTGCTCAGTTTTGTTCAACTTTTTGTGACCCTATAGATTATAGTGCACCAGGCTCCTCTGTCCATGGGATTCTCCAGGCAAGAATACTGGAGCAGGTTGCCATTTTATACTCCAAGAGGAACAACACTAATGTTAACCAAAAAGAATGCCTGGATAAGTATAGTAATTTTAGACAAAGGACTACTTTGTCAGAGTAGATTAAACAAACATGACCCAAATATATGTATGTATCCCTAATTAGGGATAAAAAGATTTGGCATAATAATAAATATGTCAACATCCCAATAACCCTTAAAGTGTATGTCCTTAAATTTAAAATAGATGAAGCAAAAAAAAAAAAAAAAAAAAAACAAAACAAAAAACACAGAAATTCAAGACAAACTAGGCAATCCACTCTTAAGGTTGAAACTTCAATATCCTTATTTTAATAATTTACAGAATATTCAATTTGACAATGGGGGAACCTAGATTTAACTGAGTAGGGTCTTTTGGAGACAGAGATTATTTTTAAAAAAAAAGGGAAGAAAGAAACAAGAATTTAGTCCTATATCCTGTGGGAGGGAATTCAGAAGGGAATAGAAAGAATTCAGGGAAAGGTAAGATAGCTGTGCCATATATTATATCACTTCAAAACTTCAATCAATTCATTACATTTAATGATGTTCAGCCTTGTTAAACTTTATTACATTTTTTTTCCTTTTATGTTCATCTTTTCAATGGATAAAAATGGTAAAGGAATGATGTAAAGAGTGTTTCCATAGCTTTCCAATGTACAAAGTAGAACTCAGCTGTGTTTTATGCAGACCACTAAGGAATAACATTTCCCTCACAAGTTACCTTTGGTATTGATAGCAAGTAAAATTCATATACAACAAAATTCATAGTAATGTTCAAAATTTAGCATATTTCTGAGTTGAATTCTTTGTGTTTCTAAATTCAATTGTGTGTGTGTGCTCAGTCACATTTGACTATTTGTGACTCCATGAACTGTAGCTCACCAGATTCCTCAGTCCATAGAATTTTCCAGGCAAGAATTCTGGAATGGGTTACCATTTCTTCCTCCAGAGGATCTTCCCCAACCAGAAATCAAACCCAGGTCTCTGATGTCTCCTGCATTGGTGGGCAGATTTTTTTTTACCATTAAGCCACTAAATTAAATTATATGGCACATATTTGCATTGTGCATTTAAAATTCTGAAAGAAAATAAAATATATAGTTATTCAATTAACTATTATATAACTATTCAGTTATGCAAGTATATAATTATACCATATTCATAAGATAATGCAATGGAAATACAAGCAGTTTGCTACATTGAAAGTTAATGCAACAATATCTTAATGGACAATTGTGTTTGGGGTTCCCTTGGGGGTAAGCTGGTAAAGAATTTGCCTGCAATGTGGAAGATGTGGGTTTGATCCCTAGGTTAGAAAGATCCCAACTGTATTTAAATTATATGATAACATTCTGAAATTTATTATTTCTTAATCATTGTACAGTAGTAGGAAGTGAGAGAAATGTAACAAGAGAGGAAGGGAAACAAAGAGAACATAAAAATAATAGTCACATAGCAGATCATATATTAGAGTTCCATGTAATTTAAAATGCATTTAAATGAAGAATGGACTTCCAGACATCTTATTTATTCAAATAGGTGAGGGTCTTGAAACCTATCCTTTTGCAAGACACAGAATGAGCTGAAAATGCAGGAAAGGGACCCTTCAACTGCCTCAGGATTCCACTGACGACTGACATCAAACATAACTGGGTCCTTTCATCTCTAACTTAAGAAAGTGGTCAAATTTTCTCTGTATGTGCCTTGAGAGAAGTTAACCTGCCTTTATGTATTTTTAATATGAGAGTTACTTTGTATAAAATACTACCGTTCAACTTAGCAACCAAGCCCCTAAAGAAGGAAATGCAACTTGTAATTAAATGAGTTCTACATATAATTTTTGCTAGGTAGGAAATCATAGTTCTCAAATATACAATAAAAATATACTATGCTTAACATCCAGAACTATGTATACAACTTAATATTGACAGAAAACATCTATCATTAATCTTAATCATATTGATGTGAAGATTATTCACTAAATTTAGATTTAGAAAATAAAGATGTCAAGGATTTCAACTAGTGTTAACTTACTTTTGATTTAATCTCTTCATCCAGAGCAAGTGTTATATATTCATGTAACAATGTTTAAAATATTACATGTTAATATTTATTAATGCTGCAAAATGCTGCATTTTCAGTATCATTGTGATAAATGCCATGTAATATTAATCAGAATTAATAAATTAAATCATAGAGAACATACCTGAAATAAAATGGTATTTTACTAAATACAAATTCATAAATACAGATGACTTTTAAGCCTCTGTGGGGCTTGTTATTTCTGTTGTTTCTGTTAGAAATAAATAAACAAATGGAGGCCAGCCTTGAAAATTCCCTCAGCAGACAAAATTAGTTTAATCATATAAGCAGAGCTTATTTTAGCTTATTTTACAAGAGCACAAAGCAAACATCTACTACAAGACTGAAGAGAAAGGTAAAAACAGGGAGTCTCAGCTGAGCAGAACAGAGAGACATGGGGAAATCACTTCAGGAACCAGAGCCAGGGTAGGAAAATCTGAACCAACAAATGTAAGGAGGCTCAGCATGGACAAGTCTGAGAGTTAAAGACTCTCAGACCTCATAAATGGGTTGCCCACAATATTGTGAGATTTACCTCCAGCTCAAATAAAGGTCCATCTAGTCAAAGCTACGGTTTTTCCAGTAGTCATATAGGGATGTGAGAGTTGTACTATAAAGAAAGCTGAGTGCCTAAGAACTGACGCTTTTGAACTGTGGTGTTGGAGAAGACTCTGTCAGTAATGGATGTCGGGAGCCACGTTAGGCATTACTGACAAGACTCTTGAGAGTTCCTTGGACTGTAAGGAGATACAATTCGTCAATCCTACAGGAAATCAGTCCTGAATATTCATTGGAAGGACTGATGCTGAAGCTCAAACTCCAATAATTTGGCCACGTGATGTGAAGAACCTACTCATTGGAAAAGACTCTGATGCTGGGAAAGATTGAAGGTGGGAGGAGAAGGGGAAAACAGAGGATGAGATGGTTGGATGGCATCACCAATGCTATGGACATGAATTTGAGTAAACTCTGGGAATTGATGAACAGGGAAGTCTGGTATACTGAAATCCATGGTGTTTCAAAAAGTCGGATACAACTAAGTGACCGAACTGAACTGAACAACCAAATTTTCACAATAAATATTGGAGAAATATCCCCTCAGGTTTTTGGCAGAGCAAAAGAAAAGACCATTCTGAAATAAATGAGTACTTCTGAACTTCATAATGAGTTTTACCTTCAGGTGAAACTAATTAACCACAGCCTAACCTGCTTAAGTATATAGAGAACTTAACTGACCTGGAGAAAGGGAAAACTTTCAGCTCTTTCTCATCAGCCTCTTCCTCCTAATGTGGAGAAAAAAAGAAAATGAGAAATACTTCTGAAGCTCACAGTCTAGAGGCACAGACTATAGTATGCTTCTTCTGTCTCTGCACATTCCTCACTATACCTCACAACTAAAGGCCTGCTTTTGGCAGTTCCCTTTACACTGTGCATCATCTCCATCTCTGGGTATCAGGAAAAAATCATGGGGCATACCAAAATGTGAAAAACACATTTTATGAGCTAGAGTAGGCGCAGAATCAGATACGGCAGCAAAGATATTGAAATTACCAGCTCAGGAATTTAAAACAGTTATGATGAATATGTTGAGGACTCTAAATGGACAAAGTAGGCAGCATGAAAGAAGGACAGTTAAAGGACAGCAGAGGCAATTCAAAGAAAAAAACAAAAAGGAATTCTAGAGATGAAAAAATATTGTAGCAGAAATCTCTTTCATAGGTTTCAGTTCAGTTCAGTTCAGTCGCTCAGTCATGTACGACTCTTCGCAACCCCACGAATCACAGCATGCCAGGCCTCCCTGTCCATCACCAACTCCCGGAGTTCACTCAAACTCATGTCCATCCAGTCAGTGATGCCATCCAACCACTCATCCTCTGTCACTCCTTCTCCTCCTGCCCCCAATCCCTCCCAGCATCAGGGTCTTTTCCAATGAGTCAACTCTTCGCATGAGGTAGCCAAAGTATTGGAGTTTCAGCTTCAGCATTAGTCCTTCCAATGAAACCCAGGATTGATCTCCTTTAGAATGGACTGGTTGGATCTCCTTGCAGTCCAAGGGACTCTCAAGAGTCTTCTCCACCACATTTAAAAAGCATCAATTCTTTGGTGCTCAGCTTTTTTCATAGTCCAACTCTCACATCCATACATGACCACTGGAAAAACCATAGCCTTGACTAGACAGACCTTTGTTGGCAAAGTAATATCTCTGCTTTTGAATATGCTATCTAGGTTGGTCATTCCTTTCCTTCGAAGGAGTAAGCGTCTTTTAATTTCATGGCTGCAATCACCATCTGCAGTGATTTTGTAGTCCCAAAAAATAAAGTCTGACACTGATTCTACTGTTTCCCCATCTATCTGACAGGAAGTGACGGGACCAGATGCCATGATCTTCGTTTTCTGAATGTTGAGCTTTAAGTCAACTTTTTCACTCTCCTCTTTCACTCTCATCAAGAGGCTTTTTAGTTCCTCTTCACTTTCTGCCATAAGGGTGGTGTCATCTGCATATCTGAGGTTATTGATATTTCTCCCGGCAATCTTGATTCCAGCTTGTGATTTTTCCAGCCCAGCATTTCTCATGATGTACTCTGCATAGAAGTTAAATAAGCAGGGTGACAATATACAGCCTTGACGTACTCCTTTTCCTATTTGGAACCAGTCTGCTGTTCCATGTCCAGTTCTAACTGTTGCTTCCTGACCTACATATAGGTTTCTCAAGAGGCAGGTCAGGTAGTCTGGTAGTCCCATCTCTTTCAGAATTTCCACAATTTATTGTGATCCACACAGTCAAAGCTTTTGGCGTAGTCAATAAAGTAGAAATAGATGTTTTTCTGGAACTTTCTTGCTTTTTCAAAGATCCAGAGGGTATTGGCAATTTGATCTCTGGTTCCCCTGCCTTTTCTAAAACCAGCTTGAACATCAGCAAGTTCATGGTTCACGTATTGCTGAAGCCTGGCTTGGAAAAAGTTGAGCATTACTTTACTAGCGTGTGAGATGAGTGCAATTCCGGTAATTTGAGCAATTTTTGGCATTGAATTTCTTTGGGATTGGAATGAAAACTGACCTTTTCCAGTCCTGTGGCCACTGCTGTGTTTTCCAAATTTGCTCGTATATTGAGTGCAACCCTTTCACAGCATCATCTTCCAGGATTTGAAATAGCTCAACTGGAATTCCATCACCTCCACTAGCTTTGTTCGTAGTGATGCTTTCTAAGGCCCACTTGACTTCACATTCCAGGATGTCTGGCTCTAGGTCAGTGATCACACCATTGTGATTATATGGATTGTGAAGCTCTATTTTGTACACTTCATCTGTGTATTCTTGCCACCTCTTCTTAATATCGTCTGCTTCTGTTAGGTCCATATCATTTCTGTCCTTTATCGAGCCCATCTTTGCATTAAATGTTCCCTTGGTATCTCTAATTTTCTTGAAGAGATCTCTAGTCTTCCCCATTCTGTTGTTTTCCTCTACTTCTTTGCATTGATTGCTGAAGAAGTCTTTCTCTTCTCACCTTGCTATTCTTTGGAACTCTGCATTCTGATGTTTATATCTTTCCTTTTCTCCTTTTCTTTTCACTTCTCTTCTTTACACAGCTATTTGTAAGGCCTCCCCAGACAGCCGTTTTGCTTTTTTTGTATTTCTTTTCCATGGGGATGGTCTTCAAACCTGTCTCCTGTACAATGTCATGAACCTCCATCCACAGTTCATCAGGCACTCTATCAGATCTAGTCCCTTAATTCTATTTCTCACTTCCACTGTATAATCATAAGGGATTTGATTTAAGTCATGGTCTTAAATTCTTAAGAATGGTTCTTAAGAATGGTATAGTGGTTTTCCGTACTTTCTTCAATTTAAGTCTGAATTTGGAAATAAGGAGTTCATGATCTGAGCTACAGTCAGCTCCCGATCTTGTTTTTGCTGACTGTATAGAGCTTCTCCATCTTTGGCTGCAAATAATATAATCAGTCTGATTTTGGTGTTGACCATCTGGTGATGTCCAGGTATAGAGTCTTCTCTTGTGTTGTTGGAAGAGGGTGTTTATTATGACCAGTGCATTCTCTTGGTAAAACTCTATTAGCCTTTGCCCTGCTTCATTCCGTATTCTGAGGCCAAATTTGCCTGTTACTCCAGGTGTTTTTTGACTTCCTACTTTGCATTCCAGTCCCCTATAATGAAAAGGACAGCTAGAGAATATATCAAAGAATGCTTAAAAACTGAAAAGAATAATAAAGAAAAAAAAAAAGTGGAAAAAACACCAAGGTATCCAAGAACTGTGGGAAGACTACAAAAGCTGTAACCTGTTGTCTCACTGTTCACACTGTTTGCTGAACCCATGGTAGAGAAGGCATAAGAAGGGAATCTGGAAGAAAACTTGAGGAGCCATAGGAACTACAGACATGTTTATTCTCTCTTGACTGGCACAGCAGCAAAAGGCGTTTCTCGGGTGGGGCTTCTATAAGTTTTGACAACAAACGTGGCCCCTGGCCAACTGAGTACATCATGATGCCCATGCACAGTGCTGTAAGTGACCTCAGCTGTTACATAACCATGCAAAGTCATTGTTTACAGGATGTGGGGTGAGGGCAAGAGGACATAGTGCTAGAAAGCCAGACTGACACCATCTTGGTAAGTGCTATTTCCCCACAGCTGTGTAAAAGGAATACTAGAAAAAGAAGAATGAATGCAGCAACTAAAATCTTTGAAATAATAATGGCTAAGAATTTCCCCAATTCTTGTCTTATACCAAACCATAGATACAGTAAGCTCAGAGAACATCAGACATAGTAAATGCCCCAAAGCATCAACGCATGTAATTTTAAAATGTTTTAGTTGTTGTCTAGTGTCTCACTCTTTGCAACCCCATGGAATGTAGCTGGCCAGGTTCCACTGTCCCTGGGATTCTCCAGGCAAGAATACCAGAGAGCATTGCCCTGCCCTCCTCCAGGGTATCTCCCAACCCAAGGACAGAACCTGTGTCTCTCAAGTCTCCTGCATTGGCAGGCAGGTTCTATGCCACCTAGGAAGCCGTATAAGTACCTCCTTAAGCTAAAGACTGCTCCAGGTAAAGATGTCAGCTTTGAGCTCTCAGCAAGCAGCATTTTCCAGCTGCTGAGTCACTGAAGGATTCTGTCCTGAAGCAGAGATCTTGCTGGTGTGCTCCAACCAACCCTACATGTGCTTTTGATAAAGCAGTAGAATATACTCCTAAAATAACTTCTTCTCTATATGAAGACATTTTTAGTTTCATAAGACATTGGATTGTGGACAAACATTATTATTTTTTTTTTATTAAGATTAGGTTTCTTGACATGGCCTTTTTTAGCTAGGTGTTTATTTGGACACAATCTAATACCAGGGGGTCCATTGTCTGCTATTCTTTGATGAAATAAGACATTGCTTATGTAGGACTTCAAGTATGCATGCGGTTTTAGCATTACTCTCCACAGGAGATAAGTTAAGCACCTTAGCATGTATGCTACACTGAGGCCATTGCCAGAGAGCTAATAGTCTGTGCACAGCTGGTAGAGCTCTGTTAAAATGGTGTATTTGTCCTCTATTTTGAAAGCACCAGTGGTACAAAACCTGCTATGTACCTTAATTGCTCCACTTTTAAAGCAATTAAATAATTTAAGTGAAATGAATATAATTAATTTAATGATTCTGTATGTCTTAATAAATATGTATGACTTTATCAGGGAATGTATTTTGCAAAGTCTAGATTTGCTTTCAATTTTTCATAAATTACTCAAACATTTGCTATTATAATATTTTTTGTTAAAGAATTTTGATGGTTTCATAAAACCAAATTCCTTGCTTTTTTACACAAATTAAATTGATAATTGTGCTTTTCATTCAGTTATTTTCATTTGAGACGAAAACTATTTTCTTCATCTGTGTGTATTAGTCACATAGTTATGTCCGACTCCTTGCTACCCCATGGACTGTATCCCACCAAGCTTCTCTGTCTATGGAATTCTCTAGGCAAGTAAAACAAGTTATTTTGCTTACTAAATCTTGCTAAGTGTCTTTAGTACATGTTAATTTAGATTAACTTTAGATATGATATTTTTTAGGGCAGTAGCATGGCACCCCACTCCAGTAACTCTTGCCTGGAAAATCCCATGGATGGAGGAGCCTGGTAGGCTGCAGTCCATGGGGTCGCTAAGAGTCGGACACGACTGAGCGACTTCTCTCACTTTAGAAGGAAACAGCAACCCACTCCAGTGTTATTGCCTGGAGAATCCCAGGGATGGGGGAGCCTGGTGGGAGGCCGTCTATGGGGTCGCACAGAGTCAGACATGACTGAAGCGACTTAGCAGCAGCAGCAGCAGCTTTACAAGTACACATCGTGATTATTATAACTTTGGAATTCATTTACAGAGAAGGTAAATATGTATAATTTCTAAAGCATTCTGTCACATTGTTGCTGTTGTTTAGTCACTAAGCCATGTCTGCATCTTTTGTGACCCCATGGACTATAGCCCACCAGGCTTTTCTGTCCATGGAATTTCCAACCCACTGGAGTGGGTTGTCATTTCCTTAACCAGGGGATTTTCCTGAGCTAGGGATCAAATTCTTATCTCCTGCATTGGCAGGTGACTTCTTTACCACTGAGTCCCCAGGGAAGACATTCTCTCATGTAATGCGTACATTACAGTATTTCATGAGCATCTGCTTTGTAACAGAAATTTGTTGATTTAAATATTAATGCAAAAATTGATAATAGGAACAAGAGGGCAATTGTATATTTGGAATTGTACAAATGGTTAAACTGTTGAAGGTCAGAAGAAACATCTTTAGTTGGATAAGGCAAATCTATAAGTGGAAGGAGCAGCTATTAAGTTAATACCTATGGGAGAAATGTCATATAGTTTTAAAAATGCTTTTAAATACCATACCTCTAGGAATATTGTATATGTAGTTTAAAAATATAATGTGGAACATAAACATGGAAAAATAATTATTTATTAGTGATTTAAAGATTTGATGTTAATTTCTATATAATTTGAACAAAAGAGATATTCATACAAACCCATACACAACCAATACCTTTCCTTGTTTTTGCTGCATTTACGTAATTGAAATCTGACTATAAAAATGTTTTGGAAAACTGCCTTTATTCAATAAGAAAAGATCACAAATATATTTAATTAGTAGCTATATTTTTATCTCCTTATTTGAATTCAGTTCAGTTCATTCAGTTGCTCAGTCATGTCCAACTCTTTGTGACCCTATGAATTGCAGCATGCCAGGCCTCCCTGTCCATCACCAACTCCTGGAGTTCACTCAAGCTCATGTCCATCGAGTCGGTGATGCCATCCAGCCACTCATCCTGTCGTCCCCTTCTCCTCCTGCCCTCAATCCCTCCCAGCATCAGGGTCTTTTCCAACGAGTCAACTCTTCATATGAGGTGGCCAAAGTACTGGAGTTTCAGCTTCAGCATCATTCCTTCCAAAGAACACCCAGGACTGATCTCCTTTAGAATGAACTGGTTGGATCTCCTTGCAGTCCAAGGGACTCTCAAGAGTCTTCTCCAACACCACATTTCAAAAGCATCAATTCTTCGGTGCTCAGCTTTCTTCACAGTCCAATTCTCACATGCATACATGACTACTGGAAAAACCATAGCCTTGACTAGACAAACCTTTGTTGGCAAAGTAATGTCTCTGCTTTTGAATATCTAGGTTGGTCATAACTTTCTTTCCAAGGAGTAAGCGTATTTTAATTTCATGGCTGCAATCACCATCTGCAGTGATTTTTGAGTCCCCAAAAATGAAGTCAGACACTGTTTTCACTGTTTCCCCATCTATTTCCCATGAAGTGATGGGACCAGATGCCGTGATCTTAGTTTTCTGAATGTTGAGTTTTAAGCCAACTTTTCCACTTTCCTCTTTCACTTTCATCAAGAGGCTTTTTAGTTCCTCTTCACCTCTGCCATAAGGGTGGTGTCATCTGCATGTCTGAGGTTATTGATATTTCTCCCACCGATCTTGATTCCAGCTTGTGCTTTTTCCAGCCCAGCATTTCTCATGATGTACTCTGTATAGAAGTTAAATAAGCAGGGTGACAATATACAGCCTTGACGTACTCCTTTGCCTATTTGGAACCAGTCTGTTGTTCCATGTCCAGTTCTAACTGTTGCTTCCTGACCTGCATACAGGTTTCTCAAGAGGCAGGTCAGGTGGTCTGGTATGCTCATCTCTAGCTAAAATAAAAAAATAAAATCATCCAGCTTGTCATTTATTGGTGTGAATATTCAAATTGTCAACTTATTTATAATTCAATTTGTTATACTTCAATGCATTGAATTTTATTTGTTATAATTCAATGCATTCAATGCATTCAATTTCTAATAAATTGAATTAGTTATTGTCTTATAAAGACCTTTGCACATATATATGGACATTCCTAATAGGTATATTCTTGACAGCAGAATTGCATAATCAAATAGTAAGAGTATCAGATACCAAGTAATACAATTATCAATACATCAAACATGTATTGATAAGGATCAAAACAGTAATGCTTGCTTTAACTTTTAAGAGTCAGACAGAGAGATAGAGATGGGAAGGGGAAAATGGTCAGGTCTACCTCTGGAAATTGATTTGATTTAAGTCAAGTAACAGGAACTTGACCAATCTGTGATATCACAAACAACCATGAAATAATTATGAAATTGATAAAACAATGACACATGTACAAAGGGAAAAATATATTTTGATAATTTGAATGCAATAAATCTTATAAAAATCTGTAAGATAAATCACAGCTCAATTTAAGCCACTGAATGGTTTCTCTTCTTAGGAATGAAAAACACCTTGTACTGCAAATTTGAACTAAATTATTTTCTACTCACCTCACAGCTAACAGAGTTGAAAATTAAGTGAATTTCAAGTGAAGTCAGGTGAAGTCATTCCATATTCATGATTCAATGTCTACCAGACAGAAATAGGATTATTTAAATTAGAATTTTGAAGAGTGTAATGGAGAACTATATTAATGATTTGTGAAAAGTGACCCGATGGTTTGAAAATGACACAAGTAAATAATGTCTAGTGAAAATCTGGTTCTCATGTGGATGTTTCTACAGAGGCTTATGTCGACTTAAACGATAAACTGTGCTTAAGGAAAAGACTTGAGAAATGTAAGAAAAAGTTAATTAACCCATGCCAGCCAATTTATTTTAATTGCATTCATCCTTCCCAGTTTAAAAATAAGTTCTTGAGAGATGCTTCTTTCATTTTAAATTGAAAGCGCTGAGCATGCAGTCTTAAAGGCACCACTCTGCATTATTAACAGCTCAGTGACTTTATTTTCAATTTTTTTTCTAATTTAATCCAATGGGAGTAAAGCATGTGACATTATACCTGAAAAATTTATGAAAACACATTTACTGACAGCTACACTATATATATTTTCTATATATATATATGTACATTATACATTGTATATGTAATGTGCAATTACTTATGGTTCTCAAAGTAATTAAGTTTATATTTATATAATAAAGGTCATTGAAATCAGTTCTAATATTTCTTCAATCCCCACTTCTCTTCTAATAGAAAACTAGCAAGATCTAACTCCTTTATTTCTGCTATATTAAAACGAGTCTTTTGGACTGATCTCACTTTTGTTAGCCATTAAAATGTTAGTGCAATTAAAAAAGAGAAATTATACCTATACTTCAGGAAAAATTGTATATATTTACATAGTTTTTCATCAAGTGAAGTATTTATAAAGCCATTATTAAAGATTTATAAAATAAAAATTAAGATAAATAAAACAACTGCTATGAATATTTCCATTATGCAAACATCATTATAAAAACAACAGTTTGATGCTTGTCAACATCTCTGAGAGTTCATATTTGTGTGAACATGGAGTGCATTTGCAAAACTTCAGTCTTTTGAACAAATTTATATGTAATTATATTCCTTGGCATCATATTCATTATATTTTGCATGCCTTTAAGTTTTGACTGAACATGGGTTTTTAATGAGTACGTAGCTACGATGAGACTGTTGGATGGCATCACTGACTCGATGGACATGGCTTTGGGTGGACTCAGGGAGTTGGTGATGGACAGGGAGGCCTGGCGTGCTGTGGTTCATGGGGTCACAAAGAGTCAGACATGACTGAGCGACTGAACTGAACTGAACAGAACATTTCAATACATGTACAGGTTATTTAATGTGACATAACTAGATTCTAAATATTTAATTTGTTCAGAAATGTGCTAGTCTAGATATCATGGAAACCAAATGATGCAGTGATAGAGGAGAGAGACCTTTGTTTAAGAATCACCTTTCTGCCATTTAATGATCATTTGATTTTGGATATTTTATTTTATTTACTATGGGTATTGAATTATTCCTTGGTAATAATTTGTATGTCTAGAAAACTATGGGAGCCCTTAGTAAAAAGAAGTTATCTACTTGCTGTTTCCCAATTCAGAGAACAGGATTCAGCATATAATTGTCATTTATTCAAAGACTAAAACCTTTATCGCTTCCCTGGTGGCTCAGTGGTAAAGAATTGGCCTGCCAATGCAAGAGATGCAGGGCTGATACTTGTGTCAGGAAGATCCCCTGGAGAAGGAAATGGCAAACCACTCCAGTGTTTGTGGGCTTCCCTGGTGGCTCAGACCGTAAAGAATTTGCCTGCAATGCAGGATACTTGCATTCAATTACTGGGTTGGGAAGATCCCCTGGGTGAGGGCATGGCAACCCACTCCAGTATTCTTGCATGAGAAATCCCATGCACAGTGGAGCCTGCCAGGCTACAGTCCACGCTGTCGCAAAAGATTTGGACGTGACTGAGCAAGTAAACACAGAACATCAACAATATTTCTGTCATCACACATAATTACCATTTCTTGTAAGAATATTTAAAATCCATCTTCTAAGCTACTTTTATTATACAATACTGTTAACTGTAATCATACTGCCGTACATTCAGTTCATTTCAGTCACTCAGTTGTGTATGACTCTTTCTGACCCATGAACTACAGCATACCAGGCTTTCCTACCAGGCAGTACATTGGATCCCCCAAATTCCTGCATCTTACAACTGAAAGACCTTGAAATGAATTCATTGAATAATCTATAAATTGATCAGTAAGATGAATAAAACTCTTTTCCTGTGTACCATTGATTCAACCAATAATGTAATCCAATATTTATTTTCTATACAACAAAACTATGAATGATTACCTATAAAGATATTAAGATCTTAAATAAATTTATGATATGATGTAGGTAATTGCTGGGCAATGTCATTTTCTATGCATTCCTTCAGTTTATAAGATAGCAAGATGAATTGTCTCCTGGCTCTTTTGCTATGCTTTGTAAGTCACATTCATTTTTATTTAATTATCAAATCAATTTGTTATAATGCAAATTCAGTAACTGCTATAGAGAATGTGAGAGACTATCATATTAAGGTACTAAAAATCAAATAATTACCTTTTCTTTGTGCTTTGACACTCTATCTAATCCTTCAGCCACTTATTCATAAGAACATAATAGTAATATTTATCTATCCTATTTCACAGTGATTTTCTGGGTAACATATGATAGGATACCAATGAGTATAACTAAAATACAATACACTATTATATTCATTTATTAAATTCATATTTCAGATTAATTTAGCAGTTTCTAATCATGGTATGGTGGACGGCTGAGAGCAAATGCCTGGTACAGACTTTAGCACTCACTGATGTTTGGAAAAGAACTTTCAAGTGAAGGCTTTAAAGAATTTTGTGTGAGCATGGAGCACATTTGCAAAACTTCAGTCTTTTGAACAAATAATTTATATCTAATTATATTCCTTGGCATCATATTCATTATATTTTGCATGCCTTTAAGTTTTGACTGAACATGGGCTTTAAATGAGGACATAATATTTCAATACATATACAGGTTATTTAATGTGACATGACTAGATTCTAAATATTTAGAGAAAATATTGAGAAAATCATTTAAAATGAGAAAATATTTAATGAGAAATACCTAATGAGAAAATCATTTAAAAGCTTGCTAAGTATGTCAGCATTTATTGGCTGAAAGTGTAAACTAAATTAGACCTAGCTAACATCTAAAACACCATACACCATGAGTGTGAAATATTGCTTATGCTTTTCTTGAGAGAGAGTGAAATTGCTGAATATGAAGTTTAACGTAGCAATGTATGACAGAATTGATGATATACATGATATTGTAAACTATTTGAAAAGAAGTATCTTTGACATGATAGACATATGTGCTCATGTAAATTTTGTTCGTAGAAATTTATGTTAGTCAGGTAGATGCCACTGGAACAGGCCCTTACAAGAATTATTTCTCACAGCCTTAGTTATTAAGCCCCTTATGTCTTTCCCATCATAAAATGTCCAGTTCTAGCAAGATGTTGAAGTTGGGAACAGTAAGTGATTTATTTTTTTCTCAAGTATCCTCAAATAATGAAGGGTAATTAGTACTTACTGCATATGTACAGATATTTATCAGTACCTTAGTATATGACTTATTAAGCACTACTCTTAGAAATAATATATACTGTACTAGCTATGGAGCTTCCCTGGTGCCTCAGTGGTAAAGATTTCACCTGCTAATGCAGGAGATACGGATTTCATCCATGGGTCAGGAAGATCCCCTGGAGAAGGAAATGGCTACCCACTCCCAGAATTCTTGCTTGGAGAATCCTATGGACAGAGGAGCTTACAGGGCTACAGTCCAAGAAGTCACAAAGAGTTGGACGTTACTTAGCAAGTGAACAACAATGACGACAGCTATAGTCTATAATTATCTCATGATTTTTTAATAAATTTCATATTCTATAAGTAAATACTGACTAAACTATAATATTATTAACAGTCTTTAAAATCATATCAATATGTTTCATTCTGAATGATGCTCCAGACCTCACTTAAGCTTTCTGTAATATGTGGAATATACACTCTATTAGTTTTTTTAGTTTAAGCTGAATTCTGAAAAATATATTGATCTAAATATTTCGGATAGAGAATGGTGAATTAAGTGTTTCATAATTAGCTTACAAAGTAAGTGTTAGTCCAATAAGTGTTTTCCCCAAACATTTAACATAGAAATATGTATTTCATATTCAGTTCTGTTCAGTCGCTCAGTCGTGTCCGACTCTTTGCGGTCCCATGAATTGCAGCATGCCAGGCCTCCCTGTCCATCACCAACTCCCGGAGTTCACTCAGACTCACATCCATCGAGTCAGTGATGCCATCCAGCCATCTCATCCTCTGTTGTCCCCTTCTCCTCCTGCCCCCAATCCCTCCAAGAGTCAGAGTCTTTTCCAATGAGTCAGCTCTTCGCATGAGGTGGCCAAACTACTGGAGTTTCAGCTTCAGCATCATTCCCTCCAAAGAAATCCCAGGGCTGATCTCCTTCAGAATGGACTGGCTGGATCTCCCTGCAGTCCAAGGGACTCTCAAGAGTCTTCTCCAACACCACAGTTCAAAAGCATCAATTCTTCAGCGCTCAGCCTTCTCACATCCATACATGATGACTGGAAAAACCATAGCCTTGACTAGACGAACTTTTGTTTGCAAAGTAATGTCTCTGCTTTTCAATATGCTATCTAGGTTGGTCATAACTTTCCTTACAAGGAGTAAGCGTCTTTTAATTTCATGGCTGCAGTCACCGTCTGCAGTGACTTTGGAGAGATTGTATAAAAATATTAGATGTATGCGTATGTGTGGAGCCTAGTCATGTTGTAGAATCCATGAGTCCAAATGCTGTAAAATCATATAAGAATGTTATAAATTATGCATAATACATAGAAATATATAATATCCTATATCAAGAGAACAGTGTAAGAATATCTTGCTATTTTTCTTCAGTTCTTAATAAGAATGTTTTAACACATATTTAATGCAAGGTCTAGATTGTTTATATTTTAAAATTTTTGTTATTATGAGAACTTTTTGTTTAATAATTTTTAAATGACTGTGCACAAGAAAATAAATGTATGAATAAATGTTTTTTCTATCTAAAGGTACTATTTTAATATATATATTTTAGTAGGAATTCAAGAATTTTAATGAGAAACTTTAAAGAGCCAGAATTTTTTATCTTTGTTTCTGGTGCTCTTAGCAAAGTCATTCTCGACTCTGGAACTGAAAATATTATCTTAATAAAGAATAATAATTTACCTTTTAAAGTATATCTTTATGAAATTTATTTCATGTTGTTCCTATTATGCATGTAGCCTGTATTGCAAAGAGAGCTGATTATTATTTTAAAATTCCTGGCCTCAAGGATCTCATCAACTTTAGGAAAATAAGTATAATATGGACTCTATGATATTAAAAGTTTGCTGTCATAAAAATCTCAGATAATATTTTGGAAAAAAGATTCCTATTTCTTACTTGAGATTTTCATGTCAGGAAAAAAGAAGGAAGCAACTGTAACTATCTCTCCTTAGTCTGTACATCAAGCTTAGAGCTTCTTCTTTGTATACAAGAGAACCTAAGTTTCTGCTCCTCACAATTCTAAGACTTCCTGTAGACCCTCAGGAGACAAAAACAACCTCAGGAACTCAATTAATCACAGTTCAAAAAGATATTTGAAAAAGATAAGATCCAATTTTCATTTAAAAATCAGATCCATATATGCTGTTGGAAAAAAGTGAAGTCACACTATTCAATTGAAATAAAGTGTGATAATAAAGAGCTGCAAATTGGTCAAGTGAGTAAACATTAAACTAATGTGTGTGTGTGTGAATGTTTGTGTGAGACTATGTCTATTTCTCTGTCTTCCCCTCATTATTTCTTCATGGATAAATGTTTGGCAATTTATAAATGCCATACTGAAAAGTTTGTTTAGCTGAGAAACCCTGTTAATGAATTCTTCTTTACTTACTATTTTAAATTAACTTTTATTGGAGTATATTTGCTTTACAACGTTGTGTTGTACAACAAAGTAAATAGGTCGTATATATATATATCTCTCCACTCGTTTTTAGATTCCCTTTCCATCTGGGTCACTGGTCAGCAGACTTCCCTGTGCTACTGTGATGTAGAGTAGGTTCTCATTAGTTATCTTTTATATATAGTTATGTATATATGTCAATCTATTTTTGCCATTATTTAGAGGTATAGCAAAAGCAGGTAATAGGTCAGCTCCATAAATTCAGAAGTATATTAATATTATGAAATCAATGTAATGGAGAAAGTAAAAGTATATGTGATTCAACTGTGTATATATGTTTAATAAAGCATTATGTATAAATTGTGTATTTCTATACAAAGATGTCTTGTTGTTCAGTCACTCAGTTGTGTCAAACTCTTTCCAACTCCATGAATTGCACATGCCAGGTTTCCCTGTCCTTCAACATCTCCCAAAATTTGCTCACAAACATGTCCATTGAGTCAGTGATGCCACCCAATCATCTCATCAATGAGTCGGCTCTTCCCATTAGATAGCCAGAGTATTGGAGTTTCAGCTTCAGCATCAGCCCTTCCAATGAATATTCAGAGTTGATTCCCTTTAGGATTGACTGGTTTGATCTCCTTGCTGTCCACAGGACTCTCAAGAGCCTTCTTCAACACCACAATTTGAAGCATCAGTTCTTTGATGCTCAGCCTTCTTTACGGTCCAACTTTCACAGCTATACGTGACTACTGGAAAAACCATAGCTTTGACTATACGGACCTTTGTTGTTAAAGTACTGTCTTTCCTTTTTAATATGTTGTCTAGGTTTGTTATAGCTTTTCTTCCAAGAAGCAAGTGTCCTTCAATTTCATGTGTAAATATGTAGATTAAAATAATTCTATTCAATTATTTATATTTCATTTTGTATTACCTTTAAAATGATGATAATTTATCTGTACACATGGTAAGGTTTTTATTTTTGGTATGATTTTGTCAGTATCTGTTTTGAATAGAATTGGTTGGTAAATATTGTGTATGCACTTGCTATTTTAAAACTAATCAATTATCTAAAACTTTCTTCCTGGGATTTTATAAAAATCATCTGATTTATTGCCTTTCTGATGGCCAATTATTTGTGCCTATGTTACTGAATTGATTGCCTGGACTCATTTTGGGTTCCTAGCCTGTGCTCAGACTCCTTGTCTCAGCTAGGGAGTTTCTTTTTCAGCCCAGATTCTCAGTCAGTAATGAAATGGATGGTAAAATGGAACTGTACAAGCTTTATTCAGTGACCAAAGATTGGAGAAGCCAGAATTTAGTTTGTAAATCAACTTCCCAACCCAATTTAGGGAGAGACACACAGAGACACCACTAGTTAGTCCTAAAGGAAATCAATCCTGAAATTCATTGACAGGATGGATGCTGAAGCTCCAGTACTTTGGCTACCTGTTGCAAAGATCCAACTCATTGGAAAAGAGCCTGATGCTGGGAAAAATTGAAGGCAACAGGAGAAGGGAGTGGCAGAGGATGAGATAGTTAGATAAGACTGACTCAGTGGACATGAATTTGAGCAAACTCAGGGAGGTAGTGGAGAACAGAGAAGCCTATTGTACTGCAGTCCATGGACTAGCAAAGAGTAGAACATGACTTAGTGACTGGACAACAATAACATCTACATATATAGGAAGGTCAGGGCTAAATGAAGGGAATTAGAGAATAGGAGGAATATTCATGAATTATCCAATAACAAGGGTGTAGTTTGGACCCAAAACTGGTGCAGTACTCCTTTTATCCCTTGTGAAGGCTTTTCAGGTTGTTGTCTTGGTATTTGTCAACTGTCACTGTCCTGGTGCCTGTATAATTTAGCTAACATATTAATATTACTAGTGTATAATGAGGCTCAAAGGCTGCTGCTGCTGCTGCTGCTCCTAAGTCGCTTCAGTCGTGTCTGACTCAGTGCGATCCCATAGATGGCAGCCCACCAGGCTCCGCCATCCCTGGGATTCTCCAGGCAAGAACACTGGAGTGGGTTGCCATTTCCTTCTCCAATGCATGAAAGTGAAAAGTGAAAGTGAAGTCGCTCAGTCCTGTCTGACTCTTGGCGACCCCATGGACTACAGCCTGTCAGGCTCCTCCACCCATGGGATTTTCCAGGCAAGAGTACTGGAGTGGGTTGCCATTAATATCATGAGTGTATAATAAGGTTCAAAGGCTACTGGAAGTCAAATCTTCTGCTTGGGCTAATCGGTTCTAACCAGTTCTTGCTTTTCTCTTTGCAGTGGCAACTGAAAAAAAAAAAAAAAGCACAAGCTAAGCTGAGAATTGTGTTTTATTTAGAGGACAAAACTGAGGACTTAAGCCTGAGACACTGCATCTCAGATAGCTCAGAGAAACTGCTCCAAAGAGGTTAAGAGAGGAGACAGTATATATAAGAGTTTTGCAACGAAGTAGTCATAACATCAAAAAATTACTGTTAATTTAAGAAAACCAGACACCTCATTTTAAGGAATTATCACTACTCTATATATGGGAAGATGCAAGAGTATGCAAGTTGTAAGGCTCACTGAAATCATTCATGAGATATGCACCTCATCTACCTAGGATCAATATCTTCTGCTTTCTCATGCTGAGTCTCCTCAGGGTGCACCTTCAGGGGTGAACTGAAGCAACTGACTGCTTGATTGGCAAGTTGTTGTTCAACTGCTCAGTCATGTCTGACTCTTCAAGACCCGAAGGACTGCAGCATGCCAGGCTTCCCTGTCCTTCAGCATCTCCTGGAGTTTGCTTAAACTCGTGTCCATTGAGTCTGTGATGCCATCCAACCACCTCATCCTCTGTGTTCCCCTTCTCCTCCTGCCCTCAATCTTTCCCAGCATCAGGGTCTTTTCCAATTAGTTGGCTCTTCCCATTAAGTGGCCAAAGTATTGGAGCTTCAGCTTCAGCATCAGTCTATCCTGAGTTTCCTTAGAACTCACCATTAGATGGCTTTAACATGATGGCTTGATGGCTGTAGCATTCTTTGTGTGGCATGCAACATTTTTTTTCATTGACAGCATCTTCCTTCTGAAGTTTAGATAAGACCAATTGGCTTCTGTTTGGAGCGGGGGCAGAGTTATGATTCTGGGGAAATAATCTTGGTAACAACCCACACATACACTATTCTAATTATTTTCTTCCTCTAAATCATTGTCCTGAAAAAGTTTTGATATATTTCAAATAAAGTGGTCATCTCTCTTATATTCAGAATAATAATATGGTTACATATTTTCCATTTACATTAATTATAACTAATAATGTATCAACTTTTTGAAATAGAAACCTGGTATTAATAAATTTTATTCTTCACATTAAAAAATTGCATTTAGTATATGCATGCTAAAGCGAAGTATTCAACAATATATTTCTTTCTAGAATTATTCCTAGCTTCAGCAAGGTATTTTTTTCAACTTTTCATATCCATAAATGTGTTATAGATAACTGATTTTAAATAATTAAAGGAAATTATATTATATAATTGGAATTCCTAATATATCTATAGTATGTATATGTACTATGTATATACTTGAATATATTCTCATTCAAGTAAGCACAACATGATAGAAAATGCAAACAATGAACATATTTGTGAATCAATTCTGCAGATCCTAATAGAGTTTGGTATTTTATTAAACTGGAAGACAAATACAAATTTTATAGAAATATCACTATTGTCTTTATTAAGATTTTGGTTTTTTACCCCTAGAGTTAAAAAAGTAGTAGTTAGCCAATTATTTCTGTCACCAGCAATTCTAGTCATATGATTATACATATAGTAGCTGTGACACATTCATCTAGTATTGATTAGTCTATGAAATGTCGTTCTGAAGTTGAATTAATGATCTGGTAGCAGGATTTTCATCAAAATGGAACGTTTAGAGATATTGAAGAAATAGAAGCACAAGATATAAAGGCAGCTTATTTTTATTTAACATGGATAATTTGGGTCATTTTTTATCTACAGTTTTGTATAGAGAATGATGAAAACCTCTTCAATTAAAAATGAAAATATAATTATATGAAATCTTATTTTTTCACATATAATCAACACAAACATTTTAATTCCAAAGATATTACAGTTAGTTCACTTCAGTTGTTCAGTTGTGTCTGACTCTTTGCGACCCCATGGACTGCAGCACGCCAGGCTTCCCTGTCCATTACCAACTCCCAGAACTTACTCAAACTCATTTCCATCAAGTCAGTGATGCCATCCAACCATCTCATCCTCTGTCGTCCCCTTCTCTTCCCACCTTCAATCTTTCCCAGTTTCAGGGTCTTTTTCAATGAGTCAGTTCCTCACATCAGGTGGCCAGAGTATTGGAGTTTCAGCTTCAGCATCAGTCCTTCCAATGAATATTAAGGACTGATATCCTTTAGGATGGACTGGTTGATCTCCTTGCAGTCCAAGGGACTCTCAAGAGTGTTCTCCAACAACACAATTCAAAAGCATCAATTCTTTGGCACTCAGCTTTTTTTATAGTCCAACTTTCACATCCATATATGACTACAGGAAAAAAACATAGTTTGACTAGAGGGACCTTTGTTGGCAAAGTAATTCTCTGCTTTTTAATATGTTGTCTAGGTTGGTCATAACTTTTCTTCCAAGGAGTAAGCGTCTTTTAATTTCATGGTTACAGTCACCATCTGCAGTGATTTTGGAGCCCCCCAAAATAAAGTCTGTCACTATTTTCATTGTTTCCCCATCTATTTGCCATGAAGTGATGGGACCAAATGCCATGATCTTGGTTTTCTGAATGTTGAGTTTTAAGCCAACTTTTTCACTCTCCTCTTTCACTTTCATAAAGAGGCTCTTTAGTTCTTCTTTGCTTTCTGCTAGAAGGGTGGTGTCATCTGCATATCTGAGGTTATTGATAGTTCTCCTGGCAATCTTGATTCTAGCTTATGCTTCATCCAGCCCAGCATTTCTCATGATGTACTCTACATATAAGTTAAATAAGCAGGGTGATAATATACAGCTTTGACCTAGCCCTTTCCTGATTTGGAACCAGTCTGTTGTTCCATGTCCAGTTCTAACTTTTCCTTCCTGACCTACATTCAGATTTATCAGGAGGCAGGTCAGGTGGTCTGGTATTTCCATCTCTTGAAGAATTTTCCAGTTTGTTGTGATCCACACAATCAAAGGCTTTGGCGTAGTCAATAAAGCAGAAGTAGATGTTTTTCTGGAACTCTCTTGCTTTTTCGATGATCTACTGGATGTTGGCAATTCTGTCTCTAGTTCTTCTGCCTTTTCTAAATCCAACTTGAACATCTGGAAGTTCACGTTTCACGTACTGTTGAAGCCTGGCTTGGATATTTAACAAATATAAATGAAGATATTTAACAGTAAGCCTTTATATTTTACTGGATATTTTTGTGGGTGTCTTATCATACCTTCAGTTTGAAATGGGAATAAAATATTTTACTTGCATATTATGTATGTAATATATATATATATATATATATATATATATATATATATATATATATATATACAACAAGAAATCAGAAGATTTTCACAACATTTCCAGAGCAAAATAGTTTAAACAATATATTGATATCTACCTGGAAAATGTGTATAGAGTTTATGACAGTATATTGAATCAGATTTTTAAAAAATCACCATAAGGTCATTAAAATACTATGCAGTAATCATTAAAATAACCAATATTACAAGGATAAACAACTCATCAGTTTATATGTGTATTCAAATAACTTACTTATAACATCTTATGCCCGAAATAAGACTTATCACGCATTTCTCCATTCAATTTCTATGTTATTGAAGTGAAAGATGAACCTTAAAAAGCTTTAGGAGATTTATTTTGCTGACAGTTTGGTTGGCTACATAGTTGAAAAGTTTTCACAGTGAAAAATAAGACTATATTATAAAAGTATCATTACTTTTGTTTTTAAAAGTTTTGCAAGCTCACAGGAAGCAACAGGAATTCCCAAAGAGAGAATAAAAACAATAAAAATAGGGGCAGAAAACAGGTGGGTGAGCATAATCCGGCTTCACCATTGAGAGCAAGTGCACATCCCAGGCAGGTGCCAGATGTTAACAACCACATCAAAGAATGATAAATTTGGTTTTGAGTCACTATGGTGGGGGGGAATCAATTGAAATTGAAACCTAAAGATTAGGCTTTTATGGAAAGAACATGCTAAATAAAAGGGAGAGCTTCAAGACATAAAATTAACTTTTCAGAGAAATACTTCAAGAATAAAATTGTTTTCTTCTACTTTTTGAAATATTAGATAAAAGATAATCATCATTTTTGCTAAGGACATCTATGATGAGAAGTTGTGTCACTCCAAGTGTGTAGACACATCATGAGCTATTCCTGTGGTGAAATACTATATAGCTATGAATATTAACAAATTGCTCCTCCACTCAACAGCATGGCTTAAAGTGGTGGAAACAAACTTAATAGAAGACAATATCAAAAGAGTATGTTTCTAACAGCCAGCTTTATGATGTTTGAGCAATGACAAATCATAACAATTAATTACAGAGTGAGGAAAATTTGTCTTGAAGCAAGATAAAGACCAGAAAGTAAGCCTAAAGTGGGTTTCTGGTATTCTCCTGGTTGCATAGAAAGTTTAATTTATGAAAATTCATCCACATATGAATTTTTGATCTGTATACATTTCAACATACATATTGCTATTCTAGAAGTTCTTCTTTAAATAAAAAAGGAAGACTTCAATATGAAGTATGATCTAAGTGATCATATTTGTTATGGTATCCTAAGATCCACTGGTGATGGATATATTTCCACTAATGAAGTTATACTCTCCACCTTGTTCAACTACCTGCAGTGGTTTCGGTTCAAAATTTGCAATCAAGATTTATAATCAAACTCACAACACAAAACGAGCATCTCCCTACTTTAAGTTTTAAGAAAGAGTTCACGACAGGTGACAGTGTAGCATGCAAACCAACAGCATAAGTGTTGACACGCGGAGGTGCAAAGTCCCATTGCTCGTTTCCACTTTGACATACGATCATTATGACTACAGTTGAATATTTGCCCACACTATTCAGTGATGACTTACCAGTTTTAAGCTGGTCATATATCTTGAGGCACCTGCTCACCTGATAACTGTCTTAATTTGATCAGTCTTTTTTGTCCTTTTTTTAAAAATTTTATTTTATTTTTAAACTTTACATAATTGTATTAGTTTTGCCAAATATCAAAATGAATCCACCACAGGTATACATGTGTTCCCCATCCTGAGGTGCATGGCTTGAGCATAGCCAGTTTCCTTGAAAATAGCTCCCTCTTGTGTTTCTATCTAAGTTAACAAGTCTTATCATACCCAAGTCTTTTCATACCCAAGGTGAGCCTCCAGAAAAATCCTTTCTACATCCAATTCACACCAAATCCAGTTTCCAAAGCCCCCCAAACAATCTCACTTCATTGGGATAAGTGATAGCTGAGTCATGAGAAGTGCTGAGGACCTGTGGTAATGGTGAAATTCAAGTAAATTATATGCACCCTCAAGAAATGAGTGTTCTGGGCAATGGTTCGTTAATCATATCCAGTGATGTGTTTCAAGATACATTTCAATCAATGTGCAAAAATAGCTTTGCAGAATTATAGTTTCTGAAGCTCCAGAAACAAATTATTACTGATTTTTAAATGTTACATCACCAATATTCATAATTTTGGACATTATGCTGATTCCTTCTATAGCCACTTTCATAAAGGTCCATTCATAATCATATGTGGCCTAAGAACAAAGCAGAGTCTGTTACAGTAGCAGGCAGTAAAACTCCCTTGGCTTTGAACCCATGCAGTTGTCCAAAAAAGATTCCATCCTGGTTCATGGCCATATAGTGCACCAGCTGCTCATTGCCTGTCATAGACCATACAGCCTAGCTCTAAGGTAGTAGTTCTTTTAAGATTATAAAAGAAACAATATGATAACACAACCAATAAAATGCTACACATGTGATAAATTAAACTGCTTTAATGAAACAATTCATCAAGAAATGCTTGTTGATGTCTTTCTCCAAATTATTCAAGTTGTCTGAGGGTAAATCTTTGAATTTGGCTTCAGCTGCATTCTCCTTTGCAGTGAAAAGACATCTTGAGCTTCTTCCAACTTTGACCATAAGTCAGCCCTACAGCTAACAGAAATGGCCAAGAAAAACATTATTATGCTTTGGGAAGCTAAGTTAGAAAAGGAATAATAATTTCCTTCTCTAGTTTTCTCATCCATCTATAAACCTCCTTTCAATTAACCCAGTTTCTTCCTACCACTGCCCCAAAGTACCACCTGTGAACCTAAATTTTAAATCCCTGATACTGAAACCAAAAACCCACAGGAATAGCTTTGCCATAGTTTCTATTTTACATATTTCCAGGAAGAAAGAACATGTTTCAAAATATAATGGATTTATGAAAACAAACCAAGTTTATCAGTTTTGCTATCAGTACTTTCTAATTTTCTAAGATGTATATTTGTCCTTTTTATTTAACTCTATATTACAAAAGCTTTATAATTACAAAAAGGCAACATGAAATAGTACAACAAATTTGTATATACTCCACACTTGGATTATCCTAACACCTTACATTAGACTCATCCATATGATACCATTAACCGATATTGATATAAAATTATTATTAACTAAAATTCATTATTTATTTAGGTTGACTTAGTTTTTTCTTAATTTTATTTTTTAATTCCAAGATCCCAAATTGAATTTAGTGGTCCTGTCTCTCTAGGATCCTCTCAGTTAAAATGGTAACAGATGTTTTCCTTGACTTTGGCAGTTTTCAGGAAATCTGGGCAGGTATTTTGTAGAGTGAGCCTGAGTTGGAATTTGTTGATGTTTATCTCATGATAGACTGCTGTTTTGGATTTTACAGAGGATAACCACAGAAGAAAAGCATTATTGTTATCACACTATAGCAAGAGTACATATTATAAACATGGCTTAACACCCCTGATGTTAATGTGGAGTTTATCAGGTTTCTTCACTGTTGAATTAATCTTGTTGGCCTCCTCCATTATTTTCACTAGGCTTCCCAGGTCGTGCTAGTGGTAAAGAATCTGCCTGCTAATGCTGGAGATGTGGGTTTGATCCTTGGGTTGGGAAGATACCTTGGAGTAGAAAATGGCAACACACTCCAATATTTTTGCCTGAAAAAAATCCCATGGACAGAGGAGCCTGGTGTACTATAGTCCATGGGGTCATAAAGAGTTGGACATGACTGAGTGACTGAGCACATCCTTTCCATACTATACTCTTCATGACAAAGTGATTTTCACACTCGAAAATTAAGGAGTTGTTTCAGCTCCTTAAAAATGAAGAATATACCTAAGTTATTTAGAATTTTCTATATGGGAAATTGTTTATTATCCACCATTTATTTATTAACCATTTACTTATAATACTAAAGTCACCTGGAGATAGATAGATTATATATATATATATATATATATATATATATATATATATATATAAAATATATTAAGGTTTAAAATGTAAACTATTTTATTTTTTGGCTCAAATTTTCTAGTTTTAATTGTTTGGAAATCTCTATGTTGGCTTCTATATCCCTTTGATGCACTGCCAACACTTTTTCTTTTCCACTTATATGGGCTTTCTTACTTTGGCAATGCAAGATGCTCCAAACTCACTTGTTTTCTCCCCCAGTCCTAGAATCAATCATTTCTCCAGGGGCACTGCCTAATTTCTTTTGTTGGTAAATGATACTAGAAACCGGGATCTTTTTCTAAGTGGGCTCATTGATCCTGCGGTATCACTGTCTCTAGATTTTCTCAGCCGATAACGCAAGGAAATACGTATCTATGTACTAACCTATATACATATACACTCCTTCTCTATATCTATCTTCACAGGTATATGCATTGTTGCAATTATTTTTCTAATACCTTGCTAGGAATTTTTGTCTATGCTCCTGACAGCTATTGCTCTGCAGGGTTTCCCCCACACACACTTGTAATGTCTTTATTTAAAAAATTGTTAAGTCAAAGTGGAGAAAATGCCTTAGATAAGACACTGTATAACGTGTTCTTTGAATGGGATACTTATGCTAGGAATGCAGATATGTGTATGAGCATGACTGGCCTGGGTGTGAGTCCTTGACTGGTTCCTAGAAACTGCAATGTACTGGTGCAGGGAGGGCAAATTATCTCGCTCCCTCAGCCTTGGAAAAACCATCAGGCAAAAATCTTATAATGGCCTATGGTCGATTTGAAAGATAAAAGATTTGGATTTGGGATTAGAACTATACTCTCAACCCTTGATCCTTCAAAACCTGAGTGAGTAACAGGTTATCTATCCATCATGTGCTTAAATGACCACAACATTAAGAGGCTGTGAGAATAACTGGTTAATCTGAGGCAACAGTAGGTCAAGATTATAGAGATACTATTCCAAGCAGGATGACGAGCTGCCCAGAGGACTGAACGTAGTCAAGAACTTACCTGAAGTTGTTTACCAACTTAAGTTGTTTGAAGTGTGATTCCCAGCCTCTCTTGCAAAAAAAAAAAAAAAAAAAAAAGTGGTTTTCTGCTAATGAATTGAGCAGACATTTAATATTTTACATACTTTTTGAGCTGTGTAACTAAATATTTCCATACTTGACATTTTGTTTTATTATGTAATTCATAAAATGTTGACGTGTATAACATTAGCTCAACCATATATTCATACTGTCAGGGAACTTGTGGTTATAGTTCTGTGGGAGAAATAATTTGTCAGTGTTCACCAGCTTGTAAAAATCTGGTGCAATAGCTTAATCATGAAATGAATGATGAAATGCAAAAAAAAAAACCAAAAAAAAACAACCTTCAATTATTACCAAACCAGTAAAAGATGCCCCAGAGGCCACTAGGGTCCTTTCTAGAAGACTCAGGAGGTCTTCTGATCAAGCCTCATAGAGGCTACTTTGTCATTTTTGTTGATTTAGATTAACTCTATGAGTTGGCAATTGAATAAGCTGTTTGAGAAATATTTGTTGAAAATCTTAGGGAATTATCATTCAGTTTCTCACCAATAAGGACCTCATCATTGCATGCTGTATGGTAAGTTGCTTCAGTTGTGTTCAACTCTTTGAGACCCTACGTAATGTACCCTGTCAGGCTCCTCTATCAATGGAATTATTCAAGCAAGAATACTGGAGTGTGTTACCATTTTCTCCTCCAGGGGATCTTCCTGACCTAGGGATGGAATCCTAGTCTCATGTCTCCTGCATTGGCAGGTACCACTAGCACCACCTGGAAAGGCCCATCTCATCTTTAAATGATGGAAAATATCTCACCATTAAGTATCTGAAGCCTCATATCCATTTTTCCCTAAATGCAACCATTGTACTGGAGAATCTATTTCACCATATTAATTGACCATTGTCAGCCAGTAATATGTATATACTTTCACAGTTTTAAGTTCCTCCTTGACTTATTTCTTTGAGAAGAAATACATCATGATATTATATCTATGATACTCTCATATGCTAGCAAAGTAATGTTTAAAATTCTCCAAGCTAGACTACAACAGTATGTAAACCAATGACTTCTAGATGTTCAAGTTGGGTTTAGAAAAGGCAGAGGAACCAGAGATCAAATTGGTAGATCCTCTGGTTCATAGAAAAAGCAAGAAAATTCAGAAAAAAAACATGTATTTTTGCTTCAATGACTAGGCGAAAGCCTCTGACTGTGTGGATCACAACAAAATGTGGAAAACTCAAGAGATGGGAAAACCAGACCACCTTACCTGCCTCTTGAGAAATCTGTATGTAGGTCAAGAAGCAACAGTTAGAACTGGACATGGAACAACAGACTGCTTTCAAATTGGAAAGGTGTATGTCAAGGCTGTGTATTGTCACCCTGATTATTTAACCTGCATGCAGTGTACATCATGCAAAATGCTGGACTGGATGAAGCATAAGCTGGAATCAAGATTGCTGGGAGAAATATCAATAACCTCAACTATTCAGGTGAACCACCCTTATGGCAGAAAGTGAAGAGGAAGTAAAGAACCTCTTGATGAAAGTGAAAGAGGAGAGTGAAAAAGCTGGCTTAAAACACAGTATTCCTTGAAATATGTATAATATCATATATGAAATGAGTCGCTTGTCCAGGTTTGATGCATGATACTGGATGCTTGGGGCTGGTGCCCTGGGACGACCCAGAGGGATGGTATGGGGAGGGAGGAGGGAGGAAGGTTCAGGATGGGGAACACATGTATACTTGTGGCAGATTCATTTTGATATATGGCAAAACCAATACAATATTGTAAAGTTAAATAAAAAAAAAAAACAGTATTCAAATAACTAAGATCATGGCATCTGGTCCCATCACTTAATGGCAAGTAGATGGGGAAACAATGGAAACACTGACAGACTTTATTTTTCTGGGCTTCAAAATCACTGAAGATGGTGATTGCAGCCATGAAATTAAAAGACATTTCTTCATCCTTAGAAGAAAAACTATGAAAACCTGGACAGAATATTAAAAAGCAGAGACATTACTGACAAAGGTCCACATAGTTCAAACTATGGTTTTTCTGGTAGTCATGTATGGATGTAAGAGTTGGACCATAAAGAAAGCTGAGGAATGAAAAATTGATACTTTTGAACTGTAGTGTTGGAGAAGACTCTTGAGAGAACCTTGGACAGCAAGGAGATCAAACCTATCAATTCTAAAAGAAATCAACCCTGAATATTCATTGGAAGGACTGATGCTGAATCTGAAGCTCCAATAGTTTGGCCACCTGTTGCAAAGAACTGACTCATTGGAAAAGACCCTGATTTTAGGAAAGATTGAAAGCAGGAGGAGAAGGGGATGACAGAAGACGAGATGGTTTGGTGGCATCACTGACTCAATGGACATGACTTTGAGGTAGCTCTAGGAGTTGGTGATGGACAGGGAGGCCTGGTGTGTTGCAGTCCATGGGGTTCCAAAGAATCATACATGACTGTGCGACTGAAGAAAACTGATTATTTTGATAATGAATCAATTTTATTTTTATAATGATGAAATTCAAATTTGGTTTCTGGATTCAATAAGCTTGCAAATTCAGATATCTGCCTGAATGGGAGGATGATGATGTAGAGTACAATATTACAAAAAAGTGGATTTTACTTCATTTTCTTTTATAGTTAGAATAAAATAGGAAGCATTCAGCAGGCTTCTGTAAGAATACCATTCCCTTTAGACTGTGGGACTTACTGAATAGCTTTCATCGTGTCTGATAAAGTGTAGGGTAAAATGCATTAATTTATTCTAACCACAATAATCAATAGTTAGTCCTTCTGAGCCATTTATTTATTTATTTTTTACAGACTACTCAAGATAAATGAGATGCAATTTGGTGAACATTAGAGCCCTTTCTTTCAACATGTCTCATTTAAAGCTGATATTTCCTTCCCCTGTAAAATGTGATACTACTTAGTTGTATTCTGATGTAAAGTTTGGGAAATTTTCAGTTTTCTCATGTGGTATGACCAACGGAAAGTAAAAGTCGCTAAGTTGTGTGCAACTCTTTGTGGCCCCACGAACTGTAGCCTACCAGGCTCCTCCCTCCATTGGAGACAAGAGTACAGGAGAGGGTTGCCATTTCCTTCTCCAGGAGGTCTTCCAACCCAGGGATTGAACCTGGTCTCTGCATTGCAGGCAGACGCTTTACCATCTGAGCCACCTGGCAAAGCAGACACTTGCCCCAAATCCAACAAGTAATAAAATGGCAAAGCCTTTTAAATCTCACTCCTATCTCAGCTATGCATTAAATGAATAAGTGATGACCTGTAAGGTCTGCTTATCTTTCTTGTTTTGCACTGTATTAGTTCTCTATAGCCTCTCTGTCTTCCACTACAGCATCACTTTAGCCACCAGGACCTACATTTAGTTTGCTTACAGCCCCCTGACATTTTCCATCAGGTACTGAGGTGCATTGTGCACTTGTTGGCATTTAACATTATCCTCAGGTTTTCCCATTTAGACAACAGCAAATGCTGCAAATGATCCTTAATCTCCTGCTGACTTTTAGGCAAATAGGTTCTAGACCTCAACTCAATCATCTTTCTCTCTCCATCATAATAAATTGAAAACATGAAATAACCTGTTCTAACACCCAGTTTCCAATCTTATTCACTGTTATTGGATTTACATGGTTCTACCACATTTGTCCTTATTAATGTATCAGTGACTTCTGTATACTTATTTTTCAATCCTCATATTTCTTGATTTCAGTCAATCTCTCATTCTTCTTTAAAACTGTTTCCTCACATTCACTTTCCTATTTGGTTCACCTTACAATCTGTGCACTTCTTTGGATCTCCTCCGCCTTGTTTATTGGTGCAGAATATTCATATCCCTCTAGTATACACTGAGAGTCTTTTCTTTCAATTCTTTATTCTCTTGATAATTATGTTGGGGACTCAGCAAATTTTCTCTGTAAAGGACCAGAGAGTAAATATAACTAGAAAATGAGTTTATCGTGTGGGTTGTCTGGTGTTTGTCATAATTACTCAATTCTGGATTGTAGTGTGAAAATAGCATAAACAGTGTATAAACTAATGGGTATAGCAATTAAAAAGTAGCATATCATTTAGAAAATATAGTTGGCCACTGATCTTGTTCAATATTGAGAATTTTATTTGACTCTGTACTATTACAATATAGGTACTTTCTAGCCAAAAACACTTTTGTTATCTGTACTCTTTTTATTTAACAATGTTCAATGAGCCCACTATCACAGAATCTTAAATTCAAGATTTCAAACTATAATTATAATTTTCTCTTTCAAACTTTATTTTATGGCAGAGAAAAATTATGAGTTTTTTCTTATGTTTTTCTGCATCAACTGTTTAAGCTTGGTTTCAGTTTAATGATGATTTGGTGATTTCTCCTCAGTTTCTTCTTCTCTGCCACCTTCCTTAGCTAGCTCAAACACAAGTTAGAATAGATTTGAAATAACTGCATAAGGAAAAAGCCTTCTGATAAATTTTATTGAAGTTTCCTGTTATCTGTTCTTATAATGAACTGTACAAATTTATTTTTACACTCATCAAACCTCTCATTACATATGCAGTAGTTGTCTTTCCAACTTTGAATATATGTTAAAATCAGAGATGATGGCTCTCTTGTTACTAGATTTTCTATTGTAGAGAATCCAATGAAAAGAACCCATTTTCAAAAATATATTGAATAAATGTATATATTTTTTAAGGTTTCCCAGGTGGCTTAATGGTAAAGAACCTGCCTGCCAATGCAGAAGCCACATCAGGTTTGGTCCCTGAGTCAGAAAGATCCTCTGAAGAGGAAATGGCAACCTACTCCAGTATTCTTGCCTGGAAAATTTCATGGACAGAGAGGCCTAGAAGGCTACAGTCCATGAGGTCACAAAGAGTCGGACATGACTGTGAATGCACATGTGTTTTAAATAATGAGTTGTAATCTGGTAAGTTAGATTGATAAAGCTACCATAGCAAAATACCACAGACTGCACAGACTGGGTGTCATATACAACAGAAATTTATTTCCTCACAGTTCTGGAGGCTAGAAGTTCAAGAAATGGAAGGGTTAGTTGCTCTGAGGGCCATTCTTCTCAGATTGCAATTATCTGTCTTTCTCTGTGTATGCGCCCATTCCCAGTAACTTTTGTGTCCAAAGTTCCTCTTTTTTAAAAAAGTTTTCTTTTTGCCTGTGTCACCGGTTGTAATTAATTGCATTTAGGTTGACATAAAGAGATGGGAATACCAGACCACCTGACCTGCCTCTTGAGAAACCTGTATGCAGGTCAGGAAGCAACAGTTAGAACTGGACATGGAACAACAGACTGGTTCCAAATAGGAAAAGGAGTACGTCAAGGCTGTATATTGTCACCCTGTTTATTTAACTTATATGCAGAGTACATCATGAGAAATGCTGGGCTGGAAGAAGCACAAGCTGGAATCAAGATCGGTGGGAGAAATATCAATAACCTCAGATATGCAGATGACACCATCCTTATGACAGAAAGTGAAGAGGAACTAAAAAGCCTCTTCATGAAAGTGAAAGAGGAAAGTGGAAAAGTTGGCTTAAAGCTCAACATTCAGAAAACGAAGATCATGGCATCCAGTCCCATCACTGGGAAATAGATGGGGAAAGAGTGGAAACAGTGTCAGACATTATCTTTTTGGGCTCCAAAATCACTGCAGATGGTGACTGCAGCCATGAAATTAAAAGATGCTTACTCCTTGGAAGAAAAGTTATGATCAACCTAGATAGCATATTCAAAAGCAGAGACATTACTTTGCCAACAAAGGTCCGTCTAGTCAAGGCTATGGTTTTTCCAGTTGTCATGTATGGATGTGAGAGTTGGACTGTGAAGAAAGCTGAGTGCTGAAGAATTGATACTTTTGAACTGTGGTGTTGGAGAAGACTCTTGAGAGTCCCTTGGACTGCAGGGAGATCCAACCAGTCCATTCTAAAGGAGTTCAGCCCTGGGTGTTCTTTGGAAGGAATGATGCTAAGGCTGAAACTCCAGTACTTTGGCCACCTCATGTGAAGAATTGATTCATTGGAAAAGACTCTGATGCTGGAGGGGATTAGGGGCAGAAGGAAAAGGAGATGACAGATGATAAGATGGGTGGATGGTATCACCGACTCGATGGACGTTGAGTTGGAGTGAACTCTGGGAGATGGTGATGGACAGGGAGGACTGGCATGCTGCGATTCATGGGGTTGCAGAGTCAGACACCACTGAGCAACTGACCTGAACTGAATCAATGATTAAGATTAAGTTTATACCTGTTTTTTTAATTATGAAATTATGATAACACATTTGCAAGTATGGAGACTTGGAAAATACAGGATAAAGCTACATATAGTCTCACTATATTAAAACTATTTTAAATAGACATATTAAGATTTGTAGTTGATGTTTCTATATCAAACTCTCAAAAATTAATAGAACAAATAGGCAGAAAAGTAGAAGGATATAGTAGGCCTGAAAAGCACTATGAATCAATTCAACATAATTAAGATTTATACAATTTTCACACAACAGCTGGATACAAATTCTATTCAAGTTCCCATAGACTATAAACCAAGGGACACGGGAACATATCCAGGGACAAAAAATAAGGTGAAAAAAATTTAGTGGTCTAAAGTTATTTAAATCATATAGATTCTATTCTTTTATTATTGTGTAATTATGTTAGAATTTAATATCAAAAGATTTGAAAATAGCCCACATATTTTCAAGTTCAATGTGACATTTGCCAAGAGAGATCTTTGACTTAGTCATTGAAAACCAATAAAGTGAAAAGACTGAAAAAAATCAGAGGGAAATTGCAGAGAAGAAAACATTTAAATGAGAAATTAACATCAAAATGAGAAATTAATATCAATGATAATTTGAAAACCCCACGTATTGGACATTAAATGTCCACTTTTAAATTATGACTGTATCTAAGAAGACATAACAAGGAAAATCAGAAATATTTGTAATAAAATAAAAATGAAAAGAGAATTTATCAGAATTTGTTGCATGCTGCTGAGGTTGCTCCATTCAACTAAATACAATGTAGATTACTGAATAAGGTATGAAAACAAATAATGGACCCTAACATAAAATTTTGTGAAGTTTGCACAAAATATGTACTTTAGTTAATAATGCTATATCACATAAAATTCCCCCCTTTTCCTGCAACATAATATTTTTTTACATTCTCAGATTCAAAGTTTAATTTCTTACAAGAATACCAGTCATAATGCATTAGGGCCCATTCTATTGCTTTATTTTAACTTAATCACTTCTTTAATGTAATATAAGTGAAAATTTCAATAAGTGAATTTGGGAGATGAACAGAAATTTCTCCATAATATCTGAGAAATAAAATCAAATGTAGATGGTAAAGTATACACTGGCCTTTTTTTTTTTTTTTTTGGTCTAACAATCACTCTAGAGAATGAGCTCTCAAGGACAAGGCCACGTGTTATTTTCCTTCTCTCTGCACCTGTAGCCTGGTACCTGTAGAGAATTAAAAAGAAAAAAAACAAAGTTTGCTATACTTAATTAAATTGAATTAAATGCAAGGTTGTAAAGTAAGAATTTTTTATCAATGAACAATTGATAAAATATATTGGCATAAATATATTCTTACTGCATTAATTATGTGAAACACACACAGAACTTGAGGGAGAATCTGGATATTTTTAAAGCTGTACTTTTTAATTTTGTAGTTTGGATTCTGCTGTGAAGAAATGAAGAGGGTAAAACCACCAAAATTGCCATAGAGAGGTAATAAAACCAACTTCAATTTTTAAGATCAACTTTTAAGAATGAATCAAGTCTTAGGTAATTCATAGCATGTTTGAGCAAAAAAACTAAGCTTGGGATTCTTTCTAGCACAACATACTCATTTTATTATTTCTTAAAAATCGTGAATATACATTTATGGCCAGTTATTTCAAAGGGAAATAGTTAAAAATGTCTTGCATGTGTGGGTTTTATCTATTAGTACTCTTCACACAAATTCAAGATGTTTAAGTTGTAGTTCCACTTACAAGATGAAATTTAATCAGGCTTTTTAGAACATTTACATCTCTCAGAAGTAGAAGGGTGTATGATCATTTTGGAATATAAAATCATGATGAAAGTTGACGTGATATGATTTCATATAAGCATTTATAGCATAAATAAATCAACTCAAACATTTACTACTCTATATGAATCAGGCATGAAATATAATCTTTCATAGAAATTGATTTTTGTCATTACAGTTAATTTTTTCTGCATATGTTTTTCAAAGTAAAACCTTGAAAATACACAAATTAGTTTTTTTCTTTTCCAATTATATGATATATGGCTTTCATTAAAATTGAGAAATAATGTTTGTTTACTTATTAAATAATTACTAATTAGGGGTTCTTTTTTGCCTGTTTGTTTGGATGCCAAGATTGGTTAAAAATTTTTAAGTGCTTTAGTATTTTTGTTTTTGGCAACTTTTTCTTGAATCATGGGAAGTGCACTAATATTTCTCAATGTAAACAATCAAAAGATTCCCAACTTAGACCAGAAGGAAAGTGGGGGTTAAGGACTGTGAGGAATATTGAGAAAGGACAACAAAGGATTCTCTGGAAACAGTAAAAGGACACTAATAAAAAGGCACCAACTAGGATAAGAAAGAATAGAAAGTTCCTAGCTCAGTGAAGCTTCCCTGCTTTGTCCTTAGTGAGAAAATTGTCAAAGACTAAGAGCCCTGGCTTTCAGGGGGCTCATCTCATTAATTATGCTTCTCTCAGAGGTTGTAGCCTTGGAGCCTGTCAATCACTAGCCAAAAATTGTAATCCAATGTATTCTGTTCATTTTCTTCTCATTTTTGGTGCTAGGGCTTCCCTGCCGGCTTCCCTGCCTACAGTGCGAGAGATTTAGGTTTGATCCCTGGCTCAGGAAGATCCCTGGAGAAGGGAATGGCTTCCCACTCCAGTATTCTTCCCTGGGGAATCCAATAGACAGAGGAGCCTGGAGGGCTCATGCAGTCACAAAGATTCGGATACGACTGAATGCTAACACACACAGGGCTGGTTTGACGCCATTTCAGTTCAGTTCAGTCGCTCAGTCATGTCCAACTCTTTGCGACACCATGGATCGAAGCACGCCAGGCCTCCCTGTCCATCACCAACTCCCGGAGTTCACTCAGACTCACGTCCATCGAGTCAGTGATGCCATCCAGTCATCTCATCCTCTGTTGTCCCCTTCTCCTCCTGCCCCCAATCCCTCAGAGCCCCAATCCCTCCTCTAATGCCCCCAGCATCAGAGTATTTTCCAATGAGTCAACTCTTCGCATGAGGTGGCCAAAGTATGGGAGTTTCAGCTTTAGCATCATTCCTTCCAAGGGCTGATCTCCTTCAGAATGGACTGGTTGGATCTCCCTGCAGTCCAAGGGACTCTCAAGAGTCTTCTCCAACACCACAGTTCAAAAGCATCAATTCTCTGGCGCTCAGCCTTCTTCACAGTCCAACACTCACATCCATACATGACCACAGGAAAAACCGTAGCCTTGACTGGACAGACCTTTGTTGGCAAAGTAATGTCTCTGCTTTTGAATATGCTATCTAGGTTGGTCATAACTTTTCTTCCAAGGAGTAAGTATCTTTTAATTTCATGGCTGCAGTCACCATCTGCAGTGATTTTGGAGCCCCAAAAATAAAGTCTGACGCTGTTTCCCCATCTATTTCCCACGAAGTGATGGGACTGGATGCCATGATCTTCGTTTTCTGAATGTTGAGCTTTAAGCCAACTTTTTCACTCTCCTCTTTCACTTTCATGAAGAGGCTTTTTAGTTCCTCTTCACTTTCTGTCATAAGGATGGTGTCATCTGCATATCTGAGGTTATTGATATTTCTCCCGCCAATCTTGATTCCAGCTTGTGCTTCTTCCAGCCCAGCGTTTCTCATGATGTACTCTGCATATAAGTTAAATAAACAGGGTGACAATATACAGCCTTGACGTACTCCTTTTCCTATTTGGAACCAGTCTGTTGTTCCATGTCCAGTTCTAACTGTTGCTTCCTGACCTGCATACAGGTTTCTCAAGAGGCAGGTCAGGTGGTCTGGTATTCCCATCTCTTTCAGAATTTTCCAGTTTATTGTGATCCACATGGTCAAAGGCTTTGGCATAGTCAATAAAGCAGAAATAAATGGTTTTCTGGAAATCTCTTGCCTTTTCCATGATCCAGCAGATATTATCAATTTGATCTCTGGTTCCTCTGCCTTTTCTAAAACCAGCTTGAAAATCACGAAGTTCACAGTTCACGTATTGCTGAAGCCTGGCTTGGAGAATTTTGAGCATTACCAGCCGTGTCCAACTCTGTGCGACCCCATAGACAGCAGCCCACCAGGCTCCCCTGTCCCTGGGATTCTCCAGGCAAGAACACTGGAGTGGGTTGCCATTTCCTTCTCCATTTCCTATTTGGAACCAGTCTGTTGTTCCGTGTCCAGTTCTAAGTGTTGCTTCCTGACCTGCATACAGATTTCTCAAGAGGCAGGTCAGGTGGTCTGGTATTCCCATCTCTTTCAGAATTTTCCACAGTCTATTGTGATCCACACAATCAAAGGCTTTGACATAGTCAATAAAGCAGAAATAGATGTTTTTCTGGAACTCTCTTGCCTTTTCCATGATCCAGCGGATGTTAGCAATTTGATCTGTGGTTCTTCTGCCTTTTGTAAAAGGAGCTTGAACATAAGGAAGTTAATGGTTCACATATTGCTGAAGCCTGGCTTGGAGAATTTTGAGCATTACTTTACTAGTGTGTGAGATTAATACAATTGTGCGGTAGTTTGAGCATTATTTGGCATTGCCTTTCTTTGGGATTGGAATGAAAACTGACCTTTTCCAGTCCTGTGGCCACTGCTGAGTTTTCCAAATTTGCTGGTATATTGAGTGCAACATTTTCACAGCATCATCTTTCAGGATTTGAAATAGCTCAACTGGAATTTCATCATCTCCACTAGCTTGGTTCATAGCAATGCTTTCTAAGGCCCACTTGACTTCACATTCCAGGATGTCTGGCTCTAGGTCAGTGATCACACCTTCATGATTATCTAGGTCGTGAAGCTCTTTTTTGTACAGTTCTTCTGTGTATTCTTGCCATCTCTTCTTAAATGTTTCATTTCATTTTTGCTTAAAATGTTCTCAAAATACATTTTCTAAATTAAAAAAAAATATATTCAACAAACAACCTTTCATCTTATAGGGCATTCAAATATTCTCTTCTGTAATTTACTTATTTAACATCTCTTTATTGTTTCAAATAGGGTGTTAAGGCCTTAGGTTACCGTTTTTTCTATTTTTCAACTTATTGGACTTGAAGAACTTGATTGTTGTTCCCTATCACTTGAATTTTTCAAACTATGCAAGTCAAACCTAGCTGCTCAGTCTACCAATGTTGTTTCCAGTAGGTTGATTTTGTGATTATTTAACCCTTTGCCATTGTGTGTCATGCACTATTGATTTCCATCTCCAAGAATAGAATCATCTTTGCCTTCAAACCCAACCAGTTCAGATAAGTAATGCTAGATTTCCAATTCTGAGCATCTGTTACTTGACTTTTTTTCCTGCCAAACTTTAAACTTTTTACTTTGTATTGGAGTATGGCCATTTAACAGTGTTGTGGTAGTTTCAGGTAACCAACAAAGTGCCTCAGCCATACATATACATGTATTCATTCTCCCCTAAACTCCCCCCCAATCCAGGCTGCCACATGCCACTGAGCAGAGTACCATGTGCTGTACAATACAGTAAGTACTTGTTATCCACTTTAATATACTACTGTGTACATGACCTTCCCAAAGTCCGTAACTTTCCCTTCCCTCTGGCAACTGTAAGTTCATTTTCTAAGTCTGTGAGCCTCTTTCTGTTTTGTAAATATGTTCATTTGTATCATTTGTTTTTAGATTTCACATATACAGTATGTCATATGATGTTTCTCCTCTCTCTGCTTTACTATACTCAGTATGACACTCTCTAGGTCTATCTGTGTTGTTGCAAATGGCAGGCATTATTTCATTCTTTTTAATGGCTCCCAACCCACAGGTTGGGAGAACATATTTGCAAATGGTGTGATTGATGAGTTTAGTTTCAAAAATTTATAAACAGCTTGTGATGCTTAACAGCATCAAAACAAACAACTGACTCAAAACATGGGCAGAAGATCTGAATAGACATTTCTCCAAAGAGGATATTCAGATGGTCAATAGGCACATGAAAAGATATTCAACATCACTAGCTATTAGAAAAATGCAAATAAAAAACTACAATGAGATATCACCTCACTGTGGTCAGATTGGCAATCTTAAAATAATCCACAAATAATGAATGCTGGAGAGGGTGTGGAGAGAAGGGAACTCCCCTACATTGTTGGTTAGAATGTAAATTGGTACAGCAACTATGGAGAACAGTATGCTAAATTGCTTCAGTCTTGCCTTCTTGCCTGACTCTGTGTGAACCCATGGACTATAGCCTGCCAGACTCCTCTGTCCTTGGGATTCTCCAGGTAAGAATACTGGAGTGGGTTGCCATTTCCTTCAGCAGGAGAATAGTATGGAGGTTCCTCATAAAACTAAAACTAGATGTACCAAATGACCCTGCAATCCCACTCCTGGGTGTATATCTAGAGGAAAACATGATCCAAAAGGATACATGCACCACAATGTTCATTGCAGCACTGTTTACAAAAGCCAAGACATGGAAGCAACCTAAATGTCCATCAACACAGGAATAGATAAAGGAGGTGTGGTGCATATTAACAGTGGACTATTTTTCTGTTACCTAATTTTATTGTTAAACATTATGTCAGTCTCTAGTGGCTCAGTGGTAAAGAATCCACCTTCTAATGCAAGAGCCGCTGGAGATGCTGGTTTGATCCCTGGGTCAGGAAGATCCCTTGGGGGAGAAAATGGCAACCCATTCCACTATTCTTGCCAGAAAATTCCCATGGACAGAGTAAGTAGCATGGTGGGCTACAGTCCATGATTTTGCACAGAGTAGGAAACAGCTGAGTGACTGAGCATGCACATACACAAGCTGTCAAGCCAGAGCAAAGATAAAATAAACCAACTATGTATTTTACCAGAAAGAATTAATTAAGTATAAATACTTAGGTCAATAATCTTAAAAATGGCAATGTGTTAGTTTTCTAGGGCTGTTGTAGCAACACGAGCTTCCCAGGTGGCTCAGTGGTAAAGAATCTGCCTACTAATGCAGAAGATGTGGGTTTGATCTCTGGGTCAGGAAGACCCCTTGGAGAAGAAAATGGCAATCCACTACAGTATTCTTACCTGGGAAATCCCATGGACACAGGAACCTGGCAGGCTACAGTCCATGGGATAGCCAAGAATCTGACACAACTTCTGACAGCACACACCGTAACAAAACACTACAAACTGAGTGACTTAGAATACCGATTTATTTTCTCACAACTCCAGAGGCTTGGCATCAAGGTCAAGCTTCTGGCACGGTTAGTTTCCTCTGAGATCTTTTGCCCTGTCCCTTTCTAACTCTTCACCTTGTTATCACTCCTTACATGTGTGGTACTGGTGCATTTCTGTATATACTAATCTCTTTTTATAAGGCCAACAGTTATATTGCATTAGTTCCAAACATAATGGTCTCATTTTAACCTAATTACCTCTTTAAAAGCCTTATCTCTAAATACAGTCACATTCTGTTGTACCTGGGGTTATGACTTCAGCATACAAATTTAGGAGGACGCAATTCAGTCCATAACAGGTGGGATACACCTGATCTAGGTTGTAAATATAGAAATGGCTTCCAGTAAGCCGCAAAGCTGACTCTCTAAAGATTTAGAAAAACAACTGGAGCCAAGGAAAGCACACTATTAAAACTCACAACAGAGTGTTTCCAAACTTAGGTTTGGCTTCTCCTCACTCACAGGCCAATAATTCAAGAGGCAAGTCTTACTAGAAAGAAAGGAGCTTTAATTAGGAAAGTTCCAGTCTGGGGAGATGATGGACTCCAGAAACTAACTCTGAAGATTTTGCTCAGTTAGGACAGTTTTTAGAGGGGGGTGGGGAGGAATGAGGAAGAATAATCTCAGTGAATCATCTAAGCAGGAGGTTGGTTTCTGAACCAGGGTCCATTGAGTGCAAACTGACTGACTCTTTCTTCAGATATTATCTTGCCCTCCTGATTTGCATGTAGGATTGCTTAGGGTGTTGTTGAGGGTAGAGAGCTAATCATTCTTTAATTACTTAATTCTTCATTCTTACCTATTTTTATGTAGGAAAAGAATCAAGGTTAGACAAGGCATAGTGTGCTTTCAAGAATGAGTAACAGGAGATAGTTTAAATTGCCTAGTGATCTCATTTCTATAATTAGATTATTTTAAGATTAGAAGGGAATAGAAATGGGCAAACAGGAAAACAGCAAAATAGAGGCTAAAGGATCAGTGAATGGCTGAGAAATGCACTGTAATATTTGTCTGAAACTCTACTCAAAACTGGTTAAAATACTTTAAATCATCATATTTTTAAAATGTTTTTTTTTCTTATTATTAGCCTAATTTGAAATCCTGTTGCTTTAATTTTCTTGATTCTTTGAGTACAGAGAAACAGGTATTATAGTTTTGTTGGTTTAATTATTATGATTAATTGTGTACATATCTTTCTCAACAGATTACCGTTTTTCCCGCTGACAATACATCTAGTCATCAATTGTCAGACTTCACCTTTCAAATGTTTACTGTGCAATCATATTTATTTGGCATGTTAAAAAATGTGCATTTCTAAAACAAATTTCTCATCTAGAAATAAAGTAGTTTGGGCTCAGAACACCCTCATTTTATTATATTGACATTTTGAAATGTGCAATTAAATTTAGATTTAGTTTTATAATACTCCTTCTGAGGTTCACTGTCATTCATCCTACAGATAAATGTCTTACTTGAAATATAAGACATTTAGAAGGTTAAACATGAGGCAGGTTAAGAATGGAAACTGTAAAGTATATTTTACAACAGATTTAATAAGAGTATGGAGAAAACATAGAATCCAGCAGTATCATTTATATACTTATGGATGATTCCTTCTCTTTTCCATTAGTTATTTTTTTTATAGATAATTCTACATGTTAATTCCCAAAGTTATAAAAAATAGATTAAGATACAATGACTATTTTACCAAATGCATTTTTGTTTCATTGGACTGTTTGCCAGAGTGGAATCTATACTGACTGCATTTCTCGTTACTATGTTGGTAGAGACTATAAAGAGAAAACAAATGAATTTGGGATAAATACAGGAAAATAAATTGCCTTTGAGGCAAGAGATAGATGGTCCCCAGGCTAGGCATTTACAACTAGCTTCCTGTTTACACTTCATGGGGCAGGAAAAAAAGTGGACTTCAGGTGGGACCCTTACAACTAGCTCAATAGGTGGGCTCCAGGTTAGATATTTACAACCAGCCTCCTGCTTGCTCTCTGAAATGGAAGTAACAACTGAAACAGGGTGAATAGCCAGGCTCTGTCTCCTGTGGACACCTTATGATAATAGTTATGCAGGAACAGAAAGGGCTTAAACCTTGTTTGAGCAAAAGATCAAGAGGCCATGTATTTCCCATTTTTGGGGCACAGGAGACATCATAGATGTGCAGAAATGCTTCTTAAGGTTCAAAAATAAGGGGATGCCAAGCCATAATAAGTCATGCTTCTCCTAGACAGCTTTACATTGAAATCTATACTGGAAGAAAGTTGTGCACACGTATTAGAGAGGATCCTAGCACAGGTCAGATTGGAAAAAGAAGCCAGATAATTGGCCAAAGGTAAACAAAGGCCTGGAAGAACTGCCCTATAAAATGATTTAACCACCTCCTTCCTATACTCCTCAACATTAATGGGGATGTGCACATCCTTTATCTTCGGGTATGCATCTCTGCCTTGCTTCCATATTAACTAAACAAGCTTTCTCTGTTTAAACAAGCTTTTTCTTCCAATTGCAGTCATCCTATGTCTCTAATAATAAAATTTGTGCCTGTGTTTACAGGCTTAGCCCCTGTGAGAAATGCATTTTTCACTGGGGTCAAGTACCAGGGAAAAATAGCTTCCACCCTTTAGCCCTTGCTGGTTTGGTAGCTAGGATTCCTGGTTTTCACCCAGGCTACCAAGATGTAATTCCTGGCACAGAATTAAGATCTTGCTTCATGCCACCACTTTGTGCCTCTCCAAGATCACCTTTGCCTAGCTGACTGTGGTATTAAAAAGCATTGACCTTGTCTGTTTCTATGCCTCTATAACTCCTTTCTTTTGCCCTGTTTCATTAAACCTTCCAGTCGGAAATGAGACAAACTCCATCTAAGTGAACTGATTCCTTATCTTTATTGGTTCATGTTTATTAAGGTGCAGTACTCTCTGTTGAAAGGTCAAAGGCTTTCTTTTGTCCCTGCTAATTTATGCTTCTCAAACAATTGGATATATCATGTAAGCCCATTCCTGGATCTATATGAAAAATTGATATTTTGCTTAATTTCTCCTTTTCTTCTACAGAATATTATCTTCTTGGATATTTGTATTAAATTTGTGTTTACTGACTGTTAGGTAGTTAGAATAGAAAAAAGGAGTCCAGAATGGCGGTGGCTAAACAACGAGGAAGGGAAAAGCCCGTGAAAATAGAACAAAGGAAGGCCCGAGGACTGAGTGAGGACCTCAGGTAGAACAAACAGCACTCGTGGCTAGCCCAATTTACATAGGGCAGGCCCGGGGGAGGAAAAAAACATAAAAAGAGGAGCCAAAGGGCCGGGGGTCTCTCTCTCCCACACGCGCACACTTGTTCTCTCTTTCTCTTCTCTTTGTATCTTTTGAGTCGGCATGCCCTCGTGGTTTGAGGATGTATTTTCCTTTATTTTCTAAATAGAACTGATCTGTCCAAGAGCTATAACACAGGCTGTCAGAGAGCATTGATCTGCTGAGGGCTTTAACATCCATCACTTCAAATTGTTGTTGTGACAAGACAGAACTGAGGAGATTACACTCCCCTGACATAAAGAAAGCTGAGCTCTGAGGAACTGATGCTTTGGAACTGTGGTATTGGAGAAGTCCCTTGGACTGTAGGGAGATCCAACCAGTCCATCCTAAAGGAAATTTGTCCTAAATATTCATTGGAAGCACTGATGCGGAAGCTGACTCCAATACTTTGGCCACCTGATGTAAAGAACTGACTCATTGGAAAAGACCCTAATGCTGGGAAAGATTGAAGGCAGGAGGAAAAGGGGATGACAGAGGATGAGATGGTTGGAAGGCATCACTAACTTGATAGACATGAGTTGGGCAAGCTCTTGGAGTTGGTGATGGACAGGAAAACCTGGCATACTGCAGTCCATGGGGTCACAAAGAGTTGGACATGACTGAGTGACTGAACTGAACGGAATTGAAACCTAAATCACTGAAAAGGGAAGATTCAAAGTTCAAATAACAATTGGTAAATAAAGGAACAAACTTTTAAATTTCTGAATGTAAAGCTGTCCTAAACTATATTGTGAAAAATAATAGACATAGACATCTTATAAACAAACAAAAATTACTGAAAGCACAAGCAACACATAAATGTAAAGGGAATAAAATGACATTTTCATCAGTAATTAGCATAGACTTAGAGACTTGAAGATTTATTTGAGATCATCAACTTATACAAATACAAAGAAAAATATTACTTAAAAAAATTTGCCCAAGACATTAGTAAAGCTTGATTATTTCTGGGCAATGTTTTAAAATGTAATCATCAATAGTAACTTTTATAAAATCAAAGCATTTAAGGAAGAAAGTATCATGATTATATTTTATAATACTGATAATTCTGGACAGTTTCATTTGCTATTCTATAAAATGGTTAACATAATTATCACAAAAGATGGTTAAACAATTCATAGAATGTCAGAAGATGTATATGAAAAAGCAGAGACATTACTTTGTCAACAAAGGTCCATCTAGTCAAGACTATGGTTTTTCCAGTAGTCAAGTACAGATGTCAGAGTTGGACTATAAAGAAAGCTGAGTGCCCAAGAATTGAGGCTTTTGAACTATGGTGTTGGAGAAGACTCTTGAGAGTCCCTTAGACTGCAAGGAGATTCAATCAGTCCATCCTAAAGGAGATCAGTCCTGAGTGTTCATTGGAAGGACCGATACTAAAGCTGAAACTCCAATACTTCGGCCACCTGATGCGAAGAGCTGATTCATTTGAAAAGACCCTGATGCTGGGAAAGATTGAAGGCAGGAGGAGAAGGGGACGACAGAGGATGAGATGGTTGGATCACATCACCAACTCAATGGACATGAGTTTGAATAAACTTGGGGAGTTGGTGATGGACAGGGAGGCCTGGTGAGCTGTAGTCCATGGGATCTCAAAGAGTTGGACACGACTGAGCAAACTAAACTGAACTGAACTGAAGATGTATGGTTTAATTTTTGAGTTTCTGAAATAGACAAAAATAATCTTCAGTGGAAAAAATTGGGAGAGTGGTTACCTTTAAGGAAATAGAATTGAGAACTCTGGGAAAGAACCTGTAGGAACTTTCTAAGGAGATGGTAATTGTTTATCATGACAGAAGTTTCAATTATATAATATACATGCTTTCTCAAAATTCTCAGGAATTTTGTATATATCTCTGTGTATAAAGGTTTGTATGTATCTCTGTATAAATCTACCTAAAACAAATGAAAAAACCTAAACAAATATTGAACTCTAGTTACTCTTATGGAGAAGGCAATGGCACCCCACTCCAGTACTCTTGCCTGGAAAGTCCCATGGACAGAGGAGCATGCTGGGTTGCAGTCCATGGGGTCGCCAGGAGTTGGACACAACTGAATGACTTAACTTTCACTTTTCCCTTTCATGCATTGGAGAAGGAAATGGCAACCCACTCCAGCATTCTTGCCTGGAGAATCCAGGGATAGGGGAGCCTGCTGGGCTGCCGTCTATAGGGTCGCACAGAGTCGGACACGACTGAAGTGACTCAGCAGCAGCAGCAGTTACTCTTATGCTTCCTGAAATCTAAAGGTGAAATGGATTATGTCTGTAACTTGGTTTGAAAAGCATCAGAAAACTAAGATAAGTTGACAAATGGACAATTATATAGATAAATGATACAGTTGTATGTTCATTCTAGAATCTAGGAGGAAAACATAGGTGCACTATTTTACCTTCTCTGTACAATTAATTTTTGTAATAAAATATTATAAAACTGTAATGACATATCTTTCCTAATACTACACTGTTAGATTTATATACTGTTACATTTATAAGAAAAAAACATGATCATCCCCATACTTCCTTCTCTGTGAATATCTGTAGTAAAGAAGTATGTCCAAAATTGCTTATGTGTGGAGGATATAGATATATACAGTTTATACATTTTATAAGGATTTAATTGTAAGATATGTCTGTAACTAATTAATTAGCTATCTGTTACAAGAGGAAGCATTTTTCTCCCCTACTTTGGGAAATAACTGCTTTCCCATTGTGAAATATGTCAACAATGAGAAAGCACTATATAAATAAATGGCACTCAGGCTTCATTCAGAGGCCATGTGTTATTTTAACTTTTAGAGTTTTATAATACTAACAGATTTACTTCTTCTCTGCTGCTGCTGCTAAGTCGCTTCAGTTGTGTCCGATTCTGTGTGACTCCATAGACGGCAGCCCACCTGGCTCCCCTGTCCCTGGGATTCTCCAGGCAAGAACACTGGAGTGGGTTGCCATTTCCTTCTCCACTTCTTCACTACTATTCCTTTAATTGACTATGTCTAACAATGTTTTATTTGTTTGTATGTTTTGTTTCCCCCCACTTTCCCATCAGATAAATGTATCACCTCTTTTCTTAAGTATTTATAAAATTATATAGTCTATCCGTAGATTTACCTCCTTAATTTGTAACCTCTTTCTCCTTCTTCCTCTCTTACATTTTAAATGAAATTGGAAAAAATTAGGCAGGATTTATGGAATATAATAAGCGGTTAAATTATGTGTGTAAATATAAGACAGAAAACCCTTTACAATAGAGGTGAAATCACATATTTGGTCCAAGAGTTTGTGAAAAGAAAAATTAAATGAATCCCAATTAAACCTAGCACAAGGCTTAGTAGACTTAGTGTTTATTTTTCATTAGAAATTGGAAGAACACACTCCTGGGAATAGAGTGTTTTAAAGGAAGATCTTTGGTTTCATGTTAATTAAAAATCAAAACTAACCTCAGACTGAGTAAAGAAATGCAATTGCTTTTTTTTCGTATGAGCAAAGCACCAGAAAGAATATCTTGGCATTTAATTTCTATGTGTGAACTTGCAGTTAATACTGTTTCACTGTAATAACTTACCACACTGCACTAAAAACAGCTCATCAGTATTTATTGCCTATTGGACTTGTATCATAATGATTCTCCAGATCACAAATTTCAGATATTATTTTGTATTTTCTTTATCTATAAATAAAAATAATAAACATATTTTTCTAAACACCATGGTTCAAATTTATATAAATAAGTCATTTACAGAATTCTAAATAAATCAATTTTGTCTACTTAAAATTTTCTTTTCACTTAGAACCTTTAGTTTTGTCATTGAAATAATAATATCCATTGCAATACATTTCAAGTAAGGATTAAAATTAATTTAATATATTCTCTTCTGAGAATAATGTGGCTGCATTGCAAACTTTGAAAAATAAAATATTAATATAAAATATTTTGTTATATCATTTTCAGATAATTTGTAAGAATCATTTAGCAAACTGTGTAGAGAACAAATCTAATAAATTTCCTATTAAAAACCAGAATATTTAACAAAATGTTGATTTATAGTATGCGTGCTTGCTAAGTCACTTCAGTCATGTCCAACTCTGTACAACCCTATGGACAGTAGCCTGCCAGGCTCCTCTGTACATGGGATTCTCCAGGCAGGAACACGGGAATGGGTTGCCATTTCCTTCTCCAGGGATCTTCCCAATCCAGGGCTTGAACCCATGTCTGTTATGTCTCCTGCATTAGCAGGCAGGTTCTTTACTACTTGCTCCACCTGGGAAGCCTGATTTAATGTATGGGGGTCTACTAAATATTTTAGATTAAGAATCACAAATTTTTTAAATTGTTGCAAAATAAAGCAAACTGAAAAATTAAGAAAATATTACAGATGTATAACATTTTAAAAATGTTTATCAGTTTAGTTCAGTTCAGTCGCTCAGTCATGTCTGACTGCGATCCCATGGACTGTAGCATGGCAGGCTTCCCTGTCCATCACCAACTCCTGGAGGCTGCTCAAACTCATGTCCATTGAGTTGGTTATGCCAAAAAACAAGATATTTCTGTATTGAGAGAGGAAAGCATTGATTGAATTAAACAAAATAATTTCCAATTATCTGTTTCAGAAACACAATGACAATTTCAAAGTAACAAACTAGTCTATATTTCAGAAACAATAACTGAATTTCAGACTAAAGGCTTATAAGTGTAGACATTTTCCAGATGTCATGTTTGCTAAAGTATTAATTACATAAATCCTATGGAAGACATATATTAAAAACTGGTTTGCTATATGTACAACATTTAAAAGTTAGTGTGACCTCCTAAATTTAGGACTCTAATTTTAAAGGCCAAGATACTAAAATGTGACTATGCTTTGAAACAGCAACATTTGTAAAAGTGTAACTTTATTGATCTTTACTGAAATTTGAAGTTCTTATGTGCAATACAATTGTTACAAATGATAACATAAAAATCATTTTATTATAAGTAACATAATGCTGTATCAATTTATACAAAAACAAATCAAAACCCCTACAATATTGTAAAGTTTCTAGCCTCCACTTAAATAAATTGAAAAAGAAATTACAAAGCCCCAACAGTTAGGGAGAAATCTATAGTAGTAGAAGAGTACAATAGTAGAATAGGAATATAATAAAAAGATTACAATTGTGATCCATTCTGAGAAACAGTGCATGAAAAAAGAAAGTAAAAAGAAAATTACAATCTCATACAGAATGCATGTGTCTTCAACAAAATGTACTTTAAGTTGTTGAATAATATATTTTTCCATATACAATGCGGGTCAAATTTTACCAGTGTGGTACCATTTAGTATACCTCAATCCAAATTTAAAATTAATAAGAAATACACACCAAAAGGGCTTCCCAGCTGTCGCTAATGGTCAAGAATCTGCCTGGCAATGCAGGGGACATAAGAGACCTGTGTTGGATCCCTGGGTTGAGAAAATCCCCTGGAGAAGGAAATGGCAACCCACTCCAATATTCTTGCCTGAAAAGTTATATGGACAGAGCAGACCATGTAAAAAAAGCAGAACCTCTTTTCATGAGGTTGAAAAGAGCTGGACACGACTTAGCGACACAACAAACACCCCAGGAGAATATGGGCTCAATATATGCACAATAGCTCACAGACTTACCTTTCAAAATAAATGAGAGTATGTTTAGATTTCTTTCAAATTGAAACTATCAATCAAAACTGCAGTGACTACATTTTACATGTTGAAAAACTCTCTCTCTCTCTATATATATATATATATATTTTTTTAAGCCTGTAATTTTAAAAACCTTCTATTGTGATAATGTTGTGAAGATCTTTCTGACCCAGGGATCCAGCCAAGGTCTCCCGCATTGCTGGCAGACGCCTTACCATCTGAGCCACAAGGGAAGCCCTCTATGTGAAGAAACAACCAATTATTGTTGACTATGCAAAATGGTACAGTTTCCATGGGAGAAAAAAATGTAGTATTATAAAATTACTGTTTTTCAATTTGGGGATTTTTAGGAAACAATTTCTGAAGTGATTATAAAGGCTTATTCTTATTTGTTGAGTACAAACCCAAGACACAGAGAATGAAGACAAAAGAGGAGAAAAACAGAGAAGAAGGAGATCAATGCTACGCTGGGATAGACTCTCTGGGCACCGAAAAGCCTAATGTTCTAAGCTATTCAGACAAGTAAGATGTCTTCAAACAATTTGTATTCATAATCTATACCTCAAAT